>NC_047663.1:84602766-85970266 GCF_011762505.2 Arvicanthis niloticus | reverse complement strand
CACATCCATCACATCCATCCATCACATCCATCACATCCATCCATCACATCCATCACATCCATCCATCCATCCATCACATCCATCCATCACATCCATCCATCACATCCATCCATCACATCCGTCCATCACATCCATCACATCCATCCATCACATCCATCCATCCATCACATCCATCCATCACATCCATCTATCACATCCATCACATCCATCCATCACATCCATCCATCACATCCATCCATCACATCCATCCATCCATCACATCCATCCATCACATCCATCCATCACATCCATCCATCCATCACATCCATCCATCACATCCATCACATCCATCACATCCATCACATCCATCACATCCATCCATCCATCACATCCATCCATCACATCCATCACATCCATCACATCATCCATCACATCCATCACATCCATCATCACATCCATCACATCCATCACATCCATCCATCACATCCATCCATCACATCCATCCATCACATCCATCACATCCATCCATCACATCCATCCATCACATCCATCCATCACATCCATCACATCCATCACATCCATCCATCCATCCATCCATCCATCCATCCATCCATCCATCACATCCATCACATCCATCCATCCATCACATCCATCCATCCATCACATCCATCACATCCATCCATCACATCCATCCATCCATCACATGCATCCATCACATCCATCACATCCATCACATCATCCATCACATCCATCACATCCATCACATCCATCCATTCATCCATCCATCCATCACATCCATCCATCACATCCATCACATCCATCCATCACATCCATCACATCCATCACATCCATCACATCCATCACATCCATCTATCACATCCATCCATCACATCCATCACATCCATCACATCCATCCATCACATCCATCCATCACATCCATCCATCACATCCATCACATCCATCACATCCATCTATCACATCCATCCATCACATCCATCTATCACATCCATCCATCACATCCATCCATCACATCCATCCATCCATCACATCCATCCATCACATCCATCCATCACATCCATCCATCACATCCATCACATCCATCCATCACATCCATCACATCCATCACATCCATCCATCACATCCATCCATCACATCCATCACATCCATCCATCACATCCATCCATCACATCCATCCATCACATCCATCACATCCATCGATCACATCCATCCATCCATCACATCCATCTATCACATCCATCCATCACATCCATCCATCACATCCATCACATCCATCCATCACATCCATCACATCCATCCATCCATCCATCACATCCATCCATCCATCACATCCATCCATCATATCCATCCATCACATCCATCCATCCATCACATCCATCACATCCATCACATCCATCACATCATCCATCACATCCATCACATCCATCCATCACATCCATCCATCACATCCATCACATCATCCATCACATCCATCCCATCCATCACATCCATCCATCACATCCATCCATCCATCACATCCATCCATCACATCCATCCATCACATCCATCACATCATCCATCACATCCATCCATCCATCACATGCATCCATCCATCCATCACATCCATCACATCCATCACATCCATCCATCACATCCATCCATCCATCACATCCATCCATCACATCCATCCATCACATCCATCACATCCATCCATCACATCCATCACATCCATCCATCACATGCATCCATCCATCCATCACATCCATCACATCCATCCATCCATCCATCACATCCATCATATCCATCACATCCATCACATCCATCACATCCATCCATCACATCCATCCATCACATCCATGCATCACATCCATCCATCCATCACATCCATCCATCACATCCATCACATCCATCCATCACATCCATCACATCCATCCATCACATCCATCCATCCATCCATCCATCACATCCATCATATCCATCCATCCATCACATCCATTACATCCATCACATCCATCCATCCATCACATCCATCACATCCATCCATCCATCCATCCATCACATCCATCATATCCATCCATCCATCACATCCATCACATCCATCCATCCATCCATCCATCACATCCATCATATCCATCCATCCATCACATCCATTACATCCATCACATCCATCCATCCATCACATCCATCACATCCATCACATCCATCACATCCATCCATCCATCACATCCATCACATCCATCACATCCATCCATCACATCCATCACATCCATCACATCCATCACATCCATCCATCCATCACATCCATCCATCCATCACATCCATCCATCACATCCATCACATCATCCATCACATCCATCACATCCATCCATCACATCCATCCATCACATCCATCCATCACATCCATCCATCACATCCATCCATCACATCCATCACATCATCCATCACATCCATCACATCCATCACATCCATCCATCACATCCATCACATCCATCCATCACATCCATCCATCACATCCATCCATCACATCCATCACATCATCCATCACATCCATCACATCCATCACATCCATCCATCACATCCATCACATCCATCCATCACATCCATCCATCACATCCATCACATCCATCCATCACATCCATCACATCCATCCATCACATCCATCCATCACATCCATCACATCATCCATCACATCCATCACATCCATCCATCACATCCATCCATCACATCCATCACATCCATCCATCACATCCATCCATCACATCCATCACATCATCCATCACATCCATCACATCCATCACATCCATCCATCACATCCATCACATCCATCCATCACATCCATCACATCCATCACATCCATCCATCACATCCATCCATCACATCCATCACATCATCCATCACATCCATCACATCCATCCATCACATCCATCCATCACATCCATCCATCACATCCATCCATCACATCCATCACATCCATCCATCACATCCATCCATCACATCCATCCATCACATCCATCCATCACATCCATCACATCCATCCATCACATCCATCCATCACATCCATCACATCCATCCATCACATCCATCCATCACATCCATCACATCCATCCATCACATCCATCCATCACATCCAT
Organism: Arvicanthis niloticus; assembly: GCF_011762505.2. Taxonomy (NCBI): domain Eukaryota; kingdom Metazoa; phylum Chordata; class Mammalia; order Rodentia; family Muridae; genus Arvicanthis; species Arvicanthis niloticus. The sequence goes on along the minus strand of NC_047663.1, from coordinate 85,967,159 downwards.
CCATCACATCCATCCATCACATCCGTCCATCACATCCATCACATCCATCCATCCATCCATCACATCCATCACATCCATCCATCACATCCATCACATCCATCCATCACATCCATCCATCACATCCATCACATCCATCCATCACATCCATCCATCACATCCATCACATCCATCCATCACATCCATCACATCCATCACATCCATCACATCCATCACATCCATCCATCACATCCATCACATCCATCACATCCATCACATCCATCCATCACATCCATCCATCACATCCATCCATCACATCCATCACATCCATCCATCCATCACATCCATCCATCACATCCATCACATCCATCCATCACATCCATCACATCCATCCATCACATCCATCACATCCATCCATCCATCCATCACATCCATCCATCACATCCATCCATCACATCCATCCATCACATCCGTCCATCACATCCATCACATCCATCCATCACATCCATCCATCCATCACATCCATCCATCACATCCATCTATCACATCCATCACATCCATCCATCACATCCATCCATCACATCCATCCATCACATCCATCCATCCATCACATCCATCCATCACATCCATCCATCACATCCATCCATCCATCACATCCATCCATCACATCCATCACATCCATCACATCCATCACATCCATCACATCCATCCATCCATCACATCCATCCATCACATCCATCACATCCATCCATCACATCCATCCATCACATCCATCCATCACATCCATCACATCCATCACATCCATCATCACATCCATCACATCCATCACATCCATCCATCACATCCATCCATCACATCCATCCATCACATCCATCACATCCATCCATCACATCCATCCATCACATCCATCCATCACATCCATCACATCCATCACATCCATCCATCCATCCATCCATCCATCCATCCATCCATCACATCCATCACATCCATCCATCCATCACATCCATCCATCCATCACATCCATCACATCCATCCATCACATCCATCCATCCATCACATGCATCCATCACATCCATCACATCCATCACATCCATCCATCACATCCATCACATCCATCCATCACATCCATCACATCCATCACATCCATCACATCCATCCATCACATCCATCCATCACATCCATCACATCATCCATCACATCCATCACATCCATCCATCACATCCATCCATCACATCCATCCATCACATCCATCCATCACATCCATCACATCCATCCATCACATCCATCCATCACATCCATCCATCACATCCATCCATCACATCCATCACATCCATCCATCACATCCATCCATCACATCCATCACATCCATCCATCACATCCATCCATCACATCCATCACATCCATCCATCACATCCATCCATCACATCCATCCATCACATCCATCCATCACATCCGTCCATCACATCCATCACATCCATCCATCCATCCATCACATCCATCACATCCATCCATCACATCCATCACATCCATCCATCACATCCATCCATCACATCCATCACATCCATCCATCACATCCATCCATCACATCCATCACATCCATCCATCACATCCATCACATCCATCACATCCATCACATCCATCACATCCATCCATCACATCCATCACATCCATCCATCCATCACATCCATCCATCACATCCATCACATCCATCCATCACATCCATCACATCCATCCATCACATCCATCACATCCATCCATCCATCCATCACATCCATCCATCACATCCATCCATCACATCCATCCATCACATCCGTCCATCACATCCATCACATCCATCCATCACATCCATCCATCCATCACATCCATCCATCACATCCATCTATCACATCCATCACATCCATCCATCACATCCATCCATCACATCCATCCATCACATCCATCCATCCATCACATCCATCCATCACATCCATCCATCACATCCATCCATCCATCACATCCATCCATCACATCCATCACATCCATCACATCCATCACATCCATCACATCCATCCATCCATCACATCCATCCATCACATCCATCACATCCATCACATCATCCATCACATCCATCACATCCATCATCACATCCATCACATCCATCACATCCATCCATCACATCCATCCATCACATCCATCCATCACATCCATCACATCCATCCATCACATCCATCCATCACATCCATCCATCACATCCATCACATCCATCACATCCATCCATCCATCCATCCATCCATCCATCCATCCATCACATCCATCACATCCATCCATCCATCACATCCATCCATCCATCACATCCATCACATCCATCCATCACATCCATCCATCCATCACATGCATCCATCCATCCATCACATCCATCACATCCATCACATCATCCATCACATCCATCACATCCATCCATCCATCACATCCATCACATCCATCACATCCATCACATCCATCCATCACATCATCCATCACATCCATCACATCCATCCATCCATCACATCCATCACATCCATCACATCCATCACATCCATCCATCACATCATCCATCACATCCATCACATCCATCACATCCATCCATCACATCCATCACATCCATCCATCACATCCATCCATCACATCCATCACATCCATCCATCACATCCATCACATCCATCCATCACATCCATCCATCACATCCATCACATCATCCATCACATCCATCACATCCATCCATCACATCCATCCATCACATCCATCACATCCATCCATCACATCCATCACATCCATCACATCCATCACATCCATCCATCACATCCATCCATCACATCCATCACATCCATCCATCACATCCATCCATCACATCCATCACATCATCCATCACATCCATCACATCCATCACATCCATCCATCACATCCATCACATCCATCACATCCATCCATCACATCCATCCATCACATCCATCCATCACATCCATCCATCACATCCATCACATCATCCATCACATCCATCACATCCATCCATCACATCCATCACATCCATCCATCACATCCATCACATCCATCACATCCATCACATCCATCCATCACATCCATCACATCCATCACATCCATCACATCCATCCATCACATCCATCCATCCATCACATCCATCCATCACATCCATCACATCCATCACATCCATCACATCATCCATCACATCCATCACATCCATCACATCCATCCATCACATCCATCACATCCATCACATCCATCACATCCATCCATCACATCCATCCATCCATCACATCCATCCATCACATCCATCACATCCATCCATCACATCCATCACATCCATTACATCCATCCATCACATCCATCACATCCATCCATCACATCCATCCATCCATCACATCCATCCATCACATCCATCCATCACATCCATCACATCCATCCATCACATCCATCCATCCATCACATCCATCACATCCATCACATCCATCACATCCATCCATCACATCCATCCATCCATCACATCCATCCATCACATCCATCCATCACATCCATCACATCCATCCATCACATCCATCACATCCATTACATCCATCACATCATCCATCACATCCATCACATCATCCATCACATCCATCACATCCATCACATCCATCACATCCATCACATCCATCACATCCATCACATCATCCATCACATCCATCACATCCATCACATCCATCACATCCATCCATCACATCCATCACATCCATCACATCCATCACATCCATCCATCACATCCATCCATCCATCCATCACATCCATCCATCACATCCATCACATCCATCCATCACATCCATCACATCCATCACATCCATCCATCACATCCATCCATCCATCACATCCATCACATCCATCACATCCATCACATCCATCCATCACATCCATCCATCCATCACATCCATCTATCACATCCATCCATCACATCCATCCATCCATCACATCCATCCATCACATCCATCCATCACATCCATCACATCCATCCATCACATCCATCACATCCATCACATCATCCATCACATCCATCCATCCATCACATCCATCACATCCATCACATCCATCACATCCATCCATCACATCCATCCATCCATCACATCCATCCATCACATCCATCCATCACATCCATCACATCCATCCATCACATCCATCACATCCATCACATCCATCCATCACATCCATCCATCCATCACATCCATCACATCCATCACATCCATCACATCCATCCATCACATCCATCCATCCATCACATCCATCTATCACATCCATCCATCACATCCATCCATCACATCCATCCATCACATCCATCACATCATCCATCACATCCATCACATCCATCACATCCATCCATCCATCACATCCATCCATCACATCCATCCATCACATCCATCCATCACATCCATCACATCCATCCATCACATCCATCACATCCATCACATCCATCCATCACATCCATCACATCCATCACATCCATCCATCACATCCATCCATCACATCCATCACATCATCCATCACATCCATCACATCCATCCATCACATCCATCACATCATCCATCACATCCATCATCACATCCATCACATCCATCACATCCATCACATCCATCACATCCATCACATCCATCCATCACATCCATCACATCCATCACATCATCCATCACATCCATCCATCACATCCATCACATCCATCCATCACATCCATCACATCCATCCATCACATCCATCACATCCATCCATCACATCCATCACATCATCCATCACATCCATCATCACATCCATCACATCCATCACATCCATCCATCACATCCATCACATCCATCACATCATCCATCACATCCATCCATCACATCCATCACATCCATCACATCCATCCATCACATCCATCCATCACATCCATCACATCCATCACATCATCCATCACATCCATCACATCCATCATCACATCCATCACATCCATCACATCCATCACATCCATCACATCCATCCATCACATCCATCCATCACATCCATCACATCCATCACATCCATCCATCACATCCATCCATCACATCCATCACATCCATCACATCATCCATCACATCCATCACATCCATCATCACATCCATCACATCCATCACATCCATCACATCCATCACATCCATCCATCCATCCATCCATCCATCCATCACATCCATCACATCCATCCATCACATCCATCCATCACATCCATCACATCCATCACATCCATCCATCCATCCATCCATCCATCCATCCATCCATCACATCCATCACATCCATCCATCACATCCATCCATCACATCCATCACATCCATCCATCACATCCATCCATCACATCCATCACATCCATCACATCCATCCATCCATCCATCCATCCATCCATCCATCCATCACATCCATCACATACATCCATCCATCCATCCATCATCACATCCATCCATTACATCCATCCATCCATCACATCCATCCATCACATCCATCACATCATCCATCACATCCATCACATCCATCACATCCATCCATCACATCCATCCATCACATCCATCCATCAAATCCATCACATCCATCCATCACATCCATCCATCACATCCATCACATCATCCATCACATCCATCCATCACATCCATCACATCCATCCATCACATCCATCACATCCATCCATCACATCCATCACATCCATCCATCACATCCATCACATCATCCATCACATCCATCATCACATCCATCACATCCATCACATCCATCACATCCATCACATCCATCACATCCATCCATCACATCCATCACATCCATCACATCATCCATCACATCCATCCATCACATCCATCACATCATCCATCACATCCATCACATCCATCACATCCATCCATCACATCCATCCATCACATCCATCACATCCATCACATCCATCCATCACATCCATCCATCACATCCATCACATCCATCACATCATCCATCACATCCATCACATCCATCATCACATCCATCACATCCATCACATCCATCCATCACATCCATCCATCACATCCATCCATCACATCCATCACATCCATCCATCACATCCATCCATCACATCCATCACATCCATCACATCCATCCATCCATCCATCCATCCATCCATCCATCCATCCATCACATCCATCACATACATCCATCCATCCATCCATCATCACATCCATCCATTACATCCATCCATCCATCACATCCATCCATCCATCCATCCATCCATCCATCCATCACATCCATCCATCCATCCATCCATCCATCCATCACATCCATCCATCCATCCATCCATCATCACATCCATCCATTACATCCATCCATCATATCCATCCATCACATCCATCATCACATCCATCACATCCATCATCACATCCATCACATCCATCACATCCATCCATCACATCTATCCATCACATCCATTCATCACATCCATCACATCCATCCATCACATCCATCCATCACATCCATCCATCACATCCATCACATCCATCCATCCATCCATCCATCCATCCATCACATCCATCACATCCATCCATCCATCCATCCATCATCACATCCATCCATTACATCCATCTATCATATCCATCCATCACATCCATCCATCCATCCATCCATCACATCCATCACATCCATCCATCCATCATCACATCCATCCATTACATCCATCCATCATATCCATCCATCACATCCATCCATCACATCCATCCATCCATCCATCCATCCATCATCACATCCATCCATTACATCCATCCATCATATCCATCCATCATATCCATCCATCACATCCATCATCACATCCATCACATCCATCCATCACATCCATCACATCCATCCATTACATCCATCACATTCATCCATCCATGCATGCATGCATCCATCCATCCATCCATCCATCCATTACATCCATCCATCCACCCATCCATCCATTTATCCATCCATCACATCCACCCATCTATCCATCACATCCATTACATCCATCCATCCACCCTCTATCCATCTATCCTCCACCTATCCGTTAAACACCTGTCCATATATCTATCAAGTCCCTATAGTCAAGCAGTTACTGGATGGACCCTTCTTGCAAGCCTTTTGTCTATAATGATGAGTTTCCTATTTAGAAGTGACATTGCCTAAGTTATTCCTCTTCCTTAGAGTTGGCAACTTGCCAGAGTCCCATGGACTCTTTCAAGGTCTTTGTATAGAATAGCAGGTATTCTGGCTCCTGGCTCTCAGCCCCTTCCTAGGCCCAGACAGGGCAACATTCAAAACTACTAGCTTTTGAAAACCCCACTCTTAGCTCCACCCCTGTTAGGAAATCCAAGGCATTGGGGTGGCTGTATGAGGTGGGGTCATCTGCTTCTGTAGAGTCTCTTCTGTTGTCTAAGTGGTCTTGGATGAAAGGAATCCAGCAAAAAAGCTTGCTCAGTGATGAAACAAAAATTCATTTTGTTCAGGGACAATCACAGCTGTGTCCCAACTACCTTCTTTGAAAGCCACTGAACAAATGATCAGTGGAGGGTGGGTAAATGACAGAGACTTAGCTCCTTTTCTTGCTAACTCCAGATAAAACCAGAAACAAAGCACAGAGTCAGGACCACAGGCCATATCACCATGAGGGAGGATGCAGTTACCATTTCCCTGTTCATGCCATTCTATGCCACCAGCTCCTAAGCTCTCATGTCTCAGATACTCTAACATCCTAGCTGCAAGAGAAGCCATCAAGGAATGACTGCCTGCAAGGGAGGCTGGTGAAAAATACCTGGCCTCCCAGGCTGCTCAAAAAGCAGGTGAGCCTGTTCTTATCTGTACTCAGAAGGCCAGGCAGGCGTTCTGCAGTAGTCACTGGAGTACCCCTCAAACATAAATGTCACTATATTTGTGCCCACCTAGACTTCTCAGCCTAAGGTTATCTAAATCCACTGTTTCCTCCCTCCTGGACAACACCTGGAAACTGAGGCTAGAGGATAATTTTCCTGGGGCCTTAGGAACAAGGACACCCTGCAGTGCCATCCCCACCCACTGCTAGACACATACTACTAGAGTTTACATGTGTTGTAAACTCAAATCCCACACGTTGGAAATTTAATTCCTAAATCTATATGTTGAGGGTGCTTGGAGGCAGGGCCTTTGAGGATAATCAGAGTTAGATAAAGTCTTCAAGGTGGGATTCACGTGACAAGAGAATCTGAATGAGAACAGGAACCTGACGTGGAACACTTGCTCTGTGTCTTCATGGGATGCCTTCCAAGATTAAGAAGCACCAAAAGTTCCTTGCCAGATCCAGCACAATGCTCTTAGATACCCCACCCTTCAGAACCACAATCCAAAGGTACTTCCATAAGTACAAATACCAGGAGGTGGGACTCCATTACAGCAGTTATAGATGACTAATGCCTAATCAGAGGTAATGTCCCTGCATCTGGGAAGTATGGAATTTCTTGTTGTAAATTTCATCTTGAAACAGCTCATCCAGTCATGCCCATAGCAGCTCTGTTCTAGAGATTTAGCTGGTGGCAAGAGTGCCTGACTAGAGCAGTGATGCTAACCTCCAGCCACCCCATGGGAAAGCTAGCATACAGTCAGAAAGCCAAAGACATGGAAAGACAGGGCATGGGACTGAATTTCAATCCCTGAACCAAGGAGCCATGGGGTCTTGGACAGAAGACAATACCCCAAGCTTCGTTTTATCACTTTGCAGAGGCAGAGGTTACAGGAGGTCCTGGATGGGGGCATGCCAAGCCTGGCAGCTGTGTATGTAGCCATTTCTTCAGGAGCCACAGAGCTGGCGCATTCCACCTCTGCCCACACGATCCTGTGCCCTCCAAAGTCTTTACCACAGCCTCAAGGTCTCAGAGGGACTGCTCCAACGCTGGGCAATATTAAGGCAGCCTTCATATACTCAGGCTGCTTTGTTTGCAGAGATGGGAAGGTCTGTCCCCACCCTGGGCTGCTCTGCTCATCCTTGGCAGCAGAGCTCATGCATGTCACAGTGCAGGGGCTGTGGCTGCCATCACTTCTGCTTGGGTGTCACTTCTTAGCACCTGTGGTCAGTTCTCATCTAGTGTACTACAGTGTGTCACCATGCTTTACTGCCTTCCAAACCCTGGGTGTTCTCTGAAGTCATTGTAATTGTGGACAAATCCAGACACTCTATTACTTTGGGCTTTGAGCTAAACCTGGGATCTAGGGGCATGGGGGTGGGGGAATAATAGCTTTATATTCTTTTTGAGTCACTATGTCTGGGACCCAGGTTTTTGTGCATACCAGGCTTGTGCTCCCCCTCTGAGTTTTACTCCCAGCTCCAGCCTTGTATTCTAAGCAGAGTGGCTGTATTCATGTAGGGATGTTGAGTAAAAGTATCCAGTGTATGGACGGGATCCAATGTATGCCTGTTACCCTGTCCCAGATCTGTAGGCTAAGCTAGACATGCCAGGTGAGAACAGGGGAATCGCAAGTGGAAGCAGGAGTGGAGAGCATTCTGGAATTTTCATCTTCCTTGCATGGAAAGTGCTTCCCCAGGTCACAGTCCCAGGACTGGGTGTCCATGAACAGAATGCTCTCTGAAGGGGAGGCAGGTACCTCACACAACATCCAGGGAGCCAGAGATGCCCACAAGCAGTATGACCATAGGTCTGAAGCTTGGGGACAGAGCCCTTATGTACCTGATTCTTGTGGTACATATGACCATGTGGGTCCTGTTAGGTTGCTGATTAGGGAGGTACCAAGGAGTCTCAGGTGACCGACTAGTGTCAGGGCTGAGCCTGTGCCTCCTGTGCTTCTCTGGTCTATAGCGTAAAGGATCCTCAGTCTCCTGGGACTAGGTGCACTTTGAAGAAGGGGAGCAGGCCTGAGGAGTTTGGGGGAGAAGTCCTTCCCACCAATCCAGGAAAGCAGCTGGTGGGAATAGGAGGGCCAGTGGAAAAGAGGGTGAAGGGTGGTGGGTAGGGGAGCAGAGATGTTTACAAAAGCCAAAAACACCTGTCTGCTTCCCAACAGCAGAAGTGTCTCTGCTGTGCTCTGGGGACCAGCACTGGGATGGCTGTGTGCTGTGTTGGGTAACGTTGCAGGCAGCCTGTTCTGGCCAAAGGAAGCTGCCACAATGTCAGCCAAGCCAAAACTTGTGACTGCTCTGCCAATTGCCACCCTCTGTGGGTCAGTGAGGGAGCGTGAAGAATCAGGCAGCATCTCTTGTCCTACCCTGTTGTCCCTTCCCCAGGAGCTGGGAATAGAGCCAGGGCAGAGTTCAGGGCAGGGTGCACATTTTAAGTATAGAAGAAGCTGAAGCTGAAATTAAAAGTATTATTGAAAAAATGCAAACTATTTCTGGAATGACAGCTACAGCTACTGAAAACCCAGGGAGACTTTAAAATGGTCATAAAACAGAAGAAGGAATATCATGGAGGGAGGGGAACATGAAGTCATCAAAGTCCAGTTGGTAAGTGGGCAGCCTTCTGCTTCATGTATGTGCTGTCGGTCTCCAGCTACCCTTTCCTGTACTGAGCTCTCAGTGACACAAAATCAGGGACTTTCTGCCACAAATGTTTTCAGAGTCCCAAGCACCTAGAACTTGTCTCAGATAGCTAGTATATTTTGAATGTGTGAAATAAAGCAATATCAGCCTAAGATAGGTCATCAAGAGGTACGACCTATGTTTTTATAAAGATGTTTGACTATTATGTAGTATTTGCGTTAGACTTGGGAAAACAGTCCAGAAAGCAGGAGGAACCAAGGGATTGATCACCCAGCAGACAATGTTGGGTGATCTTTGGTCTGGGCTGCTGTTTCTAGAACCTGTCATGGAGGCAGGCACATGTTTCAAGGAGTCAACCCCTTGAGACTGGTGTATAGTGAAAGCTGGCCAGGCCTTAGTCTTGAGATGCAGGAGAGCTGAAAACAGGCTCGGAGCTCTTGATGGGAGTCTTTCTAATGCCAAGAACCTGTGGCATTTGTTGTGTGTTAATCCAGAAGCCACCAGAAGGTGGCGCTCTTATCCCTGTTTGGAAGATCGCTGCTGCTTTGGTTCAGAGTTCAGCCCTCCTGGCAGCTTCAGAGCAGTTTCAAGGTTCAGTCTTTCTTCTGTATTTGAGGAGAGGGTCAGGGCAGTGGGCTGGATTCCAAGGCTGAAATGAAGTACCAGAAGCCTTCAAACGACAGACATTTGGGCTTGGGAGGTGTGGCTCACTGGCAAAGCATGGAGGCCTGGGTTTAATTCTCAGCATCACCAATTAAACAAACAAACAAACAAAACACCCCAAATCAACAACAGTAAAAACCAAAACAAAACAAAACCCAAATTGCCATTTGACAAATCCATTGACTTCCAGTCTTGGGGATTAGGAGTCTGAAAACAGAATGTTGTCAGGGCAGGCGATATTCCCTCTGATGACTGGGTGGCAGGGGTGGGGTGGGCATCATGCTTGTCTCGTCCATCTGGCAGCCTCAAGCGATTCTTGGCTCAATGCCGTCTTTCCTTCACTCCTTGCATCCATCTTCTCCACAGTTCCACATCCTCTCATCTTGTACAGTCGCCACTCATCAGATGAGGGATCACCTTCATCCAGCATGAGTGCATCCTGAGATTCTAAATCAATCACATTTGCAACACTCTACTGAGATTCCAGGGTTACATTTTGGGGTTCTGAGTGGGCATGACTTGAGGGCTCCCCTGTTCCTATCATGTCCCAGCAGACAAGTGGGGAGCAACCTTGGGTCCAGTTTTCTCTCAGAGAGATTCCACATCTGGAGGAGAATCATACAGCTGCTTAGCAGGGACCTGGGATGGGAGTTAGGACTCAGACCCCGAGTCCCCTGGCTTAGGAACAGAGTAGGGACAGGAGCTTCCATCTTGTTTGTCTTTCTCCTTGTTGTCTATCAGGAGCCTCATGTGTGTCCAGTGAACTCCGAAGTTCATGACAAGGAAGGAGGGGTAAGCATCACTGGTCAACGTACTGAACCCACGGCTGCTGGCCAGGTGGCTGGTAGCCTCCTTAAACCATGGCATCAATGACCCATTTCCGTCTGTTCCCCAGTACCACTGCAGTTCACTTGGTAAAGGGAGGCAGAGCAGAAGGATCCAGGAAGTAGAGTGTGCAGGTTGCTGGTCCTCTGGTCCATGTTGATGCTCCTGTACCTCTGAGTTTCAGATGACTTGAGAGGGTCAGAGACACTTCTTACAGAGCCAACAAATTCGAGTGAATTTGCATGTCTAAAAGGATCCTTGGAAGGTCGTGGCAAACTTCCAGAGGACATGGGAGTGGGCTCAGGAGGTCGAATTCTTGACAATTTTAGTACTAGTAAGAATTATTTGTTTTCTTTCTCTGGCCGTTCTATTGGCTTTTTCTATAATAAGAGACAATCCATTGGCTCATGGAACTAGGCATAGATCAGGTTTCAGGGCAGTTTGATCAGGACCTTGGCATCCTGGTATGGTTATTTTTTCCCACTGTAGTCCATGGTACAGCACCCTGTTCTCAGCAGGTCTAGCTCTCATTATTTTTCCATAGACACCTTCCAAGAGAGGAGAAAGCTTTTTTTTTTTTTTTTTTTTTTTTTTTTTTTTTTTTACAAAGAACAAGCCAGATTTTGAAACTTAAGTCTCATCGAATCAATTTAGATAATGTATTCTCTCTGCAGTAATGATCAATGTCAAGGGAGACCAGTCCACTACTAATGGAACCGTGGGCGGGACCACCCATAACAGCTCCTGTAGGATGGAGAAGGGTAGCATGGGCGTCCAAAGATGCCAGATGCCAATGGATCTCACAGCCTTCAAGTTCAGGCTAAGAAGCAGACCCCAGGTTAACACGGATGCATCAGCTTCATCTTAGAGAGGAATACACAGAGCCCCAGAGACCTCAGATCACAACACCTTGCTGAAGCGGTGGAAAAATTTAGCTGCTTGCCCTCTGCAGATGTATTTCTGGTTCCTTGGTCCTTCTTCCTCTTTATCCCCCTCAGACCCCTCATTCCTCCTCCCCATAAGACCATAAATAAGGGCACTAACATAGAAGTTTGAACACTTACAAGTAAGAAGAGGACAGAAGCCAATGTTAACGGTTGCTAAAAGCATACAGAAGTCTCTCATATTGTCCGTACCACACCTTAACACTCTTCTCAGAGGCCCCTCAGCAAACTCACAGACACACGGCGTGTACTCACAGGCTGAGCAACTGAGGAGCAAGGGAATCATACGTAACATGCTCTCACAGTCTCTCCGAGCCTGAGAGGATCGCCTGGTGTGATGCCTGTGGCACATGTTCACTGAGCTCAGCGCTAGGACCTTCAGCTGGTTTCTCAGGGAGAACCAGCCTCGGCTGACCGCCCTCAACTTCACGATTGGCTGTCAGCTTGGTGGTTCTCTTCAGAATCTCACTACATTCAGTCCAACAGGTGTCCTGCTATGTGGCTGACCTGCAGGCTCTGGGAGACCTCAGCTCTTTCCACCGGGTGGCCACAGGTGAGGCGTGGGACTGGAACTCTGATGGGAGAGCTGAAGCTCTGAGCATTTGGTTACCATGCTAGGTCACATGGTCCATGACCAGAGCCAGGCAGTAAACGCCTCCAGCAGCCTGTCCCTGATATGCTACTCCTGATCTGGGCCCTGGGACAGGGTTTACAGGGGATGGCATCTCCTTCTACTTTGAAGGATAAGTTATGGGTGTCCTTGTGGACAGAGTAGATGCAGGTTACTGTCACTGCCGACAGAATCACTCATTAATTTTGTCCTGCATCCTTGTTGTCAGCAGCTATTGATTGAGCACCTACTGTGTGCCTGGTACTGAGGCTGCAAGGAGGGAAAGAACAGTTTCTCTATCCTGGTAAAACTGCTTTGCAATGTCTTAGTATTATGTGCCAGAGCAGACGTCATGTCAGACAGACAGTGAAACGTGCTCAGCCAAAAAGGTGGCATGGGGCTGAGATCACACAAATTGAGTGACATTACTAGAATTAGAACTTCAACTGCCAGTTCTGGGCCACATTGCCCTGGAGGCCAAGGAGACACAGGGAGAGGATGTCACCAGCCCATCACCTTGTCTTTTCTTTTCCTTTCTTCAACACACAGCAGACAGCTCACTTGATTACATATGATTACATAGTGTAGTGGGATCATGGGGACACTGTGTGGGACCTGAGGCCCTCCTGCTTTCAGGGATTGGGGTCTTCAGGGAAAAGGCTTGCATGTGTGTGTCCCTGCAGCCGTGGGGCTCGTAACCAGGCAGCACACTGAATGCTCCTGTTTTGTCTGTGATTATGCCGGATGTTTACATCATTTGTAATGAGACAAATTGGGACAAATTGCCAAGGACACTTATGTAAATGAAACCGGCGGAGATGCTCGGCCCAAGTGCGTCTTTGCTTTCTTTTCCTTTCTCCCTAGGGCCCACGCCAAGAAGGAAGAACTTTATATTCCAGAGACCCTCTCTTCCTGCTGTTTGTTCCCTGCCCAGAAAACCAATTCACTCTGCAGTCCCCGCCCACAAGTTGCTCAGCGAATCAAAGCAAGGATTCTTCGCTGGGGAATGGGGCCACAAAGGTTAGCCTGGCTTTCCTTCAGGACCTCTCAGAGTCTGGGGTAGGTTAATGAGCCTACTGCCCTTGGGGCTTATAGGCCCATGGAAACGAGTCTTCTACAGAAGCAGTCTAGTCTTGGAGAAGTCAGGCCAAGCATTGTTTCCAGAAAGGTTAGGAGCCCCTCTGGGTCACACAATCTGGAGGCTGACTGTTATAGTGTTCAGGCTGTGGAGGATATGGGCCCTGAGCAGGAAGTAAGCACCCCATGGGGTATATGGCACCCTGAGGGTCAAGGTCGGGAGGCCTGGGGTGCCAGCATCTGACCTTGGTCTTTTTCCCACTACCCCTGACCTGCTGGCCTCAGAAGGAGCAACTCATGAAGGCCTACTGTGTGGCTCTGGCTGTATCATCTTTCTGCCTGGGGTACCCTTTACTTCCTGGACACTGTTGCGGCAGCAGAGGCCCAGGCAGGATTGATTCTTAGAAGTTATTAGTTTGGCTTGTTGCCTTCCCTCTATGACCCACACAGGCCTGGGATCTTACTTAGAGACCTGAAGGACTGTGTTCTTAATGGAGACGAAAGATAAGAATCAGCTACGGTACCAGGCATGGTGGTGTACACCTGTCCGTTCAGCACTCAGAAACAGGGGAGGGGGACCAGGAGTCCAAGACCAGCTTGCTTTACAGAAGACCTCGTCTCAAGAGAGAGAGAGAGAGAGAGAGAGAGAGAGAGAGAGAGAGAGAGAGAGAGAGAGAGAAGGGATCCACAGCTACAACTTACTGTAGATGAAGGCGACCAAAGAGTCAGGGGTGGCAAGCGTGAGACTCACGGGAAGGTGGAGTCTGAGGGTATTTCACTCCTACAGTGGTGTGAGGGATAGGAAGCCAGGAAACTGTGAACAGGTGTATGGAAACATGTTCAGATCAGACGGAACAGCACAGGCGAAGGCTTAGAGGCCAGAGAAAACAGGCTGGGTTCAGATGCTGGATGAAGATGTAGCACGGCTCGGGGGAGCGTGAAGACGCAGGTCCCGCTGAACACCAGGCCTGGCATCAACAACACATGATGCTGCGGAGAGGACACGGGACCCTACTGATTTCACACAGAGACAGGTGAGACTGTCTCTCTTACTCGGACCTTGTGGAAGGAGTACCAGGGAGCATACAGTGGGAGAAAGGAGGTGGGGGGGGGGGAGGAGGGCACAGCCTCTTCCTTTATCCTGAGTATGAAAGCAAAGTCACCTGGAATTATTTCAAACTTTTAAATTATCAAATTGAGAAAGCAGCCGATGGTGGGAGCACAGTGGTGGGAGCACAGTGGTGGGAGCACAGTGGTGGGAGCACAGGGGTGGGAGCACAGTGGTGGGAGCACAGGGGTGGGAGCATGGTGGGAGTACAGTGGTGGAAGCATAGTGGTGGGAGCACAGTAGTGGGAGCACAGTGGTGGGAGCACAGGGGTGGGAGCACAGTGGTAGGAGCATGGTGGGAGCACAGTGGTGGAAGCACAGTGGTGGGAGCACAGTACTTGAAGCACAGTGGTGGGAAC
Source organism: Arvicanthis niloticus (assembly GCF_011762505.2). Classification (NCBI taxonomy): domain Eukaryota; kingdom Metazoa; phylum Chordata; class Mammalia; order Rodentia; family Muridae; genus Arvicanthis; species Arvicanthis niloticus. The sequence goes on along the minus strand of NC_047663.1, from coordinate 85,951,099 downwards.
ACAGTGGAGGGAGGACAGCAGTGAGACCATAGTGGTAGTAGCAGAGTGGTGGGAGCACAGTGGTGGTAGTACAGTGATGGGAGCACAGTGGTGGGAGCATTGTGGTGGAAGCATGCTGTAACTGGGAACTTGCCTTTGCCATTCTGATGCCAGGGCTCTTCCACCACTGTTACCCGGTCTACTCTGTCACTTCACTCTGACTACTCAGTACTCCAATGTCACCCTGTCAAGATCCGCCCTCTCTAGCAGCCCCCATTATACCCTGTGCTCCTGCTGACTAACATTCTATGTGTGCCATCTCTCCTCCAGTCCCTGCCAGCTGGAACCATTACAAGGCTCAGCTCTGTGGAGGCGGGGCCTTGCCTCCACTGCTGCTGACTCCCAGTACCTCCGCGCCTGCGCAGGGTCTGAAGAGAGTGTTGTAAATACATGAAAGGACAGTAAAGAGTGTTGGATGCTTCCCAAACTACCCTACAGAACCCCATATATTGTCCTTTTGGGGGTAAGGCTCGGAAAAGTAAGTGGCTCACTCAGACTTCCAGAGACAGCCGTTGGCAGAACCAGGTTCAAGCACAGCCCCGAAGCTCTCCACTGCTCCGCCCTTGTCCTCAATCACCTCAGTCCTGCCTCCTTTAGGCCGGAGGAAACTCTTAGAGCTTTTGGAGTTAAAAATAATAATGCACCAAGCCCAGGGAGGGAGAGTGCTGTGCAGCAGGCTCTTCCCCTGTGCAGTGGCATGGAAGGCCTTATGCCAACTCGAGCTCAGCAGGGCCATAGATGGGCACTCAGGTCCCACGGGAAGGCTGAGTAGCTCAAGGTCCTCATGTGAACAGGGCAAGGTCTGGATTCAAGGATGGCCTTTGGGCTTGGAGCCTGATCTTGTCTGTTGTCACAGCAGACAGAGGGCACCAGGTGACGGGAAAGTCTCCTTTTGCCATGGATGCCTTATAAGGTGGTAGAAAACCCCAGGCCACTGGGATTCTCTGTGCCAGGATCACACAAGATCCAGGATGGGATGGCAATGGGTCTTTCCTACGACAGGCAATTAATCAGAAGTATTAATGAAAAAGCCAGCTCCACAATTGTAGAAACTTAAGTAATTTATTGGGAATTGAGCTCAGGCCATTAAAATGTCATTATAGGCTTGTCAGCGAAGCACCGTGTGCTTGTGCCGAGGACCCATGCCGGAATGGAATGCAACTGTTTAGTGTTCTCTGAACAGACGAAGCCTGGTGTGTGTCCTGCCGGTAAGGGCAACTCACCACTCTTTGTGCCCAGGCTGGGGCCCAGAGGCTTTCTTCTGGGAAGTACCGAGTACACCAGGCACTGAAAGGAGACACAGCCAACAGAGATGTAAGCCCTGCCATTGAGGGGCTTAGAAACTTCCAGAGAGACTGCATATGACACAGACATGCCCAGCAGAACGGCTCATGAAATAGAGCAGAAAGACAAGCTCTGGCTGATGATGCAGGGTCTCTGAAGGCTCAGTGTCCAACATCATATTCAGTAGGGACAAAAGCCTCCTGGTGGGCGAGACACTGATTCTCTCTGGAGTCAGAGTGGGAAAAATGTCAGTCACTGTATTTTTATGCACACATAGGCACGCAGGGTCTAAGTAGAACAGGGGGTGTGATCAGGGAAAAGAGCCAGTACCTGCAGTGATGAGTACAAGGTTTACAGTGTAAGTACGTGGCGTGCACTTGACTGGTCTGATGTCATAGTAACCTCATAGTTACGTGAGGTGACTATGGACATTTTGGCTGATCAGATGCTCAGTGGAAAAGGAGTCAAGGCTCCATAGTCTTGCTGCTGGCCCATGGAGTCCAGTTCCTACCTCTTCTCTACAGTGCGTCCATGAGGACTAGAGCCCCCAGTCTGCGTGGTCCCAGCCTTCCCTTTGGCTGGGGGCAATCCCCAGGATGAGTCGCTTTTCCCAGTCACCTGTCACCATCTGTGGTGGCTTCACCAGATGAACTACGCTTCCCATGGGGACACATTCCCAAGCATGCTGTCTAGGGATTTGATGATTGCTTAGAAATCTGACAAGTCATCTGTCTGGTGGGACGGAGGAGGGCATCTTCCTGAACATGTCCTGTTCAGGCAGGGAGCTTATTGTCTTTCTGGGGCCACGGTGAGTCAGCAGCGCTGATTAGTGGCCCCACTAAGGGCTGACAAGGCATATCCCTCATCCCCTCCTCAGAATCTTACACAAAACTTATCTGTCACCTTTCTTCCTCCTCTTCCCTTGAGTGTGTGTATGTGTGTGTTTGGGGGGGGGGGAGTATGCCTCTGTTTGTGTGTGGGATAAGCATGTTTGTATATGGGGTATGCATCTGTTTGTGTGTCAGAATATGCATCTGTGTGTGGGGAAGGTGTGCACATCTATCTGTGTGTGATTTCTCTGTGTGTGTGTGTGTGCGTGCATGTGTGCCTGTGTGTGTGTGTGCCTGTGTGTGTGTGTGTGTGTGTGTGTGTGTGCATGTGTGTGTGTGTTCTGCCTTGTGTCTGCATATGTGAAGGCCAGAGGTTAATGTTGGGTATCTTCCCGTATTGTTCTCCACCTTATGTTTTTAAGACAAGGGATCTCACTGAGCCTTGAGCTCACTGACTGGGATAGATATGGCCGGCCAGCTGCTCTCTATCTGCTTGTCTCTGCCTCCTAGGCATTGAGGCTAAAGATGCACGCTGCCATGCCTAACATTTATGTGCGTGCTGGGGGTTCAAATGCAGAACCTCATGCTTGCAGAATGAGTTCTTTGCCCACTGAGCCATCTCCCATCTCCTTCATGGTTCTTTCTAAATCTAACAAAACCTTCTTGCTACGTATCTATGGGTTACCTTACAAATTTTGTTATTTATTTCATCAGAGAGATGTGCTGCGATTTGCTGTAGGGAAACAAGCCCTTAACCTCGTCCGTCCCCAGTCCTGTGCCTTCCTTCTGTCCCCAAGTCTTCCATCCCCCACCTCTGTGGGCTCTCACAGCTGGCCAGCTCTGTGCTTGTTCCTTTTCCCACCTCTCTTGTCTGAAGTGGGGGACAATAACAGTATCTGCTTAATGCGCTGTTGAGATATTAAACAAATTAGCACACAGAGAGTCCTCGAATCACACCTGACATAAAATAAATGCATAATTAGTGTTTTGTCTAATTATTAGCTAGAATATTATGACTCTGTAGAAGAGATTCAAAAAATGAACTAAAAGCTTTTCACGCCCCCAGTCTGAGACACGTGTTGGGGTGGGAATAACAGGATAATGGGAGCTGGCTTGGGGCAAGAGGGACACAGGATGAGCCAGGGATTTTCCAGGTACGGGGAGGGTGGAAGGGAGCAGACACTTTGTCACAACAAAATGAGACATTGGTGTGGCTCTGAAGATGTCTTCAGTAGGGGAGAGCCATGACTGCACGGAGTTTGTAGAGTGGATGGACCCAAACTTAGGCTGGGAGGAGAGCAACCTCAAGGAGGCCAATGCTCCATCAGCAGTCTGGGCAGGAGGGGTTTGAGGAAGAGGCATTTAACCATAGGTTTGCAGCTGTCTGGGCACAACTCACAACCATACTCTGAAAGAAGAGGCAGCGGAGAGTCAAATCAGGTTGTGACACAGGGCACATTCAATAGGAGCTAAAGTTAACTTTGTTAGGCTCGGGCTGGGTACTCGTCTGCTCCTCTCCTGCCGCCATGACAACGACATACCACTCCATTAAACCAATTGTCTCCATCTTCTCAGACTCAGCGAAATGGAGCGATCTCTAGAGAGACCTGGCTCATCCCCGACCTTGGGCTTGCTGGGGGAGCCGCACATCTTCAGCTCTGTGTGGAAGATACACTTGCTGTCCCCCGCTTGCTCCCAGTTCTGCAGTCTGGGAATGTGTGAGTCAAGCCTGCTATGCACGTCTTCCTTCCAGCTCCCCATTAGTCTCAGAAATGGAGCCGGCTGGGAGAATGGTGCTTCTGGCCTGTGATGGCTGCGATCTGCTAATTGCACTTAATTTCCCTGTGCTGCACCCAGCAGGAGCCTGCTGAGAGCTCGCTGGGCATTCAGCAAAGCTGGCTGGCCCAGGCCACTCAAGGCCTCAGCTTGCAGCTGAGTAGGAGATTGGGCAAGGGGAAGGAGGCAGGGGGTGGTATATGGGGGCCTACTCTGTGCGATACTTTCCAGGGACAGTCTGTATTCCGAACTTCCTCCCTCCCTGAGCATCCACGCCCTGACCCTGCATCTGCCTGACTTTGTCTCTGTACCTGACAAAGTCGTATACTTCCAGGGCAGCTGCTCTGCCAGGGCCTGTTTTCTAGAGTTTTCTAGTTCTCTGGACTGACTCCTCTGAGGGACTTAATTGGTCTGCCTTTCTCAGTTACAGCAACTGGCTGTGCCCCACAAATACATGTTCAATGAACCACCCTTTCTAATAATCCTGAGATGGGGCGTATCATCCAAGGGTGATCAATCACTTCCGCTTGCCCCTTGCAAGCCTCAGTGAATTTGTTCTTGGTCACATGGCTTAACCTTGGCCAATATAGTAGAGAAGCCAGGCCTAACTTCGAAGTCCCAGCTCCTTCTTTAGAAAGCTGCTGGTCACGAAGGAGTTATACCAGGAGGGAAGATGGGTAGGCCTGGAGATCACGTGGGCCAGGTTCAGGAGAGATAGGCTTGGCTCCAGGAGAAAAGGGAGGTGGCCAGCTACAGGCCTTCGATGTCTCTGACATATGTCACAACGATGCCTTCTTGAAAGGGTTACATGTACGATTCCTACCCTTTGACCTTTCCTGCCCAGAGCATCTGGACCCAAACTTTTTGACCTGCCCAGTGTCTCCACACTCTGGGCTTTCTATGGAAAGTAGCCTCACTGCTCACTGGTGCCCTAGGACTGGGCACAAAAGGAGCAGCAGTGAGTTAGCCAGGATGGCATAACCGTCTTGGAATCTGGACTGCCATGCTCTAAGTCTGGGTTTCACTGTTCTAAAAACGCGCCCCCCTGACTCCTCTATCACCCCATCTCTGCTAGTAGGTATGAGAATGACTTCTCTCACAGAAGCAAAGGCTGCTGACACTGCTGTTGTAGAAGGTACCTCAAAGACCTTCATGCCATGGTTGGTAAAAATGAGTTGAGTTGCCAAGCCAGAGGACCTGGAAGCACGCCCAATTTTGTGGCTTATTTCTTGGGACTCTCTTGTTTATTTCTTGGGTGTGAGGTGGCTTTAGAGAAGCCAGATCATGGAGGTGGACACAGGAGAAAAGTACCACTAGTAATGGACAAAACTGTGGAGAGAGGAGTGGTGTTTGGTAAAAAAAACTCTACAAAACTGTGGAGAGGGGAGTGGTGTTTGGTAAAAAAAACTCTACTCATGATTTTGAAGTTTGTCCCTGGGGGGATAATCCCCCAGGAAAGATGGAGTGATGTGAACATAGCAGGGCTCGGGATTCATCTGCAGCCATCGATACCCAGCTTGTAACCACAGGCCACTGATTAATGTCTGATGGGCTCTGCAAAGCGTGGCTCCCAGCGGCCATGCGAGAATACTCTGCAGCCCTGTTGCTATTTGGGCCAGCACACTGTATGTCTGAAGGATGCTGTTTGTCCTCTCTGGAGTGGCTTTCAGTAAATGGCACTTTGATAGGTCCTGCAGGTCTATGCTGAGGACAAACTCCAGAAGCAGCATCTGGAGTTCATGAGTGGCCCATGTGTGGCCCAAATAACACCTGCTGTACACAGCATCAGAGTTCTGTTTCAAACAGGGATCCCAGGAAAGGGCTGAGTTTTCTTGTTGCTTGTTTGCTTGTTTTTCCCAAATGAAAGGTAAGGATCCAGGATCACCTTCAGGATTTATTAATCACAGGTGTCACACACCCAGATTCTTCAGTGGAGCACGTGAATCTCTGGAGGAGCCACTGAAAAGCACACGTCAGAGACTGACTGCTGCAGAGATTTACCTTGCAGATCCGCGTGCTCCTTTGCCGGGGCTGCTATGAAGTTGCACATAAGAAGCCACTGCAGTGAGCTCACAGCCTGATTTCTTTTTTGTTGTCAGGATTTTCTCATTTAAATAAAAAGAAGCTATGACTTAAAAGCAAGCACGTCATTCCCACATCCGTGAACTGCACAGGAAGACTTGAAGTCCAGCAAGTAACTAAGTGCCTTAGTTCTGAAGACGATGACACATGGTACCAATGTAACCACTCTTCGCATAGGTAAGGTCTAATGCCAACCCGAAGGGTCAGTGCCTGCTCTGCAGCCCTCATTCAGTGACATGCCTGTCCTGTGTCTGCAACAGGCGGCTCAAGTCATGTGAGAAAGCATTTGAGCTATTACTAGGCAGAGAGTAAACAAACAGTCTCGCGCTGTTTCTGGAAGAGAGAGAGGGCCCTTTCTCCATATGTGTCGAGAAGCCATGGTGGGGAGAGCAGCTTTCTCTTCCAATCCGTGCTGTATCAGATTCAACAGGTGATGAACAGCACGAACTACAGTGGATAGCCTTCTCCTGCCCAGAGCGTGGCATTGTGGGGAGCCCCAGGATACCTCATTACACTGCCACTGCACAGGCGGAGACAGTCATCTTCCATGTGGATGAGGGAAGATTGGGATGTTAAATATAAAATTCAGGCAGACAGAGCAACTTCCCTGCCTCTACTCAGGATGACACGTCTTGAATGTATCAGCTTCCTTCAGTGGGGCAAGTTTAGATCAGCATGACTGAAGCTGTCATTTTTCAGAGCAAAATTTTCCCCACACCAATTTCTTCTGTATTCTAATCCCGTCTCATTGTCAGTCAATCAGGGGGACAGTTTTTCCCATCTTATGGATGGGTAAACTGAGGCTCAGAGAAGCACAATAAGTTTCTGAGGTCACACAACTATACCAATGGACTTTATGTCCCTTTTTAAAGCATAACTCAGTGACCTCTAGCAAATCTTCAGTTTAGAGCTGAGGTACCCCTTCAGAGGGACACATGCAACTTTCCCAAGTGGTTATTTTTTACTACTTCTTCCTAGCTCCTGCTAATCTTGTTTCTGTCCTTATATCTCACTATGGGTCAGATATAGTTTTGTACTGCCACCCCCCGCAAAAAATTCATGCTGGGCCTTTCATGCCTTAGTGGGGCAATGTGAAGAGGAAGGCCTAGCAGGGGGTACCTGCAGAAGAGATTAATGTTTACCTCATGAGACTGAGTTAGGCTTCCCAAGACTGGACTAGCAACCCATGAGACCACAGAGATCTAGTTCACTCCCCCCAAGATGCTTGGCTTTCTCAGTTTCTCTTGCTTTGTCTATCATGTGGTCTCTGGCACATATGCCCCCATGTGTTGTCATCCACCATGCGACAGCAGCCAGGGGGATCCCAACCATACAGTAATGCTCCCTTGTGTAATATTTCTGAATAGATATGTTACCAGACCAGGAGCCACGTGACTCCCCTCTCCCTTCTTAATGCATCACCCCATATCAGATATTCTGTCACAGCAACACACATTAGACTGAGACGGTTTACTTGTTATGACACAAGCCTTGGGGCGAAAGCCCCCAGGTGTATCCCAAAGAAACAGCTGGAACAGCTAGTTTACACCATAGGCCACTCCCTCAGAAGGTCGAGAAAACAGGCTGGGAGCTGCAGCCTAGGCTAAGAGACCAGGGCTGTCCTAGTTCTGCTGTTTGTCAGTACTGATACGATACTGAATGTGGCCTGAGCCTGATACAGCCCTTTGGACAGCCTGGTCTCTATACACTCTTATCTTCTCTCCATTACATATCCCCCATAACAGGCTAAACCATGGCCTGACCCTGATCCGCAGAGTTGCCTAACAGAACATTAGGTAGAAAGGCCTTTGCAGATGGGATTAAGATGAGAGATGAATTTAGATTATTCAGATGATCCCTACAGGAAAGAAGAAGGGTCCTTGTAAGAGGGAGGCCAAAGGAGACGGAGACAGAGAGAAGTCCCTGCGACAGCCGAAACAGGTACCATCACTGTGGCATGGCATGGCCACAGGTCAAGGGATGCTGGCAGATATCACACTGGAGGAAGCCAGGACACAAGTCCCCAGCAGCTGGTGGCCTCAAGATGAAGTGAAAAATCTACAGATGCTGAGACTTCCGTCCAGCGACACCCATGAGGACTTCCAGCTGCGGAGACAGCTGGATGGACTGTTGTTTTAAACACATTTGCTCAGTGGTAACTGGTTCTAGGCATCAGAAGAGATGAATGCAGCCATAAGCACCCTCTTTCTAAGAGCCTTGGCAAGCCGCGACAAAGCTCCTTGGGGAGGGGAGGGTGGATGCCCTTGCTGATGGTGCATAGCTAGCAGCCTTCACATTAGGGGCCTCTGTCCTTGCCCTCCCTGGAGACCCTCATTTTACCTCTCCATGCCCCTGGCAGTTCCTACATGGACATCTTAAGTAAAACAGTCTTTTTGGCAAACAAAAGACTGGCTCCTTTGGCTGGGAGCCAGTCAGAGGCTGGGCTCGGCTGTTATAACAGAAGACTTTACCTTGAGTAAAATGAAAATGAAGGTTAGATTCAAATAAATCCAGCCTCATCTCTAGACCCCGTCTCTCCCTGACGTAGAATGAAAATCCATCCCAAGACAGGGTGGGCTATTGTCCACTCCTAGTTGGCCACTTGCCCCACTCCATAAATGACCATATTAGATGTGTTGCCGAGGTGCACAAGCTTATACTGAATAGATAGCTATCTTCTGGCTAACCTATGGCGTGGAGACTGTGGACACACTCCTATTCCATCATCAGAAAGCTGGGGCACAACAGCTGATAGTAAGCTGAGCAGACATGCCTGATAAATGGACCCTAAACAGGGCTCCCCCACCAATGGGAGCCAATGGAGATGTGTTAGACAGAGGATCCTTGGAGATTCTTGGGGGGATTTGGTCGGATTGGGTATGTTAGGGAGCCCATGTGGCTCCTTCAGGAGCCTTGGCAAGAAGCTCCCGGGCTGTTTCCGGTGGAGGGAGTGGGGGGCGGGGGGAGATCATAAGAGCAGCTGGGAAAGGAAGAATCTGAGCCCAGGCTGTGGCAGCATATGGCTGCCGTGGGCACCTGGCCCAGTCCAGGTACTGTGTTGAGGGAAGGAGCAGTTTCTTGGACAGTCATGCTTTGGTGGAGGGAAGTGGGAGTTGCAGGAAGTAGAAACAGCTGACGCGGCAGCATTCATGGCTGAGTGCCACAAAGAGGTGGGCAGATGAGTCAGGGAGGCTGGGGCTGCCGCAGCAAATGTGGCCTCACTGCTGGCTGGCAAGAGAAACTATTAATTTCCCTAAGTGCTGTGATGAGGACTAAGTGAGGCCATGTGTGTGTACGAGAAATGCCACATGGCTTGCCAAGCCCTGTCTTCTCCCTCTGCCCAGCCTGTAGCCCTAGAACAAGGGGGAAATCGAGATGGCTAAGTTCTGGACCGTGGAACTATAGGCTCCTCCCACTCTCCTGTTCTCTAGCCAAACAGATTGGTCAACTAAAGCTGTCAATCATTTTATTTTCCAGATTATCAAGAGGTCACTACCTGGTGATGTAAAACAAGAAAGAGGGAGGGACACTCATGCTCTCCCGGAGGGAATGCAAGGTGGTCCAGCTATTGTGGAAAACAGTCCAACAGGTTGCCATTAAGTTAGACATAGGATTGCCATATGGCCAGCAATTCCATTTCTAGGTTTTTCACCCAAAGAACTGCAGATATATTAAACAAAAACATGACTACAAATGTTATGGCAGAATTATGTACAGTCATCAAAAGATAAGAACTATTCAAATGCCCATTAATTGGTGGATAGGAAACATACATGTCCACACATTGGGGTGTCATTCATTCACTCATTTATTCACATGCCACACATTATGGTAAGTGACAAGAACTGGGCACAGAATCACATGACACGTGATTCCATGAACTCTCAAGAGCAGGCAAACTCACAAAGACAGACAGCAGAGGCTGGGGAAGGAAAGGGATAACTGTTTCCTGGGAACAGGGCTTCCTGTCAAGGTGATGAAGTCCTGGAAGTGGGTCATGGTAATGATCAGAGGACATAGGATGCCATCAATGCCACTGCAACTGACATTTAAACCACACATGCGCTTTGATTTACAATAAGATGACAGCCCAATAAACCACTGCAAATGGAAAAATCACAGGTTGAAAATGCATTCAATACACTCGACTTACCAAGTGTCCTTGCCTAGCTCAGCTTCCCTAAACATACCCAGAACTCTTACAGTAGCCTACAGTGGTGCAAAAACCCCCAGAACAGAACTTACTTTCTCTTCAAGTGTTGAGACCTGAGAGAAGCAGTCATACTGCTCCAAGGAGTGTCCCAAGCAGATGACGGGAAGGTTCTGCTTTCCCACATCACAGTCAGATGTGCAGAAGACAAATAAATGGCTGTAGATCATGGACCCGCTCTATGAGATGAGCTCATTTGGTCATGTGTATTTTATCACAATAGGACATGATGGGCTGGGTGCCTGAGTCTGTCTCTGTTTCTCACAGAAGCTGCAACTGACAAATATGATGAGGTGTGGAGGGGTGGGGGTTGGGGGGTGGGGAGGGGCAGAGGTTGAAAGCTCCTGAAGAAGGGTAGACTCAAGAAGTCTTCTGTGCCAGCTGTCACCTGAGGATATGTGGCCTTGGATAAGCAGAACCCAGGGCTGGAGAAAAGGCAGAGAAGAGAAGGTGAGCCAGGGGTATGAGAAACGCACATCCCCATCTGACCATGGGAGAATTCAGTGGTGGGTCCATTTAATGCTGACCACCAACTGCTTCAAATGAACCCCAGATTTTCCTGTGATCAAAGCCTTTCCTCCCAGCACCATGCCTGCAAGTTGGGTAGACATTCTGCCCCAGTGGCTAGCTAAGTAGGAGGTGGGGAAATGGAGACTCTGTGGTTAGGAGCAAGCATGATCAGGAAGGAGGGGCTGCGAGAGGACAAGGAAACAGTATCTTTTCTTTAAGCATTGCTTGCTTGCCAAGGACTTCTTCACTACTCTGGTGGCTCTGAGACCAGAGGGGTCCTTTCCAAGGGTGGAACTTGTGCTGTGTGCAATTCCCTTCATTCTTGCTAGGTGGTGTTGTGGAGCCAATTCCCAAAGGTGGGCAGCTGGGAATGTACTGTGTGTTGGGGTGGAGAGTGTGAAGCACCCCAGATGGGATCTCTGATATTAGCTTCAGTATCTCTGAGGTGTGTGCGTGCGTGCGTGCGTGTGTGTTTGTATGTGTGCGTGCGTGCGTGCATGCGAGTCTTTCTGTGGCTTCCTTCCTAAATCTCCCTAGGCTGCTGACCCTTGTTTGTTGGGTCTCTAGGAGACAAAATGGCACCAATACATCACCATTATGCAAAGCCTTGCCATTCATAGCTGTTCTCTGTCTTCTTCTTACGAGTGTAAGTAAGATGGGCACAACGTAGATCAAAGCGGCTCTGGGCCTAGATCTTCATTGTTCTGCTTTGCTTCTATGAAGCCGGTGCCCTTTCGCTCCTGATCCCCACCATGGACATTCTACTATAGCCAATGCGTTGGTACATTATGGGCTTTGGCATTTAGCTCAGGCTAAAATGACTCTAGGACACCCTGAGTCCATTTTCACTAAATGGCATGAATCAATCCACCCCACAAGGTCAAGGTGGGTTTCTATCGCTGCCAGGAATTTCTTCTAGACTTGGACTTGCCCATCCCACCTTCCCATCTGAGCAGATGGTGCCCCCTGTTGGTCACACAGACACTTGCGCCATTGCCTACCCTCGTTCTAGCATATCACTGTGGCCAGCTGAATGTGACCTTATCTCCCCATCTCTTGTCCAGCCCCACCATCTCTTCCTTTAATCGTTATCTTTAATAGTTTTTCCAACTGACTTCCTGTTCCCATCTCTGCCGATGTCCCCTCCAACACTACAGTGTTTCTCTACTCTCATCTGTTCTTCTTGGTTGGTATCTTGCATTACTATATTCTGAAGCCCACGTCTGCTTGCTGGGCATTCAAGGCCAGAGGGAGTGGTGCTGGGTGGAGCCTCCACTCATCCCTCAGCACCAGCTAGGACTGTTCCCAACAGTTTTTCCCTAGCTACCTCTCTCCTGATACCCTTCTTCCCCTTCTGTCTGGCTAAAAGTCACCTGCATGACCTCTGCCCTCCTCACATGCCTCAGGCACATCTCTCCCCTGATGTCAACTCAGTCCTGAACACCCTGTCCTGTTGTGACCCTATGAGGTGCCTGCCCCTGTGAGTTTGGTGTGCCCCGAGTTGACACCTGTTTAATGTATCATTGTGTCCCTGGTTCCCACAACAGGGCTTGTTCTATGGTAGAGGCTCCATGTGAAACCAGTCAATAAATGACAGGAAACCATCACCAAACCTGAACTCCCAGGCAAAGCAAGTAGAAGCTGTTGCTTCAGCAGCTCTCGCCACCAGAGGTGTGATGTGGCCCAGGGAGACTCCTTTTTGCACCGATTCTGCTCAGCAGAATCTCCAGTGACACTTTGAATTCCTGTAAATTACTTCCCTGTTATGACTTGTAAGCCATGTTGCCAAGCAACAAGAGGGGATTTGGTCCTTATCAAAGAGCCTTATCTGCACGTGATACAATGAAACAGTGTCCTAGAGCAGGTCTGGCATAAGAAGAATCAGAGTTCTTTAGCATCACCCCCTCTTTTACCAGCTACTAGCTTCAGTCTGGGGCTGACCCGTGGCCATGAAAAGAGCTGACTCTGTGGAATACTGGATATTCCACACTCCGATGCCATCTGACTGGCTCACTACAGGACTGGAGACCACAGGCTCATTGGTCCCAGGGCTTAGTGTAGAACCTCAGGGTCTACACTAAGGAAATCTAGAACCCACACTCCAGAACCAGCATCCAGCTCCATGCCTAAAAAGAGTCCTTTTCCTCAGTGGGTTAGCTTTTCCTTTGGTCAGGTTAATACTAGGACCCATTTGCTGTCTGCAGGGTGGTACGGACAGCAAGGACTCTGTGGTGCAGCCTCTCCCCCGGGAGCAGTACATGTGTGGCTGTAGTCACTGAGCACTCCAGGTGCGATGCCACCCTGGGTTTAGGGACAGCATGGCCTTGGTTGCCAGGCTTACTCTTAGCAATGCGTGGGAGTCACCAGATGGAAAGAAGAGAAACCCACGTTGCTGCTGTGGCCCTTTTGAAAGCGTTCTATCACTCATTCCAAACATCAAGGCCTGGAGAGCAGATGGGTGGATGCTCAACCTTCCAACAACAAACCTCTAAAGCACTGTTTACTGGGCATCGGCAACATCCAGGAACGCAGCCAGGGTTCATCAGCATCCAGCATTCATCACACTCCTGCCCATACCCTGGAGTTTGCCTGTCCTCTCTCCATGACCAGAGGCTCTGGGACTGGATGCTGGTCTGAAAGTCCTCTTGTTGCTGAGAGACATTGTGGGGTGCAGTGCTGTTGTGAGCCTGGATCAATGCCTAGGCATTTGGTCCTCTCCCTGAGTATAGCTTACTGGCTGAAAGCAAAGCAAAATGGCAGATCTGTTCACATAGCTACATAAACCAAAGGTACCAGTACAGGGTCTGCATGTGGTGGTAATGGGGCTTCTGGGCTCCTGGGGCCTATGTGATAGACATGCAGGCAGCAGCTCTGATGGATACACAGGCAGCTTCTTGTATCCTGCCTCCTACAAGAAGTCAGATGGACCTGGTGATTACCTGGTTTGGGCCTCCTCTCAGTCCTCTAGGTGCCACCTGGGGCTGGATGTCAGCTGCCATCTCTGCTGACTGCTCCGTTGCCCTCTGCCAGGGACAAATCCCAGGTCAGACTCCAGATAGGGCATCCTCTGCCTGTGGCCTCAGGCTTCACTGATACCTCCTTTCCGAGGTACCATGACTTTGCTCTAGGGCCTCCAGCGGCCTTGTTCTACAGCCAGGGAGATTCTTGTGCAAGACCAGGTCCCCCATCTCTGTCTAAGAGAACAGGGAAAAGGGGATTGGATGCTCTCTACTCTGTGTCTGCCTCTAGCAAGTATTTATCATTTCTGCTCCATGTGCCCTCAGATTTCATTCCTTCTTCTCCCATCTCATTTGCCATTTTTATATGAACAGCTTCCTACTGGGAGTGAAAACTACAAGAAGCCCAGAGTGGACAAAGTACCCTGTCTGAAGACAGGGCCCAAGAGTGTCAGCCCTGACTGAAGGAGCAGCATTTTGTGGCTATTTCAGGCTGGCTTCCAGACAAGGTCCCCCTCGGCCTCCTCCCTCCCCCACCACTGTCTCTGGGGAGGCCTGGCAGCTGACCGTGGTTCTGATCTAGTGCACCCATAATTACTTCCAAATGTTATTTTCATGAAGCCATATTCTCCTCCACACGACGGTGACTTCCAGCCGTCGCTGCCATGTGCCCCATTAGCCCAGGATGGAAAGCTGATGTGTTTAGAAGACAGTGCAACCGGAGTCATCCTAGGCAAGCGGACAGGCGCATCTGCAGAGTGCAGGGGGCAGGGCTTTTACGCAGCACCTGCAGTGTGTCTGGAATTTATCAGCTTTGTGCCCTTGAAAATCCTTGTAACCTTTAAAAATTATCTTTTGATTGGCAGATAAAGATTGCATGTATTAGAGTAACCATCACATCGCTTGGATGTATGTATAGTGAACAAGCTTGGATACTGTACAGGATTCACAGTTTGCACGTTGTGTGTGGTGAGGATAATGAAAGTGTATTCTCAATAACTTCCACACATCTCTGTTATCTTTAAAATAGTAAGACAAATATACACATAGGACAGGAAAGTAGATATACATAGGCAGATATGTAGATATACATAGGCATATATATATATATATATATATATATATATATATATATATGCAGAAGGAAAAGCCAAAGTGAGAGAGAAAAGAAAACAAGAGAAGGCGGTGGGAGAAGGGAAGGCAACTACGGAATGTTTACTCTTGTATCTGGAAGCTATCTAGATATCTATCTATCCATTACATTTATCTATCTATCTATCTATCATCTATCTATCTATCATCTATCTATCTATCATTTATGTATCAATAAATCAATCTTGCATAGAAGAAAGAGAACTATTTGTGGAGAGGAAGAGGCCCAGCAGGGGAGGGAGAGGGATAAGAGAGACTAAGGACCAGATAAATACAAGCAATACTCATGACAAATGTGTATGAAAATTTCTTAATAAATATAATAAAACCCACTGTTTTGCATTGTAACTGAAGGTAAGAACAGGGCAAACCTGATTTTTAGATTAAGGATTGAGCTGAGGGATGGAGCGACTTGTCTAAGACCACACAGCTGGTGAATGGAGAGCTGGGATTGAAACCATCAAGAGCTGGATTCTGAGGGGACCTGTTTCCAGCTTTGACTGGCTGCCTGCTGCATTCTGGGCCACTCATCAACGCATAGTTTCTATCTCACTCAGCCATTAGTGGCCCCGAGAGTGTACTGTTTAATAAGAATTTACAACGTATGGAAGGAAGGAACGCTTTGGACAGCAGACTAACTTTTCAAGCCCTCAGAGCCACCAAATGGCTGGGATGAGACCTGAATCCAGGCCCTTGGAGATTTGAAGTGTAGACTATACCCATTTTCTGACCCTCTCCTGGAAAGCATACATGTCTGTTGAATGCAAGGCACCAAGCTGGGCCCTTGGCAGACTGCAGTGATTGTGATGTAAGAGAGAAGTATAGTGTGATGGGGTTCTGGTGCAGTATGCTGGGCCTCACCTGTCTGTCCAGGTGCTGGGAGCCTGGTGCACCATGGGTGAGTTGCTAACTTGTTCTATTGGGTTCTGGGTGCCAAAGAATTCCCAAGAATAAAGGAAATTTCAGCTGGATTTTAAAGGATTTGGGTTGGAAATTTTAACAAATCAACTAACTAAACAAGCCCCAACATCTGAAAAAGGAAAAAAGAAGAAGGAACAGTATGTGCCAAGGCCCTGGAACAAAACCCTGTATGCAAGGCATTCAAGGAAACACAAGTCATTCTCAGATTTCAGATGGTGAGCAGCATAAGGTGTGGGTAGAGAGGCCTCATTCGGGACCAAGATAAATGAAGCCTGTGGGCAAGAGCTAACTATCCTGAGTTCAAGTCTTAGTTCTAACAGTAGCTAACTGTGTGGTCTCAGGCATGCTAACTGGCCTCTCTGGATGTCAGTCCCTTCGTCTACAGTGGTGACAATGAGAGAACATATTTTGCAGGATGGTTTTATAAGGGTGGCATGATCTGAATCCTGTAACATTCGTGGGTCCGTGTCTGATTAAATTTCCTGTGTTTTCTTTCTGGCCAGGATGGAAGGGATGTTCATGATGAACTCAGCTGCTCGGCTTCCTTGGTCCTCCAGCTTCTCCCATGTCTACTCAGAGGGGACTTCCCAATGACCTCATCTCCCCAAACTGCCACATGCCCACTCCATAGTTGGGAAAGCAGCACAGAATTTGCTGGAAAGGGCACCCCTGATCTGTCCTTGGCCTTTTTTTTTTTCACCTATGACCAGGAAGGTTCTACTTGGTTGCCTCCAATGATGGGAAGGTTTGTCACTTAAGGAAAAAGCTTTGGCAGTGATAAACCAGTTGTCTTGATTCCCCCTATGTTCCTGTGGCAATACAAGGGAATCCTGGGGAGGGAGAGTCTGTTTAGCATCTGGGCAAAAAGTTAGTGTAAAGACGGATGCAAGAAGTTCTAGGGAATATGACCACTAACAATAATTGAGCACTTGTTGTATGCCTGGTTCTTGCCCACATTTGTTTTCAATATTCTTTCTATCTCTATCTGAATGTTTAGCAAATATTCAGAACAGAAGTGTGGTAGGGAAAGAAGGGGACCCAACTCTTCCTGGCTCCTGCCCAGGGGTCTTTTTTTTTTTACCTCTGGCTACAGTTATGAGATGCTGACGGCATCCTTGGGGAAGTGCAGACAGCCTATGCATAGCTGGTGCTTCATCTTTCTGCTCTCCTCCTGTCTCTGCTTTTGTCTCGAATGCTCACAGGGAGGGTAACAGAGGGAGCACCCAGATGGTGCTCCTTAGGGCTGTTCCCCTCCCTCCTCCAGTTTCAGCCTGCAAGAAGCTCCTCCTCCAACAAAACCTGACAGAGTGACTGTGTCCAGTGGCCCCAGGCAGAGCATGGTGGCTCCCTATTCTGAGACAGCCCTGGGGAGGTGAGGACCTCCTGGGGTATCTCCAGGTTCTCTTAACTGGACAGAATCTCCAGTTCTGCAAGCAGCTCCTCTTGAGCCTTTACTTCAAGTCTCTCGAGCTTGTCTTCTCTGCAGGTGTCTTTGATCATGGCTGGCACTTGGGACAGTAGCAGGTGGTAGCCCTGGCCTGTGTCTGAGTATGTACCAGGTTTGTGTGACTGATCTATAGAACGCTAGCTAGGTACAGTTACAGAAGATTGCCAATGCTGAGATGACATGTAAGTCCCGAGTGTCAACATCTAGGTGTTTCTCCTTTCTTACTTTTTTGATTCCCATACAGTCCCATGAGAGAGGCCATATATGCAGGTACTCTTATTCCCATTTTACAGGTTAGGAAAAATGGGGTTTGGGAAAGGTGATGTGGTTTGTCTATATGGCTGCAGGGAAAGCTCATAGCCAGGTCTCCCCATCTCCTGGTCCTTACATCTTCCATGTGCTCCTTTTTGGAGGGCATGCTCTTGAACTCCCAAGGCTGGGTCAATCATTGGGGTCACGTGTCTGGAAAGTGAGAGAGAGAATCTGAACTCAGCGACTGTGGGTCGGCATCTGTGCCAGACAGGTGTTCACCAGCTCTGGCACGCAGTGACCCACAACGGCATATCCTCTCTTCAGCCTCCTGCCGCTCTGGATTCCCTCCTGTTAGTGCCAGGCACTGTACTGGGCAGGGGAGGGCTGTAGCTCTGGCCTCCTCTCAGCCTCCCTGGGGCTGCCTCAGAAGCAGGTGGCTTCCCCTCATCTTCCATGCAGAGGGCGTTGAGCTGGCAGAAAGCAGATGAATGAGCTCGTCAGCCAGGGAAGATTCTGTTGCTAAAATACACGGTCTGATTAGGAGTGATTGAAGGGCTAGAGAGAGGGAGGCTGTAGTTTGGCCGTGATTTGTTCCGATTTGAAGTACTTCTAAACAAGTCACCGGGAGGCAGGAGCGGGTGCGCGCAGCGGCGGGGGCCGGTGTCAATGATGATAGATTTGTGTGGATGCCAGGCTATCCCAGGTGATTCTGGACAGAGTTTTCAAATAGTTTTTTTGAAATTAGATTCAGTGTGTTTATCTTGTTTCTTTACTTCTTGGCATAAAAGTTTCTGTTCCCCCAAAAAACTTCCTTTTATTTCTTATTTTCTCCCCCCCCCCCCCCCCGCGGCCCCGATCTGTCTCCTCCCTGGCCCAAACCTGTCGCCAGCATTAGAAGTGGGCTGCAAATGAAGTGGAAGCGGCTTGGGAACAAGGAAACCAGTCTGCTGTGGAATAATGATGTTATCTGTGGCCTGAGCCCTTGCCTCCCGTGTCTCCCTGACAGGAAGAATGTGCTAGGGGGATTTCATCCTGTCAGGAGTGAAGGCAGTAATTGGGGCCAGTGATTCATGGCCCATTTATGGGATCATGAATACATTTATCTTCTAGATTGTTCTCATTTCAAAAATCCGTGATTGTCTTTCCTGCGAGAGGGGTGGAGGGGTGGGCTGGTGTCAGGGGGAAGACTTTCTGCAGACAATGATGGAAGGCGCTCACTTGGGGAAACGAGGCTTAGCAGTGTTTCAATTAGACAGGTTTGCAGGATGACTGGGTCAAGGGTCAACCTGAAGTAGGGACAGCTCTCCTCTCTCCAGGAGACCACCATCAGAATCACTGTCCCCACTTGTCACTCTGCCTTGGTTTGAGCCCGGATTGTTACTGCTGCAAGGGACTGTCCTGGCACCTAGCCTTTAAATGGGACTGAACAAGTCACGCCCACTTGGGGATCCAAATGATAACCTTGGACTGATTCTCAACAGAGGCAGGACTGACCAGTGCTTAGAAGACTAGATGTTAGTGTTGGCTTAGCTGGGTTCAAACCCTGGCTTTTTCTTTCACTCCTGATATGAACTTCATGCTCCTTAAATCCTCCAGGCCCCAGTTTTCTCTTGAAACTTGCATAGCTGAGAGAATTGGATGCATATTCAACACAGGAACACAGCAAGTATCCAGCAGTGTGAGGTCACTGTCTACTCTCCACTCTCCCGTTCTACTGCTTAGCCACACGCTTCTCCGAGGCTCTGATCCTTGACTTTGATGTTACTATCCAGTCTCACTGGCTGGAGAGTTCTTTGGGGGAACCTCAATTTGCTATTAACACATTATCTCCTGTATTCCTTTTAGACCTGATCTCGCCTCCAGCTCTACCCCACCCCAAGAACATCACTGGTTATTCAGGATCTATGCTCCAGGGTGCTGAGGCAGGGGGAGTGCTCAGATGGGTGGTTGTTCCACTGTGCGTTTGCTGTTGACCAAGGCTCCTGGAGGGATTACACACCTTGTGCTAGGAGGACAATACTCCCAGCTCCTACTGTGAGCCTCAGGATGCTGTTTCCCTGTGGTGTTTTCTCCTCACCCTTGAGTGGCTCTCAGGCTGGAGTCCTGGTTGGGGATGTACTTTGCTTGTAGACTACTGTAACAAACCCTGTCTTAATCGGGGTTTCTTTGCTGTGAAGGACACCATGACTAAGGCAACTCTTCTAAAGGAAAACATTTCATTGAGGCTGGCTTACGGTCTCAGAGGTTTAGTCCATTATCATCATGGTGGGAAGCATTGCAGCGTGCAGGCAGACATGGAGCTGGAGGAGGAGCTGAGAGTTCTACGTCTGGATCTTCAGGCAGCAAGGAGGAGTCTGTGTTTGCACTGGGCATAGTTTGAGTTTATATAAGACCTCAAAGTACTCCCCCCCCCACACATACACAGAGTGACACACTTCCTCCAACAAAGCGACTCCAATAAGAGTACCACTCCTTATGGACCAAGCATTTGAAACACATGAATCTATAGGGGCCATACCTACTCAAACCACCTCAGATCCCCATGTCCCTTAAGCAGTGCTCAGTTTGACTTGAGTTTCTAACATGGAGGTTTCTCCCCCAGCCCTTGGTCCAGCAGGCAGCTGCAAACTGCAACAGGACCTCCCCATGGCAGCACTCTTTGCAATTGGTGTGCTTAGGCAAGACATGGCATGTTGGCGTGTTCAGACATTCAGATGCACAGATAACCATGCATGAAGTCCTGAAGTGGGTCAGAGGGCATTCCAATCTTCCACAACAAGTTGTGTGGATTACTAGCTCTAGTGTGCATAAGAAAATGAATGGAACCTTTGTATTCTGCTTCTTTCTCCTGGGTAGAAAGCCCATGGACCTCAGGAGCAGCCTTTTGGGTCAGTTCATTCCAGTACTGGAAGGGAGCCTGGAGTAACTTGGGATTTTCTCTGTATGCAGCCCAGGTACTCAGGCAGGTTCTGAAGGAACCCAGATGAAGAGGACCACTGCAGTACCTCCTTCCACTCATCCTCAGGACCATACCATCCCTAAGATCCAGGGACAATCCTGCATGTCAAGTGCATTATCTAATTTCACAGTCAAACTTGTAAAACATATAGGAAGTACCAGCAGAGCTACTGAGAAGAGCTCGGTCCTTTTGGAATGAAAGATCTTGTTCAAACCCAGTGATGCGCTAGCGGTGTCATCCCAGCAACATTCTTTTCTATCTCTAAGCCTCAGGTTACCTGTCTGCAAAATGGGGTACAAATATCCTGTGGGATTGTTGCAGTGATGAAGTGGCTAGTCTTACTACATCACAGACATCCCCCTTCTCACTTCTAAACCCATACACTCCAGTCTGTCACAGGCCATGTGATCTGTGGGGGAGCCTCCTGTGCACTCCACTTCTAAGCAGGACTTCAACCTTTTCTAATACATCTCCTTCCTCTGTCAATTGTCCTTCCATCCTCACAGCTACCCTGGTTCCCCAGTCCTCCAGTTCTCATCCCTAGTGCAGCCCGCCACTGGTCACTACCATGAACACCTGGCACTCAGAGCCTTTGGAAGAGATTGGCCTAGGGGTGTGTTTGGTTGGACTTTAGAGTCTTTCAAGTATCCCCTGACTCATATATATTTTGAAGGAACAGTTGAAGACTAGGGTTGACTAACACTGAAACAGGTGTGCATGCAAGTCAAAAACCCACGGTGGTGTGGTACCTGACTGTGCTCTACACATGCTTCAGGACACATCCAATGTGAATTGTAGCTAAGGGTTAGCACCTGTAGTCATGGCAACAGTCATTATGTCTGAAGAGCACGCTGTCTTTGAACCACAACTTTCTGACCGTGAAGTGTTCCTGTTCTAACTGTATGGCTGTTCCCTTTCTTCAGAACGGAAAAGATTAAATACCAGCTTTTCTCTTCTACTCAGAGACTGGTCCTTGATCCTTCCTGGGGCGCTCAGCACACTGTGCTCCACTCTGTACATTTTGTGGAAACCAAACAAGTGCCGTGTTTTATGAAGGAGGAAGGACCAGCAGGAATAAAGCAAGCGAGGCATACATGCGGCTCCTACTGTATGCCTCACACCATGCTGGGCACTAGTGAGCATACAAGGGTTCTTAGCTATATCATCGAGGTTACGTTATCTTCATTCTGAGGAGTCTTGGATCCCCGATCCATAAGATGGGGAGCCCCTATTAAACAATGTCACATGTCTCCTTATAGGGCAGAAATTATACTTTGACTCAAGCTCTCCAAGGACCACCTTGCTTTCTGTTATGTATCAGAGCTCTAGAAAGGCCAATAGGCTTTCACAACCTAGGCAAGCACCTAGATTCCCAGCCCTCTTCATTTTTATTTTAGTACTGGGCTTGATGACGATGTCCTGGCTGGCCTTGGATTCACTCTACAGCTCAGGCAGACTCTGACCTTGCAATCTCCCTGCCTCTGCCTCCTCTGTACCTGGGACTCCAGGGTTGTTCTACATGCCCGGTCCAGGAGTCATTTCTTCCCATTGGTTCCCATTTCCTCTCTCTCTCTCTATATATATATATTTTTGGTGGAGATGTGTGGGAAGGGAATTATGCATCCTCAAATCCTTGCTTTCTCCAGAGGCCCACACTTCTACAGCATCCTCCCATCACTCTCTGCTCAGGGAGTAAGTGATTGAGAGCTCAGGGAGGAGGGACACCCCAGCCAGGGATGAAGTCTCACTTAATGAGGGACTGTGGGAGGGTGGAGAACACACCCGATTTATCTCTGTTGCCTAAATACCTCTTAAATTCTCTGTTGAATACTTCTAATTCAGCAGAATGTGAACAATTATAGCAGGAAGCTATTCATAGGTGGAAGGGGCTGATGGAATTATTTATCAAAGTGACATTTTAATTATAGTGAAGAATGAGTTTGTTGTCACCGAGATGGAAGGGTGGTGTTTCCCGGCCTCCACACTCCCCAGGGTAAATTAAAAAGAATCCCCTCTTCAGGATAAGTCCATTAGGTGTTGGAAACACAGGAAGCCTATGGCAGGTTTTACGGAAAACATTTCTGAGACGGGATGAAGTGAGTCCCCGTGAGAGTGTCTGCTTCATGCTCAGAAGTGTGAGATCTCCAGGATATGATGAATTGGAAGGCAGGATCCAGATGTCTCTGGCAGGTCCCTCTTCTCCCCAGCCTGCCTGTGAGACAACTCTCCCGCCCACACCGATCTGGCTTGACACTGTGTTAAAAAGTAAAATAAATGCGTGGCAAATTCCTGTGTGCCAAAGTGGGTGTGAACCAAATTAAGTCACTTGTAGTGAATGCAACTGTTTCCTTGACCGCCCTGACCCCAGTTCTCCTTCTCCAAGGCAACCCACACATTTAGATTCTCCTGAATCGGCCTGGAGATGACTGGCACATCCATAGCTTATTTGTAGTCTGCGTTGCTTTCAGTTTTCTACTTCAGTTCTCACTGGTGTATTTTATCTCCCCAACTAGGAGGGAAGCAAGCAGAAGGCATGAATTATGTTGGAAGCTTCTCTCGTGTTGGCCCATAGCTCAAAGAACGTGGCATTAATAATTCTGCAATGTGGTCTCCTGCCAGACACATGCATAACGGTCTGCAGAATCTCCATTCAAATCTTCCGTACAACCCAACGAGGAATCTATTTCTACTCCCATATCATAGGTGAGGCAGTCCAGATGGGCTAGTCTGGACCAAGTGTTCCTGGTCACTGATTCCAGGTGCCTTGTGGGGGTAATCTTGGCCTTGCTGCTGTACATTCAAGACTTAACAGAGTCACGTGTCTGCCAGCCATTGGGACACGGTCTCTGTTCTCAGAGCATTTAAATTTATGCATGGAGCAATGGCAGGGAGAGGGCGGGTAAGTGTGCCAGCATGATAAGATGCAATGATGGCAGGATGCACTTAGTGTTCAAAGGAGGAAGTCCAATGTTTAAAACAAGCTCTGTCACCTTCTTGGTGCCTGCCTGGTGTCAGAGAATTGACTTGTTCGTTCTAGGCCTCAGTTTACATTACTGTGAAATGAGATCGTGCTTCATCTCAACGGGACTGTTCCAGGGTTAGCAATAATATCTATGAAGAAGTGAGAGGTGTTGGACAGCCATTTTGTCCTGAGAGATATACAAGTAGCCAGTATATACAAGGAGTCTCAGTATCATTAACCTCATCAGGGAAATGCAAATCAGAGCCATAGTGGGATCTGAATAACATCTTTCTGCCTTGCCTCTCACCCTGTCATAGTAACCAATAGCACAGCATCCCACAGGCACACAAACAAGTTGATGTTTGCTTCATGTGAAGTCTTGCAAGACTACAAATTGTGCACTCAATCTCTCGGGGGCGTGGGAAGCTCCCCTGAGGGTAGGCTGCATGGCCCCAGGAGTGTGTTTATGAATCATGTGTAGTGAGCATAAGGATGCTGGTCCTGCAGAGGGCAAATCTGTCCTGCATTAGCTGTGTGAGTGCATATAGCCCCTCTCTGTGCCTCATCTGGGAAATGACTATTGTTTATCAGATAAAAATAGTCTAAGTTAGGACTCCATATGTGGTTGCCTTCTCAGGTCCCTCCTGGCTTTTGGCTTAATGGCATTCATTTCTTTATTTTTATGACCCTAAAATGTTTAGCTCCTTGCAGCTGTGACCCCTGACAATTGTCACATTGATGGGCAAAGAAACAGGTGTCTGGAGTGCATTGGAACCCACATCAAGGCTCGACCTCATTGCCAGGTTAGTGTTCGTTGTTTTTCTGTCTGTGTCTCTCCGAACCTCTGATGCTTTAAATAATGAGCTTGGTGACTTCAAGACTTCTTGCCTTCTGTGGATGTCCAAAGAGTAACCCCTGGAACCTCCAGATAAAGTACCATATGTAGTAAGAGGACGACGGTAGGTGTGCTTACACAAAGGTCTCTGGTTGGAGGCTGGTTGTTGTTGTTGCTTGCATGCAGTTGGACTAATGTAACCTCCAGGCCTTCATGAGAGAGAGGTAGAGGACCAGAGTTGGGGAGACATGATGGCAGAGCAAAGATAGAGTGTTGAGTTATAATGATGGAGGACTCCCTACAATGGTCCTGAACAAAATGAGAAGCTGTGGTCCAGACCTAGAGGAATGAGACTCATCATGCAGAGGAATGTTTGGTACACTCACTGGGTTCTGAGGTTAACTCAGTTTGCACTGCAACCAACTGCTACTCTGTGACTACTGAGACCCACTAGGGATGCTGATTCTTACCTGTTCTCCCTTTTCTCTTCCTGTCCATCACCACCACCACCACCACCACCACCACCACCACCACCACCACCGCTACCATCACTGTCATGGCATCCTCCTTCAACATCTAACAAGGTCCGCTACAGGCTACTAGGAGCATGCCTTCTTGAAGTCTTGACAGATGAGTTTCAGGGAGTGGGCCATGCTGCAGCAAGTTACAGAGAGGAATGGATGAGAATAACAACCACTTACCAAACACCTGCTATGTATCAGGCACCATGCTACATTTAAATTCACAGAAATATTCTCAGGACCATCCTCTAGGGTGGTTATTATCTGCACTTTATCTATGAGGGTACAAACCTCCACACACATTGCTCAGCTTGCTCGACGGTGAGGGGAAAGGTCAATACTGAGGCATCCCTCTGCTCCCTAACTTCTATAAGAGCCGGGGCAAGGCCAGGC
Source organism: Arvicanthis niloticus (assembly GCF_011762505.2). Lineage (NCBI taxonomy): Eukaryota > Metazoa > Chordata > Mammalia > Rodentia > Muridae > Arvicanthis > Arvicanthis niloticus. Next base: position 85,925,969 of record NC_047663.1, on the reverse strand, counting down.
ATTCAAAAGAAGTTGTAAGAGCTATCTGGAAGTACCGACTCCTTCTGGCTTTGGGAGCACTGGGTGTACAGCTCTCTGACACAGAGTCAAACTGAGAAATAGCCATGATGTGGTAGGGGATTGGAGTGGCCCATGTGAACATCTGCCATATGTCACCTGGAGAATGGCCCTGTCTGCCTGGAAGGATACATACGCTGAATGAATTAAGTTTTAAATCCTTCTGTTCGCTATGCTATCACGAGCTGAGTTCTGGAAGCCACTGGGGGTACTGATTGCTTCTGTAATGACAGAATCATCTTTGCGTCGGGGCTGAGGCATGGGTTAGGAAGCTCACAGGTGTCGTGGTGGGTCTGGTAATGGACAGAAGTGAGACAGGCAAGGGGAAGATAGCAAGCAGAGCTAAGCAGCTCCAATCAAGGTGAGGATGAGATGGAAAGATGGGGGTGTGTCACAATCACAGATTTAGTCCTCAGTAAGACCTGGCTGAGGAGATGCAAGGATCACGACCTGCCCAAGCATGCCTAGCAGCAGGAGTGCACTGGAGGGCACCAGGGGATGTGATCAGGGGATGTGCAGGAAGCTGTGAATCTCACACACAGTTCATCCGCTAATACTGATCATCTTGGGTGGACCACTTCCCTTCTCTCTACCTCTGAAAACTGAAAGAGTCAGGGTGGGGGAGATGATTGAGTTGGTAATGTGCTTGCTTGCTGTTCAAGGATGGGGACAAGATTTCAGTTCCCCAGTTCCCATATACAAGATGAATGCAGCATTCAGGCTAGAGACAGGCAGATCCCCGAGGTTTGCTGGACAGCCAGCCCAGCCACTCAGTGGGAGAGCCTGTTTCAAAAGACAAGCTAGAGAGAGATAGAGAGAGACACCAGACATTGCCTTTTGGCTTGTACATGTACTTGTTGGAATGCATGCACACACCCACACACAAACACACACCACACACACACACACACACACACACACACACACGAATAAATGAAAAGAAAGGAAGACTGACGTCCCCAAACATCTTGGAAATAATATGGGTTCTTTAAAATAGGCACATAAAGACAGCAAGAATGCTCAGGTTGTTCTTTAGGTGATATAGAATTCTGGATTTGGGGGGCTTGGAGAGATGGCTCAGTGGTTAAGAGCATTGACTGCTCTTCCAGAGGTCTTGAGTTCAATTCCCAGCAACCACATGGTGGCTCACGATCATCTGTAATGGGGTCTGATGCCTTCTTCTGGTCTGTCTGAAGACATTGACAGTGTACTCACATATATAAAATAAATAAATCTTAAAAAAAAAAGAATTCTGGATTTGTAACTGACTGGTTCAGAGCCCACTTCCTCCTCGGTACACTATGAGAACCGCTAACATCAACCCTGGAGGCTATTAAGAGGCTCATGCCAGTCAAGGATGAGGTTGGTGTTGGACCTTGAGAGTACTGGGCAAAGGCAGCCACGGTGACAATGGCCACGAAGCCAGGAGACTGCTCTGCCGTGGGTGCCAGCTCTTTCCGTTGAGGGAGGAATGTCTGTCTTTGTGCAATTCCAGAGGCTGGGGCGCAAAGGAAGGCAGCACCTGGCTCTCCTATTCTCACTGATTAGAGCTGAAAATAACCCTGAAAGTCAGCTGGAATGGAGGGAGCTTGTGCGTCATGGAAGAGACCCTCTGCCAGCTACTGAGTCCTGGAAGCCGACTCTATGGCTTACTGTCCTTGGCCCTATGACCTGGGTGGCTCCACCATGCCTCACACAGACTCTTCAAACTGATCTTTTTAGCTCCTTTGTTCTATACACAGATTATTAATGCTCTATGTGTAGGTTATTAATGTCAGGTATAGATGTCTTACCATTATTCCCAGACTCCTAGATTTTTCTGACTCATGGACTTCTGAGTGAGTTAGCCATTATAAATGTTTCTGGGTTCTAGTCCCAGAGTCCCCCATAGACCGTATCTCTGACTGTCTAAGCTGGCCGTCAAGATCCCTGTGAAAGGGGCAAGCAGCCTCTCTCATTTCCTGCTTCAAACTTTTCTCTAAGCTCAACTTTAGTTCACAGTGGAGAGTTGGGGTTCATGCCCTTAATCCCAACACTTGGGAGGTTGAGGCAGGAGGATCCCTGTGAGTTTGAGGCCATCAGTATATAGCAAGTCCCAGGCCAGCCTGGTTTACAGAGTGATACCTCATCTCTCACAATAACAGAAGTAACAGTTCATTATCTCTTAATTTATCTATTCAGCAAATGACAACCCAATTTCTAAGGAGCACAGTGTCTCAGAAGTGTGACACACACCGATGGCCCATATAGATCTCCTTGTCCAGTGCCCATGGCAGACATTATTAATCTATCACAGAACTTCCTTTCTCCCCAATTCCAGATCCTCCAAATTGACCCAAAGCCATTCCTCGGGCAGCCTCTCATTATCCATTGGTTGGCTCAGTCATTACTGAGTCTTTGGGTAGATGGGGATGGGGGTTCCAGCACCACCACTGTGGTCCACTGTGACCTTAAAAGATGTACACATTCATTCTGAGTATCCATGTCCCCAGATTAAAATAAGAACACTTATCTTTAGCACGCAGGACTGAGGGATTAGAGTGAATGAGCAAGGCAGAGTAGTATGTGGGGTTTTCTGCTGCCCTCCCCTAGTGGCTCAGCAGCATTCCCCGTCTCAGGAGGATGTGAGGCCCAGGAAAGCTGAGAAAGGAGATTCACGTATAGAGCCTCAAGATCCCAATCTCGGAAGATGATTTTGTGACTCAAACAATAGATTTCAAAGCTCATAGGTCAGATAAATCCTCCTTAAATCATTTGGAGGACAGGGAGAGGATTTGGATGCTGACAATCCTGTGTGTGTGTGTGTGTGTGTGTGTGTGTGTGTGTGTGTGTGTAGCTTAGAGATGAATGTGTAAGGTAAGTAACTAGGCTCCAGAGTTTCTCTGTGCTTAGCACAGTGTGGGAAGTGCAGGGAAGCCCACGGAGGCAGGTGTGTCTGGCCTCCAGCCTGTGCTCTGCTTCTCCTTCCCCAGCCAGGCTGTGGAGTCCTCCATCCACAGTCAGAGAACCTTCATGTGCAACGTGGAGGCAACTTCTCAGGAGTTATGAAGACATACGAACTGACAGCTCTTCAATGTGGTTGTCAAATACATTTGCTGTTTACTAAATGGTCTTTAAAGGCTGTTTTGTACTTTGATGAACTGGGGCATAGCAGGCCTGGGAGGCAGTCTGTACCTCTGTAACTACAGGATCAAGGCCCGGAAGGTGAAAGAGGCTACTCTCAGCTGCTGGCTTTCCTCCTGGGCCTCCTCTCTGTCAGCTTCAAAGCCGGTCCTTTTGAGGGCAGGTCCCCACATCGCCAGTGTAGGGATGAGGAGCAGTGTTCCAGAACTGTTTCGCCATGTAGCTGTTGCCACTAACCTTTGGGCACCCAGAAAACAGTTCCAGCACACCGAGGAAGGGCAGACACAACTCACGGAGGGTATTGAGCTTTAGCTCACACCTCAGTCACTTGCTTAGTTTTTTTTTTTTCCTATTTCTCATGGCCATCTTTGCAGGGAAGGCATTTCTCTCAATTTAGAGACTTAGCAAAGGACCTCAGAGAAGCAGCCACTCATGACCACTATGCAAATGAGCAGGGAAACCATCTGTTATCCTCATTGCCAGTCATTCAGTTCATCTTCGCGCCACGTATCCCATTGGTGGGTGTATGTACTCATCATGCACGCATCCTTGAGGATTTGTTTTTTCTTTCAATAACAGAGACGGCTAAGACCTGACTGCACCTCAGGATCTTTTCAGTAATATTAATGTCGTGTCCACAGAGCTCTGGTTGTACATCCGGAAAGCCACTGACTACCTGACAGAGGACGAGTCTCTCCACACTGGTGACTCATGAGTGAGTCACAGAACTCATTTCCACTGGGTCCAGATGTGTCTCACAGTCTGTTTGATAAGTATCCCTTAGAAAACCGTAACCAGACAGAGCACGGCAGAAATCACAGCCTTGAACTCAGGAGATAAAGCAGGAGCAGCAACCGTGCGTTCAAGACGGCAAGCGGATTCTGGGCCAGCTTAGGCAACAGAGCAATGCCCAGTGTGAATAAAAGAAAGGAGAGAAGAAGAGGAGAGGAGGACTGAAGGAAGGTAGCCTTACTAAGAACCTAGGGCCGGTGGCACAAACCTGTAATCCTAGCTACTCAGAAAGCTGATTCAGTAGGATTGATTGCAAGATAAAGGCTGGCCTGGGTAACATAGTGAGACCCTGCCTCAAAATAGAAAGGAGAAAGGAGAGGAGGGAGGGGAAAGAGGGAGAAAGAGAGGAAGAGAGGGAAAGAGACACAGAAAGAGACAGAAACACAAAGAAAGAATTAACAGTTGGCATATGATGTGAATTCTATTGCCTGGAAGAAAAGATCACCCACCAAGGAATCATTCTGTTCTCTTTGAGGGCAGGCTCCTGTGTTGAAGGTTTGATCCCCACTGTACATGATTAAGGGATGTGGAGATTAATGGGAGAGGGTAGGGGTTGATTAGACCACTGGGCAATGCCCTCAAAGGGTTTTGAGATTTCACGCTTCCCTGCTTCCTCTCTCTCCTTCCATGAAAGGCTACCTCATCCAGAGCAACAGAGCCAACTGATGAAAGGCAAGACTGTCCTGACTGTAAGCCAGACTAAACTTTATCACTTGGTGAGCTGATGACCTCAGGCATTTGTTATGGTGACAGAAAGCCGACTCTCACTTGTTCCCTTGAGTTTTGTGTCTTGGTACCAAAGAAACATTATCCTGGAATCACGGGGCTGAATTTGAGTTATCAGGGAGATGTAGCTTCAGCCATTTTCATGACCATGCACAGAGCTATCTGAGCCGAGACTCAAATGAATCCCAAAGGAATTGCCTATTCTCAGGATCTGAGTGGTTATCTGTATCTGACATGGGCACCCTCTCCACTCCATCTTCACAAGAAGACACCAAACTTCTGCTTGAATGTCTCCAGGGAGATTTCTACCTCTCCTTACTTGGGCATCTCTAAGTAAAAGCTTTCTCTCATAGATTGTTATTAATTTACCTCATTGGATTTTAAATTCATGGACCCAAGAGGACCAGCTAATCCTTTTTGCCTCTTGATAGAGCTTCAGGTATTGGAAGTTAATGTCAATGTCTTATGCCTCTCTATTGCTGCTTGACTCCTGCTGTTTCTCTCACTTTTCTTCATGCTAAACCAGCTCACCCAGGCCTTACATGATGTGACTCTGTGTCTCTATGCTTCGGGTATTCCTAGGGCTGTCTATATCAATATGCAACCTCAACAGAGAGATTGAATTCTGGTCTGCTCAGTGTAGCACCTGAATCAAAGGACTTGGATCTCAACTCTGTGTAAACATGCCCTGGCTTCACCTGGAAATCAGAACCATTAACAGTTCCTGACTCATGAGGCTGTTAAAAGGGTTAGGCTGAGTGAAACATTTAAAGTGCATCTAGGCTGTGCCCGATTAATTTGAGCTTCAGAGTGCACCCAGGCAGTGCCTAATTAATGTGAGCTCTTATCACCCAGACAGGCTGGAGATGGCAATACTGTTAATGGGTCTAAAGAAGCACCTTTGCAGCAGAGTTTCTAAGAAGCCATGGTCCCTGGGAACAGCTTCATGTTATCTACAGTGGGACAGACAAGGGAAGACTGGGTGGAGGCAGAGGACAGGGGCTGAAGGAAATAGGACATCCAGGTGACTAACAGCTGGGAGACTGAGGGTTTTTTGTTTTGTTTTTTGTTTTTTTCTTTTTTTTTTTTTATTTGTTTTTTTTTTTTTTTTTTTTTTTTTTTTTTGCCTTCTTAAAGATTCAGAGAATCAAATTTAGAGCAGAAAATGCTAAATCCTAGCTTGGCAAAATGCACACATCTATGAACTGGCAAGAAAAGTTGTTTTTATTTTTATTATTTATTCTTTCCCATTTAGGACTGTTTGTCCCAGGGTGTTTAAGTGCTGATTTGGGGCTAGGTATATAAGCCAACAATGAGCCTTCTGAATGTCTCCTCTCTCTCAGGCAGGGATCAGAGAAGATGCACACAGGGCTATGGGAGAAAGGTGGAGAAGGCTAGCTTTGATTCCTTCTGAGCCATTCTAAGCTCCTTCCTGCCTCCAAGCAAAGTCTATCGGCTCTGAGCTGGGGATAAGGAGCCTTTGGGTCCCAAGAGACCCTGCAGGGCTGTTTGAAGAATCTCTGCCTTTGCTCCACGGAGGCTCAGACTTTAGTAGCTCTCAGTGGGGAGTAGATTCTCAGGGGAAGCATGTCACAGGCAGGAGATGAGGTTAACTCATGGCTTTTTCAGTTGTGTTACCTCGAACGGATGAGCACTCTACTAAAAATGTCCACGGTTTTGGCAACACTGGCACATGGAGGTGGGGGTGGGGTTCTACAGCCAACACCCTTCTTCTTCTTTTTTTTTTAATGTTGAGTGGAAAGACACATGACCATTGTCTGGTCTGCCTGGGGCTGTATGTGGCAAATGTTTCATTGTCATTTCTCCAAGTGTCACCTGTGACTACTCTCCATGTGGCTACTTGATGTGAGCATTTAGGATGCAGGACTCTACCCACTACCTTGAGATGCTGTCTAGGGTCCAGGGGCAGCCATGGGTGCTTATCAAGGTGACAAGGCTCGTGAGCTTTGAGTCCAGAACAGACTGTTCTGTTCTGAGGTGGCTGTCACTTTAAGATAAGCTGCATGTGGGGAGGTGGGCAGTGTGAGGATGATGACAGGGTTAAGAGACATCACGCCTGGCTCTAGTGTCTACTCAGTTACTCTCACATTGCTGAGTTTGGTGACGACTTGCTACCCAGCATGCCGAGTGTTGTTATCCTGACTCTAGCCATTTTAAAAACTGCCCACTGTCCTCAGTATTCACATCTCAGCTAAGCCTCCTCTTTGAGGTTCTCCTTGCTTATTTTTGGGTGACTGTTTCTGTTGATCCAAGATCTGCATTTTGTCTAGTGTTTGTCCACTCATGGTCCATCCATTTCTACTGTAAGATCCTTCATTGACAATGTTCACCGCAGGGTTGTCAGTACTTGGGCAGAGCTGGACTGTTGGCTCTGTCTTTCTCTATTCTCTGATGAACCCTTATGTTTCACGACTGTCCCTCAAGGAACCTTTGCTCTTCATACAGCTCCTAATGCATAGCATGCTTGATCACAGTTCTGGGAGAGAGCTCACAGTCCGAGGTCATGGGTACGCTTCCTAGAAAGATGGCTGTGGCTTGCTCCACTGTGGCACTCAGCCAGCCATTTCTCATGATTCCTGCCTTCTACTTCTGTCCCCCAAGAGCCAGCTGTCCCCTCCTGTCAGTCTATTTCTTGAGCTCTTGAGCTCCACCTCAATCAATGCTGTCAGCACTACAGTGCCTGGAGACTCCCGTGTCTACAGTCTCCGCCACGCCAGTGCCATATGCTCAACTCCTCCAGTTTTCCTCCCCCCCCCTCAAGACCGTTTTGTGAAAATGAGAACGCTTTATCAACCTTTAGGTATTTAGAGAGGTTTCCTCCTGGCATGTGGTGAGCCCTTGGGCCACATTTGTGATGCAGTGAATAAGTGTACCCCATGCTGAGCCCCAATAATTCCATGCCTACAAGTTTATTGGAAAGAGGAATTCAGACTCCGGCAAAGTTGTTCACTGATGCATTTCTAGGATAGCATGACGTGGTAAACAATTTAAAACCAATCAGTAAGAGATTAGATAAAGAAAATGTGGTGGAGAGACACAGTGGAAGATTTTTGGCCATAAACCCAGTAAAATCCTGTTATGTGTGACGATGTACTTGGAACGAGAGAACATTATGTTAAATGAAATAAGCCGGGCATGGAAAGACAGGTGCTGAGTACTGTTACTTGTATATATGGAAGCTCAAGAAGTTGATTTTTTTTTTTTTTTTGAGACACAGAGAACAGAATAGTGGCCATTTATAGGCTAGAAAAGGCACCGAGAAAAGGAAATAGAAGGAGTCAGATAACAGGTATCCCAACATGGTTAGTTAGGACAATAGATCTTACTGTTCTGTGCCAGATCAGAAGGTGGCTACAGCTTACCAGGACTTATTATATGTCTTATCAAAACAAGAAGGAAGGAGTTTGAAAGTTCTAGACATCAAAAGATGATGAATGTATGAGGGGATGGGAATGCTAATTATCCCAATCTAATAGATCATTATGCACTAAATCTATGCATTAATTATCTCATAAATATGTACAGTCATAGAGTGTCAATTAGGAAAAGAGATGGACGGAGATGTTCTATGAAATCGTGCGGCCTTTGGAGCTGTTGACTTGAATGTATTCAGGTAACTTTCAATGTTTTCCTTTTTTGTTGTCTGTAAATGACACTGTAGGACACCCTCTTTCTTGTATGTGTATTTATTTCTGCTGTGTCTTTGGTTGGATTGCTGTGTCATTTAATAAAAACTCTTTTTAAAAAAAAAAGAGTCCTTCTTTTTCCAAATTCACAAACCTATATCCCCCAATTCACCAGCAGATTATTTCAAGTCCCTGTGTTAACACTGGGGTTTTAGTTTGTTTGTTTCCTTAACCCATTTTAATCAAACAAAAAACAGTACTGCCCTGGAGTGGAGAATTAGCAAGTGAGACATTCCATATTAAAAGATTCTGTTCGAATGAAGACAAAGGCATCATACAAGCCCTGACACTTACATGCAACAGACACATAAATGGATTTCTCATAGGCTCCAGCTTTTGACTCAATGTATCTAGGCAACAGAAGCCTGGATTTAATAACAGATGTTCGCTGCATAGCAATCACCATATAATGCCAGGGTAGACTAAAACAGCATTTTATCAACCAATAAATGTGCTGTTTGCTTTATTTTACCATGTTGTTCTTCAGTTCTCTTCAAAGCCGAGAGGACAGATTGAGTCACTCGGCATCTGCTGGGAGCAATATGCTTGGCTTCATTTAAAATGAAAAATCAGGTCTGTGTTTACATTTTTCACTCAAGCATGGGATTCCATGCGTTAACACTCCCAACTGGGCTAGCCGGAAGGGCTTTCAGGAAACTCTCAGGGAACCTGGGATGGACACAAGAAGTTACTTGCCCTTCTGGGAAAGACATATGGTAGCCCTTTCACTTCAATCAACCTCAGCAGAGGGAGGTCTGCTTTCCTCCTGACCCCCTCCCCTCAGGAACCCCAGCTGGGCTCCTCCATAGGCAAAGGCTCCTAGACTTTGAAAGACCAATCAGCCAGCAATGCTTGAATCTCTACCTAGGTGGCACCCATATGCTTATGGGCACAATGATGCAATTTTTGTTACATGCAAAATGTAACAAAAAATGTTACAAAGTCAACAACCTGGAGGAATGCAGTTTCAAGTTGGTCTAGGCAGAAAGAGATTAAATTGAGCAAGAGGAAAAGTCGGGCACTATTGGTTTAGGATGGTCTGTCAGCCTCCCTATCTGCAAGCTGTGCACCCATAGAGTCAATGAATAGAGAGAGGGGTCAAAACTAATTGAAAAAATTTTATCAGTATTGAATGTGGACAGACTCTTCATTAGTATATAAACAATACAGGGTCACAATAGTTTATATTGCATTTATGTGGCTTTAGTTATCACAAGATGTCTGGTGATGATTTGGAGTACACAAGATGTGTTCAAGTTCTATGGCATTTAAATACCTAAAGAGACCTCAGCATTCCGAGATTGACATCTGTGGAGAATTCTGGATCCAATTCCCTTATGGATACCCAGTGACAACTGTGGTATGTGCTAAACAGCAGGCTAGTTTGTGATATATTTTCTCATTCGGTGAGGTGAGTGTAGCAATAATCTGAGCTAATACTCCTTTGTTACATCTGGGGCAAGCTAAAGGACTGGAGAATTGTAGCCACTTGTCTAATCAGCTAATAAACTATAGGCTGTGGGAATAAGGGAGAAGGTTCAAACTTGTGCTGGCATTGCCTGTAGCCAACTGCATTTTACACTGATGCTTAAAATAATATCTCCCTTATGCTCTCCTAGAACCGTAACACTTCATTAAGAAACTGACTCTAGGGTTAGGAGATAACTCAGTTGGTAAAGTGCTTGCCCCCCTCCCCGCTTTTGTTTGAGTCTGATCCCCAGAAACCAAGTGAAAATATCCAGGCAGGGTAGAATATGTTTGTAATCCCAGTAAGTGAACAGACAGAGATGGGAAAGGGTCTGTGGACCTCACTAGCTGGACAGTCTTGCCTATTTGGCTAGTTTCAGACCAATGAGAGACCCTGCCCCTAAAACAACAAACAAACAAAAAACACTTGAAGAATGCTACCTACACACACGAGAGAGGGGGAGGGGGAGGGGGAGGGGGAGGGGAGGGGGAGGGGAGGGGAGGGGGAGGGGAGGGGAGGGGGAGGGGGAGAGATAGATTTTACCTTTATATGCTCAAGTTAGATGATGCATGCCAACCAATAGCTGTAGTTAGGTGCTTTAGTTTGCATCCACCAATACTTAGGTTGAAATTTGACTTCCAGTGTAATGGTGTTGAGAGGTAGTAGGAAGAGACAATTAAGTTTTAGGAGCTCCACTTTTATGACTGGATTAATGTTTTCCCAGAGAGACTCGGTTATACCTCTCAAGACAGGACTAGAGCTCCTGGACCTGAGTTAATTGCAAGAGCAGGATGTTATGAGTGAGATTATCCTTGGTATTTTGTTCATTTTCAAATGTGCTTTCTGTTAGCAAGCCCTTGCCAGAGCCAGTGGGTTCTGGCCTCAGCATCATGTTCTCCAACCCCTAGAACCTCTGGAGTACCCAGCCTTCAGTACTTTGTTTTAGTAACAGAAATGCTCTCTGACAGGAGGCTCACTGTGTGGCTTCTGAGGCTGGCTCACCAAAGGTACTACGGATCTGACTTTGCTTCCTGGAATACTAACTGTAGGAGACTACAGCTACTATGTAAGAAGTTCAATTGCTGTGAGATTGCTTTAAACCGTGAGGTTCAAAATAAAGATGCTTATGAAGACAGAAACCAAGCTTCTACTGAAAGCCAGGCATATAGCACCCTTTGGGGAAGAAGTTCAGAGCCTTGTGTATGCTAGCCACATGCTCTACTATTTAGATGCACCACCAGCCATCCTGAAGGTAGATCTTTTACATACCACTTGCACTACCTCATGATGTTTTTCACAGATCAGACACAAATACTTCTGCAGGAATTGTAGACTCAGACTCATGAGCAAAAAAAAAAAAAATTATTCTTGCTGTTATAAGGTATTGATTTGGGGTATTTGTTACTCTGCAACAGTTAACACCGAAGAGCTTTGGTTCCCTTCACCCTGCTTCTTGAGTACCCAGGTAAAACTTTTCAGTTGAAAATAATGTAGAAACCTATGGAGAAGTTGCAATAAGATACATTGTTACATCCAGTCCTGTTAGCAGCCCTCTTTGCTTTCACAGTGAAAAGTCAAGCCGGCATTTTGCTACTGAAAGCTTACTGAGAAAAGCTCCGCCCTCTTTGCCCAGAAGGAGAAAGAAAAAAGAAGTGGGAAGGGAGACAGGCAGAAAGACTAAGTGCGGGGCAACTCGAGCCTCTTCGAGTGACGGTGCTTAAGGAAAGAACAGTTCTGCACACACTGATGCAGTGTAGACAAAGAAGTGTGTGTTTGCACTTTCTGTTACTGTGATGCCCCAAACAAATCAGGTTATAAGAAAGAGAGATTTAAGTTTCAAAGACAGGGACTGGTTGGTTTGTTGTTGGGGACCTGTGGTGAGGTGGCATATCATGAAGGCAGAAGAAAGCCTGCTCATCTGGTGGTACCCAGAAAGAGGAAAGAGAGAAAGAGACCCAGGCCCCACTACTTCCTTCAAAGGTACACTGCAATAACCTGATTTCCTTCCCCAAGATCCCGCTCCTCGAAGTTCCCACCACTTCCTAGTTAGTGACCAAGGCTTTAGTGCATAGTCCTTGGTGAAGTGCTTATCCAAACCAGAGCAACCAATATTAAGAAGTGGCCATTGGCCCACCAGAGAACTCAGTCTCAACTTAAGCTTGGGTTTTTTATTTGATAAGCCCCCACAGAGATAGGAGCAGAGATTCCCAAATAACTGAAACAGAATTTTCTGCTAGGGTGGCAGGTAGTGGCTCAGGATACTCTCATTTAAAGACAAAATGAAACTAAATTCTCTTACACCTATTTTTCCTCCTTAAATGTAAGCAACATATGCTTTATGAAAGGGGACAATTCCACTAAGCATTGATTTAAATGATTTTTTATCTTAATGTTGCTTAATATGTATAAACATAAAACTTAGATATAAAATCCTTATGCTTGTAGCACCATTCAGCTATAAAACTGAAACAAATTTCTAAATTAAATACCAATAAGACTGTAGAACCAATAAACTTCAAATTAACAACATTAGTTTAATATAAGGCTGGTTGTTGAAATGGCCTATAGATTGCAATGTGCCTGAAGTGTAGGGTTCATGTTTTTATATCCTGTTTCAGCTTGCCCATGAGACCCTCTGCCCCTTTCTGCAAGGTCTTAGAGAGTTACATTTCTTCTGCTGCATATACTCTGGTACTGGAATCTCTTTCCCTCCTTCCTTCCTCCCTCCCTTTCCTTCCTTTCTCTTCCCTTCCCTTCCCATCATACCATCTCTCCCCCTCTTTCTCTCTCTCTTGTCTTATTAGCCCCAGTGGCACTAAACATAACTATAAAAAAGACAACTGGTCCCATTCTGCCAGAAGCATAAATGAGGGCTGCCAAAAATTACATCCCATAGGGAAGGGCTCAGCAAATTTTGTGGAACACCAAACAGTAAACATTTTCAGCTGGTGGGCCATACAGTCTCTGCTGCAGCTACTCAACCCTACTGTTGTATTTGTGTAAGCTGCTTTAGGTGTGAAATAGGGTCCTCCATATCTGTAGGGCACTGGTTTGAGGGGGACCTGCAGGGACCACCATCTGTGGATGCTCAAGTGGATCCTTCCCACAAATGCCATAGTGTGTGCTTTTGCACATCCTTGAGTGCACTTTGATCATCTCTGGATGACTTATAAAATCCAATACCCTGAGACTACTGCGCAAATGGCTGTGATACTGTGGGGTGTGTGTGTGTGTGTGTGTGTGTGTGTGTGTGTGTGTGTGTGCGTGCGTGTCTGTCTGCCTGCCTGCCTGCCTGTCTGTCTTCTTTAACTGGGCAATGGCAACTGAAGGTGGAGAGTCAGGGAAAACATTGGCAATGGTAAAGTATTTTGGAATGTATAACAACCAAAGAGTCATTCAAAATCAAATGTCTAATGGATTTGGGGTGTGTCTGGCAGCAGTCACCTATGTTTTAGTGTGCAACTTCATCAAAGCCTGGGTTCTGAGCACACACACACACACACACACACACACACACCTTTCACAGTGTATGCTGTGACAGCATGTAATGTCACAAGCCCTGCCCAACTACAGACTGAGTTGTGAACATGTTTTTTTTTTCTTCTTTCTGCTGTACATATGGAGTTGTCTTCTCGTACAGAAATCTAATGAATGAATTACAGGAAACAAATATTTTTAATGCATTCCTACTGTCATTCGTTGGCAGGTAAGTCTTGTCAATATGTTTTTGGATTGGATTACCCTGGAGTGTTTGGTTTTTAAAATTGCTGTTTGAGCTGCTGCCTGGGTTTCATAAAAAAATACTCAGGGAATTTGGGGTTGAGATTAGGACAGAATTTTTATCAATTTGAAATGCCTTTAATTGTGCTTCTGCATTTTGTACCATGAATTTATGTGGAGCGTGGTTCTCAGTGCTGATGGTTATAACATCGAAAAGTTCATCAGATTAGAAACCCGTGGTAGATGTTCCACATTCAGAGACAAATATTCAGCCAAGAGCAAAGTTTTCATGTAAAAATGTCCATCCATGTCATTAGTATGCAAGTATACTCCCATATGGAATCAGTGAGAACATATGTACCAACTAATTGTTTTAAAATGTATTTCTTTATCATTTGTTATCACTAAATATTTAATTTGTACATCTATTTTATATACCCAGGTCCTGTAAAAATTTCTTTGGTAAAGAGGGGTAATGATGGAAAAGTTTAATGTCAGTGCTCAGTAAAGGCCAGCTGAATTGTGTGCTTGCACCTTCTGTGCAGAGGGTCAGCTGCACATGGTGAAGGAGGTTGCTGGGTTATGCTATTACAGACTCTGGAAATCAACTTGTGTGAATCTTTGAAGGGTCCTGAAATACTCTTCTTTTGATTTTTCCTTTTTTGATCACAATGATTTAAATTGTCAAACTATTCTCTGTGTGTAGAACATATAAACGCAGATTGAGGACTCATTGGACAGCCTGCATGCAGCCTGGAGTTTGTGGACCGCTAACGTGGGCAGCTAGGAAGAGTACAGTAAAAAAAAGTTGCTGCAGAGTTAGATTGTACTGTGACATCACTGAAAAGTTTAAATTAAAGGCAGCTGTCACTCTGGAGGATTCACAGACTCGGGGAATCTCTCTCAGGATTTGAGTGTGAGCAGACCTATATGGGGGCAGCCCAGGGAGCAGAATGTTCAACAGGACTCCAGAAGAATATTTGAAAGCTCCAGAAAGAGTTCTATGTCTTTAGAGGGCCACTGAATCTTCTGGCCCAGCTCCAGGACAAACCACACATTAGGAAAACACCAACAGGGGGGCTAGCTAAAGGGCTCAGTGGCACATGCATGAGGATATGAATTCAGATTCCTAGCTCTCATGTAACAGTCAGGCATAGTGACACACACCCACAACCCTAGTGCTGGATCAAGACAGATGGGGGTCTCCAGGAACTCTCCTGTCAGTCAGCCTAGCTAAAACATCAAGCTAGAGGTTTAGAGAGAGACTCTGTCTCAAAAAAATCAGGTGGAGAGAGCTAAAGTCCACCTGTTTCTACATGAGCACAAAGGGATGAAGGTACTGTACACACGTACACATACACATACACTCACATACACATAGACACACTCACATAGACACACACACATAGACACAAACACATGTACACATACACTCACATACACATAGACACACACAGACACACACATAGAGACATACACACATACACACATAGACACAATACACATATACTCATAAACATAAACACACACACACATAGACACACACACACACTCACACACATAGACACTCTCGCACACATAGATATACACACTCACATACACATAGAAACACACATACTCTCACACACATACTTACACATACAAAGACACCACACACACACACACTCACAGACGCATAGAGACACACACACAGACACCACACACACACACACAGACCACACACATACCACACACACACACACACACACACACACACACACACACACACACACACACAGCAAACAGAATCCCAGACTGTCCATGGAAGATTATAGTAACTTAAGTTCCTAAAAAAAACAAAACAAAATAAACAAACAAACAAACAAACAAAAAACGAAGAGGCAAACCCCATTGCTTGCTGTCTAATTTGGCTTTTGTTGCTCTGATAGGCAGCATGACAAAACACATCTTGGGATAGAAATGGTTTATTCGCCTTAGAGATGACAATCCATCACCAATGGGAACTAAGATTTGAACTTCCCAAGTATGACAGTGGGTTAGAGGTCCAACAGAGCAGGTACAATTACTAAGGTACAACCTTAGTAATTGCTGGTTCCAGGTCATCAGATCCAACCACTGCTGATTGGAAAAAAAAAAAAAAAGAAAAAAGAAAGAAAGAAAGAAATTACATATGTCCTGAGCACAGATGGACATTTTCTTGTCTTTATTCCTTAAACAATACAATGTAACTACTATTTACACAGCATTTGCATGGAGAGTAAGAATTAGAAGTCATCTAGAGATGATGTAAAATACCCAGGAGGATGTGCAGATAATGTACTGGTTATTTTTGACAGGAACTTGAGCATCTGCAGAATTTCGTACCCTTGAGGATTCTGGAAGTAATTTTTGGGTAACAAGGGACAGCTGTGTATGTGGTGTGCTTGGTATAATAATACGACATGGAGCTTTCAGCGGGATAACCATTGAAGACGCCATATTAACGCTTGTTGGATAGCCGAGTTCCATTAGCTCCATCAGAGGTTGAAGTGGGCTGGGCTGGGCTGAATTGGGCAGCACAGAAATAATGTGCAGCTTGCAAGCCTCGGGCAAGCATTGCCTCACCCCAGAGCTTGCGTGTTCCAGCAGCTAAGCTGCACAATGAATATATCTGTTCAATCAATAACGTTGTACAACTTGTGGTGGAAACCGAGCAGCGATTAATCATTGGAACGGGAAGCATTTGATCCCTCAGCAGAGAGGAAAAAGGAACGACTTGCCAGGGAGTTCAACTCTCTGTGATCTTTTAAGTGCTGTTTGTTGGGCTTAGGAGCTGTTTTCCTTTGGTGTGGGGGGTTTGTTGAGGCTTCAGGAAGGCACCGGGAGCCTGAGAAAGGCGGGCTTGAGATTCAAACAAGTACTCAGAACCCGGTGGATTCTGGGAGTTAAGGGTCTCTCCTGAATTCACCTGCAAGGCGAATTTTTAGTTCTCCTTGGGAAAATTCATGTAGAAGTTGTAATCTAAGAAGCCAAACCCCTGCACAGATGTTTGATTATGTATTTGATTTTTACACGAGTTCACGCATGCGTGCGTGCGTGCGTGTGCGTGTGCGTGTGTGTTTAATGAAGGCAACGCTTCAAAAAACTGGAATAGTATACATATGGTCTGTTTCTAGCTTCTCTTGAAAATGGGAAATCTGGCCACATGGCTCTACACTCCCCAAGGCACACAGGCTGGGGCTGAGCAGCAGGCGCTCCTATGGAGGGTCTGTGAGCCTCAGCTGCCTCACCTCCACCCCTTGCCTCTGTCTGGCAGGCACAGCCCCGGTCTGCTTACCATTTATCACTGTGCTCAGGGTCTATTTGTCTTGAAGTAGAGACATGCTCTCTGTAATCACATCTCCATTAAATGTGGGGAAATGAAGGATAGATCAAGAGGGGTACATTTTTCAAGAAAAATCATGGAGCACACATTTTCGTGCGATATTGAATAATATTCTTGCTTATTTTATATGCAAATGGCCAACTTGGCTCTCTTGCTTCATCTGACCAAGAACTGCAGACTGCCCTAGTCTCCAAGCTTCCACAGACCCCTGTGTAGGGGCACAGACATGATAGAACTCACGCAGCCAATATTGGCTGAGGTCCTACTTTGTGCTAAGTACTGGGCTCCAACACAGGTGAGTGGCTTGGGCTCCTTCTCTGTCCTCTTCCAGCCTGGCCAGTATAAGGAATCCCAGCAGTTTAAATCAGTTTCCCCTAGGCTATTGATGGAAAGCCACAACCACATGGTGTGAATTGGTGGAGCAGAGGGAGGGGTAGGAGTGGAGAGTGGAATGGATAATCGGGGGCTGACAATCTTTCCAGAGAGAAGTGCTGTCTCCATGGAGCCGTGCCAGCTATTCCAGATGAGGAAAGATGGGTCAAAGCAGAGGGGCAGGAGGGAACAGTACAGGAGCTGAGGAACTGGAGGAAGCCGGGGCTGTCTGGAGTGTTCAGCTTATGTTCCTGCCGCTGTGTAGGAGGACCTGGGTCTGGATTTTCAGCAGGGCATAGCAGCACTTACCTGTGACCCTCATGATGGGGGGGGGATTGGATGGAGACAGGTGGATTCCAGGGCCTATCTCAAAAGGTAAGTTTGAGAGAGATAGAGAAAGACACTTGAAGTTGACTCCTGGCCTTCAGACAAAAAGGTAAGTTTGAGAGAGATAGAGAAAGACACTTGAAATTGACTCCTGGCCTTCAGACATGCATGCATGGACATGCATGTGTACACACAGGCATACAATGCACACACATACACACATGCAAACACACATACACAGAAGCCTATATATATATATATATATATATATATATATATATATATATATATATATACACATGAACTGGGCCGCTGAGGGATGCGTGACTCTAAAGGCAGTGGCCCTTTAGTATATGCAGGAGACCTTCAAATCTGAGGCTTGCCAAGTCTCAGGAAACAAATTAAAAGGCTTCCAAGCAGGATAAGAGCTGGTGCCTGGCTTTAGGACACCACTGGACACTTTCCAGCTTCAGTTCCCTCGTTTATAATCAGGATAATGACAAATGCCTCTCAGAGTGGCTACAAGGTTAGACGCAGTGTAAAGCTCCCACGCAGGGGAAAACTTAATAAGAGTAAGCTAATTTTCGGCAGATTCAGGTGTGTAGTTCCAAACTTGACACCTAACCTGGGACGACTTAGCTTCATTTCCTCCCATGAGGCACCTCCTGCTTGAGTCCCCGCTGGGAGGAGACCTCCCTAGTCGCTGCCTGCCATCTGTCGCTGGTGCTCCAGTGCCGACCTGCCGCTTGGCACAGGGCTACAGTCATAATTACCACTTCTGAATCGATTCCTCCGAGCCCTTTTGAGAAGGCCGAGGAATGCTGTGATTAAAATGATTTAAAACCGGCCTCCTCTTTCACAGCTTTTAATATTTGATAAGATTTTGGAGGGAGTGAAGGATGAGGGCAAGGCGGGAGGTCTGGTGGTTTGCAATCTCAGCTGCAGCTGGGTCTGTAACCTATTGGGATATTCCAAACAGAAAAACATGGTGGGGAAAGGAGAGGGAGAGAGGGAGAGAGAAAGAGAGAGAGAGAGAGAGAGAGAGAGAGAGAGAGAGAGAGAGAGAGAGAGAGAGAGAGGTAAGGGAGGAGGGAGGGTGGAGAGGGCATAGAAGCAGGGGGATGAAAGAAGAGAGGGAAAGAGAAGGAAGGGAGGGAGGAGGGAAGGGGGAGGAACAAGGGAGTAAGAAAGGAGAGAGGGAAGAAGGGAGGGAGGGAGAAAGAGGTGGGGGAAGATGTGGGGGAAGAAACCAATGGTACATTCTCCGAAGAAGAAAATCCCAGAAAGGAAGGGAAAGCCTTATTCTTCCAAGCTGTGGGTGGATTTAAATTCCAACAATAATTAAAATTGCTATTATAGAAATAATAATAAGAAAACTATAATAGCAGTCAATTATCAGGGACTGAGAACTTGTTTGGCATGAGTGTTAGGAATATATCTTAAAATTTTTCTCGCACAACAGCCACAGAAGCGAGTTTGGTTTTTCTTAGACACTGGAGAGGCTCAGAGAAGTAAAGTGACTTTAGCTATTGTTCAGCCAGTTGCAAGGAAAGCACAAGTCCAGCTCCATCATCCCCCACACCGCTGAACATCAAGGTGTACGCTGGAAACAGAGAAGCAGGGCATTCTGGAGGATCCTCTTGCCGACACCCACAGTGGTTATCCCAGGAGCCAACGCTCAGGGCTGCAACGTCTCAGGGCTGCAAAAGCCCTGGCGTTTTGTTGCCTTAACAATCTGTTTCTGCTCTCTTCCTGCTAATTCCTTTCTACCAGTTTGTGGCATCTTTCAGGAATCTACCATCTATGAGGATAGTGTAAATCAGAACTATCCTGGCAAAGCTGCACTAGAGCCTCCTAAGTACTCGGCATTGTGAACCCACCCTCTCCCACCCCTTGCCTCTGGCACTGTCCTGGCTTTGCCTACCAACCTGAGTCCAGTACCTTCGTCATTTGGACCCCTGAGGAGAGTAAGACTCAGAAGTGTTGGGAAGTTTGTTTTAATATCTCCTGGGCGCCAGAAGTGATGTGGAAGTTTCACAAAGCCGGGCTACAACATGTACCCTGAAATGTAGACATGCCTGAGAGAGCAAAGGAAGCCTCTCCTGCTGTACCCCAACCTCAGATTCCAGGCAGCATTATCTACTTGGGTCTGCCTGGAGAGCTTTGTTCTCTTGATCTCAGGAAGGTACTGATCCAAAGTCACCGCTGAAGAGCTGTCTCTGTCTTTCTGGGGACAATTAGGTCCCCTGAAGAGCCTGAGTGTTGTAGGGATGGGGGTGGAAGTGTTGCAGTAGTTTGCCTCTTTCCACTTTGAAGGGAAGAGATGTACCACAGTTGAAAAGGCTCACCCAGTCATGCCAGGACTAAAACTCCATCATGGGGTTTGGGATATGGCATTCCAAATCCCCATGGGATTGGAAAGAAAGGCAGCAAGCTTAGAAGCTTAGATGGTTTTACACACACACACACACACACACACACACACACACACACACAGGGGGGGGCAGAGGGAGTGAGGGAGAGAGAGGAGCAAGAAGTTGTTAGTTTAGCGCAGGTGTGTGTCATGTATGTCAACACTCTCCTGGTCCACTCGGTCTGTCTGTTAAGCCAGCTATGTGTCTTCAGAGCTTCGGGCCACTGGAAGTGCACAAGCCCTGGTACCAACAGGTGATGTACTTAAGTGTCAGAATAAAGTTCTTAAGTTTCAACATATCTTTCAACCCCCCCCCCCCCCCCGGAGCTCAGGAAACCAATAATGATCTCTATTCAGTATAGTGTTTGAAATGTACTAGATGCCCCCCAAATGCTGTTGGATGAATGAGTCAAGATTCTCCTGCGCAGACTCACAGTAGCGTTCTAACAGGGATAATAGTGCTTTGCCAAGTCCCCTAAGCTTTAAATGCTACATCAAGGTTATCTCTATTGCTCCCATCACACATACTTATCTTTGTGTGTATATGTAGTACGTGTATGTGCATGTGTATGTACATGCATGTAGCATGTGTATGCAGGAGTCTGTGGAGGTAAGAAGAGGTGTTGGATTCCTCCAACACTGTAATGAGATTCATGAGCCACCATGTGGGTGCTGGGAACAGAATCTAGGTCTGCAAAGCCTCAAGTGCTCCTATTTATTGGGAGTCGTCCCTCTAGCCCCTAACGCTCTCAGTTTATAGGTGAGGAAATGGCGCTCTCAAGGGAGTCAGCCACGTGTAAAAAGTGTTACCTGTTGTGCACTGTGGACCTACAACTTCATGAACCTGACTCTGTGGCCTATGATCCACACACCAAGGCCAGTCCGACCCTGGCTGCCAGCTTCCCACTTTGCTGAGGGCAGGGCTCTTCTGGGGGCCTCTGGGTTCAGTGTGGGTACTGTTAGGGCCAGCTCAAGAACTATGCAGTGAGCAATGACTTGCATAGTTTGCCTGCAAGGCTTACTCTTTTCTGCTTGGCAATGATTGATCAGATCCCTGCTATCCTAAGAGAACCCACTTGTCTTCTTCCTCCTTTGATTTCCCTCTATGGAAGTTCTCAGCCACTGCAGGAGGACTACTACCCAGTGACCCTGCCCTGACCGTTAGAGCCTGGGGTGAATGTTTGAAAGCCTGAATTCATTGTCAGCCCCTGGTAGCAAAGCACCCACAGATTTATCTAAACTTCAGCCCAGAACAGCATCATCTTGAACCACATCTGCTACAGATGTTCCTCACCCAAGCTCCTCATAGGAGGCCTTTCTTCCTGGCTATGGCTCCAACTGTTCTCCTCCATTGTATGTAGGTCTTCACTCATTAGGGGCAGAATTCTTACTTTTTAGCTAAGCACTGTGTTTGTTTCCCCCTTCTGAATTTCTCTAGGACAGTATAATGTAATGGTTAAATGCCGTACTTCCTTGTGACCCTTTTCTTCCTGACTTCCCATTGGATGTTTGCCTTGACCCCTTGACCTCGTCTCCTCTATCCCTCCATCCCTCCTCTCAAATATTCTTTGTGTTGATAGGTTTTTTCTTCTGTTTTTTTTTTTTTTTTTTTTTGCTATTGCAGTCAGTTAGGCCTAGAACCATGTAAACTAGGTTGGGCTCAAACTCAAGATCCTCCTGTATCAGCCTCCCAGGTGCTAAGATTAAAGCTGTACATCAGTTACCATCCATCCCTAAATCAGGGTTGCTACACAGTGACATTGGACACTTTGCATTTTAAATTAATTATTAATTTATTATTTTTTATTATTATTGCCATTCCTGGTGGCTGGTTAGCAGCATCTCAGAAACTTAGGTAGTAGATATGAATGGCCAGTGATACTCTAGCCATGACAATTAATGCATCTCCAGATATGACCACATTGTATGTGCAGAAAGTGGGACTAGATCCCATTCTCAGGAGCAACTGGGACTCCGGCTCTTCTGTTTCCAGATCTAGGTACCAGCTACTCATGGTCCCCAAGCTACGAAGCCCTGACCTGCTAGCCCGCAACACACAGCTGCTGGCTTTCTGTCCTTGGTACTCCACGCTGCTTCTTGCTTCTTCCCGAGTCTTAGTGTGTGTTTTCAGCCTTCTTCTAGTTTGTGATTTTGCATTTTAATGATCATCTCACTTTCTTAGGTGCTCCGGGTGGGTCATTAATTTCACGGTGCTCCACTCTCATTAAGAGTTTTGGCCTTGACAATCAGGGACCTGTTAACCTCTGCCTCCCCTCCTCTGCCTTGTTTTCTGCTTCAATTTAAGCCTCTCTCACAGTCCAGTCTCCAAGAGAAACCAACACTGTTGTTTGTATCATGGGAGGTCTCCCGGGACATTGCAAACATGCAGTTTCAGTCCTGTATGTGGCCTGCTCCTTATTATGTGACCTTTGAGAAGCCACTGAATGTCTTTGATATGCTTGTGGAGGTGGAGGGCTTCCCCTGAACAGTCCTCTTCTGTGCCCTGCCCATAAGATTACTACATTCTGCATTTGTTTCATTTTTCTCATCTTCCTTTGTAGTAAACACTGTTACACTTTACTGTGTCTTAGACAGTGGGTTTACATACATTATCTAATTGCTTCTGACACAATCACAGATATGATTTCTTTTCATTTTCCAGATGATCACAAAGTCCCACCAGGAGAAAGACATAGGGTTAGATTTTATATTTTAATTATTTCTACTTAGAATGCTTGCCTTACATATCACATTGATCCTCACATGAAACTAACACATTTGAATATAATAATACATAGAAGGTAATGGATTTAATAAGACAGATCTGGCCCACTAGCACTTGGCACACAGTAGGTGCTTATCAGATATTAGTCCCTTTCCTATTTGAGGGTGGGTAAATACATTTTAAAGTATTTAGAAAATAACTATGTTTGGGAAATTTTTCCCTCTTTCCAGTCACTCTCTACTGAGATCTAATTTCCTTTAAGCTGAAGCAATGTCTGTCCATGAGCTTCAAAGAGAACTAGGAACACCATTTAATAAATAGCTATTGATTTGGATATTAGTTAAAGCAACACACCTCCATAGTGACTCTGGAGGAGGCTGGTGCTTTGGCCCATGGCTGCTCTCAGACAAGGACATTTGTGTATCTGGAACGAGCTGTCCCCATCTCTAATAGAGATCTGAACGTCACTAATTGGCAGGCAGAGGCTGTGTTCTCTCTATGGGTATCAGAAGGGAGCTGAATGTGCCTTGAATGTTAATCTCTTTATCAGCCTGAACTTGGGGCCAGAGAGAGAAATGGAGAGGGATCAGGCTGAGGACAATAGATACCACACACAGAGCTCTGTTGTTCTATATTTGTACATATTTAGAAGCTCTATTCTATGTCCATTCTCTATATACTTGCACACACGCTTGTGGTCATTCCATGAGACTGTCCTAAAGTAAAGTTGAAGGTTATAAGATTCGGAATCTGGTAACTTAGAGCAAGTCCTGAAATCTCTTTCTTACCAGCTAAAACAGAAGCAAATCTCTTAGCCTTGTTGGCCCCAGTTTTGTGTCTGTTAAGTAAAACTAAAACCATAAGAAATGCAACTGGTACAAAGATTTGTTGGATAAATTGGGGAAATAGATTTTTCAAAAAGACGCAGCAATATTTATGAAAATTGCCTGTTCTGCAAGGGCATGGGCAGATATCAAAGTGTCCTAAAATGCAGATCCTGACCAACCACATGCAGGTTACTAGAGAGGGTTGGACAAGACCCACCTCCTTTAAGAAGCAGTGTGTTGTACCAGCAGACTAATTAATGTCCATGCCCAGGTCGGGGGTTGGGATGCTTTTTAAGAATCCAGATCCACAGGCTACATCTTTGATCAGAGTGTGGCTTAATAGTCTGGAGACCAGGCAGGGTCCAGGCATCAGAGGTTTTCTTCAAGTGTGTGACAAGTCTAAACACAATACTGGTTCAGGACCATGGTCAGTGCCAAGGCTGCATTCTTTATTGGCAACACTTCTCTGATTAAAAGGAAGACTGAAAGGGGTATCAGAGTAAGGGTGCTGTTCAAATAAATGGAGTTTGGCCACATTTGCCTTCCGAGACATCTGGAAACATTTCAAGTGCATTTGTAAGATAATCGGGTGTGCTGGGCTACAATTTTTGAATTGTACTATGTCATATGAGGTACACTGTATCTTATGATTCATTCATAGTTTCATAAATTTAAAATTATAAAATAAATATTTGTTTCTTGGAAGCCCAGTGGTGTCTTTCTGAATCTGAAAAGTCCAGTAGAGGAGCCAGGGCTGTCTGTGTGTGCAGGCACATGGTATAGGACTCTTATGAGTGCACCCGAATCATGAAATGCCAGAAACATTACATGTTTCCATTCCTAAGATGTGTGCATCTGCCTTTGCTTTTTCTACAGAAGGAAGGTAGAGGAAATAGAGAAGCTTCAAGCATGACTCAGAAGGAAAGTCGTAACCCAGCAGATGTGAGGCCTGGGGTTTATCCACAGTACTAAAATCACAACAAACAAACAAGAAACCAAGATAATTTTCTACACATCTTTCATTGGAAAGAATCCCTCACTGTGAAGCCTTGAGTTAGAGCACAAGGTGTGGATCAGAGCAAGACAGAGCCCTGTAGAGAAGATGCCATCTCTATGAAACTGTGATAAGGATGGTGAGCTTGAGTCCAGCAGGGTCTGGGTACCAGGCCATTAATAGTAGTCTCTGGGCTGTAGGGATAAAGATGTGATGGACTGGTAGATGGAGGATGGAGAGGCTCTAGTTTTCCTGTCATCCTGGCAGGTCCTTCCAAGTGTTTAAGACTAGAAAGGCAGAGTGTAAAGGTAATTAGGTGTGGGGGGAAGGGAGAGGGAGAGGGAGAGGGAGAGGGAGAGGGAGAGGGAGAGGGAGAGGGAGAGGGAGAGGGAGAGGGAGAGGGAGAGGGAGAGGGAGAGGGAGAGGGAGAGGGAGAGGGAGAGGGAGAGGGAGAGGGAGAGGGAGGGGGATGAATGGAGGGGGACAGAGGGAGGGAAGGGAGAGAGAGAGAGAGAGAGAGAGAGAGAGAGAGAGAGAGAGAGAGAGAGAGAGAGAAACTCTGGATATCAGACCTGCTGCCCAGGCACTCAAGGGGAAAAGAAGTGACTATCTCTTTGCTCTTGTGGTTGGGATGGCAGAGAACCCCAAAGATCTGGTCCTTGTGTGCACTTATAGAGCCTGAACCCCATTCGGAAACAGTGCCCTACTTGCTGGGGTTTAGCTCTCCACCTGCAGCTTACAGCCCTGGTCTCTGGAAGACAGATTTCTCTGTCCTACAGTTCCAGGAAACTTGGAATGCAAATGTGCCCCTGGCTGGAAGGGCTTTTTATAAGAAAATGGAACATGTGTTCAGACTGGGAGGTGGTATGCAGGGAATTGAGATGTGGGACGCTCATAGGGTGTCAGGCATTGGGGAAGTTACTTGCTAAAAAGGACCCCTTGCAGGGAACCCTGGACATTGGCAACTGGGCAAACAGAATGAGTCTAGACTAGAGATAACCCATGTACTTACTGGACAAATGCTTACCAAGTGACTTTCATACACCAAACAAATCTAAGCCTTGGAACAACACAGCATAGGGCAGAGGAAGCCTTGGGCTGCACAGAGCTCATGAGCTGGCTGCAGAACCTTGTGTGGTCAAGGGGTGCTTGGACAAAGCTTTCACAATGGAGTCGCTGTGCTCAGGACTCACTCTGCTTATCTGTTATTCCAAGGCTCACTCCTGCCTCCACACTGGTGAGCCTGTCTATAAATGCTCTAGCCTCTTTTCTGCCTCAAAAATGCATATTCATCCTGGGGATACCTCAGCTTCATTAAATCCCACATCCTCCAAGGGCACTGCCCTGGAAGCTGGGCAAGAGCCACTGCTTCTCTGCTTTGCTGATATCTAGCTTAGCCAAAGGATCTGTTTTCCTTCCTGTCTTAGAGCATCTTCATTATTTTCCAGCCTGTTTCTGGGATAATCCTGGCACACCCAAACACCTTATTAACATCTATCTACATATTAAATACAAGTGAATAATGTGCCATTTCTGGGTTTCTGGTGTGTGCTAGATACCAGATACGTGGGGTGGTACAGAGATTGATGGACTCTCAGGAAACCTCCATTCTAATGGGGAGATGGTCAGCACAGACACTTAACAGAGGTGAGTGCAATTTGTTCCCCACACACCACGGGGATATTTAATTTTCATTATGAGATGCAGAAAGGAACACGGCTTTTTGCAGACGATTAAGGCTCCTGCCCTTAGGAGTTTATTCATCTGTGATTAGTAGATGTCGTTGATTAATGGGATCACTCTAAGAGAAAGTTTAGTGCTAGGTCTCTCATGGTACTGTCTTTCACTATGTAGCTTAGTTAGGATTGTCATGGGTGTGATGAAACACCATGACCAAAAGCAACTTGAGGGGAAAGGGTTTATTTGGTTTACATTTCCACATTGCTGTTCACCATTGAAGGAAGTTGGGAGAGGAATTCAAACAGGCAGGAACCTGAGGCAGGAGCTGATGCAGAGGCCATGGAGGGGTGCTGCTTACTGGCTTGCACCTCTTGACTTGCTTGACTTGCTTTCTTGTAGAATTCAGGACCACCAACCAGGGACAGCTCCACCCACAATAGACTGGGCCCTCCCCCATCAATTACTAATTAAGAAAATGACATAAAGCTTGCCTATAGCTTGGTCTTAGGGAGGCATTTTTTTTTTCAATTAAGGTTCCCTTCTCTCAGATGACTCTAGCTTGTGACAAGTTGACGTGAAACTAGCCAGCACACCATGTAAGACTTGGAGTCACTCTGGGATTATGTTAGCAAGAAGGTTATTACCAAATACAGGCCTTCAACCTTGAACCCAGACCATAAGCCAAAGTAAGCCCTTTCTCTTTGTAGCTTAACTGCTCTGCCGCATTGTGTCCTTGGCAGAGAATGGACTGGGATAGTCTGGTCTGTGGTAAGAGAGCTTGAAGGTCATTGCTGTCTTTTAACTCATCTGCCATGGGCTCCAGCCAACCCCCTCCCACCACACACACACACACACTGGTCCTGTCTACCGACAGTAAATATATACCATTCTCCTTATGAAGAACTGACAAAAGCAGCTTATAGAAGGAAGGGAGTTTGAAGGGACCAGGGTTTGAGGGTACAGACTGTCACAGAGGCAGTACACAAGGAGTGTGAGGCAGTCAGTCACTGTTCTGTAGTCAGGGTCCAGTGACGGCTCTGCTCACATTCTTCTTATCCAGTCCAGGACTGCTGCCCAAGACCCATGATGCTCACACTCTGGGTGAGCTTTCTCAGTTAAACCTTTCTGGAAACACACACAGACACACCTGGAAGTTTGTTGCCAGGGTAATTTTAAATTCTGTTGAGTCGGCAATCGGAGCTTAAACAGCACAAGAAGGGCACAAATGAACCTTAGCTAAAGCTCTAAAAGGCTGCAGGAAGGTTGCAAAGTCACCACTGCCTCTACATGCCCACAGCCTCTAGCCAGCTCCCCACACTCCCCTGGTGCTGCCTAGAGCCATTTGGTTCCTGCCTGGATTCACACAGCACCTCAGCCAGCTCAGACTTTGCCCATTTCTGTGTCACAGCCGCCATGGGCTATTGTGTCCTCTGCTTGCCAAAAGCCCCCAGTAGGGCTGGCAAGGCAGGCCGAGGACAATACTCATCCCAGGATCTAAGGGCCAACCAAGCAGAACGGGGATTTTTTAATTGACATTTAAATGTCAACACGCCACATTAAATGTTATGGGTGTTTCATCTCAGCCCTCCAGGAGCATAAACACATCTCTCACTCCTTAATCACTGCCCACATTCATTACGGATGCCCTTTGGTAAGTGGAAATACACCCACTGCAGGGCTGCACTCTAGCCAGGAGGCTGCGTCCTGCCTACAGGGTGGGCGTGTGTCCATCTCATCCAGCGCTTTGTCCCCTGGCCACTGGGCTCCAGAAAGAAGAAGGGTGGATAATAAGAAGGGAAGGTCCTGGGGTGGGAGAGACAGAAGAAAGAATAGAGAGAGAGAAGGGAGAGGTAGAGGAAGGTAGAGAAGAAGAAGCACATACAGCCATAACCACAGAGAGGTGGGGCTGGGGACAGCGATGCAGGGAAGAGACCTCAAGATGGCAGATAGAGGAGCTCAGAAGGAGACAGAAGATGAACATACTTAGATGCCTCTTACAGATCACTGCTCACTAGTCACTGTCCACATCCCCAGCCCCACCCCCGCTCATCTTCCTGTGCTGGTCTGCAGCCTGACCCAAGGTATTTACATCCTAGGCTGGAGGTAGCAGTTCTGGGGCAATGGACACCTTGTTGGGCTAACCTATGGTAGATGAGCAGGTCATTCTCTGGAATTTACTGGAAGCCCAGAAGCTGATTGAAGGACCTGAGGGAAGAGCTTGGCTCATAAAGTACACCTCACTGAGCCCAGAAGAGGCAGCGTATAATGGAAGGTGGAATTTTGGAGTCGGACTTCAAGAAAATAGTCTACCTAATGGCCAAGAGCAGAGTGGAGTCATCTAGAACTGTAGAGAAGGTGCAAAAGTATTGGGTTTAAGAAATTAGAGCATATTTATAAATAATTCCAGTGCTAGGATCTGGGAAGGAGCCAAAGCTGAGTGACATCTATTTCCGAATGCCATTATTTCTTGGATAAGGATGACAGAAACAGTAGTCTAGAACTACAGCAGTGGGATTCTTGAATGGAACGCTTTTGTCCTACACCAATATCAAATTTACAGCAGGAGCTGAGGTGGGAAAGAGGGGAATTAATTCAGTCTAGAGGGAAGAAAGATGCTACCATTAGAGGCAGTTCTTAAACTGGGCCCATGAAGAAGGTTCACAGATATGGTCTCTAAGATTCCAAGCAAAGCAGCACTTCCCAGCTAGGAAAAACTCCGAGTCAATCCTGTCAGGACGGATGAAAGTGGAAAGTATTTTTCTTCCTTCCTTCCCTTCCCTTCCCTCCTTCCTTCCTTCCTTCCTTCCTCCCTTCCTTCTTTCCTGAGTGTGGTACACGCATGTGACCGCATGGGTAGAAAGGCACATGCATGCAGAAGCCAGAACAAGAGTCTAGGTGTCTTCCTCTCTCTCTCTCTCTCTCTCTCTCTCTCTCTCTCTCTCTCTCTCTCTCTCTCTCTCTCTGCTAACTGTGTATAGACAGAGTCTTTCACTGAATGAGTGCTCACTGTTTCACCAGGCTGGGTGGCCAGCAAGCTCTCTGGATCCACCTGTCTTCTTCCCTGCCCACATGCTGGGGTTACAGTATACACAGCCAGGCTGGCTTTTTTATGGTTGCTGGGGATTTGAACCCAGTGCTCCTATCCACTAATCCATCTCTTCTGTCCAAGATAGCTTTCTATGAATCTAGTATTCTGTAGGTAGAGAAACTCAAAGCCTAGGAGAAGATGGGAGGTCTTTCTGCAGCTTTTTCTATCAATCTGCATTTCCTGAGTTTTAAGCAACTTTTAGGTTTATAAACATTTTGTTTTATTTTATTAGACTTACATGTCATGGCTGATGCCCCCAAAGATCTCTGTTTGTACTTTTACAGCTCATTAAAACATAACCATAGGCTTGGGACCATTTGGGTTTCAGTTCCCCGAGTCAGCATTCAGATGCCTCTTTTAAAAGATGTGCAGGTGGGCTGTATGGAAGCTCTGTCATTCCCATCTGGCCCCAGAGGCTGTGGGATTATGGGATGCTGGATATAGCTTTCTTCTTCTTCTTCTTCTTCTTCTTCTTCTTCTTCTTCTTCTTCTTCTTCTTCTTCTTCTTCTTCTTCTTCTTCTTCCTCCTCCTCCTCCTCCTCCTCCTCTTCCTCTTTCTCCTCCTCTTCTTCCTCCACTTCCCCTTCCCCTCCTCCTCCTCCTCCTTTTTCTCCCCCCTCCTCCTCCTTCTTCCTTCTCCTTTTCTTCAGATTTGTTTGTTTAATGTATGAGTGCTTTATCTGCATGTACACCTGCAAGCCAGAAGAGGGCATCAAATCATGTTATAGATGGTTATGAGCCACTCTATGGTTGCTGGGAAATGAACTCAGACCCTCTGAAAGAGTAGCCAGTGTTCTTAACCGTAGAACTGTCTCTCCAGGCCATGGGTGCAGCTTTCTTATAGCCCTGAAAGGTTACTTTGAGTCCTCTAGACCTTGGATGGAGTTGGAGTTGCTTTGAATTCAAACCTTTCTTTACAAGTGGGTCTGGTGATGTACCTGTACAGTGAAGAGGCAAGAAGGGATTTTCTCCTAGAATTCCCAAGCCACCATCCTGCCTTGACTGGCAAGAACAGTTTAGATAAGAACCTAACCACTGAGCTTCATCTCCACCATAACAGTGGTCTGGGGTGTGCTGCAGCTACTCTGTCGAAATGCAGAGAAGGACGGTAACCTGATGCGTCACACAGCCAGTGAGTAGTGGAGTTGAGGCTCGATACCCAAGTCTTTCTACCTTGAAGGCATCTCCCTCCTATGTCAAATAGTCTACAACCTTCCTAGAGAACCCAGAACTGAGTGTAGAGGAATAGGGATGGCCATGGTAAAGGCTAGCCATCTTCTGAGGCCCACCCACACAAAAGGACTGCTTTAAACACTGTCTTGTTGAAAAGATCTCTCTTTTCTCAATCTTTCTTAGAGCCCTATGCTAAATACCCAGTTTACCCCAAAGGTCTCATAGTGGCTACAAGGCACAATGACTGGATCCATGGCTACTTCTCTATCTGATTTACAACACATTCTCCCTCCCTCCACTTAGCCACTCTGGCCTCCTCCTATCCCTCCATCTTGCTTTCACCTCAGAGCCTTTGCACAAGGCTTCTTTATGCCTAGAAATGTGCTTCCCACTGACCATCAAACTTCGTCCTCAAAGAAGCCTTCTCTGATTCCCATGTGGCACTATGTCACCAGCCTAGTGGATTCTGAGGAACAACTGGGGCCCATGCCCTGTCTTTGAGAAGATGGGGTCCTTGTTGCACTCAGTATTGTTGTGTATCTAACACACAGTTTAAGGCTTGGCACAGAGCAGGCATGAGATCCTACACCAGCCACTGCCCAGGTCATACCCATCTGGAGGTATATCAGCCCTGATCCTCGGAGCTGATTCTGCACGTGGCCCCAGACTGACAGACTCCTTCCTTCTCCTCTGCCTCCAGGATCAGAGACAGCCTGGTACTGAGGAAAGACTGAAGTGCCTTTCTGTTTGTTTGCTTGTTTGTTTGTTTGTCAGTCATTTTATTTGAAAGACAAGGTTTCACTGTGTAGACCAGGCCATCCTCAAGCTCACAGGGATCTTCCTGCCACCCAGGTGTTGGGGTTATAGGTGTGAGCCACTACTTCCTGTTGTGAACTACTTTGTTAATGCTAAGTTTAGGGAGGGTTTTGAAGCAGGAAGTGGGAGAGGCTGTTCAGTCCTTTCACAAGGTTCTTAAAGACCAGCTCTGGCATTCACAGATGAGAACTGCTGGCTACTTGGGATGAGAACTGTGGGTTCCTCATTAACCACAGAACCTTTCTGCTTCCTCTAAAACCTGCAAAAGAGACTTTCTGTCAGCCATGTAGGCCTGAACTCTCCTAAAATCCCACACTGTGCTGCTGTTTGTCTGTTTATGGCATCGATTCTGTATAAATCTCTTATACCAAAGACAACCCACCTCAGTGTCCCTCTTAAACTCCAAACCTGAAACCAATTCTCACAGCATGAGACACAGGAAGGATGCCAAGGAAAGTCAGCAAGGAACTGGGAAAGGAAAAAAGCTACTTCCTCCTTAAGCTAAGCTAACAGTGGATGCATCTTTGTTAAAAAAAAAAAAAAAAAAAAAAAAAAAGTTTGACTGGAGTCTACCTGCTTGAAAACGGCCACATGCTCTAAGAACAGTTAATGTGTCTGAGCATTCGTGAGAGTCTGATCATTAAGTGACTGGATTTGCTCTGTTCTGTCAGCCTTATATGATGGATTACTGTACCAGCCTGATTTCACAGGAGGGAGAGAGGCCCCGGGGTCCACATCTATTTGGTCAAGGTCACACATCCAGCAGACACTGAGCTGGCCTGGAGCTAGTCCTGGTCTCTGCTGCTAAATTTTAGGACGTGCTGTTTTTCACAGGAGTTGAGAGGACCTGTTCCAGGTCAGACAGACAACATCTAAAAACTGTAGGTAAATATTTGAATGGGAAATACCAGCGTGTAGAATCTAGGCCCAAAACTAGGAAGAGTAATTTACAGTTCCCTGTGAGATGGGGCCTGGAAATAATCTAGACACTGAGGGAGAAGCCACCATAAGCATGCCTGCCTTTCCTAACAGTGGAGAAGAATTTTAGGTAAAACAAGCTGTGTCTTCCACAGATGGGACTAAATGGAGACATGATTTAGACTGCCAGACATGGAAACAGGTTAGGGATGTCTATCTGCATCACCTTTCTGCTATGGTCACACACTGCTAGCCTTGTCCCATCCCTCTGCTCCCGCTTGTGCACAGGACAGTCCACCTAGATGTTACAGGGCCTAAAAGCACAGGAGGCAGAGGTCAATCACGCTCCAGGTAACTACCTTAAATCTTCTTGAAAAACGGAGTTGAGGTCCGTGAACAGAAGCACTATAGAAGAAAGGTTTGAATGGTGGTTTAGACCAGTGGGTCTCAACCTGTGGGTTGCAACCCCTTTGTGGTGTGGAATGACCTTTTCACAGAAGTCACCTAAGACCATCTGCATACCAGATATTTACATTACAATTCATAAAAGTAGCAAAATTACAGTAGCAAAGAAAATAACTATGATTGGGAGTCACCACAACATGAGGAACTGTATTAAAGGGTTATAGCATTAGGAAGGTTGAGAACCACTGATTTAGACAGTGTTGTGCCACCTGTTTTGGAGTCCTTGTGTTTGCTGCTTGACTCAGAGAACATGGTCTGGTGAGGTCCACTTTGTTCTGTCAAATGGGGATAATACTGCCTACTTCACAGGCTCTTGAAAGTTGCGTGTGCTGATACGCACCGTGTCTGGTATGTGTTCAACAGTCAAGCTGTGTTTGTTATTCTGATGGGGTTGTGTCTGCACCAGCTTTGCCTCATGGTGGACCAAGGAGGAACTTTGTAATAAGGGTAGGCTGGAGCTGGGGGTCCCTACCATCTGTTACTCTCATCAGCTGCCTCCTCTCCTGGCCTGTATCCCTGGGGCCCTTGTTTTCCTGCAGACTGATGGGACAGTCTCTGACCCAACACTTCACAATGCTGCACCTGCCTTGGCTGTCTAGGACTTTCAGACTTACTCCCTGAATGAGGTGCTGCCAGAGAGGCAGGGGCCTGTGACACATGAGGACAACCTCACCACAGTCACATGGGTGGCATAACAGAACAAGAAATATATGCTCTGATATGGATAGAACTTTCCAGAATCCACTTAGGACATTCAGGACAGAGGCAGAACAGGTGTGTGGACTTCCTGGAAAATGGTGCTACAGAGTAAAGAGGACAGAAGCTGCAGAGCCAAAACCAGCTGTCCTTTGGTTAAGAATCTCAAAACCACCCCAAATGACCCGGAGGCTTCCTCTACCAGGGTCTCCATTTCCCTATTTATAACATAGGCTGGTAATGCCAAGCTGGAAGTTATTGAGCGGGCTAAGTTCAATGCTCAGTGGGGATATAAGTAGGTGCCACAGATATGTTGGCTCCTGGAAGAGAAAGAACAGTTTTAGGTGTTGGGCAAACCTGATTCCATTTTGGTCTGAAGATTCTGCTGGGAAGCTGCTTGGCTCAGGTATAAAACAAGAGGAGGGCGTGTGCAGATATATTGCTGGTCGCCAGGCAAGGCACGAGTGTAGTGGACTAAGTCCTGCACTGATCAGTTAGTCCAGGAGCACAAGTCACAGGTACAGCAACAGGGAACCCAAGGATTCTTGTTCACAGAAAGTAGTGCCGGGAAGGAAAGGGATTCTGCCTGTGCCTGCCAGTGCTGAAAGATAATTACAGGGCTTGTCAAAATAAGACGTGGAGATGGAGCCTTCTCCTCTTTGCCAGCCAGCTTCTCAGATCCCCTGGGAATTCCTGCTTTAATTAAATACCTGGTGCAAATGCGGGCTCAGTGCTGGGTGTGGGCAACACGGTTGGATTAAAAGTCCATCCTAAACAGCTCTGATCACCAGCTCTGTGGGGTGGTGTGGAGGAAGAGCTGGGTGAGAAGAGAGGAGAGAGGGAGGGGGAAAGATGATAAACACTGGAAAGAAACAAACGGAGTCAAATGAGGCTCTGTCTGCAGCAGAAGGAATTAAGCAGGACATAAAAAGAATTTCCCAACTGGGAAGCTTGCCTGCAACGAAAATTTCTGTCTTGATTAAGAAGAACCAAACTCACATTCTTGCAATTGGCCATGGGTGGTAAATCTCTACATGGGGAAGGAAGATGGACCTTGCAGTCATGGACTTTGAGCTGATGCTCTCTGGAAGCTTGAGAGCCTCCAGCCCCCCCCCCCCCCCCCGCACCCTCAGGGCTCTCTCTTCATTGCCGAAGTTTGGCTTTGTACACAAGACACGTCCTTTAATCCCCTTACAGGATGGTGAGCCTGGCTGCAACATTAGACAAGACTTAACTAAAATCCTGGGGTGACAACCACAAAATACACAGTGAGCACATCTCCAATCCAGATAAGCTGGTACACAAAATGCAATTTCCTTTAAGCAGAAATTTCCTTTGGAGGCTCCTGGAACTATCATAACCTTCAGAGGATATAGTGTTTCCCAGTCCAGGGCCAATGCTGGCCCATCTCCCTCCAGGGCCAATGCTGGCCCACCTCCCTCTTCCTTACTCAGTCTAGCTAGATTGATGGTCTCAAACTATTGGCCTGTAGACTTGTCCCATATTCTAGATATAATTTTTTGGGGGGGGATATAAAGCCTTAAAAAGAGTGAGAAACTTTGAATGATATCTGCATATCTGGGTGTTCATGAACCATCAGAGGCCCTGGCCTCAGCAGGTGACATTCCCACAGGTATGATTAGCAGAGCTGCTTTCTTTAGTCAACACATGCTCTTGTTAGCGTCTGACATTGTCCCACAGATCCAGACACTAGAATGTGAGAGCAAGGCCCACAGCTGTGACCCTGTGCTGCTGTCCTCTCATGCTGAAGTAGGTGTTGGATCTGATGGAAAAATCTTTGCCTGAACTTTCTCATTGTTGGGAGCCGACTTTAGTAGAAATCGGCTAGATCAACTTTGCAGCCATCTGGAACCATATACCCTGATGAAAGACTTGGTTGTCAAAAGCCTATAACAGCTGAAGCACACTCTGATAAATATATCGTTTATCCCACATAGCTTGTTTTGCTGTTTAGTGACCTCAGCTGCATGATGCACGAGGTAAAATGTTTTCACCTGTGTTCTCCTGCTTGTGTATATAAATACCTCAGAATTCCCTTCACTAGGAGAGACTTGAGAAAATAGGAGAGACTCAAAAAGAGAGACTTGATAAAAGAGAGACTTGAGAGAGACTTGATAAAAGAAGAGACTTGATCACACCCTGTCTTGTCTCCATTCTTCGCATCTCCTGCCCCTGCAGCCCCATGCTCTCTCTTGACCAGAGCACTTAGCCCCAAAGCGTTGAGGTAGAGTAAAAGCCGCAACATCTCATCAGCAAGTCACCTCATCCTCCTTCATCCACTTGGTCAGGAGATCCCTTGACAAGCATCAGGAAGATGTCTTCTGTTCCAGCTGATATCAGAAGATTAACCAAGGCAGACTTTCTGGGTCTAACCCTTCCCCACAGGCTTCCTTACTAACTGAGAATGACTGATTACACCATCCTCTGAGCATGTGTGTGGTGCTTAACATATCCTACGATAAAGTCCATGCATATGCCCCACCATGCTCTTGGGAGATGTAGAGAGCATTCTAGCTTGCTGGCTCATGGACAGTAGAGGGACAGGCTATGAAGCAATGTAAAATGACACCCCTTCTAGGCTGGCCTGGGCTTAAACCCTGGGTCACTGTGAACTAGGACAAGTGACCCAGCTGCTCTGGGCCTCAGTGATTGTTCCCATTGTATAAAGGGCATTGATATCTGTTTAGGTGAGTGAGCACAGTAAGCATTCTAGTTGAGGATGTGATTAGTATGTCAGTGTGAAGCAGAGGTGTGTAGCCTCTGCACTGGGCACAGATCACAGGATTTCCAGGTAGCCTTCTCTGACCAGGATTTGATGAGGCAGCTGAGGTGTCCCTCATGGGACAGTTGTGTGGAGTTTAGTGTCTGGACTATGGAGGGGTAGAGGGTTCATCTGAACTTCTTCCCCTACCAGGCTGACAGCTTCATGCTGAAGCATTTGGCCTCTGAATACCCTTGGGAGGAATCTCTTGCATATCAAGATCTGAGGATGACATCATTCTTGGGAACCCTCCAAGGCCAACTGGGCCGAGTGTCCACAGTCTCAGCACGTCTGAGCGCTGGCCCTCTTCCTGACCAGCATTGCCCCGGCCTGCACAGCTCCTGATTGCCTCCGTACAGCATCTCAGCCCCTGCTGTCCCTTCGCACACAGCTGAGCTGTGAAAAGCAGCAACCAGCACTTTGGATCCATGCTCAGATCTTCTACCAGGTTCCTGTTACACTTGTGAACCCTTCTCCACTCCCGCCCTCTCAGTTCAGATGGCCCCACAGGATCTGTTTCTTCTGATACCCAACCCCTCATTTTCTGTGGTCCAACCACTGCTGGACCCTCCTTTCTCTTTTCCTTGCCTAGCTTCTCCCAGATGTGTTATATCCCTGGTCTTCCCTGTTACTGAAACTTGAATACAATGCCACCTCCTCTAAGAGGTCTCCAGGATTTCCACATTCAAAGAAGCTCCTCGCTCTGCCTGTATTCCCTGCCTATGGCCTCTGGTTTTACTGCCTTTGCATAGCTTGCAGTTGCCTGGAATCATCTGACTGTTTATTTAGCTGTCGCCTGCCCTCCCCCAACTATTACCGCAGTAGAGTATTAATTCCATGGAAACAAGAGCTTGATTTTCCTCAGTTACATTTTAGATCTAAATCCCAGCTGCCAGCACAGTGCCTGGCACCCAACAAACTCTCAATAAATATTTTAGGAATCAATATGTGAATTAATGGACTCATTTCTTTCAGATGCCAAGAGCTGCAGCCTGGTCCCGCCCAGGCCCGATGCTGCACAGACTTCTTTTGACAAATGGTTCTAATTTTACTAACTTCCTAAAGGCAGAGAAAAGGCAATGTCCTTGCTCAATACAGCAGAGAGGCCTGGGCCACTCTCCAGCCCATCATGGCTGTCATCAGCATCCACACGTGAGCACATACAATTCTCTTTCCAAGCACGAGAGAGTATGTGGATGAAGGAAAAGACACTGGAATCTGACCTCAGGTGGTAAACTGAGTCCTGACCTGAGGTTGCTGGGAGATGAAAGCCAAGGCGGATGCTGCCATGAGAATCACATGGTTGTCATTTTAGGGGGAGGAGGTTTATCCTGTGTGTTTGCAATGGTTACCCAAGTGTCTGTGGTCTCTATTCTGGAAGGGGGTTAGGAACAGAGTGGTATGTCCATACCAGAGGTACCTCCCAATGTAGACATAGATGATCATATGACTTTGAGTGTGGTGAAGTTCATACAGACAGATACAGAAAGCATTGCGGAATCCATCCTAGGGAAGATAGTCAAAGTCCCAGAGAGGCTCAGACGAATGAGCTCTGTAGGGTAAATATGTATACATTTTGTAAAAGCCAACAAAGAGAAAAAGCAAGTGAGGATGAGTAGAGAAAAGAAAGCACAATAGATCATTATCACTATCATTGCAATCACCATCATCACCACAACCATCACCACCACTATCATCATAACCATCACCATCACCACAGTTATCACTACTACCACCAAAATCATCGCCATCACCATCATGATCGTCATCTTCAACATCACTGTCATCATCATCGCTGTCATGATCACCACCACCGTCTTCAACCTCATCACCACCACCAAGATCGCATCATCATTTACATCATTCCAGATGATGTTCATCAGACCTGGACCATATTAGAAATTGTTACATAGAGATTGCTTGAGAAGGAACCCTCAGATCCACAAAGATTCTGTAAGCCTTAAAAACCACCTATTTGTTAAATCTCAGTTACTGTTCTATTGCTGTGAAGAAATACCATGGCTGTGGTGGTTTGAATAGGTATGGCTCCCAGAGTCTCTTGTGTTTGAATGCTTGGTCCAGAGGGAGTGGAACTATTAGGAGGTGTGGCCTTGTTGGAGGAGGTGTGTCAATGTGGGGTGGGCTTTTAGGTCATATATACTCAAGCTACACCCAATGTGGCATACAATCTATTCTTCTGCTGCCTGAGGACCAAGATGTAAAACTCTCAGCTCCCTCTCCAGCACCATGTCTGCCTGCATGCTGCCATGCTTTCTGCATGATATGATAATGGACCAAACCTCTGAACCTGTAAGCCAGCTCCAATTAAGTACTTTTCTTTATAAGAGTTGCTATGGTCATGGTGTCTCGTCACAGAAATTAAACCCTAACAATGACCAAGGGAACTCATAAAAGAAATATTTTAATTCAGGGCTGGCTTACAGTTTCAGAGGTTTAGTCCATCATCATCATGCCGGGGAACATGGAAGCAGGCATGCATGGTGTTTAGAGAAGTAGCTGAAAGCTTACATCTAATCCACAAGATGGAAGCAAAGAGAATAAGACAGAGTCCAGTGTGGGTTTTTGAAACCTCACAACCCACCCTCATGACATACCTCCTTTACAAGGCCACACCTCCTAATCCTTCCCAGATACTTCCACTAAGCATTCAAATAAATGAGCCTATGAGAAACATTCTCATTCCAACCATCACAGCTTACCTAAGCATCCTTCTCAGTCTGCCTTTCCTAGAGAAACCTTCTTTCCTATTTCCATAACCAAGGGTGTTTCTATTTAGTCTTCCTTATGGTTCTTGTGATGGGCACACTCACATCAATACATTCCCCCTGAGAGACAAAGTAGCCAGCGCCCAGCTTGTGGGCCTCTTCCATGACTACTACCCAAAACCTTGAGGAACAGCAGGGTTCTAACTACCACTTGGGGCTTGCCATGAAAGCCCAGGGTTCCTCCAGTCTCAATGAGATAAAACCACATCCCAATAGACACCCACAGTTGGGCACACACTGGGCTTTCTACAGATATTTGCTGAATAAATGATACTTTAGCTATAAAGCACTTCTAGATATTCACTGATAATAAAAACAACATTGGGTGATTGGTGTTCTGAGGGCTCGTGTCTCTGTGACCACAGATGGTTTGGAAACATCATGTCAGAAGGTAAATAGACTTTCTCTATTGCAAGATGCCCCTGAGCCATCGATGTGTCATATACTTTGTGAAGTTCTTATCTTCCAAGAGACACTTCTAGACAACAACATTCCCTAAGCATATTTAAGCATGAAGACCCTTCTCTCATAGCTCAGTGGTTTTAGGAATGCCTCCAGGAGTGCTACAGTTAACTGAATGTTCAGTGATTCTGTCTACAGTACATAGGTTATCTTTTCTTCCCCAGTATCAGGGGTTGAATCCAAGGTCTCATAGATGCTAGGCAACCTTCCTTTTTTTTCTTTTTCTTTTTTCTTTTCTTTTCTTTTCTTTCTACAGGATTCTCATTAAGTGGCCAGGCTGCCCTTGATCTTGTTCCACAATCCAGGCAGTCTCTAAATGAGTGATTCTGCTTCATCAGCCTTCTGATTAGCTGGGATTACAGGCCTGGGTTACCAGGTTTAACCCTTGAGTATCTTCTTACTGTAGTTAGTAGGTAGATAATGATTTTATCAAATGCCTTCACCAATAGTTCATTAGAGGTTTTCTCTGAACGTTACCATGGTCTAATGCAAGACCTGAAACCGCCTCACTGAAAAAGAACCAAGGGATCCATTCTTTGAAATGAGCATGAAAGTTTAGGTGAATCGGGCTGCTATGTGGAATCTGCTTTTAAAGCCCATGTGAGATTTCTTTTCATTAGGCCGAATAGAGCTGACGATGACAGGATTCCTGGCTTGAGCAGGATTGGAGTGTAGGCAGAAGGGCACATTTCCAGGAGAGTGAGTCCCCCAGTGCACTGCTTGCTTCTCCAGCCCCAGCTGCTCTGCTAGAACCACCAGCATTGAAGGTTCTTCTCTGCAGGTACAGGGCTGATCCCACTCTGGAGAGTGGGAAGAAGACCCACAGCCTGAACATGTTTAGCTGTCAAGTGTTAGTGACTCACAGGTCACCTCTAGTCTTGCCCGAGATTATACTTGCATGGAAACCTAGAGGTGATAGCTATGCCCTAGAATGTAGGTAGATCCCCTCTACCTTGCTCCACCTAGATCTCAGTGTGCTAGATCGCTATACTTAAGATGGATACTATACTTTAGTCTGAAGAGGAAAGGGACGTGAAGTATCACAGAAAACCTGCCTGCCCTGACTTTGATTCTATAACATCCCGAAGAACCAAGGATTCGCTGCATGTTCCTCCCTTTAACTATCAGACCATTGAAATAATCATTCTCAAGAAACTGGAATTTCCTCCTAGGAGTATCGTGCTGGGAGCAGGAGAGAGTGCAAGCCTGGTACCAGCCAGGAAGAGATCTTGTTTTTCAAGAAGTTTCACATGGTGCTGACAACTTGTCAGACTACCATGTAGGGAGAGACTGAAGCAGAGACGATGCTGCATCTGAGGTGCTGAGGTGACACATCTTGACCTTGGTCGCTCAGCTACTGGGCTCCTACTTAACACAAACGTAACATCAGGATCACTAAAGATGGACATGGAGAGGGGCTGTCTGGGCCTCTTAGTCTCTCTTCCTACATCAGAAAATCTTTCTTTCCTGTGTTTCACCACCAATTTGTCTCTTTCATTGGTTCGTTGAGGATGATAGACAGGCTTGGTTCTTTAAGACTACCAGGACTCAGGCTCTGATCCCAAAGTATCTGGAAATAAGGTATATAGCAAAGGGGGGGGGGGTTGTGTTCCCTGAGAATTTGTAACTAGAAACAAATGCTCCCTTGGGTTTGTTTTCAAAGGACTCAAAAATGAAAAATAATTAAAAATAAATTTGATTGGGTAGCTCAAATCCAGTCAAGTCACTGGAAAAAAAAAACAAATATAATCTTTTATAGAGAAATAAAAGATTAACTCAGTCTTTAAGTAATTCTTAAGGATAGGGCCCAGAGATCATTCTTTGTCCGAAGTTTTCATCTACAAGGGGGCAGCCCATCATGAGAGTGAGCTGGTAGGACCAACAGATAGAGAATCAAATCTGTGAAGCTTCAGATGCTAGGAACTAATGAGATGAGAAAATGGTAATATCTATTTGTTTAAATAAATAAAAGAGATGAAAATTTGATCAAATAATAAAGATATTAGGAAAAATGATCGTTTCAAAAAGGTCAGTATCTAGAAATAAAAAATAAAATAAGCATTTTAAGTTGTAGTCCATGGATAGTGAGGCAAAAGAGCAAGTTTGTTTCAACTAAGAAGTAAATTTACAAAGAATAAGTAAGCCCTGAGTAAATTGTCCAGAAAGCAGGTGGGAGAGATAGAGAAAAATTCATGGAGGATCATAAGACATGGAGACTGGCTGAGAAGCCTAACTCTCAGCCAGCCTCACAGTTACTCAGACAGCACACAACACAGTTCTGAAGGTCCGGGCAGCCCCAGAGTCTGTGACAGAGCAGAACTTCAAACTAGCTAGAAGAAGGAACAGTTATGCTAACATCTGTCAGCTGAACAATAACAATGGAAGCCAGAGGACAGGGGAAGGTTTGTCCATGTGTCAAGAGAAAATTGTAGGCCACAGGCAAAGGTAGACTAGTGAAGTCAGAACTCAAGAGTAAGAATAAACCAGAAACACACTTACACAAAAATGAACACAACCGAGGGTTGACCACCAACAGGCTTTCACCAAGGAAAATTCTTGAAGATGTAACTTACTCAGGAGAAAAATGAACCCAGACAGGAGGTTTGCAATTCAGAAGACAAATATATGATTAATATGCATGTTGATGCATCTTGAGCTCACTGCAGTAATTCATGATGCTAACATCCAGAGTTTGGAATTAAAAACAAGGTTGGATATCGAGTTCACCTGTGATTCAGTAGGTGGTGGCTTGCCAACCTCCCCATAGCGACTACTATACATAAAGTAAAAAGAAAATCTGTAAGAATAGAAGTTTGGGAAGACGGTGGGAGGGCCACGGCAGCAGACATAGCCTCTCAACAGTTCTGATAGCTAGAAAAATATTCCTCTAGAGATATTTTCTGAAGGCTGATGGTGGCCAGGCAGAGATTGACTACTGGGAGATGAGAATGGGAATTTTGGTAGCTGGTCAGGGCTGACAAATGGACTGGACGCTGGGGAGGCAAAACACTGAGGGCCAGGCAGTGGAGGTTGGAACCCAAGGCCAGAGCTGGGCAGTGAGGTAGCACAGGCCTCTGGGATGCTGGGGGGGGGGCAGAATATGGGGCATCAGTATTTTAGAGTCAGAACAACAGACAACAAACTTAACAAGAGAGGAAAGAGGAGGAAGTGCTAAAACATACGGTGGTGTGAGCATCATGTGGGACACAACAAGGGACCGATGTGCTCAGGACTGACATCCTCCAAGAGAGGCCAGTCACAAGTGACATTAGAAAAAAAATCACCATTAGGAGTTTCTAAACTAGTACAAGACGCCAATTTGGAATGGGTAGTGAACTCCTCTCAAAGGAAAACACAAACAAGATCACCACCAAATACTCCTCAGCCAAAATGCCCAAAACCAAAGACAAAGAATAATTTAAAAAAAATCATACGGAGAAGAGACAAAGTATTTCAAAGAGGGTCCAAGGCCATTGGTTGGATTTCCAACAAACCAGAATGGGATCAGCAGTCTAAAACACTTAAACTGAAGGAAATGTCTCTTCTCCATATGACTTACACAACGAATTAGTCTTCAAAATACCAGTCAGACAATGAAAGTTGAAAACTAAAAAAACTGACTGTCTAACAGTAGAAGATGATTTGGTGGGGAGACTCCAGGACAAGGGAGAAAGAGGGGTTCCAGCCAGAGCAGAAGACCACAAGAAGGGAGGGACAGTATCAGACGGTAAATATCTGAGATAACATAAAAGAACACTGATTATTCAAAATGACAGTGCTGGTGACTTATGAAATTCACAGCCGAGGCTAAGTGTTTAACAATAGCACAGAAATCAAAAGGGGAGCGCTGACATTCAACTGTTGGAGGTTCTTGCATCGTTCTGGAGGAGGTGACAATGCTAGCTTAACAATGAACTACATCCAACACTCAGGAGCCGAGGCAGGGGAATCATGGGTTCTATGTCAGGCTGAACCATGCAAGACTGTGCCTCAGAATTTTAAAAAGAGAGCTTCAGTGAGCTAAAAGTACATTCTGACTCCCAGACTCACCCCTGAAGGTAATTCAAGAATGTGAGCAAAAAGCTAAGGGGGGGGAAATATAATAATAAAAAATGTTTGGTTGGTTAAATTCAAAGATATGAAAGAGAGACAGTAGGAGGAGAGGTAGTGCAAACAGGACACAAACGGCAAGTGGTGATGTGGCTTAGGAGGTTGCCTAGATGCTCAAGGTTCTGGGTTCAATTCCCAGCACTACCAAAGATTGCCCTCGCAACTCAGTAGTTGCTGGGGTGCAGCTTCATAGCTGAGCTCTGGTCTACAGGGGCAAAGCCCTAGGCTTTATTCCTAGCACAATGAAAATAAAATAGCAATAACAATAATAACATCAGCCAACATATAAGTGAACTAAACATAATAAAAGATAAAAACCCAACCAACAAACAAGAAATAGTGGGCACATCAGGAAGGAGGTAATCACTGTCCAAATACTGATTATCATTCAAGAGAAGGGTGAAGTAACCAATGAGCTCAATATGTCAAGCGCTTAAGAGTACGGGCATCTCTATTCTGAACTATGTGGTTTGGAGGGAAAGAAAAAAGTCCTTATAGTTAGGACGATTCATGAAAGAGCTGGCCATTTAAGTGCTTAGCCTCTGCTGACACCAGCTTCTATCCCTAGTCATCTCCCCTACAGCGTTTTCTATGTTTCTTTTCCTTGGCTGCTGGAACCATTTGAGGAAACAGTGAGGATTCAAGAGCAATTGATGGAGGAGGATGTGTGTCCCACTAGAGTAGTGCCTCACAATCTTCCTAGTGCTGTGACCCTTTCATACAATTCCTCATAGTGCTGCCTCCAACCATAAGATTATTTTCCTAGTTATTTCACAACCATAATCTGGCTACTGTTAGGAATTGTAACGTAGATAGATGTGTTTTCCAGTGGTCTTAGGTGACCTTTGAGAGAAGGTCATTTGATAACCCGGGGGTCGCGACCCATAGGTTGAGAACCATTGCGCTACACTCCCCCCCCACCCCTTGCAATGTGGTGAAGTCAGCCATGTGCTGTTGGATGACTTCTTCATTTACATTAAAGCACA
The DNA here is from genome assembly GCF_011762505.2 of Arvicanthis niloticus. Lineage (NCBI taxonomy): Eukaryota > Metazoa > Chordata > Mammalia > Rodentia > Muridae > Arvicanthis > Arvicanthis niloticus. Next base: position 85,881,392 of record NC_047663.1, on the reverse strand, counting down.
GACAAGTGAGAAGCTTCCCATGCTGAGATAGTTAACAAAAGAAGAGGAGAATAACAAGGACCCCTAATGCTGCAAAAGATTATTTTGATTATGTTATCACTTAGGGATGGGAGGATATCCAGAGAGCACTGGCAAATCTCTGAAACACCCATCCTGCTGGCCTCTGACACTCATCCATCACGATTTGGAAGTCAAGCAAAATGAGTGATGGCTTGATTCAAACCTTTCCCTCATGCTGCTTAAGAATGAGCGTTTAACTCTTGTATTTAGCATGAATCTTTAAGAGGTGTTTTGTTCTTGTCATTTCCGGTTTAGAGTGCGTATATATGTGTTCATGCACATGTGTGCAGTTGGATGTCAGAGGGCAATCTTGGGTATTGTTCTTCAGGCACCTTACACTCTTCTGTTTGACACAGGGCATCTTATTGGCCTGAATCCTCACCAAGGAGACTAGGCTGACTTTGCAGTGAATTTCAGGGATCCTTCTGTCTCTACCTCCTGTCACTCCACCCCTGGGATAACTTGTGCATGCAACCATGCCTGGCTTATTATGTGGGCTCTGGGAATTGAGCTCAGTTTCTCATGCTTGTGAGGCAAATGTCTTATCACTGAACCATCACCTCAGCCCTACACGACATCTCCTGGGACCAACTGTCCTGAGAATGATGAATACGGTCTGTCTTCTGTTTTCTTTTCTTAACTTGGAATATAAGAATGCATTGTAGTCTGAATGTTTATATCCTTCCATGCATACACTGAAACTCAACACTCAGTGTTGTGAGGTAGGGCACTGGGAGGTCATCATGTAGCAAGGGTGGGACCCTCATGAATGAGATTAGTGCCCTTTATAGAGGAGGTACAAGAGAGTCCATTGCTCCAGAGACCAGGCCCTCACCAGACATTGCTAGTGCCTTGATTCTGGATTTTCCAGCCTCAGAACCATGAGAGCATCAGCTAACTAAATTTATCAATCACCTACTCGAAGGTATTTTGTTATAGCAATATGAATGGACTAAGACTGCTTGTGTCTATTTTCTTTCCTTTGCAAGACTAAATCTTGACACTTGACAGCCGTGAACCAGGCACTGAGGAAAGTACACACCTCAAGCTACCCTCACAGCAACTCTAGGAGACATTTAGAGAAGCAGAGGTCTAGAAAGTTCACATGATAAATTCTTCTGGTGTCTCACAGGGAGTTTGTGACTCAGTCCAGCTTTACAGCCCACATGGGCTGGGTTTCCAAAGGAGCTTGGAAATTTGATGCTACACATCATAATTTATTTTTCTCTCTATAAGGTCACAGCAGAGACTATCGCATAGTAGGTGTTTAATTAATGCCAGCAGGCCTGAACTGTTGCTCAAAATCAGCCCTTGGTTTGGTCAATGTGATATGGTTAGACTGTTTTGTTATCATCATTCAGCCTGACTTTGGGTGTGTGGCAAGGAGCTATCAGTCTGTGATGGTGACACCTCTTCCAACTGTTCTTCATACCCTTCTCTTTAATCAATATCCCTGGGTGTGTAGGGGGTACCTGGAAGGAATCCAGGGGTCATTAGATTGCTCACCCTGCCAGGCATCGTCTTCAGACTCATCAGCTGCATCTCCTAGAACTCTGTGGAGGCACCATCATCTCACTGTGGGGTGGTGAACAAAGTGGCCCTCAGAGAGGTGAAGGCCACCCCAAGGCCAATGAGCCTGAAGTGACAGGGCCTGTCAGAGCATCCAGCTGTGAGCCTCTTCCCAGCCTCCCTGTCACTTCATCACTGTGGTGACAAAGAGGATCTCAGACAGCGTGGGAGGGGCTTCACCAGGGGACACTGTCACTGCTCTGAGAAGATGACAGAGTCACTCAATCACCTGCCTGGCTGGGGTGTGAAAGCCCAGGCAGGGAACTCTCTGGTGACAGGCACAGAATAGCCCATCCTCCATTCCCCGGCAGGCAGGGCCAAGCATCACTCATGCAGCTGAGACTGATGAATCCCTCCCAGGGGATTGAAGGAGCTGGTAGTAATGGCTGTCTGGGGCTGGCTAAAAGCTTATCGTGACTTCAGATGGAAGTCTTAGTATCAGAAGGTAGGAGAAATGATTGAGACAGAATCCATCCAGGAGGACAGGGCACAAAGTGACCAGCCTACAAAGAAAGCCTTAGTCTGGGCACACCAGAGGGGGGCGGGGCATGGGCCACTTGGAGCATTAGGTCACATGCAAGCTAGAATCATTTAGAGCAAAAGAAAAGGAATTTGGAAGTGGTTTGTTCCCGGGTTTACCACTAGCTAATTGAACAGAGGAAGAAACCCAGACTCTGAGAGGGACAAGGACTTATCCAAAGTCACACAGCCCAAAGAACCATGCTGAAGAACCTAGAGGTCAGAAACCAGAAATTTGCCTACCTGTGACATTATCTAGGCCCACAGCCCATTCTATAGATGAGATCACTGAGGCAGAGGAAGCCCAAAGAGGAAGCATTTCAAAGCAGACATAGAAATGGCTCAGCAGGCAGGATTAGACCTGCCAGCTTCCACCCCTCTTGTGGTGTTACCACTAAGCCCTCCTGTTCTGGCTGGTTTTGTGTGTCAACTTGACTCAAGCTAGAGTCATCAGAGAGGAAGGAGCTTCAGTGAGGAAATGCCTCTATGAGACCCAGCTGTAAGGTATTTTCTCAATTAGTAATCAATGGAGGAGGACCCGGTCCATTGTGGGTGGGGCTATCCCTGGGCTATGGGTCCTGGGTTCTCTAAGAAAGCAAGCTGAACAAGCCAGGGGAAGTGAGCCAGTAAGCAGCACCTCTTCATGGCCTCTACATCAGCTCCTGCCTCCAGGTTCCAGCCCTGCTTGAGTTTCTGTCCTGACTCCCTCCAATGATATAGATGGTGAAGTGTAAAAGATTTCCCTTGCACCTCATTTGTTGCTGGATGTAGCTTCCCGATTGAGCTCTTGTCTGCAGGTGCAATGCCCTGTGTTTTATTCCTAGCACGAGAACAAGATCAGAAGGGGATCTTGGGTCTTCCTCTGCAAGTGAAAGGGCCAACTTGCTTTCTGGCCATGCTGGGTTTGTCAAGGCAATAAAATGTTAACTAAGACACCTCCCTTACCGGGATGCAAAGGTCTGGACTCATCTTATTGGCCAAGCAGTTCATACTTTTTGCCTGCTAGTCCAGTTGGGCTTTTCTGAGACTCCACTGCCTTCTTTGGTTGAGGGAGAGCCAGTTTGGAGAAGAGAATTACTGTAGGATTGGAACACAGTGGGGGGTGGTTTTGATCTTCTGGATGCCCAGGAGCAGGTCGCATTCATAATAAATGACCAAGGAGGAGCTGTTTGTTCATGGTTTAGAATTCTCCACCTGTTATTATCTGAAGAACACCCACATTGCAGTGTGATTGTGGATAAATCACAGTCCTGAGAGGCATACAGAAAGCTGGGTGGTGGCTTCAGGATGCTGTGTGAGGAGGGATTCCTTTACTGTTCGGTAGTTCCAGGACTGGGACTATGCTCAAGCTCCCTCAGCTTCCCACTGTACCTCGGAGAACCTTTCCAAAAATTTTCAGGACATAGAAAGAGTGACACTCGGAGCAGGCTATATACTGTCCAGGAAGCTCAGCACATGGTCTGTTTTCAGTTGTGTAAGCTGTGAGAACCATGTGCCAATCAAGCTTCTAGGGCCTCTGATTTCAATATGGTTGAACCCATGCTGAGGCCGGCCCCAGTAGGATAGTATTGACAAGACATGGGTCCTTTAAGAGGCGTTTGGGTCTTGAGGGTGGATCCCCATTAGTGAGTTAGTTCCTCTTTTGTGGAAACGGGAACTTTAGTGATTTTCTCTTCCAGAACACACACATGGTCTCCCATCTTTCCTGCTTCTTCATCATGCTGGGAAGCAGCTCAAAGCCCTCACCAGAAGTGAGTTAGATGCTGGTACCACGCCTCCTAGCATCCAGAAGCAAAGTATGCCTTCTCTCTTTAGAACTGGCCCGACTTCCATATTCTGCTTTAGTGAAAGAAAGAAAGAGAGTGGAGCCCTTGGGAAATCTTGGTTGTCTTACATTTGTGTTTTCCTCAGAATGAGAGGGAGAGGTTCCTTGGGACTCAATAGGGAAGCATTTGAAAATGGACAGATCTGATCTACATATCAGAAGATGGTGCCTTTGAGGCCAATACCCAGGCTGGTGGACAATCCCTTTATTTCTGTGGATTCTCATTACAGCTTGGGCGTGAGGGCCCAACAAGGGCAATGCTTCTGTTCACCAAGCCTGCTAGCACTCAACATGCCCCAAGAGCACACTGAGCCAGTCTTGGAAGACACCCTGAAAGTTCTAGCAAAGACTGAACAAACAAAGAACCTAATTAACCCTGCTAGTGCTGGGGACCTGCTCCTTGCTATAGCTTGACTGCATCCTCCCAGAATCCATGTGTTAGAATCTTAACCTCCCAATTCACAGGCTGATGGTATTTTAAGGTGGGTCTTCCAAGAGTTATTAAGAATAGATGAAGCCATGCAGGTAGGCCCTCTGTCAATCAGCCACTTTGTAAGACAAAAGGGGATTCCAGCCAGTCTGCTCAATCATGTGTTATTCTCCAGCATGGGGAGGGGCAGGAGGCATCCTCTCACATCAGCACTCTGATCTTGGACTTCTTAGCCTCTAGACCTGTGAGCACCATAAACTTCCAAATTTCTATTGTTTATAAAGTACTGAGTCTTGATTATATTGTTGCAACAGAAAGTGGACCAAGATATCCCCACCCTCCATTAAGTTACTTGCTAGGAACTCAAGCTGTGCCAGAGAAGACAGTGGGGAACAAGGATGATAAAGTGTTTGCTCGAAGGGCTCGAAGACTAATGGGGTGTCAGGCGATAGATAAGCAAGCCAACAGCTCTAGTTGGCTCTTAGTTTGGGGTAAGTGCTATGGTGGGAATAAATCAGGGTGACGATAAGAGGCACACTATGATGGTGCCTCAAATGGAGTATTTATGGAAGACTTTTTGGAGGAAGGAGCTTTTTTGTTCTAAGCCCTAAATAGTGAGAAGGAAGGTTGGCTATGTGGTGTGGGGGATCAGCAGGCTGAGAGCAGGAAATATCCTGCTGACTGAAGTAGGACAAGGACGTTACTACCACAGGGAGGAGGTGGGTTAAGGGAGGTCAATGGGGTCCTGAGCAGGTATGGCCTTGAGGGCTGGGGTACGGATTATACTTATTAAAAGGCTTTGTGCTGAGGTGTGACCCCTGACACATAATTGATGTGACTTGCAGAAAGAAAAGTTTGTAGCAAGAAGATACTTTAAAAACCACTGCTCATCACCTAGAACAGAGATCAGGGGTGGGAGAAATAGAGAGAAGAGGGGGGACAAGGGACAGGTTGAAGGTCAGGGCTACAGGATCAGTAAATTTCTACAAGTAACACTTAAGGCAGAGATAATAATGGGTAAGGTCGCAGAGATAGAGGACAGAAAGGTAGCCCAGAGCCTAGGAGCTGGGTACCATTAAGTAGGAAGCAGTGGATGAGAATCTCAGTAAGAAGAGTGAGAAAAAGTGGCTGAATACTGATTCAGTGACACTGATTAAATAGATGAATGAATAAAGGGGCATGGACCTTTATGGAGGAATGTAAATAAGCCTTTTATTTTTTTTTAGAAGGGGGAGGAGAGTGGAAGAAAGAAGAATGAGGAATGAGAAAGAAGGAGGGAGGAAGAAGGAAGGAAGAAGGAGGGAAGAGGGAGGGAGGAGGAGGGAGGAGGATACCCATCTCAGAGAGTACTGAGCATCCTGTGATCAACTGCTTCAAGCCTGACTCCTCCGTGGACTCAGAGAATCCCAGGGGAGCACATAGGTCATAGTTTGGTGCAAAGAGGGTTTCTGGAAAAGGGGATGGGTACGGGTAAGGGCAGAGTGGAGATGAAGGGAGAGGAGCCACTGTGCAGACAGAGCTTCTATGACTCTCAACCGGAAGACTCTAAAGTGCCATTGAACTGGGACAGGAAGAAGAAAAGCTGCAGAGGCCTTTATAAGTTCAGAACCAGTGAAGCTATTTGCTCCAGTTTGTCCCCAGGATTCATGGGTTCGAAGCTTGTCCCCATAGTGGTGGCATCTTTAAGATGTGAGGCCTGGTCATTGAGGGCATATCTTTACAAGAAATTATCATAGTCCTGACCACCACTAACCTCTCTCTCTCTCTCTCTCTCTCTCTCTATATATATATATATATATATATATATATATATATATATATATATATATATTTCTATATATATAGAGAAAATATATATATATATTTCTGCCATGATGCCCCTTATGAGGTTGACACAGCTAGCGAGGCCCACTCAGTATCAGTACTATGCTTTTAATTTGTTTTTAATATAAAAGTTTTTCAGCCTCAAGAATTGTGTCACAGTAACAGAAAAGGGATCAACACACCATCCACTTCTGTGCCCAGCTATGTGGGACTGATCAATTACCCTTGTTTAATTATCAGATCAAGCTCTAGACTGGCCAGTGCCTCAGAATGATTGCAGAAAGGTCAACCACTTGGAAGTGAAAGCCCATGCCATGGGGGTTCAAGCATATGGTCTTAGTAGTTTCTCTACTCCCCCTGGGGAGGGACTGAGGATAGTCACTGCAGCCTGTAAGCTTAGTAACCCTCCTTTGGCTGAGAATCATTCTCAAAGCCTTGGCTTCTTCATCTGAAAAAAAAATGGGAATTACCATACTAGTGGCTCCTTAGGGCTCTCTGGTCAGGTGAGGTGATCCCAGAGCTTGACTCAACACTGTTGGTTATTCTTGCTTTAGATGGTGCTTAGTCTGTGTCCACAGGCAAGAGCTGCTTTGGTTAGGGTCTCAGCAAGACACAACCGCCCACTACCAGTGAACAATTTGAGAACAATTTGAGGATATAGTCTAATGAAGAGATTGTATAGAGGGGGCATGTTTTCCAAGCACACAGAGAGTGCATTTGCCCCAGGATGGAAAGAGGGGTGTCTGAGTACCTCAGTTTGAGTTGTAGTGGGAGACTATCCACAAAACCAGCAAGAGAGGATAAATCAAACGAGCCTAGCAACATATGTAGCCTACTACAGCCCTCAGAGGAGCTGACAGTGCCCACTCCTGTCTTCAGACTCCTGCTGGTATTTTGTTTAGTAGACATATACAGGAGGCAGAGGGTTCCTCGCCAGGGGCCTCCCAGCTCAGTCTCCTAAGTTCAGCTTGTAGAAAGGTGATCGCAGAACAAATTCCAAGGACCAGCAGAGAATGTTCAGTATGAGGGGGAAGTGAGGGGAAGCGGCTGCTTAAGCATGCCCAAGTGACACATAGAGAAACGAGGTCTCAGAGGGGTCACATTGGGTGCTCAGGTAGAACTTCCTGGCTTGACTCCCAAGCCAACATTCATTCCCTGAGCTACACACCACCGTTGGGTGATATTTCCTTCGTTTACAGTCCATGTATCATGTCCACAGGAAGGTAAAGTGACCCATTCAAGGACACACACACACACACACACACACACACACACACACACACACACTGTCAGAACCAGGACTCTAGACACCAGGCCAGATAGTTTCTATCACTCAGCACCATTATGCTTTGTTAGAACAGAAATGCATGCACACTATGCTTAAAAGTGCCATCTCTGAGTGAATGGAAGTGAGGTGGCATGTGGCACACAGGTGGCCCTGGGGGGTGCGTCTTCCCTGGCAGCACTGGCCTAGGAATGAACTCTCATCTCAATTTGGAAAGCCACCTTCCAGGGAGAGCGTGTGGTGCACGGTCTCCTCCGGCAATGATTTTTCCACAGCAGGGCTTCGTGGTGTGGTTTTCCTTAATCCATCCTGCTGATCGCCCTGGAGACACATCCCTGCTACCGCCCCCTCCTTTGCTGCCCTCCCCACCCCAGCAGCCGTTCAGCCATTCAGACTTCAGAGTGGGTTTCCTCTGACTGCTCTCTGCTCTAGACAGATGATACACAAGGCTACTTGCCAAGGTCATTTTTAACTCGGTGCACTGCAGGTGAGAGGGAAAGGAGAGTTAAATCATAGTCCAGACCGCAGGGGCAGTGCATGCCTCGGGGGTCTCGGCAAGCATGCAGGGCAGGAGGGGCCACTTTGCCCTGCTCCCCCCCTTCACTTCAGCTTGGCTGGGGTTAGATGACCAGGGCTAGCAGCAGGGCCGTGCTTAGCTTCATTGATGAAGGAAAAGAAAAGGCCATTTCCATAACCTGGGCAGGAAGTGATCAGTTCTTGAAAGAAGATAGAATTAGGGCTCTGTTTGTTCCCAAGGGTAGAGCTTTGGCCTTTTCTCTAATAACATACCCACCCTGCTGCTGGGAAAACTGAGGTAGGGAAAGTAAGGCTGTATCCAAAGCTAAGCAGTCCATGAATTTGGTGGAATGGGATGGTCAGCCCACACCTCCTGCCAGTGGCTGGGAGAAGGCGCATGCAGATTAATCCTCAGCTCCAGTCAAAGCTTGGCACCAGCTTGCTGTGTGACCCCAGAGAAGCCACGGGCACTCTCTGGCTTGCAACATCTCACTAAAGCCTTAGTTTCTAACCTGTCTAACATGTGAGATGTGGGGATGCAGCAGGAAGCGAGCGACTACCCTTGTGCGGTTTATATCCCAGGCTGTGAGCAAGCTGGGATAATTCACGAGGCCTCTACTACTGATGTCATTTCACACAGGACAAGAGTGAGTGTCATGCCTACATGGGATACTGGAGGGTAGGGGATGAGATGATTCCTTGAGTCCCCTCTTACCCTGGTGGTCTATCTTCTGCATGAGAAGACACCCAGCCTCCCCCACTCAACACTACAGCGGCAGATCTTGGAGTGTTGGAATCTTATTTATTTGGTCTGCAGATGAGTGATGAGATTTTTTTCCCCCTCAAAAATAGATTTACCTTCTTAATTATGTTTGAGTTAGAGTTAGCATGGTATTAATTCTCAGTTCTTGAATAAACATGGAGAGCAGGCGTTTGCTTTGAGAAAGGCCTCTGCAAGTGCAAGGGATAAGGGAAGGGTGGGGTGCCAGTGTGCCCTGTGGGCTCTTAGAGGATGACAGTCACAGAGCAAAACGTGTGGGGACAGGGCCAGATTCCAACTGCCCAGCCTGAGGAGCAGAGGAAAGGCTGTTGTCATAGCATGGACAGGAAATAGCAGGGCTTGGTTTGTTCCCCAAAGCAGAGGTTTGGGCTTTTCTCTAATAAGACATTCTCCTCTTTAGGGGCCCCTGGAGAAGAAGACGGGTGTAAAGTTTGTTATGTGGTCTGTTTCCTCTGAAACTCTTACTTGAGTTTGATCCCTGTTATGAAACATTAGGAGAATGGACAATCAGTCTGATTGTGATGTTCAGTGGTGGGGCCTTTGTGGGAAATTGAGAGGAGATAAGTCACCTAGATAGAACCTCATGATTAAATAAAAGGAGAAAGAGATCAAAGGACACACACACACTCATACACATATTCACACATTCACACACACACATACTCATACACACACATACACACACTCATATATACACACACTCATACACATACTCATATACACAAACACATATACACACACTCACACACATATACATATACACGCACACACAGTCACACACAGTCATACACACACTCATACATACATACACACTTATACACACAGTCATGCACACACACTCATAATACTCATAAACATACACACTCATGTACACACAATCATATACACATTCATACACACACACACACACACTCCTGTGCTACCTTGGCATTCTATCAGCAAGCAGACTATATCCAGAACTTTGAGCTAAAAAATCTCTTTTGCTTATAATATGTCCCTGCATCAAATATTCGATTACAGGAATCCCAAATGGTCTAATGGAGTAGGCAAGCTTAGTCTGGGGTGTTGTGTGGGGACATCCTCCTAGGCAGAGATGAAACACCTTTGCTCCTGACCCCTGCCAAGTGTCTAGAACTGCACTGGGACTGCAGTCTTTGCAGCCCCTGCTGGCTGAGCCACCGGGATGATTTAGCAGCTAATGGGAAACAGAAACTAGAGCAAACAAATGAAGCAGCTACTGCCTGGGGGGAGAAACACATTTATCAGACTGCGAAGAAATAGAGGCAATCCATTGTCTTACACAGGTGCTGCTGGGCTCTGGGGTACCAGCCCAGGCTGGTGGGAGGATGCCACTGGACATCTGACTCCTAGAAAGTCCCACCTCACCCTGCAGACTCAAGTCTGTGCTACCTCATCTCCATAGCCTCTATGAGGCACTGATCCATGACAGGGCTAGGCTCCTCCCGATGCTTCTAAATCAACGTAGAGGCAGCTACACAGGAAAACACTTGAGGGTGTGAACTCAGTCCATACAGCCTAGTGAATGGCCCCCTCCATCCCAACTCTCTGCTGGAACCACAGTTACTTACTCTTTCTTGGGTGTGTTCTGTTATAGTCGAAGAGCCTGGCTTTGGAGAGGGGCAGTGTGGTGTCTTGAGACAGGCAATCCAAGAGCTGGAATGTGAACTTGCTTCATAACAGTCTTGGGGTTTGGGTTCAAACTCTGAGCTCTTTCAGACAAAGAGCTTAGACTCAGTGACCCTGGGCCATGGTCTTCTATAAAGGGCTTCTACTTTACAGAACTCCCACTTTAGAGATGAGGAACTCTGGGCTTAGCAGGTTTTTGTGACTGGTCCACTGCCACACAAGATGGTACACTGTTATCTTATGATGTCTAGGCACTATTCTGAGTGTGTAATGTAACAAGGTAGAACCAGACTGCCATCGGCACTGGAATCCCTTCTTCTTGAACTTGACTGTTTGGTATCCAGCACCCAGCCCCATGCCATGCTTGGACTGTGGCAGAGAAGTTCCACATAGACTACCTTTGGAAAGTAGACAGCACAGAAGGTGCCCATTGCCTTCTGCACAGACCTGTACAACTGCAAGCCTAGACCACAGCTGGAGAGTCGAGGCTTCTGACTTTCTGGGTTCTCTGCATTCCAAAGCCCAGGATTCATAGGACTTACATAAAAAATGACAGAGTCTAGAAAACAATTTAGTGGAAACTTCTAAAACACCTTCCCCTCTCTCAACCATCGATGAAAATGTGCCTGGGTTGGGAATGGGGAAAAGAAGAGGGAAAGGAAAAGGGAGAAAGGAAAAAGAAAGAGAGAAGGAAGGGAAAGCAGAGAAGGAAGAGGAAGGGGAAGGAAGGGAGAAGTGAGGGGAAGGAAGACTAGAAGATGGGAAAAGGGAAGAGGAGAGAGGAAAGAAAGGAGAGAAAAGAAGGTTATGTGTTTGTTGGGGGTCACTGGAAGAGTGTGACTTCGCTCTCCAGCTATGTCCTCATGACAGGACAATGCAGACAACCTCTCTGGTGACACTGAACAGTGGGTCTGAGAACAGAGGGGCCTCACACAACAGCATTGAGGTGTCTATAGAGGAATTCATGCCAGTGGGTCTTAGGGAAATCAGCTGGCTGCCTTGCAGAAGCTCGGAGTCTCCTGAAGTCCAAGAAGGTCATAATATGAGAGATACAGATTGATTGACAGTGTCTTGAGTTGAGATGACAAGACTTCCCCATGATGATATGGGTCAAGGTTATCTCTGGAGATGCCAGCACATGCATGTACCATGTTTTGTCTGTGTCTGAGATGGTAAGATATTGTCTCATCTGGAAGTATAGCCCCAGAGAAGAAGGAAGAGTCCTGGAGTTGACCAGTCATTCCATTTGTGTTTTGACAAGAACATACACTTGATGTTGAAATTAAGTTCAGCAGTGGAACGATAAAGAAAACAGAATTAATTATATACCCAGGTCTGAGTGTATGCCAGGCTATAAGCAAAGAAAAATGAGGTGCTAATCTCCATGATATAGGTCACTTACGAACCAGAAAAAGGAAGATCAAAGAATGCTGCCTACAGCAGGTGACCCAGGAACTCAGTCCTGAAGCCACGGCAGAGCTGAGCAGATGGGGAAGGGTGGAGGTGGCACATGTGTTCCAGGCTGGAGAACTGCCTCTGCACAGGCTTGGCAATGAGGCATCAGGGAGTGGACTGGCGCCAGGAGGCTATGGCCAACAGTATGAGCTGGATTGAGAGAGAGCCAGGGCCAGTGTGGGGTTGCTTGTACTTGGTGAGGGTTCAGAGGTCTGAATCTACTTCAAGGGCTTGATTCCCCAATGAGAACTGGGGTTGAGGAGCAGGGACCTCATGGCTTGTTGGTTCTCCCAGACTGAGCTGAGGTCACAGACAGCAAGCTACATTCCTATCACCCTGCTCCACAGGGTAATGGAACTGGTCCTGCTTTTTCACAAAGCAAATGATTAAAATGTCCTGTTAGGAGGATGCCAGTGTCACAAAGTGTGCTGATTGTGAGTTCTGAAGCTCTCATTGCCTTAGGACTGGCTCTCCAAAGATGGGAATAATTGTCACTGGAAGACTTGCCAGGGGACATTTTGGTCTCATTATGTCATGAAATTGAAGCTGACATTTCTGAAACTTGCCAAGTTTTGCTGGAAGCATGAGCATCCTGGGAACCTCACCACCTCAGGTGGTCTTCATCCCACTGTCATCAGAAGACCACAGAGTAAGGCAAGACAGGGCTTTGATGGGAATGCAGGGTACCAGGTCCCAGTCCCAACTCCAATGTACCTATGCACTAAACAACAAGCTGTGATATGAGTGATGGAGAGATGGGTCTCACCCAGCAGAAGTCCTGGGAGAACCATTCAAAGAAGAGTTTACTTAATGACCATGACCAAGGGTGGAGTAAAGGATGCTTAAAGCTGAGAGTCCAGATGAACAAAGGAACAGACAGGTAATGTGCAAGTCTGTACGACTTGGTGACCAAGAGTCTCCATTCTAGAGTCCTAAAGGTATGTTTAAACCTCATGACTGACTACCACTTACAAGTTGTGTCATTGGACAGCATTGTTAATCTACCATGTATGTCTGAGGTTTGCCACCTGCACAATGTGGATAACAACTGAATGAATCTCAGGGATTCTTGGGGGGTGCACTGGTGACAGAAGCAGGTGCCACACGAATGGAAATGGCGACTACTGATGATTATTGTGGTTGGAGAAACCCTGTGTCTTTGAAGAAGGCAGCACCGTGTTTAGTTTCTGCTGGCACCGCATCCATTATTCTTCCAGCAAGAGGCCCTGCCTCTTCACAGCCCAGCACAACCTTCATCAGAGTTGCCTTCTGGAGCCATTGTGGAAGGAACTCATTTTCCTGAGCCTACATTGTGCTCCGGCGCTGAACACAACATGTCTTTTTTACTGTTCAATCAAGACATGCAGGATAGCTCCATTCCTTCAGATGAAGGAGGTTTCAGCCGAGCTGCGGTATGGCCAGCAGCACTTTGCTCCAATCTAGTTGGTGCTGGGGGATGCTCTGAGGCTCTTACAGACTTTCCAGACCCCATCCACCTCCCTGGAGAAGCTGTTGACATATATAGCTTAGTCCTTGAACATGGGGCCTGCTGACTGGAGAACACCAATGGAGATTGGGAAGAATGGATGGGGAAAAGAGCATGGGGGTCCTGAACCTTGGTTTTCAGAGCTCACTCAGGGTGATTGGCTAATGGAATGCTGGTGTCCTCTGGGGATGTCCTCAGGCAAAATCAAATATCTCTGGCAGCCAAACCTGCAGCTCCCAGAGGATTCTCAAGCCATCCCAAATCTTCTAGCTCACAAAGATCATTGCAGCATGGCCGGCCCACCCCCATCCCCAAGTGCAATGAAGGGTGACTAAAAAGTAAAATGACCCTTTTAGAATGTTCACATAAATTGCAAGATGATTCTCATTTTAAAATCTATTAATATAAACGTTGTCCTCCCCAAAATAAGTGCTATGTGACATTAGATTACATCATGACTCTTAAAATAAAAGCATTTGCTTTGTTTTTTAAAAATACCTTTTACAGTTACTAGGAACCCAAGGACAAATAGAGGGGAATACAGATGTCCCGAGGTGTGTGTGCCGGGGAATACAGTGTGTGCCGGGGGTGAGCTTGTGAGTGTGTCTGAGTTATGCAAACTTACAGCTCAGTGACTCTCACACACCAGATCTCCAGGGAACACCCTCTGAGAGGGTACCCCCTGTGATAACAATGGCCACCTGCTGTGGCTGCAGATCATTCCCGAATCGTTTAAAAGGCCAATGTCAACATAGCTGCCTGTTTCTGCCATGTCTCTGAGCAGCTGTTGGCATGTGGCTATTTTATACACGCCGGCTGCTGCATTCATACCCTCTCACGGAGGTTTTGCAATGGCAGACATTCTACCAAAGCTTCACAAACGCATGGAGTCAGTGTCAGAATGCTTATCCACGATCTTCCTGATGCTTGGGTCCCTGTTTTCTCTGGGCTGGCAGCCTGGGTGGACTCAGTTTACTTCAGCTCTGTAAATACTACCTTGCTCATTCAATTGCCTTGTCTCTTCTCCATTTAAGTTTTTTTTTTAAACATTTATTGATTTGGAGAAGGCAGAGTGTGAAGTTGTGTGCTAATGCACATGTGTGACAGTGACAGCCCAATCTGCAGGAGTTGTTTCTTTCCTTCTACCATGGGGGTCCTGGGCATGAACTCAGGCCGGCTGGCAGTGAGTGAGTGCATTTACCTGCTGAGTTTTCTTGCTACCCTCATGTCTCTTTTTATAACAAAAGCAAAAATACTTGCAAGTGGGGATATGCATAACTTCAGCTCTTGCTGAACACCAGACACGGTGCTGCAGAGGCCTGGCCTCTGATCTCAAAGGTTCCTGGCTTAGAGCTCTGTACTGGAGCGCTTGTGAGGGAGTTTGGACAAGGAGAAAGCTCACCTGAGCTGACTTTGGGATGAAGGAGGGACCCGCCTGTGCTGTGTCCTGAAGCACAAGAAGGCACCAGGCAGATGGAAGGCATGAGTGCCGGGCTGGGCAGAGGTGTTCCAAAGAATGGGAGCTGGTGAAGAATGTCAGAAACGTAAGAAGCAGCTAGCAATAGCTTAGTCTTTACTCTCAGATGCCGTTCTCCAGGTTTTATTATACATTTTCCAAATCTGGCAAAAAGTTTTGAGGCCTAGCATGACAGATTTCTAATTCAAGATATACTTAACCTGAGGGGGATGTGTAGGTACCATGGAGGGAAATGTTCAACCTCCCATGGGAAGGGAAGACCAGAAAGCCAAGACCCAAACCTATCAGGCCCAGTGGGAGCCCATTCTGTCCATATACCTTCCTAGTCCTGGTGCCTGCCTGTTTGTGCTCCCAGGAAGGGTGGATAGTGAAGGATGGTTTCCAGTGACCAAGTAAGTATGGCTAGGCCCTGTTCTCAGTCCTGAAGGTGCCCCCCTACACCCCTGCTTTCCAGTCACTGAGACTAACAAATGAGGACACTGAGTCCCTAGAAAGTTGTCCCAGAACTCCTGCATTACACTGCCAACTTTTTGCCCCCAGATATGGCTAAGATCTACACCATAATGGGACCATTCCTTGGAGGCTCTGCAGACTGAGCCTCCTAGACCTGGTGCATGGGAGATCATGATCAAGCGCGGCTATAAAATGTGTTACCCCAGAGGATCACCCCAGTTGGCTCTGACTTCTCATCCATCCTGTTTCCCTGGAGACTCTGACACAGAAGCTGGGTGCAGGGTGTGGTTTCTAAGCCAGGGACATAGGAGGGAGGCCTGGCCCATACGACCTGCATTATCACCCTTTCCCCTGGCCGAGAGAGACTCAGTACATTTTAGAATTACTACCACGACAGACCTCATGGAGTCAGATGGCTGTCTCCAGCTTCCAGAACATTATTTCTCCTCAGGAAACCGAGGAGAAGGGGCTTGTCACATGTTTGGCTAGCACTGCAATATTGCAGTCTGAGTCAGAGACGCACACGACAGGAAAGGTCACAGGCTCCCAAATTAACTCGAGGAAAAACTGCCAATCAGCAAAGATACACTCGGAGTTTGCAGGGAGGTCCTTCTTCCTTTCTCTGCATTTGAGGTAGGGAGCACACATGTATTATGCTCAGAGACTGGGCCCCCAAACATACACTACTGTACTTCCCAGAAGTTCATAAAACCCTTGCTAAACTGCAGACACTATCCCAGTGCCTTTCTGCAGTCGACAGCTTCAGCAAGGTTAAGATTAAGGCACTTGCTCAGAGTCACCATTTAGTAATGAAACTAGGATTAGCAGCAGGCAATTTGCCAGACTGTAGTCTCATAGAACCTCTGTCTCAGGCCCTCAGAGACTGGGAGCCACTTCCGAAGCACAACAACCTGGCTCGTGGGTTTGGAGTCTCAACCCAATCTTGTACACACAATGGGGATGCAATATGTTGGGCACCTCAGATGCAGCAACACAGGTCCCCAGTGTTTAGCAAAACGCACGGACTGAAGCTTGCTCAATCACTCTTGCCACCAGATCTTTTATTAGTATAATATAAATCAAGCTAGGGTGTAGACTTTCCCCTCTTTCTGTGACCTGCTTCTCAGAGTCAGAGGTTGTGTAGGAGAGGAATCTATCATTTTTGGCAAGTTCAGAGAATGGGGCCCTCCAGAGGACACAGACTTCGCTGTGCCAGGTAAACCAGGCCTCAGGCGGCTAGTATTGGCCTAGGATGGAACATCACACCCCAGGATGGCCATGAAGAGAAGTCTCCTTCCATCTCACATCTCAGTGTCTCCTCCTGGAAAGCAGACTAGCTGGAATGTAATTTCTGTTTTCTGCTGGGCTTGACATTTCTTGAGTATCTACTCAGACAAACACTTGATGATGTCGCTACCATGCACTCATTATGTTCCGAGTGCTTAACCTGAGTTAGGTTATTGAAGCTCCCATAAGTTTTCTCATTGCTGCAATTTCCATGTGACGGAAGACAAGAAAGAAGTACAGGTGGTCAAGGTCAACAAGGGTAGCAATGGTGTACAGCAAGATCTGCCACCTATAGACTGGCTCCGGAGCCTAGAGTGGGTACCCTTAGAGTATCCTATTCCATCTTTGAATTTTCAGGCACGGCAAAAACATTCCTGAGAATCTGGGGTAAGTAGCACCCGATAGACAGAGCTGAAACGAGTGTAGCAGCTGGGCTGGTGCACAGGCAGATTGGGAAGGGCCTTGAGCCTAAAGGGTAAAGCAGGTGCTGAAGGTGATAAAGGAAGCCAGGCACAGGAAGAGACAAGCAGATTTGCATCCAGCAAGACAGATCTGGAGGCTTTGGGAGGCTGATTTCTAAGAAGGCATGCACAAAATGAAGAGGTAACTTCTAGAAAGCCATGGATGCCCACGAAAATGGAATGTAACCTTGTGGGTTGAGCAGAAGGAGGAGGCAGAGTGTGATATATAGATACAGTTCAGAGTGTTATAGATATTATATGTAATATACAACATATATAATATAAATAATATGTGACAATATGTAATATATAATGATATAGAGTAATGTATTATATTATCAATATCTCTACCTATCAATCCATCCATCCATCCATCCATCCATCCATCCATCCATCCGTCCATCCGTCCATCCGTCCATCCGTCTGTCTGTCTGTCTGTCTGTCTGTCTGTCTGTCTGTCTGTCTATCTAGCTATCCATCTTGACACAGAGATATAGTAGCCTGGCTTCAGGTGGCCTGCAAATGACAGTGGAGCAAAAGAAGGTAAGAAGGACTCTTGAGTTGTAACTGGGATTCTGGGAGGATGGCTGCTGCTGGCTGAGAAGATGAAGAGAGAGCAGCCATGGGCCTGATGAGCTTTAGAACTTTAGCATTAGATGGTGCATGGCTGAAGCCCAAAGGTCAAGACTGGTCCTCAAGCACTGGGCATCATTAGCATCCAGGCAGGGGCTGCTGGGAAGGTGAAGCATCCCAGGGAGAGGGTGCCATAGAAGGGATTCAGGGTTGGCGTGCAGATCTGGGACTTTCTCTGGTAAATGTATGAGCAGAGAAAGAGGGAACTCACCAACTCTGCCTCTCTTCTACTCTGCAAGCCATCAGCCAGGGCATTGGAGTTCTAGGAGGGGGAGGGGTTATCCTCTTTTAAACTCAACTCTGAGAAGCAGCAAGCGGCCATAGTCCCAGAACACTGCCTCTTTGCTCTGGCTCCTGCCCAGGGTTTTCCAGCAGGCTCCGAATTGTGTAATTATCCACACAATAATTATGCCTGGCAGAAAGCTTCAGCTTTCCTGGGGGAGGGCTTTCCAGCCACCACCAGCCTGTTCTGCCTGGCTCTTGATCTGCTCAGGGTCAACGAACAACCTGACTGGGAGGGAGCCCAGGCCGCTTGTGCTGGGGGCAAACAGGTACCTGTCAGACAGAGGCTCCAAGGGAACCTGTCAGTACCACTCAGTTTGATTTTCTGGATATACACAGCCCCATCCTGGATGACTCCCACCCACAGGGCTCCCACCATTTCCCAAGGCCCTATTTGTGACCCAGAGCGAGGGGAAAAAAATCCATCAACTCTGCAGAAGCAGCTAATCAGTTTACTTGGTTGCCTGGGGTCTTCCAATGTAATTATAATTCTTACTAAGGCGCTGGCGAGTGTCAGAGGTATTTCAACAACTGCTGCGGATACGATAATCAAAGCGCCAACATTCCTTTGTTCCAAGTCTTGTAGAGGGAGGCTCTCACAAGATATGCTTTGGAGGGAAACTCCAAGATTGGGTTAGGTTTCTCTCGCTTCCTCCCATTCCTGTTTTCTTGCTCCCAAAGCTGTCAGAAAGCTTCCTTTGAAGCTGGAAGCAGAGTTGAGCCACGAATGTGGCTCCCGAGTGCTTCTATCAGGGCCAGAAGAGCCCCACGAGGGACAGGAATGTTGCACACTAGAGGCTGCTGGCTGCTTCCCAGAGACCTTGCAAGGTGGCATTTACCTTGGCGAATTCCCCAGCCTCTGGCAGACAGCCGGGAGATTCGGAAGCTTGATTTTGCTGGCACACCCAACAGGGTCCCATCTGTTAGGAGAATACTCCTGTTAACTCAGATCATGAGACCATGCTAGAAAACACAACGTACAGAACCAGGATGCCAAAGCTGCCAGGACCAGCATCACTTCTCTATAAGGCAGTGTGCAGTCTTAGATTCATGGGGATGCTGGGTGAACCACTGGGGTGCTTAATGGCATTGAGCTCTAGCCATCTGCTGCCTCCCCTTCTGGGAGAGGGAGGTGTTCAACAGCAAGTTCACTTAGACCTTTTCCCTCAAGGGGTTTGGTGTGAACCTTTTCCTGTTGAATTCTGCTTCCTGAGATTCCCAAGTGGTGTCTGGACTCAGATTTACTGGACCCCAAATGGTACCTAGCTGAGTTAGTGCCATCCCCCAACTACTGTCTGTGGCAGACCTGGATGTGTAATCTTCCCTATTCTTCTCTTCTATTATGTGATTCTCCAAGATGGGTAATTCCAGGGCTGGGCAGGGATCAAACTTCTTCCTCATGGCAGCTAAATAAGGCTTCAAAGCCTAAGTCATGTTTGCCACTGTTAGGCAAAAATGGCTAAAAATTGGGGTGCCATTTCCCCACTTTTCCCTAGATATAGAAGAGGCCCTGGGCTGATGGAGTGACAAGGTAGAAAGAGGCTAGATTTCTGGGTACCATGTGGAATAAAGCTGCTTGCACACCTTGACTCGTCCTATAAAATGGTCAATGAAATTCTGCTAATTAAGCCACTGAAACATTGGAGTTTATTTGTTATGGCAGCCTGGGTTGCTTAGTCTAAGGTATAAATTATTCTGAGCCTCCCTCTTGAGAGTACAGTTGTCAGCCAACTTTAGTATTAAATATTTTGAAAGAGTTCAAATTCACATTCACACCCCACCTCTTGTAGGACTCTCAGAGGTGGCTGAGGGTGTGTGCTGTGTGGGAATTTCTTCCCTGCTCTGATTCCTCTCCCAGATGTGAACTGATGTTACTTGCAGATCCTGAGTGAGTCTGACAGTTAAGATGTGGCTGGTGGAATTCTAAAAGGCTGGAGAATTTGTACAAATAAATCAATACACAAATGACTAGAGTGATCTTTCAGCATGGAAGAATAGTTTCACACACACACACACACACACACACACACACACACACACACACACACACAGTAGAGAACAACAGGCTAGCCTGTGCAAAGCAGAAGGAATTGGAAATGTACATTTGGTCAGAACTGGAAACCAGATAACTTTGCCCTGGTAGTCTCTGCTTAGAGTGCTGTCGAGAAAGATCCCGAGGTCACACTGTATGCGGAAGAAAAAGGTTCCGTGATGGGTGATCAATATCTGCCAGGAATAATGGATGGGGGGGGGGGTGACAGCACAAGCCAAAAATTGTCATATTTGTAACAGTCGTTAGACTTGTGATTGTTGAGGAGTTTGACTTTCCTTCGCAGCACTCCACGGAGGGAGATCATATCCTTATCTTACAGATGATGTATCTGAGGCTCAAATACAGTAGGCATTTATCCAAGATCATGCATTCAGTGGAGGCTTCCTGGCTTCTAAGTCTATGTGTGTCATTACATGGACAGTCTTCTGGATCAGGAGGAGAGGGACCATAGTGGCAGCCTGGAATGCAGCTTCTGCCTCACGGCATACATTGCAGAGCAATCGTGGAAGAGGACAGCGGTGGAGACAGCATGTAGATGCCAGGCATAGGGAGGGACATCCATGAAGCTTTTATCTTTTGAACTGGTTTCCTGGTTTAGTGCTCCCCCAAAGTTTTGGAAGTCAGCCAAAAACAATTAGGAGGAGGAGGAGGAGGAAAAGGAAGAAGAGGAGGATGAAGAGGAGGAAGAGAGGGGTGAGGGCCCAGGGAAAGAGAAGAAATGGGAGATTGGGCAGTCTGAGCTGGGATTTGGCCTCCTGATCCTACAGGCTGGCTGTGCAACTGTAGGAAAATTTGCGATTCCTGAGCCTCAACTTCCCCAGCTCTCAAATATTTGGTGGTAGGAACAGAACCTCAAACCTAAGGGGACCGACATATCTCCTCCCCTTCCCACTCACGTGACTTCAGGTTGTTCCTCCTGTCCCTACTCTGAGATTCTATTTTCTTACTTCTGAGATGTGGATCAGATGGCACCCTGCCTCACAGGGTAGTAAGGTAATTAGATGAAATAATGTGGGAGGAAGTGCCCAGCATGCTGTCTGATATTACATACACAGCAACACGTGTTCTCTTTCCACACATGTACACACACCAAATGCCCCTTAAGAAACACGTACTGTTTGACACATGGAGCCCCCATGTGGTATTGAGAGTCTGTGTTACGTTCCCTCAGTTCCCACCCTTTGCAGAATGCACCTTGTGACCTGCCCGTGTGTCTTCTCTTCTGTACCATAACTTTGCTGGAGTTCTTCTTACTCAGCCCTCTTCTTCCATCTCTTTTAACATGTACACTGACAACATACAAAAACAGCAAGCAAGTAACTCTCCCCATGTGGACCACTTCCTTGGGTGGGCATTGGCTACTTCTGTTCCCCCATGTTTACATTTCCTTCCAGACTCCCACCCTCCCTGCACCCTCCTTTTCTTCCTCTCTTTCTTGATTTTGTTCCAGGATTTTAGGGGAACAATAAATCAATTCCAGAGACACATAAAGGCTGCAGGCAGCTGTAATCCCCAAACCACTTTGGTCTTTCCATTTTCTCCTGTTCTGAGCTGCCTGAGAGATGAATTCTCACCCTCGCTCCATTTACACTTCATTTTCCATACTCTTCCCAAGGAGCCCATGCGGTCAGCATTGCCAACCTCATGGGACTCATGAAGAACCCAAGGCCCAACAAAAGGAGTGAGCTGAGGTCATGCAGGCAGGGAAGGAAACTGCAGTGTTTAAATCTAAGACCAGTTAGTATCCAAATTCTATTCTTTATTGGGCAAAATGGCTCTTGTTCAAAGATCTAGGTTTATTCTTATCTTTCTCAATAACATGTAATCTATTCAAAGAGTCTGTTAGGATCAGAATTATGGGGTCTGGGATCCAAGACAAATGACAGCCATACCTATTGCACCATAGACACAAAAGTCTAGTTTGATTGACCACTTGGTGCCCCATCTCTCAGGCAGAAATAGAAAAAAAAATCTCAGTATTAGTAAAGGATACACTTTACTGCACCCTTACTATGTGTCAAAAGGCTATGCAGATGCTGTACTATGAGCATGTGATTACAGACAGACCCCAGATTACAACAGTTTGACTCAGTGATTTGCCAGCTTGCCGGCAGGATGAACATGATACACATTCAGTCAGAATCATATTTTGAGTTTGGCTCTTTCCTGAGCCAGTGAGATATAGAATCATACTCTCACAAGATGTTCCCAGCCAGCCCCAGATCATGGGAGGAAACCACCAGTTCTTGGCCATGAGCTATCTGAGCACAGATGTTTGGCGGGCTGGGTAGATTCAATACCCATGACAATGTATATAACATTGTCAGTTTAAGACAGGCTGTCAGGGCATAGCCTTACCATGAGCTGAAGGGCCTGTTTTGTTTTCTACACACAGTTAATGAAGGGTTTACAGGTGTCTCTCATGTGTTGAGAGGGTGGGCTATGGAGCCACTGTCACTTGAAGTCACTTCTTCAATGTTGATGGGTGTGGACCAAATGCCAATAAGAACATCTCTGGCTGGTAGATACATCCTGTTCCTGCTCCAGAGCAAGAGTACAAGAAGGAAACACAGGATACCTCAGAAGTGGCTGGTATGGGTTGCCATCTCCCTGTGGGTCCTTGTAATATGTTAGCTCTGAATTAGAACCGAGAAGACATAGCTCTGGGGGCAGATTGGTGGGTGGTGGTGGTGGTGGTGGTGGCCCAAGGAGTCAGGCTAAGCCAACATCTAGGGATTTCCAGGGCAGAGCTTTCCAAACTTGCCAGAAAAGAGTGGTTGCAGAGCCCATACTGCGTGGTGTTAATGCAAGGGTCTTTGGAGATGATGAAGAACTTGTACCAAATAACCTCTGTGTGGTCCTCAGAGATGGAACGCTTGACTCTGATGAGGACATTCAAGATGGCTGTGTTCTTCTGAAAGTGTCTTCTGGCACTGCACAGATATTTACTGCAGACATGACTGCCTACTGGGCCCAACAGTGCCATATGTGTTGGAATACAAGTGTCAAGAAGACAGCTTAGATTACAGTTATCCTGAAAGCCCCAATTATGTAGGGAAAAAATCGGAAGGCATTGGGTATCTGTCTTACTTTTCTCTCTTGACAAATACATCTTGGGGTGGGGCTCAAGTAGTGGGAGTTGGAAATCCTGTGACGCCTAAGGTAGTTAGTTAATACAAAGGTAATGATTGTCCCAAATCCACCAGTGCCACTATCACCACTAATATCAGCCTCCCAAGAACACTATTACTCATAAATGCTTACTAACCACATCACCTGACTGTGTAACCACCGTCATCACCACTACTACCAACACCTTTATTATCAACAACAATGGCCGTACTAGTTACGACCATTGCTATTAACATAGTTATCCTGCATCAGGACAAGGAGCACACATCTCATCGCTAGTTCCATTATTGTTATTTCATCTGCTATTATTGTTGTCACCAACACTTACACCATCGTCAATAACATTTCCCCTACAGTGCTCATTACCGCCTCTGATAACACCCACCCCTATCACCGCCACCACCATTATCTCCAGCTGTTAACCATCATTAATGACCACCAGCCACAAACATCATGGCCATTAGGAAAAAAAAAATCAATCCTACCACTATGACAGTTAATCTGATATCAACAACCACCACTTAGGCATTGTCTTACAGCTTCATAAACACTTCCGTTATCTCAGTCCATGTGACAAGCTAGTGAGTTAGTCCCATGATGACTGCGATTTAACGGATGAAGAAGCTGATGTTCAAGGAAGATCCCAACAACTCAATTAAGCTACAGCTTACAAGGCTGGGCCTTCTGTGTTGCCTTGTCCAACACGCTGCACCTTCTCCCCCATCAACTCTCATCTATACAGAATGGCCTCCAATATGCTATTTTGCTCCAAACCAGTGGTTTTCAACATTGGAGACTACTGACCCTTTCACATGGGTTGCATAAGACCAAGACCATCAGAAAACACAAATACTTACATTCTGATTCATAACAGTATCAAAATTGGAGTTATGAAGTAACAATGGAAATAATCTTATAGTTGGGGGTCGCCATAACACTGGGAACTGTATTAAAGGGTCACAGCATAAGCATGCTTGCTCTAGACAGTAGAAACTACCCTCCTAGACAACGATCTATGATGTCTGCATTTGTGTATATGCTGTGGGGGCTCAAAGTGATGCCAAATGTCTTTGCCATATAGTTGCAGTTAGGAATTATGTATCACTATGAGATATGACTTCAAGTCATTAAGTGTCAACTCTGTGCCTAGAACTATGTTAGTCTTAGAAATGCTCAGAATGACAGAAAGAAAGGCCTTTGAAGAAAGGATGCTGATGTTAGAGAGGCAGGTATGTTCACAGGAATGGTTATACAGCAGGTCAGGGCTACCAATGTAAGTCAAGGGAATAGCCAGTAAGTAAATGGCCTTGGCAAAGCAGAGAAGGAAGAGGGGAAGGAGGAGGAAGAGGAGGATGAAGAGAAGGAAGAGGAGGAGGAAGAGGAGGAAGAGGAGGAAGAGGAAGAGGAAGAGGAGGAAGAAGAAGAGGAAGAGGAGGAAAAGGAGGAGGAGGAAGAGGAGGAGGAAGAGGAGGAGGAGGAGGAGGAAGAGAAGGAGGAAGAGGAGGAGGAGGAGGAGGAAGAGGAGGAGGAAGAGGAGGAGGAGGAGGAGGAAGAGGAAGAGGAAGAGGAGGAGG
This sequence comes from Arvicanthis niloticus, assembly GCF_011762505.2. Classification (NCBI taxonomy): domain Eukaryota; kingdom Metazoa; phylum Chordata; class Mammalia; order Rodentia; family Muridae; genus Arvicanthis; species Arvicanthis niloticus. Next base: position 85,856,643 of record NC_047663.1, on the reverse strand, counting down.
AAGAGGAGGACAGAACAAATGTGACTAGGAGCAATCATGGGGAGATGTCTCGGGAAATATGGGTAGGTGAAAGGACACAGTCCCATTCCGTCTTCCTGAAGCCCTCGCTGCCTGCCACCTCCCAGGATCCACCTTCTTGAATAGGAGAACTTTGACTCTGGTCTTGGCTTCCATTCTCTTCCCACCTATTTCTGACGGTCACTCATCCTCCAAGTCCCCTAAATACAAGCTTTATAGCTCGGATCCAGTTCCTTCTTTATCCTCCTTCAACAGCTTTGCTCTCACTGTTCCCTCTCAGAGCTTCCTAACTGCCCTTCTGGGCGGAATCCTAGCTTCTTTGTTCACCTTCCTTGCCACTGCCTTTAGGCATCTTCCCTGGCTCTTAACGCTCCACCTTTCAGATTTAAAAACGCTCCCTCCCCACTCTGAACCCAAGTAGTGTTTCACACTCTGTAACACAGCACAGTGAGATGCCACATACAGCTCAGCCCTGTGATTAAGCATACAGATACGTGAGTGCAACCATTGGGTCCAAATACTAACTCAACCATCCATAAGAAATGAGTGAATCGAATACCCTTGCTTCTTCACATCTTGGAGGAATGGTTCCAGGACCCACTGGTTAAAAAAAATCTGGGAATGCTTACAACACATTAATAAAATATGTAGTATTTTTATGTAGCCTCTACACATTCTCCCATATACTTAAAAATCATTTCTCGGTGACTACTACTACCTCGGAAAATGACAACACACCACTACATGTATGTACTTGGTACTTTGGCCTGCTGCTCGGTGTGGACTCTGGGGCTTGAACACACGTCCCCTTGTTTTCAAGGAGTACACTTTATCACCGAGCCATCTCTTCAGCCCTCGAGTTTTACTTTTTAAATGTTTTGGAACTTTCATTTCTGAATATTTTCTGTATGAATTGGTTGAATCTGAAGCCATGGAGCTCACAGATATGGAGGGATAACTTATCCACCCATGTCCTTTATCCTCCCCTTTCCTTGGCTGGAAATGGTGTTTACAACCTTGCCTACTTCAAGGCTGGAAAAGAAACAAACTGCTGGGCTGTTAGGTAGATAATCTACAGATTTTCTGCCCTCTTAGTCATTGCCAGACTGAAGAACCTCAAGGACAAAGGCTTTAGAGTCATTCCAATCTGGTGCCAATCCCTAGTCTCTTACCAGCACCTAAGGGAACTTGAGCAAGTTGCTTCCAGAAGCTCCCTTGGCACCTACATCGTCCTGCTGTTTGAGACTGCATGGCTGTAAGGATTAAATCAGTCTACAGCAGCAGAAGTACTTAGTAAAGTACTGGGCACAATGAGCCACATAAACATTTTGCTTGACTCCTCTGCTTTCTACTCTGTCTATTTAACTATTGTTTTTTCATTTTGTTGTTATTTTGCTGACACTGTGTGCAGCCTCTGGCACACAGTGGGTCTTCTTGGTGTCTGCTCTGATTCCAATGCTCAGACATCAAATGTCTCATTCAAGATGTTCCCACGGCACCAGCAAAGCACGGGCGACCAGACACTGAATAAATGTGTTTTGACAACATACTGTATTCGAAATTTGTTGCCAGAGTAGTCGTCATGGGAAGAAATTCAAATATTCTTGGGTTTTTGTTTTCTTAACTGTTTTGTCTTGAATTGTCTAAATAGCCATCAGTGGAAAGTTAAGAGATGAGATTGTTTTAGTGTTGGGGTCTGTGGGGCTTGGAGGCCTAATCCAGTTCAGTTCTCATCATGTACAAGAAGAGAAGGAGGGTGAGGAGCCCCCTGAAACCACTCTAAGAGATGCTTGCTGCACATGCAACATGGCCTTCTGGGAGAGTCCTGGAAGGCTAACTTGAGGCTTCTGTGCATGTATGTAAATGCACTGGCCTTCCCTTGGAGGCTGAAACTGCATGGTTTCTCTTAGAACCTTTCTCTCAGCAGGTCAAGGACAGCACAGTGAGGAGTTGATGGGCCAAGAAGAAGCTGATGGCTGCCATTTTTGGTGACTCACTGTCTAATCACTAGACAATCAGGCCCTCAACCCCTCATTTCCCACTCTATGAAGAATTGCAATATGGCTGTAGAAGCTAGCATAAATGTGGAATGAGATTACAGCACCTAGCCCCGCAGAGGGGACTTGACTTCATGCTTCAGGGATTTATCTGCTCAGAATCCACTAACTTCTATTAAGTTTTCTGGCTTCACATCCCAACTTAAAAGCTTTGTATATACATCTAGGCTGTCAGGCTCCTTGGAGGATCTTGGTATTCTCAACACTATCTCCTGTGTTGGAAAGTGTCTAGTTGCAAGCCACCAGGCTCTGTTGTGATTTCTGTCTTAGAAAGAAGGAAGGAGGCCCCAAATCTCTGCTCATCGTATCTTCAGGTAGCAGAGAACTTGGTTGGTAGAATCAATATTGAGTCTTTTGGTTGGCTGGCCTAACAGATTCAGTTCCCAGAACCCACATGGTGGTTTATGACACATCGTAACTCCTGTTCTTCTGGCTTCCACGTACATGGAACATATAAATTCATACAGGCTTACACATATATGCACAGATAAATTTCTAAAAATTAATGGCTATGCCTAGTCCTGCACCTCTGTTTTATTGAAAAGAAACAAAATCTCAGTTGCAGAAATGCTAATCTTGGGACTCTGGAGTGAAATAATTCATATGAAGACAAGCGACCAAGGGCAGTCAGTCAGGCTGACATTCAAAGTCATGTGACCATGGGCAATGCACCTTCCTTCTTCACCTTTATTATCCATAACAACAGGCTTGAGCCAGAGGATTCCAGAGTCCCTACCTACTTGATGCATTACCTTAGGTCACCTAACCTATATATTTCTAGAATACATGTTCTGGTCCACTGCTTCTCAAAGCTCAGTGGGTGTACAATCCATCTGGGAATCTTGTTAGGATTTTCTAGGGCTGAGTTGGGGCCCGAGATTCTGCATTCCTAACAACCGCCAAGTTAAGGTGAGGTTGCTGGTCTGAAGTCATGCTTTGAACCAGCACAAACAGACAGAGCAATGACTCACTCTGATTGGATTCTCTCTGTGTGCTGGCCACACCTTGAAGGTATTGCTGCACTTACTTCTCACAACAATATTGAGGCATTACAATAGGCATTACTATCAGTGCCCGAGTTTTCTAGATGATGTGGAGATTAAAGCTTATATAGACAATGTGACCCAGCCAAGGTCATGAAGCAAGTATGTTGTTGAGAATTAGGTCTGTTTAGCCATGAATATGTACTCATGGTGACTGCCACATACATGTGACTTGAGCTGAGGATGTCTGACAAAGGACAGGGTAGAAGTAAAGAGAAGGCTGCTGTGTATTTTTGGATGTATAGCAGTCTCTTGCATCTGGCTGCTTTGCCTGGATACCACTCATAATCTGCTTGAGCCTCCCGCCCATGTAGACCATGTGAAACCCTGGGATGCCTGTCCACCACCAGAGCTCTGAGAATCTAAGAGACTTGAAGATGCTTAAATAGTTGCTCGATCCTTCCCTGACAAGCCATGATGGCTGCAACAAAGGGAGACATATCTAGTTCACATAAATGATTAGAGGAGAGGAGAGAGGTTTAATCCTATTAATGAATTTGCTAATTGGCCTTCTGCCCCCAATCATTTCAAGCTCTGGCTTTCACAGTGTCAGATAAAATGAAAGCAGAGCCAGAAGTGGTTTGTAGACAGGCTAAGAGTGTTTTTCTTGGGGTTTGCAGGCAGCTCACTGCTCCGTATAGCTAATGAAGAGCTCCAGTCTCTTCTTTAATACGACTTTTGACAACCACACCCGCATTTTGACTGGCCCCCAAGTCCCCCAGGCTCCTGGTATGAGGCCAGGAGGGAGGAGGCTGGCATGAGCTTCGACTCTGCCACTGGCCAGAGGCAGACTGTGCTGTCTTCTGGTCCTAGGGCCCCAACAAATCACTTCCCTTCTTAGAGCCTCAATTTCCTTAGCTATAAAATGAGAACTAACATGGCATCTTGTCCTGCTGGGTAAAGCAATCCAGGAATCGGAAGAGCAAGGATCCTGGCATCCTGTAGAGCCTTGACCAATTTTAGGTAGTATTAGTATTGGAAGCTGATCTGTTCGAATATCTCATAGTTGGGAATTTCTGTTATCAACTGAACCTGACAATTTCCCATAATGGGGAATGGCTATGAAATGGCTCGGAATCTCAGAGACTGTGGCTATAATAGCTCCGGGTCTCCAAGGCATAGAATCAAATGCCATAGCTGAAAGGGGTAAAACATTCCTATAAATAGAGTGACACAGGATGTAAGTCTTTGTAACCTTGACCCAGTGGTCCTAACCATTATGTACCCCTCGCTTGGCACCCTGCTTTTAATGAGGTCTCTTTCTCTGGAACAGGTTTATTATTAATATGGCCTGGAATAATAAGAATTAATCCAAAGTATTCCCATCATGGCTAGCACATGGGAAAAGAGCAATATCCCACCTGACTACGGCTACTTCTAGAAGGTGACCTACTTAAAATAGCACCTGGAGGGAGCTGAGGAGCAGAAACTAGATTCTCTGAAAGCCCCAGGACCTTTCTTTCTCCCTCTCTTCCCTTTCTAATTATGTCCTTTCCCTGCCTGACAAATGGGAGCACTGGCTCCAGGACCATTATGCAGAATGTTGCAGGCTTCTTCCCAGGTGCAGACTTGGATCTTGGATGTCTCCCCTGCACCAAAGTGTGCTTTCCCTCCCCCAATCCATCCATTCCTTCCTCCACACAGCCAACATCCATCAAGACTAGACCAGGTGTCATGCTTGAACAGGGGCTCTGGAATAAGTATCAGCCCCCCAGAGCCAGGCACAAGGATTATTGTGTAAAGCCATAATGATAGCTCCGTGTAGACAAAATCTCAATGTGTGTTCATGCGGTATGGCATCAACATCCGTGGGGGAACCAGAGAAGGGGAGATGTGCTCTGTCTGCAGGAGTGTGAGATGATGTTGGGTGGGGCTTTGAAGAATAAGTAGGAGTTCACTGGGGTTGGGTAGGGAATAGAGATGGAAGGAGTCACAGGAACTGGAGTTGATCTTGGGCAGAAATGATACCGGAGAGCAAGGTTAGATCATAATTATAGGATTGGCCAAGTGAACAAATGAAGGGGTGGACATGTAGACTGAGTGACAATGAACTTGGAAAACAAAAGGTAATGTTGGAGAGCAATCCTGGCCTTTGTTGCAGCAAAAGTGTGAAGCCAAGAAAGAGATAAGCTGCCCTCTCTCCGCTTTCCCTACAGACACTTACGTGCCTATTGGCAGCCAAAACTTCCCAAGACCTTCTAAACTGTGTTCCAGAAGGTACTTCCTGTAAGTGTTGCTATTAACTTTCTGCACTAAAGTTTCCTGTGCCTCCATTCTTCTACGTTTCCCTGTGGGTGTTGTTATGGCTTGTCTCCTTGGAAACTCATGTTAGAGCTTGATTCCCATCATGGGGTATTAAGAGGGTGGAAACCTGAACTATCCAGTTTAGAGTATTTGGGAAGTTACTGATTAGGATTCAATAAGGCCTTCACTGAGTGTTAGAAGCTTTTAAAAAAGAGAGGAAACCCCTAGGGTGCCTCTCACCCTGGGTTGCCCTGTGTGCCTCAGGACTCTGCCAGCAAGAAGGCTCCCAGTGCCCACATGGGATACTTTCACCTGTGACCACTAGAGCTTCATTACTCCAGAGCTGTAGACCAAAATCAGTGTTTTTTTTTTTTTTCTTTAACTTGCTTATCTGTGGTCTTGTGTTTTTAGCAGCAGCCATGAACTGAGACAAACAGGGACGCTATTAGTTTTCATAAAAATAGGGTTTTTTTGCTACAGTTTTTCCAGTTCTTCATCATTCATTCATTCATTCATTCATGCATTCATTCATTCATTCATGGATACAGCCATTTAATCACATACTCACTTATTCATCCATCCTCTGCCATTCATTTGATTATCCACTTGTTCCTTCATTCATTTTTCTTGTTTATTGATTCTCTTATTTGTGCAATCATCCATCACCCGCTTGTCTGCTAAGGAATGCACCTACTCTCCTCCTCATATAGTTACTGAGCAAAGCCCTTCTAGGTAGACAAAGGGGTCTCTCAGTCCTGTTCCTGGAACCAGACTGAAAGCACCTCTGATTTTAGGCAGCACATCCCTTTACCCCGATCCGGTGAAGATCGGGAGCCGAGGAGTGGAAACGCTGTTCTCAGCGCTTCCTTCTACATGGTAAACAGACTCAGTACACTTCACAGACCAAGCCAATTCAAAGCCAACAGATGAAACGAGAGAATTCATTCAGGCAGAGGGGCTGATAACTGAAAGTCAGTAGTGAGCTAACTTTTCCTGTGGGGCTGCAATTCTTAGGAATAATGAAGAGAGACCAACCATCTCATTGTTTATAGTTTTCATATAATTGAAAAGTAGTCACTCAGTACCTACTATGTGCAAATAACCAAGCCAGGGATTGTGAAGAATGACTCAGACACATTTTTGGCCCCAAGAATCCCATACTATAACGATGGGGAGAGGGTTAACACTTCCATTGACTGTCTAATTCTAAGCATGAGTTGTGAGTCAGGAGAGCATACGCCTTAAAAATGTTATGAATTCCGATGGGAGAAGTCACTTCTCTCTGGGGCTTGGAGAAGGCTTCTTGAATACAGAAACAGCTGAGTGAGCTCTTGGGATGTGGGTAGACTTTGAATTAGTTGATGAGATGGGGACGTGGGGGGAGAGAGACATACAGAGCTGAGATGATAGACAGAGATGCTGAGGTGGGAAAAGCCCACAGCACACACATGTCTATTGCTTGATACTCCCCTTTCACAGATGAAGAAAAGGGTATTTCTAAGGCAGAGTGGTTTGCCAGTGGTCTCTCAATCCATGCTGGTATGATTTGGGACCACCGCCTCTTCACTACTATCTGCCCATAGCTGCCTCCGAAGGCTCCCTATCCCCATCCATCAACTTCAAGGCCAGACTCACCGGGCATTCTATGCTTCTACAATTCTCCCAAAGGCTGTCCGATTTAGGACCCACAAGACCAATCTCATATTTGACTCTGTCTTGCCGTGTGACCTGATAAAAATCCCCCAACAGCCATGGGTTCTTTCTCAGTGACTCAGTGGGCACGAGGGAGGTCCAAAACTCAGCCTCTCAAAGTTCCACATGCTGCACTTGATCATGGAGGAACTGGAATTCAGTTGCCTAAGCAACACGGGGGCTATTTGGTTACAGGCAAAGTCTCTGTTAGATGGATCTGGGCTAATGTTTTCCTGAAGTCTCCTGATTCCCATGGAGGTTGAAACTGCACCTGCATGCTCTTCCTCTGCTTAGCCATAAGCCATCCTTACTCCCACATTCAAACCTGAGAGCAGAGTCTTTGGAAGAAAAAGCACACATGAAACTGCCTGCAAAAGAAACGCTACCTAAGGTTGGGGACAATGCCTGTAACCCCCAGGCAAGGTTTTTCCTATTTTCAATTAAAGGCACACCAAGATTCCAAACAGAGGACAGAAAGTGAACTCTGTGCTTTTCTTCTGTGGCAAAGCTCTTAAATTACGTTAGATTTCTGCTGCCTTCAGGGAGTGCTTCCTGAGCTCGAGGTTGGGCTAGGTGCAGTCTTTCCCCAGCACTAATCACATGGGATTGCTGCCCTGCTTTAAAGATGTGCATATATTTCCAAGTTGCGTTTCTAAGCGCTTGGGGCCGTAGCTGAGTCAGCTGTGGTGTTTCCAGGATCTGCCACAGTGCAGAGGGTCAGTGGGCCGCGGCAAAGGCTCAGCATCCCAGTGCCTAGCTTTTGGTGCTGCTTGCCTGTACAGGGCTTGGATGGCAATCCAGGAATGAATGAATTTTAAGACTGTCAACAGTATTGCCTGCTTACAGGATAGCCCAGTTCTTGGCATTCGGATGGCCTAAGCTGTGTAGCCATACACTGAACAGGACCTAAAAGTTGCTGACCACTGATCACGTACAGGGTCTGTTCAAAGTGCTTGTCTTCCATCATCCCTGAAACACACACAACACAACAGCTATTTTAAGATGGTAACTGCTACTGTCCCTGATTCACAGTAAAAGAAAATAAGGCTTAGTCATACAGCTAGTGTGGTAGAGCCTGGATTTGAACCCAGCAGGGAGACAGATTCTTCTGTTGAAAATCCCCCATCACCTTCTTCTGACTGCATCTAATTAGGTCTGAAACTGACATCTCAGAGCTGAGAACAGTGGTTCCTGTGACAGCACCAACGGTAAAGCCTTTAGAAGCTGAGGACCAAATGGAACCTGAAAAATGTCCAGTGAGATGCTTTCCCTCTACAGTGATTAAAATGCTAAGTAAGAAAGTGACCACAGGATAGGATTCCTGAGTGTGAGCCTCTCAGCACAGCCCTGTCCATAGCCCTAAGCTTCTCTCCTTTGGAGAGTCTTTTTACCCTGATGGGCAAGACACCGAGGCTGGACTATGTTCTGGGGGCAAATGCTTAGGAAAAAATATATAGCTGCACCAGTGGACAGTTCAGGCTAAAGTCCACTGCTCTGAATAAGAGTTAGCTTGGGGACCCAGCCAGTGACCCTGAACACTCTTATAAAGATCAAGTGAAAATGTTTGGATAATATACTCTGCCAGACACTCCGTGGTGGCACACACAGTGGGTGGCAATACACTATTGCCTATTTCTCAAGTTCCTATAAGAGAGAAAATGGTTCTGTGGCCTCAGGAATCCTGCAGGAAGTGTCCCCAGGTAGTCAGGATTTGGGAGTGAGAGACTGGAATCACAGATGGTGACCCCTGAGCCCTACAGCTCTGTACATCTCCATGGCCATCAGTCATCCCTCCATTTGGTCACACGACCTCTTGAAGTGGCTTCAGAAAGCACAGTGAATGAGATGAGGTATCCCTCCCTTCACACTCGCCGGCTTTCATAAAGGGCAGCATCCTCATCCAGCATCCTCATCCAGTCGATGTAGATGGAAATTGAGACTGTTAGGGAGAGTGGCATTTGCCCAAGGTCCAAGACTGGAGTAATAGGGATAAGATTCCCACCTGCACTCTGCTGGATTATAGAACCACAGACCTCTCTGTGATGCTTTGCTGCCTCTCTAGGAGATACAGACATTGTAGGTGATTTAAAAGAAACCCAAGCTAACTGTGCCCTGCAGTCCCCTCCACGGCCTGTGGGACCTCATGTTGTTAAAAAGGATGATGGGGAGCCGACTTGGACTTGGTGTTGAATACTATCCCAGTTAAGCCCAACCTCGGGATTCTGGAGAGGCAGAGCTCAGAGTATCAAGACCGAGGGACAAGGTTTGCAGACCTGCCTTTCTCTGGTCTACTGAAAGGTACCAGTGCCTTCCCTGCAGGGCAGAGAACTTAACAAGTAAGCAGAAGCTCCTTCTGCTTCAGGTCTGTCATGTAAGCCTGGTCTCATCACCTGGGATCTGCACCTGAAGATATCATTCTATAGTCCTCAGCCAGTTCCTCTGAGGACTGGACCTGAAGCCTGACCCCTTTCTTCCTGGGTATCTTTATATGATCCCAACCAAGACGAGATGAAGTGGATCCCACTATCATCCTCACACAGCTCTGGTCACCAGTCAGCATAAGGTGTGTGTTGTGCCCCCACCTGTAGTCAGAATATGTTAACTATCAGAACTTGGATATTTAAGTGTGAAACTATTCAGAACCCTTCTGCTGTCTGCAATGGCTTTTGAGCATTAAGCAAGCCAAGCCTGTCATTTATCTTTTCCCTGATTCTTTCCAGCCTCCTTGTTCCTATAAGCAACTTTTTGCCTGTTGAAAAGGAGGCCTGCATTGTATGCTTTTGGCCCAACAAGGTCACCCGACACCACATGGACATCTAATGACTGTCCCACCATTGATGGGCATGCCACAGCTGGAGAAAGGCAGCTTTGGAGCAGGCTCCTGACAGGGACATCCCAGGCTATGTGAGCTTGGCACCCCAGCCACCTTTTTACAGTTCTCCCATTCCTCTGAAGTCCTCAGACCACCGTAGCAGCAGAGCCGTGCTATTTGTTCTTTCCTACAGACTGCGTGTGTCCCAGGACCTGTGCCCGGAGGTCCTACCACCCGGACGTAGCTGATTCCTTTTGGCTTGCAGAGGTTTTAAGGATGGACAAGTAAATCACTGTCTCCCTCATGATTAAACTCCCAGGTCAGCACCTGGCAAGGCATGGCCATTCCCAAGAAGACATGCACGAGTGTGAGCGCCCTTGCTGGATGCTCGAGGTTGCACCAACGTCAGCCCTCCTGGGAGCGGGAAGAGCCTCCCAACATTTCCGCCCACCCCAGAGAGCAGAACGCAGTTTTCTCCACCTGTGAATCTGTCTCCTTTTGCTCCCTAGAAGAGAAGGGTACGCATACCCCTGCTGGGGGGGCAGAGCCCACTCTGGCTGCTGCCCCTGGGTGTTCACACCGACCCTCCTACAAGGTTCTTAATCCCTTGAACACATGAGGTGTCCAAAACCCTCATGGACAGTGGATTTGGAACTAAGGGAGACAGACGTTTCATCCCAACACAACACCCAGTGTCCCCAAACCTATTCAGGGGAGCAAATGGAGGACAGAGTGCTTACCTTTAGAGGGTCGCCTTTGTTTGGTCTGCAGGGATGAGAAGGTGCCCATGACGGCCCCCATGGCAGCGAAGACTTGTGTGAGACTTGGGACCCCAGGCCCTGTCTCTCCCCTCCCCTGAAAAGAAATCAGCGTGGACTGCCCACTTTGAATTGGAGAAGGGGGAAAGCAGGAAAGCAAAAAAGCCCCGGGCAGCTCGCCTGCAGCTTGGTATTCAGAAAGCGTGGGGCCGGGGCGCTTGGAGCTTGTGCTGCTGCCTTCTCCAGCCAGGCACATGCACTGACTCCCGGGGCCCAGGGGCTCGCGGGAGCCTTCACAGGCGCCCCCCTGTGCGGGCACCCAGCCGGGCCTCTGGCCTCTCCGAGGGCCAAGCCCCGAGCCCCAAAGCCTGTCTGATGCTGGACACGGGGCCGGCGTGCCTGCCCGGCCGAGGCTGCCGAGCCCGCGCCGCGTGCGGTGCGGGAGCTGCGCTCCGCCCGCCCGCCCCTGCTGCCACCCGGCCGCTCCGCCCCGCGCTCGGGCTGGATCTCAGGGGGCCGAGTACCAATCATGAATGAACAGCGCTGGGGACCAGCGCGGAGTGGAGCGGGGCTGAGAACCGGGTGCGGGGTGGGGGGTGGGGGTGGCGGAGGCCGCTGCGGGGGACCGCGGAGGGGCGGGGTGGGGAGCTGGCCCAGCTGTCTGTACTGCTCTACTCCTGGCTGTGTGGGACACTGGGGATGTCCTCCTGGGCAGACAGATGCGGTCAGGCACCTGGCTGGTGGATGCAGCTTGGGAAGGAGGCAGCGGGTGACCCCAAGGATGAACATGAATATGTGAATGTGAGTGTGCATGTGTGCCTCTGTGTGTGTGTGCGTGAGTGTGTGCCTGTGTGCGTGTGCGTGTGTGTGTGCGCGCCTCTCTCTCTCTCTCTCTCTCTCTCTCTCTCTCTCTCTCTCTCTCTCTCTCTCTCAGTCTGTGTGTGTGTGTGTGTGTGTGTGTGTGTGTGTGTGTGTGTGTGACGGAGGGCATTAAGATTTCATTTGACTTCAGAGAAAATCATTTAACCACTGCCTGCCTTTCTGGGGTGGGGGAAAGTCTGCCCCACCCAAAAAGAGTTGTCATCAAGCTCACCTCAACTCTGTAGGAGGTGTTGGGGACCTGCAGAATACCCTAGAGCCAGGGCTCATTTCTAGTGACAGGAAGTGGGGGAAGTGGGGAGAAAGAGGTAGTTACAAGTCCCCTTAGGCTCTTGCTGCCCCTCCCCCTCTTTGTGTTTTCTCTCTCTCTCTCTCTCTCTCTCTCTCTCTCTCTCTCTCTCTCTCTCTCTCTCTCTCTGTGTGTGTGTGTGTTTGCTTTCTCACCTGCTGATCAATCATCTGTGGGGGCAGTCCTTGAGTTAGGGACCCAGGGGGTAACCCTTGAATTTAGAAAGCAATGTCCCTTCCATGGCCTTCCCTTCAGGTGACAAGGACCCTCAAGCCCCACTTCAGCTTTCCACTGAAAAGGCAATGATTGGGGACCTGTAGCCTCACCTCCTGGTAGCAGCTGATGACAGGTGTCTCCCTAGAAAGCTCCAAATTTCCTCTTCCCCAGCCTAGCTGCCTGTTTGTCCTGTCTGCCTGGACTTTCACTGAGAATTCCATGTGCATTTGCCCAGAGAATCCCCAACCCCCCGCTGTTCCCAGACCCCTGTCCAGTCATTTCCTCTGCAGCACCCAGACACATGCTGTGTTTGGAGCTCACAGCATCCCTCAACATATGGCTTCATAAACACGCATACATATATGCTACCATGAACATATGGGCACAGGTCTCTCAGGCCTACACAGAAATTGAGATTCTGCAAGCAGACTCCAAACCCATAATACACACAAGGGTATGTGTGTGCACCTGTAAGACCTCAGCCAAGACCCTCATAAGTGCTCACTGTGCAAAGAGCCATCAGCTCCCTCACACACATAAACTTGCACATAGAGGAGTGCAGTCTGACTCCAGTTAGGACTGGTGAGGAGCTACCTCTCTTCATCCAGCCCACTAGCTGCCCTTCAGGGCCACAGGTGGCCAGCGCCTTGGCTCAGGGACTCCGGATAGCTGCTTCACCTTGGCAGCACTTAACCCTTGCTCAGATCCCAACAGGAGTCCTGTTTCCTGCAGCCTGGATGACTCAGTATTGTATTCGCCTTTCATTTGCATTGCCCCCTGCTGTGGGATCACATCACTCATGTGACACCCACGAAAGCCCTGTAGGCTAGTTGCTTCAGGCCTGCCATCACCATGGAGAGAAACTGAGGACTGTTCAGAATTAGGAACTTGTCTGAAGTTGTCCAGCCAGAACTTGGGGCTAGAATTTATTATCCAGGGCTCTGTCATAATCTCCTAGGGTCATTTGTGTTGGCAAATGAAGGCACTAGGGGACCTCTGGGCTGAAAAGATCTGCTCTGAGTTCCACCCAGTTCAAAGCCTCGGCTCTCTACCAGGTGTTTCGGGATTGCCTGAGCCTTTCCCCCTGGAGTGCTGGATGGTGATGGACATAGGAGGTGGTTCCTTTCTCTTTCTTGTCCTCTGGGAAAGGTAGGAAAATCTGAAGTTGGGGTTCTCAGAAGATGACTAATCTAGTGTCATTCAAGGAACAGAGGAGGGCCTTGATAAGGAGAACATGGTGCTGCCCCAGATGTCTTTACAAGTTCCTCCAATATATCACACACAGACATACCAAAGTGCCCCCACTGGCTCTGCTAGTCACATGATTTGAATCCTCATAAGCAGGGCAGCATTTGCAAAGTTACCAAAGGCCAGGATGCCACTCTCTTGTTTCCTTGCTACAGTCCTCTGAAGAAGCAGGCTACAGAGGAATCCCTCTGCTTTATGGACCAGACATGGCTACGTTCTAGAGGTGTAGATTTAGTTGTCTCTGAGCAATGGGAATAGCATGAAGTTACCAGTATGAAGTTCCAGCCGGTGAGCCTTTTGTAGCCTGGCTTTGTCTACCAATTCTTCCTGTCTATTGGTCTGCCTTTGGGGGATCTAACCACACAAGCCCTATCTATTGCCCAGAGGTGCTCTCTTGGATCCTGCTTCAGGCCACTTGTGTCTCCTCTGCCTAGTGTATCCCACATCTGCTCTCTCTCTGGTAACCCTCTGCCAGCGTTGATCATCACATCTCATCTCCACTAGGAAGCTCTCCTGGTGCCCAGCCAGTACCTCCTTTGGAGTTTCCAAAAAGAAGCACCTGAGACTCCCTTTGCCCACCTTAGAACCTTCAATTTCATTGTCTTTCTTTCTATTTGGCTTTCCCTGTGCGCTGCTATAGCGCCACCCTATCTGTTCAGCTGCTGGTCTGACACAGATGTAGTCACTCTATGTGGGAGGGAGGGAGGGAGGAAGCAAGGAAGATGAGAGGTTTTTTGTTGTTGGTTTTGTTTTTGGCTAAGATCTTAGTTACTTTCTTTTAACTGTGAAGAGATACCATGTCTAAGGCAACTAGTAGAAGGAAGATTACTGGGGACTTGCTTACAGTTTCAGAGGGTGAGCCCATGCCCTTTATGGCAGGGGGCAGGCAGACAGGCAGACAGGCAGGCAGGCAGGCAGGCAGGCAGGCAGGCAGGCAGGCAGGCAGACAGGCAGGCAGGCAGGCAGGCAGCAGACAGGCAGACAGGCAAGCAGACAGGCAAGCAGGCAGGCAGACAGGCAGGCAGGCAGCAGGCAGGCAGGCAGACAGGCAGGCAGGCAGGCAGGCAGGCAGACAGGCAGGCAGGCAGCAGACAGGCAGACAGGCAAGCAGACAGGCAAGCAGGCAGGCAGACAGGCAGGCAGGCAGCAGGCAGGCAGGCAGGCAGGCAGACAGGCAGGCAGGCAGGCAGACAGGCAGGCAGGCAGCAGACAGGCAGACAGGCAAGCAGGCAGGCAGGCAGGCAGGCAGGCAGGCAGGCAGGCAGGCATGGTATTGGAGCACTAGCTGAAAGCTTATAGTATTATGCACAAGCACAGACAGAGATAGCTAACTGGAAATGGAGTGGGCTTCCCACAAGACCACACCTCCTAAACCTTTCCAGTCCCACCAACTAGGGACCAAAAATTCAAATACATGATCCTCTGGGGGGCCATTCTCATTCAAACCACCAGGCTCCGTGTTCAGTTAATTACTAAAAACTGATGACTGCTAGATTATTCTTGACCATTTAAGACGCACACTGTCTCAAGAGAAGAGTCATTCACTACCTCAGTCATTCAACAACTGTTTGTGACACACCTGCCCACTCTCAACCAAATAGTTACACTCAAACTAGCCCATTTATTCTTGCTATTACTCTAAGGCGTAGGTCTTATCCACAAATGAACACCACACACACCACACACTGTACAACGAAAGAGCATACACCATGTGGGACACATTCACAAAGTCTGAGGAATACGTGGAGAAGAAAACACCAAGAAGAAGAGGAAAGGGAGGCAAACGCAGTCCCTTCATGAACCCTACATGCACAAAGATGGGTGTGCATAACTGGGATTCTGTACCACTTGTGCTCAATGATTTCAGGTCTTGGTTGTAGACTTCCTGAGTCTGGGACTGCAAGAGACAGCTTCCTATTGCCCGAGCCACCTTGACTATAGGGTATAGTGTTCAGTCTATACCCTCAGAATGCACAAGAATCAAGGCGTGAGCTTCTACACAGTACTCCTTTAGAACATTCCTCTGAGGCTATTTGGAGGGAAGGGGTGGGGTGGTCAGAGGTGTATGGGGATCCTGAGAAAGTATGTCAGTGCTTATCTGGGCATATTTAACATAAAGCCTGTTCTTGCCCCCTCCTCTGGCCACTCTCCTGCTCCCTCCCTTTTCTTTTGTCCCTAACTTCATTATTTTCTTGTCCACCTCACCTTTCACCTTTCACCTCTCACCTCCCCAAACCTCACATCTTCCCATCCATAAGGTCAACAGCAGTTCCTCTTGCCACAAACAGAAGTAACAAGATGGCTGGAGTTTGGGAGTTGATAGAACTGAGTTCAGATCCACCCCGCCCCCTTGCTGTGTGACACTGGGTATGATGAGCAATTTCTCTGAGCCCTACTTTCATCTTGTGCATTATATGGACATTTCCCTCACCCTGCTACTGTGAGGTTGGTGAGACACTTTTTGCAAAACCCTCAATATGTACCTAATACATCCATAAGCCTGTGATCGAGGCTGGCCACCTGCCATGCCTGCTGCTGTGGACCAGGCATGGTGATGCATTAATGGGTACAGAACCCAGTAAGCCTCAGCTTTCCCTGTGGCTTCCATCTTTGCTCTTCATCTGTCGGGTAGGAAATCTATTCTCAGGGTCCCCATCTGGTATTAAGAGACCGAGATTAGTGAAAGCAGAGAATGCGGTTGGCACCTGATCATGTATAGTTCAGTGCTACGCTCCCTCACTGCTTCTTGTCCCATTTCCCAAATGTTCTGCATGCATAAGTTGGCCTCCTCAAATAGACAGGAAGCTTTAGAAGGCAAAGGCAGAGGTTCTTGCTTTGCATACATACCCACTCCACCTCACCCCATCCCTCACACATGAAGGAGCTCCAGAGCCTCCCCAGGGGACACAGATAGTCAACTGTCACCAGTTGAGATGTAAAGATGATTTCATCACTTAGTTCCTGAGGTCAAGTCCCTTCTAGTGACTGTGTCTCTGTGTCCACTTCCTCGTCTGACACATGAACATAGCCACTTCATGGGTTGGCATGAGGACTGGGCAAGACCAAAAGGAGAAAGGACATTGGTACCCTCCCCAAAGCACACAGCTGGTCTGCTGCCCTTTACTTGGGGCTCAGCAATCTGGTCATCGATTCTACACATGATCCTTAAACATTGCATAGCTAAGTCGGCTATATCTTGATCATGCAAGTCCACACTAAATAAGAAAAAGCAGGAAGTTCTGAACTCAAGGAGCTGCGCGTTGTGGCTGCAGATTGTCCCCCTCACAGTCTCAATTCATGCCGGAAGAAAAGAAGGATGCTGGAGAGTCCGGGGTGTCAGGTACTCGGAGGATCTTCACAGGACACATCTGTGCAGACCAATGCTCTAAGCACATCAAAGCTTCACGGGCCATGGATGTGAACACAACTCTTAAATCAGGTTGTGAGTTCCGGACTGGCTATGTGACCTTGGGTAAAGCATCCGACTGTTAAGAAAGTCCCCCCCAACACCGCCCACTCCATACCCCCCCAACCCTGCTGAGAACATCAATGACAAGAACGGGCTGAAGCTGAAAGTGGTTGCAATTATCAAAGTACCTGGTGAGGGTCTCCAGAGCTGGATGGCTCTCCTAACTTAGAAAACTTCACTCTGTGCCTCAATTTCCCCTGCTGGTCCCTTTTACTTACATCTCTGTCTCCCCAGGAAAGAGAAGGGAACTTTGAATAGGACTTGGGCTTCAAGAGGAGCGTCCTCTCAGGCCATGTTCCTGTGTATCAAGCATGGTTTCATCTGTCGAGGCTCATCACGTTCTCTTGGGAGCAGAACTAATGTGAGCTTCAGGGGAAGGGAGGAGGGGGCTGGGGACATCCGAACGCACAGGCTCTGGCACGTGCCCTGAGTGGCTGCACTGGCCCAAGGGATCCCCCTTCCTACTCTAGCGCTGGCGCAGGCGTCACCAGGGCCGGGTGAGTTCAGACAGAGTGCAGCCACCCACGCAGCTGAGATGCTGCCAGCCGAGTGCTAAGTTGCCCAGATCCTGTGGAGGAGGGGGATTCCTGGAGCCCAGAGGCTTGGTGCCCACACTACACTAGGAACAGGGTAGACGCTTCATGCACCTTGATCGAGTGGCTCTCCAGGGGTGGGCTCGGGAAGATGGGTGGATTCAGATATGTTCAAGCACTAGAGAACAGGAGACACTCTCCACGTTTCCCCCTAGAGCAGCTGTGTGCCCATGAGCCCGCACTTAAATCCATGAGTCTCCCACAAAGCACATTTGTGGACATCCGGTTCAGAAACTACACCCATGAAAGAGGGAAGAAGGAAGGGGCATGATCTATTTGCCTCTGGGCTATGTGACTTCAACTTTATAAGGTCCGGTATGCACATCTATAAGATAGCCATGGTAACATCTAGGGTTAACTGAGGGCAGCATGTAAGGGTTTCCGTGGGTGGTTCGGAGGACTTCGAGGCCCAAGGTCATTATTGCATTGATGATGACCTTCATGCAGTCATCTTCACACCAGTGAAGGTGCTGAGTGAACTCCTTTTGCTTGTCACAGCCGAGCCTGCCTTGGGAATGACAGGTCTGTGCTTACTGTGTTGCTCACAGTCTCAGGGGATGAAAAATCTGACAAAAAAAAAAAAAAAAAAACAAACAAAAAAAAACCCACCTCATCACATGCCAGCCATCAGAATCCCCTCTCCATGTATGCTATCCAGGATACCAGGCTTGACTCTGGCCACTGGCCAGCCTCACTCAAAATCCTAGGATAAATAAAAGTTGAGACCACTAGAGGTCTAGGTCAGCTTTGGAAGATGAAAATCATAGGAGAGGAACCACACACAAAGGATGAGAGTCAGAGGATGTGGAGAGTCAGGGATGAGGGTCTGAGCAGGGATGAGGCAAAGGTGAGGGAGGCTGTGGGTCACCATCCCTTGTCTCGCTGTGGTATTGAGCTTCGTGGCAGACATGCACTGTGAAATTCACTCAGAATTTCTTGTCTTTGTTAAGTATGTGCAGAAAGTGGCTCCCTCTCACCTCCTTGGGCAAGTGTGTTCATTCCCTGGCACCACTCTTCTCTGGTTATGTAATTGTTACGTTAACGAGGGCAGCCATCCTCCTTGGTGTTCTTACCATGTTCCAGTCACATGCCGAGCCTCACTCCATCATTTCAATAGCCTCATGTGGCCAGCACTTTCATTAGCTCTCATTTAGTATATGAGGCCCCTACGGCGCAGAGAGGGTGCTGGCCTGTCCAATGTCATATAGAAAGTGAGTGGTGGAGCCGGCTTGCAGTTCAGTACCTCTGTTTCTTGATCTCCCAGTTTTCTCTCCTGCCACCCAGGCGACTGCCTTCTCCTCTGGGTAGGCAGAAGCATACCGAGGGTAGCAGATATTCTACATTTTCTCAGAGCTGAAAGACAGAAGCCAAGTGAAGGTGCAGGGTCCTGGAGCCTCTGAATGACAAGTCTAACTCTCAGGGTACCCCCAGTGCTCTGGGGCTGCAGACATAGCCTGCTAGGGCATGTGCAGGATCTGTTTTCCTTCCAGGCATTCTACAAACGAAGACCCAGGAGGAAGAGATCGGGGGGGGGGGGGGGAGGATGGAAAGGCAGCCTGATGATCATTCGTAATAATGCCAGCTATAAGCGGATGGATGCATCCAGCACCACACCGCAGCAATGAACCTGTCAGTATGATCCAGTTCCCAGTGCACACAGCTGTCTGGGAGTAAGGCAGCCCTAGCGGAGTGAGAGATTAGAAGGACTCCTGTCACTATTGTGTTGTGGGCTGACTCTGGGACAAGATCTGCTGAAACATGAGAGTATAAAGCTGGGGGAATCTTCACAGAATTTGTTATTTCCTGTCAGCACACACTCACCTCCACATTTGAGACCCGTGGACTCTCCTGCCTGGGCTCCGTGTTATAGAAACAATGGGTTATTTTCTTGGGTTTTGGTGCATGGAGGTTTAGCATGCAATAAAAAGCCTGGAACAGTCTACTCTTATCAGTAAGAGAGTAGCTGAGGGAGGTTTCATCCTTGACAATTGCAAGGGGCACCTGGGGGTTGGTATATGCTTAGCTCATTGGAAGCACAAGCTCCGGTAGGGTGTGGATGCTGAGAGAACTCCAAAGACTGGATTCGGCTAGAGTGATGGAAAGGGCTTCTTTCTGTGTAGGAATGTTATAGAGCTGCATGCCCCAAGCCGACACCAAACAAGAGTCCTGATCTGCCCCTTCTGGGTGAATCTCTCGAGAACAATCATGCTCCCAAGCCCAAGAGTAGCTGGCTCAGAAGTCACAGGGAGCCAGCAAATGTCTGGTCTAGGCTGAGCGGTCCCAGCTGTGACCCAGTGGCACAGTGATCAGACTGGGCATAAGGAGGGGCTATCTGGGGCTGCATACCCAAGGTGAAGCCTACCTCTACTGCAGTGTACTGTAAACCTACTCCAAATGTTCAGACGATGTTGGGCGCTGGGTATTTTGAACTATTTCTCTTATCACTGAGAGAAATGGGAACTTGGAACAGAAATTAAAGTTCAGCCATTTGTGAAACAGGCAGAGCCACATTGCTGGCACATCACAGTAAGCTGTGGTTATGGAGATTCCAGCAGCATCCCCGTGGCAGGTAGTGCTCTCTTCTCCATTTCATAGATTGGTAAACTGAGGCACAGATTGACCATGGCATCTGCCCCAGACACAAACCTGATGTGATCTATAGCATAAGGCTCTGAGCTCAGCTCTGTCTGCCTTCAAGGGCCAAGCTCTACTCCTCTCAGATGAGAAGCCAGAAAGAAACAAGGAGCCAGAGAGAAAGAGGGAGGTAACTGTGGCATCATGAAGTTGGAGTGCATATCTTCGGGGTGACCGAAGATATGCACTCCAACACTCCAGAATGGCTACCCCACATCACAGAAGAGCAGCTAGGGAAAACCTTTGTCTTGGATGACATCACAGAACCCATGCACATGGCTCAGCACATCCAAGGGCAGGGGGAGTGGGAAGAGGAGGAGGGACAATTGCTACCTGCCTTCCTGAGAAGACCACCCTTTCCCCCAGGAGCTGAGGGAGAAGGTGAAAGGCACGGGAGTTGAAGCTGCCTCTCCCCTCTGTGTATTTTTTGCAAAGTTTCCCTTCCTTGTTCCCACAGAACAGTCTTGGCAATGGTTGCTCACTGGGCTTACTTCTGGTTTCTGTTGTCCTGTCTTGCACTGAGCTGACCCACAACATCTGAATGTGGGTTCATTCTGGTGCTAGGGTTGCTAATTGATAGTCCTGAGTTCATTTCTGGGCTGGAATCTTCATAGTGCATTAGTATTCATGCTCACAGCTCGGGGATGCTCCAGATGGGGGATGCTAGGCAAACGAGCCTCACTTTCAGGCTGATGTGCAATGCAGAAGAGAGACGGTTTGTGAAGAGCCAGTGATATCAAGAGAGGACACTAAGGAAGGCGAAAGACCTAAGGCCAGATCCCTACAAGGAGCCTCTCAAGCTTCCGGTGTCAGTAGGCTCTGTCATCTGTGATGGATGCCCTCCTAGCCACTCTTCCTCCAGCAATCTAGTCAACTCGGGGTCCTGCTTGGCCTCACTTGTCCTGGGATGACACCAAAGATGCAGAGAGAGGTAAGTTGTCATGAGTCTTGCCCTCAGGAAGCTCACAGTCCTGGGGAGATCATTTGAAGATAGAGAGAGGCAAGAGCCACATTAGCTTAGAGAAGAGACATAAAATTTAATTTAGGAAAGAAAAACTGAGAGGGCAAATGGACCAGACAAGGCCCTTTCAAAATGATGTTTGACTGGAGCCTTGAGAGGCCATCAGAATTTGCTAACTTAAGGCTTTTGTCAACAGATGATTTCACGCATGGACCTCCCTTTCCTCAGCACCAAAGAAGTCAGCCTATTTCAAGCTCAGAGCCTGCTGGGCCAGGTAATAGTGCATCATGAATGCCACTATGGATTTCCCAAACCTACAGCCGGAGAAAGCAGATACAAACATCACGAGTGGCTTTCCAAAGCCTGTGATTCGTGATTGAAATGAGGGGCTGTCAGCCAGAAACAACTGGATTGTCCTAAACCTCTGGGAATGGAGGAACCTTCCTAGCTTCTGTGACAACCTTTGTTAGCCAGCTTTCTGTCACAACCATACCTGAGAAAACCAGTGTATGAAGATGAAAGGTTTACTGTGCTATGGACCTGTGGTGGCAACACTGTCTTTTCCCTTTTACTGTTGTTATAAAATACCACAGCAAAAGCAATTTAAGGGTGGGAGGTTTTACTTGGCCTGTTAGTAGCAGTCCATCATGGTAGTAGGAGCGTGAGGCAGCTGGTCACATTGCACTTGCTGTCAGGAAGCAGAGACATGAATGTTGTCAATTTCTAGTTCATTTTAACTCAGTACAGGACCTAGCCTGTGAAATGTTGCTTCCTATTTTTAGGGTGGGTCATCATACCTCCGTTTACCTCCGCAGAAAAATCCCTCATAAGCACGCCCTTATCTTATTTCCTAGCTGATTCGTAGATCCCGTCAAGCTAATATCAATATAAAACACCATAAAGCTAGCCCTTGTCAACTTGATGCCCCCACATATCACTTTAAAATCATAATGCTTCATCCTTTGTCCCCATAGGTTCATGGCCATCTCATAATGCAAAATGAATTTCAGTCCGACTTCAAAACCACCAATAGGATTTAACAGTTTCAGCATCATTTGAAAGTGTAAATGCAGAATGTCCTCTGAGATGCAAGTACTCCCTCAACTCTGAGCCCCTGTACAATCAAAAACAAGTTTCATAGGTCAATTGTTCGATGGCATAGAGTAAACATTCTCATTCCAAAACCGAATATAGCAAGAGATGGTTAGACCAAAGCAACACCAAAACTCAGCTGGTAAAACACTATGTGGGTGACGCTGCCAAGTTCTGATAAGTTCCCAGGAGTGTGAACAGGGATTGGTATAGAGGGGAAGATGATGGGGCCTAATCCCAGTGAAGCACAGCATAGAAGCTTTGTGCACTGATCCCAGGAAAACACTCCCCTAGGTATTTGCTTTCTGGGAGCAGAAGACCTCTTTAGCTGAATTCTCTGTTCAAACTCTCTCCTTTCAGATAAATTTACATTTTAAAAAGAGCCTTTCACAGGTGGGATCTTACACACACACACACACACACACACACACACACACACACACACACACACACACACCTACTATCCCATGTCAGGGCAGGATATTGTTCTTTAACCATTATAGCCTCCTTTGAAGCCCTCATGGCTGTAATTTTCAGTGTGTTCAAACTCTTATCCTCAAGAAACTGCACATTTTTAATGTGCCAAACTTTATGCTCTTTTCACTACAGACTTGAATAAGTGCAGTAAACAGAAGCCATATCCCAGTCTGAATATTTCCCTGCCTTGAAATTTCCTCCATCAAACAAGATAACTAGTCCATTATATTAAGATTCAACCTCATGCAAGCTCTCAGAACACGGACAGAATGAAGCCAATACATGGATTTTCTAAAACATCATACAAATGGTCTTTAACCCTTTTCCCAATGTAGCCCTTGCTTCCTTCTCAAACCCCATGATTCAAACTTCTATTTTCCACGTTTCTTTCAGCGTTTCCATATTCCAAGCCCTGAGAGAATGGCTCATTAAGCTCTGCTTCCAGCATGCTAACCTAAAGCACTGAACACTTCCATATTGCAGCCTCAAAATATTGCCCAAGAACTACACAGTCAGGTTTATCATAGCAATGGTCTCACTCCACTTCCCCATATTGTTTTCTGTACTGGTTACTTTTCTTACTGATATGATGGAATGGCCAGCTCAAAGCAACAAGAAAGAGAGAGAAAGAGAGGAGAGAGAAAGTGAGAGGAGAGAGAGAGAAAGAGAGGAAAGGGAGAGATAGGAGAGAGGGAGAGAGAGAAGAGAGGGGAGAGAGAGGATAGATGGGGAGAGAGAAGAGAGAGAGAGGAGAGAGGAAGAAAGGGGGAGAGAGGGTGAGAGAGAGGAGAGAAAGGGAGAGAGAGGAGAGAAGGGGAGAGAGAGGAGAGAAGGGGAAAGAGGAGAGAGAGGAAGGGGGAGAGAGAGGAGAAATGAGAAAAAGAGGTGAGAGAGACAGGAGAGAGAGGGAGAGAGAGAAGAAAGAAAGGAGAGAGAAGAAAGAGAGGAGAGACAAGAGAGAAAGAGAGAGAGAGAGAGAGAGAGAGAGAGAGAGAGAGAGAGAGAGAGAGAGAAGAAGAAGAAGAAGAAGAAGAAGAAGAAGAAGAAGAAGAAGAAGAAGAAGAAGAAGAAGAAGAAGAGAGGGGGAGGGAGAGAGTTTATTTTTCCTCTCTGGAAAACAAGGTCTTTCGTGGAGCTACTACACCCAGTGCTAAAAGGGATTTGGTCTGTCAACATTTTACAGATGCTCTGGAATCAGCAGACAGAGAAATAGACCTGGGACTGTACTTGAGGATCTCAGAAGATTCTGGCATAATTTAGAGCATAGAGACGTTTTCACTGCCATGACTTTCCATCTAGAGCCAGACTAAATTTGCTCTTCACTTTCCATGAGGCACAATGCCATGAAAGAAACAGAAAAGGCTTCTGTCCCAAAATGTCCGTTCTTTCCCTGACTGACTTTGTTATTAGTGAGAAAGTTGGCACTAATATGGAATTTAGGCTAGAGCAGAAATAGCCTAATTGTGAGCCAGATTGCCCAGAGTAGTGGTTAGCAAAAATGTTTTGCTAGGGAAGTATTTTCCTAGGGTAAGCAGAAAAAAGGGCACTTCAAGGTGGGAAACACAGGTCGTGACAGAACCCAAGGGGCATTATTGATGAGGGAGGTTTCCACATGTAGCCAGCAGCATAAATCCTGGCTGAAGATTTGCACCAGACAACTTTCTCTTGACCTCTGTGGGAATGTCATTTTCCATTGTGCAATGTATTCATTCATTCATTCATTCATTCATTCATTTTCTTACACATTCTTTCATTCACTATTGATTGCTATCTACAACACACACACACACCTGCTTGTTCCTGTTTGTGTTGCAGGCATCAGCACATACCCATGACCAGCCCTGACATTTTTTTCTGCTTCCTGGAGCCTGGGAGTCTGAATTCTGAAAAAGATAAGACTTTCCTTCAAGTGCAGTATTTGGGGTGCATGAACTAGGCTGTGGGTTGGGGAAGCAGAGAGATCCAGGCAGTGTGAAGTGAGCTTGGTGCAGAAAGTACACAGAACTGTAACGGGGAAGGGCTAGAATGTTCAGAGGAGGCAGAGAGGCCAGAAGGCTCAGAGTCTGAGCTCCTCATGGCAGGGTTGGGGTCTCATTCTTGGGAGTAATGGAAATCCCCAAGGAGTTTTCTGAATAGAATTTTTCTTTAGAAAGAATCACAGACCCAAAGGCAATGCTGGTGACTGGTGGCATCTTGCATACTATGTTAAATACTCACATCAGGACCTGCCACTGGCACCACCCACATGCCTGGCTCAGCTCTCACCAATGTTGCTGGTTTCCACTTGGCTCTTCATATAGCTCTGAACTATATGTCTTCCTGTGAATTTGTGCAACCAACATCAGTTAAAATGTGTGTATGTCCTCGTGTACACAAAAGGATACCTGTACCGCCTGGTTAGAGTCTCCTCTTGCCCTTCACAAAAGGAGAATGCTGAGAAAAGAAGTGACTGAGAGAATCTCCTGCATCAAGGCCATGGCCTGACTTTGGATGCCCTACAAGGCCTTTGGACAAATACCTTCTGCATGAATGGGGCTTTGTTTAGAAGTCTTCATATTGCAGTTGAAGACTGTAAACAGAAAGGCTTATCAACTCAACTATAGTCTTGGAGTACTACTTACTCACGGCCTCCCAGAGGTATCAATTTAGAGGTTTCTAACAACTGCCACATGTCCTGTCCCCAGAGTAGAAGAATGGCCTGTCACCTGCCTCAAACTGTCATAGTAAGGAATCGATTAGCAGATGCTTGCAAAATACCAAGTGTAAAGAAAAAAGTTCCACTCTTGAACATGTTGGCATGGGCCCAAGGGTGGTTGAGGAAAACTTGTTTTCCTTCATTCTCTCTACCAGAGAGGGGAGGGTCAGGTGAACTCCTTGGCAAATGGGCCAAAGGCTCTCAAAGCCTGTAACTTCCACTGTGTGAATGCCTGGCCCATGCCCCTGGAATGTTGCATACATCTCAGGTCCAGCATAGCTGTGGCACAGGAGGAATGGAGACCCCGAACCTCCCATGGTTCGGATGAGTCCCAGTCAATAAGCTGACTCCCTGAGGCTAGAGGCTAGGTGTGGCTCTGGGCTCCAGCTCCCAGCAGTCCTGAAGGTACCTGAGCCTGTCTACCTCCCAAATGATCCACAAGAGAGGCATGCTTCAGAAGCAAGCACAACTCTGGATCTAAAAACCCTGCCCCAGATAACGGATTGTTTTGCTCAGAATTATCCTTGGGTGGAATATTATACTGGATCGAAAAGCTGGATGGGGCAAGATGGAGAGCAGAAGAGGATTTAGCAGCTTGCCGGTCTTTGTCCTTACAGCAGCCATTAGCTCAGGATGGCCACCTCTACCATGCCCTGGCTAGATCCTGGCAGCCACCAGACAGCCTCATTCCTTTTCTGCTCAAAGGCACATGGTCCTGCCCTCCTCTGTCTCACAGGGCAGCTCTGCCGTTTCTGGCAGACATTCTTATCAGCCGAGGGCACCGCCGAGCTGATGGATGGAGCTGCCTCACCCCCTTCTTATGTTTCTGAACTCCCAGGCTGCTTGGATCACTATGGTGGAGCTTTAAAATCAGTCTTCCATCTGCGCTATCAATGCCCTCCAGGCTCAGGGGAGCAGACACAGGCCTCTTCTCCATTGCTAGTGAGATTCTCCTGCTAAGCCACTGTGAGTGTGGACCTTGCCACAGCCATGCTGGCTCGGCTCCTCCATACACTGTCCACAGAGAGGCATGGGAAGTCCTCAGTGGGCTGCGGGGCCTGATAATGTGTTTTTAAAGGCTTTGCCTTGCCACATGAATGCTCTCTTACCCCCAACCCACACTCGGGACACCTTTCTGTGCCCTGTACCAAATGCTTTTGTGGTCCTGGATTCTGCACATTCTGGTACACCTCCTGGAAGCTTTCCAAGGATGACCAAGGCATCGAATGACTGTATTTGTATTACAGTAAGGATTGTGGTTCTCCCTCTAGTGTGTCAGGGCCATAGGGTACATGTCACTAGTTCTATAACACCTTCCTCCCCAGCCGGAGATGCAAGACAGTCACAGTGTCTGACTGCTTCCTTTACTTCTAAACTAATCACCATTTCAGAATGCTCGTCAGTGGGGGTTTAGATACATTAGTGAACCATCTCATCCAAGGACACAGAGTGACCCAGTGTGGCCCACTCAGACCTCAGCAAGACAATTTGATGCAGCTGCAGCACTGTGGTCGCTGAATTGGGCTTATTTAATTTTTTTTTTTAATTGCAAGCAACAGAAATTGAGTCTAAGAAATGACTGGGAGGGTTTGTGGGGGAAGGGGTTGCTCATGATCAGAAAATGCATAGCAATCGAATTCGCAAGCTGCCAGGACAGTTAAGACATCTTGGCAGCAGGAGCTTGCCAGCTGCATTTCCGCAGGGTGGATCAGTCGCCATCACCTCCAGCTCTCAGTTGCTCTACTCAAAGCTCACACTTGCCACAAAGAGAGTAAGTCTGTGCGCTGCTCAACTTTTGTGCAGGAGTAAAAGGTGGGAACCTGCCCTTCAACCTTCTTACAAGATGCGGTGCCCTGGAAGGATACTCAGGGGCTTTGCCGAGCAAAAAGTGGTGAAAGTTGGCAGGGGATAGCCATGGAAACACAACCAGAGAGTGTGTGCAGATCTGGGGGCCAAGGCATTGGATGACTGTATTTATAGTACAGTAAGGATGTTGGCTCTCCCTCTAGTGTGTCAGGGCCGTAAGGTACCTGCCACTAGTACACAAAGTCCAAGGAGGACTAAAGCAAGCTAGACAGGCCCCTCACACTTTGTGCTGTGTGGTCTTGGTTAACCCCGAAGCTTCTCTTAACTTCACCATGCTCACCTGCTACGGAGCAGAGCATCTAACTTGATGGCTACATATTTCTGGAAGTGTTAAATCAAATGACACTGGGAAGGTGCCAGCTCAGACTCTTCTACATTCCAACCATGTATTCTGCTCTTTTCCTCGATGGAAGGACTCCAGTCTTGACAATAATGCTGGATCTGAAAGAAGGGTGTGGGAATCCTTTCCTGCCTGTTCTCGTAGTCAAGAGCTATATGATGGTGATTTCCACTAATTGTGAACTATGCATAAAGACCAGTAGAGAGGTGGAGCCAGCATCATAGTGAAGCCTATCGCTCACATGCGTGTGGTGGCAACGGTGTGAACAACTCAGTAATACTGCCTGTCATGTACGAGCTTACTTCCCTCAGTGATGTACAGGGCGCAACACTTGATAATCATAATAAATGACCGTGTCTGACTTACATATCTACTGTACATCACTTGAATCAGGATTTTACCATGTCCTCCCTCTAGTTATAAAGCAGTTTATGGAAATAAGTGTTCTGAGTTATGGTGGCAGTGGCCTAATCCATTTCCTTTATCACATCCTTTTGTGGCGTCCAGAAGCCATGTCAGACAATTGGTCTATCCCATCCAGGTTTGTGTAAGTGCATGCTGTTCCGCTTACTCGATGACGGACTTGCTTAGTGACACAGTCCTCGGGAGACACCCTAGCATTAAGCAATATATGCTTATGATCTGAGAGCTGAGGCCATGCCTGGGGCCCAGAGTGTGGGTCCTTGGACTGAGCTAAGTTGCTCTTTCTTTGGGCTCCATACTTTCTCCTCTTCCTACAACAGAGGGAGTGCCCAAGCTGTTCTCCATCCCCTGAGAACTGTGTTCTTAGCTGCACCCTCTCCCAGGCCCATAAGAAGAGAACAGAAGCTCAGCCCCCTG
The DNA here is from genome assembly GCF_011762505.2 of Arvicanthis niloticus. Taxonomy (NCBI): domain Eukaryota; kingdom Metazoa; phylum Chordata; class Mammalia; order Rodentia; family Muridae; genus Arvicanthis; species Arvicanthis niloticus. The sequence continues at coordinate 85,828,420 of NC_047663.1, read as the reverse complement.
AGAGGCGGAGGGTGGGTCCCATGGAGAGGCAGACTTGCCCTAGCTCTTTTGTGGATTCCTGGAGGTGGTTTCCAAAATAGTCCTCAGAAACTCACACCACCCTGAAGGTAGGTGCTCTGTGTATGTCTGTGAGTGTAACCGTGAGTGTGTGTGTGTGTGTGTGTGTGTGTGTGTGTGTGTGTGTGTATGTGTGTCTGTGTCTGTGTCTGTGTCTGTGTGTTCTAACTGGCAGGCCTCAATTCCTAAACATCAACCACCAGGATTGGCCATACCCTGGGCCCCAAGCTGAATTCTGTAGGCTTCAGTTTGGAATGCAGAAGAAGGTTGAAAGGGCAAAGCAATCATGGTGAAGGAAGGGAAGGTGGCGGGATTCTTCAAGGCCCTGGCCATAGGGCCTGCAGGCTACATATAGTCTGAAGAGCCAGCTCTAGTGTACGCCTCCCCCACACTGGTGTAACTCCGAAGGAGGAGGGAGATGGCAACGGGAGATGTGGGCGAGGAAGTAAAGAGAGTCCAAGCTCGAGTGATGGTGCACCAAAGAGAGTGAGAAGGAGAGAAGGGCAGGTGAGTGAAGAGACAGAGGGTGTAATGATCACAGGAGGAAGAATCCTGGTGGAGGGAGATTTAGAAGAAGAGGAGAACAGGAGGGAAAGAAGAAAGAAAAAGCAGGAGGGAAGGTAGAGAGAAGGAAATTAGAGAAAGGAGACATGGAGAGGGAAACTAGAAACAGGAAGGAGATAGGCTTGATAGGCATGCAGGGGCCATGGAGCAGAGCAGGAGGGCCAGTGAGCAGGCCTCTGTCAGCCGCCACCATATGTGAGGCAGACTCAAAGAGGAAGCCAGTGCCTGCTTAGTGTCTTTTGACTCTCTGATGTGTGACATGTTCTAAATGATGTATTAGAGCAGAGTGAATTCTACAAATGTCTCCACCCACCACCACTCCCTGGGGAAAATACACTATATTTGTAAAGTGACTCATCTTGGCTGCCACAACCCCTGGAGATCTGAGGCAGAATGTTTCTCGTGAGTTCACCTTCAAAAGACCACAAGACAGCAGGGGTGGGAGGGCATGGGCAAAGCACACTGGGTGAGTGAGCTTGTCAATCACACTGGGATTGCTGCTATCACAAATGGCCAGAGGCACAATGAAGTGATGGCAAGATGTTGCCAACATGTCAGTTTGTCTTGAAACGCAGTCTTTCTCCCTTGCCTTGTTGAAGCAAATTCCACCGGAATGACCAGAGACTATAACAACTTCCTGTTTAACTTGGAAGCAAAGGGATGAGCTGGAAAATGGTTGCTCTTCCGCCATTCAACGCTCATTTCACGCTGTCACTGCACTTCCGTCCTGAATGTTGCTGTATTCCCAGGCAGTGTGACGTGTTCTCATTATCATTAGCATCTTTTGTGCCAGGAGACCCAAAGCTCTGTTTGTTAAAAATGGTTATTGGTCTGGCTCACCGTTTTATGCTCAGCATCCTGACACTGTTTGTATGAGTGAAGACCAGAGAAATAGAACCAAACAAGAGCATACAATTTTAAAAGAGGGTTTATTAATTTAGCATAATCTTACATGATTAGAAAACAGACACTGAAGAAGACAATGTAGGAACTACTTAGCCCTACGAGCTGGCAGCCTCAGAGTGAGGAGCACAGTTGACATAGATCCTGCCCAATGTTGAAGGAAGCTGCCATGGCTCATGCTGAAGGGCTAAAAACACTGGGGCCGACATCCATGGGGAATGGCAGCAGCATTGTCTCAGAGATGATGGAGCTTAAATATGCTGGGCAGCTTCCTCCTTCCTCTTCTTTCTATCTGGACCTCAGGCTGTGAAATGTGGCTGCCCATTCATGACTCCTCACACCTTAACTAACAGACATATCTGTACATGTGCCTAGCTAATCCCCTAGGCATCTCTCAAGCTAATCAAGTTGACACAATCAACCACCATACCTCTCAAGAACACCATGGGATGGGGGCTGGGGAGATGGCCCAGTAGATAACATACTTCGCACCAAAGCATGAGACCAGATGCCTCAGCACCCACAGGAAAGCCAGGCTCAGTGGCACACACCTATAACCCCAATGCTGAGAGGCAGAGATGAATCCCAGGGCCTCCTTGTCCAGGTATTCTCTTCATAACATGGAGCATCACATTCAGTAAGGAAGGTGATCACATTTCAAAAAAGAAGATGGAGACATGACTGAGAGAGATATGATGATGCCAACTGTCTGCCTGAATATATCCATTGGTTAGCACACTAGTGCAACACACACACACACACACACACACACACACACACACACACACACACACCTGCTTGTAATCTGGTGACCCTGAGTGTTTATCCCATGAAGGACTTTCTAATATTCTTTTGCACTGGATGGATGTTTTTGATTACCAATTTGAATGGATTTAGAAACTTCTAGGGGACATACTTCAGACATGCCTATAAGGACATCACCAGAGACATTTGAGAAAACTCCACCCTAAACATGAGTGGCCCCATCTCAAGGGCTTGGGCTCAGACAAAATAAAACGAGAGAATGACAAAGTGAACTAAGGACCAGTAGTAATCTTTCTTTTCCTCCATGTTGGACTGTCTCATTTTCAACTGTGAGCCAAACCAAATCCTCCCTCTCTTCAGTTGCTTCTTGTTAAATATTTGGTCACAGCAAAGAGAAAAACATCGACCAGCAAATAAGGCAAGTGAAGCCGGGAGACACTGGGTAACTGGTCTGAGGGACACAGTGAGCGAGGTGACATCAAGGAGTCTGGAAGCCCACATAGTTCATCAACAGACACTCACTTAAGCTATAAATTTGTTATAAAGTTATAAAAATTTGTACTCTTCTTTGACATGTTGACTTAATAAAATAAGCCAGAGAGAGAGAGGGAGGGAGGGAGGGAGAGAGACAGAGACAGAGAGAGAGAGGAAGGGAGAGACATGTTAACTTAATAAAATAAGCGAGAGAGAGAGAGAGAGAGAGAGAGAGAGAGAGAGAGAGGGAGGGAGGGAGAGACATGTTAACTTAATAAAATAAGCGAGAGAGAGAGAGAGAGAGAGAGAGAGAGAGAGAGAGAGAGAGAGAGAGAGACCTTAGGGAAGTAGCCCGGCCTCTGAAGTGATTGTTTTGCAAGCATGAAGGTTAGGTCTGATCCACAGAGCCTGTTTATTTAGTAAGAATACCAGAGAAGGGTGAAGTGTTCTTATGATTCTAGCACTGGGAGGCAGAGGCAGGCAGACTCATGGGGATTTCTAGCCAGCTAACTAGTTTACTTGGTGTACCAGTGAAGGACTAGTCTCAAAAAAATTAAAATATAAAAGCAAATGATGAATGATATCTGAGGGCCTACACACCCCCCACATATACACAATACACATACATGCACATACACACTCACACACATGCACACATATCACACATATATAGACATAAACCACATACACACATACATGCACACACACCACATACCTACATATAAACACACACCATACACACATAAATATACTTCACATACACACAAACCACATACACAGACATACACATACCACACACATATATACACATAAACAACATACATACATACACATATGCACACTCATACACATATACATATACTCACATACTACACACACACACACACACACCAAACACATATATATAACACTCACACATACACACACACTCTACACACACCCACACATGTGCTTACATACACATATACACTCAACACACACACACACACACACACACACACACACACACACACACACACACAGTGGGTTGATGTGTGTCCCAGACCAGTTGTTGGGTTAAAGTGTATCCTGTGTCTGTCCCACCACTGGGTTAGGGCTATTCTGGAAAGACAGAGGCGCAAGAAGTTTGACTGTTCTCACTCCATGGCAGCATCAGGCAGGCATCCCTGGTGACTGCCAGAGTTGACTGGGGGTTCCAGGGCCAAAAGGCAGTTCAGGGACTGGCTGGTTCTCAGGCTCTTATGCCTCCAGGTGCCGCTAGAAGCCGCAGAAGAGCCGAGAACAAAGTTGAGGCATACGTGCTGGATTGGTGCGCAGCCAAAGGGGAAGAAAAGGGGGAGAGAAGCTGTGTCCCACAAGAATGAGACATTGTTCCCCATGGCAGATCCCGATGAAAGAGAAATGGTCCATGGTTTTAAGATGTTTATTGTCATGGTGGAAAGTGGATGAGAAACTGTACCCCAGTTTCCTCAGGATGGGCCTGAGGTTAAATACCTTTTTGCAGGGTGGAGGGTCTGGGAAGAAATGCTTAATTGGCTATGCCCCTCTGGCCTTTAGGTATCTCATTAATATGGAGATCTGTCTTGAGGCTCCATGGCCTATAGTCATGCCTTCTACCTGTGGAGGAGCTAGTAGGTGTGTTGTCCAATGTGATTAAAGGATACAAATCTATGGAGGGCTGTGGCCTCATGTCAAGAGCCTGGAGTCTGGGAGTGTGGCAAACACCTACTGTCTTTTGCAGCGGACCCTGCTGGGTCACTGGGGTTTCAAACCTAGCTCAACTAAAAATCAGGCTGCCTTTCACGGACACACACACACACACACACACACACACACACACACACGGAGGCTGTAGAAGACAGGAAAAGTAAGCCAAACATGGGAGGCTAGATATGTCCATCTGAAAGACATGACAGGCTATCGCATGCATGTCCGTGCAGAAGTCAAGGGACGGTCATTAGAGTGTACAAGAGTTGCATTGCCTCCTGTAGGTATGGGGCTGGCATTTTGTCTTTTAATCTTCAATTCAAAGATGCCTAGATTTTGGACCACCGAGGATTGTTCCACTGTAGCTTGGACTTCTCCAAGTACTGCAGGGTCACTATAATTTGGGTCCCCATAAAAATGACAGGGTACATCCATAAACTCCCAGCTCAGTAACCTTCCTATGACCCTGGTAGCCAAACTACTCTCATTTGTCCTTGGAAGCAAGGCTAGTAACTGAACGGGAAGAAGAGCTATTTTTCCTAACCCATGCTTAAAATTTAGAATTTGGGTTATGTTTACCTGCGCACACTGGATCCCCTTGAAATGTGTTTGCTTTTTCTTAATATATTAAGAACCTTCAGAAAGAGCCCTGCAGGGTGGAAGCACAAAGGGATGAATGCTCCAAGCTCATGGCTACAAATGTCACCAGAGATGGTCCATGCAGGATGGAATTGGTAGAAAAAGGCTTTGGAAGAAGGGAATGGAGAGATGGCTCAGTGTGTGCTACTCTTGATGAGGACCACAGTTACCTTCCTAGCACACAGCTCACAACTCTCTGCAACTCGAGCAACGGGGGGGGGGGGGGGGGGGGGGGGGATCTGATGCCCTCTTCTGGCCACCATGGGCATCTACACTCAGGTGCACAAACCCATACTCATACACACATAGACATTTGACTTAAAAAGTAAAAATAAAATCTTTTTAAAAAAGACTTCAGGTATCACTATAACATATAAAAACCACCCGACCCTGAACTTCACCTTGTACCTTGCTTGGGTATCACAGTGTACTAGATGAAATATGGATGCTGGAGATTTAAACTATCAATGCTCATATATCATGCCCAAACTCCCAAGGCACAAGAATCATTGCAGAAGAGGAAGAGGAAAGAGTGTAAGAGCCAGAGGCAGTGGGTGGCTACAAAGAAACATCTGGGCACAGCTGGGTATGCACGTATGAACTCACGGTGGTTACAACAGAATGCACAAAACCTGGCCAAGCCAAAGCCAGACCAAATCCCAGTATGGAGAAGAGAATTTGGTACATAGTCCCACCCTTAACTGGAATTACTGGGGAATTTTCAGCTGCTGAGAGAGGGAGAGACAGTTTTCTCTAAGAGTGTAGCACCAGGTAAGCTTCCACTCTCTAGGGAAAAAACAGACATCCAAGACTACTTGAGCAGTGCCAATCAGTTTCTATTGACTTAAAGACTTAAAGTTGGGTGGGTAGAGAATGGGGAGTGGATCTGGGAAGAGTTAGGGAAGGGAGTGGAAGATGATCAAAATGTGTCATACAGAATCTCGAAGGACTAATTCTCTTTCAAAAGTCAATGCCCAAGTTCTACCAAAGAAAATCACATAGGAACACATGAAGGCTGTGGCTTTCGGGTAATGGTTCTTTAAAACACCAACAGCAGATACACCTAGTTCTGGGTTTTGCCACTAAACTGGTATAAGGTAGTGAGAAACTATCTTAAACCTAATCAAAAGAGATATCAGTTACCCCCACTCCCTGATGTTGGCAGTATCTCAACAGTGGGTACATCTTGCCTGGGAGGCAGGTATCATAGCATGAAGAACCTGTCACAGGTTAACACCATTGATGCCCTTTCTCTCCCGCCAGACTGCATAACACCTCCCATTTACAATGAAAGCCAGCTATCCAGGAGAGTTTTCTGGTCAGTTCAAGATTTAGTTGTTGGTTGTTGTTGTTGTTGTCGTTTTCCAAACAGCTCTTTTTTTTTTTTTTTTTTTTTTGGAGGGTTTCTATCTCCTAGATTCTCAACTCTCCTGATACAACTCGCTATAGGGATTGCTAACATAGCACATTTAGCATAAAAGAGAGACTGTATAACATCCCATCACTGAAGCAACATTCTGGTAATCATATCAGAGGGAAGCAAAATGAATTATCAGTTAATAAGGGACACGCACTTGAGGAATTCACTCTACACAGAAGCAAAGAATAAACTTATCTATAAGAGCTCAGAGTCAAGAGTAGCTATTTCAATCCCGATGTACCTGCCTACCTCCTTCAGGAAAGCATCCACTATGGATTAAGTCTCTCTGTCATCATAGAAGATAATTATCTACCATCTTAGAGGGTGGGGAGTTATTATATAACGTAAGCTGAAGGTTGCCTTCACTAAGACAGACTCATCCTCACACTTACACGCTCCAAAAGGCCAGAGGATTCATGAGAAATATTAAGCATTGTAAGCATATTTATTTCATGAGTATGAACTACAAGAGAAGCTAGACATAATTGGTAGTTTTGAATGAGGGTTTGAGATGCTATCTGAGCAGACGGTTGGTAACTCAGATTGGAAATATTTAAAGTAGAGAAGTGTAATTGAGCAATACTAATGTTTATGTATAGCTACTGATATGAACTCTTCAAGTTAACCATTTCTCTTCTCTGTTACTGACTGAATGCAGTATCAGTGACATTGGTATTGATGTCCACCACCAAATCCCCACATGCAATGCCTCTAATGCCCGGATTTTGTATATAACACTTTTCTCTACCAAAAGAAATAGGGAAGGGTTACATAGGGTCAAATCAGATGAGACCTAGAAGACTCTTCTTTAACTAGAAAGCAAAAGTGATCTCAGGAGTACACAAAGAAGCTATGGAAAGACAAAGAAAAATGGACTGAGGAGGCTTTTCATGACCAATCTGATACCTCGAGTATCAAATACAACTGATAACTTAATCAAAACACATGTGAAGGGCCATAAATTCCCAAGCAGTTCTCAAGAGAGCAGTTGGATAAATGATGAACATGACAAGGTTTCATTTTCTACCCCTGTGATATCATCTCTGTATACGTGGATGGTACTAGTCCTTCTATTAAACATGTGTTAGCTTGTTATGCCTGGGGAAGTTCTATGCTCTGCCTTGCAGGGAAGAGTGCATTTTGAATATATCTAATAGTTTGGGAAGAGAGAGAGAAAAGAGTAGTTCTGTCCAATGACACAAAAAGGAACCAATAACACAGCAGGAGAGGTAGTCAAATGTCCTCATGAGTACAGCAAACTGCTGGTTTCCTAGGAGATGAAATGGGTTCAGAGAAAAACCTCTGTTCACAGAAAGGAGGACCCATGTGAAAGAGACATCTGCATTCTTAGTCAGACCACATTGCAGCTTAAATACAGTAATGCTGGTAGACTTCACTGGATCCCAAACCAGAGTACGTAACCCCCAGTCTGCCGATGATATCACTTGCCCTTTTCAAGGAGGACTCTATATTTACAGGACTAGGTGATTTGATAGCCTATTTCTGGGAAACAATCCCATGAAATGTATAATAGTAACTTGTAACGAACCCACCCCTTGTATATGCCCAGGATCTCCGTACTTGCCTGAGCAGTCTCAGAGTTAAGTAGAAGCATGTATTTTTTTAATCAGTGCGATGTTTTGTGTGCACTTGAATGGTTTTTTAAGTGTTGGAAGCATTTAAGAGAGGCTGACACACTAAATTTATTATTTTAATTAAAAGTGTTGGAGAGTGTGGTTAAATAATTTTGTAAGCAATGCTTGTAAGTTTGTGAGATTTTAGTTAGTTCAATTTTTAATGCCTTGACTTATCAATTATGCACATAGTGTGTGAATGTCAAGAGGAATGTTGGTTAATAGCTTCACGAGGCTCGGAAGTTGAGCATTAAAGCCCAAATAGAGTTTCCCTCCCAATAAATATTCTGGAAGTTTAAAGGATACACCAATGTATTGCAACCCAAACTCCAGAGTGGGCCACCGAGCAGACAAAAACTGAGATATTATCGTGGGTCCACACTAAGAGCAGACGGAAAGGATGCTAATTTTAGCCTTTCTGTATGTTGGATTACTTTGCATGCATATTAACCTGGAGATGTAAATGAAAAAAATATGTATATCTCAAAGGAATTGATCCAGGGGATTTATTTGGATCCTATTCAAATCATAAGAGGGATGGAAACGTGCTGGGCAGCTCAATCTTCCACCCAGCTGAATCCAGTGCTTTCTGCGAATCTACCCAGACCCCAAATCCTCTCCCCACCCAAACTCTGACATCCTTTGTAGTAGTTAATTTTGTTATCACCAGGAGGAAACTCCTCACACAAACAACTTAAAAGAAGAAAGGTTTATTTTGGCTCAAAGTTTCAGAGAATTCAGTTCATGGCTACTCAGCCCCACAAGCTTGTGTGGAACACAAGTGAAGGTGGGAATGAGCGGCCGAGGGGAGCTGGGGACACAAGGGCAAGATAACCCCAAGGATTCCCTACATGAGCTACTTCCGTCACTAAGGATATTTTGACCCTGGGAGGGGTTGCGACCTGCAGGTTGAGAACTGCTCTTTTAAGGAACACAGGTGACTTGCACTCTCACGTTTCAAAGTCCAAAGGATTGAATTAATTGGGAGCAAATTCCCTAAAACATTGTCAGCCTTTCTTCTCTCTTTCCTTTACATGAACTAACTGCACTGAGAGCCGTGCATAAATCTCAGACTCACACCTCTACTCTGGTGTTTCTTTTGCAGAGAGTGTTCGGCTGCCCATACCATCGCTCAGCACCTCCACTGCCCGAGGCACTGTAATCTTGAAAGCTAACACCCCAGCAGGAAACCTTTTTCTCTGGACTTCAGAGCTCACAACTGTGCCCTAGTTAAAAGAAACCCAAGATGCTGGCATTCTCACCTAGCTACTCAGACACACTGGTAATGTACCTTGTAATGGGAGACTAATAGGGAGATGTTTTCTCTGGGAATCTGACTTACAAGAGGGGACCAGAGAGTCCCACAGCTTTGAAGGAGACAGCAAGGCTTAGGCTGTGTTCGGTGTCCAGGGACACCTGAGACTCTTTGGTGTGATTGGCCAAGGGAGGCTACACATGCCTGAGGGATCTAAACTGGCCTCCGAACAGCACTGAGTGGTTACCCTTATGGGACCTGGACTAGAAAAGCTGAGTGTTGCTGGGTCTTCTACTCCATCAAAAAGAGCCAAATTAAAGGAAATCATATCCCTTGCATCCTCCAGTGATGTCTCTTTGACCCAAAAGCCACCAAAGTTTCGTACAGTTGCGCAACGACTAACAAAGAACTTGCAAAAAGTATCTAAAGATCACAGCTTCCAAAGACATACTTGGACAAAGGCCCCATTGTTGCCTGGCCCACCAGGATGTCTGTCATCTGGCCTCTGCTGCCTGTCTCTCCATTCTTGAACAGCTTTCCTGATGTGCTGTCTGTACTAAAGACTCAACCTTCCAGGAGGCCTGAAGACCTCAGCAGCTCTAGTTCCATAGCTGTCCCCACAGGAGGTCCCCAATCATATCACCTCCACAACCCTCCAACTGTGCACTTGACGGGTTTTTTGTATTTGCTGTTCCAGGTATTATTTTACAAAGTTGTGAAGTTGAAGATGTCAATGCTGAGGACCAGGCTGTCAGATCCATGGCTGTATCTCCCAGTGGCCTGTAGATGGCAGCATTCAAAATTGGTCAATGAATAAGTGACTAATAACTGAGAAAGACTGATTCTAATCTAGGCTATCAAGGAGATGACTGAGAACCAAACTATGGACCAAACATCCAGGGAAGGCAGTTACTAATCTGACTTTTAGGAAGAAATGCTTATTTTTTTGAGAGGTATAAACTTTAGAGTGAATTTACGGTTCCTTAGGACTTACAGGAAACAACTTCATCTCTGGGTCATGCGATGCGGTGCTACTGAATTATTTTATTAAGCAGGGTTCAGTTTGTAGGAAATGGAATGGGGAATAAACATGGCTTTTGTTCACACCGTGTCCCCACACAGATGCCATCCCCTACACCAGAGCAGTGTATTTATACCATCTGTGATTTCCATCCACACATCATTATGGCTCGGTGTCTGAGGATTACTTTAGAATTTAGGGTGTTGTAGAGAGGCCACTTCTAATTAGATAGTTCACATTTTAAAAGTCTCTCTGTGAGGTATGTTTACCCTGGTCATCACGGTTGAGAGGGAATATTTTCATTTTTCTGAGAACCTTAAATGCGTTTGCCTCATAGTGGGGCATGCTGTGCTAACTTGTGAAGTAGCAATGCTTTTTCCTTGAGAAAAAGCCAAATCCTGATCCCCAGAGTCAAAATCAGCAGAGATAGTTCATCTCACTTACCAGACTTTGCCTTAGCAGTCAGAATTCCAGGCTAGGAACCGAATCAGCAAGCCACTTTACCACCCAAGATCAGAACTTTAACACACACAGTGACCAAAGGTAAAAAACAAACAAACAGACCCAAAAGCCAAGCCAAACAAACCAAGCTATAGCATGCCTGTTTCTGTAAAGCAACACAGGGTTGTTTTGATTCATGCTGTGACCATCAACAATGTGTTTACATCTAAGTGAGTGAGCCCTTCTTAACTGAAGGGCTGGGGCTCAGATTGGAGGACAAGTCTGTATCTGATGTAAGACAGACTCCAAATCCTAAGTCTGAATGTTGGAATCAAAAGGGGAAACATGGTACCAACACTTCGCCACCTACTGGTATAATTACCAAGATGATTAGAGTGTCTGCCGATCGAAACATTTATATCAGAAGCAAGCTTGCATTAGTAACATTCTAATTTCTGCCTTGTCGCCCTTGGTCCTCAAGGCATGGATCAATTGCGACCCCTCAACCCGGCACGGACTAAATCTCTCAGGATTTGGTCCTGAGGTAGGAGTCAGGTCTATTTCCATGCAGAGTCGATTCCTGAATAAATCTGAGTCTTCTAGTAGTGTAAGAGGGGGAGGGAGGCCAATAGAAACCGGTTAGAAGGCCACAGCTGGCATTTGGGGAGCCATAGAAGATCTGCAGATAAAAGCCCCTCCAAGGAGTCCTTGCTCCAAGTGTATGGGAGAAGTATCCAAAAGAGAGGATATTTTGGGGCCTCTTGTAACTTTGTAACTCTCTCCTTTTGTTATTTTTATCTCCTCTGTGTCCTTGTCTTCCTAACAGCGAGAATCCTTAACTTAAAAAAAAAAAAAAAACCAAGAAAGAAAAAAAGCTAGTGTTTGCTTCTGGGATGGGCTGTGGGAGACCATTTCCCTCGTGACTACAGTAGGTGGTCAGTGTGTGGTTCCTTGTAGGTTGAGAAGCCAGAGGAAAAGTAAAAAGATTTGGGGGGTGGGTGAACCTCGGACTCTTCTCCCAATACTGTTGTCTCCTAGTTGCATAACCTTGGGCATGTCACGGATGTCTTCAGAGCTTGAGTTTTCTGATCTGCAAGACGGAGGTCCAACTGCTGTGGGAGACAGCAGCTAAGAGTGCGAGGCAGACAGTATGGGGCCTGCCCCTTAACGAGAGTTCAATGGGCAAAAGCTACCCTTTCTCTCCTGGGCCTGTGCACTCCAAGTGTTTTAAAACTGAATATGGCCTACTCAGTTCTGCGCCAGCTACTCCAACACCACCCTGGCCCCCTTCGTACCTCTCGGCACAGGGCTAAGGGCATGACATTGGCGAGACTCCAGGACCACAATGCCAGTTGACGATTTGTCGGCGAAGCAGCAATGATGAAATTCACCCCTTGTGCGTGATAACAAGTGCTCTGTGGTGTCTGGACTAAATGTCCCTCCCAAGCCCCACATCAGGCTGCTGGGGGATGGAGGGCGGGGCAGGGGGCGTGGCATGCTCAGCTGAAGTCCTGCACTCCTTTGACTTTATAGGAAGACTGCTTACAATGGGAAGATTCCTGACTCCCCCCGCCCCGCAGTTTTTCCAGTAGGAAGGCAGAGGCTGGAGTTGACCCAGCTCTGTAACTTCAGACACCTTCCTCTCCCATTCCTGTGCCTTCATGTTTTTATTTATAAGGGAGAATTGATTCCGTGATACTCGTAATGATCGGAGAAGCCCGGATGTTTACCAGAACCATCTGCGCAAGTCAAGCCTTTGGAGCAGAACCTGTGATTACAACGCATTTAGGAAATATTAGCTATTATTTATTATAATTACTGGGAACTCCAAGTTTTACCCCTCCCTTATCCAAAAGAGCAGCCCCTCAGGCACTGGGGCTGATACTTGTTCTCTTACCTGTCAGCTGGGCCCCAGCCTGTCAGGCAGTCCTCCATCCCAGAGCTTTCTTCCACCTCTGCATGACCCTGTCAGGTTTAGATTGAAAGTGGTTCCATTTTGCAGACTTGAGCTGGAGCCTAAGGGAGCTGCATCTCTCCCTTAAACTCTGTGAAGCTGTCTGCTAAAGAAGGGGGCTCAGCACCAGGTCTCCTGACCCGTGGTCCCTGCGGTTTGTGTCCCAGCCCTTGAGAAGAAAGGAGAGGAGGAGGACAGGCAGGAAAAGGGCTGGGTAGGGCTGCTTCCCCAGCCTAACTCCTTCAGGGCCCAGAAAGGGCTCTGACACCCCCTCTCCCCTGCAGCCTCTGCTCTCCCACCTGGCTGCCAGGAGGCCTCCAACAGAGAAGTGAAAAATGAGCCACTAAATGTATTATGACTCGTGAGCCTGTCTTAATAATTAAGTTTTATTAAAACGAACACCAAGAAATTTCCTGACATGGCCTGCCTGGCGGAGCTCATCAAAAGCTGATAAATGAATAGGTTCTGGAAACAGAGTGGATCCAGAGTTGGGAGTAGGGACAGGGAAAGAGACCTCGGTAGGAACGCAGGTAGGAGAAAGGTTCGGGAACTTGAGCAAAGGGACCGAGAGTTCTCACCAACCACTGTGCTTCCTGGTTCTTCTCTGGATTACAGCCAAGACAGGCAGCCCTGCCGAGGAGCTGTTGACTGTAGCTTGCTAATCAGCTCAGGCTTTAGAGCCTGGCCAACCACTACTCACATGCCTCTCAGCCTCACTATTCCTTGAGTTGGAAAAGTGCCAGAGTTTGAGGTAGTCGGCCACCCTTGGTGGGAAAGTTTATTCTCTCTTCTGTAGCCATTGATGAGACACAGAATTGACAGCGTTTTCCCCTGAAAAGGCCCTGTGAGTAGAGATAAGGCCAGCTAGAGCAACTCCAACATCTTGATATTCAATCAGTCTTGGTTGCTTTTGAATAGCAAATGAACGAACATCTCCACCCATGTGTTCTAGAGACCTTGAGTGATGATCAGCCCAAGGTAGAGAAGACGAGTCTATCAAGATACCATCAGAGCCAGTGGGATCCCAGCACATAGCTGTCTGGGGTCTTAAGGGGCTATGAGTCTTTGTGTAATAGGAGTTTGCCTATGTGTTCTAAGGGTTGCAGAAGAGGTGAGAGACCCTGGGGTGTTTGGCAAAGGGTACAATGGTCAAACAGACACCTGAGCTGAGTGTTGCATATATGGGACTGTTAAGCATGAGAAAGGCAAGACTGGAGGGCAGCTGAGCCCACAGGCCTGTCTAATCACCAGAAACGTAGTCTCTGTGGGGATGGGCACTCTCTAGCTCTTCAGTTTCCACACTCGAAGACTACAGATTTTAAGCTGCTCGGCTGATAACACTATGCTCAATCAATAGTCGAGAATAATGACATTCTTGCCAGAATGTAGCGGTGAACCTCTGTCACCCCCTTCTCCCATTAGGAAAGAAAGAAAATCTCTCTCGAAGGAATTATTGTTTGTGAAAGATTGGCTGAAGGACACTCATTTCCCAGGACTCTGCATTTTACCCTTGAATCAAGTCAGAAAACTTGTACTTGGGGAAATGAATGAAACCAAGTGGACAAGACAAGAAATAACCCTTGCTGGGAATGAGAATCAGCCAGGGACACCACAGGGGAGCTCACAAGCTGTTTGGAACAAAATAAAACAGAAGCCTTACACCCCACACATAACCATGACTAAGTTCATACGGGAGGGAAGAGATGAGAGGAGAGAGAAGGGAAGGGGAGAGGAGAGGAGGATAAAACAGACTTCAAACATAGAAAGAAAACAATAGAGAGTGATTTTTTTAATTGAGTAGGGGGCCATCGCCTACAAAGAGCAATCACAAATGCTACAAAAAGAAACAGTGACAAATAGGATTATAAAAACAGAGAAATTCCAATTTGCCAGAAACAACCATGGCAAAGTTGAAAGAAAAATGCCGGGGTGGGAGGAGAGAGGAAGCATCCCATGGAAAACTAGCTATTGTTGACGGTCTTTGTGAGTTCTTCTTTTTCCTAGCCTTTCTCTCCCTAACCCCACCCCTTGGTTTCACTCCCTCTCACTAGATAGGAGAGAAATAAGGATACAAGGAAGAGAGAGAGAGAGGGAGAGAGAGAGAGAGAGAGAGAGAGAGAGACAGAGAGAGAGAGAGAGAGAGACAGAGAGAGAGAGAGAGAGAGACAGAGAGAGGAGATACTTGAATCTAGTTTCTTTTTGTTTTATTATTTTCTTTGAGCACGAACAACTTACAAACCGCAACCAACCCCGCTGTACAAGCAATAACCTCCTATAGCACCTACTGGCACGCTAGCATTTATATACCCTCAGAAAAGTAATCCCAGAATTCCAAGCATCATACAATCGAAGAAACTAATCTGCAGCTGGCAAAGCCACACCTGTGCTAGAGCATGAAGCAAATCACATTCAGCTGCCGTGGACAGTCCAAAGCAGCCCCACATCCCATACCTTCGATTAAAACAAAACCGTTTTCTTATAATATTTCTGTGATCTTTAAAGAAACTGAAATTCTAGAATTCTTACTTCAGGTGACTGTGTAGTGGTTTGAATGAAATACCTCCCATGAGTCTGGGGTATTTGAATACTTGGTCCCCAATTGGAGGCTGTTAGGGGGAGAGTTAGCAGATGTGGCCTTGTTGGAGCAGATGTCTCATTGGGAGGCAGGCTTTGTGGTTTCAAAAGACTCCCTCTGCTTCCTGTTTGTGGTTGAGATATAAACTCTCAGCTGCTCCAGCACCACGCCTACCTGTGTACTACCATGCTTTCCAGCATGACAGTGACTTGATTCTTATCCCTCTGGAATCATAATCCCCCACCCCCTTCTCTAAGTTGTGTTGGCCATGGTATTATTACAATTAAGGAAAAGTAACAAAGTCTTTGTGAGTTTGTGAGTATGTTTTAAGCCAAGGATGTAAACTAGGGGCGTTTACATGGGGTGGATAATTTTCATAGTTTTACGTGAAAATAAAAATGGCTGAGTGTGGTGGTGCCTACCTGTAGTTTCAGCTTCTCAGGGTACAGCTAGAACTTGTCTCCAAATACAAACCTCTCTGGACATGTTGGGAATTATGGAATTAACAGGATCCTATTGGAGGTGGGGAGAAAGATAGGGTTGGTGGGAATCAGAGAAAGGCTCTTGATGAGAGCTCAGATAGGAGACCGTGGCCACTAGAGGCCAGGCATTTGATCACTAGCATGGCTATGAATGAGTGATATTTGGGAGCAGATATATACACAGGGACTTAGTGGTACACTGGATCAAGGGGCCAGAGGAACACAGGTCCCTCCCAGCTTCGAGGGTCACACAGCTGGCTGATGGTGGTATCATCCACAGGGACAAAAAGGAAGAAAAGAGATTTAGTGGGAGAGGAGGCAGGTGTATGTTTTCTTTTAATCTGAAGAGTTTGAGATGTCTTTGAACAAGGCAAGCCTCATGGACCAGCAAATTGAGCTGTCCACAGGTCCCCGTACTTGGTTTAATCTCCTCTGTCACCATCTTAAAATCCTTTATAGCTTTGAAGCAAAGTGACTTCTGTTTTCATTACATGCTGAGATCAGATAACTTTGTAGCTAGTCCTTTGAGATATTTTTGAGGAGATACTGTTAAACAGTGGTCTGGATCCTGCAGGAGCTCAAAGAACTTTCCTTGGATGGCAGTAATCACTTCCAGAAGTGCCTAAGGTGACAAGAGGGTAGCAAAGCATGAAGTTTGGACATCCTTGTAGATGGCTCTGAGGATCTGAGAGTAAACTAACAGGATAATGCAGGAAGCCTGGGAAAGGTAGTGGATAGGGAAAGCAGTCCATATCTGTGATGATTTGAATAAGAATGGCTTCCATAAGCTCATGAATTTAAATGCTTGGTCACCATGGATGAGCACTATTTGAAAAGATTAGAAGGATTAGGAGGTGTGACCTGTTGAAGGAAGTGTGTCACAGAGGGGCTTTGGGGTTTCAAAACCAAATCAGGCCCGGTCTCTCTCTCTCTCTCTCTCTCTCTCTCTCTCTCTCTCTCTCTCTCTCTCTCTCTGCTTGAAGACCAGAATATTGCTCTCAGCTACTATTCCAGTGCCATGCTTGCTGCTATGCTTCTTGTCATGATGATAATGAACTAAACCCCTAAAACCGTAAAGAATCCTCAATTAAATGCTTTCCATTCATATGGGTTGCCTTGGTCATGGTG
The DNA here is from genome assembly GCF_011762505.2 of Arvicanthis niloticus. NCBI lineage: Eukaryota > Metazoa > Chordata > Mammalia > Rodentia > Muridae > Arvicanthis > Arvicanthis niloticus. Next base: position 85,811,401 of record NC_047663.1, on the reverse strand, counting down.
TCTAAGACAGTATCTAAAGCTAGAAATCAAGAAAGATGCAACCTGCAAAGCCTAGTGAGCATGGGTAGTGATTAATTTTCATTGCAGCTTGACACAATGCCAAATCACCTGAGAATAGAATCTCAATAAAACATCATCTAAATCAAGTTGGCCCGTGAGCGTGTCTCTGGGAATTGTCTTCATTACAGTAGTTGGGGTGAGAAGACCTGCCTACTACGGGTAGCATTATTCCCTAAGTCTGGGTCCTGAACTGTTTGAGAACTGAGAACGTGAGCTGAGCACTAATGCACTCTTTCTCTCAGCACTTGACAGAGGATGGGATGTAATCGATTCTTTTTAACTTCTACTGTAGCACTTTGACTAGTCCAGTATGATGGGCTGTACCCTGGAATCATGAACTAAAGGAAACCCTTTCTCCCCCAAGTTGCTTTTTGTCAAGGAATTTTAATCACAGCAACACAAATGAAACTAGGATATTGGTGAATGCATGTGTCACCAGCGTGCGTGCATGTGTGCGTGCGTGTGTGTGTGTGTGTGTGTGTGTGTGTGTGTGTGTGTGTGTATACATATGCTGAGAGAGCTTCTGAGAGTGGCAGAGTGAGATATTTGAAAGGCTGACCATGACCAATGGCAGGGATGAGGCTATGAACTCCACTGAAATGTGAAGGGTAGAGTGAAGGATTTTAATAGTTATGTTTGTAAGAGACATGAAGATGTTAGTAAGTGTCTTTTAAGCAGAAAATCTGTAGAATATTAGACACAGAACAAGCCTCTGTTAAAGTAGAGCAAGGGTTATATGTGCATGCAAAAAGAACTCTGGGAAGATACACAAGAAGCTTATAACGCTTTCTCTAAGAAGTGGGTCAAAGGGTTTACTGTATTTCTTCCCTGTGGTTTTTTTTTTTTTCAACACAAGCATATGTTTTTTAAATAATGAAAACTATTAATTTGATGCCCTCAAGGGCATTTCTTAGACACTGAAAGAATTGATCAAAGGTTTCTCTGGCTTTTAAAATTAATCTTCAATTTATTAAAGTTACAAATTTATTCAGACCTAAGTCCTTCCATAAGCTTTGAAATTCAGCTTACAAGTCTTATTATTTATTTATAAGTGTAGCAAATTTTAACAGTCACTTTTAAAGGGACCTTTGAGAAATGTCACAGCTCATTTACAAATGTCCTTAATTTAATTGCGGTAAACATTGTAAACTGTATTTGTGCACACTTAATATATTTGGATTATTTTTTTAAATACTTCGATTCAAGCCTCTTCAAGTGTTTAAGTAACTGCTTTAAATCTAATCTGTTGGACCTACAATTACTTACAAAAAATCTTAAATTCTTCTCTACGTTACAATACTTAAGTATAGTAAGGTTTTGATGCCAAAATCAATTTCTTAAGCACTTCACTCTAGAATGGAAAGGTTACTTCATAACTCAGAAGGACCACATCTTCATAAATTGCAAGGATATAAACATAGCTTCTTCCAGAGCACAAATGTCTTAGCAAGAAGGCTCAATTCTTTTCACATTTCTATGCTTAATTCTGAAAGATGCTCACCCATGCCCCCACCACACACCTCCCTTCTCCTGAGACATGTACCACGGGCAAGATCTTATTCTGTATGCTTTGTATCATCCTTGCCACCTCTCCTTAGGCACCTGTCTCTATTTTCTCTCCATCTGGCCTCTGAGCTTTCCCTGCCCTGGCTAAAGGTGTAGTTATGGCCTTTTATGTTTTTAACAATCTGCTGGGCATTATTTTTTCTTGCCTTATGTTTTTAATAGTTTTTGCTCAACTTGAAACTTTCACACGAGCATTTTGTCTATCTCTTTATTCAAAGAAAGTTAAGAATGTTGACTTCCTGTCAAGATTGGCTTTTTAAGGAGTGATGGTCATCGGAGTTTTCATTTCTTAACCTCTGGTCATTTAACATACCCCAGAAAAATGTCTGTAATGTTACTGATGACATTCCTGTTATGGTATCAATGGGCCATTTTTGAGGCTATCAACCGCTCAGCACCACTGGACTCATGACTCTGGTTGGAACAATGAACTCTCTTGCCTACTGTGGAATCACTCTTCCCTGATTCTCATCCTTCCTTCCTGGCTATAGGATAAAAGTTCATATCTCTACCTCACACACCCGCAACTGAAAAGCTACCCCATAAGGTGATGGCACCTGGAGGCAAGCCTTTGGGAGTGATTAGAGTGGAGTCTCATGAATGAGGTCAGTGTCCCTCTAAATGACAACCTGAACAGTTGATGTGTCCTTTACACCAACCATGTGAGGACATATCCAGAAGTAATCACCAATGGGCCCGAATACAGATCAGGCACCAAATATGCTACATTGACCTTGACCTTCCAGCCTCCAGAACAGTGAGAAATAACTTTCTGTTACAAGTGAACAGTCTATAATGTTTTACTAGCTCGTCCCCTGTGGATAGAGACATCTTCTATATGTCAAAGGTCGGGTTTCTTCAGATCTTTCTCCTAGGTCTTATATTTCCACTCCCCACTCTTGCTGGTAAGCTCACCTGTTCTTTAAATTCAACCAACATTTCTTTGAGGTGACACCTATGTTTGAATTTTCATTCTAAGCTCCGTACCTTGTAGTCTAGAGGTATTGGCCTTTCAGTTGCAATCAGGGATCAGTTCCTAGAACCTTGAATGTGCTCTTTTCTATAACCTAGAATGTTCTCTTGAGCATCTCACAACTGGATGGCTAGCAAATTTTACTTTTTTTCCCCCAGATACAAGTTTAGAACACCTTTCTGCTCTCTTGGTATGATAAAGAGGATCATTCCCATTGCTGATAGTGTGTGTGTATATGTGTGTGTGATGTGATGTGATGTGATGTGATGTGTGTGTGTGTGTGTGTGTGTGTGTGAAAAGTCTGTTTCTTTCAATAAACTGTAAACCCATTGAAGTCGGAGACCATGCATTTCTTGCCTCTTCAGCCTCTGCAAATGCCAGCAGTGCTGGGTCTATAGTAGATGTTCAATAAATTAAATGGCATGTGATAAGAAAAGCTCCTGGAAGAAAGAGAGAAAGGAGGAGGGGAAGAGAAATAGCCAGGGGTGGTTTATAGCCTTAAATCAGCAGCTAGCTGTTTCAAATATTTCCCTGAGGAATATGCAGAGTTATGTCCACATACTAATGAGAACTAATGGCTCTGCTGTTAGATATCTCCTGAGGGATTGTTGTGCCAACAGTTTTCATCCTTTCTCCCCCTCCCACCAGTACCCTGACAGGCTTTAGCACAGGAGCACAGACAACTCTGCTGGCTGCTTTGTTTTCCCTGCCCAGCACCTCCTAGGACTCCTGTCTCACATGGGCCACTCTGAAAGGCTGTAGAGCAGATTATGAGAACAGAAGATGTGTACAGGCGCCAACACCACACTGACTGTTGTAGAAGCATTCAAGTATGGAGCCCTGGGGCTCTCCTGCACACATGCATCTACACGCTCAGTTTAACACCAGCTAAAGAGAAATGGATAGCATCCACAGAGTGGCCACCTCCAGAAACATGACTAAGGTGGGACAGGCCCCTACGTGGGATTTGTGCAGGAGGTGAGAGTAGATGAAGGCTCTACTGTCCTCCTCTGAGGTTAGGACTCCAGAGCATGCAGCTTCTTGGCTTCCTTACAAAGGAGATTACTTTGGCTCTTTGAAGTCATTCTTCAAAGACCCCTTTGCAGCTGCTATCACAGCTATCAGATGACTGCTTAGTATATAAAGGTGAAGGGTTATTCGACTTACAGTTTTGAAGAGCACGGTGGCTGCATCTGCTCCATTTCTGTTGAGAGCCTCTTGTTGAAAGGGGAAAGAGGATCCATGAGATCCTGTGTGGGTGAGGGCAAGAGCAAGGCCCAGATGCACTTGACATGGACCAGCTCTCAGGGAAAAGCATCAATCCCCTCATGAGGGGGGCGATCCTGTTACCTAATTATATCTGAATGGCCCCAACACCTCTCGACATTACATTTGAGATCAGGCCTTTACTATAATATGGATCAACAAACCCTATTCAGACCATAGTAAGGTTTCAGGGAACTCACATGCGTTCCGGCAATGGCTTGTCCACTTCTGTTACAGAAGAAAAAGATATATGCCTTAGGGTTTGATGGGGATAGCACTGAATCTATAAATCACTCTGTTACATTAGATATCACCATATTAACGATGCACTTTTTGTTTTCTTTCTTTGAGGCAGGGTACTGATGTGTAGCCCAGTTTGGCTTGAGTTTGCAACCACCCCATGTTGCGGGCTTCTTGTCCACTAACATTACTATATTGAAATCAGAGGCACTGTGCATGTGCACAGGAGATCTCTACCTAAGTTTCCAGCCACTGCTTGCCCCTCCCCCACCCTGTACCTGCACACAGCTCAGGAAGTGCTAGGACACACAGGAGGAGGAAAATGAATTGAAAAGGGGCTCAGTAATGCATCTTTTGGGAGGTCATCACCCATGCACGCAGGACTTTTCAGTGCTGTGGCTGCCTTGAGCCCTTCTTTCCTTCCTTCCTTCCTTCCTTCCTTCCTTCCTTCCTTCCTTCCTTCCTTCCTTCTTTGCTTTCTTCCTTCTTTTCATCCTTCCTTCCCTCTCTCCCTCCATTCCTTCTTCCATCACACCTTCCTTTTATCCTTCTGTCTTTCCGCACTTTTATCCATCTTTCTTTTTGTTTTGCACAGCAGGCTGAATCCAGAGCCTTATGGCTGCTCAGCCCTTGCTATACCACTAACCCACAGCACAGTCCCTACAACTGTCAGGTTTAGAATATACACGCTGTATTTGTGTCAAGATTATTCATTAGGGACTGGGGTTGTAGCTCATTAAGTAGGATGCTTGTCTAGCATGCATGAAGCCCTGGGCTTTACAGGAGGTGGACTTTACAGGAAGTGGGCTTCACAGGAAGTGGGCTTCATAGGAAGTGGGCACCACAGGAAGTCCCAGTACACAGGAAGAGTCTACATAGTGAATTAGAGGAAGCCTGGACTACACCAGACCCTGACTCAATAAAACCAAAATCAAAACAAACAAGCAAAAAGATTAACTTTTTTCATAAGGATTTTATTCTTTTCTTACTATTATATCTGAAATTACTTTTACAATTTTAGTTTTTGTTATTTGTTACTAAAATATAGGAATATAACTGATTTTATATTAATTTTATATTTTATAATTTGACAGACTCTGTTAGTTATGATGATTATGATAATGAAATCTTTGGACTTGCTGATATATAAATGCTAAGGAAAGTATACCCTAGTGTCTATAAACTGAAGGCTCATTTATTGGAGTGAGGATGTTAGGAGGTCTTGGAAATAGTCATAAGATCTCTAGGGGAGGAGGGGATGCCTTCAAAGCATATCATAATGCCCCAGTCTCTTCCTTTCTCTGCTTCTTGGCTCAGGATGTGACCGTCTATCTGGACACTTCTTCCTGTGTTTATCACTCTTCCCAGACATACAACCTCAAGTTACCAAACTTGTTAGCCAAATAAACACTTTTCTCTTGTTATGCAAGTTGTCTCAAATATTTCACTCTCTGGGTGTGTATAGGTGTATTTGTGTGTGTGTGTGTGTGTGTGTGTGTGTGTGTGTGTGTGTGTATGCATGTGTGTACACACATGCAGATGTGCATGTGAACACACATATATAGAAGTCAGAAATTAGCCTTATCTGTTGTTCCTTGGATGTCCTCCTACCTGTGTCCCTGAGACAATGGTGACAGTGACACTCATCTTGGTCCCAACCAATTAGGTTGGGCTAGCTGACCAGTGAGCCTCAAGGACCCTCCTGCCTCTGCCTCCCCAGTGCTAGGATTACAAGCAGGTGCTACCATACCTAGCTTTTTAAAAAATTAAATACAGATTTGGGGAATCACAGTAAAGACCTCATGTTTGTGCAGCAAGCATGCTATATGTCCCTGCCTGCTTTATGCCCCTGGCCACCTCACAGGCTTTTCAACTTGGAAATGTGAAGCTGGTTGAAACAAGATCACATCATCTACATTAAAAATAATTGTACTGATTCTTTTCCATGTTGAATGGATTTTATTTCATTTTCTTGCCAAGTTTCCCTGGCTAGGGCTTCCAGGATAAGACAAGTCTTGAACAGACAGCTTTTCATTTTTCTGATTAAGTTCCCTTTATTTCTTGTTTGTTGAGATTATTGTCGTAAGGCGGGAGCTTGGATTTGATCTATTCAGTGTTTTTTTTGTTTCTGTTTTTTGTTTGTTTGTTTGTTTTTGTTTTTTTAAGATGACCATGTGGGAAGTTTTGTTGGTCTTCCCCCAAACCCAGTATTTAAATGGTTAAATACTAAGCTAACTTCGCATTTTGGTATAAATCTCATTTTTTCATGATTATTGGACTCAATTTAGTAGTATTTTGTTGAGGATTTTTTTTAGGATTTCAATGTTCATAATAGTAGGTGTGTGTGTGTGTGTGTGTGTGTGTGTGTGTGTGTGTGCCTTGATAGTGCGAGTTACTGACCTCCTAACAGCTGAGAAATATTTTTTTTTTTTCTGTTTTTAAGAAGGAGTAAAGAAGGTCTGTAAAGAATAGGTGCTAATTTCTTCCTAAATGGTTGGTAGAATTCTATAGTGAGGCCAGCTGTGCTTGAAGTTTTCCTTTGGAAAGACTTGAGATTATTAATACTTTTAAGTGTCTATTTAGATTTTGCATTTCTCCATGAGTCCATTTTTAAGAATGTTTCTTTTTCATGTGTTGGTTAATTCTTGTCACACAGATGTGCACTGTGCTCTCTTTTCCCACAAGGTTGGAAATCATGTCCCTTCATTTGCTTTTGACCTTTAGATTTATTTTCTTGATCAGTTTAGACATAACACTCAAAGTGTTTAAGGTGTGCTTGAGAAAAATGTGCAGGCTTCCATTGTTGAGTATTATTCAACAGATCAGCGTGCAGTCTAGATATTTTTAGTGTTATCTAAATAACCTATTTTTCTTGTCTGTTGTTATGCCAATTATTGGGAGTAGGGCACTAAAGTTTCAAAACATTATTGAGCTTTCCATTTATCCCTTCAGTGTTCAGTGTTTGTTTTATATATTCTAGGAGTTGCACTATTAAAGGGTCATGTGTATTTGTAACAGGCATAGCTCTCTGGCATTTTGACAGCCTTTTCCTTCTCTTTAGTGTGTGGGAGCAGTTTCATCCAATTGTCTCGTTTGTCAACATTGGTGTAGCCATATGTGCTGTCACTGAAGTCTACAGAGAGAAGAAAGGTAACAGAAATATCAATGGAATATGAAGATTAGAGGATCTATAAAAATAACCAATTCCTAATGCTTCCTGGAAAGTATGTTGTGGCATTGCTAGGATTCTATCTTAAGGAGTTCTGAAACTTTTGGTGCATTCACAGTTATGAAATGCTTCTGCCTACTCTCCTTTTTTCTTTTTCAAAGAAAGCTATAGACAAGATTTCAGGACATTTATCAGGAAAAGTATACTATCTTTCCCTAACAGGCATCAGAAAGTTTTCTAAACTTCTGACTTAAATCCTTAGTTCTTAGTTTATGTAAGGCAGCACCTAGAAAACAGTTCAAATGTGTCCCTGACTCGTAGATAAAACTCTTTTATAAAATTCAGTAATCTCCACTCAAAGCCACTTGGAATGTGCTCAGGTTAGGGAACAATCCTTGTTCTTTCCTTCCCTTGTTGATGGCCTTCTGGGATGACTCATCTCTGAGTTGTGGGTACAATGTGTTCTTTCCAGAGCTCACACTGGGCTTTAATGTCTCTTGTCAGGGAGAGGAACTTAATCAAACTGTGTATTTAGAGGTCAGACTTTTAAGAAGTGATGGAAATCAGACAAGGTCACAGGGCTAGGGCCTCTGATTAAATCCTGGTGGTTACATAAGAGAGACCGAGGGACACACATGTGCTCTGTAACACCCTGTACCACCTCAAGATTCTACTAATAGTGAAGATATCCTCAGATGTAGGCCCTTGACCTTGGGCCAGAACTGTGATTCCAATAAACTTCTTGGTAATTGGTTCAGGGTATCAAGTGATCAGCAGCAAAACCAGACTGTTGAGCTCTGTGTAACTTGGAGAAGTCTCATTTATATGTATAAAAATTTAATTTTTCTCCTTCACATTTTCTCAGAGCTAATTCTGTTCAGCTCCCTGAGTCCCGAGTAAAAACCAACCAAACATAAACTTTGAATGTGGTGAGAAAGATATGCTCTTCTCTTCTCAAACAAAACAAAATAAAATAAAACAAAACAAAAGGCAAATTACTATACTAAGAATAGAGATTGCTTTTCTAGAACTTGACTGAATCCTCGAACCAGCCATCCTTCCTATGCTACCGTATTTGTTTTTATCATATCCTTCCTGCCACCAGTTCCTCACAGTTCCTTTCCAACTTCATGTTTGTTCTCTCTCTTAAAAGGAAAACACACACACACACACACACACACACACACACACACACACACACACAATGAAGTCCAATTCATGTTGGCCAGCTACTACTGAGCAAGACACAGTCTTACTTTGTAGCCCCAGCTGGCCTGGTATCCACTATGTAGCCCAGGCTGGTCTGGAATTCACAGCCATCTGTGTGTTTACACCTCTCAAGTGTTGAGATTAAAGAGACGCAAAGCCACCATACCTGGCTAAATCTAAGTAATTTCTCGGTTCCCCCGTGTCTGGAGTATTGGTATGCTTTAGACATGCTTTCTTAGGTCTCAGGATCATTATCAAAGAACTAACTGGTCTATTCTATCTCATAGGCTTTATTTTGGGATAAGGTGGTGTTAAGCTTACCCAGGTGTTGGTGGAACCCTGTGGCTGTACAACCAAAGGCTTCATCTTTTTTTTTTTTTTTTTTGCTTGCTGTTTGTTTATTGGAGGCCGCCATGAGTACCTGGCAGCTACCCACAGCTCCTGGCCATGGCCTTCTTCATTAGACTTGCATACGCTGTCAGGTCAACAGGGAGACTCTCTAGTATGCATCATCTAGAGTAGGAGTCATGCAAAGTTGGCATCATCATGGGAGTGACACGCTATCACTTCACTCGCAGTCTGTTGGTCAAAACCAAGTCACAGCTCGAAGCTACCTTCAGGAGGAGAGTATCTTACAGAGACATGGATATTGGATGCCAGAGGTCACAGGCAGCTAATCTGCAACCTGTCTACTTGTTGGACTAGAATGGTCTAGATGTCCCAAAGTTACCTTAAGGTCCTTTATAAAGCAAACTGGACCCAGAAGATGGTTCCCCCCCCCCCCCCCAGTACTCGGAGGCAGACCTGTAACCTGTGTGGTGTGGAGGCTGCAGATAACTGCACACTGTCCTCCTTCACCTCTCAGCACTAGAAACCATGTAGAAAGAAGTGACAAAGACCATTACATGGAAATAGAGGCCCTTTCCCCTAATACAGTAACTTTGCTTTAAAGCTAAATCGAGAAACAAAGTGACTGCCTGATACCCTTTTAATGGTAGTGGAGTGTGAATGTCTTTTGAAAGAACATGCTCTTTCAGAAAAGATTGTTTCTAATGTTCTTTCAAATTATCAATTTGGAGGGGGAAGGAAATGTGATTAGGAGACCAAAATAACAAAGCATTTTCAGACCAGCAAAAAAAAAAAAGTCAACCGAGTGAATGTGTAATTCAAGTTGCCAAAGTGCTCACACATTTTTGATGCCAAATATACTTAATCAGTAATAATCCTGCCCCTCAAGAAGGTTCCTAATTTGTTTTATTGCCATTTTAGATCTGTCGCCTTTCATTTCCTAAAATATAATCAGGGTTCAGTGTCTCCATCTGTGAGCGACACTGTGATGGATTCTGGGTGGCAGCGATATGCCTTAATCACGCCATCTCCCCGATTGCTGCCTCATTTGAATTCACAGATTTTACAAAATTCAATTATATTTACAATGTCATCAAGAAAGTAAGCAGATAAATGACTGACAGTTCACTTACTCGGAGGCTGGCGGCAGAGGGCCAGGGAAGGGGCAGGAAGAAGTGGGAGAGGGCATATGTGATCAGAAGTCTCATAATGAAGTCCTGATGGTCTGAGAAGCAAAGGGGCCTGGAGCAGCAGCTCAGCCTGTGCAGAGGATGTGACAGGAGCCATCCTCTGATCAGGCCTGTCCTAAAGACCCTCCCTGGAGCTGTCAGAGGACCTCAACTGTATCTGTGATGCCCTGGTCTTCAGTCCAGGAAGAAACTAATGGTGGGATATTGGAAATTCTTACTGCCACCTTTATCACCCGCAATTCCTATTGAGCATCTGCTGCCACACATCAGGGACTTCTGGTGGCTGAGGAGAGGCCTTACCTTGACTTTAATCTTGTCAATAAAGATTCTCTGAGAGGAGAAACAAATTTATCTCTCTTCACAGCTAACATCTGTTGGCATCCTGTCAGAATGATTCGGCCCATTAACCAACTACTGTCAGAGAAGAAGCAGTCACCACAGAGCCTCTGACACACATTTAGACCCCAAATCTGTGCAGTTCTCAGCCCTGAGTGCCATCAACTAGGGGTCTCTGGATCTTTCCATGGGAAACCCAAGGAGAATGGTGACCTCTGGCACCATAGTGGTGCCTGTTGGGTGGGAGAGATGGCTGTGAGCACTGTTGCTGATCCATATTCACTGCTACCTCTTGGAGTCTGGGCAGGGAAGATAGCATTTGCTTTGAGTCCCCTTGGAAATGTGTGTCATCACCTGCTAGAGCACCATCTTTTTCATCGCATCTTAGCTGATGTCCCTTTAGGTAAAACTTAGCCAGAGACACTCAAGACTGAAGGCCTGCCTTTGTCTATCCAGGCCCCTATTGTGGACACAAACAGAAGCATGCATAGGTACAGGATGAGACATTTCCCCAGAAAGCATGCACACTATCTTATTATGAACAAGAGTGTTGTAGTGATTATTTTAAAATGGCCACTGGTCAAGCCAACTGTCCAGGCAGCAATGTCTCTGCCTAGATCAGAGTCATGTTCCAAGGCCATGAGGCCACGTGCATGCTGCAGTTAGAAATGGCCAGCCAGAGACACCAGCCCTGCCACCCACAAGACACCAGCATGGGAGATGGCTCTGCCAATCTTTCACGCTGTCTCCGCAAGGCTGGGCAGTGCCTGAACCATCCTGCCAACCACACGGGTTTGGTACTGATGAGACTCTAATCCTTAGATTATCTAAAGGCTTATATATTTAGTAATGATCAATAACAAGATACCCTTACAATCAGAGGTGTAACCCAATACCCAACCTAGATATACCAACTACCTTTGACTGCTACAGACAAGCGAACATCAGCCTCCATGTCCCCCCTCTCTCTCCTCTCTTCCCTTAGCTCCTCCTCTTCCTTTTCCTCTTCCTCCCTTACTCCTCCTCTTCCTCATTTACTCCTCCCACCTTAGTTCCTCCTACACAAGAGGATTGGCTTCAGAAGTCTCCCTGGGTACCAAAATCTGCAGATGTTCAAGTCTTTCATATAAATGTAGTAGTGTTTGCATATGACTTCTGCAAACCTCCTCCATACTTTAAGTCATCCCCGCAAGGTTTTTAACAGTCAATACAGTATAAATAGTCTCACAAATAGATACTACAGTGCATTTTTTCAGGGAAAAATGACAAGAAAATGGTCAGTATATATTTAATGCAGACATAATTTTGTTGATTTGGTATTGGTGTTGGTTGTGTTGGTGTTGGTGTTAGAGACAAAGTCTTACCACCTAGCTTTGCCTGAACTAGAACTTGCTATGTAGATCAGGCTAATCTTCAACTTACAGAGAACCCTTCCATTTAAGGTGTATATAGCCACAGCCAGCCTTATTGACATATTTTTTATGTGTGGTTGATTGACTCTGCAATGTGAATCTGTTAACATGGGCAGAGCACCTATATACAATATTATTTACTCCAGCCAGATGTTTTCCATCAGAAATACATCATCATTATCAACTTTTAAAGACTTTTTAATAGAAATTCAGAGTTTCCAGAACCAAGCTGTTGACAATTTTCATTAACTGAAGACCTCTAGGAACATTCCTATAACAGAAAAAAAGAGTGTATTGATTGGCCCATTGCAGTGAGGGCCAGATGTATCATGGGAGTAGTGAGGTGACTCTGTAAGAAGTGCTAGATAAGACCAATCATGCTGTGGTAGGTGATTTGGGGGAGGGTTTAAATGGATTCTATTAGGTGACAGGGGACGGCTAATAGCTGTATGTCTTCAGGAAGCTGGTGATAATGCAGAAAGAGTTCCTCAGCGTGAATGTGGCCATGGGAAGATAGTCAGTAGTTACTCATCACCCACACAGGGCAAACTGTTGACCTTTAGTGCTTTGGGTCATGCACATGTGCTGTCATATGCTGTCAAATGCAACCTTATAATGCTTTTGTTTCTCTCTTACTCCATCACAGTCTTGGCCTTATCTGATGCTACATCTGTGAAATCATTCAAGTTCAACAGGAGAGCACAGTGCTCAGCTGTGGAGACCAGGCTGGCTCCTATCTATGTGGACTATGAGGCCCTCCCTCGATAATGGGCATTTTCAAAGCTATAAAAACCATGTTCCTACCCTCAGTAGTTCCTATTCTCAGTAATTTTATACTCTCCTCAAAGTGATTAAACTCCTGCTCTATGCCAAGTGCCTGGTGATGAGACAAGAGCCATAAGATGATGTCCTTGTAGCTCTATTGTCCCCTGACCTTCAAGGGAGACAACTATGGTCACTACAGTAGATGCTTAGAGAATCATGAGGTGATCTCGGCTGCAATTGGATGTGACTCAGCATAGCCAGGGGAGCATTACCAAAAGAGTTAGCCTCATACAGCCAAAGAAACAGCTCAGAGTGGCTCAGGGGAAAGTGTTTCCCTCAGAAGACACTTGTAGAGAAAGCTGCAAGGGGTTTAGTGGGAGTGCAAGTGAGGTTGAGAGTAGAAAATAGGTGAGAGGTGGGGTGGAGAGAGGGCTCAGTGGTTAAGAACACCTACTGTGACAGTCATGCCTGTGTGTGTGTGTGTGTGTGTGTGTGTGTGTCTCGCATTCTTGAACGCATATACATACATACAATCACACACAATCTCAAGAAAGAAAGTGAGAAATAATTAGATCTGCAGGGGTCTTAGTAAACTCTTTGGAGGAGTCTTGACTGATTTTGGCCTAACAGGAAGTTATAGGAGTCCAAGGAAGGTTTACAGCCAGGGAGAGTCATGGTCTATCTAATGTGTCCTAATCAGTCACATGAAGATATGCTTACAGGGTGATTAAGAGAAAGGAAGGCCTAACTGGATACATTTTGAGCTGTGGGCAGAGATCCCAAGACACACAACTGTTTCTAGTTCTGGAATCTGGAGAATAAAGTGCATGGAGTCTGAGAGAGCTGCCTTATCCCAGAGCCCCTGGCATACTGCCACTTCTAGCACTGGTTTCTGCTCACTTGGCACCCGACATGTGCCCAGTACTAACCCTTTAGTGGATTATTCTATTACAATAGAATCAATGGGGTTTCACTTTTAATTTACAGATAAGAAAACTGAAGAACAAAGGGGTTAAACAGTCTTCTCCCTGTGATTCAGCTAATCACTGTGGGAGCTGGAGTTGGGACTTTCTCTCTCTCTCTCTCTCTCTCTCTCTCTCTCTCTCTCTCTCTCTCTCTCTCTCTCTCTCTCTCGGCATGCCTGAGAGCCCTAAGTACCCAGTTCTGCTCTAAATACTTTAATCTTTGTGGTTCATCCAGGTCTCAGATATGTGTAGTTCAAGGATGTACAGAGCCCAGGGTAGCAAAGGCAGGCCCAAGTGCTGAGTGGGAAGAGCAGTCAGGAAAGGACTGAAAACATGGTGGCTTAGTTTGTTTTCTGCTGCAATCACAGAATACCTGAGTCTGGATAGTTTAATTTATTTTAAAAGGCAAGCAAGCAAGCAAGCAAGCAAGCAAGCAAGCAAGCAGACAAGCAATATAAGATTCTTTGGATTCACGGTCCTGGGGACTAAGGAGTCCTAGATCAGGTGTCTGCAACTGATGAGGGCCACTTGCTACTTCAACTCATGGTAGAAAACATATAAGAGCAAATGAGTACATGTGAAAATAGAGGATATTCAACACTTGTTTTAGGCACCTGGATCCAGTGAGAAAAGCACTCATCCATCCCTGAGAGCTCCACGCCATGATACATGGACCTAGCCCTGGACCCCACCTCTGAACACTGCCATGCTGAGGACTTGAACCTCCATGTGTTGTTTGGTGGGAACAAACCACACTCAATCTAAGTCCAAAGGGCAGAATTTGCAATAGATGTTTGCAATTGTTATAAATGAATGATTTGGCCAACTAACCAACTCCCTTCTAAACAGACAACAATAGAAACACCATGAAGCCAAGACAGGAAGAGGCTGGAGTCTCACTTCTGAGGAAGCTTTCTGATGGAGTCCCCTGACTGTCAACTGTTCTGTCAGCAGTACAGGGAGAAGTTGCTTCCTCCACCTAAGCATGGACCTGTGCACAGGTTAATGGGCAAGTATCTTGCTAGGTCACTTAAATGTTATGGACTTCAGCTTTTCCTTCTGTAGGATGGAAACAATAGTGCTTATTTCAAAAAGTGTGTGGTGTGGTGTGTGTGTGTGTGTGTGTGTGTGTGTGTGTGTGTGTATTTTAAAGATTTATTTTCATTGCTATGTGTGTTGGTGTTTTTCCTGAATGTTTGTCTATTTACCACACATATCCAGTGCCAGAGGGGGACAGAAAAGGGCATTAGATCCTTAGAAACTGGAGTCACAGAAGGTTATGAGCCACTATATGGATGCTGGGAACCAAATTCAGGTTTTCTACAAGAGCAACAATTGCTCTTAAACCCTGAGCCATCTCTTCAGCCACTGTTTTGTTCATTTGTTTAAACCAGGACTCACAATCTAGCTGTAACTGAGCATGGACTTTTGATCCTCCTGCCTCCACTATTTAAGTACAATAATTATAGGCCTGTGACACCAAGCTTGAGATCAAATATTAGACACTCTACCTACTAAATTGCATCCTGAGCCCTAGAAAGTCCATTTACAATTTCTGTTAAGGTACACGATGAATAATGAATACTGGGTAAAGGACAGGTTGTACTAAAAACCAGGCATATTAGTACAATATTATGAATCCCTATATGGCTCAGCTTCATTTTCTTAACTTAGGGAGAGGAGTGGGAACAGGCCTTGTGCTGGCTACCAAGAAGCTCACACACTATTGTTTGTCTGCAGTGTCTATTCACTTGCTGCTTTACGTCTTGCCTTTTCTCAAGAAACCATCAAAGAAATGGGTGTTGCTTTGGGAATTATTCCCCATGGTGGTCTGTTCCACAGGCAACTTTTTCTATTAGAGAGTTGTCATGGCAACCTGCCCATTCACGGGGCTTGCAGGCGGCCTGCCTGTATCCTAAGATGCAGGCAGCTATTCCTCCCAGTGCTGAGGGTCTTGGTGACTTAGCAGTGATAGGGGAGAATCAGTGAAGTAGACTCGCCTTCCTGAAGGTCTAAAATGTGGGTTTAAGAAGACGTAGGACCTAGCATTTGGGAGACACACAAAAGATGGAAATAAACTACAACAAGTTAGCAAGATGCCATGGGTTCTGGAAGAGGGGAATCTTCCTGAACACAAAAATGTAAGACATCCTATTGTAATCAGGCATTAATAATGAAGATTTCCTTGGAGACTGTTTTGTCCTGAAACAGTTCCACTCATCTGCCCATCCATTACACAACCACCCCACCTACCCATCTATCCATTCACTCATCAAAATTAATAGATAAGACATAACATAAATGTAGTTTCTATCCTCAGTTAGGTCATAGAATCCTGGGCCAAGTGTTACTATGAAGTTCATATGGATTTAGGGAGGTCTGGGAGAATTTCTCCGGGGAACAAGGGCCAAGTTTGATAGTTAGATGGATAAGTAGATATTACATAATAGAAAAAGGAAGGAAAATGGTTGTTCCAGGTTGAATAAATGACAAGTTAAAAGTTTCAAAGTGAGATGAATATATATAACTCCAAAGGGAAACCCAAGACCATCTGTCTCAGTCAGGGTCTTCATTTTAAGCAACAAAGATAAATGCTGACTCGTCTAAGAAGAAATGGAATTGATTTCATAAGCTGACTCAGCTCACTGATCTCTCAGACATACTCTAGTCAACAAGGCTGTGAGCTAGGCGGGGCCCATGAAATAACACCACAGAACTGTTCCTGTGAAGCCATTCTAATAGTTGGCACTGTTTGTTGTGGCTGTGTGGCCAACATTACTGAGGCTGATGCTGGATGTTGTTCCTGAGAAAGATGGGGGCGGGGGATCCTCTGCTATCCCCTTCACAAACACAGGCTCTGAGTGGCTCCTAATTCTTTGAATCTTAGCTTCCATTTCAAACCATAGGGTGCAAGAGTTTGATCAACTGCCCTAGTTCGTTAATGTTCGCTATAGCTGCAAGGGAGGCTGACATGGAGACAATTTGATAAGTTTAGCTTTATGGTGAGGATGGGCCCCACATCATAAATCATGGTGGTAAAACACTAGTGAAATTCAATCATGGAAAATCTTTCTACCCATAAAGTAAGACATGGTAATTACCTTCAAAGGTATTTGAAGCCTGATACAAGCCACGGTGTTAAGTGAAAATGATATGAGACAGTACAGGAAATGCAAGACTTCAACAGCACAGAAGATAGACAAGGAATAGAATGAGTGAGCATTAGGTTCATAGCTTATGATGTAGAAGGAGCTACACTATTACCTTGTGTGATTAATACTAACTCTGACACCCCATTGTCTCCCTGAGGTAATATAACTACAGGACAAGAATAACCTCCTTCTGACAGGGGTGTCCTCCAACAACCAAGTTCCCTCCATCAGCCATTAGTCTTGTGCTTCCAGGAACAATTTCTGTTTCATTTTAATGACATGTCAGCTCCATACATACAGAGCTGAGATTTCACAATTTATTTCCCCAAAGTCCCTGACATCCCTTCTAATATTTCAGGCTCTGGAGTAATATAATATAACACAACTGCTTAAATCCTGATAAATTTGGGGGTTTTCAATGATCTGCATCTAAGAGACTGCTGAGGGACTGGAGGAGGAGAATGAATTTAACACCTCAATAGAATAAGAACAGGAATGGAGGCCTCACTTAAAGGATGGATCATTTAGATTATAGTTTCTCTAAATCTCCTGTCCTAAGGACTGAACAAGTCTCTTTATCTGACGCACAGGGCATACTGTATTTGTTTTTTCCTTAAAATCCTTCTGTTTTACCTCAACTTATTTATGTAATTCTGCCCTTCTGCTTTGTTGTTGTAAGTGTAGGTTTTTGAGAAAGTTCACGTTCCTCTAAAATTGCCTCAGGGTTTATGGTGTGTAGAATCTTAGCTTTTGTAAGATTTCAGTGTCATTGTTCCCAGAAATCATGGCCATCATGGGAAAACTAGGGTGAAAGAGGCCTGTAGACAGGATTAAAGATGCAGACTAGTTGACTTTAACCTGAAGAGATCATTGTGGGTTATCCAGGTTGTCTCATGCTCTCACAAATATCCTTTGCACGTGGAAAGGCAAACAGAATACTGATACCCAGAAATGTCAAGATTCTATGTTGATTTTTAAGCTGGAGGAAAGAGGTCATGAACCACAGGTGGCCCCCGGCAAGCTGTGACAAGCAAATTAAGTTAAAGTGTGGTTAATCTTGATTGGCAATTTACCAGGACTTAGAATCACTTAGGAGACATTCTTTTGAGAGTTAGCACCAGGGAGGTTTAACTGGAGAGGGAAGCCTTCCCTCGATGCAATCATTATCATCATACAGACTGGGTCTTGAAGCAAATAAAAATATGGAAAAGAGGAAGCCAACAAAGCCCCCCCCCCCTAGTCTGGAGGAGCAGGCTTCAGAAACCCTGGAGGGCTATATTAAGCAGAGCCGAATGGACCATTCTTGTGGGAAACTGAAAGATCAGAATGCTGAAGAAAATGTAAATGGTGGAAGCCAGGCTCATGAGGTTTCAGAGAGGAATAAGAACACCATTAAAAACATCATGTTACATTCTGCAACAAACAAAACTAAATAAATAAGTAAATAAACAAACAAGTAAGCTCTAGCTACATTCTGCCTGGGAATTCTGCATTCTCTCTTGAAAATCTGAATGAGGTTACATTCCGAAGTAATGGACTAAGTTGTTTGGTGGAGGGAATTTCAAGACAGAATGTATATTAATGTGAGCCGTAGTAGCATGGTTAGTTTTACTACTGTTAATCAGAGCTGTAGAAAAACAGAATAGGATATACGGTTTGGGGAGAAGAAGTGAGTGAGGACTTTTTGGCTTTAGACCAGGCTGCTGTGAGAAATGAAGCTGTGACTGTTAAATGAGTTATTACTACTAAACAGAAACCTCGAATTCTATATTGGAACAATAGGAAAGATGCCCCGAAGGCAAGAACCCATCCTGTAAATGCTCCAGCTGTGAAGATGCACACATTCCTCATCTAGGAATACCACAGGATATGTACTGAGATTGTAAACATTCACCCAGGGAGTTTTTCCCCAGGTTCACTTGCCAAAGCACACAGAGGTGCTATAGGTGTGGTAGAAGAGAGGCAGGCTATAGTTCAGGTTGGTAGCAGAACTGGGCAGCATCACCACATGGTTTTGCAGACATGCAAAATCCAAGGGTAAGGGGTCATAGAGGCTTCAAACAGGTTCCAGAAAGCTGGTTCCAGAAAGCTGTTTAGATCAGAAAATTTGCAGCAAGCGCAGCTTCTTTGCAAGAAAGTCCAGAGAGGGTATTATATGGATCTGTGAAGGTAAAGCCCAATTTGCCATGGCTACTCCAGGGTGCTGAAGACACCAGACTCATGGGGCATCTACTGAGGAAAGCTGTAGGCACTGAGAGAAGCCAACCCAAGAGAGAGGCTTTGGGTGCTACAGGTAGCAGAACCAGAGGGGTTAAGCTATCTAAGGCCTGTGGAACATAGATGAGACCATCTAAAGACACAGGGGCTGAACATAAAGATTTAGCATTTGGTATTTGCCTTGCTGGGTTTCAAACTGGCTTTACTCACCAGTCTGTTCTCGATAGCCTCCATTCTCCACTATAGGAATGGGTTTGTTTACTCTGCACCACTATACATTGGGGGTATGCAGCTTGTGTTTTGATCCCGTTGGGGCTCACAGTAAAGAGTTCACTTTGAGTCTCCAAAAACATCTTGGACTTTTTTTTTTTTTTAAGCAGTGTTAGAACTGTTAAGCTTTAAGAACTCTTAGATGTGAATGAAATACCCTTTGCTCTTAGGAGATACTCATCAGTCCTGGAGGACTGTGCATAGGAACATCATGATTAAAGGTGATCTGTCTGCAGGTCAGATTGACACATGGTGGATTCATGATGGTAAATCCTCATTTCAACTTAATGCTATTTAGAGCCACCTAGAAGACGCACCTCTGCATGTTTCATAAAGATGTTTCCCTCATAGTGGGCAGCTTTATCCATGGACTGGCCCTAGAGCAAATTAGCAAGAAAAGAAAGAGATCAACCAGCATTCATTTCATTCTGCTTCCAACTGACTGCTGTGTGAGTGATGTCTTACCCTCTACTGCTACTCATTCCTCACCATGATGGTCCTCTTAGACCATAAACCAGAATAAACCCTCCATTCTTAAGGTGCCTTTTGTCAGGTATTTTTACCACACAGAAAATAGAGTAGCTTCTCCAGGGCCTTCTAAGGGAGTTCAGCCCCCATTGAAACCCTGACTTTAATTCAGCGAGTCGCATTTCAGATTTCCAACCTCCAGACCACTAAGATGATAAAGCCATGTTATTTTAAGCCAGGCACCGGGTCATGGTTTGTGACATCAACAGCAGATTAAAAAGTTATCTTCTGAATTGCCAGGACCTTTCTACAGAACAGGAAACCAAAACAGGGCAAGGACCAGGCCCCTGAGAACACAGAGGTCTGAATGAAGAACAACCCCACATTGGTGGCTGTTCCTCCTGCTGACTGGTTCCAGGGTCTAGCCATGGGTTACATTGCTGTGGTAGTAGGATAGAGTTGGTCTGAATGAAAAAGAGATATTTTTTATTGTTCAAGAAGCAAAAATCTAAAGCCACAGGTTCCTTTGATTGAATCCCATGATGCTGTGTCAGTACATCACCACAGACTGGTCCCTGGGATTGGGTTTCTGATTTCTGTTCTCCAAGACTAGCATCGGCTGTTCCCGGTAACAGGACTGACAATCATGGAAACTAGAGGTAAGTGAATTAAGAAGAGTAACTTCTCTGTTTAGGAACTCAGAATTTATCTGCAGAATTGCCAGTGCTGTGGCTTCTGTTGCTGCAAGGGCTCCTCCAAGCTTGGTCTTGGGGGATGAGAACAGAAAAGACTGGGATTTGCAGATCAAAATAGGTCCTAATTAAAAACACGGAAAAAGTTCAACTAAAGGATCCATCCTTGGGCATTTGATGAGAACTGGATTATGTTCAGTGAAGCTGTTTGTAACCAAACCAATGAGTAGGAACAGACTCCTTACTTTTTATGTATGTTTGCATTATATTTTCTTTTAGCTAAGAAATACTTCCCCAGCCCTCCTTTAAGAGACTGTCCCTCCATCTCTCTATCCTCTGGGACAAGATGAAATTTAATGAATCTCTTCATTCTCCACATGGGGCATAACTTAGAACTGGCCAACCACAGCATTCTATTGTCATGATGATAGGCTTGTGGTTGGGTACATGACCAGAAGGGGCCAGCAAAATGTCATTAGGATGGCAAAAAGCACTGAAGCTAATCTGAGGGCTACTGGTGACACTGTTATCACCCTTCAGGACAGCAAGGCCACTATGTAGATAGCAGCAACAGCAAACAAATTTCCAAACAGTCTTTGAACATCTACTCAAAGCTATACCCTAGGCCCCATCTATATCCGATATTGATATTATGATTCATAACAACATAAAAATTACAGTTACAAAGTGTCAATTAAATACTTTTGTGGTTGGAGGTCACCACAACCTTAGGAACTATTTTAAAGGGTCAGATGCATCAGGAAGCTTGAGAACCTCTGCCCTAGCCTCTTCTCTCTGCTTCCTGGCTGGTACGAGGGATAGAACACTAAGAAACACAGAAGGAAACGGGCTCGGTTAGTGTCTTATTCTTGTAATAGGGCTCTTTCCTGGCCATTGCTGTTGTGGTTATCAAGAAAATCAAACTGAAGTCTTGGCAGACAGTGGCAGATCTAGCTAACAACAGTTAGCAGACGGTAGTTATCCCAAACTGCATTTTCCAGTTTCAGTTACTACACAGTCAACCAAGTTCTGAAAGCACAAGTTGGGAAATACCACAAATAAGGAATCCCCGTGTCTTAAGGTACACATCATTTACAAGTGGCATAATGAAACTTTTCTCCATTCCATTTCACCCTCCCAGGAACGAACCAGCCTCTTGCTGGGTATGCACGGTTGTGTATGCTTCCTGCTGACCTGTAATTTGTTATCACCTCTCGGCTATCAATTTAGCTTGTCTTCAAGGAAGCCCGTGGTAAGAGCTCGGTGCTGTCAGTCTGCCAACATAATTCACCTCACCTCACCTCATTACCAGGCATTGTATCACCTCACACCATCAGGAAAAGGATGACTGTCATACAATTAAATACGTTTAGACAAAGAAGGGACAACCCGTCTACAGAACTATTTTAGATTGTTAGAATTGTTCTGTTTTATCATAGTGTGGCTAATAATTTGCTACTATTCCTTATTAAAAAATTAAAATTTAATAACAGGTATAGCTAGGGAAAGCAGCATGTTCAGGGTTCAGTATAATCCATTGTTTCAGAAATCCACTTGGGATCCTGGGACATGTTCCCACAGACAAACATGCTGTGTCTTGCTCATCAACTCTGTCTCCAACTTTGGGTACTATTCCTGACACAGGATAGAGGCTACACTAGTATTTGTTAAGTGGATGAGTAAGTGAATTAAAAATGCCCAGCAGTGTATCATTCTAACTGTGGCCTTCATGAGAACAATCCAGGAGAAAGAATCTATGAGAGACGAGGTCAGTCTGTCCACTGTATGACCCCAATTCAATTTCCCCTCTGCAAAGGATGGGTTGAGGGAGCTGAAATGGGCTTCATTTCTTCTCCTAGAATATTACATCTGGAGCCGAAGCAACCTAACAACGTCAATCAGAAATGCAATTGCCTGTTCCCAGGCTTGCTGGCGTCTCACACAGAGAGCCTGAAGCATAAGGGGAGCAGACTCTGAGGAGAAAGTTGCTGTTTTATTTCTTCTTAAGAAAAAGCAACTCTCGGACTCTAGCAATATTCCTTAAAGAGTTCAACCAACCATGTTTTGTTAATCAGCTTTCAATTTTTCTCAATTAAAAGTTTATATGTGTGCTATATATACACAATTATACACATGTGTATCTATACATGTGTACAGATACATATGTGTATAAGTGTGTATATACATAAAACACACACACACACACACACACACACACACACACATATATATATATATATGTATATATACTTACATATGTGTGTGAGTCTGTGTGTATGTTGTGCACATGCATGTAGAAGCCAGAGGACAACAACAAGTACCATTCCTCCTCAGGCTCCATCCACGTTGGCTTTCACAGGCTTGGGTTTCATCCACAGGGCCTCTCACTGGCTTGGGTTTCACTTGATTAGAGGAGGCCGGCTGGCAGGAGAGTGTCAGGGATCCTTCGCCATTTCCCCAGAGCTGAGGTGATGAGTTTGTACAGCCGTGACCAGCTTCTTCATGTGGGTTCTGGAGGGCCCAAATTCAGGTCCTAATGCTGTGGCAAGCATTTTAGCAACTGACTGATTTGCCCCAAACTTTCTTTTATTATGACAAAATGGCTTCAACAATCATCACCAGTGAAGGAAAGCTCCCAGGAGGAAGCTGAACCTTCTACTGAACCTTCTACCAGGCTGAGTAACTGCTTAAAACTTCAATGATCATGGAGAGGTTGGGATATGTTGCTGGTCTGAAGTCTAATTATAATGATCTTGAGATATCCTTAGTCACTTAGCCACTCTTTGCCAACTTCTGTGTTTGACCCAATATCCTGTAAATAACAGGCCAAACCTTTTGGAATACATTAGTTTAACAAAACCCTAGGTTCCACCAACCCGAAGGCTAGGCTGTCATCAGATAGCATTGAGGCCTAAGGCTGAGATTCCAATCTTAGTTGTAACACACCCACTTATGCTCCTCTAGGCTATTTGAAAAATGCCTTGATCTTAAAACTTCTTTTTTTTTTTTTTTCTGTTACCATAAAAACCTCTTCAAACTGCTTCCATGTTGAAATATGGAATTTGGGATAATCTAATCCTGAATCCTCAGGATACATGGTCACTCATATTTGCTTCAGAATAAACTATCTTTTATCCTCTTTGAGGCAAGGTCTGTGGTTTGTTTTTGTTTGTTTGTTTTTGTGGTTCTTGCTGTTGTTGTTGTTAATGGGTGGTGGTAGTGTGTGTGTGTGTGTGTGTGTGTGTGTGTGTGTGTGTGTGTATTGATTTACTTTGCCTCATATTTTCAAAGACCTTTAGACCTTGGGTTAGGAGATGCATCAGACAGGAACATGTGACAAAGAAGCTACACCTCATGGCAACTGAGAAGCAAAGAGAAAAAGTAAAACACTCTCAGTAACTCCTTCAAATGCTTGTCCCCAATGACCTAACTTCCTTCCACCAGGCCCCACCTCCTAAAAGTTAAATTACTTCTGTTAGGGCTACCAGCTGGTCCCCAAATCTTTTAGCACACAAGCTTTTGAGGGACATTTAACATCTAAATCCTATACAAGAATATCTATGGAAGCCATGGAAGCACAATAGCCTTGGGATGTCTGCATCCCGGTTCCCAGATCCTGTGAATATGTTACGTGGCATGGCAAAGGGTCTTGTGGGTGTAGAAGAAGCTAAGGCTGATAAGGCTGAATTTAGAACAATTGTTCAAAATACTGTGTCTGAATCTGATGTTAACTCTGGGGTCCTAGAATGTGAACAAAAGAAGACAGGAAAAAAAAAACCACAGGGAAGGTAATATGAAAAAGCTTTGACCATGGAGGTGGAGGAAGAAGGGAAAAAGACCAAAGGTGTTCCCATCATGTTGTGTGGGTAGCCTCCCAAAGCAAGAAAAGACAGGGGACAGAGTCTCCCCCAGAGATTCCAGAAGAAAGGTTACCCTGCTGACCTCTGTCAAAGAGTAAATCTGTGTTGTCCTAAGCCAATATGTTTTTGATAAATTCATCCAGCAGCAGAGAAGAATCCCAAGGCTCACACCCCATGTGTCTAAATGGTTCAGGTTATAAATGGAGTCAATTATAATGCTCGTTAAACAGGACAAGTTATGCGTGTCTAAGTCAGACTTCTTGTCACTGTGACAAATATCTGACACAACTTAAGGGAGGAAGGATTTATCTAGGAAGCTCATGGTTTCAGAGATCTTAGCCCTTCATTGGGGAGGGTAGCTCACATCATGGCAGCAAGGAAGTATATTTAAATGAAAGCCCAAGTTATTGAATTTCCCCCTTCTTCCTCTTTTATTCCATCCAGGTCCTCAGTCTAGAAAATGGTGCTGTCAAAACTCAGGGTGGGCCTCCCTCTCCTAGTTAATCCTCTAGAAACATCCTCATGGGCACAGCCAGAGACGTATCTGGCTGATCTATTGGGCAATCTACAGCTTAGTGAAGTTGATAATGAGAATGAACTGTTACACTACACTAACAAAAAATTGGGTTTGTGAATTTTCTTATTCCTGGGCATTTTCTCAACTGGAACATCATATCATGGTTGTACAAAGAGTGGTCTGGAGTGAACTCTCTCTTTCTCTCTCCCTCCCTCTCTCCTCTCCTTCCCCTTCCTTCCTCCCTCTCTTCCTTGGCTGGGTCCCTGTCTACTCTTTCCATTTTTCCCTCATACTCAGAAGTATGTAGAGGTCTACATATGGTTATGGGATTCCAGCTTAATGTTCACTCCTCTTCATGACCTCAGGTAAACAGATAATGCTCAGAAAGACAGACACAGACACTTCCAGCCTATGCAAGCCCTGGTATCTTGGTGCCCAGAGTATGTTCAGTGGATCTCAACCTGTGGGGCACAGCTCCTTCTTTGGGAGTCACACAACACCTTCACAGGAGTCACCTAAGACTACCCAGAAATACACATATTTACGTTAAGATTTGTCACAGTAGCAAAATTACAATTGTTAAGCAGCAATGAAAACAATTTTATACCCTGGGGCAGCCGGGGTCACCACAACATGAGATGAGAAACTGTATTAAAGGGTCACAGCAATAGGAAAGTTGAGAACCACTGTTCTAAATAGAAAGGGAATGTGGCTTCTATGTGGGCAAAAAATACCCCTTAGTCCTTCTAACTCTTCCTCCCGTTCAAAGGGAGCTAGCAGATGGTCAATGTGGTAATAAGAAGGAGCAACTCTGTCCATTACTAAAGGATGATATGATCACCACCCAGGGAATATCAAGGAGAGAGAGTTTTATTGCCACATAAAAGTACCTGACTTTTCCAAACACTTCTCAATTAGTATTTCTTTTACCTTTAGGGAAAACCCCACTAAGTTTCAACCTGCCTGCTATTTCATACCAAGTATACAGCCTTGTACTGTGAATGAGTCTCCACAAAGCCCTGTGCTGACCTCTCTTCCCCCCATGTGATGATGCTGAGAGATGGTGGGCCTGCTGGAAGCCATTAGCTCATAGTAGAAACCAACACATTTCTCTCGAGACTTGATTAATTCTCATAGCAGTGAGAGAGTGTTCTGCTTAGTCTTTGTCAGTCATTATACAGCAAGGCTGTCCCTCTTCTTCTGTCTGTTCTGTACATGTTAATTTGTTCTTCTGCTTTTAAAAGGCCACACTGGACTCTGAACAGATACAAGTCACTCTGGGGTGTCTTGGCATCCAGAAATACAAGCCAAAACTTATAAACTTCCTTATATGTTACCAAGCATCTGCTATTCTGTTACAGCAACAAAAAATTGAGCTGAAATGAGCCTATAGTTCAATCCAGAGTGAGGGCTTGGAAATCAAATGGATCATAGGAAAAGGCACGGAAAGGCCAAGTGAAGTGAAAATTTCTGGTTTCTTTGGAGACTCAGTTGTGTCCTGTGATGTTTTTCTGGAAACTTATGAGATGATGTTTTACTAGAGCAGACATGTGGTGTCTTTCTGGAAGTTGCCTGGAAAAATGGCATGTGATGCTTTGTTAGAGCAGATGCCTGAGAGAGCACGTGATATTTGAAAAGAATGTAAGTAAAACCCAACAGACAGTGGACGGCACTGTGTGACATTGGTTTGCCTTGCCACTCTTTGTTGGTCTTCCTTGGGCTTTGCTGATGCTGTTCTTCAATGACGATACTGTGGCATTGGTTCGCCTTGCCTCCCACCCCCCCCCCATCGTCATTTGTTGTGACTTCATAGAAAGAAATGCACCCAGGAATGTCTCGTGATATTCCAGTGACTTCTTGCCACTTCTACTGGCTTGAGGCTATCGGCAGAGCCTTATTGGTTGCTTTTGGATCAAAATGTCGTTGATAATTTGTGAATAGCATTTGCAAATGGATTGAGCTGGCCCTGCTGATTTGTGTGAACTGAACTGCTGATATTCTGACAATGAAGATTGAAATCGCCCCAAAGAACTATTTCTAAACAAGTTCACATCCCTCTCTGCCCTATTAACCCTTCCTTTCCATTACCTATAGTGGGTGGTGGGCTAGAAGGGAGGTTAAAGCATTTAAGAACCCTTATTAAAGTAGGTTTTAAAAAATGCAAGCCTACAGCCAAGGGACTAATAAAGAAAGTGGGACTGGCCTGGAGATTTTCACCATTAAACACATGACCATGTAAAGCAGTTGAATCCCCTCTGGGAAGCATAATTCAAGAACAAGACAAATGGCTGTTGCTCATGGGGTTTGAGAAAGGATTCCTGCACACAAAGCAGTCTATGTTCCCTAGAGCATGATCACATCAGAAAGCCTGCACTCACACACTAGCCGCTGCCTACACTTGCCCTCTGCTCTGAGTTCTCCTGATCCATGCTTGGGACTCAGGAACTTGTTTGAAATCTGCTCTTCTGTCTCCCAGCACAGAGACCTCTACCCTAGAGATGATACTGAAGGCATCACAGGACTCAGTGAGTGACATTGCCTCTAGATGATCTAGGCAGAAATGAGAAGCTGCTGGGTACAGTAAGCAAGCATTCTAAGTGTCCACAACCCAACTGGGCTAGACAGGATGCTCACTGGAAGCAGTCTTCCTGCCATGAGGAAGGCCTTTTGTTAACTGAACATGCAGGCCTAGCTTTAGGCTGACTCCTGGAAGGGCAGCCCCAGAATCCTTTGCAGGAGGGAGAACTACAGCTCAGAGTAAGACAGGGACCTGATTAATGTCATCATTGCCAATGTTAGTATATCCCTTCTAGCAGAAATAACGGTAACCAGGCTCCTGGACCCTGGGGATATGGCCCTGATGAACTTCTTCATCTTCCTTAAGGTTGACAGGGCTTTGCCTCCTTCCTAACCAGGAGCTGCAGCTCCTTCCCTAATGTCTTCCCATGCTGCTTGCTCTGCAAGACACTCCTAGAAACAGAGGATCGCAGGAAGGATCATATAGCTTGCAAGTAGCCAAACTAGGGTCGACTTAACCATATTATGCATACCCATTGGTGACAGTGCTCAATAAAGGTTTGGAGAAAGGACAAAAGCTCCCGAGGCAGCTGTGGCTCTGTGGCAGTGGCGCTTGCTGTAAGGCAGTAGAGCAGTCTTTCATTTGACGATCTCATTCTTTCTTGAAACAAGCCTGTGATCAGCGCCAAGCAACCAACCCTCAGGGAGGGTCCAGACAGGGCTCCAAGGGCTGCAGATGCTTCTTGTCTCCTATGATTTTGGCTCTGCTACCTGAGTCCTTAGACCAGAAGAGAAAAACCACTGACGGCCTGACACACAGAGGTACCAAAGTGAATTCAGATACAAATTCTGTGCACGGTGGGTTCACCAGCCCTGAGGCTCAGAAGCAGCCCAGTGGCTCCCATCAGGGGTGTGCACAGAGCTGTCTCTTCCCCACTCAGAGGTCCCCTTTGTTCTCTCTTCCCAGAGCCAGCCTGTTGTCTGAATTACAAAGCTTCCCTGCAGAGGTGCCCTGTTCTCTCTGTCTCTTACAGACTTCACACACAGGCAGTGTGTAGCTAGCCACATTGGCACAGAGGAGCTAGGAGATCTGATGACATCACTGACAGTGTCCTCAGGCCACCACTGGCCTGGAATGACACCTGGAGGAGCAGTTATGGGAACTAATGTTTACGCGTAGGGAATAAAGGAGGTCACTTTTCTTACACAATGAAGGCTGCAGATTAAATTCATGCCTTAGGCAGGTGTGCCATCTCTGATGAGGAAGGAAGGCAGTGGGAGGGAAAGAGCCCTGGACAGGTATGGGAAGGAGAGGCCCAGGCTGTGGAAGGCTGGTTGGAGACTGAGCACTGGCATCAGAGAAGAAGCCCATAGCTGGAGAGGTGGGATGGATCTTGGGACAGAGGATCCCAGGCTTTATACTAAATACAAAGTTCCCAATAACCCATGGGGCCATCTTTACCATCCTGGGTGGAGTCTGATCCGAGAAGGAGACCTGTCACTTCCTATCATCTTGTAGCTGATTTCATTTGGTTCGGCCAACTCTCTCTGCATCCGTGATTTCCCCAAATCAGAGAAAGGAGGCAAGGTGAGGCCCAAGTTACGCCACAAATCCAAGGTATGGCAGTGGAATCTGAACAGTAAACACCTCTGCACTGTTTGCCATTGTTCAACTAAATGAACCCTTTCTATGGTTACAGGCTCCTCTTGGTCATTTTCCACCCACGGTCCCCCCCCCACTTGGCTGCAAACCCCTCCTTGTCCGTGCTGTACCCAGGGTCCACTGTGGTTGTATCTGTAGCTGATTCTGTTCTCCCCACTTGCATTGGTTACATTTCTATTGCAGTGATAAGTTGTCTTAGCATGAGTAAGTCAACTTACGGAAGGAAGCATTTAATTAGGGCTTATGGTTCCAGAGGTTCAGGATCCCAGATCATTATGAGTGGGGAACACACCAACAGGCAGAGACAGGCAAGGCACTGGAACTGAGAGCTGAAAGCTCACATTTAAATCCACAAACAGGACACAGAGAGTGCAGTGGGAATGGCAGGGAGATTTTTGAAGCCTTAAAGCTAGCCCCTGTGACACACCCCCTCCAACAAGACTGCACCATCTAATACTTCCCAAACGCTTCCATGGACTGAGAAACATGTATTCAAGCACATGATCCTATGGGGAGGGCATTCTCATTCAAACCAATATGACGTGAATGTAGTCATATCTTTTTATCTTCTGTTTTTTGTGGTTATGCTTGCCCATGGCCTAGGAATGTTAAATAGAAAACTGCAGAAATAAGGTATAAATCTAGCATCTCATGATATTCTGACAAGCACAGTGTGAAATCTTGTGTTGCTCGCTCCGTCTCACTTGAATCACAAGTCACCCACTTGTCCATAGTCTCTATGGAGTATACGCTACCTGCCTGTCAGTCACCTAGACGCATTCTTGGCTATCAGATTTTCTGACTTGGTATTAACAGTGCTTGTGCAGAGCTCTGACTTAATAATAATAACCCAAAGAACACGAGCGGCAATCCAGATACACCAAAGAAACCTGAAAGTGCTTTAAGCTGAATGGTTAAACTATAACAAGGTATTTTGAGAGAGACTATATTTATATAACTTATATTTATATAATAAATAACTCATAAATATATAAAATAATAAACAATGGTATATTGTTATAATTGTTTTTCTTAGTCGTAGTTTGATAATCTCTTACAGTGCCTAATGTATGAATTAAACTTTGTGATGTGTACATGTGTGTGTACAGGGAATAAAACAGGACACGCCTAGAATCCCATACCACCTGTAGTGTAGAAGTTCAGTGAGGTCTTGGAGCAGGCAGTCTTGTTATAGAGGCATTCTCTTTACCATGTTTCAACAGTGCTGTGGGCAGTGGGTTTTGTTTTTGTTTTTCTTAGCAGTGAGTGAATAATTTTCTCATTGACAGACATCAATTGTCTTGTTTTATGTTACGCACACTCAGCTGAAGCTCTGTCATTTGAACAAAACCAGACTCTCCACGAAGCCATGTCCACCTGCGTGCTCAGTGTCCAGATGCCTGTAGGACCCTCAAAAATCTCCTAGGAGGGTACCAGGAACTGATTTCACTAAGAGCCAGTTCATGTTGATTTCTCTTTTCCTCCGAGCAGCTCTGTGACTTCGGTGGGTGCCTCAGCCTCCATCCAGACCCCCCAGTGCCCTAATCTGTGGAATAGCTGAGTCCTACTGGGGAGCAGTTCTCTTATCTGACCCCTTGTAACAGCTCCTTCAGGCTGACATCACAGATCCCAGTGCAGGGTGGCTTAACAGCCAGGCATTGCCTCGAAGATCTAAGGTTCATTGCAGCTTAGGGTGTGGGTGAGTACTTTCCAAGGACTCTTTTCTCAGTGTACAGATGATGCTCTCCTTGAATCTTAGGGCTTCCTTGTCTTCTAATCTGTTTGAGAATCACATCAGTACCGATCCCACCCTAATGACGACATTTTAATTTGACTACTATGTGTGTGTGTGTGTGTGTGTGTGTGTGTGTGTGTATGTTCATGTTATAGGTGCACATGTGTGTGCATGTGGAAGTGATAGGTCCACCCAGGATATTCTTACTCAGGTGTCATTCACTTTGAGACAGTCTCTCACTGGCCCAGAACACTCTGAGTAGGCTAAGTTGGGTGAAGGCCAGGGATCTACCTGCCTTCACCTCCCCAAAGGTGGACTCATAAGTGCATTTCACAACATCCAGCTTTTCTCTCCATGGCTTCTAGGGATTGATGTTGGGTCTGAGCTATCAACTGAGCTATCTTCCCATGCCTAACTATCCCTGTGTCAACACTGTTTACATGGTAACACTCTGAACCACAGTAACACATTGTGGCCTGTGACACTCTGGTTGCCCTCTATGGACAGTCAGGGAAACCCTGGCCACGTGAAATAAGAGAGGAACCCCTCTTAGTGCTACAAGCCCTCCAGATTTTGCAGGCTCACCTGCAGACTGGTGGATTACCTGGTGGGCTATCACCTGGTGGGCTGGCCCAGGTGGGTGTCCTCCCATAATAGAACCATGGATTGGAGCTTATAGCCTGAGAGGAGAGAATGGCTGCAAGTCTCCAGGGCTTGCCATTCTTTTCCAGCCCTGAAATACTGAGGGGGTGCTTCCCCAGACTCAGAATCCCTCTGCACAGCATTCACTGCTCCCACTCTAAGCTTAGCTTAGGCTGGCCTTTCAACACAGTCAAACTCGACTCCCTGCCTCTCACACCAGCAAGCAGCAAGCCTCTTACCGACAGTCAGCCAGAACTGACAGATGGACAGAAGCCAAGTGTTCCCTGCACACAAGTCCCATATCGTGCCAGGCTCCCTGACATGGTCTAGGAGTAAGCTATAGTGGCAGGTGACAAGGGGACCTTTCTTGAAGGTGGCACAGGGCCTGGGCATATGGCCAATGCTGCAGTCTCGTCCCTCACCTGCCCCTAACCTGCAACCACCTGCTTTCTTGGCTTTACAGAGCGGCAGTTTACAAGATTAAAATTCCTCTCTACTTACTTTGGCAGCTTGGGACCAGGGAGCAGAGAATAGGGAGGGGAGTTCAGGGTTTCTGATTGGTTCTTGGGTTTACATTGGAGATGCTAAATCCCTCCTTCCCAGTTTCCCTGGTTCCTGCAAGGACAGAATCAGTGAAGGGAGAACCACAGGAGGAAAAAAAAAAACACAGACAGTGATAGGTGGCCACAGAAGGCACCCGGTGTTCCAGAAATTACTACAATTGCCTAGTGTTGATCAAGGCTGCTGCTCTCCAGCCTTCAACCGTGAGGGAGGACAGAGACAAACTCTGAGTTTGTTCTCCGTTGCTGATTGCACACCACCACAGACTAAATTATAAAGACAAGAGGCTTATTTCATCTCATGATTCAAAGGCCAAAGGACCATATATAGTGGTGGCCTTCTTGCTGATACAGAGTCCTGTGACTGAGCACCCCATGGTGAGAAACAGAGCGACAGAATGAACTAGCCAGACTGTCACAGGAGCCCCATATAGTCTATCCATCACAAGAATGATTAGTCCACTCTTGAGGACGTTTCCTAATCACTCCTAATGGCCTCACCTGATCCTGCCTCTTGATACGTCGTAATGGGGACTAGGTTTCATGTGCGTTTGGAGGAGACAAATCACACCAGAGCCCTAGTACAGACCCTGAGTCCAGACACTGGGCAGTGATTCATGGATATAGCCTTTCTAGTGGAAAGCACTGAGATGCAGACAGGGGCATGAATTGTGTGATGCTGGCCAGGCTCAGGCTCAAGCCTGACACTTGCAGAGACCCCGGGAGGCTAAATGGCACCCCAGGGCTTGGCCCACCTCAAGGCAAGAGATGCATGCTCTCTCACTCTTGCGTGGTGGCTGATTTCCCTGGAGGATTGACTGTGCTCTCCCAAGGCTCCAGGTGCTAAGCACTGAAAAGGCAGCTCCCTCTCCTGGGACAGGATTCCAGAGTGTGACAATGACAGCGGAAAGACACTGATTTGGCAGGAAGGTTATTTTAAGCTGAGAATACAGTTCCAGCAGCTGCAGGGTGAGCCTCTCCCCCTGAGGTTCTCCTTTCTGCCCAAGGTGGCACTCTTGGAACTCAGTTGCTGCTGTTCTTTGAATGTGGCTTTTCTCCATTGACTTCATGAGGAGGCTTGGTTACCATGTGACCATGTGAGACCCAGTGGGACCTTTAGGGTGTGTTGACTGGGTTATTCAGTGTGCTGCTTTTGAAAGACTACCCAGTCCTCAGGGGATGCTGAGTTTATAATTTATGGTGGGTTGGTTTAAAGGGAGCAAGACCAATCCCTCTGTCTGTTTTGCCTTATGATTGCTGTCTCTCCATTTTTCTGTGTGTGTATGTCTGTCTATGTCTCTGTCTCTACACCTCTCTCTCTCTCTCTCTCTCTCTCTCTCTCTCTCTCTCTCTCTTGCATGTTCTTCTCCCATAACCATCTACTTTGAGATGACATGAGGACTCACCGTGAAGACCCTCATCGCAACCAATGTCATACTGGACTGTATATTTCTAAAACTGTTAGCTAGCTAAAAAATTTTTCTTCATACAGTAGGCAGCAGTTTCAAGCATTTTGGTTTCGTAATGCCACAATCCCTCTCCCAGGGCGTCTCCAACCAGAAAAGATTATTTTAAAGCCTTGATCTTCCAAGAAACTTGGGTCACCAAGCCTCAAACTATCCCACTGAAATCCTAACCCCACATCTTTTCCAACTAGCTGATATATAAGCTCTGACCCAAGTTCTTTAATCTCTGTGATGCCTGTGAATGAAACAAGTTCCCCTCGTGTTCATTTACCCATGCTCAATTAATTCACAGCGGCTCATCCCATCATTAGAACCTGGCTGGCAGAAAGTTTCCCTTTGCACAGAATATGAGAAGTATGCAGATGTCCATGTGGGCATGCTGGGCGAGGTGAAAGGAGTCAGTCAGTGCAGTACAGACGGTGTCCCAAGTGTGTAGGGAAGTACACTGCAGACACACGAGGCCCACCGTGTTCTGCTCAGTGCAGGGTGCTGATGGGAGCAGGCAGCAGAGGTACCGGTGGCGGTCCTCCTGCAGTTGAGACATCAGAGAAGAAGCCTGTGGGAACGAGGGGGTGCTGTGCAAAGACCTGGGGTGGGGAAGAGTGTGGGTGACTTTGGAATGTTATAAATCTCCTCTCAAGGAAAGGAGATGACAGAGCATGAGGAGGCCAGTGGGATTGGAATATCGCCTGTCACTGCAGGGTGGAGGAGGAGCTAGGGCTCAAATTGGAGTCAAGGCAGCCTGGTTAAGGACACTGAAATACAAGTGAAGTTCTCTCTGGGAGCAAAGGAAGCAATTATAGAGTTGGTAGAGCAGCAGAGGATTGGGGAGAGGGGGTACCATATAGTCCAACCGGACCAGAGTCCTGCTCACTCTCCAGTATGTTCTGCTGCCTCTCTGCACTTAAGCCTGTTAAGAATAAGAAGAGACTGGGCATCGGGATGAGGGACTGACAGAGAGAACAAGGGCACAGGTGCCAACTGCCTTCCTGCCACAGACCCTGCCCAGAGGGCCTGCGTCGGCTCATCCTAGAGACAATGCTGAAGGGGATGCTGGGATCTTCCCAGCCTTCCCTCCTCTCTCAGCTTGCTGAAGTCTTTCAAAGCCTTTCCAGCCTGCCTCTGGCTTCACTTCTGGGATCTATTATCCAGAGTTGCTCTCTCTCTCTCTCCCTTTCTCTTTCTCTCTCTCTCTCTCTCTCTCTCTCTCTCTCTCTCTCCCTTTCTCTCTCTCTCTTTCTCTCCCTCTCCATTTCTCTCTCTCTATTTCTCTCTCTCCATTTCTCTCTCTCTCTCTCTCTCTCTCTCTCTCTCTCTCTCTCTCTGTCTCTCTCTTTCTGTCTATGTGCCCCCCGCCTTATCTCTGAGCTCCCCAACAGAGGTCTGTACATCTGTTTTGAGGATAGTCTTATTAAACATGCACTTATAGCTGTGAAAGGACGGCATGTGGGAAGCCCATACATGGGACAGCATGCAGGATGCTTCTGCCCAAACATGCCTTGGCATCTGAGAAAACTGCAGGAGCAAAGTCAGCCGACAGCCCTCTCCCTTCCTCCTCCTTGGATGCTAGCCATAAAAGGATCTTTGGCTTTCACTGTGAGGTGAGTAGATATTGTGTCTGAAGAGTCACCTCTTCATGAAACCTCCAGAAGAGGGTCATTATCACTGAAGATGCAGGGACACAGAGGCGCCAGGACAAACAGGCCTTGATGAGTCCCCTGTTTGTGATCACCAAATCACAGCTCCTTTGTTCAGACACAAGTCCTCACATCATGATTGACATAAGGATACACCTGTTTCCCGGTTGCTTTGCCTCTTCATGTCTGGAGGCTCTTAAACAAAATACCAAGAAACTGTGATTTTCTCCTCTTATGCTGATGCCTCAGCTGGGAACCTAACCAAGGCTGACAAGACATCCTTTCTCTCCTGCAGATGCATTTTGAAAGCAGTATATATGTGTGTGTGTGTGGGGGGGGGGTATGTGTGTGTCTATGTGTGTATGTATGTGTGTGTCTGCGTGTATGTATATCTGTGTGTATATGTGTATATATATATGTATGTGTATGTAGTGTGTGCATGTGTGTATATGTATGTGTGTATGTTTATATGTGTCTGTGTATCTGTCTGCATATGTGTTTCTGAGTTTATGTGTGTCTATGTGTCTATGTGTGTGGTATGTGTACACGTGTGTATGTTTATCTGTGTGTATATGTGTAGTATGTGTGTATGTATGTGTGTATTTGTTTGGCATGTATATATGTGTGTCTCTGGTTCTGTGTATATGTGTATAGGTGTGTTTGTATGTGCCTGTGTGTGTCTGGGTATGTCTATGTGTGTGTATATGTGTACATATATGTGTACATGTGTCTAAGTATGCATAGTGTGGTATATGTATGCTTGTGTATGTATCTGTGCTGTATATGTGTGTAGTGTATGTGGATTTTAAGGAGGTAACTAGGTGGCAATATTCTTTTTGGTCTAGTCTGACCCTCTGGCTAGAAATGAGGCCTATAAGAAAATTCTTGTTCTGGAAGTCTTCCAGTACACATGTATGCTCACACTCACATGTGTGAACACACCAATCTGCTCACACTCATGCATGTTGACATGGAACTCTCTGCCTCCCCACTAGGTGTTCTGAATCAGTGCTGAAGCGTAATGCAGTCACCTGAGTTTCCAGAGCATCCCAGTCCCGTGGAGACTGAAAAGAACTGAGTAGGACAGATAGACTCCACAGTTCCGGCCACAAGCCTAGTGTGTGCTCCTGTGACCCAGCAGGAAGCTTGCTGACCTTTGAAGATGCAGCTTCTGCTCAATCTTGCAACATTCTTCATCTGCTTCTGACGTCGCCTCTTGTCAATTAGGCCTTGAGTGGCCTGGCATATGTGTATAATAGCTTTCTTCCCTTTCACTTGCATTAATAAACTGCTGTGGAATTCTATTTTCCCTTCTCTTTGCCTACAACAGCAGCTCTACAGCTTTATGGGCCTCCATATCTGCCAGAGGGGAGCTTGGGAAAATGCAGGGATTTCCCCTGCCCCTTTGCTTACTTCAGAGTTCTGCTGTGCAGCTGGAAGTGAGAAAAAAAAATCTTGCTTTACATAAAACAGGTTCATCCTAGGGTTCATCAGCGACGCCTGTGGGGAACGAGAGCCAGGCCAGATGCTAGACTGATGTGGGAGAACAGCCCTAGCCCCAGAGTGTTTTAGAATGTGGGTGTGGGTATGGGATGCTCCAGTTCAGGCAAGGATGCCCCTGATTCTTGAAGTGGCATGCATCTTTTCTGTGTTCTCTGTGTGACATAACCTGAGACCATAGGCCTCTGAGCCCTGGGCCATGCTCCTGCACAAGGCTCCTTGCTTAGGTCTCCTGGAGCTCCACAGGCAGAACTGATGGAGAAGACCATCTCATCTCTGAGTCTGCAGAGGGTAGGTACGAGGCATTGCTGCCTCTAGTCAGAACCAAAGTCTTCTGCAAACCTCGAACTTCTTCCTGGAAGAAAGTGTGGTGCACCAAGCTCAATACTGACCTTCCAAACTTACCAACGAGAATGGCTACCCCTTCCAGTCTACCTCACAGATGAAGATTCGGGAATATGGGAGTCAGGGTTGTCTATTCTTTAAACAAGAATTCTGGGTTGAAGCAAAATTTTGAAGCAGGCTAAAAGATACCCTGAAAGACAGTGGGACGGGAAGGGTGTCTATTTGTGATTAATCCAAGACTTCCTCTGTCGAGCTCGCCAAGGAGATGCACAAAGCAGAATTCTAGACTTGGCAGCTCACGGCCTGTGCCTCCCTCTGCTGGTCATCACTGGAACTGACTGTTGCTGGTTTTGACAGTGTTCTGTACCTTTGGAGCAGCAAGGGCGGCTGGCTGGGAACTGGGCACTCTCTTCCAGTCTGTTCTTGGAGGAGCTTTGCCATTTTACCCTTCTGGTCATCCCATGTTTCTGCCTGCCATTCTTTCTATCTACAGGGACCATCTATGACAGAGCTTTCTGACTGTAGGTCAGTTCATGCAGGAAGACCCAGGTGCATATCCCACCTGAGTCAGAATGCCTGAGCCTGCCTTCTTCAAATTTCCAACCCTGATTCCTGAGGAGAGACATAATGTCTTCTGTCTGAGTTGCCACATAATTTGTAAGTTGGTTTCAGACCCCAGAGAAACAGTAACAGAGTCTAGCACTAACTGAATATTGATGATACTCATGTCAGCTTTTGAGACATGAAAGATGTGCATGCGTGAGTGTGTGCATGTGTGTGTGTGTGTGTGTGTGTGTGTGTGTGTGTGTGAAACTTAGTTGGGGCCTGAAAATAATGTCTGAAGTTTAGCACTTTGACATGCTGAGCTGCAGAGAGAGTCTTGATATTGAGGAAGGTCTTCTACTGTCTTCCATCTCTCTGTTATCTTTCTCTTGATAGACATAGGGATGGACTTTCTTGTAATGTCCTAGAAAGGAATGTACTTATCCTAAACTCTTTCTAAGAATCTTATTGAACACAGGGAAGATTCCAGAAAACTAGAATTTGTCCTCCACACCCAGGGAAGACATTCCATCTTTTCTTCAACTGCAAACCTGAGAGACTCCATCTGTGCAAAAGCCCAACTTTTCCTGTATGTGATAGATTAGGGGAGTCATGAGGTTCTAGCTACCATTGTAGAGGAACTATTGGCAGTTAATGGTTGGTGGGGATGGAGAGTCACTTTTTTCAGTTATGTAGTCACTGGCAAATTGTGCATGATCCAGTGAATACCTCCCCACCAACACGCCACGCCCTGCTCCTGCAAGAAACCCCAATTAAACTCAGTGGACCACACATACAGAGAGACAGAAAAGCAGGAGATGACTTTTTAGGAAGAAAAGGAACTTCAATGGGAGAGGGATAAGAGGGTTATGAGGGCATAAATTAACAACATTTATTATACAAGGTTATATAATTGTCAAAGAATAAAGCACAATGACAGAAGTCAATCTCAATTCATAGGGCAATACTACCTCTTGCCTTCCCTAGCATATTCACAAACTAGTCTGTCTCAGCCTAATCATTCATACACCACTGTCTGGTCCATTAGCTGTTGTGGTCCTCTCATCCACACAGGATGCTCTACATAAGCACCTGCTGTAGTTTGAATCTGAAATGTTCCCCCAGCAGATAGTGCTGAAGGCTACAGAACTTTCACGAGGTTCCAGAGGATCTGGTAAAAGTGAGTCACTGGGGGTAATGCTGTCCGTGTTTCCTGTAGCATCCTCTGCTTCCTGGTCCACTGTGGCGTGAATAGCCTGTGCCATAATCTCCTGCCACTGTGAACTTATCTCTTTCATATGCCTTCTCAGTCACTATGGACTGGAGCCCCCTGAAACCAACAGCCAAAGTAAACTTTTTTCCATTCAGTTGTTTCTGCCTGTTGCTATGGTTATGGTGAAGCAAAGGTTAACTAGTGCATTGTCTGAGCCCCACTGGGACACTTGGTAATTGTTCTTCTACTACACAATGAGGATTAGATAAATTTTCACGTCCTTTCTCTTCTTTACCCTATCCGCTGTTAGCTCATTTCAGGAAACCTTCAGAGGCTCTGCTACTGTACTGGTATTATCTTCATGCTATAGAAACAAAACCAAATCCAAATACCACTAACATTTTGAGATCATAGCACACAGACAGGATTTGAATTCAGACAGTGTGTCTCCTTAGTCTCTCCTCCCCTGAACCACTCTGATAAGGAAGACAATCCACAGACCAATGCCATAGAACCCACCAGCAGTCACCCATGCAGGAATGAGAGATGAGACCAGTGGGAGGCTTGTCTGGATGGCGGTTCAGAGGTCTCCAGCATGGACTCTGGAGTCAGACGGGAATGGAAAGAGTTCTCCAGCTGTCCCCTGTGAGCCACGAGACCCCAAGAAAGCTGGCATTTGGTCCCGAGGCTCAAACACTTCATCTGTAATGTATTAGAATCACACCATTTTCACTGAGTTTTCAAACATAAAATGGAACCAATCACAACGTTTAGCATAGTGTGTGGCAGCAGGAAGCCTCACCAAAGGCCAGCTTCCTTCCTTCCTTTGAAGTTGGACTGAGGCAGCCATCTGCAACAGAGAGGATAATGGCAACAGTGTTGCTGAGGGTTTTCACAGTAACTCTTAGTGGCTCTGTATTGTCAGAGAACATATGAGCGTTGGACACACAGGTTGTTCCACCTCAACGGTTCATCCATAAAGAGTCAGAACACATTTTTGTGAATGAAGATGCTCTGACGAAAACCCCCACTCTGTACACTAGTCCAAACCGTTACTTCCCAGGCATGGATGTCCAGATCCCACTCATTTATCAAGACCAGCACACACCCAGGTCATGAATTCCCAGGACGTTGATATTCTCCATCTAAGATGGAGCCACTGAATTCCCCTCCACCAGCCCTTATTTAACACTTATCATTGAGATCTCAGCTCAATTGTCACTTTTTAAAAAGCCTCTCACTGTGTAACCAAAGCTGACCTTGAACTCAAAATCCTCCTGCCTCAGTATCCTGAACCCTGGGTTTGTCACTTGGTTTTCATATCATTGTATATCCCCATTTTTTTCCTCCAGGGAGAATTTACATTATATTTATTTGGGTGGCTATATCAACAATGTCTGTCTCTCTAAGAAAATGTTTTCCCTTCTGTAAAAGGGTAAGGTTGGCTCTGGCATCACA
The DNA here is from genome assembly GCF_011762505.2 of Arvicanthis niloticus. NCBI lineage: Eukaryota > Metazoa > Chordata > Mammalia > Rodentia > Muridae > Arvicanthis > Arvicanthis niloticus. The sequence continues at coordinate 85,771,447 of NC_047663.1, read as the reverse complement.
GGATTGAAATAATATCATCATCAACAACAACAGTAACAATAACAACAAAACACGTGACGAGCCTGGCTCAGTGTCATGACTTTGAACGTGACTCCCTGCATCTTGTCCTAGAAGGTCCATAGGATAAAGCAGCACACTTCCTACTTAGCATCAAACTGCAGCTCTAGGTTTGTTCCCCTTGATATGGCTGGTTCTTACATCACCAGAGCCTTCCCATTAAAAGTCTAGCTTCTAGCTGGATCTACACTGAGTGTATCCACTGATTTTTCTTTGTGAATAGCCAGATGATTCACCAAATACTTATTGAGAACAGCCGGATGCCAGGCATCCTTCCAAATGCTTTGGGTGCATCATCTCCGCTGACTGGTTTCTCTGTAACTGGTCTGCTTCTTAGTAAAACCTGACGTCAGTGTCTGCTGGGACAGATGGGAAATACAGGAGTGCGGGGAGGACTACTTTTTTGGAAGGAAAGGGAGGAACTTCTCGGCTGCTAGGACTCGGGTTCAGGAAAGATCCAGATCTTCTACAACTTCACTACAGTTTCCACAGACTCGCCTGACTGCCTGCCCTACATGTAAAGACAAGCCTGTATTTTCGGTAGACAAATCCTTGCTGTTTAGAATAGGCTTAAACCTTTTGAAGAAAAAGGCATAGACAGAAGCTGTGCTGAAATACATTCTCACAAACTGCCTGACAGGAGTCTCAGGGTAGAGACTGGACAGCTGTCCGAGGGGCCTGGGAAAGGAGTTGATGGGAGTGGTGCAGGACAGAGGCAGAAAAAAGCACAGAGAGAAAGGAGGGAGAAGAAACTGGTGTCACAGAGAGAAATAGACCAAGCTGTGTGTTCTGCAGTCAGGTGGCAGAACCAGGCAGCAATGCTGGCTCAAATGCCTGGGGGGGTCCAGAAGCCCAGCTTTGGTTGACAATTGGTGCCCTGGAGAACTCAACTTCAGACTTCCAGAGGGGGGGGCGGAGCTACCCTGAGAGAGAAGAGGATGCTTGGAGTACTCCCTGAGGGAGGACTCATCATTTGTGTTCACAGCCCTTCCTAACAGGGATAAGGTGCAGGTGAGATGTTCCTTCCTGGCCTGAGGTGACTTGCTGGAAACTTCTCTGAGGGAGAGGCAAGCTCCAGCACCTCCTTCCTGGGACTCCAGTACTACACCACCAGAAAGAAAAGGAAGGATAGGACGTATGCTGGGTGAGCCGAACCTTCTGGATTCCCACTAGGGTCCTGAAGGGACTGGAATGAGTGTCTACCGCCCCCAGGTGTGTGGAGCACTGGGAGGAAGCAATTGGGTGCTGAGACAGCTTCGGAGAAGTCTCCTGGCTTGCAGTGAGCTTGGTTTACGCTTCACTTCCCAGCCCAACTGCCCGTGAAAGGAGGCTGCCTTCCTCAAGTACTGTAATTGGAATCCATTTCTCCACTTTGGTTCTGGCAGGGCCAGAAGTGGCGGAAAACGTGCCTGCTCAGCCAGTCTGGGTGAAAGAGTCAGAGACTGAGGAAGTTCAGACCCTCTGGGACAGTGGACAGATTGTTAAAGGAAGGGCCAACCATGATCCTGGGAGACAATGACCCAGCCCAGATGCAGAAAATCGTCATGGCTGCAATTTCCAGGTCACCTCTTCTGAACTGAGACTTGTGCATTTTCTCACAAAACCCCTTTAGACACTTTTTTTCCCCAGCTCCATACTCCACTAGGGCCCACTCAGAGGGGACCCAGGCTTCCCAAGGTGAACCTTTGGTTCAGGATGATGTGCCAGGCTCCAGGTTCTATCTATTTAAGTGTTGTCAGGGAGCATTGAGGGAGATATCCACTTGTTTTCCCCTTGAATTTATTTGGGTGGCTGTATGAGACTGTGGTGCTTACAACTGACACAGTCAGCTGTTGACTGCTGATGTGACAGTAGACAGACCCACAGAGTCTTGAGGTGGTAAAGCTGGGCTTGAATCCAGTAATGTGTTCCTCGATGCTGAACTCAGTCAGTATGGCGTATTGCTTTCATAAAAATAAAAGTCAGATTTGGGGATGTAGCTCAGTGGTAGGCTGATTTCTTAGGGTGTCAGGCCTATAGTTACATGCGCAGAACTAAGGGTATGAAAATTCCCGGAGACTATATTATACACTAGTCCAGCTCCACACATGCTGTGGTTTGGACCTGGACTGCTCTCCAAAGGCCCGTGTGCAGGAGACTTGATGCTGTTGAGAGACTGCAGAGCTTTTGGAGGATGGGGCTTGGTGGTGGGAATGTGGGTCACTGGAGTCATTCATGCCTTTGACCCAAACCCTCTCTTGTCTGCCTTTCTTGTTCCCCTCCACTTGCTCTACTGACCACAGGCCCCAAGACTGATAAAAAACCAGTTAATCATAGGCTTATAAAACCCTCTGATACCACATCTAGAAGTCCACCTTTCTTTCTTCTGGGATACCTTAGGTAATTTTGTCACAGTGGGAAGCCATGCATACAGATATTACTGAGTGGGCTAGACGGTGAGGTACCACGAGGAACCACGAGGAAGGTAAAGCAGGTTATCTATCACTCCCGATGTCTTAGGGTTTCTGTGACTGTGAAGAGACACCTTGACCACAGCAACTCTTATAAGGGAAAACATTTAATTGGGGCTGGCTTATCGTTCCAGAGATTTAGTCCATTGTCATTAAGGTGGGGTGCTTGGCAGCATGCAGGCAGTCGTGGTGGGTGTTAGAGAGGTAGCTGAGAGTTCTACATCTGGATCCACTGTCAGCAGAAATGAGAGCAACACTGGGCCCAGCTTGAGCATTTGAGACCTCAAAACCCACCCCCAGTAACACTCTTTCTCCATCAAAGCCGCACCTACTCCAACAAGGCCACGCCTCTAAATTGCGGCACTCCCGATGAGCCTATGGGGCTGGCCGTTTCATTCAAACTGACAAAAGGAGGAACACTTGTATGCCCTAATAATCTATATGCCTTTTACAGTATCCTGAAAATGTCTAATTCCAGGTTAAGCCATCAACCTCATCTGGGAGGCTCCTGCAGCTCCAGGCTTAGGGATTAGATCCAGATATGCAGGGTGATAGAAGGTCATCTGGGCTTGTTTTGTGGTAACGAGAGAAGTAAGGGGTGGGGATCATCTTCTAGGGAGATGGGAAGGGCTGTGGACACCATGGATGTGGTGTGAGCATAGCCACAGTGCCCAGCAGCAGCTTGACAGGTGAAGACCTGGCACAGGGGGAGCTGCATGTCCCTGCGTGTCCCTGCTGGAAACTCGCAGGCTTGGGTGTGAGCTTTCTGAGCTGGGAGGAGCTAATTCTCTTGCCAACCCTGTATAAACTGTACTTGGGAATCCACTCTTACGTCACAGTTCTAGTTTGCTTTCTATTGCTGTGATAAACACCATGACCAAAAGCAGCTTGGGAGAAGAAAGGGGTTATTTCATCTTACAGCTTACAGTCCAGCATGGAGGGAAATCAGAACAGGAGCTCAAGGCAGGAACTGAAGTAGAGGCCATGGAAGAATGGTGCTTACTGTCTTGTTCTCCATGACTTGCTCAGTCTGCTTTCTTATACAACTCAGGACCACCTGCCCAAGGGTGGCACCACCCACAATGGATTGGGTCCTCTAGCATCTATCATTAGTCAAGAAAATGTCCCCACAGACTTCCCCGCAGGTCAATATGATGGACGCAGTTCCTCAGCTGAGGTCTTCTTCCTGGATGACTCTACCTTATGTCAAATTGACAAAAAAAAACCAAAACCAAAACCAAACCAAAACAAAACAAAACAAAACTAACCGGCACACTCAATTGTGTGACCATCTCCTAGTAAGGGAAGCAGATAGTTACTCTATGGGGATTAAATGAGATAGTTTAGCTGGAGATAAAAGAAGAGGTTACTTAAGCAAACTGTACCTGGCTGGCCCAAAGTCCTGAACCTGGTGATTTTCTGTCCTGGTCCTTAGAGGCCACAGGAAGGGCTGGGAATGCAGGAGTTCAGTTCAATCCTAGTGCACCAGGCCCTGGAGCTAAGCACCTCACTGAGGCCAGGGCTATCAGAGGTGCTGCTGCTGCTGCTGCTGCTGCTGCTGCTGCTGCTGCTGCTGCTGCTGCTGCTGCTGCAGCCTTTTGTACCAGTTCACTGGAGCTCTGGGGGTTTTGCTTTCTGCATTGCCCACAGGAAGCATGGAGCCTGCTTTCTAGGGGACCCATTGGCTTTCGTTAGTGGGTGTCCTGACTCAGAAGAGGCTTCTTCCTCTTTCTCTTAGAGATAGTCTTAGGGGCTACAAAAGCTGCAGGTGATTTTATTACTCTTTGGATCCCTACTTCCCAAGGCCAAAAAGACCATTACTTTAAGCAAGCTGAGACAGGGGGATGGCTTTTAGTTTCAGCTTCCTTGGAGCCATGGTAAACATGAGCCTTGCAGGAGTGCTCCTTGCTGCTGCACTGGACATCTAGGAAGAGTAACATTTCCTTCCAGGAAGTCAGACACCAACAGACATCAGCACCAGCAAGTCCAGACCCCCACATGTACCAGGCACTGAAGACTGAGGTCCATGAACACAGACCCCTGAGTGCTAGATGCTGGGAATTGTTCCATTTCACAGACTGATAATACTGAGTCTCTGGTCCCTGACTTGCTCAAGTCAAGCACACAGTGACTTTCAGATCTTGGATTAATGCATGTGACTTTGTGACTCAATTGATGTCCTTTATTTTGTTCTGATGCTGATTCCCCATAGAGGCAAAGCAAGAGAAGGAGGAGAAGGTCACGCTTCCAAATTGAGCTAGAAAATGACACAGAAGACAGTATTAAGGGCAGGAAAAGGGCAGCTGTTTTTTACTGGGCTAATGCAACTGGTGTTATTAAAGCTCTGTCTATGTGTCTGTCTCTGACTCGTGTGTGTGTGTGTGTGTGTCTGTCCGTGTGTCTGTCTGTGTGTGTCTATCTCCCCCATCCCCCATGTCTATGTGTCTGTCTCCCTGGCCCCATTTGTGTGTGTATGTGTGTGTGTGTGTGTGTGTGTGTGTATGTCTGTGTGTCTGTCTCCCTGACCCTGTTTCTGTGTGTTTGTATGCGTCTGTCTGTCTGTGTGTATATCTGTGTGTCTATCTATCCGTCTGTCTGTATGTCTGTCTCCCATTCCCCCATGCATGTATGCGTGTGTTTGTGTGTGTACAAGTAACTCTTTTTAGGTTTCAAAGTCCTAACGGTAACAGCACTAACAGCTTCAGGCCCACTGGGCCCTGAGGACAGAGAACCACCAGAGTGACCCACCCCCTGGAAGCTCTGTATCAGGGTTCCATGCAACACAGAGGTGCCACTATACCTTTAAGAAGGAAGGGATTAACTGCACCCCAGGAAGTAGCAGCTTAAAACTCCCAGAGCTAGAGAAGTGGCCCTGAGGCCCTCACGCATGTTTGTATTATGTTCATGCTGGGTGCTGCTATTTGTTCAGAGTGGTGAGGAGCCATAAGAGATGGACTGCTCTGTGAAGAGGAAGAATGACTGACCCAGGACCAGGGTTCTGCTCACTATCAACCATCCTCGCCCAGCCAAAAGGACTCTCTGGCTCTTGGCCTGCTTGTCTTGGCCTGCTTTGGTCCCAATATTGCCAATGGGTAGGAGATGTATGAACACTTTGTTCTCAGGAACAGATTGACACTTGGGAGATTCCAGTTGGTTTACTTCACTTTCAAAAGAGGCCTCAGTCTCCACATCTGTAAAATCGGAAGGATAACGCCTCTCTCTTCTGGTGATGAGATGGGGTGCAGTACACCAGTCCAGCAGGACACTTGCAAAGGGGCTTGTACTGGCTGGTTTTGTGAGCAAAAGGAGCCTCCCTTGAGGAAATGCTTCCATGAGATCCAGCTATAAGGCATTTTCTCAATTAGTGATCAACAGCGGGAGAACTCATTGTGGGTGGTGTCATCCCTGGGCTGATAGTCTTGGGTTCTATAAGAAAGCAAGCTGAGTAAACCAGGGGAAGCAAGCCAGTAAGTAACATTCCTCCATGGCCTCTGCATCAGCTCTTGCTTCCTGGCCTGCTTGAGTTCCTGTCCTGATTTCCTGTGCTGATGAACAGCAATGTGGAAGTGTAAGCTGAATAAACCCTCTCTCCCCAACTTGCTTCTTGGTCATGATGTTTGTGCAGGAATGCAAGCCTCGACTAAGACAGGGCTGCTAATAAAACAGGGTTCTGCCTGTTTTCTTCTGTCCTACCCCTCACTCCTATGCCTGCTGCCCAGCATACCAGCACATAAGGTCCCATGTAGCATGTCTGAAAAGTTACAGAGTCACGCAAAATCGCTGCCATGCCGGGGAAGGCGTGGTGTGCTGTCCGGGTAATGGTTACATAAGCAGCTGTTACAGTTAATGGCATCATGCAAACAATATGAAACATTTATTCAAGTGGCTCCACACTCCTGGGAATTTGATTTAATCAGCTTGCACTTCTGCTCTCATTAGAATGAAGCCTGACAGCTCTGGTCCACAGCCCTACCTCCGCTCAGCAGCTTACAGCTACTGAAAGCAAATATTTTTACTGTGCCACAATTAAACATTTATATAGCACCCGGCTCCCCATCTGGCCTGCGGATGAGAGGGGAGATGCAGTGAACTCATGTTAGAGAAGGCTCCTGAAGAAGAAAGCTGATGCCTATCAGGATGAACACGCCATCTGAGGGGCATGCCAGGGGAGGAAGCGGTCCACTGGTCCCCGCACTTCTCTGATGCTGAAGCTGGAGGCAGCCAAGAGAAGCTGCTTCTCCCTGCTCTTCATTTCCCCCATTCTGAGCCAAGTGGGATTTTTGTGATTTCAATTAGAATTCTAATCTGTCACAACTTAGAAGCCATGGGCGATGCTCAGAGGAGCCTCCAAAGATGTGTGATTTAAACTTACTGGGTATGAAAGTAATGCAGCCAAAATTCCATCTTTACTCCGCTACGGTTTTTGCAGACTTCCAACTCATCTCTGGTCCTTTCTGGGCCCCAGTCTCTCTAACTATAAGAAGCCAGGGGCACAGAATATTTTTTAAAATGTGCTCTCTGTAACTAGTCACAAGTGAGATCTCTTCAAAGTAAAGGGCCGGGGAGGTGGCTGAGCAAGTCATGTGACTGACGAATGAGTGTGATGACCTGAGTTCAAATCCCCAGCACCCGTGTGCAAACACAAAGTGGTGCAATCTGTAACTCCCTTCCTGGGGAGACAGAGAAGGGTGGATCTTGTGGGCTTGGTGGACAGCCAACTAAGGCAAAAGTCTTCAGGTTCAGAAAGAAACCTTGTCAGGCCACACATGCCTGACAACCTGAGTTCAGTCTCTGGAACCCACAGATAGACAGAAGGATCGAATGGACTCCACAAGGTGTCCTCTGACCTCCACATGTCCCAGGGTGCAGGCACCACCCCCATCAGCACACACACATGCTCAACTTTAAAAAATAAATGGAAAAATAAGGTGAAAAGCAATAGATGAAGACACCTATGTCAAACTCTAGTCTCTGTGTGGTACATATGGGTAAATATGCATCAGTGAGTTACACAGAGATGCGTACACACATATACACAGAAAGAAAAATGAGACAGAGGAAGGAACGAACAAACAAAGAAACAAGGAGAGAGTCTCAGGGTTAAGAAAGTTTGGGAAATGCTGTTTACCATCTGGGAAAGAAATAGAATATTAAAAGAGGTTGAGAAATCCGTAGCCAAGAAGCCTGTTTTGTTGAATATCGCCAATATCACAAATGTCTACCAATATTGATTCAGAGAACTGTCAGGCTGGATTATCTCCAAGGTCTTTTTGCTTTTCAATCCTTCAAGTCAGCTCAGACCAGCTTCCTGCCTCCAAACAGGAGGCTCACTGTCTATCTTTGGAATCAAGCCCAGCTGCACACTTCGGTCCAGCTTAGTAGCTCGGCGAGCCCCCTTCCGGTTGCCTGTCTTCCTCTTCCTGTGCCTGGGCTCACCCTCCTGACCAAGCTGCTAGAATACCCAGAGATTCACTTTCCCTTTCTCCTTGGCTTCCCACCCAAGTCATAGAAACTACAGACAATTCATTGCTCTGCTTGATATGCTGAAACTAAGGATCAGAGAAGGTGTGTGACTAAGACACAATCACACAGCAATGTGGATTTGATTTATATTCTCCCCTGTGATACAGTTTAACCCCAGGTTCTCAGACATTATTTTGAAGCTCCTTTCTCACTATGTATGATTTTTATCATGCACAGAATGATGATATTCTTCTGAAAGAGTATCTATTTGCCTGTGCAAGTCCCACCTCTGACAGAGGACAGCGTGGTGTTGAAAACACTCTCTCTGCCAGGCCAGAGAATGCCCAGCTGCTTCCTGTTCCTTCTGCCAGCTCTTGAAGCCAATCACTATGCTCTCTGGAATTATTTGGTCAGTCATTCTGTTGAAAACCATGTTTAAACTCCCTTCAGTGTGGGGTTAGTCAGAAGTCTAGAATCAAATCATCTCTAACAAGGGTTCGCTGTCAATTAATCATCCACACTGGAAAGGGCCTTGGTGAACTGGACCCTTGAGCTACTGTTCACCATCCCAGGAGTGACAGTGAGGTAACCTGGCAGGTGTGATAGTCTTGGTGCTGTAGTCTCTTTTGTCATCTGGAGAGGTGGTTAACACCTTATCATAGAGCCCCAGGCATACCTGCACCAGGCCAGGGACAGCCGGATGGCCCTATCCCTGAGCCAGAGCAAGCCCTGGCTAGACACCAAAGTCCAGTTTCTAGAATTATAAGGAGTAAAGCTTCACTATCCACCAGTCCCCCTGGTTCAGAATGCCTGTGTCAGCTGCTACACGGACCCTAACAGATGGGGCAGTGAAGGAAGGGGCAGGTTACGAGACTCTCACTTATAAAATGACTGGGGTAAGGGCTGTGTTTCAAGGACAACAAAAATGCTTCATCTTTTGCAGCAAGACAAAATGCCTCTGAAAGCATGGTTTTCTATCAGATCCTTTGTGACCAGCAAACAAGAACACTCCATGGCCATGTTTATCAGCAGAGGCAGAGACATGAGTTACCCTGGCTGTGTGCCTGCTCTGGGGACCCCTTCAGAACCAGTGTTCCCCATCTCATGGTCTCTTTTCTAGGGGCAAGGTTGCTAGGCTGATCCAAGGTGCAGTTTATTCATGGTTTTCCATGTGAGGAACATCTGCCCACCAGATGGCAGTGCGCCTATGACATCTTACACAATATCATTTTGACCCCGTAGTGCAGTGGTTCTTACCCTCTCTACTGCTGGGACCCTTTAATACCATTCTTCACATTGTGGTAACCTCCAGCCATAAAATTAGCTTCATTGCTACTTTGTAGCTGTAATTTTGCTACTGTTATGAATCCTAATATGAATACCTGTGTTTTTGCAGGTCTTAGGCAACCCATGTGAAAGGGTTGTTTAACCCCCAAAGGAATCACAACCCACAGGTTGAGAACCACAGCGCTACAGGCTAGATTAGCCTTCTACAAGTGGTAAATTGTGTTGCAACAGGCTAGTAGGGCCCAAAATGCAGCTAGACTGAACTGAGAAGCCCTGTAGGGATGAAACACCTGCAGGAATCGAAAAGGAGGTGAAGAGATGTGGCTATGGCAGCACAACATCTCACAGGTAATCATTCCATGTGGATTACAAATTAGATGATAATATTTTGAATATACAGGGTTAGATGATTGATTTTTCAAAAACGACTTACTTGTCTTTCCCCTATAACACACTACCAGAGAGTCTACCTCACTGAATGTGGCCTTATGTATCCCTGTTGGCTTGAGAGGAGACACTGTGGGTAGGGGAGGGTGTCAGAGGCAAAGCTGCTGGAGCCGGTGGCCCCGGTCCCATGGGACCTGGAAAATGAAGCCTTGCAAATCCGCCTGGCTTGAGCTGTGGTGCCTTTGTTTATTTTGCAGTTTTGACTCAACTGTGTAAAGCGTCAGCATCCCCAAGCGTCCCCATATGTCAGTGAACATAAAAATGTACCACGTGCTCCATCCAGATGCTATGATGGGAGGCGAGCCCAAACCCCGTGTGCTCACACCTCCTTTCCAGTGTGACTCTGAACAGCACCCCTTCGTGGAGAACTTTCCAGGGAAAACAGTAAATTATATGATTCCCCAGTGCTAAATGAGCTCACACACACTAAGCACCTGCCAACAGCAAGCACACAGCCATGGGGAAAGATCATTCAACTCCATGCGGAAGGCTTAACTTTGTTTATTCCAACTGACGTCTAACTTCAGTCCCATTTCAGCACAAAGTAAAAAATTCAGCCTGGTCACTTTCAGTCATATGGAAGCTTCTGGATGGGAGAACGCAGAATTTGTGATTAGCGATTTTTTTTAATTAGAAGAATAGCTGGAATCAGAACTGGCTTTTAAAGACCTTGTCTCAGTGGTTCTCAACCTTCCTAATGCTGCAACTCTTTAATACAGCTGCTCGTGTTATGGTGAACCCCAGACATAAAATTATATCATTGCTACTTTATGTCTGCAATTCTGTTGCTGTTATAAATCATAATGTAAACATCTGATACACAGGATATCTGATATGTGATCCAGAGGGACCGAGACCCACAGGTTGAGAATCACTGCCCTGGCAGAACTCTCTCTCTCTCTCTCTCTCTCTCTCTCTCTCCTCTCTCTTTCTCTCTCTCTCTTTCTTTTACACACACACACACAGAGAGAGAGAGAGACAGAGAGAGAGAGAGACAGAGAGAGACAGAGAGAGAGAGAGAGAGAGAGAGAGAGAGAGAGAGAGAGAGAGAGCACAGCACAGCACAAGGAAGGAGAAACAGGCACAACACAAAGGCTGGAGGAAGTTGAAGATAAAGGCCAGCAATGGGTTTCTTGAAAGAGATGCCACCAAGCAGCCATCACAGGCTTTGACTCACCGATAGCATGTGAGAATGTAAAGCCAGAAGGGCAGATAAAACTAACCTTGAGGCTTGTGGTAGGTGAGAAAGGGCAGAAAGGAGAGAATTTAGGTTGACCAAGAAGATGGGAAGTCCAGCAATGGATAAGTGAGTGGTCTAGTCACCCAAAAGAAGGCATTCGTAGACACCAGAAGAGGAGGCCAGGCAGGACAGTCCAGTGGTAAAGAGGTGCATTCTTCTAGAGGATTTGAACTGGAAGGATCCAGCAGGCTGGTAAAACCAGTGAGTTGTTTATCACTGCTCCACAGGAAGCTTAGTCTATGCTACCCTCCAGGAGGCCTTGTTAGGGGAAGGGGTTGAGGCCAGGGCCTGCACCCAGAACTCTGGCTGCCCTTCTACCACAGTAAAGAGGAGGAGAGGAGGCAGGGCCACCAGAAAGCAGGGAATAGAGGGTAGGGTGGAGCTGACACCTGAAGGAGCAGAGATCCTCTCTCCGTAAAGCTGAGCCGTGGATCAGAGCGGTCTCAGCTGGCTGGGCATGGATCCTGGGCACAGCAGAACTCCTGTCATGTAGAAGAGCTGCACTGCTTCCTCAGGAGACCATGGTTGCTGGCAGCCTAGTCTCTTATCCAATAACTCTTATTGGGTTTGGTTTTTATTATTATTATTATAAATGTAGAACATGTTCATCGTAGAGAAACGAGAGGCCACAGACAAATGGAGAGAAGAAATTAAAAGTCGGGAGCTGTCTTACTCTTCAGAGAAAACGGCTGCTTCTGAATGGACCAATTTTTTTTCTGGACTTTCCCCTGACAAACATAATTCAGAATTTGTTTTCTGCTGGTACATATGAATATATGTAATTTAAAATAATCCCTATTAGTGAAATTCCTTACGGTCTATATCTGAAACAGACCGGCCAGCTTGTGACTAAAATTTTATACCTCCTGAGACACATCTCCTCCCCCCTCCTCTCCATCCTCCTTTTTCCTCTCCCCCTCCTCCCCTCTCTTTCCCCTTCACCCAACATCCCACTTCCTTCTCTTTTTCCAGGTATTTCATAGAACTGTGGTTTGGACTAAATTGATAAACTTGGGGTAGGTACCTGGGCTCAATCCTACACACAGGGAAGCACTCCAAAAATATATGTCCCTACTGTCACAAACTTTTATTCAGGAGCCAGCTGAGTGTTCTCCATGTTAAATGTGGAGATCTGGCTGGCTCTTCCTAAAGGGTTTCCACAGCATCGGGTTGTAGGATAAAACAGAGAAGATGGAAAGCTGTTTTGACAGGGCTGCATCTGTTCCTTGACTTCCAGGATGGCTTAGCTGTGAAGGACAAGTCTCTTCCAGGATCTTCCTAAGCATGGATTCTTTCAACTGAGTTTTAGGAGGAGGACACAACAAATTCAGGCTCTTGCCTGGTCCCGGGCTTATGGTTTCTCATGTAGCAGACTATGGGCCAGCCTGCTCTAGTTAGAAAGGGAGCCCTGTTACTGAGATCCAAGCTGCTAGATAGCTTTACCCCCTGATGGACAACTATCCCCATCTGCAATGTGGCAAGAGGCCAGGTGCACTCCATTTCTATCTTCAGCCTCAAGAGTTTCTTAGGGACCTGCCCCAACCTCCCACAGAGAAGCTGTTATGGAAGACAGGACAGCAGGAAGAGGCAGAGAAAAGACTAGAGGACTCAGGGGGCTTCTGGAGGCTTGTGTCGCTCTAAGAATAATGCCTTCCCCCTCACTTTGGCCTCCCAAGCCTCTTGATCAACATTCATTGGCTCATGGACCTTCTCCTTCTGTTATCCAGCCACACACAGAGCAGCCCCTCACAAGCTCAACCCATCCTGAGCATCATAGAGGCTGTTCCTCAGACTGGAGTGTGCTTCCTAAACTTTCCTTGCTGTCAGCCTCCTGATACAGAGCAGCAGTCACCTCTACAGGAAAAGTCCCCTGCTTCTTCTCATTTCCCATGTAAAATGTGCACAATATTAGCCTTGGGGATGGAGGGACACCCAGGATAGGAATGACCCTTCATGGGGACAGGGGACACTTCAGAGGGGAAAGGTCTACAGCAAACATCTAAATCAGACACAAGCAGGTGCACCACAGAGAAATGACACTGAGGGACTGGATAGAGGGCCTCAAGCTGGGATCACACCAAGTGATAGGAGGGCCCTTTACAGAGACAACCTAAGCCTGGAATCACAAAGCAGAAGGGTACAGCTTTGCCTCCAGGGACACCGTAGCAGGTTACACTCTGGGTAGTTTGTCCGGAGATGTTGACAGCTGTGACAACGGGGCATAGTAGGTGGTAAGCCGAGCTACTTTTAGCATCCCTGAGGTCCACTGTCACCATAGATAAATTAGTCTCCATGACTAGAAACTATCCTCCAACGGTCAGTGGTTTTATGTCTGAGACTCAAGAATGGAAATTAGTTAAGAAAACACAGTAAATACAAAAATAGGGGCCCATTAGTGAGAGAGCCTTCCCCCAGCTTTCCTGCAGCTGGCTCAGTTGGAATGCAGAAGGACAACAGAAAACCCACCCAGCTTGCCCATAACAGCCAGAATCTGCTCAGGAAGAAAGGGCAAAGATGACGGCAGGTGGAAGACCACATCATGTTGTGCTAAAGAAAAAAAAAATGTTTACAAACTACAAACATAGGCAGAGATGCAGTGTGTCATCCGAAAGTGTTTGCTGAGCACCTGCTATGTGCTAGGAGCCCTTATCAGAGGTTCACCTCACTTCTACCCCGTACCTCCCAGACACACAGACAGAAGTCAGAGCCACAAATGTGACTTCTTTTCCATGGGCACACACCACACTCTCAGTTCAAGGGCTTAAGTATATTGTGATAGGAAATTATAAATAATGATCTGTCCGTCTGTCTGTGTATCTGTCTGTCCCTCTATCTCTCTGTCTCTTCCTGCTTCTCCCTTTTCTTCTCCCATCCATCTTCTCTCTGTTTCTTAAACACACACGCGCGCACACACATGCTCACACATTCTCTCTGTCTTTCCCTCTCCCTCTCTTCCTTTCCCCCTCCCCCCCCCTCTCCTTAACAGGTTTTCTTCTAGGAAAGTTCAAGAAAGTTCAGATTCTGTTTGGACTTCATTCCTGCAGGCAAAGACATGGAGGTCAAAGCAACAGCAGCACTTCGGTAATTCTGAATGGGGGCGGGGCTGACATGGGGTGGAGCGATTGCAGAGCTGCCCCTGCTGTTTCTTTCAAGCATCACCCTTGATTTACCGGTGCCTTCACCTATGTGGTTATAGCAGGAGTAACTGAGCGATGTTTTCCGGCTTTTAAAAAGCTCTTAGGTTAACTTGCATCTTCCACGAGACCTTGCAACATTGCTAGAGTCGTTATTAACCCCATCCTACAAAGATTCTGAAGCTCAGGTAAGCCAAGGGCCACATGCTTGAGACAGAGATATGGACAGGCAGTCGGGAGTTGAAGCCATCTCTCCCGATTTTAGGATCTGAGTCCTGTCTATAATGGCACAGCTGCATCACAAGTGCTGTGACATTTTAATTGCACATGGCTATGTTTAGAAAGGTTTCATAATGAGAGGAACTGACCCCATTGAGAGACAAGGCATGGCATGATCAATCTGAAGTGGCCATCATGTAACCCTGCCTCCTGTCCCCAGCCAGTCCAGGCAAGTGCAGGTCTGCAAAGGCGTAGGGAGCCATGGCCTTCACTAAGCAGTCTGAGGCTCTAGAAACAACACTGGTATTAAGGCATGCCTCATTCTGTGGATGGGATTGGAGATTTGTTCTTTTCTACTCCAAGATGAGTTACTTCTTTGTCAAGTGTATCCACAAGGTATGTTGCCAACTGTCATATTAAGGTTTCTATTGCTCCAATAAAAACCACAGCTGAAAGAAACTTGGTGAGGAAAGAACATGGCCCATCATTGTCTATCACTGAGAGAAGAAGGCATGGCAAGGACTCACACAGGGCAGGAACCTGGAGGCAGGAGCCGACGCACAGGCCACAAGGCTTACTGCCTTGCTTTCCATGGCTTGCTCGATTTGATTTCTTATATGACCCAGGACCATCTATCTGCCCAAGGTGGCCCCACCCTCAGTGGGATGGGCTTTTCCCACCTCAGACATTAGCCACGGAAATGCCCCACAGACTTGCCCAGATGACCAGAGCTTTTGTCAAGTTGATTCAAACTAACCAGAACACTGGCCTACTAGTTATCTGTTTGAGCCACAGGAAGCAGCACACTGGCCCACTGTTACCTGTCTGCCTCTTGCTTTCAGCTCTCTTGTTCTGGTATTGCTTATGGCTAAGTAACCTTTACTCAACTGACGAATGGCCTCAAAGAGAAGCAACACTAGTAATTCAGACACGGTGTAGCATCTTCTCTTTAGGTGCAGTAATGAAAATTCTTAATAAAAAGAAAAAATAGAATAATGGTTTTGCCAAGGTCTCCTATGTTATGTCATTTTTGGTAATCTCTCATTTTAGTTGAGCTGTGTCTCAGGCGTGCACACACAGAACAGTGCAAAGGTGCATATAATGCATGCTTTCCAGCATCCCCTGGGAAGCTTATGATGCATCCCTCAAGAACAATGGGATGGTACTGTCAGAAAATGTAGAGTGTGTTAATGCTGCTTAAGAAAGGAAGGTAAAGCCGTGCGGGCATTCGTCGGGGCTGCGGTGTGTGTATGGGGACTGGAGATGCCGTTTGAAGTGTGCAAGGGTTTGGGGGTGTGGAGATCTGCATGGGTGCTGTGTAGGATGTGTGTGTGTGTGTGTGTGTGTGTGTGTGTGTGTGTGTGTGTGTGTGTGTATGTGGTTCTGTGGGTGTAAAGGTCCATGTGTGTGGTGTGGGTGCTGTGTGGATTGTGGAGGTGTTTGTGGAATGTGTGCAGTGGACAAGCATTATGGGGGTGTGGAGGGCTGTGTGGGTACTGAGTGGCAATGTGGGGTGCTGAATGGGTGTGTGCAGGTGCTGAGTGAAGTGCCTGGAATGTGCAGGGGTCATAAAGTGAGGAGGGCTGTGTGAGGCTGAAAGATGTGTGGGGCTGTCGGGGTGCACTGTAAGTCGGGGTGAAGAAATATTTACCTAGGTAGTCATGAGATCTCACCAGGAAGGGAGCTGTTGGGGAGCACTGAACCATGTGCCTGTGAGTGGATGAACAGAAAGCATAACAGAGGAAACAGCTCTGTAGGCCCTGTAGGTGAGAAAGGATGCATGAGGGCAGGCTGGGCCAGGCTAGCCCTACTGTGCTGTGCCACTAGAGGGTGCTGTGCTCTGCTTCTCTCTATTCTAGGCAGCAGCCTTGGCGCTGGGAAGTATTTCAATTTGTTTTCTTTTCTCACATTAGGTCTGTGATCTACTCAGCACAATAGTTCAGAAAGAGAATTTCTAAATCAAAGGGTTTGAACATCCGAGCAGTAGGTATCTCTCCACCACAGCGCTGGCCTTTGCTCTTCAAATGCTAACTAGCTCAATCTGTCCCAAACTGGCTTGGCATTCAAGGCCTCCTTTATTTTCCCTAAAGCTGTCTCTCATCTGTTTTCTTCTGCCACCCCCTTGGACAGAGTCTGCTTGCTTAGCCAATTCATGTGTAACCCCAGAAAGCTAAAGGAAAGAAGCAAATCTGGCTGGCAGGACTGGAGTCTAGTAAACTGCACACGGTGGTTGGTTAGAGGCTGGCCACTCCCAGGCCTCAGTTTCCCCTATCATACTCACCTCTTAGCCATTTGTCCTTTCCTCTACATCCTTCTACATCTCATCCAATAAGCACAACCCAGTGTCTTCCGTGGACCAGCTCTCCGCTAAGGACAAGACCCCACAGGGTGAGAGATGGGTTCTGATGCTCAGACACTTTACCTAGAGATCTTGCCATTCTCCTTAAGACCCCACCTGCTATGGGAGCCTTTCCTGGATATCCAGGGCTCCTGTAAGCTCCTCCAATAGGTGGTGTTTGACACTTGGTATTTGGTAACTGACACTGCCATCAAGTATTATTTATTTATCTTTCATAATCCGTATTTCTTCTGTCTCCCTTGGCTGAAGTTGGGAGAGATGAGGAATTGACTACCTGTTAAGTCAGTTTTTGAAACTCTCTATGCTCTAGAAATTATCTGAAACACAGTAACTGCTTATTGGGTATTATTAAGTGTTGGCTTCTTAAGAACCTGATTGCCACCTCAGCTCATAAAAGATGAATAGAGTCTAAATTTCTTAACCCAGTATGTGGGGGCTTTCCTTTAGGCCTCCTCAAGAGTGCCTCCTGAAAGCCTTCACCCTGCACACACACACACACACACACACACACACACACACACACACACACACTGAGAGAGAGAGAGACAGAGAGACAGAGACAGAAGAAGAAAAAGAAGGAGAAATGGGAGGAGGGAGGGGAGAGGGAAAGATGGATGGGGAGAGAGAGAAACAGACACTGACTCCTCCCAGGCTGTCTGCCCTGTGGCTGAGAACCTGACCTCTGAAGTCACAAACCCTGGGCTTGAATGGACATTGTGTGGCAGTTTCCCTTCCCCCTTGCACCTCACTTTCCTACCAAGTGAAATGGGCATCATAGTTGTATTTGCCTCAGGGAGGAGGGAAGAAGTGTAGGGAAACACTAGGCCTGTGGGGAGCAGAAAGCTCACCGCCATCTTTTTGGTCACGTGTCACATTTGGGTGCTTCCCCAGGGCTCCAGAGTTGCCCTTCCTTCTCACAGACACAATAGGCTCCTCCATTGTCTGTGGCCAAAGGCATGGGTCTCATTTGAGGGCCATGACCATCACATTGGCTCTGAGGGAAGACCTGGCAGACCCAGTGATGGGGCACCCTAAGCTGCACTTAGAAGATCCTGGTGGGTCAGCAAGAGTATGAATTTAGTTCGGGGAGGTGACACAAGTTGGGTAACACACTTGCCAAGCAAACATGGGAACCAGAGTTTAGATCCCTGGCATCCTTATAAAACTGGACAAACATGGCTTGCCTATAATCACAGCACTTGAGAAATAGAAACAGGGAATCCTTGGGACAGGTGAGCTGTCTGGCTTAGTTGAGTTGGTGGACTCAGGGTTCAGCTAGAGACCCTGCCTTAGCAAATAAGGTGGAGAGAGTGACTGAGGAAGACTCCCCTCAAAGCCAACATACGGCCTCTAAAGCAGTGCATATGAGAACACATGGGCACTACATACACACACACACACACACACACACATACACACACACACACACACACACACACAGAGAGAGAGAAAGAGAGAGAGAGAGAGAGAGAGAGAGAGAGAGAGAGAGACTTGCAGGCATAACTGGGAAGTCACATCTGCCCACAGTGGGGCTTGTTTCACTTATTTACCATGCCACACTCAGCCAACCCTAAACCCACTGGCACATGCCCCCTGGTACCACTAGCTTCTCCTTCTTCATCTTGGTCTGAATATGCCATATCTTCCCATTATAATTGAATTTCCCTTCCTCCCAAACCAGAGCACTTTACCCATGAGATGTGGGCCACTGTTGGCATTTATAGCAGCCTTATTAATCCAGCCCTGACCCCTGAGCTTAGAGCTCAGCCCGGGGAAACGGCTGCAGTGTCTCTCCACGGGGCCTATTAAAATGCTGGTCTTTTAATTGGTCCAAAGAGAAGATGAGCTAAAAAAGAAAGAAAGAAAAAAATAGCCAGCTTTCTCATCACTTTTCAGGGTGTCAGAAGGACACACAAGTGCACCTGTGTGGTGTCTGTCACCCCTTTGAGAAGGACTCAGGTCACCGGGCGCTGAGCAGGCTGGTAAGGCAGCGTGATTGGTGGGAGTTTGTGGCCCTCTCATGTGTTTGAACTCTCTGTCACTACTCCGGAACGTAGGAGAAATCCTTTGAAGCCAGAAGACACTAAAATACAGAGATTGGCAAAACTGGCTTTTAAAACTGATGCACAGGGCCCTGGTCTCCATCCCCAGCACATATACACAACAGAGGTGGAGGGAAGAGGAGAAGAGGAGAGAAGAAGGAAGGGGCCAAAGGGAGGAAGAAAATAAAGAAGCCGGGCACACAGCGATAACAAAGCCTTGTCTACGTACTCCTTGCACTGGAGTGTGTCTGATGCCACAGTTACTGCTCAAAGTGCTTTCTAAATATCAGTACCCTGAAGCCTCACCGCGGTTCAGAGGAGGATGTATTATTTTTTCCACTTTCAGGTGGAATTATTAAAGCACAATAAAAATGCATGTCAACCAGTCTCCAGTCCCTCAGCTCCATGACTAACTGTGTGAACCCCTGGTGGGGTGATGATAAGACACTCTTTTTAAAATGAAGACCCCCCAAAGGGCAAAGTGAAAGGGACCCAGCACAGACGTCAGCCCCTCCCCCACTTAGCACAGAGCCATCACACGCAGCCATGTCCACCCTTCCTGGCAGGCTGCTCTGTGGTACAGGTGAGAAGGGGATTCAGATTGGTCCTGTAACCTGAGCTCATGCCTATAATTTGTCCCCTGCCAGTTTACTCATAGGTTCTTCCCCCCTCCCCCTCCCCCTCCCCCTCCCCCTCCCCCTCCCCTCCCCCTCCCCCCTCTCCCCTCCCACCTCCCCCAGTGATGGGGCTGAGGGGCCAAACACCCAGAGCCCAAGACCTGGGATGAACAATGTGAGTCGCAGGTCCTAGGAAGCTTCCATATGAATCTGAGTGTATCTACAAGCAAGTCCTGACCAACCAAGGCATGAGTACTAGTGCATCCAAGTGTGATATTGCCAGTCTAGGAGATCCAGTGGTGGCAAAGGTGGCTCAGGTTACAACACAGATCCTCCTCTTACTGCCCACGTGACCTTGACTGCGTCAGTAACCAGACTGAGACTGAACGGGTCAGGATTGCTTCGTATCTGGAACAGTGTCTTCTGCCATATTTCTCCTGTTTCTGTGGCTTGGAAGGTCCACGCATCTCAGTAATCTCCCCTTCCACCCACAAGGCTTGCAGTCTGTGACCAGAGGAGACATCGTAGCTCCTTGAATGAAAGCATTTCTGCAAATGCCCAGGGTGCATGTGCTGCTGGTGGCCTTCAGAGCTTAGGTGTTCCAGTAGTGAGCCATGTACAGGGCCACCATCTGGACTGCCACCATCTGGACTGCCCTGCACCTTCTTTTTATCGCCCACACAGAGACCCAGAACCCACAGAATATTTCCACTTCTTTTATCTTGCACTTTCTTTTTCCGATTTTCAGTGGAGACCTTTTAACAAGGGCTGCCGGGACAGGAAGGCGTTGTGCAAAACCAGAAGGCATTTAAAAATAATTTTTTGTTTCCAACAAAGCCAACCAAATAGAATGAATCAAAACTACCTGCAAAATTATCCCAATTTATGTTCTCTGTAGGCTGAGAGGGAGAGAAGGCCTTCTTCATTGGGAGGGCAACCACCTGCTTTGTGTCTGGCTGCTCTGCGGGGTGGAGTGAGTGTGGGTGACTTGAGAACATGGATGTGTTTTTGGTAAGGTGTTTTCTATCTGTTCTGGGTGGGATGCTGAATAATTCTGTTTGTACTCTCAAAAATCCAGGCTACTTGACTCCAGAGGGATTATTTGACAAAGCATATCCAGTTAGCGTTTGGGGAGCAGGGCAGGGGGAAGCAGATTACAGCCCAGGGTCTGGCTAAATTGTGGAGATTCCCTAATGGTTAACGGACTCACAGTAAGCAGCTCCTGCACCACACAGTCCTGCTCTAAGCCAGGCCTCAGGGGTAGGAAACTTCCATAAGCCAGTCACAGTCTTTTCTCCACCCTTCCTCCATACTCTCTGGCTTTCTCCTCTCCACTCTTCCTCTGGTTGATACCCTCTGCTGAGATTTCAAGTTGACTCTATTCAACCAGGTAACATCAGCAACTGCTGGTGCCCTTTTGTTCCTTGTCGTATATGCTTTGTCCAAAATGCTTGCTCGTCCTGTACCACAAAGGAGGATACACGCTGTGGCTCAGCAGCTCAGCAACTCTAGGCAGCTTGCCCAAAGCCACACAGCTGAGCCTGTTCTCGCTGTGGAGGGCCAGCTCCTTAATTAGATATCATTGTGAAGAAGGTCACTGTCACCTTCCTGCTGAGGATGAGGCTGTATTCTGAGCACCAGTGTAATCTTCACCCTTACGTCTGCAGTGGCGTGTCAGGAGCCTGTCTGCAGGAGCAGGATGCAGTTACAGAGTAGGCCCCAGTCCTCTCAGTGACTCTGTGAGGTTTGCTCTGCCTTCAGGAAGTGTGCAGTCTAGGTGGAGATGTGAGATAGGGTATTGTAGATTCAGGGATACACAGGTGGATTCTGAATCATGTTCTGTAAGTTACCAATATTATCAGGCAGAGCTTTCCAAACTGCATTTCAAAGAAGCATGGCTTCGTAGCGTGTTGATGTCTTTTTTAAAAATTCATTGGTCACATCCTGGTGTAACAGTCAGCTAAGTGGTTAGTTTTGCTTCCATACTATGAGATTTGCCAGGGTCTTGAGTCCCCTCCGTGAGACTCTCAGGGCTACCTTTCCTTCATCATGAGAAGCCATTGATTTTAAGATGAGCCAGTTATCTAACGACTACTTCCCCAGGAAATAGTACATAGTCACGCTTACAGTGTGGTCATGCTCACACGAGGTTATTTGATGATCTGATAGATCGCATCATCTACTGGCCAACAGTAGATTCGGTAGCTTGGTATGTGCCATGTGTTTGTGTGAGGAAGAAACTGGCCAGGCAAGATAGTGCAGAGGTTCCTCCATCCTGTATCCTTGCTGAGGCCATTTCCAGTTTAACTGGAATCTGATCTCCTTGATGAAGAATACCATGGAAGATTACCCAACTCTGTTCTAGGAACCAAGTTCCTAGCTAGCTTATCTTAACTTTTGTTAAAAACTGGCTGTTTGTGAAGAACCTCCTCCAGCTAACCACTTATCTTAGCATCTGTTAAAACCACTTACTTTGAACTTCTTCCTCTGTGAAGTCCCCTCACCCCACCCCACCCCACCCCACTCCTGCCTCTGTCCTCACACTGCAGCTGCTGAGCAATATGCAAGGATGAGGTTTTTGCCTTAAAAAAAAAAAGTCCATGTTTTTGGATGCTCTCAGACCATACCTTGGTCCCTGAACTCTTGGGTGTGGTCCCAGTCTGTTAGAATAAAGACTTTTAATTGGATATACATTGTATCTGAGTGGTCATCTCTTGTGAGCTTCCCTGTAACAGTTTAGAAGTCCCCCTGAGGTCCCAGAGACTGAATCCAGACATGTAGAGGACTCACAATCCCCACAAGCAGGGAAGAGTACATAGGCAGGGAGGACTCTTTCTGGACACCCATCCTGAGACATTCCAGGGCCCCAAGAAAACCCTTTCTGAACAAATGCTGCTGAACGTTCCAGTGGCACTTGGATGCAGCCTCCAACAAGATCAAATTGGATGTCATTTGTTCTGAACACCTCCAGAGGTAAGTTTGGTCTGCAGAACTTGCCATTTGAATAAGACACAAAAGGAGAGGTCAGGCATGGGACTGTAGGTCCTCTGTCCAGGCTTTGTGTGAGAGTCACCAGAATCCCCCAGGTTTGTTGAATGAATGAATGCTTGGTGACCACCCATTATTTATCTGTTTGCTGTTGACTGTGTCTGCATTGTCTTTGTCTCTTTGTAAGTCAGTCTGTAATTTCCTCTAGTGATGGGAAGAAAAGCGAGCTCGAGGGGAAACCCTCAAAAGTGTGTGTTAGATACATTCATAAGGGCTTCCAGATGAGGATGATTATGGTATTTGTTTCTCCCTAGGAAAACCCTGCAGTCTGTAAATGTGAGCAGGTCTCTTTTAAGGTAGGATGGCCACCTGAAGGGTCTTTGGATCCCCAGACACTCAGGGCAGTCTGGAACTTTGTGACAGGCTTTCCTGGCCATCCCGATCAGTTCCCTTATGCTGATCATTGGCTTACCCTTGCTCTTAGTCCATCCTCATGGTTGAAAATGAGTGCTCTTTCTTTGGGAGCCAGGGTGTTCTTGGTCTGGTCAGAACACCCTCAGAAAGGGTGAGAGTACTGTAGATTCTCCTTACTCTATTTGAAGAGATGGGCATTCCTCTCCTTATGTTCTGACTAGACCAATAAAAAATGCTAAAGGAGTCAGAGGAAATGGTTCTCTCCAGAGTGGAAGCCAAGAGGCCAACACTACTACCTGGTGCCTTCTCTCCCCTATGCATGCAGAGTGGCTTTGCCTATAGGGAGGCCAGACAGACTTTGTCTGAGGTTATGAGACCATTGTCTGTCCTCCCTTTAAAGGAAGCATGGGGACCCTGATACAGACAAGGGAAAGAGGGGGATGGAAGAGCTCCCTGACCCCCATTTATGTTTTATGTTTTCTTCACCACTAGTAGTTTATATAATTGAAAGACTCCAAATCCTCATTTTTAAGAGAAGCTCTTGGACCTTATAAACCTGTTGGAAACTGTTTCTTATCCATACCAGCTGACTTGGAATCACTGTTATACTTGGACACCATGCTTATGGCCAAGGTGTGAGACCAAATCCAGCTGGAAAGTAGGAAGTTGGCTCTGGGGCTGGGCAGCAGGACACTGTCTTATGCAAAGGTCTGAGTAGAACAAACCTTCCCATCTACCCAACCTAATTGGGGCCCTGATACCTATGAAGAAGTCATTGAGCACTTTTCAGCAAACATTGTTGGGAGAATTCAGTCAAAATAACTCTACCTATCAACATTCTGAATACCTGTCCTATATTCAAGGACTACCTCTTACGCTAGGACTCAGCCACCAGGAAGGAAGAGTAACCTCAGGCTACCCGCAAGAACTCAAAGCACTCTGTTTCAGTATGTAGATGATCTTCTCCTAACTTTGACCTCTGAGGAGAATGTAGACGGGCAACAGGAGGCCTTAAAAACTCCCCCTAAGCCCTGCAGTACAGAGTACCAGAAAACCTACCAGATTGTCCAGGGTTAGCTAGTCAATTCAGAGGTCTGATGAATTGTCCTCTGGGTTCTGGAAAGGCTCTGTGAGGCACATCAGATATTTACTCCCATAGATTCAGATGCCTCCCACCCCACACAAACCAGTGAGTCATTAATATTGCCTTTGTCATGCAATCAGCCCCAGACATAAGGAGAAAATTCCAGAAATTAGAGGGACTTGAAGGGATGAATGGGTCTCAACTTTTAGAACTTGCTCAGAAAGTTTATAGTAGCCTGGATTCAGCCTAAAACTGACAAAAAGAAACTTTTCCATGTAGTAATTGGAAATGAACAAGAGAGAAAATAGGAGAAAAGAAAACATCCAGAAAAGGACCAATGTGCCATTTGTAAGTAGAAGGGGCACCAGAAGAATAAATGTCCAAGCAGAAAAGAAAAAGAGGATAGACTTCTAGTCCTCCAGCTAGCTGAACATTGACAGGGCTTGGGTTCCATGTGGCTCTGTCCCTGGGAGCCTAGGATGATAACAAGAGTAAGGGACAAAGCCATTAACTTTTTAATAGACACTAGAGCAACCCACTTTGTCTTGGTAGAACTCATTAGACCTCTCACCTTCAGGAAGACAGTAGCAGTTCAAGAAGCAACAGGCCAAGCTACCTACTTTACACAGATAACCTCCGTGTGGTAGTTTGAGTAGGTTTGGTCCCCATTGACTCATGTGTTTGAATGCTTGGCTCATAAAGAGTAGCACTATATAAGAAGATGTGGCCTTATTGGAGGAAGTTAGTCACTGTGAAGGTGGAACTTTGAGGTCTTAAGTGCCCAAGCTATGCCCAGTGTAAAATAAATCTAGTTTCTTCCTGACTGCCTTCAATTAAGATATAGAACTTCTAGCTCCTTCTCCAGCTCTAAGTCTGCCTGCACGATACCATTTTTCCTACCATGATGATAATGAACTGAACCTCTGAAACTATAAGCCAGCTCCAATTAAATGTTTTCCTTTATAAGAGTTGCCTTGGTCATGGCATTTCTTCATAGCAATAAACCCCTATCTAAGACACTCTTAGACCATAGATACAAGGAACAGCCACTCATTCTTTTCTGGTTATACTGGATTGTTCATATACATTGATTGGAAGAGACTTATCACAAAAATTTAGAGCCACCATCTCTTTTTGGAGGAACTTGGCCAGTATAACTCTGGACTCAGGCAAAGCATCTACCAACATTCTGAGCATCTGTCCTATATTCAAGGACTACCTCTTACCAGTCACCAGGAAGGAAGAACTAACATTAGGCTCCCTGCAAGAACTTGAAGCACTCTGCTACAGTATGTAGATGATCTTCTCCTAACTTTGACCTCTGAGGAGGAATGTAGACGGGCAGCAGGAGGCCTTTAAAAAACTCTCCAAGCCCAGTAGTGCAAAGCCTCAGACAAAAAGACCCAACTGTGTACTACTTGGGTTACATACCTAGGCTACAACCTAGAGGAAGAAAGTAGATGTTTTCCCATGACTGTATTTCAACTATCTTGTGAATCCCCACACACCACATTGAAAAGATGGGCACATAAATTCCTAGAGACAGTTTGATATTGCTGGCTATGGATAATGGATTTGCTGAGATAGCCAAGTTCCTCTATGATAGAACAGAGCCTTTGGAATGGGTTGCGGCTGAGCAGAGGGCTTTCAAAGCCTTGAAAAGAGCTTTAGTGTCTGTCCTGATTGTAGCCAATGCAGATATTACTAAACAATTCCCACTTGTATTTGGATGAGGCCAGAGGCATTGCCAAGGGAGTCTTCATGCAAATCCTGAAACCCAGTAAAAGACCAGTGGCATGTTTATTAAAGAGATTTGACCCAGTTATAGCTGGGTGGCCAGCATGTTTAAGATCAATAGCTGCCACTGACCTGATAGAAAAATAAGTTGACAAACTAACTTTTGGGCAGAAAGTATTCCTGACAGCCCCCCTCTCTCTGTTGAGGTCCTCTTGAGGGGGATACTGAAGAGATGAATGTCAACTTCCAGGTGACTCAATACCAAGCCCTGCTTCTGGATCAACCCCACATTTGGCTGCATAAGACATCATCCCTCAACACTGCTAGTCTTCTGCTGAACAATGACCCTAAGGAACTCCTGCATGACTATCTGGAGGCAACTGATCTAATCCAGCCCATCAAGCCCAACATTTAGGGGATTGGTGGTAACTCAAGATAGGATTATCTGGGCAAAGCCTTTGAACATGGGGATATCAGCTCAACCAGCTGAGCTTTTGGCTCTGGCTCAAGCACTCCTTTAGGGGAAAGACAAGGCTATTGTCATAGACAGTGATAGCCAATATGCTTTTACCATGGACATGTCTCCATACAGGGAGTAAGGACTACTAACTTCAGCAGAAGAAGAGACCAAAACAGAGAAGAAATCTTAGCCCTACTGGATGCTCTCTGTGAGGACCTATATTTTGAGAAAGGAATACATGAAATCCAGCTCTATGCATGTCTTTGAATGGGCTCCCACACCCTTTGGGACCAGGTAATGGGGGAGTTTTTATTGTATTAAGTAGGATTGTAAAAACAAAACTTACCAGAAGCATGCTGACAACTATATATAAAGTGGAAATTTCTGGTTTCTTTGGAGACTCAGTTGTGTCATGTGATGTTTTTCTGGAAACTGGCTTATGAGAGGATATTTTTACTGAAGCAGACACATGGGAGGATGTTTTGGTGAGAACAGACATGTAATATTCTTCTGGAAGCAGCCTGAGAAAAGGGCATGTGATGTTTAGCTAGAGCAGAAGCTTGAGAGAATATGTTTGGATGTTTGGAAAGGTTATAAATATAACCCAACAGAGAGTGGACAATGTTGTGTTATATTAGTGCAACTTGATACTCTTTGCTGGTCATCTTGTTTTGCTGGTGCTGATCCTCACTGATGACGCTGTGTGGTATTGGTTCACCTTGTCACTCTTTGTTGGTCATTGTTTAATGTGATTTCATAGAAAGAAACACATCAAAGAATTTCTGGTAGTGTTGTGGTGGCTTCTTGCCACTTCTGTGGATTTGGGCCGGATGGCAGAGCCTCACAGTTTCTTCTAGATTGAGCTGCCATTGCTGATTCATGAATAGTGTTTGAGAGTGGATCAAGCTACCACTGCTGAACTCAGCTGCTGATATCCTGACAATGCAGATTTGATTCACTTCAAAGAACTATTTCTAAACAAGCCGACATCCTCTTTTGCCTTATCAACCTTTTCTTTCCACTATCTTTGGTGGGTGGTGGGCTAGAAGGAAGGTTATAGCATTTAAGTACACTCATTAAAGAAAGTTTTAAAAATATAAACACACACACACACACACACACACACACAGAAAGAGAGGCACCTCCTAAATACTGTACAATAGGGAACTCTAATCCCATAACCACAAGACTGAGAAATTGGAGACAACATAAGAATGACTATGTTTTATGGGACACTGGAAGAGCCTGGGAACTAAGATTCTGTTATTCTACCAAAGGAGACTCAGGGAATAAGTTACCATTCAGAGGAGGCTACCTCTCCAGGTCCCCAGACCCATGGGTCCAAAAGAGACTTTCTACACAATCCAAGGGGAAAGACCCAAACCTGACCAAGATTGGCCCCAACCAGCACCAAAAGCATCACCACCTTAGGCCCCACTGGCGCTGGGTCCAGAAATCCTTATATATTCTCTACCCTTGATAAGGTTCACCAGGTTCACCCTTTGCTTAGCCACTCACAGCTGGGAATTGGTTGGGATTGCTGGCTGTGCCTGAACCTTTGATCTCCTTACTACATAGGGCTAAGGACCAGGCAGACTGTTGGTCTACCAGCAAGTTTAAAAAAAAAGTTGTAACAGGAAACAGCCTCAGCTAATGCTGGGGGCCCTACAGGGAGATGGAACCTGCCTGTTGTCCAGGACTTTTGACCTAGAAGCTTTACTTTACTCTAGTGCGGATCCTGCTCTGGGTGTGCTTATACAATGGAGAAGGAAGAGCCCATGGTACCAGGGACTTCAGGTTGCAAGGGGAGAAGCAAGCTGTAGACAGCCTTGCTCCACTCCTGCTCAGAGCCAGTATTGCTGGGGCAACAGCCATAGGAATATTGTCCCTGATAGGCAATGATAAAAACTTTAGAAATTTAAGTAAACAAGTGGACCAGGACTAAGGGATATTAGAGGCCTCTATATCCAGGCTAGACAAGCAAGTATACTCCTTAGTAGAAATGACTCTGTAAAAATCAAAGAGTCATTGATCTTCTCTTGATGAAACAAGGACGATTGCTTGTGGCTTTAAGAGAGACCTGTTGTTTCTATGCCAACCAATCAAGTAAATCGAGGGAAAACTTTGCCATGGTCAAAGAAAGGGAGGCATAGATCAGATCATTGGTATCAGTCTCCATATTCCTGGTCCCCGTGGCTGACCGTCTTCCTGTCAGCATTAGCTGGACCTTTGATTCTTATTCTGATCGGGCTAACTGTGGGACCATGCATCTCCACCTGCATGGGCAGCTACACCAGACAGAGAATAAACTCAGTTAATGCTCAGGGCATTGCGACCAACTATATATCCTGTGAGAGCAAGATGGGTCAATGACTTGACTCATACCCATAGATCCAATGGAGAATGTGAAGGAACAAGATAGTGCAGAGGTTCCTCCATCTTGTATTCTTGCTGAGATCATTCCAGTTTTAATTATGATCATCTCCTTATTGAGAATCCCATGGGATTCTCTGTTGTAGGAAACAAGAGTCACCTAACTTACCAACTTTTGTCAAAACTGCCTGTTTGTATAGATCCCTCCCCCACCCCCCAATCTCTTACCCCAGCTTCTGTCACCACTGCTTCTTTTGAAGTGCTTACTCTGTGGAGCCCTGCCCCCACCCCCAGATGGCAGGACAAGTTTTTTTTTTTTTTTTCTTAAAAGACTCCTCTGTTCTAAATAGTTGTGTGTAGTCCCAGCCTGCTGCGATAAAGACTTTCAAACTTTAAACTTTCTGGCTGTAAACTGTGTTTGAGTGGTCATCTCTGCTGAGATCACCACAACGAAACTAACAAGTTCCTCAGAGCATTTCTTATCGTGAAGCAATCATCCTTCTAGATAAGTGAAATGTATTGCCATGTGCTGATTCCCAAATCATCGACATGCAGAAGCAAACGCACTTGTTACTAGGCACAATCTCCCTGGATTGGTGGCCAGGGAACCTTCTCTTTCAGGACTGAGGACCTCAGGACAGTCTTTGGGAATCATGGGTTGGAGGAGCGAGCTCCCTCAGAGACATAGTGGGAGCCTGGACTGGGTTTTCAAACAGGGCAGGAAAGGCTCGAGCGGGTAGAGGAGACGGTGAGCAGGCAACAAGCCACTGCAGCCTCACGCAAAGCGGCAGGAAGTGAAAGGGTTACTCTCAAGACCTGCTCTCTTAAAGCCTTATGGCCAGAGTTATCACTTCTACAAAAACCGGAGCATTCATTATGTGCCAGGCACTGTGCAGGGGTTTGGAGACAGAACAGAAAACAAGCAGCCTAGCCACTCCTTGCCACTGTATCCAGTCCTTTATTGAGACAAAGCAAAAGGCAATTTCAACCTTGGGCCAGAAGGTACCACAAAAGCCCACAAGAGGGCGCCCCTCCAGGCTGGCTTCCCAGAAGAAGCTGCCTTTAAGTCAAAGTCTGAATAGCAGGAAGATAAAAAGAAAAGAAGAAGAAGAAAGTCATATTGATGTCACACAGAGAATGGGATGCTGGAAGAAAGGGTAGAAGTTTAGTTTAGAGAGCGTGGATGGGCTGTGCTGGGAAGTTGAGATCATTGTGGGAAAGGGCCATCAAGGCTAGAAGACCATGCGGGACCACGGAGACACTCAGATTAATGGAAATTAAGACCATGTGCTCTGCAGCCAGGACAGCCAGTGTTCCATTTCCTGCCTTCCTATTACAAGACCCTGGATAAGTTACTTCCAGAATGAGCATCAGCCTGTATATGCAAAATGTCTGCCCTATAGCTAAGGATAAATACTGAAGGCGCTGGTCTTACAGTCGTGCAACTTGGCTCCGTTACACATCAGCCGAGACAACCCTCTGGACCTCATCTGGCCTCCATTTGCCAGATAGTCAAAGAAGATGGCACCTGTGCCTTCTTTCAATTAAGAAAACCAAAA
The DNA here is from genome assembly GCF_011762505.2 of Arvicanthis niloticus. Taxonomy (NCBI): domain Eukaryota; kingdom Metazoa; phylum Chordata; class Mammalia; order Rodentia; family Muridae; genus Arvicanthis; species Arvicanthis niloticus. The sequence continues at coordinate 85,741,517 of NC_047663.1, read as the reverse complement.
AGGATCATTGAAAACAACGGGACTGCAAAAGAAGGGGAGGGGCTAGAGGAGAACTCCAAATAATACAGGGGCGGGGCTAAAGGAGAGCTCCAAAATACAGATGCAGTCCTAGGTCTAAGGAGTAGGTTGCTTTGTCTTTCAACCCTTCTGTAGTGTTTTTAAAAATGATGACAATTTTATATTTCCCAACAGAAGGAAAGTAAAGATATCAATCAATGTAGATTCTGTTCTTACTCTTTTTAAGTCCCTTATGAAATTGGTGAATGTTCCTCCCACCTTTACCACAGATACCGTCTGTCGCTGGCCGGTAGAGGGTTTTCTTCTGGACCCTGGCCTGGCACTCCTTACCGCAGTGCCTTTGAATTTCTCGCCTAGCAGTTGGCTGCCCACTTGGCAGCCCTAGGTTCCCAGGTGGTTTCTCTTGCCTCCCCTCAGAGCTGAGCTGCCCTGCGGATTTCCTTACTGGATTTTGTCACAGGCTGAGTTCGCCACGAGGTAGGAAACAATGCAGGCTGTTCAGTCTACAAGGCCCAGTGAGGGATGCTTTAAATTGGCGTCAGGCACAGGCACAGGCACAGGCACAGTACACTAAGTTAAGCTGGTCCCCTGCTCACTGGGCTTTGCATCTGGGGTCTCCAGCACCGGAAGCCTCTGCAGCTGGTTCCTAAAGAGAATCACAACACAGACTTAGGCACGTAGTCGCGTTTCCATTCTGGCTTTGGACTTCATTGATGTGGGGAGCTTGGGTTTCTCCACACATAGGCAGCAGCAGCAGCAGCAGCAGCAGCAGCAGCATCCACTTTGGCCATGATCCTCCTGGTGAGACACAGCCTTCCGAACGAGGAAGGAGACGCAAGTGAGATAGAATGCACCCTCTGCAGCCAAGCATGAAGAATAGGCCTGGGAAGGGTTGGGTATAGTTGCTCTGGATACCAGGCTGGACGGCTGGCTCTGGCCCTTACCTTACACTCTCCAGCCATTCTACCTTGGACAGGCTACTTGATCTTTTTGTGCCCAAGTCACTTTTTAAAATTTAATAGTTGGAGTTGTCGCTGTCTGTCGTATGCTGCCAAAGCCTTCACGTGAAAGAGCCCGTTGTGGCTACAATGACTATTTAGAGATGAAAACAGTGGGCCAGAGAGGGTAAGCTTCTCAGCATCAGTGACAGGTGGTGACATAGGTGTCAAAGTAGGGAATCCTCCAACATGGAGACTTTGAACCAGTGATTTCTAAAGCATACTCAAATCTATTTCTGTCTTACCACTTGTGGTATCTCAACGTGTCTTCTAGCCATCACCCAAAAAGCTTGAAGCTTACTTAGAGGAAGATATAATAATCATGGAAGCAACGGACAATCTTCCGCTGAGTTAGCTGGTGTTTTAAAGCACAAAAAATGGAGGAAGTATGAGACAGATATTTCTGAGGAAGTGTCTTTGGCTGTTAGGTAGTTAATGCCCCTCATGATGGGCATGAGGAGAGAGCTGTGTTTCCCACCCAAGCAAACATCTGAAGGTGGGCTCCACCTCCCTGTTGTCAGTTGTGTGGGATTTCCGTGAGCTCCTTTGGAATCATGATTGAATAGGAACTCAATGTACAGCGGGGAGGGCTGCTGAAGCCAGCCTGAGATAGCCCCTCTTTGTAGTATACCCTGCTTCCCAGCTCAGGGTGCAATAGACACAACTCTGAACTTCAGAGAGCAGCAAGACAGATGCTCTTTGACCAAGGAAGGACCCACCAGTCTTCTTCATCCTGGCTAGAGACAGGGGGACAACAGGAGGAATCAGGAAATCCAGGAAACCCTGCAGCAGTGATTGCATCCATGATGCTAGGCAAGGTGTCCCAGTACAGTTTGGCAAAAATGCATGGAGAACATGAAAATCCTTTGATCTCACAGATCTATTTTTTTATGCACCAGGCATAAATAAATTTCCATAAAAATCAGCAGCAACAATAATACCATTTTTCCTTTCTCTATGATTTTAGGGCTGGTTCTAAGGGAGCAATCAAAACTACAGAAATAACATCAAGATGTTCTTTGCAGTCCTATCCATGTGGGGAAGAACTGGGGGTGTGGGTAATTTCTCCTTTTCTTTTAAAGAAAAAGGAGACATTTAAATAAGCAGTAGTAGTCTTCTTGCTTTCCAACCATTATGTAAATATTAAAAATAATGACACTGAAGCTTTGCATTGATAAGGAAGAACAACCCTAAAAACAGACAAACATGGAACTTCCGGTAGACACAGGAAGTAGTAAAATGGTTGTTGGTCGCATGGTGAGTGTTTCACCAGCAGGTGATCTTCCCTTCTGCAGGAGATCTGGCTTGGCTTTGTGACCTGCTTGGGCCAACAGATTGCAGTGTAAGTGACATAACCAAGTTCCAAACTTGGCCTCAAGGGGACATCTAGCCTCTCCTTCTCCTGCTTATGGAGCCTATCAACATGAGAATAGGCTTGTCTAGTCCAACAAGAAACCCATGGCATAGCCCAGCTGACAGCCCAGCTGAAAGCAGCCAACCCACAGTCCTAGAGGAGGCTGGTCCAACTGAGATGGCTGTAGGCGTGTGAGTGAGCCCGCTGGGATGAGCTGTCTTACCATGACATCCATGTTTCTACCTATTATTCCCAAATAAATAAATATTTACCCTTGATGGGGAGCAAGGGAGAAAGGCCTTCAAGGAGGGGGCAGATACCACAACACTGGTGTTATGAGCAGGAAAAGGAGGATAGTGGTTAGGGAGGAGGTTAGCATCTTGGCCTGGTTGATCTCAATGGATTGGTGAGCCACTGTTGCTGCTGAGTTTTCGGGGTACTCTGTCACGCAGCTCTAGATGACAGGTATATTCTGCGATGGTAACCATATAGACCGAGGCTATTTATAAGTGGAAGGACTCCAGAAGGAAAGATTCTAAAGTGCACATAGTACACTTAATAAATGGCGGCATTATAGATGATTTTTAATTTGTGTCAAAGTTTAAGACTACACTTAACTATTTATAATGAAAAATAAATGCAGGTTCTAAAAAGTGCAAATGGAAGCTGAGTTTTCTCCTCGGGAGAGCTTTAATTCAAACCACTCTGGCATGTTTGTGCTCGGGCTTAGGACCTCATCATCAATCCCTGGCTACAGCAGACACTCTGTAGAGGGAACGGAGCCATGCCTTCTGCTCAGGGTAGGACCACAAGCTCCGGGCTGTTTCTACAGTCCCTTTACCTCCTCCCTTCCATCCTACGTCACTCACAGCCTGAGCCGTGGAGGAAGCCCACTCATAGTGGCATTCTCTCATTTATTCGCTGTGTTTGAGGGCTCTAAAACAGAGCCAGCAAAGTAGAATGTGCCTGGCATTTAAGAGTGTGAAATACCTCAGCCTACTTCTCGGTCCTTTCTGCCCCTAGACATTTGGAGAAGAGCTAGCTACTACCTCTTTCCTCTGGCCTCATGCGTGTGAGAAACACAAGTAAAACAGAGTCCCCCAAAGTTAGTGTAATTGTATATATTTATGTGTTTCCTGTGTATACAGTGTAGAATGAGCAGTTCAGGGTGACAGGCACCTCTGTGAGTGTATATGTGTGTGTGAGTGTGTATATATGTAAGTGGGTGTGTATGTGTGTATATGTGTATGAGTGTATGTGTGTGTCAGTATGTATATATACATGTGTGTGAGAGTGTGTATGTGTGTATGTATGTATGTATGTATGTGAGTATGTGCCTGTGTGCATGCGTGTGTGTGAGAGTGTATATGTGTGTATGTGTGTGTATGAGTGTGCATATACATGTGAGTGCATGTGTGTGTGTCTGTATATGTGTGCTTGTGTATATGTGTGCAAGAGTATGTATGTGTGTATGAGTGTGCATATGCATGTGTGTATGTGTATATATGTGTGTGAATGTGTATGAATGTGTGTATGTGTATATATGTGTGTGAATGTGTATGAGTGTGTGTATGTGTGTGAGTGCGTGTATGAGTGTGCATATGTGTGTGAGTACATGTGTGTGTGTGTATATATGTGTATGAGTGTTTATGTGTATGAGTGTGTATATGTATATATGTATGAGTGTGTGCATGCATGTGTGTGTGTTTATATATGTGTGTGTATGTATGTGTGTGAGTGTGTATGTGTATGATTTGGCGCGCATGTGTGTGTGTGTTGGGAGCCATCAGACTCCTGCTAGTTTTTCATGAAATATGAAACATACCATTAAAACCACAAGTCTCCCTGCTATACTGGAAAGCCTGGAATGTATTCCTTGTCTATCATTTGCTTTCGGTTTAAAGTGAGACAGTTTTAAAGGTAATGGCCTGCTAAGATGAGCCCAGCCCGAAGATCTACTCACACAAAAATCACACACCATTTTTATTGCTAGGTTTTGGGCTTCATTGTCACATGGCTATGGGATGACTGATACAGCACTCTCCGAAGACATGGCTAGACTCAGAAGGGACCTCGGGAACCTGCGGTCACTCTACCCACATCCCAGTTTATCTGTTTGGATTCTCAGCCAAGAAGCACCGTTCAGCCTGCCAGAGGAATTTAAACAAAAGAGAGATAAAGGGCCTGTTTTCCACAGACACACAAAAGGAAGATCACATCATAATTCACTATTATGCACCTCATATTTCTCCTCCGCTATTTTTTTCTCCTAATGGAAACTGCTCCAAAACCTTCACGTGTCAAAACTAAGAAAGTTTTCTAGGACATCAGGCCCACGTGGATTTCCTGTTCTCCTTTCGTTGTCCTGTCTTCGATCTGTATTACCTTTCTGCCTCCTGCCTCTTCAACTCCAGCTCCCCATTCGATCCCAGAGGGACCGCTGAGAGCACAGAGGAGAAACTGGAGTCAGAGACCAAGCAGTATTTTTAGAACAGGGGAGAGCAGAGCGGTTCGTGTCAATACATTTCTTTCTTTTTAGATTTATTTTATTTTAAAATCATATATGTGTGCATAAGCGCCTGTGTATGGTGTGTGTGGCTGTGTGTGTGATGTCTGTGGAGTCCAGAAGAGAGCATCAAATCATCTGGAGCTGTAGTCACAGGTGATCTTGATTCACCGGAAGTGCGTGCTGAGAATGCTGGGAATGCACTCAGCTCCTCTGCGAGAGCAGTATGTTCTCTTGTGGGGCTGAGCAATTTCCCCAGCCACTCAAGTCAATAATTTTTATTGATTGTATTTGTGACTGTATTGTTACTTTTCTATAAAGAAGTATTTACTATTGGAGGGAGCAGGGGAGAGGAAGGGCGATAATACAATGCATCCAAGAGTATATAGGCAACACAAAGTAGATTTGATGGGTTATTTTTAAAAATAAAACACGAAGATGGGGAAACAGAAAGGTTAGTATGGACCTGAGAGGGGCTAGGAAGAGGAGGGAAAATATCAAGACACATTATATGGAATTCTCAAAGATTAATAAAACACTAAAATATTTTATTTTTATATATGTGTATGCTTACACATTTGTGAATGTGTATACCCATGTGAGTGTGGACACCCTCAGAGACTGTGCCAGATCTCCTGGTTGGCATTTCAGGCTTTGTGAGCCAGCTTATGTGGGTGGTGGGAAGAAAACCTGGGTCCTCTGTAAAAACAGCAAACCCTCTTCACAATGCAGCCAACTCTCCAGTCCCTACTCACTCTTCCTGTTGCTCTGACCAGGTAACCAACAAGAGACATCTTAAAGGAGGAAAGGGTTATTTTGGCTCACAGTTCAAAGGAAGACAGTCTATGTCTGTGAAAACAGCAGCAGCCACGTGGTCCTTGGTGCTGACTAGGCTGTGCGCACACAGTAAGAGCGCACAGCTGGCTTCTCTTTGTCTCCTTTTGTTCAGTCTGGGATGGCAGCCCATGGGTTAAGCTCAATGGCCTTAGTCAAATCGTTTAACTTTTGTGGGCCCACAGGTCCTCTTCTAAAAGGAAAGGAGTGCAAGAATGAGTTACTGACATAAGGAAGAAATAGATGAATACAGCTGTGGCCGGCCAACAAAAGCTGACGCTTTTTTCTTGAAACACTTCAAAGTGCCATTCATGCTGAGAAACAACTGTCAGATCCAGGGCCTACATTTCCCATTCCCTGGTTCCCCTTGCATCTGAATGGGATCAAGTGGTCATTTCCTGATAATGGTAGGCGAAGAGAAACTCTGTATACTATTTGCAGGCCAATGTGTATGTCAAACTTTTAACCACCACATGCTTTCTCTGACTCTTGACCAATCAACTGCTAGATAGCTCCAGAGTGACCTCAAGGCCACACCGTGCAGGAGCTACAAGGAGGAAGGAGTTTGGTGTTCTTCTGGAGAGGAGATCCTTAGGCAGGACCAACTCTTACTCCTGAACTTTGCAGGAGTGAGATATTCAGGGACACTGGGCAAAGCCATGAAATTAGAACCATGGTGGCATTGGTTCCTTGATTCTGTTAAATCACCTCTAGCCTGGCCTTGGTATTTAGATTAAATAAGGTGAATATAGTAACTTATATGGCAGCCTCCAAAGGCATGTCATATTCATAAGACTGTTGGATATCATCTCATCAGATGTAATTAGGGATGTTGAGTATTTTCTTTGTTTTTTCTATGATGAGAATTGAACCCAGGCCTCTGTATGCTAGGCAAGCTTTGTGTGCACTTGAGCCACACACTTAATCCTTTTGAGATCATCTTGGGTTACCTAGGTGAACACTTAGTCTCATGCTAAAAGGTCTCTGTAGGAGACTAACGAGTGGATAATACTGATTACCGCTAGACAGCTACAGAGTGACCTCAAGGCCACACCATATAAGAGCTGAGAAGAAAGCTGTGAGAAGGTGGAGGTATAGGTTGAGGCGATGTAGACACAAGCAAAGGAGACATAAGAGCTTCCAGAATGAGGAATGAGGATGAGGCAAGGAGGGACCCTAGCGCATTCTGAGGAACTCAGAACGGCTCAGTTCTTGATTTCATCTTTCTGACCTGTAGACCCAAAAGGAGAGTCTCTTCTGTGGTTTAAGCCTCTTGGTGTGTAATCATGTGTTCCAGTGCTTTAGTGAGGAGTGTGCTGGGCCTTGCTCAGTGCCTGGCATTAGGAAAACATTCAGGAAATGACAGCTTTTAGGAACTTGCTCCCAATACCTGTCCATTGGTCTCCTTAGAGACAGGGTCCCAGAGGGAAGGCAGGACTTAAGTCTCCTTTGTGAACTCCCAGGGAAGCTTGTAGCAAATCAAATAGTGTTTACAATGAGTGGAGGGGGCAAAGACTGGCAGTTGCTGAGTGATATTTTTTATGATTTATAGATCACAGATAGAAGTTTTCACTAATGTGTAACAAAAGGGATTAAAAAGTCTCTCCCTGGAGTGTCTCTTTTGATCATCCCCGGCAAGCAGATCAGCACCACCCACCCTGGAGGTGGCCCCAGGGCACAGAGCTTGGTTCAAAGCATCATGAGAAGACTCAGGCTAGCTGAATCCTCCCTCAGACAGAGATCCAGAGGGACGCCAAGGTCTTGCTTCAGCAGAGTCTGTCTCCTAGGTCACTAGCCACATGTGGCTGTTTCCATTGAGATGAATTAAAATTTAATGTATTTCAAGGTTTAGTAGGGTCCTGTGGCTACTGTGTTGGAAATTTCCTGTCCACCTCGAAGTCAAAGAATGTTCTACTGAAGTTCTCAGACATCAAGGGGTAGAAGTTCTGCATATCACCAGCCACTGTAGTTTCAGATAAGTTTTTAGCTCTGCCTCAATGTCCCCATCTCTAAAAGGAGGATAGTCAAAGAACTGACCTTATGGGGTCAAATTGAGTGCTGTGCCTCAGCTCAGGTGTTGAGTGCAGTGCCTGGCACTCATGTGTTAGTGCTCGAAGACTGAGTTCTCTGACAGAATAATCTACAGCGGAGGAGAGGTGAGAACACAGTTAGGAGGCTGGGAATCCTGGCTGGCTTCTGATACTCCCAGGAGGCTGCAGATTCAGGTCTGAGTTCCAACCCATGTTTCAACGCTGTGTGGCTTTGAACCAATCCATCCTCTTTGGGCTGTTAGATCACTGGTAGAGCAGAGTGTGTGTCTTATTTGAATCCCATATTTACAGGAAAAAAAAAAGACAGAAGAACCCTCTTAGAAACTAATATTTTTTGACCCAGATCCCTGCTGTTAGGAATATATTAGAGAGAAATGATCAAATGATTGCTGGACAACTAAAGATTGTCACTGAAGAATAGTTTACAACAGTTACACTCTGATAACAGTCAAAGTATCTCATTCGAGGAAAAAAACAATATTGCAGGCATTCACAGAAGGTGGGCTTTCCCAGAAGTACAAAATGCTGTTAGTAAGATAGTATTGCATGAATGGGAACATTCTTGAAACCAAGAACACATTTATAATTATGCAGTCCATTTTAGACAATATACTCTTAAATTTGTTTCTAGAAAGGTTTTGTGTCTTTAGAGCATACCCCACTGATATTGACAATGGTTTCCTTCATTGAACCTTGATTAAATTTTATTCTTCTTCTTTTTGTTTTGACTTTACCAAATTCCCTGAAACATGCACCTGCTAGCTTTGAATGCAAACATTACACATAGAGAAAGCTGTCAGCCTGAGTGTTCCTGCAGGACCCACCCAAGGCTGGCATTCCATGAATTGATAATGAATAATATAATGGCCCATTGAGTGTCAGGACATGAGAAGACTGTCTTCAGGGATTTCTTCCTTTGACTCTCAAGAAAGTAAATCTGGGGACAAATGAAATATTTCTCTACTGATATATGGATGAAAGATGAGTGCTAGTTGCTTAAGGAAAGCAAGTTAAGTCTGGCATGAAATAGCTGCCATTTTTCTAAACTTAATAGTGTCAAGTAGAGCCATCCTTCAGTGTCTATGGGGGATTAGCTCCAGGACCCCACTGATGGCCCATTCTGCAGATGCTCACATTCTTCTTCTACAGTGGCCTTTCTTCCTGCCTTCATGGACTGCACACTACATACGACATGAATCCACTGTCATGTTGAAGTTGTATGGCATTGGCTTATCTCACATCCATACTCTGAGGGCATACATTGGCATAAATATATTGAAAAGGGCATGTGGTATACATCATAATCTAAAAGTGATAGGAGCCCTTGGTCCTAGAATCTTTGCCAGCCTGTTCTTTAGTATGGAGAAATAACCTGGAATGTTTCAACATATTCTGCAGGTATCAGTGAAACCCTGGCTATGTAACCTGTTTCCTCAGTTCTTACCTGCCGGGGGCTACAAAGGAGCAACTTTAATATTAATATGCAAGCTTGCAGAGCTTTCAGCCTTTACTTCTGTCTCTGAGGGTTGCAGGTTCTCCATGGGCTCAGACTCTTTGATCAACCCTGCTTGTAGGTGTTCCTGTTGCACAGGCTCACAGGGGGAGTCTGGCTGTTAGATGTAGGTGCCCTGCAGACCCGCTCTACACCCCAGCAGTATCTCAGCCCTGGAAGCCCACAGAAGCTGCTACCCATCCACCAGTTACATCCAGCTAGGATCCACCTAGGATCGAGTGACTGGCTGAGAGAGTAGACCCAGGATCAGCTAACTCAGGGATCAGGAGAGAAAGAGAAGTGTCCTGGGAAGAAGGCATCCCTTCTCAAGAAGAGCCTCCTGATGATTCTGGGTTTAGTTCACGTTGACCTCTACCCCAGTCTGACTAGCACCTAGGTTGTTCTATTATCCTCTGTGTTTCCTTACACAGCAGACTCAGTGTTGCCCATAGTCTGTGGGAATTCAGAGTATTTATCAAGAGCAAGCATATCTTAGGAAGTGGTGTGATGATGAACCAGTTCTCCAAAGACGAGGAGAAAGGAAATGGTGTCGCTTTGCTCAGAGTCTATGGCCCTGACAGATGTGAGAGTCTCCAGTCTTAGCCACCACAGTGAGTGTTTAAGAAATGAGAAGGAGTCCCCGTCAATGGGAGGTACTGCCTGAGGCTGCAGGCAGGCTGAAGTGGAGAGAGTCACTTTGTTGTCTCAACCCCAAAGTGACATCTGTGTTTTGAGCCCCACAAGCCATCATGAGAGATGAATTTCTTCAGCTTCCAGCCATATTCATGCCTGGCCCCTTCTGGCCCACAACAGGATTGGGCAGGGCTAGGAAAATCCCCTTATATCTCAAACCCAGGGCAAAAGGCTAACTGAGGTGCCTATTAACATGTCAAAGTGGACTCTGGACTCCAGGTTCTTTAACCTCAGGACAAGAGGCAGGCCCATCAAGTGTTCTCTCTCTCTCTCTCTCTCTCTCTCTCTCTCTCTCTCTCTCTTGTCATGCTGTCATGATTTTACCCACCACGTTATAATGCAGACAAGGAGGTCATCACCAGAGACTGATAGATGGGGCCACCCAGTCTTAGATGTCTAGCTTTCAAAACTGTAAACTAGATACATGTTTCTTCTGTATACATTCCCATCCTCAGGTACTTTGTTAGAACATCAAAAATGGAATATTGAGGTACTTTGTTAGGATATCAAAAAAAAAAAAATGGACTATTGGCATTTTACAGATCTATGTCATTCTCATTTCTACCCCTGAATTGAACTCTGAAATCTAACCTTATAAATTTATTGTACCTTGTACCAGTCAATTCATGAGAAATGACATGTATATGTGCATGTGAACTGGGTCTATATGGTAAAAAAGACCTACTGAGTTCCATCAGACACTAACACTGTTCCCAGGATGATTAATCTTCATGGTTAAATTTGACCGCATTTAAAGTCAGCACAGAAACACAACTCTATGTCAAGGAGGGTGCTTTGAGAAACTGAACAAGGAAGACCCACCCATAATGTATATAGCTGTGTCCATGGCCTAGGGTCTCAGAATGAATAAGAGACAGAAGTGAGCTGAGTACCAGTGTTCATCTCTCTCCAGTTCCTGAGGATACTACGTGACCAGCTGCCTGGTGCTCCTGATGCCTCCCCTTTCCCTCTTTAACAGACTGTGATCTCTCAAACTGTGAGTCAAAACAAACCCTTCCTTAAGTCCTTGCTGCCAATTCCTACAGTCCTCAAACAACCACCAACTCAGCTTGGATGATGCCTACCCTGAGCTAGTCACATAATGGAAACTGTGCAACCCCCTCAGGGAGATGTTTTGGCACACACACACACACACACACACACACACACACACACACACAAATGATGATAATATTCTGTGACATGAAACAAGAAGATTTTCTCCAATCAAATGTCCACAACAGAAAGGTCCAGGGATCTTGGTGTATTTCTCTTGGAGCTCAAAATTCGATACAGAATAAAAACAGTGACAGTCCCTGGTCTTAGTGGGCTTGCACTCTGATGGAGACAGGATGATGGAGGATGTATACTGGTCAATGTGAAGTTATCCAAAGAAAGAAGCTGGGCAAAGCATGTGCCAAGGGAGGCCAGGGTACTTGAGTCCTTCACGTGACTATGTATGCAGATGTGCTATCTAAGGGTTGAAATCATATCTGGTCTTCTTCCTGCACTTTTCGTTGCCCAGCTTTCCCACAAAGACAGGAGATGTTGCAATAAGGAACAGACATTTACATACATACAGTCAGCCTACTTGTGTTAGAGCATGTTTGGAACATGCTCTGCCTGTTCCAAAGAGGGGCTGCAAGCTGCTAAAGAATACTGTGTTAATAGCATAGCAGGTTAAAATGCCTGGTTACGAAGGAAGAAAAATAGGGCTGAGGAATGTACAGTTAAACAACGCAGAAGGGAGAGAGAGAGAGAGAGAGAGAGAGAGAGAGAGAGAGAGAGAGAGAGAGAGCTCACACTAGGGAGTGACCACACAGGGCTGCTTCCCATGTCTTTTCATGATGTTTATCTCTCCTAATGATGTTGAAATTTGCTGCCGCTCTATTTGGCAGTCCCAGTGCTACAAACCTTCTCCCCTAGTTATTTCGCCTGCATTTGTTTTTCTTGTAGTTGCACTTGTCTGTGGAGAAGGAATTCCAAGACCCCTGTGGATGTCCGCAACCACAAATTCTACACATGCTACAATGTTTCTGATATACACATAGCTATGATAAAGTTTAATTTGCAGACTTGGTAAGGGAAAAATTAACCATAACTAACAATAAAATGGAGCATTTATGATGACGTAAGGCAATGAAAGTAATTTTAAAAACCTATGAATTATTTATCTCTGGAACTTTCCATGTTATATTTTCAGACTGCTGTTGACCATGGGGAAGGGAAGCCGCCAATACCAAAACCGTGGCTAACGGGAGACCACCATGCTCTCGTAAATATATCGTTCTCTTTTTTTCCTTTTGTAGTTTTAACAATCTGACCTCCCACGGAGGATAAATCTGATGATATTTGCCTCAGCAGGGTGATGTGCCCAGAGCCTAAGCACAGTGGGCACTGAGATGTCTGTCCTGGGCCCACCAGCTCACTCTCCCTGACACACACAGGACCTGACACACACAGGGCAGAGGCTTCAGATATGGCTGATTTATGGAACTTACTCACCACGTGTTGGTGGAGACTAGATGCTGACTCAAAGGGGCTTACATAAGTAAGCAGCTGCCAAATCGGAAAGGGGATTTGGGAGAATGAGAGGGGCTGTAAACCAGCTGCATGCAGACTGATGCTCTCAGCAACGGCTCCCATGGGAGTCCTGAGTGACAGAAGGGTGTGTGGAGTCAGTGGGCACAGATTCAGATCCAGGATCCATTACATCCCATTCTGGGCATGGTCTGGGGAAAATCGCTTGGCTGACAGAAAGCTCTGGCCTTTGTGGGGTTTGCTGGTAGGAATGACTGTGTATCTGTGCACTTTATGAGACTTTCCTTGGATAACTGAAACCACAGAAACCACCAAACCCCAAGCAGAATCAGTTTCTCTGTACATGCACACCTATGACAAAATTAAATTTATAATTTAGGCACAGTAAGAGATAATTACTAGTAATTAAAACAATATACCATAATAAAAGTTATTTAAAACTTATGAATTGCTTATTTCTGGGACATTCTATTCATATTTTATGACCATGGTTAAACATGGTGTGGTGATTTGAATAAACATGGCCCCTATAGGCCCATAGGGAGTGGCACTATTAGGAGATGTGGCCTTCTTGGTGTAGAGTGCTCTTGTTGGAGTAGGCATGGCTTTGTTGGAGGAAGTATGTTTACTGTGGAGGTGAGTTCTGAGTCTCATATGCTCAAGCTATGCCCAAAATGTGAGTCAAAGTGTAGGACTCTCCAGCTACACGTCTGTCTGCTCTCCACCATGACAATAACGGGACTAACCCTCTTAAACTGTAAGCCAGCTCCAAGTAAATTTTTTCCTTTGCAAGAGTTTCAGTGGTCATGGTGTCTCTTCGCAGCAATAGAAACGCTAGCTAAACCACGTGGGTAACTAAAGCAGCAGAAAGCAAAGCCTTGGCTAAGGGAGGTCCGTGATCCATATAGACTTGTGTTCCGATTTGAATCTTGAATGTCTCCCATGTTTGGAGCGATTGGTTGCCAGCAGGTGGCGCTACTGGAAGGTTGTAGAATTGTTAGGAAGCAAGGCCTCCTGGGAGAAAGTCAGTCACCAGGGGTGTGATTTTGAAGGGTGTATCATCTATGTGTTCCTGGATCCTTTCTCTGTACACTGTTCCTCACGAAGCGAGTGGCAGTACAGAAGCGAGAGGCTTCTGTCCGTACAGTGTTCTGCTTTACCACAGTCCTACAGATAACACAGCCAGTCTGTCAGAGCTGAAGCCTCTGAACACACAGCCATGAAAAGCTGACTAATAGCCCGTGGCCTGGCACAATGAAGATGCTTAGTAAATATAAAATCCTTCTCTTGACTGCCCTTCTGTTTAACTGTGCAGCAGTGTGAGTTGATGGGAGGCTAACTCTCATATTTCTAAGCTCCGTATGGTTGCTCAACAGTCATCTCAGGTGTTTGATTCCTACCACCAGCAGCAACAGGGACCACGCCATTTAAAATCACTTCCCATATTCTTGATACAATTATGACAGCTATGCAGGAAATCACCCTGTGGAAGTTTGAATATGCTTGGTCCAGGGAGCAGCGCTATTAGGAGGTGTGGCCTTGCTGGAGTAGGTGTGGCCTCGTTAGAGGAAGTGTGTCACCGTGGGGTTTGGCTTTGAGGCCCTTCTCCTAGCTACATGGGAGCCAGTGTTCTGCTAGCAGCCCTCAGATCAAGATGTAGAACTCTCAGCTCTTCCTGCACCATGCCCGCCTAGAAAGCTGTCATGCTCCCACCTTGATGATAATGGACTGAACCTCTGAACCTGTAAGCCAGCCCCTATGAAATGTTGTCCTTTTTAAGAGTTGCTGTGGTCATGGTGTCTCTTCATAGCAATGGAAACACTAAAACACACCCCAGAGCATGCCCTGAGACAAACCACTCATTTACTCTGCTCCTGGATTTGTGGATTTGGAGTTCAGGGAGCCTGAGGGGTTAGTTTGTCTCTGCTCTGTGGTCCAAGGCCTCAGCTAGGTGACTTGAATCCTGTCCAGTTCAGGTCTGGAACACTTTCTGGGTATGATCACTCCCATATCTAGAAAGAGATGCTAACTTCCTACAAGCTGTCTTCAGTTTCCTCTGTAGTGTGGGCTGATTCCCAGGAGAGTAACAATAGAAGGTGCCCAGTGGATGCTGTAGCCCTAAGCAGAACTTAGCTGTGGCAAGCAGGCAGTGTCTTCACCAGGATATTCTGTTTTCTGGGTGGACAATGACAGTTCCACCCAGACTAAAGGAAAGACACAAGTATCATTCTCTGGGGATGGTACAGAGGGGATTGCTGTCTCTGAAAGCTACAGTTTTAATGTTATGTGCCAGGTTTCTTAAATGTTCCACAGGGTGGATGGTGCGATTATCTCCCTCCTGGATGCTCAGGGGACCACTGTGGCCCTCGTACTTACTGCTACAGAGGTGGTCAGAAGGCTGAAGTTGGAGATGTTTCCTGATTTCTCACATTCCAAGAATCATCATTTCCAGGCGTGGCACCATTGTCTGGGGCCATCTGTCACTCACACTAACCCTCCCTCCCGTAGTCAGCCAGCCATGATCTAAGATTTTCACTAGCTTGCCCTTGACGTTTAGTTGTGGCTCAGTAGGGTGCAGCAGGTGTCTTCTCTGCTTCATCCCATCTTCCAAAAGGAGAGACTCATTGGGAACCTCACTGGTGTTTATAAATTCTGATTGTGTAACCTTTCCTAGCCCACTGAGTGGATCATGAGTGACCCTTTGCTAGCATTTATAAAGAACCATTTATTGCCCACGGCTCTCTCCCAAGGAAGGAGTTTCTAAGTTATTTTGTAGGTTCCAGGAGAAAGCTTCTGGTCCTTGACAGAACCATGCTTCATCATCGGTTCGTCATTGGAAAATCCTTCTACTAAGAACTTATCTCAGATCCATATCCCCCCTCCTTATCAATGTTCCTGATCCCTATGCTTTAAGACATCCTTGTCTGTGGGGCTGGGGGGATAAGAATCATTGCTGCACCTACATGTGGACTAGGTTCAAGTCTCCAGTGCCCATGTAAAAAGCTGGCCATATCTGGGTGCCCCCTCACTGTGGGCAGCAGGGACACAGAATTGCTGGGAACTGCTAGCCATCCACCTGGCTCCAGGTTCAGTGAAAGATCCCCCTTTTTTTCAAGACAGGGTTTCTCTGTAGCCCTGGCTGTCCTGGAACTCTGTCTAGAGGCCAGCCTCGAACTCACTGAGATAGATCTACCTGCCTCTGCCTCCTGAGTGCTGAGAGTAAAGGCATACAGCACTGCTGCTTGACCAAAAGGTCCTTTATAAGGTGGAACATAGTGGAACAGGACACCCAATGTCCCCCCTCAGTTCCATGAATGCATGCATATATGAATATATCAAGTACACACACATACACACACAATACACATACCACACCTATCCAAACACACACATACCACACACATATGCACACATCATCCAAACACCACACACATACAGGTACATACACACTAATAAATCTCCACTTGCTATGAGGCCCATTAAACAGGAGGTTGACTCTCTTGTTAGAGTCAGGGAAAAAAAGGGAATGGCATGGTACTCACCACCAGAGTACCAAGGAGACTTGAGTGACATTTTTTCTTCTAGGCCTTATCAGACCCGCAGGTGGCAGGCTTAGGTGAGAGGTGCAGACACTCAATGGACAGGAATATCTAAGCTGCACCCACCGCCCTGGGACTAGGGACACCAGAGGCAAGCTCTAGAACTTTATGTGGCTAGGGACATATCAGAGGTACGATTTGAGGTGTTAGAACAGTCCCTTGGTGGACAGGGATGGTTGGGATTTGCCACTGGGAGGGGTCAACTTCTAATCTGTTTCTGCTCATCAAGTAGAGAAACTCTGGACCAGCCATCAAGTCTGCCATCCTCAATTCCATGCAGATGCCTAGCAGGGCACCAAAGGGTGTGAGCATGGGTAGCGGGGCTGGGTGAGCTTGTTCTTTTTCAACAAGGATCTGGAATGCAGATGCAGGTTTGCATGCCTCCCCACCTCTGCACCAATGTTGAGTTGTCTTATTGGTTGCAACAACTTTCTGCCTATGAAGCAGAGTCAGTCTGTGGGAGGTCCCCAGCAGGGCACTGTCCCCAGACCTGGACGGTTGGCTGGGAGCAGCTGTGGGACCCACTGCTCTCAGCCTCAGCTCCAGTGCTCTTTAAAAGGTGGAGTTTCCTCCTTTATCTGGACTTCACCATCTCTCACTTCACAATCCTGAACAAAGTGAAGTTTTCAAAATGCAAATGATAGAAGGGAGAAAACACAGGTCCAGAGAGTCACACAGGATGTCAGGGACAAAGGTGGGAGGGTCTGCCTGCACTGGTGTGGGTGTGGATATACCAGGGGCTAGTGACAAGCCCAACCCCTCTACTTCCCTCCCCTGCACCGCACAAGGAAGATTGTTTCCTATTCCTGGCTTCTCTATCATCCCGAGAGAGAGAGTGTAGAAGAAACATTTCCGTATATATTGCAGGATGGGCTTGTGGGGTGGGTAATGGGTTTTGCTGTTTGACATCTGTTTCCCAGGAGACTCTGGGAAATTCAGGGGCAGAGTCCCCAACAGCAGCTGAGGGCTGCGAGGCTAGGTACCTGCTTGTGGAGTTTTTGTCCCAGAGCAAGCTGTGTGCTCAGACTTGACCATGTTTGGGCATGGAGGCTCAACCCAGATGGGACTGAAGACTGCTTCCCTGGAGACCAGCTGAGAGACTAAACTTCCTGCTAGAACTCCTGGGCCTGACTTGGGGTGGGGGCGGGGTGGGGAGAGTGGAGAGAAACCATCTGCCAGCGGAGACCCAGGGAACTGTGAGTGCTGCATCCCAGAGAGCTTGGGAAGGGCTTCTGGGAAGCTGGGGCTGAGGGGAGATGGTGGGAGACAGGAACCTGTGATGGTATGGATAGGGTGGTGAAAATCCCTACCTCTCCTGCTGCCTATCAGAGTTATGACTCCAGAGGGCCTGCCTGACCTGTTGACCCTGGTCTGGGCATCTCTTTTGTGGCAGCCTGGAGGTCAGGACTAGTCTTGTCACTTGTCATCAGGATAGGACCTAGCAGAGTGTTCCAAGCTTCTTCTGTTCTTCAGTTAATAATAACTAATGTTTATGGAGGCCTCCATTGTAGCAAGTAGGCAATGTTCAGCAGTGTTGGTGGGTCTGCATCAGGACTCTGAGGCGGGCATTATTTTTCTTGTTGTAACAGTCACGTCGTTGCTAAACAGCAAAGCCAGGACTTGCTCTTGTGTCTGATGACCTCTCTTCTCCACACTCCCCCAAACACTTACGTACTCTATTCCCAGTCCTAAGGAAGAGGTTGACAACCCAACAGTTAAGCCACATAGGACTCTTCTTTAACCCTTTCCAACTTTCCTAGATCAAGCCCAGACTTAAGATGACTTTTCTACACAAGAGTTTCATCCAAGGAGTCTTGAGACACTTAATATCTCACAACTGGGAAAGTCTCCCTGTAGTCTAGTTGAAATCTCTTTTGTTATCATGGAAACCCACTTCTTCCTGTCTTAGGTCACAGTGGCTATCAAAGCTTCACATCCTCGTCCTTGTTGGAGGTTCTCACTAGGCCTACTGAATCCCAGATCCCCACCTAAGTGTTACATTTAAACTGAATCTTGTGATGGAGCACAGGAGTTGATGTTTCTTTTAGAACTGACTCCATGCGACTGGTGAGCCATCGGGACATTACGGGCAGGTGAGAGGACAACCAGTCACAGGAGCTGGACCTCTCAGGAACAGATGACATTTCCTTCCCTTCTAAGCTCCCATGCTCTAGCCTTGACCAGACCCCTGCTGTCATTCATCTTGGGAATGCCCAAGTGTCTAGGAGGGTTCACTGAAAGAAGCTAGCACTTCAAGAAAATTCCCACAAATGTGCTGAGCTTTTCCGGGGGATAATTGGTGATAATGGATCCTGAGTATTTAAAAGCTAACCATAGGCTGTTACCAGAGGCCAGAAAAGGCCCCTGTAAGGCACAGCCCTATGAAAGCTAGAAAGCTCCACGTATTATTGTACTTGAATAAGAGCAATGTTATTTGGTTGCATCCCCTCATACTTTCCCTCCTTCCTATGGATCTATCATTAGGCTAATTACATTTCTCTTTGTCTTTGTGGTGCTAGAAATGACTGTTGCCTCAGCTGGCCATGGGGAAGAAGCTGGTGATGGCCCAGAAGCGCGGAGAGACACGAGCCCTCTGCTTGGGGTTGGCAATGGTAGTGTGTGCCGCCATCACCTACTACATCCTGGGTACCACTGTGCTGCCTCTCTACTTGAAAAGGTATGGACCTCTCCACTGCCTAGATCAACCTACCCTACCCTTGACCCCTCACAGTAGTCTGGACAGATGTTCTTGATCCTTAGGCTCAGGTGCTGGGGGAGCAGAGCAGAAGAGACTTGCCAGTCGGGGCTGGTGATGACAGGTGCAGGATGCCAATGTTATAAGAAACAGCCTGCCAATGCTAGTATGATCCTTGGGGGTGGGGAGTGGGGATCACTGTGACAGACTGGCAGCAGTCTGCACAAATGATTCTGAGATGGGAGCTCCCTCTTTGCTGAGCATGCCTCTCCTTGTCTGGGTTTTCCCAGTAAGCAGTCTCTGCACTGAGTAGACATCTGTTCCCTCAAAGTTTAAGCAGGAATCTCAGAGGGTGCGGTGCACCCTCGTGCCTCACACTCTGAGACATGTCATCCCTCCAGCCTTTAAAGAAGGGCTGTGGGATTCCTGATTGCTGTTGTCTTTGGAACAGACACATATTGGTCTCTCCGCTCACCCTTTGCTGAGTCTCACACTCTCCCTCTGGGAGGATTCTGGCTCCCGATGATCCTCTCTTGTCTGACAGTGGGTCTCCCACAGGATACAGAGAGCTGAGTCACACTCCATTTGCTTGGGAGTTGATGAGCCTCTTGGCCTCTTCTGGGCCCAGTCTGCATCCTTGCTTTACAATGCTGCAGTTGTGCCAGGCCAGAGTCTCACCCAAGTGAGGCACCACTGAGCAGCCATGGGCCTCCCCGGCTCTATCCTGCCGCCCTCCAACCCTGTCCGGCCCCTCGCTTAGTTCCTATGTTTTAGGAGAAAGGGCAGAGACTCTGAAGCTACTCAGTCCTTGCCTCAGATGCTATGTCCACCCCACTGCCGCAAATCACCTATCCCGTGTGAGGTTTTCATCTCTACCTGTGACTTGCAGATGATATGGATAAGAAGATCTCAGGCTTGGCTGTTCATCCAATCCCACGATGAGCATTTAAAACATCAGTGCCTGGTCCCAAGCATCTGAGAAATTTTGCCTCACTTTCTTTAGAATGGGACTCAGCTAGCTATATGGGTCTTTAAAACTAAATGTCAGGTGTGGGGTGGCTAGCAAGGTCAGAGAACCATTATGTAGAAAATGTCCAAGAGACAACAAGTCTGAAATTATTGTGATTTCTCTCAGTGTCCGGGACTCTAGGGCCATAGACCTAGTTAGTATTACATGCTCATGGCAAAATGAAAGTCCCAGGCCTGGACATCTCCAAAGGCTTTCAGGAAACCAGGGATTCAAAGTGGGTGCATGTCACCCTTGTTTCAAGGGATGTTTGTATGTATGTTGTCTCCTCAGTGTGTGGACCCAGGAATCCACCTGTCACTTGATTGAAACCAACATCAAGGACCAAGAAGAGCTGGAGGGCAAGAAGGTGCCCCAGTACCCATGCCTTTGGGTCAATGTATCAGCTGTGGGCAGATGGGCCGTGTTGTATCACACAGAAGACACTAGGGATCAAAACCAACAGGTAACAAATGGGAGCTGACAGGTCTGTGAGCTTGTCTCCAGCTGCCATTGTCTCTAAAGTCAAGATATAGTAACCCACCTCAGTGGAATCCTATCACTAACTTGAGGTAGAGTCAGCCTCGGATCTTCCATGTTGGAACCGACAGGCCTGGGTGGTTTGAATTGCCCCCAATTGTCCTCACTGGGCACTGAGGTCCTGTGAGTCTCTGTTTCCATCCTTGTAAATGGATGCTAATGCCATACTCAAAAGTTATATACTAAAGTTCAGTGCTATGACCAAAGCACTGGTTTTGGTAAATCTAAATGGTTCTTCTACATAGCCAGATGTCTCAGTTTACATGCTAAGTTGGCAAATGGTGGGCACTCAGAGCAGGGAAACAGTTGTTACTGGTTACTTCTTCCAACAATGGAGTCCATCAGTGGAGCTGAGTGAATCCATGAGCCACCTGGGAGCCAGGGCTATAGCAACCTCCACAACAAACACTTAAAGAGATTTTCCCTAGTCTGCACCTTCCTCGCTGTCAATTAGCACAGACAGGTTGGTTTCCTTCCATCCTCTCCATTCCTTCACTTCCCCCACTTATCCAACAATCACTGAACCTTCTCAGGTCAGGCACAAAGGTCTCAAGAGGAGAGAGCTTATATAGGAAAACTAACAGTAGGGAGGGTGGGCCAGTGCTGCAGAGAACAGAGAGGAGAGTGATGGACTCAAAGGCGTCATCAGTGTGTCCCAGAGCAGAGAAGTGCTGGGCTGGGTTTTTCAAAATAGGCAATCCTGTAGCCATAGAAACAAGGATGATGGATGCACAGCATCCTAGTGTACATTGGGACCTAGCATAGGCATGAAAAGGCTAGGCAAAGGCAGTGGCTGTAAAACTGATTCCAGAAAGCCATCTGATGGAGTGGCCAGAAGAGATTGAAGGTCTATGATCTGTTGCCTGAGGTCCTCTTCTGTATAACTATGGAATTAATAACAGCATATAAATTGTGGTATCTCAACTCTGGCTATGTGTGAGAGCCATCTAGACTTAACAAAACCAGAATTCTACACTAACCAACTGAAGCAAAAAAAAAAAAAAAAAAAAAAAAATCACTGGGTATAGATCAGTTGGTGGAGCTCTCTAGATGAATCTAAGGTTAGATGCTGTTGCTATGAGCCACTGGAGGCCCACGGTCACCATTCAGGTGACGCTGGGAAGACAGAGTCAGTAGCCATATAAGGTCATTTACTGGATGGAATTAGGCCTCAGCAGTCCCCAGGATGGATGTGGACCTGTCGCAAGGATAATATGACAGTCAGATTGAGGCTGATGGGACAGAAAGGGCAAGGTGCCCAGTGTGTGTGTTTGGGGCTGGGCTCTGTGGGCTCTCTGATGCTGGGGGCACAGAAGGAAGGGGTGGCAGTATGTAAAAGTCATATTTGTGGTCATGGTTAGCATGATTCTGTGTCAGAGAAGAACCTCAAGGACCACAGGGATTAGCTTCTACCAGTGGTTCCTCCTTACTCTTGGACATCCAGCAATCATAATTTATCCCAGGAGTGAGAAAAACGTTTTTAAAGATGACATACCATGGTATGGTGCTATACTCCTGGCACATTGGGGTTCTGAAGTTGCCAGCCCAGAGGAGCCAGAGGTAGCCCAAACCCTGCTTGAGTTGTGAACAGCATGCATTCTTCTCTAATAGGAGGGCTGTTAAACCACACACCCACAGACCACAGAGAGTTAAGAGCAGCCTGTCATGCTGGGACAGTCAAGCACATTTCATTCTCTGGCCCGGCATCAGGGTATGTGGCTGGCTGATGCTCTGCATTGGTAGCATGTCCTCTGGACGTGGCAGGCTCTTAGTCCTCCTCCGTGGCCCGCTCTTTTCTCTTTCTATCAAATCAGTCTAGGGAAGGGGTTCTAAATCCCTCTTTGCAGCCTCTGCTAACACCAAGTGAAGCCTCAGACTAGAGACAGGGTCTTTAACATTTCAGCTCTTGCACATAACTCAGGGTTGGTTGTACCAGGCCAGGCAGGGAGGGATAAAATGTCCCAGTCCTTGACTTGGCCCTAGAGAGTGAACTTATGGCTAAGGTCTTGACAAACGATCAAGAATATAGAATTTAGAGGAATCTGAACTACACAAAAGTGCCCTAGGATGGGTGCAGATCCCCATATTAGAGCTCATGCTTTAAATGGGAAAGCAGCAGCTATTCTGGTTTTGTAGATAAGACAGCATTATTATTATTATTATTATTATTATTATTATTATTATTACTGTTTCTATTACTATTATTAATCATTATTATTTCCATCTTGAACTTATAAGATCTGGGTTTATGCCAAGTGCTTTACGTAAGTTTTCTACTTTAATCCCCAGGGCAGGCTAAGGTAGGCACCACCAAAAATGGCTTTACAAGGTTTAGGAGGGTGTCCTAGTTGTCAAGGTCACGCAGCTTAGGAGCTGTGATTGAACCTGGGCCTCCTGGCTCCACAAAGAAATCTGTGCACAATGGTCAAGGTTACCTAGTGATGGTCCGGCTTTTAAACAGCCTACAGTGCTCAACATCTCTGAAGGCCAGATTCCCCAGGAGCTTTGGCTCTCCCTGGCTTGCTGGGGACTTGATCTACTTGAAGTTCCCCTATTTCCTATATATTAGCACCACGATGAAGTGTCTCCATGCTGCTGGATTGGGAGTAACTGAGTCCCAGGGGGAGAGAGTAGTTCAACCCTTGCCTGTCAGTGTTAGGTTTACACATTTGACCATGGACATGACTTCACTAGACTGTGATCCTTGAATGTCTCCACTTCCTCTCTGTCCAAACCCCACAGGGCAGGAGCTTATGCTGATGGGCACGCAGGTCTACAGAGAGGTCCACCCTTGTAGTTCACAAGTGACAACCAGTCCTTCTGGTACAGAAAGATAAAAGGCAGGTCTCCACTCTGGGCTGTCTTTCCAGAGCTTTGCAGCTGGGTCTCATCATATCCACAGCCAGAAGTTTCCTAATAGCAACGACCAGTGCCAGAGTTTAAATGTGCGCTGAGCTCTGTCTGCCTGGAGCTCTTTTCTGTACTTTCTCTCTTCCCTTTGGATTCTGTCACAGAGCCGCGTGCCAACATATTTTCTTTGGTTTGCACAGGATTAGACTTCAAAGAGTCTCCGGTTTGAATTTTAGCCAGTATTTTTGAAATCCTGAGCGTGTGTATTAAAATCAGGTTTCCTGGCTTCTTTGGACGGATTGGTGCATGGTATGGTGTCTATTCCCCAGAGGGAGTGGTGACAATTCTGACACGGAGGCACATGCCAGTTGGTCCCTGTCACTACCCTGCCTAGCTTCACTTCTCAGTGTTACCTGCATGAGCTTGCATATAAAATGCCCCCTCCCTTGTCCCTGGACTTGTAGTACTCAGAATTCTCTCTAGCCCATCTGTGACACCATTAAACCATTGCAGTAATGAGACTTGGAAGGTTCGGAGAGAGTGAGTGATTTGCCTAAGATTTCACAGCAAATAAAAGTAGACGTGGGCCCTGTATTCAGGTGCTCACTCTCATGTTGAGCGGCACCAAAGACATCATCCATACACAGATGGCTACCTTGTGGATTTGGCCATACCAGTGGCTGACTCCCGAGTCCAAATCCTTTTCTCATACCCCACAGCCTCACCCCAGGCCTCTTGGAAGTGTGTATTTAGAAGCCTAAGCACTCCTGCTTCTCCCCCACAGTGCTCCTATATCCCCAGGAACCTGGACAACTACCAGACAGCCTTGGTCGATGTGAAGAAGGTCAGAGCCAACTTCCACAAGCACCATGACTTCCATTGCTTTTCTGCACCTCAAGTCAATGAGACCAGTGTTGTGTACCAGCGTCTCTACGGGCCCCAAGTCCTCCTATTCTCCTTCTTCTGGCCCACCTTCCTGCTCACTGGTGGCCTTCTTATTATTGCCATGGTGAAGCTCAACAGGTCCCTATCCATCTTGGCAGCTCAGAAGTAGACTAATCCCTTCTGATCACAGCATGAAGTCACCAGGAATGGAGAATCCTGGGCAGGATGCTCATCACTCTCTTCCTCTTGTCTCCTATTTCATTTGTTCAACATCTTTGGAAAGTCATTTCTTATTCAAGGATGTATAATAGCTTCCCGGTGACTTTGGAGGGTAAAGGAGCTGCCAGTCACACCTCCTGATCCCTGACTTCTGTTGATCCATATTTGTTACCTGCTATGTCCCTGTCTACTCCCAGGATGATACATATTGTCACCTCTGTCCCTATGTTCTCTCTCTTAACTCTTCAGACACCCACCTATCGAATCCAAGATGTCGTTCTTGGCCAAATTCAGCTTTGAATTGTCATAAAAAGAATAGCTCTCACTTACAGACCAACAGAATGTGCTGCTTTTTGTTAAGGACATTAAGTCACACAGACACACACACACAATTATTCTAAAATTAAAAATACTGCTGTCCTTCAGTATCCACAGGGACCAGTTCTGCCACTTGCTCAGATGGCAAAAATCACGTCTATAAAGTGGTGCAGCCTCCGTGTGGAAGCTCCGTCCACCTTCCTATGTGCCGCAGTGTCTCCAGATAACTAGTAAACCTCACTACAGTGTCAACTCTGAAAATGACTTCATTCCAGGGAGTAACGATGAGAAAGGGTCCATCCATGCTCACAGAAGATGCAGTTATTACCCAAATACTTTCAATCCGCACTTGATTGAATCCAATGGGGCAGAACCTGCTGATATATATCCAAGCATATACGCACAGTAACAAAAGTCTGTGAGGAAATAAATACAAATGCTTCAAAATATTAACCACGGCATGGTGGTTGATTTTAATTTTCTTCCTTGACTCCGCTCCTTTTGTTGTTGTTGCTTTCACTCTTCAATAATAGGAAGATCATACAATGTTTTGTTTGGTTTTAATCAGAAAAGCAATACACAGCTGTTATTTTGGAAAATATTGAAAGGGGCCACCCTCAAGAAGATGAGGATGGACTGTGGGAGGCTGTCTCTTTCGTCCAAGACAAGCTGGGAAGACCCAGTTGTTAGGTTCCCTGGATGTAAGGAGAGTGCTCACTTAGATGAGTGTTTGCGGTTCCCTGTTGCAGATGCTTTCAACGTGCTCCCTATAAACACAGGTGCTAGGCATTTAACACATTTGATATTCTCACCATTCAGATATAATTGGGGTTGGAGTGGTGCTCCCAAGATGGTACCATTGGCTTTACAGGAACAGGAAGAGGGAGAGAGACCTGAGGTAAGAGGTTGCTCTGCCTTGCCTTTTGGTGCTCTCCCCACATGCAGATGAACAGCACCATTTTATCGCCTGCACCTGATTTGACAACTCTGCCCGGGGAGTCCTGATAGCATCTGTGGCCCTTCACACTGTTTCTTATCTGCGGCCCCTCCTTTCAAGGACAAGTAGCTCGTCATTCCCCAGAGCATCTTCTTTCAAGGTCAGGAAAGGCACATTCTGATATGGTGGTATAGTTTGCAAGAGGCTGCTACTGGGGAGATCCACACACGGGTAGCAGGGCTTTCTCCGTATTATTTCCGACAACTACATGTGACTCTATATTTATCTCCCAAATTTAAATTCAATTTAAAAAAGGGAAACCAAAGGTTCCAAAAAGGAGTCTGACTTTAAGGGGTTTATGCAGGTTTCCAGGTCCCTGCATTTGGGACTAAAAGACAGAGAAACTCAGAATATCCAAACAGCAGGAGAAAATGACACATTTTCTAGAAGAATTAGTGTACAGGGATGCCCAGCTCCCTTGCCCCATGCATTAGTCATGATGACCTTCATTTTCTTTGGGAAAAATGTTGCCATCCTGTCAACAAGGACTGGTCTACTTCCATCAAAAGTCACACTCATCTGTGCTCACAGAACTGCATGGACAGTGTAAATGTGAAACCGTGGGCATCTGAGAGTGATGGACTTAGATGGGGAGGAGGGGTGATCTTGGCAACAATGGCTGCCAAGGAACAGAGAGGCTTCACCTGTCCTGAATAGATCATTGCTAACGAGCACTGAGTACTTCCTGTATTCTTGCATTGGTTCTCACAGGCCGTGACTCATGTCTGCAAAGGAGTGCCTGATCCATACCTCAGGTGCCCTTTCTCCTAAGTCAGACACTACATGAGGATCAGAGACAATAGGACCCCCAAGCTTCTGATCTGAAGTAGAAAGGATGCTTGTGAGACACTCTAATAGTACCAGGCCTCAGACAGCTTCAGCTCTTCAGCCAAGGCTGTGTGACTCTGAGAAAGTGAGTCTCTTCCATGTGAGAAGGTTACAAGGAAAAGCTTGTTCTGCTCTCTCTAAAGGGTGAAACCCGGAAGGGGCAGGGATATGAGTCAGATGCATGGCTACCTTCAAGGAGCTGTCTGTCTTTGTGTTATGCCCCCCAACCCCATCACCATCACTATGGTCTCTTCTTTATGATAAAGAACCCTATTTGTTTGCATTTAAAATCATGTAATATAGAAATCTTAGTTTTTGTGATTCACTGAAAGGATTCCAAGTTTCTTGCTAAATCAGTGGTTCTCAACCTGTGGGTCATAAACCCCGAACAACCCCTTTCACAGGGGTCACCTAAGACTATCGGAAAACACAGTTACTTACATTGCAGTTTATAACAGTAGCAAAATTACGGTTATGAGGTGGCAACAAGACTAATTTTATGGTTGGGGTCACCACAACATGAGGAAATGTGCTAAGCGGTCACAGCATCAGGAAGGTTGAAATCCACTCCCTGGTCTACATTTCACCCCAAGTTTCCCCTGCTGTCAACCACCTTGGGTCAGTCCACTGCACAGTGCATTGATGCTGTTGCTGACTGTGACAATTGGTAAGAATGAACAACGTCCCTTTATTTCCTCTTGTATTTGGAGGAATTTGAATTCTATGAAATATCTGGGGCGAGGCCACTTGAGCAGGAGCAACTGCCTGTTCCTCACCAGTCAGGGTCCCTTCACAAGCAGATGAAAGAGAACTAGCCAGTGCAGGTTAAAAGCATGGAGATCTTCCCTAGAGTGTAGGGTGGCTGTTTTTAAACTGGAGCTCTGTGAGGCCACAGCCCTTGGGTGAGGATACTGAGGTGGAAATCATGTCTTTTCTTATGTGTTCCCCTAAAAACATGTTGTCAGAAGTTCCAAATCAAGGCAGTGTGACATAAATATCATAGCTGATCACATATGGAACATTGATGGGAGTCCAGCTGCTTGGTTGATTAGAGGTTAAATATACTTTCCAAAAGCATACAACAGAGGCAGGTGAGATGCCTCCATAGCTAAGGGTGTGTGTGGCTCTTGCAGATGACCTGGGTTTGATTCCTGACACTTGCATCAGGCAGCTCACATCTGCCTGGAACTCCAGCTCCAAGGGTGACTGATACCTCTGGGGCCCTGTGCTCATGTGTGCACGCATGCACACACACACACACACACACACACACACACACACACACACACACACTTAAAAAATAAATATTTTAAAATGTAAAACAATGAGCTTCCTCTTGGTTAATTTTTGGAAGATAAATTTATTTTTCACAAAACGTTTTTATAGCATGCGATACATTTGTCACTTTAAAATAAAGCAATTGAAATGAAATGTTTTCAAGTTCCTAGTTTTAATTTGTAAAATGGCAATACTTGGATCCTCAATATTGTTAAGAAGTGGAATGGGTCCTCAGCCTAGATGGCTTTGGAAGGTTGGGGTACTGCATCTAGAGAGAAGATTCATGTCTCTCCCCGTCATGCCCATAGAAATCTAAAGCCATTCTCTCTAAAGCACAGGTTCTCAACCTGAGGTTTGCAACCCCTTTGGGGGGGGGGGGGGTCAAATGACCCTTTCACAGAAGTTACCTAAGACCATCAGAAAACACAGGTATTTACATGATTATTCATAACAGTAGCAAAATTGCAGTTATGAAGTAGCAATGCAAACAACTTTATGGTCGGGGGTCACCATTACATGAGGAACTGTATGAAAGGATCACAGCACTAGGAAGGTTGAGAACCACTGCTCTATAGAGTCCTTCAGAGTCTCACTGGGACATGGAGGGTAGGTTGACTTCTTCTAGATTACCCCAGTGTTTCAGAAGGATCAAGGGATAGATTTTTCTCGTTACCTACAAGCACTTTCCTGAATTGTTTTCATGTCAGTTAAATGCATAACAAGGGGTCTTCTTGGGTATCCAACTCTCTTTTCCCCCTTACTGATATTAAGTACATTGTCATTAGCCAGATCCCCTAAAGGGTAGGAGAGAGATGGGGAGGGGAGCTGTGTCAGTGCAGCGAACTCCAGATTGCATGTGGATCAAGTACATGATATATCCCCAGGTTTATTTGATCTCTGGGGCTGTAGTCAAAGGTGGATTACAGGGACTTTAATCCCCTCTAATCCCCACTGTTCCACACAGCTCCTGCTCCCAATACACATGGACTAAAAGCAGAGGCTCACTAAGCATATGCATCATCAAAATAAGTCTTCTACTCCTGTGTACAGTGAGGGGGCGATCGATCTGTGAGTGCACCAGCAACGTGTGGAGTCCCTTGCTAACTCTGGGCAACATCAAAACTGCATTACATAGTAGGAAGCTCAAATAGTGCCAGAACTAGTTGGTCTCAGAAGAAAAATAGCTTTTCCATCTTTCGTCAGAAGCATCGCCAGGGAGGAAAAACCCTCGTATTTCCACATTTCTCTTTAGCGACAGTCTACATCAACACTCTTGATGAATAGCTCACTGGACCAAGCTGTAGCCCTTCCATTACGGGATATATTTAGCTAACCATTCCCCGAGCGACAATCTGTCATCCCTAATAGTGATAAGAACTAACATTTGTGGAGCACCTGTGTGCTGGGATGTTGGCCAAGCCTTTTCACGTATGCCTCATTTAACACTAATAGCATTTGAGGGTAATATTGGCATGTGCATTCATAGATGGGTTAACTGAGACACAGGGAAGGGGTTTAACTTGCCCCAGATGTTAGCAAGTAGGAGAGTTGAGAAAAACAACAACAACAAAAGCAACAACAAAAAAACCGAGACAGTATAGCTTCAATATGGCCCTCACCACTGAGAACCTGTTCTCCTTCTGCTTCTTCTCCTTACAAAGTATGCAAGAGCCAGGTGCTGAGAGCCTGTTAGATGTCTCCATAGCACGCCACAGAGCCCAGGCTCTTATGGGTTCTCTATGTTTTCTTCTAAAGAGCCAATAACTGAGACTATATCCCAAATATGGACACTTGAAATGTGTGTGCTGCCAAAAAAAATAACTGGGCTGTCTACAATCTGCCAGAAGCCACAATTTCTGCCTCATAACCCATTTGGCCATAAGAAACCCAGGCATACTGCAATCTCCTGAATCTTTGCATTGCTGGCCACTATTACAAAGCAGCATAGAAGGGTGGCAGGGTTAGTGTGACTTTCTTAGTGATCCCACCCTTTCCACAATGTTCCTTTTCTTTCTTTAGTCAGTGTTCACCTAACCCAGACTTAATCATCCACTCTAGAACTGTCCCAGTAGTTGACAGCATAATCATTTATATTTATCTTTATCATTAATAACAATTTGGCAGTGAGACATCTTCTTGGCATCCAACTAAACTTTCTGTGAATATGTTGGCCCTGGTCCTTTAGTCTCTTGTGTTTTTCCAATCCTTGAAAGTGAATTCTCCATGTCACCAGGAAGAACACTAGTGTGAACAGCCAGGACCGTTGATGAAGCTCCTGGCCCCATCCAAGCTTTGTGGGCTATACTGCGCCACTTCATGCTGTGCTCAGATCTCACTTTCGAGTGGAAGTTGGGGACACATTCAAACAGAATTGGGTCTTGTGTGCCCTACTCTCCGACCATCGCACCAAGCAGGAGCAGGCAGCATTATTTTGACTCTCTTGGGGGCATCTTTTCAAGAGCTTGTTCTCATTCTTACATTTCTGGAGCTAAGTGCACCTCACTCCAACAGTGCTTGTAGGCCCTTCGTCTATAAGTTTGCATTTGTCTTTGGTGATAAGGCTTAAAGGAAAGAAAATTTAGAAAAATCAAGAGTCCAAATTGGCTTGTCTATGACTTCAGGCAGTTAATTTAACTTCCCCGAGGCTCACTCTCCTCAACTGGGAAATGAGAAAAACTTCATTTGTTTTATAGGGTGATTAGGATGATTGAGTGCGAACAGTGGAACAGTCGGCCAGAGCGCCTGGTGCACTGAAGACACTCCACAAATGTTTGCTCTGTTCTAGCAAGCCAGCCTCCACCCTCTGTCCAGGCAGATTATTTTCTGTTGAGAGCTCCGAGGACTCTCCATTGTCATCCCCTTCTCACTGTCAACCATCTTTCTTGCGAGTGTGACTGAGGACTGCCATGCCCATCTTTCTTTCCCTGTTCATTTAAAAATGTCAGCCACATATCAATGGGCTGTCCATGCTTGAACATTCCTGACTATCGCCAGATGAACTTAGATTTAGAAGGAAAGCAGTCTTGCCCTTGGGACCCACACTTCTGCCATCACACCATCTAAAGAATCAAGCGACTTTTGCTTTGATAGTCCACTTCATGGCAGAATCGTTACCCATAATAATGATAGGTCTGGACAAAATAATCTTCCCAGTGTGAGGCAGCCAAATCCCTTGGCCCAGAAATCAGGCTTAATTGGAAATTAAATTGCATTTCCATGCCACCTGCGGGATGCCTATATCCACAGCTAATTTATCAATGTGATGCCTTATCTGGAGGGAGCCCATGGGAATGGAGTGGCTGCCTCAGCAAAATTGCAAGCTTTTATCCAATGAAAGAACTTCCTTTACTATTTAGGCTGAACTCTTTGAGTTTCTCATTTGGAGCTTTATGTGCCCATTAGCCAGTTTTTCTGCCAGGTGCCATGACAGGACCTAGAAATATGGGCAACAACTGAATCTGGCTTCATGTTCTAGTGTTCATGGTCCAGTGACAGACGACTCATGCAGACAAAGCATTCCAAAGACACAGTGTTTATTCATCTGGTGCTGAGCAACACAGGGAGATAGAAAAGTACACTCAGTGGACTCAGATACAGGATTCCATCTTTGTCTATTTTTGTCTTAAACAGTGATGCTGACAGTTTGCAGTGGTTGGGGCTTTCCAGCTTCTTCACCAAGCTCTGAATACTTCATCCCATCCTCTGGGCAACTGTGAAAAACAGATAGGCTAAGACTTTCATTAGCTCTGGTACCTTTACTGATGAAGAGCCCGAGTCTTAGACAGCAAGTTGCTCGAGGTCACTGCCTTACACAGAACTGGAATTGAAACTCAGATAATTTCTACAGAGCCTTTGAACTCTATACTCTAGTACCGTCTCATTTCCATCAATTTTCAGATTTGAAAATGTCTGATTATGGCTACAGTTATTAGTTATTAGTATTTAGTTATTAGTCATTACTGTGTAGTTATAGTTATTAGTATGTGTAGTGCTCAACCTGGTTCAGGGATTATCAATACTTAGAATTGCACTCTCTATCTTTTTGTGTCTCTCTTTCCTTCTATGAAATTTGCAGCTCTCCTTCTCTCTCTCTCTCTCTCTCTCTCTCTCTCTCTCTCTTTCTCTCTCTCTTTGTGTGTGTGTGTGTGTGTGCGCACACACACATGTACGTGCACATTCGCATTGTGTATATGTGAGTATGTGTATATCATTTGAGAATTAAATTAAAAATAACACAGGGCACAGAGATCAATTTGTCTGGATAAGAATATGCATGTAAGAGGGACATACAGGGAGAGAGGATGATCAATTTCATGGGTTTGGGTTAAGAGAACCAGAGTTCTCCTAACTCTCACATAGAGTGAACAGCATATATTCAACAAAACCAAAGCAGAGAATTTCTCAGATCCAGGGAGATAGATGACTACCCAGACTTAAGAGTCTCAGAACTCCAAACAGACGGCACAGAAAAACATCAACACATTATATTTTAGTTAAAGCACTATTGATACAGAACAAAGAAAGAATATGAAAAATGACAGGGGAGAAACTCCAAGTCACATACAAAGACAAATCCATTGAAATAGTAGACATTTCTCAAGAGAAACTCTAAAAGTCATGAGGGCATGAAATGATGTATTTCAAGATCTAAAAGACAATAACTGCCAGCCTCGATGACTACACCCAGTAAAGCTACACCTAATAATAGAATAGGAAAGACTTTCTGTTATAAACACAAACTCAAAGAATCTATGACTACAGAAGATACAGAAGGAATCCTGTACACTGCAGAAAAAGATAAACACAGCAGTGAGGTCACAGGGAAGAATAAATTGCAGCAAAATAGATGGGCACCTAAGGGTTAGGAAAGCACCAGCCAATATAAAAACAAGAAGCAACAGAAATTAGCACATATCTTTCAATAGCAACTCTTGATGGCTCACATTCTCTGGTCAAAAGATCCAGAATAGTGGACTGGACAGGAAGTAGGTTCTAACTGTTGGTTATCTTCAAGAAATGTACCTTATTGGCAAAGACAAAGAGGCCTTAGGGTGAGAGGTTGGAAAAAGGTATTCCAATCACAAGGAACTGAAAAAAAAAAAACCAGGCATAATTATACTAATATTTCACAAAGTAGATGTCAAGACAAAAGTAAAAGCCATGAAGAGATAATGTAAGGGAAAAATCTAAAATTTCTAAACCTACGAACATCAAACTCAGTGTTGTCGATTTTATAAACCAGACACTACTAGTTGGAAAGGCACAGACTGACCTCAAGAAAATACTTTTTTATGGGTGACTACAATAATCCACCCTTAACAGTAAACATGTCAGCCAGAACAACAGACAAACATACAAACAAACAAAATCTTACCAGAGCTAAATGACATCAAAGATTAAATGGACTGAATAGGCATCTACAGAAAATTATACCCAGAATACACAATATTTATTGAAGCCCATGGAATTTTCTCTAAATTGAACCATGTTTTAGGACACGATGAATTTCCTAACAGATACAAGAAAATCAAAATGATTTTACCTATCTTATCTGATCACAATGAAACAAAATGGGAAATCAACTGGAAGAGAAACTACAGAAAATATTGAAATCCATGGGGACTTTAAAAAACACTATTTAAAGTTAACTAATGGGTTGTTAAAGAAATCAAGAAGGAAAGTGTAAAACTTTTAGAATCAAATGCAGATGAAAATACATGAAAACAGTTCTCTGAGTGAATTTCATAGCTGTGTTTTCTGAAAATCAAAAGATCTCAAACAAACAACTTAATGACGCACACAGTGTCTGAGAACACCAAGAAGCTAAACCCGCAATCCGTGTATAAAAAGAAATCAGAAACAACAGAGATTAATGAAATGGAAATAAAAATAGTATGACAAAGAGCCATCAAACAAAGAGTTTGTTCTTGAAGAAAATAAACAACACTCACAAAGCCTTAGTTAAACTAACCAAAATACAAAGGATAAAGACTCACATTAATTAAATAGGGATGAAGGGGAAACCATATAACAAGTGCCAATGAAATGTCGAAGCTCCTTAGCACATACTCTGAAAAGCCACTGTCCTATACATTGGAAAACCTAAAAGAAACAAACACATTTCTAAATTAACCTATTAATGTCAGCCAACAGGACTTAAAATACTTCAACAGATTTATTGCAAGCTGTAAATCTGAATCTGTAATAAAGTAGTCTCCTAACTGAAAAGCCCAGGCCTAGGGGAGGGGAAGATTTCCCAGTTGAATTCTAGAAAGTCTTTAAAGAAAAACTAATACCAATGCTTTTCAAATTATTCTACAAAACAGAAAGGAGAGGACTGCCACCAAGCTCATTTTATGTAATCAGGGTTATCCTGATGATCAAACTGGAAAATTACCAGCAA
This sequence comes from Arvicanthis niloticus, assembly GCF_011762505.2. Lineage (NCBI taxonomy): Eukaryota > Metazoa > Chordata > Mammalia > Rodentia > Muridae > Arvicanthis > Arvicanthis niloticus. The sequence goes on along the minus strand of NC_047663.1, from coordinate 85,707,412 downwards.
ATCTACCTGATGAACACGAATGTAAAATTATTAGTAAAATTCCTACAAAAAAAACCTCAATGACACATCAAAAGATCATTCATCATGATCAAGTTCCATTTATTCCAAGGGTCAAAGATTGTTTCAATGTATACAGTCCAGTAGATGTAGTATATCAGAGACAGAGACTCAAGGACAGAAATTATATGATCATATTGCTAGGTAAAGAGAGGTCTTGGACAAAGTCCAGCATCTTTTCATGATAAAAACTCTGAAGAAGCTAAGAAAAGAGGGAGCAAATTTTAACATAAATGAGGCCCCATGTGATGAGTCTAATATGATGAACCTAGATCCAACATCATACTAAATGTGGAAAAACTCAAAGCATTTCCTTGAAAATGAGGAGTAAAACAGGATCATTCCCTTTCTTTACTCTTATTCAATATAGTTCTTGAAGTCTTAGCTAGAGCAATCAGACAAGATGTGTAATTAACAGGGACACAAACAGGAAAGAACCCTAACTATATAAAAATGAACTTCAAATAACTCCTACTCCAAACTAAAGCTTAGCTTAATTTAGTTTGCTTCTTTTCAAATACACATTTCCCACATGCACACCCATCACTGATTGGAAACATGTGCTACAAAGGGTTTTTACCTACAGCTCTTCACTGGGCTTCACACTTTGCATTTCCACATGTCTGTTGTCAAAGTTAATGTTGTTCAGAGGTGATACAAAATATATGTTAAGCACTAGTTCGTTTTACTGAAGTTTAGGTCATCTCTAAATGATCTTAAATAAATAATGTGACAATATCGTGGTAGACACGTCTGGAAGAAAATCTACGTGCAGTACACAGGTCTTATGGTAAGCCTAGGAGACATAGCCCAATTAGCGTTGGATGAACCGTCTCCTGTCTGGCCCATGCTTTGTCTGGTCGTGGTGGGGGAAGAGAAAAATGGAGAGGACTATGGGCTGCTTCGGCCAAGCAGAGTGAAGGGGTAAGGCTGGAGTTCAGGGGTGATTCTGGGAAAAACACTGAAGTGGCAGACAGAAGATGACTCATGGTTCCAGTCAGGAACTTCTAAGAGAGATAGTGAAGTTGGGAGACAGGGATATTGGCTATGGTTTTACAAGAGTCCAGTGGAGGTCACAGGCAGCCATTCAAGTAGAAAGTTCTAATAACTTTCTCCTCTTTTCTCTTTTTTCTCCCTCCCCATCTTCTTCCCTCCCTCTACCTATCCTTTGAGCTCCCCTGTGCCAGACCTTGTGCTGAACGCTGAGCATTCATGGCCCCTGCCCGACCACAAGCTTTCAGCCTAACCAAAGAGTCACCTGTAGGCCTGGAGTACGCCTGCACTCCTGTGCAGGGCAAGGGAACTTGGGAGTCCCTTCTCAGGTAAGTTCACTGACTGGAGCCTGGTGGGGTAGTTGCTGTGTCTGAGGTATGAAGAGCCATCTTTGGGAGACTACCATCTGTGGGAGGAGCCAGGTCATACTAACCCTGCACTCAGCCACTTCAGAGAAGTCTCTGCCTTGAGGACACATAGTTCAAGGAGCTAGCTTGTTTTGTCCTCAGTTCCCGTACCCTAGGAGGCTGATAGTGGAGCCATCCTTGACTGTGCAGTTATGGCCTTGACTTTGCTGTCTCACACGCATCTCAGGCTCTCAGCAACTCGTTTATACTTCAAAGTCTAAGATACAGTCATCATGGAAACAATGTCTCCCACCAGCTCTTCATCTACCTCACAGTGCCCCTGGATGCAGAAGCCATCAGGGCCTAGCAGATACTCTCCTGGGTTCAGCTTTCAGTTTGTAAACTGTGTGATTGTTCTGCTAGAGTATTCCTGCCCAGGAGACTTCGTGATTTGAGGCTGGCTTTTTTGATAAGGGCAGCAGTCCCATGGGATCAGGGCTGACGCCTGAGTGACCTCATTAAATACTTCATTCAAGGTCCCTTCTCCAAATATAACCACACTGAATATAAATATATAAATTCAGTGTGTGAATTTTAGGGGACACTGTTTAATCTACAACGGAAGATTGTTTCTCTAAAACAAATCACAGCTCTGATCTTCTATGTGACATTAGCAAGTGCTCCAAGCTCCTGGGCATGGCCATAAGAACAGAAAGCTCCCAAGGGGAACTGGGTTAAGTTTCTTCTAAAGACACAGCACTCTGTAGACAATAGTAATTGTCATTCCTTTTGTTCCTGTCACATTTGGAATGGCAGGCCACCAGTTCCATTCTTGTGAGATTCTGTGAATCTCTGCAAATCCAATATGCCTCAGACTTAGAGATATCCCAAGCTCTGAGTGACAGTTAGTTCCAAGCTGATGTGTGTGGATACTGAGAAATAAGCCTGTCCTTGGCTTGGCCTGCTAAGCACATGAGGTTTGAGAACTGTCACTCAAACTGACCCAGGTTAATCAAAAGATTACATTAAAAAAAAATTGTGAGATAGCCTAACCCCAGCCTTTTTGAGAAAAGCCCCAGGGTTATATCTCCCTACTGGCCCTTGCTCATTTCTCTTCCTCCAAACAACTTCATCTAAGTAGGGAATGAAAATTGGTCGGACTGGACTCCCAGCTGGAAATACTCGCTGAGTGGTGTTTTCTCCCCTCCCCCTGAAGTCTTGACTGCTTGGCCAATTTTCCCTCACTTTCTATTACTTGACTATAGAAGTCAACCTGTAGGTGATGGTTTGCAGAGCTCAGGACTCGAGGGTGGCAGCCCCCTTTGAAAATGTCATTCTTTAGTCTCAAAGAAGCTCTTGAAAACAAAACTCTAGATTCCAAAGTAAAACTATGCGTTGTCTCTTGCTTTCTTTTCTAAGATGTATGTGTGTGCACATGTTATATTTGTGATATGTGTGTATGTGTGTGTGGTGTTTTTGTGTGTGATGTTGTATGTGTGTGGTGTGTATGTATAGTGTTTATGTGGCCTGTGTGTGCTTGTGTGTCGGTGTGTGTGGTGTGTATGTATTTGATGTGTGTGTAGTGTGTGTATCTGTGTGTTTGTGTGTGGTGTGTATGTGTGGTGTTGTAGTGTGTGTGTTATCTGTGTATGTGGTGTGTGTGTGTTTGTGTGTGGTGTGTGTGGTATGTATATGTGGTGTGTGTGAATGTGTGTGTGTTTTTTGTGTATGTATGTGGTGTGTCTGTGTGTGAGAGGGAGAGATGTGGTGTATGTATGTGTGGTATGGTGTGTATGCTATGTGTTTTATGTGTGATGTGATGTGTGTGTGTGTGTGTGTGTGTGTGTGTGGTGTTTGTGTGGTGTGTGTATGTGTTTGTGTGTGAGTTTGTGTGTGTGTGAGAGAGAGAGAGAGAGAGAGAGAGAGAGAGAGAGAGAGAGAGAAAGAGAGAGATATTGGGGATGCATACTGAAGACAGCCAGCCCAGAATTGCAGCTCTGCCCCTGCCTCATACCGACAGGCGACTCTTTCGTGTTGCAGCTTTTCTACTACGGTGACAAATGTCCAAGAAAACTCTCTAAGGCAGAGAGGTTTTGTCTCATGGTTGCAGAGGTTTCAATCGGTGGCCAGTTGGCTCTTTGCCGTTCACCCTGTATTAAGGGCACCAAAATATCACAGCAGAAAGATGTGGAAGAGAAAGCTGCTCCTGTCAAGGTTGTCAGAAAGGAGAGAGAGAGAGAGAGAGAGAGAGAGAGAGAGAGAGAGAGAGAGAGAGAGAGAGCACTAGAGCAAGATAAACCTTCCAGATTCGTGTCTCCATTGGCCTCATTCCTTGAACCAACTTAACCTAATTTCCACTACCACCTCACCATTTACTTTAAAGTGTGAATCTATCCATGGTTTAATCCATTAATGTAGCTAACAGCCCACTTCCTAATGAGTACTAGATGTGCCGGCTGTGGACAAAGTCTTCCACACTGGAGCCACTGAGGGGGCATTTTCTATCTAAGTTGTAACACCCTTCTTGTCTCTGCAGCTTAGGTCTCCATTTCTGTAAATGGGGCTCAGGAGAGCTCTCCACCTTTGGGGGTTCTTGTACATGATAAGATGGTGGGTAAAACAGTGGGTGCTTGGCACACAGGGCATGTTGGGTGCAGAGCTCATACAATCTTTGTTTCATGTGTAGGTGTTGCATACAAAATCCCAGTCCCAAATCTGGAACAGTTCTTTGACACCAGAATTTTCCTCATTTGGGAGATGAACACATGAAGATCCAGCAAAGGGAAGCTGCTATTTAGTGAAACAGATTGAAGCTTTATCTTCTCATAAAAAAATAAATGCAGCTCTACCCATCCATTGCGAGGGTATTTGGTGCTGGGGTCTCTAAAATATTATTGATTTATTTTCATCAGCATGCATTTGTTGTACATAGTAATGGGTTTTAGGCAGACATTTGAACTCTATCTACATGTAGCTTGTGTCGAGTGACATATCCATCCTCTACATCCTCCCTCCTCTCTCTTTTGATCAGATAAACCTATCTCTACTTCATGTCACATATATGCCAACACACACACGACACACAGTGGAGTTGTATTCAGCCATAAAGAATGACATTGCATCATTTTCAGAGAAGCAGATGGGACTTTAGGTGGATCTTGGAGGTGATTATGTCATGAGAGTGGAGCCTTTATAAAAGAAGCCATCAGCCATCTCCACACCCCCTACCCCACCCATTAATATCAGAGCACAGACTCAGAAGAGACAAAAGAGAGACCCTAACAGAACCATGGATCATTTTGTCACCTCCACCTCAGACTTCCAACTCTAGAATAGAGAACTAAATGACTCACAGCCACTAAGTTGGTGGCATTCAGTACAGCAGCACAAGGACTAAGAAAATAGGACAATTTGGATTGATGACCATGTCTGACTCCAAAGTTATTGCTCTTTGAACTCCAAAGGACACAAATAGCAATCTCGGTTATCCAGGCAGAGAGAACTGGCCAATAGTCACAGTCTTTCTCCCCCTATCCTAGCAGAGGAGGAAGGCTTTCTTTAGCTTCCAGACTGCAGATCCATGAAGCTCAGAAGGGTGGTCATTCTTGGTCACCCCAGGGTCCTGGCTTCTTTCTTCTTTCAACCTGGCCCAGCAGTCTGTACTATGTCCCCATGTCTGCTTTCTCCTTCGATAAGATCTTAGTTTCCTGATCTTCTGTGTGGTCCTCAGGCACTCTTGGGGTGTAGATAGACACCGGGGAGATCCTGGCCCCCGCTGAGCTGTAATGGACATCCCTGCAGGCACAGCAGTGGATAGCCACATGGACAACCAGTGCAGACTGCTGCCGGGAATCCCGGAGTGGGCTGAACATGGGAAAACTGAGATGGGTACAATATAGAGGCCATGATCTTGACACCTTATCTCATCAAAAACATGCTACCTCATCATTTCTGTCAAACTTTAGCTCCTAAGGTAGAAAGCCTGTGGAGATGGGGTGCTGAGAAACAAAGACCAGACAGACTTCAAAAAGGGGATGTCACGAAAAGGTACTGATAACTGTCCCTACCTAGTTGTCATTTGCTCAACTCTCATGTAAGTACTCAAGGCATCTATTATCACAAGTAGAGTGTCTGCATGGGGAATCTGTTCAGCCATTGACAAATTCTCAGATTACCATTGATTGAGGGTAGCTTAAAAGACTTTGGTAGTATGGAGCTTGGAGTCGGAAGTAGGATCTGGCCCATGTACCATTGTTTGTTTGTTTCCCAGCTTGGCCTTCCACTTTCTTGCTATTACCCACAGTTGAAGCATGTGAGGCAAGAAAAGTAGCCATATTGAGCTTTACAAGGCCACTTCTATATGTCAGGCAGTGTGTGTGTGTGTGTGTGTGTGTGTGTGTGTGTGTGTGTTATACGTGATCTCAATTGGTTTCCAGTAGCTCCAGGATATGGCATCACTGGCCTCATTGTACTAAGGAAGAAGGGGTTCAAAATGGGAAATGGTTTGTCCAGGGAAGTCTTGTTAGACCTGGCAGATTTGAACTCAGTTGTCTGGCATCAGATCTGTGCTTCCTTCCTTATATCTTGTGTTCTTCCATGGTTGAAACAGCACTGATCTGCCTCTGGAGTCTGGGTTGACAGAGAAGATCCCAGAACCCTAAGAAGATTGGGGAAGGTGAGGGCTATCGTGGAGGGAAATGGGGCTTTGGGTCTCAGGGCTTCAGAGGGCCAAACAAGACCTGGTTTGCTCCATTCTTCACTGTGTCATGGAATTACAGCCCACAGTGCCCTCTTGCTGTATAAGGGCCATTTCCAGCTACTTTTAATTTGGAACAAACTAGCCGCTCCCCCGTGGTCCTGAAGTTAATAGGATGTCTGTGCAGCATTGCCAGGCTAAGCATCTCTGAACAAATTATTCTTGCTCTGTATTAGGGTTATCTAGGAGGAAGGCCAGGAAACTTTACAATAGTCTTTCTCAGCTTGCCTACTGCTGTGACCCTTTAACGCAGGTCTTTATGTTATGGTGACCTTAACCATAAAATTATTTCATTGCTACTTTGTAACTATGTTTTTGCTACTCTTATGAATTATAATGTAAATATTTGATATGCAGGACATCTAATATGTGACCCCTATGAAAGAGTCATTTGAAAAAGGGGTCATGACCCACAGGTTGAGAATTAGAGAAATCAAAGCTTTAGAGGGCCAGCTTTGGCAGGTGGTGGGAGTTTGACCTTCATCTGACAATGGAGACCCAAGAGAGCACCTGGCCAGTTGAAATGGGTCAGTGGGGTGATGGACCTGTTGTCCAGGAGCAAGAATGGGAGACCTGACAGAATGAAAGCTACTGGCTGTGGGCAGAGCCAAAGCTACTATAGATCTCAGTGTGGTAGCTCTGATCTGGGGCCTGGCAGGTGAGGAAGACCAGGAGCCCCAGTGAGTGAGCTTTCTCTATGGCAGGGCACCAATCAACACTGAGGGGATCCTGGGGCACAGGAAGTGGGGCTGTCTAACGTGGCTATAATTGAGGCTTATCCCACACGGCTGGGACAATGAGCTAACAGGAGTGTGGTAGTAGAGAATTCTGTTCCCCCCTAGTAAGAAGCAGAGCCCAAGCTGAGCTTCCTGAGAAAGAGGCAGTGTCTTTCCTATGGTAGAAGTCATCATCATATCTCACAGATCCTAAGAGGTCATCCATTTCTCAGACAGGTTCCAGCTCCTAACTCAATGCCAGATGATCTACAAACTGTGCCTGTTTCTCAACAGATAAGAGGACCTTTCATAGTTTCTCTATAAGAAGGGGATGTTGTGTGGACAATTATACACACACACACACACACACACACACACACACACACACACACACAAACTAGCATCGGGCAGATGCCTTAGTCCTATCCACTTCTCCAAGAGATAACAGGGAGTCTGGAGAGCTTGGGTGTGTATATTCTGTCCTTGGCCTATGAGTGGCCATTTTCTTATGAAGCTTGTTCTTCTACTCAAGTCATGTCTCCTTGTGAAATTTGTCACAACCCCTTGAATGTCAGGTGGCTTCCCTGAAGAAATCCAGCTGCTGAACAATTCTCAACAGACTCACTGACACAATGAATAAGAAGCTGGGGTGAAGGACTGACAGGAGGCAGAGTGGCACAGTGGGGCTTCTATAGCTTCATGAGTGGGCCAGGTAGTTTAGCTAATCAATTTCCTTACCTGGTTAAGCAGAGATGGCAATTCCTACATCCAGGATTGGAATTAGAGCCAGGCCAGGGAGACACACAGCAGTAAAGGGAGGACTCGCCCTTTGACCTCTGCAGCTGCAAGGTGGACATCTACCCAACTCACTGCTTGCCGTTACTTCATGATCCTCAGTAAATTAAAAAAAAAAATCCATGTTTGGTTGACCTTGCTATTCTCAGATCAAAAGCAAGGACCTTTCCTCACTTGAGGACCTTGTACCATTCATTCACACAACTGGTGGACAACAAAGTTGGCATGCAAGCTCAGCTGGCCTAAGGCAGAACCCATTCCAGATCCAAGTCAAGCTTGTGAGGACCTGGGACAGTGGTAGGGAGGAGCCGTGGGGGAACAGCATGTCTTCAGCGGGTTTATAGTAAAGTCTTTCCTTGCTTGGAGAAGAACATCCTGAGTTAAGGAAGAGGAAGTTGAAACCAAGGCTTTGTCATCTCAGTTCCCACAGATTCCTCTTGTCCCATTGCCTCATGGGTGGCCTGGACCATGCTATATGCTGTCCTGGATTAGGATCTTCCCTCCTGTTTACTGTGGCTTTGTTGTCCTTGCCTTGGGTGGCAAAGTAGTTACATTGCACAAAAGGTAATTCTTTGAGTCTCCCCAGTCAGTGTGTAGCCTGTACTATGTCGGCGCTCTAGTTCTCTGTCAAGGGCTAGGAATGAAGAAAGAGAAGAAGGTGCCCCAGACCTCAAGTCTGTCCAAACATGCAACCAGAGGCTAAGCTTATACAGTAGGTGATAGCCAGACTGTGGGAGGCACACAGAGCCAACCTGTGTGTGTGTGTGTGTGTGTGTGTGTGTGTGTGTGTGTGTGTGTGTGTGACAGGTTGACTGACAGCTAATATTTTTCTCAATAGTTTTCCACTCTTTGTGGGGGGACAAGTTCTGTCAAAGAATCTGTAGTTCACCCATTCAGCTACACTGGTTGGCCAGCAAGCCCCAAAAATCTTTCTATTTTCACCTCCCTGGGGTTGTGATTATAGACTCAAACCACCATACCCGACTTCTGAGGGAATCTAAACTCAGGGCCTCCTGCTTGAGTGACAAGTACTTTTCCAGTTGAACTATTTATCTCCTCAGCCCAAGAGTTATGTTCTTACTTCCTAGAAAGGTGTGGAAGTAAAAGAGGTGCTTCAGGTATTGTCTGATAGGCTAGTGAAAGACTCTGTAGGTAAAGACATTTGTCAAGAATCCTAATGACTTGAGGTGGATCCTGGGACCCATGTGGTAAATAGAAGAAACTGAATCCTGCAAGTTTCCCTCTGACCTACACACACACACACACACACATCACAAAGTAAAGTATTTTTTAAAAGAATTAATATTTCATATTTCTGTCCTGGGAGGGGCCCTTTGGAAAGCCAGCTTGAGGAGATTAAATACCATTCATTGCTATCACAGCCTATTCTCAGGGGACTGCAGTCTGTCTGTGCTGGACACCAGTGAACTAGAGATTAAGGGAGAGCATGTCTCTGAGCTCTCACAGCCCAAGGTACGGAATGTTAATAACAGCCACATTCACCCATAAACTGGTACAGGAAGAAAGGGTGATGATTCCACTTTATTAATTAAGAAACATAGGCCAGAAGTGAGGAATCTAACCCAAGGCTTCCTTGACAGTGTGGGGGGCCCTGGGATGTCCCAGTCTGGTGCCTCCCATTTCATTTATGCTTTGTGATGTTTATTATTATTATTATTATTATTATTATTATTATTATTATTATTATTTTATAATTACTTATTTTTGAGGCAGGGTCTTTCTGTGTTGCCCAGGTTGACCTCTGATTCCCATGGTCCAGCCATTCCCATGCCTTATCCCCCTGCATAGGCTTGTTCACTAGGCATATACCACCATGCCCAGCTCAGGGACTTGTTGGGTTTTTTGTTTTTGTCATTGTTGTTTTTTAAGCAAAAGCAAATAACGGGAGAGATCTAAAACTACCCCCCGAAGGAGGCAGCGTGCCAAAAGTCTGCTTGCCCAGCTCCTCTCTGAGGACATTTGGGACTATATGAAAGTCTAGGCAGAGCCCTGAACAATCGATTTGTGCAGCCAGGCTTCTGCCCGGCACAGCTAACCTTACTCATTATGGGACAGGTGATGCACAGTGAGACCCAGAAAGCTCATATCGGAGGCTCACTCCCAGGCCATGGACTGTTGTCTGTGCTGTATAGAACTTTGCATTCAGCTAATTCTGCTAATGAGCCAGGCTCTGTAGTCACTCTGGCTACAGTGGGAATGGAGAGTGTGTTGTTTGCTCTCATAGAACACAAAGCTAGTGGGGAAGGCGGCCTTTCGAATACCTCTAAGAGAGACACAGATCACAAATTGCGATTGGGGACATGAAGGGAGAACTTATAACCAGAGAGACACATGTGCAGGGAGACCTGAGTAATTGTCTATGTGACAGGTAGCAGATCTGGGCCAGTTGGTACCTCAGACCAGTGGCAAAGTAGGTGTTGGCATCAAGTGAGGATGACCAAGGACCAGGAGCTGGCAGAGGAACTGGACTTGAGTGTTCCTCATTCCCCAGGCATTCCCAATGGTGCAGAGAAGGGAGAGGTCCCTGGACCAGAAAGAGGAGCATGAGAGATGCTTTCATTCCCGAATTCGGGAAAGAACAGAGATGGATTCTTCTGTGGAGGGTTGGATTGTTGCAAATCTAGAACTCAGTGCAGTGAATAGCAGAGAGCAGAGACCAGAAAAAAAAATATATACAATCATAATGTGTCCACACAGTGTGAAGTTCAAATAACCCACCCCGAGGTGGGGCCTGAACATTGAAAAGCTGTTATTCTGGAAGACCTTTCTCAGCTGTCCAGATCCAACCCTAGCTCCTCTTGTCTTCCCGCATTTAACAAATATTTAACCAACACCTGAGGTCATGAGTACTGTGCTCACTGTACATGTCTGGCTCAGAGCCAGGCCCGTGTAAACATTTAGTCCTTTCTACAGAGCTGAGGCCAAGGGTATAGGTAAAATCCCAACACCACCCCCACTTTCCCTGCCCCCCTGAGCTATTGGAAACTTGCTACAGAAGCAGCTCAGAGGAAGGCCAGGCAGCTACTTGGTGCCCAGTGTAAGTGCCCACCAAGTCTCTTCTATGTCAGGTGGATCTTAGTTTCTGGGATTCTGACCAGGGGTGTGTGTGTGTGTGTGTGTGTGTGTGTGTGTGTGTGTCCTACATCTCCTCAGCTGTCTTTCCTCAGAGATCACCATTCTAGGCCTGGCATCTCTCTGTCAATATCAACCTCCCTTTCTTGCCAGCCCTGCCTTTCTTCCACCTCAGCTTAGAAGTTACTTTTTGGAGACGCCCCTCAGTCATCCTGGGCATCTGTTTTCTCTGCTTATTGCCTGCCACCCCTGTTTCTGTACATCTCAGCACTCAGTGTGATGGCTAGGTGGGGTCCATGTAGGGTCTGTGTCCCACCAGACTCTGCTTTTTTTTTGCAGGGCAATTTGCATCTGTAAAATAATAATGTATAGCATTTGAGTGTGGCCCATAGGAGGTAGGTGCTCAGTTCATAAAAATTGAGAAAATATCTTCATCCCCACACATTCAAATACTAACCTTTCCTCTCTACCGAAGTCTATTATCTCTTACACACACACACACACATACGTGTGTGTGTGTGTGTGTGTGTGTGTGTGTGTGTGATGGCGCACTGCCCTTTTGATACAGTCTTCCCTTTGCTGACTCATTTTCTCGTGTTCATCTCTCTGTTGCACAGCACCGCTCTCTGGGTATAGACCACTTACAGTCATCTAAAGACTTTCTGACCTTGGTACTAGAGAGGGATGGGTCTGAAACCTCCACCATACATGCATACCCATCTCAGCCTCTGAATCCCTCCATGATATTCAGATACAGCCATGCACTCCACAGAGTCCACATGTGGATTTCCTGAACCCTTGCAACAGCACAAGGAGACAGTCAGTAGGAGGTAATGAATTCATTTTACAGATTTAAACAGCCAGCCAACCAACCAACCAACCAAACAAACAAACAAACAAAAAAAAATGAGCCACAGAGAGGCCATGTCTTTCCCAGGTGGCAACACCAGAGTGGAAACCTTCCTCTATCTGGGCTGAAGCTCTTTTTGAGTTACACCAGGGAGTGGAGGTGGGGTGGGATGCTACTTTACCTGTCAGTCCCTCAGTCCAAGAGGTTCTAGAACAACCTCACTTGTCTGGGGACAAATAGGGAACTTCTCTAAGTCACATCTCCCTGCTTTTTCCTCCTGAATTGAAGCCGCTGAACACAGCTGCAGCTGTGCCCTGTTCGTGTCCTGTCTCCAGCTCCAGGCCGCCTAACCCCCAACACTAGATGCTCAATCCCCCAGGGAACCCTAAAAGGACAATGGCCTAGTTCAGGAAGGGGCCACTGAAAGGTAAGATGCAGGAGAGATGAGAAGAGGCTCTCATGATTCCCCCGACACCAGCCACACAATGGACACCAGCCAACACTATGCAACTGGGAATCTGGGCGATGTCATGAGAGATGGCCACTCAAAGCTTTGCCTCCTTGTATTGCCTGGGTTTGTGGGCTTCAGTCCCTGAATATTGAGTCTGCAGCTTTCAGTGTCTCCCCCCCACCACCAAAAAAAGACTCATTCTCCCTTCTAGAGGGCATAAATATTTAAAGAGATTTTTCCAGCCACTGGAACTGCACCACAATGCTGCTCTTCCTTTAAATTTATGTCCAGAAAGTTTGCCGGAGTTCCTCTCCATGTCCCACCCTCCCTAGCACAGAATAACAAACGGAGTCCCTGAGAAGTTTGCCTCCTTTTGCCAGGAGGGTTATCAGGGCTGTTGGTTGTGTTGGGGGGTGGGGGTGGGGGCTGCTGTATGTGTAGTCCTCCTGATTCTTCTCCACGGCCACCGAGAGTTAAATCTGAAAACCTTCTGACACTTCAATACTTGGAGAAGCAAGGTAATCAGGCATGGGGGGGGGACAGACGTGTGAGACAGCAGATCAGTGGACAGAGTCCAGAAGCACAGAACCCCCGGATCCCACGGGAGCAGCCTCAGCAGTGACTGCTGAGCTGATCAGGATTCTGAGTTTGCCACTGCGTGACTACTCCAGCCCCAGAGCCACTTCCTGCTGGCCCCCCTTCAGCATTTCTGTCTTGCAGAATTCCTCGCAGCCCCACTGCATCAAATCTCTCTTATCAATAAGACACAACACTCCCAGGATAAGTTTTTAAAACTCCAGTCACGCCAAGCTGCTTCCAAGACTCCGGAAAGGGTTCCGTTCCTCTGCCCATCTATAACCAATCAGCCACACATCACCAACTCCATTTCTAAAGTTCCAGGCAATTACAGCCTCCTGAGCTCTCTGGCTGGGTGCCTGCCCGCTCAGGGCCAGGGCCCAGGTTATCAATGGTCTCTAGTCTCAGGCTCTTATTTCTCAGCCTTCTTACAGAGTCAAGACTCCTGCACACTAAGAGTGATACACTCAGCACACTGAAGCGAAGTGGCCTGTCAGGTCACATCAAGGCAAGGCGCAGTAGTGGAAGCCAGTCTCCCTACCTTTGTTGAGGGTCCCGGTGATGAGTTTAAAGATGGTCTGGGCAAATTTCACGAACCCGAGTCTGCATCTTTTGGAGCAGCCGCTCATAGTGGCAGAGGGGAGGCAGGTTCTTGCAGTCAGCACCCAGAAGGGATGGTACACACCTCGTGTGCCTCTGGACCTTGGAGCCTGCCTAGGTGAACCCTGATAGATGGATGCACCCCAGAAACCAGTCTCCGGCACAGCTGCCTCCGCAGTGAGTCCAGCGCTGCATCCAAAGAGCCTGCAGGGCAAGCCCTCCCTCCTTCTCCACCCCCTCCTTCTGGCCACTCAAGTCCTCGCCACAGGATCACCTCAGGATGCCAGGACTGGGAAGGCACTGCCAGGGTACCTCGGGCTCAGAGCACACTCCACATGCGAGTGAAATTGAGCAGAGCAGGGAGGGAGGAGCTGGAGCCCTCCCAGGCTTTGCTGACAGTCTTGCCTACATGGCAGCGGTAATGTAGCAATTAATACTCTAGTCAGAAGGGAGGGACTACTACACAGAAAACGCGGCCCCACAGCTCCAGCGCTCCGCAGGCTCACTTGCCAGCTCACTCTCTCTTCCACTCTGTCTTTCCCCTTTAATCTAATAGATCAATTCTTGGAACCTTGATCTGGATCTAGGAGAAAGCCCCACAGAGCCAGAAGCTGCAGCTGCCCCAGGTACTCAGCGGAAAGTTTGCAGGCAGCCTGGGACCAGAGAGGCCAGGCTGAGCGGAGAGCCACCCAGGGGAAGCAAATCTGTATACCTTGGATGGAGAGACAGATGTCTCCACGTTCAGCAACCTAGCATCCATGGCAGGTGCTATCTGCTTCCCTAACTCAGAACAGCCAGTGGTGCTATCTCCTGGCTTCAAGGGCCCCATCTCAAAAGGAACTGCTGAATCCCAGCCTCTGTCCCTTCAAAGCATGCATGAGTGAGCACTGCCTCGCGGGTATGGGGGAGCAGCACAGCTAGCTTCAGAAAGAAGTAGAGGGGTGACAGGTTTAAGTAAGTTGACCACAGTGAAGTACCACGAACAGAAACTGCAAGCCTTATGTAAAGTTCAACGGTTGTGTAAGGAACACTTGCCTTGTATTTCGTGTAAGAATGTGTGGGATAGAAGGAACCTCATGGGACACATCAATGCTCCACAGTGACTCTCCTTCACTTTCTTGGTGACTCAGAAGGTCACTGTGGGGATCTAAACCATAAGCATCCTCTCGGATGCTCTGAGTCTGTCTACGTGTGGACGGGAGTTATAAATTACACCTCCTTTAAAACTGGTCCCTTCTTCTGCACCAGTTCCTCTGTCCATGACTTTTCCCTGCAGCGTGATCTAGAGCAATAGGTTGGCTCAGAGCTCATGAATGGACAGAACAGCAGACAAATTATAACCCAGAACTCATGCTCTGTGCCATCTGGTCTTGTCTCTCCTGGGAGCGACAGAGAAATAAATCTTAAAGAAACAGACCCCTGGCTAACCTAGCTCAACCCAAGGAGAGGCCTGGGAGACAGTCTGCAAGCTTTTCTCTAAGCCCCCAGTTCCTTCAGCTTTGCCAGTGTGCTATGAGACCATTTATACAGTGATGCTGACAGAGAATATCCCATTGTGCTTGATGCCTTAGCCTCTGAGACTGCTACGTTATCAACCCTTTACTTCAAGGCATTAAAAAGCCCCTGTTCTGATACACATAGTATCTGGGGATGTAAATGGTCAATATTTTGTTTACTTGTTTATTTGTCCAGTATACACCGATCTCCCAGCATGCAGGAAAGAGCTGGTGGGAGGCTGTTTTCAGAGGCTGAACCCAGTATCTTGATATCAGCAGCACACACGCCCTGCTGAAGAAGGCTTGAGCTAGCCTGTGCCCTTAAGCACCCTTTGTCTTCCACCTTCTATTCTATCTGGGGCACCTAGTCTGCTGGACAGTGTCACCCATATGCACTGTGAGTCTTTCCCTTCCGTTGGTCTGTCTACATTCCAATCTTTTCTGGAAGCACCCTACACACATACACACTGAGGTATGCTTTGACCATTCTCCATGCGTCTCTCAATACAACAGAGATTCACCACCACTCTTAGTCCTTACTGCTTGGCATCCAGGGTTTAAATAAAAAGAACACATTCATAGGAGAGTCTGGAATGGTACACACTAAAGTATTGTGCCAACTGCAGGGCTTTTGCTGCTGCCTTCTTGATCGCCCTGTTTCTGGGCTGCTACTGTCCCCACCCCTATTCTCATGACATCTACACCACTGGACAAGGATGTCACTCACAGCCAGTATTCTTAAACATACTGCTTATCCTGACCTGTGGGAATGTGTGCAAGGCTACAGAGCAAGGATCAGATGGTATCTTTGCCTAAATGCAAACCCGGCACAGGAATCGCTGTTTATATCAAGTAAGGGTGAGAGGGAAAGCAACGTGAAGACAGTGAGGGCATGGTGAGCTGCAAGGGCTAGTAGACAGGGAAACAAAGCCATTCTGTGGGAAGGAGGAAGAAGATGGGGAGAGGATACAAAGTAGCCTCTGGGCATCACCAGGCTCCGGTTTTTATCTTCCCCAGCAGCAGCTCACACTGCAGCCTTTGGATTCTTCTCTCTTCTCTACAAGGCATCACACATCTGAACCCTCGGTCCTAGATGACTGAGTCAGGACCAGAGAAGGGCAGCATCCCAACATCCCACATGGCAGTATCCTCAAAAGCCAGGAGCTCATTGTGCCAAGAACATTAGTAGAGAAGGAAGCACTGGACTCACAGTAGGAGAATCCAGGACAAAAATCATGCTTCAGGAATATGCTATTCTGCAAGAAACCGGAGACAAAAAGGATAAGAACACTCGCTGGGCAAATGGGAGGATCTGAGATTGGATTTCAACATCTATGTAAAATGCTGGGCATGGTCACATGGGCGCCTGTAACCCCTAACACTGGAGGACAGAGACAGGAGGACTGCCGGGCTCGCTGGCTACCATCTAGCTCCAGGTCCAGTGAGAGGTCCTGCCTCAGGGGAGTAAGGTAATAAAACAGGATACTTAATCTCCCCCTCTGGATGGCCTCTACATGTAATGGTACAGATATATAGGACACACACACACACACACACACACACACACACATCACAAAGAGAAAGAATGGGGAAGAGAGAGAGAGAGAGAGAGAGAGAGAGAGAGAGAGAGAGAGAGAGAAGAGAGAGCACAGAAACAGGAGCTGAGGACTCAGGTAGCGTGAGGGAAATTAGCTCACCAGCAGGCTTGTAATTAGCCTCTGTGCTGCAGATGTGCATTACCGGGGGAACACAGGAAGCCAGACTTGCTCTCCACCTGACTCCACTCACGGGAATCTTCACACACTGGCTCAGGAGGAAGTGGGACAGGCAGATGGGGACTCTAGGTAGTCTCTGGTCCTGGAGAGTGCACTGACTTATCTGGGTGCAAAAGAGGTGGGCATGCTTTTCTTCCAATAGTGAAAAGAACAGGAAGGCTGTCCTCTAGGGGACAACAATGGCACCACCATCCACTGAGCTCCTTCTCCGAGCAAATGCCCTGAGCATTCATTTTTCATAACACAAATTCTTATTAGAACGATGTGAGGCAGCCACTATTATTTCACTCGTTCTATAATCTAGAGAGGGAAAGTAACATAAGAGAGAAACAGAGACAGAGATGGAGAGAGGGAGAAGGAACGAGGGGTTTTGGGGGATGGATGGAAGAAAAGGAGGGTCTTACTGGGTATTCCTGGCTGACTAGAATTCTTGTATAGACCAGGCTGGCCTTGAACTCACAGACATCTGCTTGCCTTCTTCTCTCAGCCTCCCTAGTGAAGGCTAGGGTTCCAAATTAAAGCAAATAGCATCTTTAGAGAGCTATATTTGCCTTGCTTTCAGAAGAAACAAGCAGTTGCTCGTCATACTTAAGGAGAAAACATATTCCCTGACCAAAAAGCAAATCTTTCCCTGGTCATGGTTGTAGGGTGGGGAGAGGAGGCATCGAGGGAGGCAGCCAGATTAGAGGCAGCTGCTGTCCAGCCAGGAAGCAGAAGACAGGAGCTGCTTGCTTAGTAGAACGTTTTCTGGAGGGACTTAGGAAGCCGGTGCTGTGGGACCCAGGAAACTGATGGAGCCCTGGAGGACTCACAGAGTGACAATGTAGGAACCAGCTTTTATGTCTCGAGGTGGATCAGGAAGACAAGACACAAAGGAAAGACGACGAGATCATCCCCTGGATTTAGAAATTTGGCAGCAGGACCTGAGAAGGCAGAGACAGTCCTTCCAGGAGCAGTGCTGCCGGATGGCTCAGAGGTCTCTGGCCAGGAAAGATGAGAGATGGCTTATTATTATTATTATTATTATTATTATTATTATTATTATTGAGTTAAAAATCACAATGATGATGATGCACGCTGGCAGGAGAGGACAGCCTGCCGGAAACAGGTTCCTCCCTCTAGCCAGAACTTCATATACTGTGTTTGAGGCTGGCATGGGGCTACCAACCAGCAAAGAAGATGTGGGTTTCTCAGTTGTAGCCTGAACAACCCAAGTCCAGCAAGGAAGGAGGAACCTC
Organism: Arvicanthis niloticus; assembly: GCF_011762505.2. Taxonomy (NCBI): domain Eukaryota; kingdom Metazoa; phylum Chordata; class Mammalia; order Rodentia; family Muridae; genus Arvicanthis; species Arvicanthis niloticus. The sequence continues at coordinate 85,689,669 of NC_047663.1, read as the reverse complement.
TGGCTTGGTCGAACCCTTAATAACCAGCATGGTCTGGATATCTTCTTTTCTAATATCCCACAATCTCTTTGCCCTCACTTATTCAGTCAACAAATATTTATCTTACATATTATATCTTATTATCATATATATATATATATATATATATATATATATATATATATATATATCACTGCATACTATGAGCCGGTCAGTGAGAATCATCAACTGACAAATACAAAGCCCCTTTCTATATGGAACTTGCCCTATAGAACCTGAAGGGGGAGAGGCTGCTAGGGTCACATACAAATGAGGAAGCAGGGAATTTTGAAAATACTCAGTGAAAATACTCAGTCTGGGTTTTAAAATCAGCAGGTCGGGAACCTCCCAGAACTTGCTGGCCAGCTCCTAAGGGAACACCTGGAGAGCGGGCGGGCGCTGGGGCAGTCACGAACACCATACAAACATCCATCGGCAGGATTTGTTTCTCTGGCCCAGAGTGGTCCTGGGTGTTAGATTCGGGGGTTCTCAGCCCAGTGGTAGTGTAAAGTCATGAAGCATTTGGATGCTATTATTGATTGTGCCTGTTTATAGACAGATAAGAAATCGGAGGCTTGCGTGAGGCTCAGTTGTAATTTCATGGTGGAGAAAGGAGGTGAAGTCAATGGGCTAGTGACTGAGGGGGGAGGCTGGGAGAGGAGAAATCCCCTAGAAATCCTGGAAACAAACAAACAACAACAAACCAATACAAGCCTTGGGAGGGTCAGGTGTGGGGAGAGAGCAAGTTGTAGATTTTAGATATCTTAGGGGAGGGCCCCATCCCTGGTGAGTGGGAATGGCATTGGGAACCCGGGAGAAAAGATAAGAACAGGAATCTTCATAAATTATTTATTCTCATTGCTGCTAAGGAAGAAAATAAGCCTAGCATCCCAGTAGACTCCAAATATTAGCATTTAAATACAGGCTTACATAGGTGGGTTTAAAAAAAAACAATTTCCTGAGATTTAAATCAGATTTTATTTTTCCTCTAAGCCTAAGAAAAATCAGTTCTGCTTGAGTATGGGCCTCAGAGAAGATTCTGCTCGCTCTAGGGTGTAGCAGCTCCACGTACTCTATGGGAGTTTGCAGCTTCTCCGTGTTATAATTGTGAACAAATGATGCCTGCGAAGCCACAGGCAATTCATCAGCACTGTTTGTAGGGCTCATTGCACTGAGAGCAGGGCACCTCGTCTCGGGATGGCGTGCACTCTGCCCTCGGCTGTCAGCAAGCCTGTGCCCTGCTAGGCCCACAGAATGATGGAGGCTGCTGCAGGAGCTGTCAGGCAGAGATGGGAAGAGTGGTCCCTGAAGCTTTCTTCTTTTCTTCCTGCTGGCCCCTGGATGCTGAGTGTCTCGTGCCCCACACTGCTCTGAATGGCTCGGTCGGCCTATGCAACCTCCTCCTTCCCATCCACATTTGCATCCTGTGCTAGGAATGGAGTGGCTGTGGGCGTTCACTGTGCAATGGGTAAAGAAGTGCTGGTATAATAGGACACCAAAGGCTACCAACTTGGATGCTGGCTGATCCTGGCTGTAACCTACACCCAGCCTGATGTAGGCTAATTTCCCCATCTGCTTTCTAGAGCCACTGGATGTATATCAAGTCCCACAAATGCAGGGTCCAAAATTCCTGGGTAGAGTCTGATTCCGGATGCTTCTTCACTCTTTCCCATATAATCAATGCATCCTATGCCCCGGGCACTTAGGGACTTTCTCTTTTGCAATGGCCCAGCTGTTTTCTCACATCTTCTGTATCATAACACCCACAGCAGCCTAGCCAGTGTGCCAAGGACACAACATCAGTAGTCTGTCCCCTCTTCATTTTTCTGTCTAACTCAGCTAGCCCACACCAACTCCCAATATACCCACTTTCTCAGAATTCCCCTGACCTGCCCATTTCTTTCTAGTTTCATGTTAGTGAACAAACATCTCAAAGGACAGCTCACATTCTGCTCAGTGGGTTGAACGGTGGCCTCCAAAAGATGGTGTGCATGTATGTCGTAGAATCTGGGCAAGTGGAGGCTTACTGGGAGGAGGGTGTTTGCAAGTAAACCCGAAGGAAGCAGTTTGGAAAGAGATCATCTTTGAGCAGCCAGGTAGTTCCTAAATACAGTGCTAAATGTTCTAATGATTGACAGGAGAAGAGGAGGATGTGAACCACCAGGCAGTGATGGACATGATGCGGCCAGCATCCAGAAATATCAGGGCTACGAGCAGGAAAGATTTTCCTGTGTTTTCTGGAGATAAGGATGCTTGATTTTAAACACCTATCCTTCAGGATTGTGTGTGTGTGTGTGTGTGTGTGTGTGAGAGAGAGAGAGAGAGAGAGAGAGAGAGAGAGAGAGAGAGAGAGAGAGAGACTTGTCATGCTAGGCTACTTAGTTTGGAATGATTCATTACAGCAGTCTTGAGAAACTAATGCAGCCCATCTAAAGCCAAATTCAAGGCAGGAACTTAGAAAAGTATGAATTCTGGGAGTCACACTAGTGGTGACCTGCTCCATCAGGCATGCCAGTCACCTGGAGACTATGTGTGACACTGTCTCCTGGGCCTGCTCAGAATGTCTAGCATTGGCTCTGAAGTCTGAATGTTCAAAACTCCTTCAGCCAATCTAAGCTGTGGGGTTTTAGTCTCTGTGGGTTTAAATCCCCTGCATCTGGCTCAAGCTGAGGGCAGAAGAGATGGCAGGTTTAAGAGGATGGGTGAATAGCACTCACAACCACACAACTCATTTAGCAGCCAGAGGGAAAGGTGCTCCCTGCTCCCTGCTCCCTCCTCCCTATTCCCTACTCCCTCCTTCCTGCTCCCTCTTCCCTCCTCCCTGACCCCTCTTCCCTGTTCCCTACTCCCTGCTCCCCGTTCTTTCCTCCCTGCTCCCTGCTTCCTCCTCCCTGCTCCCTGCTCTCTTCCCTAAATGATGCCTTCCATGACTGTGCACCTTGTAGGTGTCCAGTGCTCTGGTCTGGTGTGGCTTGTTCTCTGTGAAATGAAGTGAGAAATCTTACTCTGAATTTGGTGTCTAAAAGTGGAATTTGAGAAGGGACCTGGAGTGTGGAGCCTCCAGGTGGCTTTGTAAATGAAGAAAAAAGCTATACAGGACACATGCATGCCCTCCCATCTTTTACCATGTGACACTCGGCACCACCTCAAGATGTCACCAGCATAATGACATCACCACCTGTGATGCTTAACACCCTTAACAGATGTTGGGTCTACAGAACCACAAGCCTCTTTTCTCTTCATGACTTACCCAGTCTGTGTTATTATGCTACTTTGCACTTTCTGTAAAGTCTTGCCCACACCCATTTTAAAGTCTTGCTGATCCCATTTTACAAATGAGGAAGTTGAGTTTCAACAGTTGACATGACATGACATGCAATGCCACGTGGCTGGACCACAGCCATGGGCCTTCCTGAATCTATCTGCAGAGGCATGCTCAAACGCATGTACCAGGTGCAGATCTGATCTAAGAATCATTTTCCAGATGGTGCCTTTGGATTTGGGGTAGTAATATCCAAAGAAAACTGTCTTCTTCCCCTGAAGAACATGATCCCTGGATCTCTCCTTTTTGTCTTTAAGAGACCCTACACATCTGGAGCTGCCAATACTAAGGATGGGTGAAGGACTCAGAGAAGCCAGGAAGGAGAGTGGAGACTCCAAAGGTAGAAAGGAAGAAGCCAGGGAAACATAGAGCAAATTCTCCTCCAGTCAGCCAATGGCAAGACAGGTAGTAAAGGCTCCAAACCTCTGGCAGAGTTTTCTGGCTGGGTGCTAGGCAGCAGTCTCGGGAAAGTCTCCATCAGAAAAACATCTGCCAGTGGTCTGCCAGGAAGACATCTTCATCCTCTGCCAATTCCTTTCCTCTACTGAATGGCATAAAATTATCTACATATTTATTCTTTTAATGTCTGACCTTTCCATCCCCAAATACAGCCATCTCCAACATGCTGCATCTGAACTTTGTTTCCAATAACATGCCCTGAGCCCCAGTTTCCTCTTATGGCCTGGAATGAGAACACATCCCACCTCAAGGGGACATTGAAACCCATAAAAGTGAATGGGAAGAAGCTGATCTTGACTAAATCTACAACAGTGACTGCATTCCAGGAGTATAGGGGCCCAGCTTTGAAATCTGAGGGCTCCAGCACAGGGGAAACCCCATGTGCCCAACACAAGGAAGCCCCACCCCTCACATCACAGGGCTTTTCTTCTTAGGTCTTCTCAAGCATAGCTTGACCTTCCTCTACCTCCCTTTCTGCAAGTTACTCCATAGCTTCAAGCTCCTAGGTAATGCGACACCTAATAGCCAGGGCTGGAGAGGAGCTTACCCCAGATGCCCAGCCATCAGAAAGACCACTCTGGGGGCAACTGATGGGGTTTTCAGCTGGAGATGAGTGTCCCAAAGCAGTACACTTTTCTCTCAATGCTGTTAGGAACTTGTGGGGACCAAAACCCATGGGTGCTCAAGTCCTGTAAGATGGCATGGTCCCCACATAGAACCTTCTCTTTACTCTAGGTCATCTCTAGATCTCCTACAATAGCTACTTCTGTGTAAACACTGTGAAAATGTGTTGGTTAGAAAATGATGTTAAGAAAAGTCTGTATACTTTCAGTAGAGATGTGTCTAAATTTTTTATTAGTTTTTTTCCAATTATTTGTGGTGAACACATGGTCAAGTTTCAGGAGTTTGGTTTCTCCTTCCACCATGTGTGTCTTGGGGATCAAACTTAGGTCTTCAGCTTGGTGGCAAGTGCCTTTATCCACTGGGCCATTTCACCAGCACTAAATTTTGTTGTTGTTGTTGTGGTGGTGGTGGTGGTGGTAATGGTGGTGATGGTGGTGGTAGTGGTAGTGGTGGTAGTGGTGGTGGTGGTGGTAGTGGTGGTGGTGGTGGTGGTAGTGGTAATTGTGGTGGTGGTGATGGTGGTGGTGGTAATGGTGGTGGTGGTAATGGTGGTGGTGTGTGGTTTGTGTGTGGTTAATTGAATCCACAGATGTAAGGTCTTGTTTAAAACCGATTGAAAATCCATTGAGAGGGAGGGTGCATAAATTTGATAAAACTGGCATAATCCACCCTCTGTTCATAGATCCTGCTCAGCATCCCAGCCTGAGTCCCAGGAGTCCCAGCAGCCTATCCCTAAGCAAATTCACGGGAATTGGTTTGACATGTTGGTCTTTTCAAGAGCTTGCTCAGTTAGAGCAATACCAAGCATGGATCACAATAGTCTTAGGGCCCATGAGAACTTCATCAATGTGCCACTGTGCTATGGTTTGCATGTGTCTTCCCAAAGTTCATATTTTGGAAGTCCGGACTCCAATTTCTCTGCTAATACTGTTTGGTGGTGGGTGGGGCCATTGGGAGGTAATTGGAATTGGATGAGGTCAAGAGAAGGCTTTATGGGGTCATAAGTGGTTTTATAAGAAAAAAAAAAAAGAAGGATCTGTGTAGGTACAGCTCTGTCTCGCCATGCAGTGCCCTCTGACATGGCAGGGTACAGTATGAGACCCTCAGCCTTTGCCAGAGAGATGCTGGAGCTATGTTCCTGAGCTTCCCAACTTCAAGAACTTCTGTTCTTTAAGGATGACCAGGGCTCAGGCATTTTGATACAGCAACAGAAAACAGCTGAAGATCATTTGTTGTCTGAGCACGCAGCTCAGTTATTCCAGTTCTTTAAGCCTTTTGCTCCTTATTTTAAACATGACAGCAGATGAGGCACATCAAGATGGAGAAATGGGGGACAGAGAAGGACAGTGGTAAAGAACAAAGTATAGTGGCATCCATGCATGATGCTGTTACAATAAAATTATACATTACAATGAAACCCATTACAATAATAATAATAAGAGTGGGCATGGTGACTCTCCTGGATTCTTAATGGATGAGGGGTTTCCAGGGACATAGGACTTCCAGCTCTGAAATGAGAGCAACCCTGAGTCACACTGTGGAAGCAGAGGAGATAGAGCCCTGAACAGAGTAACTGCCATTGGCTGCTTCATTTCTATCTATACTGTGTGCAGATTTGGGGGGCATTTGAGTTTAATATTTTGCTACTCACTCTATCACAAATGGTCCTAGGCCTTCTGCGGTGACATGGATTGTTAAGGGACAATGATGGTAGATGCTCAGCCCCTTTTGCTTTTATAGGTATCAAGAGAGCCACATTTGCTCAGGCTGACTTGTTCACTGCCAGGAGACTGGTTATTCTTTCCACTCTAAAGCCACTTTCCAGAAGAAGCTGTGGGGTGAGGGGTGATGGTTATGTGGCCAAGGTCAAGGCATAGGCAGCTCCAGGTCTTCATGAGAACATTGTTCTAGAAATCTGCTCAGAGACCCCAACAAAGGGAACCTGGAGAGGAGACATGTTGGCTTGTTCATCAGGCGACTAAGAGCCCTTGAGATAGTCATCCATTTTTGATAATTGCATCAGTGCTTGCAGGACCTCAGAGTCCTGGGCAACTAACGGGCATCTGGAGTCAGTGGGAGTTTGCATGGGTCCCCTGGGGTGGGATGCTGTGCACGCACTGTTTCTCAGATTCTGGTCGATTTCTCACTACAGATCTGAGAAGCCCGCCCCTTGTCATGGTGCCCAGTGCCTCAGATGGTGAAACCAACTGAACAATTAGTGAGACTCAATCCCAGTTCCAAGCTGGTGTGTTCTGGGAAGGGCCTGATGGGGCGGGGGTGGGGGGACAACAAAGGTTTCCTGCTGGCAGTGACTTTCTGTCAGTTTTCTCAGCCTGTAGCTTTGTTGGTCACAGAGGACATGTGATTGCAGACACACGTCTTGCCTGTATAGTGCAGACTCTCCTACTTTTGGATTAACCAAGGCAGAGTTTTTCATCCGGCAAGCCTTGTTTACCTTGTTCTTGGCATGCTTGTCTACAAGGTGGGAAAAGAAATCCAGCGTACAGGAAATCTGATTTCTAAAGGCAGATTGTTATACAAGCATCGATGAGAACAATGCCTTGGGTTTGCAGGCAGCTCACTCTCTAGACCTTCTGTCTCTGTGAGTCCAGACAACCCTTGTAGGCCTCAGTTTCCCCATCTGTAAAATGAAGGTGATAGTAGGATAGCCACATTATCTGGTTATCACATTTAATAATAAATGACTGTCCAAGTACTGTACAGTTTACTATTATTTTTATAACACTGATCATGGAGCCTTCAAGACAAATGGCCTTTAGGTCCACAGCTGAAGCCCTCCCCAGGATGTCCTAATCCCCCAAGGACTTATCATGAGTATCAAATACCTGTGACTCTGCCTTCCTTACATAGAAACTATCTCTGGACACAAGCCCAAGAGCTGGGTATCCTTGGATGGAGAACTTCCAGCGTAGGACAAGGGGCTGGACACAATTGTATCTGGAGGATTTTCCTGGTTCCTCTCACTTTTTGGCTTCAGCATGGATGGGGGAAATGTAAGTTACTTCCAAAGTGCAGCCGTAGGACTTCCCATGACACACCTCCATTGAGACTTGAGTGTCACTCTGTATTCTTCATCTAGGGAACTAATGCCTTTTAGATATTGCTATGATTCAGAAAGGGAGAGGTCTTGAAAACTCCCACGCTCCCAGTATGTGTACCACATCACCTGCTGCGGGACTGTTTCTGTCAGCTGTTAGTTTTCACCCTTTTTATCTATTACATGTATTAACAGGAGGACCATAAATGGACTTTTTAAAGATGTATTTATGTTATGTGTATGAGTGCTTTGCTTTCATGTATGTACAGAAGTGCATGCATACAGTGCTGCCTTCATGCATGTAATTATATCACATACATCACTTGCCTGCAGAGGCCAGGAGATAGTGTTGGATTTGCCTGCAACTGGAATTATCAGATGATTGTGAGCCACCACGCGGGTGTGATAACCAAGTCTGGATTTTCTACAAGAGTAGCAAGTGCTCTTAACTGCTGAGCCATCTCTCCTGCCTCTAGAAATATCCCTTAAAGGGGAGAGGGGAGAGAGAAGGGTGCATCTGAACTGTTCTTTGGGAAGGGATTGAATTGGCTAAGATATGGATCCTGAACATCTTCGTAAGCAATGAGTATAAGGAGACACAGCAAAAGTAACCTCCTGTATTTTAGAATCTCAGTTTTAAAAACCTTCATGTAAAAGAGCTAAAGGCAGAGGAGAAATCCTGACCTCAAGTTACTATGAACAGCTGGAGGACTTTGAAGAACAGTGTATCTAATGCTGACCTTAAATTGTCTGCATGACTCCCTTCTCCTTAAACCTCCCACGAAGTGGGCCACACACAAAGGACTTGTCAGGCCTTCCTTTTTAAAAGTGAAAAGTAAGAGATGTGATTTGATGAAGAATAGGCTAGTACACGTGGAAAGCCAGTAAATTGTCAAGTCTGTGGAAGCAAATGCTCAGAGCTTTAGGTGACACTACTTACCCATATACCACGTTCCCAAGACACACAGTATACACACAGATAGAGAGAGAGAGAGAGAGAGAGAGACAGACAGACAGAGACAGAGAGACAGAGAGACAGAGAGACAGAGAGACAGACAGAGAGAGAGAGACAGATAGACAGACAGACAGAGACACAGAGAGAGACAGACAGACAGACAGAGACAGAGAGAGAGACAGACAGAGACAGAGACAGAGAGACAGACAGACAGACAGAGACAGAGACAAAGAGACAGACAGACAGACAGAGACACAGAGACAGACAGACAGACAGACAGAGAGAGACAGACAGAGACAGAGACAGAGAGACAGACAGACAGACAGAGAGAGACAGAGAGAGAGAGACAGACAGAGAGACACAGAGACACAGACAGAGAGAGAGACAGAGAAAGAGAGGGAGAGGAGAGGTAAGTGAGGGGGAGGAGAGGGAGGGAGGGAGGGAGGATGGAGAGGTGGGTAAGGGGGAGGAGAGGGGGAGAGAGAGAGGGAGCAGGGGGCACAATAACAGAACGATTGGTAGAAGAAGTAGCTCATACATGGTAGGGTCACATTCTCACAAAAATTAATTTAGCTGAAAACAATAGAACATCTTAGCAGATTTCTGAGCTATGAAAATAATAAAAGCATGAACGTCAGCTTGCACATTGTCCTGTCCAAAAAGTACTTCCCATATCTGTCTGTTTAACCACAGAATTCTGAGTCTCAACTTCCAGACAAGGAGAAGGCAGCCTGAGGAGGTCAGGAGACCTACCTCAAAGGGACACCTTCCAGGGTCTGTGCCCACGGCTGTAGGACCTCTGTCGAGTCGGCATAGAGGCATCTGTTTGCAAGGACTTCCTAATCATTAGGCTATTAAGTGGTTCCAAAAATACTGAGATGGCCTCTAGGAGGGTTGAAGACCCAACTCTGTCTTGACTCTGGACAGGGTGAGGGGTAAGTAGATGCAGCAAAGGCTAGCCCAGCAGGCCAGAAAATGGGGTAATGTGTGTTTGGTCTGCCAGGGGAAGGTTGCTGAAGCTGGGGGGGGGGGGGGGGGTTGGGTGGCCAAGTCTCTTAGGGAGGTCAGAGAATAACCACATACAGTCAGACCCCCAGTGACCTTCATGTATACAGATGGAGGTTAGAGTCACGGTCCTAAGAAGAGTGAGCATTCTAAGACAGTTTGGCTTTTTGCCCTTGGGGACCACAGAGTAGCTGGTATTGTACCAGGACTGTACAATAACTCCCGGAAACCTCCATAACTGCAGAGGTGGCTTTGTGAGCATTTTCTGAAATGCCCCGCTTCGTCACTAGAGGGAGCCCGTGTTTCCACTCCTTTCTGCTCCAAAGATGTAGGGCTTATGAGAGAGAAATTGGCTTTCTTTCTGACTTCTCAGTGGAATTTAGGGAACCATTCTGGAATCAAGCAGCAGATGCTGTAATAGATGTGTCTATAAAATGATTGCTGTTTCTAACTTATGTTGTGAGGCCCCACAGTACCCAGCCTGAGCAATGATCCCATGGTGAGCTTGGGTTTGGACTCTCATCACTAAATACAATATCCTGAGGCCCTGGGGCCAGGAACAGAGACAAAGAGGCAGCAGTAACTCCACCAGGCCAGGTCCCTATTATAAGGATCTGTCTCTCTGGAAGTCGGAGGGAAGAGCTATGGAAAAGCAGGACTTATTGTACCTCTCAGGTTTTCCTGGCCACTCAACCCTCAATGGAAATGAACCCACCAGCCACCAACGAGGCAGGATACAGCATGATTAGAGCTACAGGCTCTGAATGCAGACAATTTTGCTTCCAGACTACACAGAACTGCCGTGGGTCCAGGAATCTTGTCTACCCTCAGTACCACAAAACAAACCCCCCAATGCCTAGAATAGAGCCTGGCACCGGAGAACATTAAATATTTTATGAAAAAGCCAAGGGCTCCAATCTCCAGTGCTTTTTAACCTTGGACTAGTTACTTTGCGTCTTGTTCTGTTCTTTCTGTCTGAAAAGGAACAAAGGGCACTAGGCAGACAGAGTGGCACAGGACAAGGAAAAACACAGCTGAGCTTCGTCTCCGAGTCACTGGCTGGGTGGGCTTCAGCACCAAATACTGATCTAAGTTTCAGTTCACGTGTGTGTATCTGAGGTCACAGGGACTTGTCTAGGGAGACAAGTCTATCATTATCTTATTTCACAGTTAACGAAACCGAGGCCATGTGAGGCTGAGTGATGTGTTCAACTTTTCTTTGCTGGTAATGGATCAGGATTTACGACTAGGCAAGAGGACTCTGGTTTTGTTCCTATGTTTAGAAATGGCTTGCACAGGGCCCTTTTGGATACTATAGCCCATAAATGACAGAGCTTGTTTTATGGTTGTCTTCTGCAGATTTCCTGCCAATCATTTCTGCATCTGCCACTCACTGCTGATGCCTGCCAGCACAGGCACCTGGTCCACTAGACAAGTGCAGATGCCAGCATTACTCCAGCCCACAGCATGTGCAGATGCTGATTTCCGTGGGCCTGAGACTTTGGGCTCTGAATCTCTATGAATTATGATATATCCTAACATACATATTCCTGGGGTAAAATGTGACATCGAGACTTGTCCGACTTATGCAACATTCAAATCAAATGATAGCCTGTCACCAGCAGTCATGTTTTTCTTTGTGACAAGGACATCCAACAGCCCCTCTCTTAGCTGTTTTGGTTGTTATTGTTTCTTTATGGGTTTTCAAGACAAAATTTCTTGAAGTCTTGAAAATGGAGTCTTGGCTGTCCTGGAACTAGCTCTATGGACCAGGCTGTCCTTGAACTCACAGAGCTCCACCTACCTCTGCCTCCTGAGTGCTGGGATTAAAGCCATGCACCATCATTGCTCTGAGAGCTGTTCTGAATTATGCATAACAGTACTATTAACCTTCACCATCCCGCTGGGCAACAGAACATAGGGTCACATTCCTCTTAGCCAGTTTTGAGCAACCTCTGCTTTCCCTTTCCATTCTCAGCCTATGAAACCCACCATTCTGCCTTTACCCACTAGACCACTTTAGGATTTCACGTGTGAAAAAGCTGATCCAGTATCTGTCTTCCTGGGGTTGGCTTATTTCACTTAGCGTACTGTCCTGTCTTCCAGCTTCATCACAGGGCTGCTGTCCTTTCTGTGGATAATGGAGACCCACCCCTTTAAGACCTTAGGTAATTTTAACACAAGTACTCATCTCACTTTGGAAGTTAACGTCTCCCTCCCCCAAGATAGATACCTTCCCTAGAGCTATGTAGAAGCGCATCGCAGGCTTTCAAGATCCTCTGCCTTTAAGACTGACTGACTCCATTTCTCCCTCCCTCAGCCTTCAGGTACCATCCCTGTGGCCTGCCCTCCAAGGACAGTGCTGAGTAGGCACCGGGGCAGCCACCCAACTCTGCAGAGAACATTACACCCAGAAAAGAGAAAGAGTGGAGAATGTGAGCTCTTCCTCCTGCCTCATTTCTCCATCTCACTCAGCTTCCACTGGGGGAAAAATGGAAAATTGCTAAGTAATTGCTCCTTGACAACCCCCACTGGTCCACAGTGGTTTGTGTTTTTTGTTAGAATTATAATGAGGGATCGGTGCATTGGGAATCCATGAGCAGCAAGGCACTCTGAGAATTCCACTCAAATTTGATTTAGGTAGATGCCCAAAGCCTCAAAGTCATGTTGTAGCCAAGTGAGGTGGAGAAAGCAGCCCTGGCCTATCTGACATGGTCAGCAGTGACAGTAACATCCGCACAGTGGCTATGCCTCACAGCCAAGCTCACTCTTTCTCACTGGGCTCCTGGTCCATCCACACTTGCAGGACAATCTTCTCTTATTTCCATTTCTGCAAATGAGAAAACTCAGAATCAAGAGAGAGATGGACTTGTCCACAGCCATGCACTGGCTGAGTGACAGGGCAGCGAACTGAGGCCTCATGCAGCCAAGACAGTGTTTTAGGCTGAAATGTTACTCCCTTTCCCGGAAAATGGAAGTCATGATTCCAGATCTGTGGAGGTTTCAAATAGTATGTGTAGTTCTCATCCATCTATCAGGAAAGTGCCATAGCCAGGCCTGGGTCTCTCTCTCTTGAGAGTCTAGGATCCACAAGTCAAGGTAGGACCCTAGAGGGACAGAAGGAGAAGACCCTGCAGAACTCCCAGCTGTGGCATTTTTCATTGTTAATATTTTAAATAATTTTGGTTAGCATCCAGAGAAATGTCACTGAAACATTTTCATAACACAGATGTTATACTTTGTCGTTATCCACACTCCCCGTTGACCTCCCTCATCTCCCCTTCTACTGACCTCCTTCCCCCACACAGTTACTCCTGTCTTTATGTAAACATTCAGAGGAAAATGGGTAGAACCTGACATTAATCAGATTCAAATTCCGAATTCACACACACACACACACACACACACACACACACACACACGGAGGGGGTGATCTTTAATTTTTTTATTCTGGCAAGCTTGGAACTCTCTATGTAGACTAGGCTAGCCCAGAAGTCATAGAAATCTGCTTGCTTGCCCTTATCTTCTAAGAGCTGGGACTAAAGTAGTACACCACCATGCTTGGATACACACACACACACACACACACACACACACACACACGCTTGCACACACTGTGAAAACACACACATATGCATGCACATACATGTGCACCCCCTCACGCACTTGAGACATGTGTGGAAAGGGGAGCATGAGAGAAAGGAAGGGACCTAAGAAGGGAAGAGGTGAGGATGTTGGAATACGTATGCCACCGCTGTTACTTCTGGATTTCTTCACTTACCTTACCACAGTCTGATACTGCATTGCCTCTGCCTTCGAGACAAACTTGAGAGGCTAGAGACAAAGCAACCTTGCTCAAGATTCTTCAGTCACCTAGAGACTGACTCTACTCTGACCTAGGCCAAGCTATTTTTACAAAAAGCTTTAGCTTTGATGCAGAGCTGGGTTTCTAGCTGGATTCCCACCCAGGGCGTGACCTTGTCAACCCTGGACTGGCAAACCTTAACACGAACAGGTGGTGGACGAGAGGAAGCTGCTTCTTGCTTCCACAGTGAGTTTACTGAAGGGAAGAGAGCTCCAGCAGGAGCACATGAACACATGCCTTTTCTTTCTAAACATCACCCAGTGTTCACATAGCGGAGGTGATGTGGGGACCACCAGGACTGTGAATACAGAACACAAAACACAGACCCAGGGCTGTACTGAACCCATGTGAGTTATGACCTCTACATGCTGGGTCAAGGAGGGGAAACTGCATTCCTTCCTGCCACTAGGGTGCCAGGCTGCTGATGCTACTCAGGGGAGCTAAAACACGGTCTAAGACAGGGGTCCTAGCCTGTGCTTCTCCAGTTGAAAGATGGCAGGGGCTGGGACAAAGGCTGTGGTTCTTAAACACCTGTGCACCCAGACACTGCTGGGAACCTTGAAGAGTTGAGGATGGTGGTTCCTATCCTCTTGTGTACCCTGTGAGGAGCTGGAAATGGGGGTCCTGGGGCCTGTGAGGAGCCCAGGGCAGGGGGAATCTGACTTATCTTCAAGTGAGTACCAAGAGGCAGAGAGGCTGAAAGAGGGCCTTTCTCTAGGAGACTTAGGCTCAGATCTGCACAACGAAGTCCTCCCCCATCCCCACCCCCACCCCCTGAAGCGGTTCTTGATAAAGGAGACAGTCCTTGCTTGTCCAAACGGGTTTTTGGTTTTTGGGGTTTTTTGTTTTTTTGTTTGGTGTTTTGGTTTTTTTGGGGGGGTTGTTTTGTTTTGTTTTGTTGCAGATGAGGATGCATAAGACTTACTCAGGGTGAGCCAGAGATTAAATATCATTTGTAGGAAAAGATGGCTAGGAAAATAATGCTCTTTGGCTAAACACTCGTGCCTCCTAGATACCTCCTTAGCAAGAAAACTCTAGGCTCTATGCTATGTGACCTGTTGTCATGGTCCCCTTAGTGGGGTGTCGTGGTCATGTGCTCCAAAACAAGAATCTGATCATGAACTAGTCTGAACTCCTGTTGTCCTGTTATGAGTTTTATCAGGACTGTGAAATTTGCTATTACCTTACCGGTTCTTCTGTCGGGTGGCATGGTCTACCTCCCCACATTAATATTCTTAACAATTCATACTGCAGACCCATGAGTGACACAGTCATTTCCCACTTTTCAGGTGGGAAAACTGAGTGTCAGGGAGATTTAGGAAACCTGGTTGAGACTCACGGACAAATAGCACATCCAGCTTCCAGGACATAATTCCAACATTCACTTTCACCTCTGACCTGCCACATAGAACAGTCTCTGCTCAAGCAAGGGGACCCAGGGAACAGAGGGGCATGACGTACCCCTCATAGACTCAGCCATGCTTTGAGTGTGCAGCATCTTGGCAACTGCCCTTCCTAGTGAACTTGCACCCCATAGAAATACGGGAGACACAGAGCAAGCACCCAATGGATTGGGAGCAAAAGCCTGGTTCTTAGGGGACCTTCTCTGGTCTTTGGGGAGGGGGAGCTTTCGTTCATGATAAGCAAAGAAAAATCCCTTATAACTTAAATCTCAAACCTTCCCGTTCTCTGCAGATACAGTTTGGTTTTTTTTTTTTTTTTTTGAAAGAATGCTCTGGGACCCTGAAACTTCTTTCTTTTCTTCTCATACATCCCTGCTCCCTTGTCCTCTCTCAGTGACACCCTGGAGACTTTCTGAGGGTCCCTTCTCTGCACCTGGTCTGAGCTGGGCTGCTTGGGCACCAGCTCAGGGTCTGGGAGGAAGTAAGGCCAATGTTTGTCATGGCAGTTTCCCTGTTCTTAGGAACTCCTGGTGTCCTAGATGCAAATAAACACTGAGGCGGCTGAGTAGGAAGGACCATGAATCAACTGAATGGCTGCAGCCCAAAACCTCTTACTCGAAAGACACACATGTGCTATCTCTCCACCTGGAGGGAGCAAGAGATGATAAAGAAGAGGGAACCGATGAACCAGCCTGCCTCCATCTTAGGCTGAAAAGCCATCGTATAGTAAAGACAAACTAGGCTCATTCCTGTTTATGATTAAACCTCTGTTTCCCAAGGATTAGACTACACCTCACCTGTGACCCAATAACAAACAGTTCAGAACTGCTTGTCCCTAGAAATAGCAACCATGTCTTTGATTCAAAAGGTTGTTTATAATCATCTTGCAACCTTATCTTTGTTTAAAAGGTTGTGTGGGCCACCTATGGGTACCTTGCTATGACTATCTGTGGTTATGACTACGTTGCAGTGACCACCTGGCAGTCATGTCTTTGTTTCAGGAGGTTTTTATGACAACTGGTTATGCTTATGTTCTGCCTCTGCATCCCTGCCTATTTTGCCCTCCAAATTCCCCATTTGGAAACCCCCTACCCCTGAGCTATAAAAAAACAAAAACTCAACTTCCTCGAATTCAATTCCGACCTTTGAACCCTGCTTTAGGGGGAGGCATCCTGTGTATTTTTTTAAATTTTTTAAACAATTTTTAAAAATTAATTGTTTGTTTTAATTAATTTGGCCATGATGTTTTGGGTCTGTGGTCCTTCTCCTCCCATCTTTGGGATTAACAGGAACCAAATAGAAGAGTGGAGAAAGAGGAAGAGCCAGTATATGGCAGGGGAGAAATAGATAACACAGGGAGAAGCCAAGCCACAGAAGGCGTCTCTCTCATAACACAGGTTAAAGAGTTTGGCAAGAAGCTTTTCATCCCACAGATGGTTTAACTGAGGAGATTTGATAGCAATCCTAGAAGAAAGCAAACCTTCTCTAAAAAGGGAAGGCAGACACAGTATCGCGTGCTTTCTGCAACCCGGAAGTGAAATCCGGAGTCCTCTCCTCTTCCTTCCTGCTGGAGGAACTGGTCTAGTCTCTGAGGCCCAAACTGCTTGGACCTGGGCACACGTGGTCCAAGCGGCTGCCTGTGGTGCCTGAAGGTGGTGCTTCCACAGCCCACGCATCGCCGCAAACCCACTTTAGTCAAGGTTCACACACTGATACAAGCATCTTCACAGCAAATGATCAAATAGGCTCTAACCTGGGGCAGAGGTGTGAGTTCAGGGCTCCAAAGAAGCCGGGTGTCATTTCCCTAGGTTCACCTATGAGGAACTGACTACACGGCCAAGGTGAGAGACACTTCAGCCCCAGAGCATGTTCCCGTAATCTCCTGGTAAAAACCATGATGTGATTTTATAGTTCAAGATGAAACGTTGGGGTCTTTATTACACCCAGACCAGCTGAAGGCTTGTAGGCTAATTGTTGTTTTAGCTTTGCAAAAGGCAAGTTACATTTTCTTTGTTAAACAGGCTTTCCTTTAGATGTGGTCTAAGAGATGAGGAGACTGAGAAGCTACGCTGCCCTCTGCTGGGGAGGAACTGCAATGTCTCATAATAACAACCAAGGAGCTGGGGCTCCTGCCACAAGTTATCTGAGTGGCTGCTAACCCTGCTGTAGCCAAGCCTTGTTCTAGAAGCATCTTTCTAAAACATCGTGCTTTCTGTTCTTCACTCTGAGCTTTGTCAGGATCAAAACCAAAGCAGCCTTTTGCTAACCCTAACGTGAAAGGAAACAAAGCAGAGACTTGTAAGACAACAATTCCTACCACCCAAGACTCAGTCAGAACCACCACGGTTTGACACAAAGACCAGCATGACCCTATATAAAAACATTTCTCCAGAGACACCTGCTCAGACACTTCCTGTCACCCACAGACTTCCATCACCCTGGCTAGTAATTCTCATGGCCAAAGTAGGTTGTGTTGTAGTATCTTCTGTACGTATCTTCTTTGCCTTCAGAAACTTCCTTGAATCCACACACAGTAGCCTATACAGTCTGAAGGTCAGTTCTCTGCTGTACCTACATTGCTGTCATTGTGTTACAGAGGGTGTCTGCCACTGGACAAGACTGTGTGTGGATCATGTGTGTCTACCTCAGGAAACCGCTGAGAGAAGTTCTTTCTAGCAAAGCTTCAGCTAAGAATATCTATTTTTCATCTTTCTTTTCTCTTCCAAAACTGGGCCCAGGTTTCTGTCTGATCTCTGGGTCCAGGAAGGTGTCTTTTGTTGACTGATGACTGTTTGAAATTCTGTCTTCCTGTGGTTTCACCAGACAGTGCTGTTGTTTTACACTCTTCTGATGCCAGGATTGGTGCAATGTTCTTTGCCCATCCTGTGACTCAGTGGTGAAGAGAGGGCTCTGCTTCCTCAGAGAGCTGCTTAGAGTATTAGTCAACCTCACTATCACCAGGGAGTGTCTCTGCAGTTGACTCTGAGTGGCCTAGGAGGGAAACTGCCAGCAGAACTGACCCCTGAGGACAGCAAGCATGTCAGAGCTGCAACTGCTTTCCAAAGTCCTCTACTGTCTTTTTTTTTTTCTACTCCTCTATCCTACCCTGTGGGTTGAGGAACCAGGACGGCAGGAGGAACAGGGATGCATTCGCACTTGAGAAAAGAAGGGAAGCAGAAGAGGTCTGATCAGAACCTTCATGACAGTTCATCTCCCAGGCGGTCCCAGGGTACCATAGGACCAGCCCCTATGGCTGGCTACCTGCCCAGCAGGCCTCCTCTCCTCTCCCACCGTGATAAAATGGCAGAAAGAGTGCCTGCTCCACTCTCTTCTCTGCTTAGACTGTCCTGATGTGGGCCAAGGAGAGCACTGACAGTCCTTGTCACTTCCTTCACTGCCTGGGGTTTTAGGAAAGTGGGAGGAGCAGAAGAGGGAGTCAGGAGGGCTAGAGGGTGCTATGGGGTTCCCCCACCTTCTCTCTCTAAAAGCTGCTGCTCCCAGCGAAAGCTTGGAAACCTTAGAGCAATTGTGGTGCCAAATATTAATAGTCTGCTCCCCTTCCCATGCCCTAATGTTGAATGCAGATACAAGGATGTCCTTCCCACTCTGACCCTGTAGACTTTTCTAAAGGACCCTGTGCTGCTCACATTCCCTCTCTCTAACCCAGCTGTATGCCATGAGTCTCAGGCCCTGCACATTTCAGAACCCTGACAACATCCTTTCTGGGAACAGGGACCATGTTCTTCCCAGGCTGTCATATTGTTGTGGGGTGGGGATTTCCCTTGGGGTTAGGACCGCGTCTTCTCAGTAACTCCCTCTGGCCTCAGACAGTAGAAGTCTTGTGCCCCAAACAAAATGGAATTGCCCGTGACTCATATCCAGCCCTAGCTTTTGACAAATCTACTTCCTGAGGTTGGGGGCTGGAAGTGGAGTAGAAGTGAGTGTGCAAATGTGTGTGAATGAGAGAGAGCATGTGCTCTGGGAGCCTTCCAGTGAAATGCAGTGGCATTCTGCCTTCTGGGCTGGGGAAATCTAGCTTTAAAATCAGGTTGTCGTCTGGCATCTTCCAAATCTGTTTAGACATTTTACCATTATTATTATTATTATTATTATTATTATTATTATTATTATTATTATTTTTACATGTTTTGGTAGTGTGTATTAGTTCATGTATGTGCAGATTCACAGATGTGTATATGCCTGTAGAGTCGCATGTCATAGTACAAATGTAGAGGTCAGCTTGACATTTCTCTCTCCGTCTACCATGTGGATCTCCTGGGGATTGAACTCAGGTCCTCAGGCTTAGCAGCAAGCTCCTTTACTCACTAAGCCATCTCACCGCTCTTCTATTTATTCGTTTATTTATTTTCTATTTTCTGTGTATGAACAGTTTTCCCTGGTGTATATATGTGCAGTGTGTGTGTGTGTGTGTGTGTGTGTGCCAGGAGTCCATGGAGGCCAGAGAGGATGTTGGCTCCCCTGGAACTGAAGGCACAGATAGTTGAGAATCGCTATGTAGGTTCTGGTAATTGAACCCAGGTCCTCTGCAAGAGCAACAGTGCTCTTAATGGCTACACTGTCCCTCCCTTCCATGTCTTTTTACTTATTTATTGTTCTTAAGGAGAAGAAAAACAAAGTAGAAGCACGTGAAAACAGAGAAGAAGGGAGCCATGTGCTCCCCAAGTAACTTCCCCATAGGCATCAGGAGTAGAGAGAGGTCTGTAAGGCAGCCTGCACTCTGAGGCTTAGCCTTGTCTTTGGAGCCTCTCCGCCCTCAGCTCCCTCATCAGCCTTGGATTCCAAGCCCAGTGGAGAAGCCAGAGGGGCCTCTGTGAGGACCCTACCATTTGTTTAGGAGGCAGCCCTGCTGTTGGTGGCCACAGCGAGTTCTGAGGGAGTCAGGCTTGAAGCTGTTTTAGTTTTAGTTTTGCATATTGTTATTGTTGCAACAAGGAAATGTCAGTGGGGAGATAAACAAAATGGGGAACTGAGACACGCCATGGGATTTTTGGCATTTTCCTTTCTCTCTCTCTCTCTCTCTCTCTCTCTCTCTCTCTCTCTCTCTCTCTCTCTCTCTCTCTCTTTCTCTCTCTCTCTCTCTCTCCCCCTCTTTCTCTCTCCTCTTTTGACAGAGTTCCTCTATGTAGCTCTGGCTGGCCTGGGACTCACTGTGTAGACCAGGCTAGCCTCTGTCTCCCAAGTGCATTTTCAAATAGCGTCAGAACAATGGAGCTTTCTGATGAGTTAACCTAAGTTCAGCATCTGCCTTAATTTAGTACAAGAAAAGAAAGGGGCGCATGCCCGTCAGCATCTGCTTTGTAAGATTCTTATAAAACTACATTATCTAATCTTCCTCTCTCAAACTCAGACGTTACTTCTCCCTTTCACAGTGAGGAAACTGAGGATAAGAAGTGTCTTATCCCAGATCTGAGACACAGGACAGACATTCCAAATCTGATGAGATTATCACCAAGGGTCTCAAGTTTACCACATCCTCGGTGTCTCTCAGTTCCCTTGCTATCTGTCCAGTCAGGTCACGCTTGCTCCGCTCTTTTCTGTTCCTCAAATCTCTGAACTCACTTTCCCTTTAGGCCTCCTTGCCCCCTTCTGTTCCACTGGAATTTTTATTTTTTTTATTCACCTCTCATCTGTCAGTTTGTGTGTTTGTTTGTTTGTTTTTCCTATTCTGGTTTGGTTTTGCTTTGTCTTATTATTATTCTTTAGGTATCTGTGTTTTCTAAAGAGAGGGAGAAAGGATGTGTAGATTTGGATGGGAGAGGAGGTGGGGAAGATCTGAGGAGGAGTTGGGGGAGGGAAACTGTAATTAGAATTATATGACAGTTGCATAGAGAGATAGATAGATGATAGATAGATAGATAGATAGATAGATAGATAGATAAAAAGAAATGTTAACGATTGCAATCGTAAGCTGTGTGTAACCTTGCTGATAGATGTGATCAGTGCCCAACATATAGCAGACAGTCAATAAATATGGTGAATAAATAAACACATGAGGTAATCATTAAGTCATTAGGTAAATCTAATCACACACAAGGTACACAAAGCGCTGAGAATAACTGACAGTTGGGTGCTCAGTCCTTAAACAAGACACGAATACCATTTCCTATCAGGCTCAGGGACCATTGAGAAGGAGGGTGTAGAAGAAAATGTAAGAGCTGGAAGAGAGGAGGAAGGACCATGAATGGCTTCCTACTGTGGGAAGATGGCTGCTGTAATCACAAACTCACTGTAGCTCCAGATGCCTGCACTGGGTCTGCCAAAAATGGGCCTGTTAGCAGTTAGGATAGAGGAGAGCATCAGGAGGCTCATCCACTCAGTGATGAACTGTTTGTTATGGTCCAGAGAGAGAAGAATTCGTTGCCTTCAGTTGTGTAGCCATTGGTGATGTCACTAGGCTTTAATGGGCAGCTCCAATCCAATGGTCACACATACCACTCCGGTTAAACTAAATGAGTCATAAAACCAACCCAAAACTCATGAATCTGGGAAAGGAATTTGTAGGGAGGGGTGATAGTAATTTGTATGGAGGGGGAGGGTAATCAGAGTACATCACATACATGTATGAGATTGTCAAATAACCAAAATAATCGATAAAGGTGAATAAAACCTTAGTGATACCACTCAGTTATCCAACTCCAGATGCTCGGCCCTTTTCAGATATGAAAAGTAACATGATACAGGCTAAGCAGGTTGTATCTAGGAACAAAGAAAGAAATAACATATGCATGTAACAATAATAATTAATTAATTAAGAGGCCATGAATTTTGAAAGAAACCAAGGAGAGGTATATGGGGGGGGGGCGGTTTCCAGGGAAAGGTTTGGGTAAATGATGGAATTGTATTGTAATCTCAAAAAAAAGAAAGATAAAAAAAAATGCCCTATCTCAAAATACACAATAACAAAACAAAAGCAGCCAACCAAACAAACAAGAAGTCTAGTAAAAAACAAACAACAAATAACATCTTCTTGTGAGGTGATCTGGGTATTTCTTTTAAAGTAGCCCTCTTGGGTACCACCCTGTTTAACTTACCTTTATTGTAGAACACTGTCTTCCAAGCATAGCATCCATTCAACCCTTAGGAGGACTCCTAACTGTGATGCTCTATATGGGATGAAATGGGGAAAGCTGCACACTAGCTTTCTGGTGTCTCTTATTCAGTAGCTTGCTTATTCCCATTGTCCATGATGTTCACTAGGATGTATACTTAGAATGATAACTCGTTTTTCTTTTTCTTATTCTTCTCTATCCACAGAGTCTAGAGAGAGATGACAATGAAGACACTAGGAAGTACTTTCTGACTGCCTAAGTGGATGGATGGATGGATGGATGGATGGATGGATGGATGGATGGATATGTGTATGAATGGATAGATGGATACATAGATGAGTGTTGGGTAGATTCATGGAGAGATAGAAAGATGGGTGTCTGCAGAAGGATGATAGATAAATGAATGGTTGGATGGCTTGATTCTCAATGGATGGATGAATGGATGGATGGATGGATGGATGGATGGATGGATGGATGACAGATGGTTAGTATCTACTAAGTACCAGTCCCTGTGGAGATGTAAGAATAAACAAAGTACTGCCCCTCTGTTAAAAGAGTCTACTATGAAGTTCAAGAGACTTTTTTCTTATTTGGGGGGTATCAAGGGGTAGCAGGTGCTATGAGCTCTAAGAGAAGCTAAAGGCACATGAATGATACCAGGCTGACTATGAAAAGCTGCTGAGGGGAGTCACAGTGATCTTGCCAGAGGTTTTTTTTTTTTTTTTTTTTTTTTTTTTCCTGAGACAGCAATTGTGGCTTGTCCTATAGAGAACCTTGACCTTGGAGAGAAGACACGGGCAAGATTAGAGGAACAGAGCAAGAAGGGCTTGGTGGTGGCAGGTCTTATTTGTTAGAGGGATGACTCATTTCAATATAAGAGTCACAGCCTTTGTGGAATCTGAGGAAGAATTGGTAGGAAACCCTGGAAGTGGGGAAGAACTGGAATAATCCATGATAAAATCAGAATGTCTTGGAAGAATTGAAGAGAAGGAGATTGAAAAATGGTGGGTATCAGCCCTGAGCAACTCTCAGGGTACAAGGATGGGCTGAGGGTGGGAAAGGTTACAAATAAACCTGGAGGTAGGACAACAGGACACGGGGAGGGGGATGGGGTAATGCCTGAGAGGTTTAGTCTTTCCTATGAAGTAGGACAAGAGATCATCTGTGGAAATAAATGCATACATAGCCTCTCTGACTATGAGACATCTAGGAGATAGTGTGGTTAAGAAACTTAAGATCTCAAGAGGGAAAACCAGTCTTGCAGGAACCAAAGTTTATAGTGAAGTTATTAACATCCCTACAAAGCAGCTAGCATCAACTAATAGAAAGCCATGGGCCTGGCATACTAGACAAGGACACGGAAACAGTACACTCTTCTTTATTAGGGCTCCGCACCTTATCCTCACGTGCAGCCTTCCAATAGCTGCCGGCCGAGGGAAGCATTTCAGGACCATGCTACTCTACAACCTAAACAAAATGTTTGCAATTACATTTTTTCTTTACATTAGTGAGAGAGAGACAGAGAGACAGAGAGACAGAGACAGAGACAGAGAGACAGAGACAGAGAGAAACAGAAACAGAGACAGAGACAGAGACGGAGAGAGACAGAGAGTCAGAGACAAGGAGAAACAGAGGAGAGACCATGTGAATGTCAGAGGACACTCTGTGGAGGTCTCGTCTCTCCTGTTATCATCATGTAGGTTTGGAAGATCGAACACAGGTTGTCTGTCAGGTTTGGTGGAAAACATTTTACCAACAACTTTATTATATTAATTTATTATATTTATTATATTTAAGTGCTTTGAGTCCACAACAGACTCTACTACTGGTGGATTATCATGACCTAAGGTCCATGCTTTATTCAGATTCTTTCAGCTTTTATCTACCGCCCATTTTCTGTTCCTGAGTCCTATATCACATGTACTCATCCCTCTGAGCTGGTTGGCTTTTGTCAACTTAGAGTAAACTGGAGTCATCTGGAAGGGAGCTTCAACTGAGCAACTGTTTCCATTGGATTCACATGTGGGTGTGGCTGTGGGCATTTTCTTGATTGCTGATTGGTGTAGGAAAGTCTAGCCCACTGTGGGCGGGGCCATTCTCAGGCAGGGGATCTTGGATTGCATAAGAATGCTACTAAGCAAGCTAGTAATTAGGGCTCCTCCATGGTCTCTGCTTTAGTTCCTGTCTCTAGGTTGCTGCCTTGGAATCCTACCCTGGGTTCCTTCGATGACGGATGGTGAGCCTTAAACTGAAATAAACCCCTTTTTACCCGATAAACCGGTGTTGGTCATGGTGTTAATCACAGTCACAGAGATGTAAGCTAAGAAATCTCCTGGGCTCCACCTGACTGTAGCTCTCTCAGACGACCTTGACAAGCTGAGGACTGCTTACCAGGCATTGTGTGAAACGTTTCCGAACTGGGATTTATCTGCTGCACAGTTTTTGTTTTGCTTTCTGTGTTGTTCTGATTTGGTTGTTGCTGCTGGGTTTGTGCGCGCGCGCGTGTGTGTGTGTGTGTGTGTGTGTGTGTGTGTGTGTGTGTGTGTGTGTGTGTGTGTGTTTGATATTAGACTGAAGTTTAGGGTTAGGAAAGAAAAGTCAGAAAAGCAAAGTGGCTCTCTTCCCTGATGACAGCAGGTACTTTCAAGACATTAAATTTTAAACCCAGAACAAAAAGCTACCTATTTAACAACGTCAAAACTGACCTATTTTCAGGTTCTCCCGGGACCTATCCCTGGATATGGCTGGCATAGCCCAGCCTCTGTCCTGAACACTCCAGCCCAGGGACTGGACTGTTCTTCCCCCAGAGGCTCTTTGCTATATAAGGCAGACATTTTGGTTACCTGCCCCTTTTTGAACTTTTGGCATCAGTGGCTGATATACCTCATTCCTCTCTCTCCCATCTCCCTCACTCCCCCTCTCCCCTCATAGCTCAGGGTCATGACAACTCTGGACTCTCCCAGATGTCTCTGACTCTGGCTATGCTCTCCCACATACCTATAATAAACCTTCTTCTCCTTCATTCCGAGGAGTGGCCATGTCCTTTTCTTTCCTTTTTATTTCTCTCATTCATTCACAAGATGCTGTTACTTCACAAGATGCTGTTACTCTTGGTGGTGATCTTGATCACCTAAAGTATTGTTTGTCACATTTCTTCAAGTGACTCCCTCCTTTGCTATGTGTGTTGTGTGGAGAGAAAGCACCAGGTATACCACACTTAAAGACTAAGGAGTTCTGCTTCACCTCCTTGTGGTCCATGCAAGCATCAAGTATTTCTACTAGCTCTGGAAAGGTCTTGGGTTTCCTAGCAAGGTTAGCCTTCTGTTCTGACTTTATATTTTCCTCTTTCCCTCATGAGCAGTGAGCCCTTCAGGAGCCCATGAGATTGAGGCTTTGGTTCATGGTATTTCTGGTGTGTCATAGCCCTGAATTCTACTTTCTTCCCCAAGGACACATTGATTCCAGTAGCTGGGCTGTTTTCCATTTAAATGTCCTTTAGCAATAAACCTGCTGCCTCCAACAGTGGGCACTGAGTTCTCTTTGTCTGCAGAAGCCATGCTGTAACTGGCAGTTTAGCCTAGAAAAGAGGGAGCTTTCAAAGTACAGGGCAGCTTCTCTGGGTCCTCCTGGCAACATAATGATTCTTTCATGCTGTGTTAATCTTACATTGAAGCTCTTATTTCTCCATCCCCTCTCCTCATGGAAAAAGTTAGTTGGATACTTGACACACTAATGAAATACATTGTATGAGTTGGGCACCGGTAACCTGAAAACCAACAACCCAAAATGCTACAAAATCTAAAACTTTTGAAAAGTAATGTGATACTGAACTTGTGTGATGGGTCACAGTAAAAAAAATGCAGTAAAATATTTATAAAATCAACTATACACAAGTATGCATGCACATACTCATACAGATAATAAAAGTGAATATTTAAGGAAAAGAAGAAGGTTCCGCTGGAGCATCTGTCCGTGTGCCACTGGATTGGAGAGCTATAGCTGCTATGAGGTCTTTGCAACTGGCAGAGGTCCCATGGATGCCTCCCATTTTCTATAGCCCAGCCTCGTCAAATGTTCCTCCAACACTGTGTCCTGCGGGGTGGCTTAGCAGTTTCATTTACCCGGCCTTTTCTTTCAACATTCATTGAAAATATTTTACTACTCCCTTGTTAGGTACTACTTACTGTGCTGAATGCTAGGACTCCAGACTGCACAAGGATACAATACTGTATACAATATAATACAATACAGTACAGTAAAATACAATACAACAGAATGAGACAGGTTATCAGCGGTTGGGTGGGGTTGATTCAGAACATTGGTTATCGTGTAGGCCAAAGGAACAGGGAGGGAATTCTGGTTTTGGAGGGAAATGGAATTGTTATGGTTAGACAGGACTTCAGAAACCCTTATTTAAGCCAAACAGTTATTCAGTTTGAACAACTTACTTAATTTTAACTGTGTCTCAGTTTCTTCATCTACAAACTCTACAGACAGAATTAAATGATAAACAGAAAGAGAGAGGGTGAAACAATGTCCCAGTACATGCTGGGATCTTTATCCATTCATCTCCTGAGGGACATTTTGGTTGTTTCTAACTCTTGGCTACTGGGAACCAAGCTGAAGGGAACACGGGTGTGCATGTCATGGCCTTGCAAAGTACGATTCTGTCTTGTGTGCAGCATGGAGGAACTTTGAGGACATCGTGCTAAGTGAAGTAAGTCAAGTTCAAGATAGGCACTGGATGGTTTCATACAGAAGAGTCATCTAAAATGGTTAAACTCGTGGGAACAAAAGCTGGAGTGGCAGTTGCCTGGATCTGGGTGGGGTGGGGGTGGGGGGATGAATTGCTGTGCAATGGTCATGGAATTTCAGTATTGAAGAGAAAATCTCCTGGAGATCCACCATACAGCAAAGTAGCTATGGTCAACAGTATGGTGTGTACACACGTTTGTGAAGTACACAAATTTCATACTGTGCTTTTTACCACAGAAAAAAGACTTAAGCAAGCATATATATATATATATATATATATATATATATATATATATATATGACACACATATATATATGACACACATATATGTATGTGTGTATCTTTATGAATATTTACATTTGTAGAAAATGAATAAATACAAGAGAGGATAAAGGGCCACTGATGTTTAGCAAACAAACAAAAAATGTGTCTAAGAAATAAAGAGAAAAATTTTTACCCTGTTTATAAAGTTTTATTTCTTAGAACATAGAGATCCAAAACAAATGTGGGCAGCATATTACCTCAGCTCAGAGAGAGATGGGTATGTATTATTGTTCATCAACTTTTATGATGCTCGAACTATTTAACAGTAGTAACAAGAATAAGGTCATGTTTAACAAAGTGTTTGGCATAGGGAAGGGCTCAGAATGTTTCAGCCAAACACCACAAACAAAAATCCAAAGCTCATTCAGAAGTCCAGAGCTGGGAGAGTGTGCTCTGGTGCCCACACAGCTCACGGCTCCATGAGGCTGGGGTCTGTGGGAGTAAGAGCCAAGACTGGAGGAGAGAGCTAGCTCACAGTTACCAAGAGTTACCACATCCTAACATGTGTGCTACTTGGGATCCCTTTGAGCCTGACGACAGTGCTCTGTCCTATTCTAAAAGTCCTCAAATATTCAGTTTATGGTAAATTCACTATTTCCAATGTCCATGCACAGTCTTAGGCACACCTTTCTTTAGGAATTGCCTTTGCAAGTCTTCTAAGGCTCCAGACACCTGGGACTCACCTGGGCTCTGGGTGGGAGGTTTTGGTGAGACCCTGAGATAGGCATTTCCCCCAAGATCAAGAGCTGAGAGCCTCTGACCTGCCAGCCAAGCCTAAGCTTGCCTTCCCCTTGGCCATGTTGAAGGCTCCCTAGGGCAAGCATTATGAAAACGGAGCCTGATGAGCCAAATAAAGATTCCCAGGAAATGTAAAGATGCATTGAGTTATGAAACACAAAACACAGTGAACACAGCAGGAAGTTAACAAACATGGGCATCTCTTCCTCAGAGATTAGCTGTTGTGCTGGGCACAAATCACCCTTGGCAGTTTAATGGGCCTCTCAAGGGCCTCAAATAAAGTTTGATATGTTAACTCAAATTATTGCCTATTTCATGAAAATCCTAAGTAGACCATGGTAAAGGCCCACATGGCACCTGTCCCATGCTTTGGATTTAAAATCCCCTCCCAGGGTCCATTTGATTTCCAATGACCCCAGCCAGGATGTCATACAATGGCTCCATTTCCAAACTGGGGAGACTGAGGATCAAGGACTTCTTGCCCAAGTCAGGGTCAGTATTCCAGTTCAGACCAGTGTGGATCCAAGGTCTATACGCTTCTGTGCTGCCTGCATCAGGACTCTTAAACATATGACATTTCCTTAATCAGGCACGGACTTGTTTCACTGACATTTATACTGGACATGCCTGGTATAAGCCACACACATGCTGAAGTTTCCTTGTGGCTTTTCTTGAGTGGATACAGCTAACAAATCCAGGGGCCTTATGTTGTATAGGATTAGCCCTCTGGACAAACTGCCACCATCTTTATTAGATCAACCGGGACTGATTTCAAAAGCTCACCACAGCTGGGTTTCATAGGAGGAGGGGCAGAGAGGGTCATGGGAGCCTCACCAGAGTGTCCAGATAACCCTTGCAATCAGTCATATGCAGTTCTGCAGTAATTGTATGTGACCTCAGTGACAGTTTAACGTATATGGGTAGGGGAAGGCATCATGGGGAGAGCTTCATCTTTGCAATCCTGGGAGGTTCATTCTCCATTCTGAATGCAGATCCTTCACTGTGCTGATTTAAGATTACCCATGCCCCTGCCCCTAATCCCTCAGCCATTGTTCTACAGGCAAGCCTAATAAACTCTTTGGTTCCCCAGGATGGAACCTCTGTGGAGGAGTTGTATCTTAGAGGAGGAGGTAGCTGTTTGTGTTCTTCTGGGAAAGGAACTTTCATAATACCCACCCTCCATAATCCCCATGGAGGCAGGTTAAATGGGCACTGTAAGAAGGTGTGACAAAAGGAAATGTCACAAGGTGACAAGACACACCTTCATGACCAAAGGGCAGCAGCCAAATGATAGGTTCCCCCCCCCCCCCAAAGCAGCGGGATGAGATGCAGACAAAACATATTTAAAACAAACAAACAAAAAACCCAAACCAAAACAACAACAACCCCTCATATCCTCAATTCAGCACATCGGCATCCAGCAACAAACCCTGAAGAAATAATCACAGTCATGCGCAGCCACTGAGGTAAAAGCAGGCTTGTTTTTGAGCAACAATAACGAAAACTTGGAACCAACTTAAATACCCAAGCAGAGGGAATTGCTGGAATAAATTCTGGTACCTGCATTCCGCAGGACTCTCAGCAGCCATTAAAAAGCTGCTTTGGGTTGGCATTCAATCACAAGGAAAGCTGTTCACAATACGTTGGGTATATGAAACAACTTTTAAAGATGCCCCACAGGGGTGCTAAATTAAATAAGCAGAGGCCTTTATCTCGAGGGTGCCTCTGTTCTCAAGTTCCAATGAAACAAACTACACTGTAGCTTGGTATGTAGACAAACTCAAGCCTGAGAGCACTTTTTATTTATTATTGGTAATAAATGGCCAGGTTTCAGCCAATCATAAACAGCTGAGGTTTAGCCAATCAGAGGTAGCCACTGTGTTGCACAACATCCAGCTGTAGCCAATCAGGTGATCTCTCTGCTTCACTTTTGTATCTGGCTTCTAAAAGCCATCCGTTCACACTGTGACTCTGCTCAGCCTCTGACTGTCAGCTGCTTTTGAGTCCTGCAGACTCATGAGTTGTCCTTTGCCCAAATGAATGCTGCTACCGCTATCGAAAGTTGTTCATTGTATAGAGGTCTTAAAGAACTGCGTGAGAAGTGTGATCTCATTTGGGAAGTGAGGAAAGGCTGAGGCTGGAGAGCTGGATCTGCAGTTGACCGAAGCTTGGTTCTCATCAGCCACACCAGGGGCTCACAGCCACCTGTCAATCCAATTCCAAGGAATTGGATACCTTCTTATGACCTACACAAATATCTTTATAGATAACAGTGTGTGCTATACACACACACACACACACACACACACACACACACACATCTTTTTTTAATAAAAGGAAATGCCAGCATTTTATTATTGTACTGATTTTCCCACCTCTGTGTTTGATGATGTTTCCATAATGGTTATGTTTTACTTCTGCAGACAGACAAAAAAAACCATAATGTTGTACAAATAAAATAAGTCACAGACAACTAGGAGGGATATGAATGATGAATTGTATACGAGGCCAGCTTCCCCTACTAACCTCCTCTAGCTGCCTGTCATAACAAGGACTCAGTGTTCTAAACAAACATCTCCGGGGGTTCCCAGAAGTGCAGAAATCCCTGTGCCACTCGCTCTGTCACATCAGAGGGAGCCTAGCTTCTCTGCCTCCGAGTACTCAAAGGGTGTTTTTAACTCAGTAGGTATGCTTCTGATCCTCTAGCCCTTGCTGAACCCATAGATTCCCTCAGGGCAAGCTGTTTAGAAGAAACAGAGAGGAAGTTGAAGAGTCACCCTATCTGGAAAGATCCCTACATGCAGAGAAGTTGAAAGAGGAAGTGAACTTTCCCAGAGTCCCTGGCAAGAGGGCTGCAGCCCATGAGTGCTATCATACTCAGAACCAAGGAGCAGAGTTAACCAGCTTTTCAATCAGGCAGCGGCCGGGCAGACAGGGAGGATGTAGGTCAAAGGCTGTGGGCAGAGGTGGTGGAAGTGGAAGGCACCCCACAGCCCTGAAACAGCAGAATTTATAAGCATGCAGCAACAGCAGCAGCAGCAGCAGCAGGTATCTCTGCCCTGATTATGAAAAGCCTCCTTGACCTTTTGTGTGAGCAGAAGAAAAACTTGTTAGAGTGCTCAGCTAGATACAGCGGGGAAAGGGAGCAAAAGTGGACGAGTGGGTAATTCCAGAGACTTAGAACGCTTGGGGGTTTCTCCGGGCAAAGCCATACCCACCTCCGCTTCCTGATGCCCTATCTTACTCCGTGTAACTTCCTGGCCCAGACCCAACCTTCCAGTGGACAGTTTTCATCCTGCTATATGTGGTACCCATCAGCATGAGGGAATATGTCTGATCATCTCATCCTCCAATCAGGAAGCCCCCATTGTGCTTGCGTTGGCACGGCAGCCAGTTTTCTCCTGCATAGCTTGATGGTACAGCTACTTTGTGCTCCTCCCTTTCTCTCACTGCTTGAGTGGGAAGTTAATTCTCTGAGGGCGGAACCTTGTCTATAACCTAGTGCTTAGAAAAGTGCCTTTGGAATGCAGTGTCCTTCAACTGAAAACTTGTCAAAGAAACAAATAAATGAAAGAATGGATGAATGAACGAACGAATGAGGAATGCATTCAGGGTAAAGAAAAACTCAGAGTTAGATTCAGACACTAGGGTTGAGCCCAGCTTCACTTCTCACCCTTGGGGGCTACCCCTGGGTCAGGGTTCTGACTGTGGTGAGGGATATGCAGCACTGTGGGTTTGCAAAATGCCCTGAGTGCAACCAACATTCTAAAGGGTTCTTTCTTGTTCTATTATTCAGGAGAGGAAAGTTTTGCTGTGGGAAGGAGTGAGAGACCATGTTGTGCAACAAGCAGGGAAGCTAAAGCAGCATGCCCCACTTCTCAGGAAGGGGAGAAAGAGAGGCAGCCAGTTTTAAGGACCTCTCTATCACCACACAGATGGGAAGAAAGCCCAGAGCTACGCTTAGATGTAACCCCAAATTTCATGTATGAAAAACATAATCCTCAGACTACATGCTTGTCCTATTGGAGAAGCGAGACCCTTTGGGAGAGGATGGGTCTTGAACGGCCCGTGGACTAATGAATTCACAAGTTGCTGCAGGGATTCCTCAGGGATTGTTCGGTTGTAAAAGTCCCCTCTCCCCCTCCATTCTGCTTTACAAAGTGGGGCCCTTTGCATGTTTTCATGCAGCAAGAGGTCACTGTCAGATACCAATGCCACAATGAATTCTTTATAAACCACCCATTAATGAAAATGGACTATGGTACTCTGTTAAGGGGTCTCTCTGCTCATGAAGACAGATTTGATGCGTTTGTGATCAGTCCCTGTGTAGGTACCAGAACAAACTGGTCCACCACCAGTGCTCAGCAGCAGCTGTGGCTGAATGAGGATGACAATCTAGCTGCGTTTCCACACTTTATGTCCCATACCACCTTCCTGTCTGGAGCCGGTGTCTTTGCATCTTACCTCACAGACAGCTGGAGGAGGAAAAACCAGGTTAGGCATCTTGGCATCTTCTCTTCCATGTGATGCAGTAACTCTTCAGATCTCCCAACTGGCCAGGTTTGCAGAAAAAAGAGAAAGTTCAGCCAAACAGGACAGCACATTCTGGGCAGAAGTGGGAGGATAGAACAGAAAAGAATAGCTAGCATAAGGCAAAGAAGCGAACAGAGAGCTATAGAGAGCTTAGAATAAAGAAGAAACGTACCTGAGGTGCCAAGGAGCAGGGCAGAGTACAGCGTGAGGTCTGGGAGGCCTGGTTTCCAGCATGGCTCTGCTGCTCATTCTCTGTGGCTTTAGGCCAGAGGGTTTGCTCTCGGAGCCCTCTCTGAGCACCTTCTCTCTTGCCTCCCCTCTGCTATTCACTCATTGGCTCATTGATTCTAAAATATTTCTTGAACACCTACTTTGTGCTATTGTTGGATTTGGGGTTTCAGCAAGGAACAGAGAGGACAAAAACCACATTAGCATATCATAAATCATATCATATGGGTCCATATAGGGACAACGAATAAAACAAGTAAAATGTATTATAAACTAGTTTGGCATAAGGAGAAAAAAAAATAAACTAGAAGAGGAGGTTAGGGAGCCAATTCTGAAAGGGTGATCATGACAGTTTATTTTAAATATCAACTCAATACAATCTAATCACCTGGGAAGACAGTCTCAGTGAGGGACTGTCTAAATCATGTTAGCTTGTGAGCTTATTTGTGGGAAATTTTCTTGATTAATTAGCCGAGATGGGGAGACCCACCCACCATTCCCTGCTTTTGGGGCACTGGGCAGTGTAACAAGGGGAAAGCTGGGTGAGAGTAGAGCACACATGCATTCCCGCTTTCTCTCGACTGGATGTGGTTAGCGGCTGTTGGTTCCCATTCCTTGGCTTGCCTTTAACAACAGAGCATAATCTGGTTTCATGAGCTAAAATAAGCCCTTTCTCTTATAAGTTGCTGTTGTCTGGGCGGTACCGAAACTAGAATAGAAGTCTCTTGAGTCAGGACCCACAGAAGTAAGAGAGTGAGCCAGGAGGCCACTCGACCAAGAGTCACCCAGTCAGAGAGTTCTAAATGAAGAGAAATGCTTCTGAGATGGACTTGTGGGCCTCCATCCTTTATACCCTCTAGCTGGCCCACTAGCTGAGCGTCTCCTTGCAGGCCTCCCTGCTTCACCTCAGCTCTGTGGTCTTCCCTTCACACATAGCTGGTCAGAATGACTTTCACATATGAGCAGATGCCATGACTTCCTGCTCAAAACCACCAAGTGCGCCTCACGCTCAGGGTGAATGGTCAAGTCTATACTGTACGGTGGTTCTTCAGTAGTTTTCCAAGCTGTTCTCTTCTCCTCGGCCCAATGTACCCCTTCCCAGTCACACTGCCTTCACTGCAAGTCTTGGGCCATCAGAGCAAATCTTAGTCTTGAGTCTGGATACGTTTCCCATAGTGAGCCCATGTTGGTCTTCCTGGCTCTCTTAAACACCATCCATTCAAAGCCCAAGTCCCACTTAAGCCAGCCCCTCCCACCTTCTATCTCCTTGCTGTGCTCTGTTTCTTTGTCCCAACAGTTTGTGAGCTTGAGACAGAGGCTCTAACAGATCACATGTATACTGTATGCTATGTACCCCTTGAAACAACCCAGAACCAACTCATCTTCCCCCCAGACTCCATGAGGATGCTCATATTAACCACATGTTGTAGATCAATTATCCTGAGACCCAGAGAGGTTGGGAAATTTGCTTAAAGTCTCCTGGCTGGTGAGCATCAGAGCAGAAGTCACACTGGGGGCTTCCATGGCCAGTCCCAGAAGGTTCTTTGTCACAGTGGAAATGTCCTGCATATGTGCTGCTTCATGCAGCACAGTGACTGTAGAATACATGAGATAGGTGCTGCCAAGGAAGATAGCCTGCAATTCTATTTCACTCTTATTTCCTTTAGACTATGCAGCCAGGCTGGGGACTTGTGTATCACAGAGACCCAGAGCTCCTACTGGCCTCTTTGTTCTTGTCTGTCACACAGGCATGGAACAGCTCTTTGTCTCAGCCTCCTTGTCTCACTGTTTGGGAAGCACTTCATGCAGTTGTAGGAGCATCTTTGGGGATACTAGTTTCACCATCTGTGGAAACATCACAATTCTTATTTTATACGATCTATGCATGTCTTTCCTTGTGCTTCAAATCATCTCAGCGTGACTTATACATCCAATGCAATGTAAATAACCATTAACTATGTGGTTTAGACAATGACAATGAGAAAAAAGTCTACACAGATTTAATTCTCTTTTGAAAGTTTTCAATCCACAATTTGTTGACTCTATTGATACCAACCCATGTATAAAAAGACTCTCTCTCTCTCTCTCTCTCTCTCTCTCTCTCTCTCTCTCTCTCTTTAACACACACACATATACACACATACACACATATATACATATACATGTGTATGTAGTATAATCATTATACATACATACATAACAAGCATGCATGCATGCATGAATACATACATACATATATACATATGTGTATGTATATATACATACAAAGAGCCTGGCACAAAGTAAAGATAAATGCCAATTAATTATCCTGACCACCATTATTATTATTATTATTATTATTATTATTATTATTATTAGACGAACAATGTTGTTTGTTCATTCCTGAATCTCATTACATTCTTTGGCAGAAAACAGATATTTAACAAAGGTTTGTTTAATGAATGATTAAGTGAGCTAAACTAAGCATGGAGCGTGAACAAGGTTATAGAGGCATCATGGCAGTGGCTCTGTTGGGAGCCCAGCAAGGAGTCTAGCAGAGTGAAGAGTGTCAATCATCTCATGGGTCCACTGAAGACTGAGACAAATGGAAGAGAACATGGTTTCAAAAGAATTTTCTTTGGATGGGGAAGGGAGGAGCAGTGTAGTGGAAACTGAACATCTTTAGCTAAAAGATCCCTAGGGCTGTCTTTAGAGCCAAGGCCCTTTAGGACCCTGTCTCTCTGTAATGAAAGCCTTTGGATTCATTTCCCAGGATTCATCTTTAAGCATGACACTGTGTTGATGGCCCTCACTTGTGTGCAAACAATCTAGTGGCATTGTTATGAGAAACAGATGACAGACCTGATGGCAGTGACTGCCAAAGAGCTGATCATGATGTCCTGTGTCTTAGATTTTGTCCTCTCATGTTGGACAGAGGTAAAGTTCTGAAGGACACACCTTCAGTTAACTCGAGTGTGCCTGCATCACTCCTATTCCTTGAATAGAGAAGTAGGAAACCGGTAACTCCTTAAGCTTCCCTTTCTTCCTCTCCCAAGCCCTGTCCAGTGTGCTTATGTAACTGACAAGGTCATCTCCATGGCTGCCACAGTCAGGGACTCTACCAACTGCAGTTTACCTCCAGTCACCTTGCAGACATGCGGATGTGAGCCTCCCTCTAAGGCTTAGCACCCTTAGTGTGAGTCATAGTTGTGTCATCTTGAGTCCTTCCCTGCCCAATTAGGTCATAGGGTTCCTGTTGGTGATTTCAAGTCACTTTAACTTAAAAAAAAATCTTCATCTTTCATCAGTCCTCAGTCAGAGTGGCATGAAGCTCCTGCAGCCAAAAGACATGGTCATCTATCAATCAACTATCATTTATCAATTATCTCTCAACCATCTATCTATCATCTATCTGTCTATTATCTATCTATCATCTATCCATCTTTCATCTATTATTTATTTATCATCTCTCATCCACCCACCCACAACATCTGTCTATCCATCTATTGTCTGTCTGTCTGTCTGTCTATCTATCTATCTATCTATCTATCTATCTATCTATCTATCTATCTATCATCTCTCCTCATCCATTCATTCACCCATCCACTCAGCCATCCATCCAACCATCTATCCAACCACCTATCTATCCATCCATCCATCTATTCATCCATCCATCCATCCATGCATCCACCTACCTACCTTATTGGATCTTTTCAGCTGACTGCACAAAAGAGTTCAAGTTAAGAGTAGACCGACTCCAAATGGTTATGTTACACCAGCTACAATGTTTCTAAAGTGTGACAAAGGACAGAAGGAAGATTCTCATCATTGCAAGGATCCTCACTTAAGCTTCAGAGAGTCACATGTACTTACAAATAACAAGTTCACAGCTGACCATCCTCAACCAGCCCAGTCTCTGTCAGAAGGTGGCACGTGTCACACTGCTCACCCTGTAGCTGAATATTCCGGGTACTCAATGACAGCACCATTGCAGGCAAACAAGCCCTTGGACAGTGGTTCCTGGAGGTTTCTCTGCTGAGTTACAACAGTGCCAGCAGGAAGCAGGCCATCATCCTTACTCTTATCAACAAAGGGGTCAGAGTGTGAAGGCTCTAGACAGTGGACATATGGCTTGTAGAAGGTGGCTATTGGCAAAGAAAGCCAGCATATCCAGAGGCTAGCGGAATTGAGGAAAAGGAATGTAAGTCCTTGGAGGTAGCTCAGTGACAGGGGTAGGTTTCTTTCTTTCTTTCTTTCTTTCTTTCTTTCTTTCTTTCCTTCTTTCTTTCCTTCTTTCTTTTCTGTTAAAGTTAGTTGATGAATTGGTTTTCTGTTGCTTCTTTAACGAATTACATCATCTTAGATCGGTGGTCCTGATCCTTCCTAATTCTGTGACCCTTTCATACAGTTCCTTGTGTTGTGGTGACTCTAGCCATAAAATTATTTAGTTGTTACTCCGTAACTGTAATTTTGCTGGTGATAGGAACCATAATATAAATATCTAAAATGTAGGATACCTGATATGTGACCCCAAAGGGGTCTCAGCCTATAGGTTGAGAATCACTGTCTTAGGGACTTGAGCCCATATAAATGCATTACCATACAGTTCTCAGATCAACAACCTGGTGTGCCTCCTTGAACTAAAATCAAGGACTCTTTTTCTTTCTCCAAATTCTAAATCAGCGTAGGGACCACCAGGCCCCTGTGATAAATGTGGTCAACACGGTCATTGGGCAAGGGTTTGACCCAACCCCAGCAAGCCAAGGGGACCGTGTCCTAGGAGCTATCAGAAGGGACACTGGGCTGTTGATTGCCCTCATGTTGCCCAGAACAGAGGGACATCACTCCCAGAAAACCCTTCAGCTGACCTTCTAGGATTGGCTATGGAGTACTGACGGGGCCCGAGCTCTCTCGACCTGACCACGCCTATCACTAGCAGGGAGCCCTGGGTAGATATTATGGTATGTGGAAGACCCATCTCCTTCCTCTTGGACACTGGGGCCACTTACTCGGTCATGACGGAGTTTGGGGGACACACTTCACCTTCGCTTTTTCCTATTGTCAGGGTAGGAGGACAATCTTACCTTCTTCATCAGACCCTCCCCCCACTTAGTTGCATTTTTAGGGATGTACCTCTCACCAATTCCTTTTTGGTAGTACCTACATGTCCCGTTCCCTTATTGGGAAGGGATATTTTAGCTAAGTTGGGAGCCTCTATTTCCTTTGCTCCCTCAATTCGCCTACACCCAAGCTTGCCATAAGTTCTTCTGCTCCTTTTTCTAGCCAGTCAACCTACTAACACTAACATGTTATTTCCCTTACCAGCTTCTCAGGTGGGCCCCTGAGTTTGGGATGTCCAGAACCTTTTTGTTGCTAAACATCATTCTCCTGCTGTCATCCAGTTACTGGACTCTACCAGGTATATCACCCAAGCTTAATACCCTCTCTGTCTCCGGAGCCTCAGGGGACTTAAGCCTTTCATTTCTGACCTCTTAAGGAAAAAACTCCTTTGCCCTACCTCTTCCCCCTTTAACACCCCCATACTAGTAGTTAAGAAACCTAATGGTACCTGTCTACTGGTTCAAGACCTCAGACGAATTAATTCTTCAGTGGTTCCCCCCCATCCTGTTGTGGCTAATCCTTACACACTTCTTTCTACTATCCCCTCAGGGACTTCTCATTTCCCAGGCCTAGATCTCAAGGATGCATTTTTTCTCTATCCCTCTAGATGTCCACTCACAGGACATATTTGCCTTTACCTGGACAGATCCTGACACCCACTTTTCTCCCCAACTTACCTGGACTGTTCTACCTCAGGGATTCTGGGACAGCCCACACCAATTTGGCCAGGCCCTGGCTTCTGACTTGCTCTCTTTATCTCTCCCTAGATCTAAGATTGTACTTTATGAAGACAATGTCCTTCTCTGTAGCCCCTCTCTAGAGATTAGCCAAGCTAACACCACTGCTCTTCTAAATTTCCTTTCCAGTCGAGGCTACAGGGTCTCACCTTCTAAAGTCCAACTGTCTACTCCTAAGGTCAACTCTTTGAGACTAACAATTACCCCAACCCATAAGGCTATTACCTTAGATAGAAAGAATCTGATTCAATCTCTACTGTTCCTTCTACAAAGGAAGACATTTTATCATTCCTAGGAATGGCTAGCTTTTTGTGTTCCTGGGTTTCTTCCTTTTCCCTACTTTCTCGCCCCTTGTATGAAGCAGTATCAGGCCCCACCCATGAACCTCTTCTCAAACCTGTTACTAAGCCCTTTCAAAGGCTCTAACAGGCCTTTCTTAAGGCCCCAGCCTTGCATCTTCCTGACCTGACTCATCCTTTTTCTCTCTACATAACTGAAAAGGAGGGATTTGCCCTTGGAGTCTTAGGTCACCAACTGGGACCATCTTTTGCACCTGTAGCATACTAGTCAAAAAGACTAGATCTAACCATCCAGGGATGGGCACCTTGTATTCCTACCTTAGCAGCTGCTGAACTCCTTATTCGAGAATCAAAGAAACTAATCTTGTGATCGTCTATAACTGTCCTCTCTTCTCACAACCTGTCACAGCTCCTAACTTATAAAGGCTTACAGACTCTACCTCCCTCCAGGGTTCTTTCTTTTCAGGTAGCTCTAATAGAAGATTCCACATTCACTTTCCAATCATGCCCATCTCTTAATATTTCCAATCTTCTTCCTCGATCTAATACTGACTACTCTCTATCTTACTCCTGCACTGAAACTTTAGAGGAAATATTACCTCATCCTTCACATATACAGGAGGACACATTGCCTCAAGACATCTATACCTGGTATACAGATGGAATCTCCTTTCTACATAAAGGGGCCAGGAAAGCTGGCTATGCCGTAGTGTCAGACACCAAGGTGGTGGAGGCACAGGCCCTTCCTGCTCATACCACCAACCAACAGGCTGAACTAATAGCCCTTACCCTTGCCTTCCAGCTGGCACAGGGACAATCCCTCAGCATCTACACAGATTCAAAATATGCTTTCCATATCCTCCTGTCCCACGCTGCTATCTGGAAGGAACACGGGTTACTTACCACAAAAGGAGGATCAGTAACTAATGCAAACCAAATTATGGCCATGCTAAAGGCCTCCCATCTCCCCACAGTTATTGGGATTGTCCACTGCAGATCCCACCGGACAGATGACTCTATTGTCTCCAAGGGAAACAACCTAGCTGATGAGGCAGCTAGAGCTGCGGCCCTTAGGGGTCTAGACTCATCTCACCCTTCCCAGGACATTCTTACACTGCAACCCACATCCCCACCTACACCCCCTGACACTCATCAAACTCTGTCCTATCTCCACCAACTCTTTCATCTTAACAGCCAAGAGTTGTCTTATTTTGTTAAGACCCACCTTCAGCCTACTCCTGAGAGCTGAAGTTTCTTAAAATCTATCACTGCTTCTTGCAAAATCTGTCAGATGTCAGATCCCAACTCAAGGTATTGTAGCACTCCTTTTCCTACCCATCAGGCTAGAGGTTCCCTTCCTGG
Organism: Arvicanthis niloticus; assembly: GCF_011762505.2. Classification (NCBI taxonomy): domain Eukaryota; kingdom Metazoa; phylum Chordata; class Mammalia; order Rodentia; family Muridae; genus Arvicanthis; species Arvicanthis niloticus. The sequence continues at coordinate 85,649,813 of NC_047663.1, read as the reverse complement.
AACTGACTAGCAACTTGACTTTACCCACATGCCTGCTGTCAAACATGCCAAGTACCTCCTGGTCTTTGTGGACACCTTCTCAGGCTGGGTAGAGGCTTTTCCCACAACTAACAAAAAGGCTCAGACAGTCTCTGATCTCCTCCTCCGAGAGATCCTCCCCCGATTTGGTGTCCCAGCCTCCCTCCAGTCAGACAATGGTCCCGAATTTACTTCCCAGGTTTCTCAAATTCTATCTAAGGCCCTAGACAACCCCTGGCATTTTCACATTCCCTAGCACCCTCAATCTTCAGGTAAGGTAGAAAGAACTAACCGCTCTTTAAAAACCACTCTTGTCAAGCTGTCACGGGAACTTCATCTTGACTGGGTAAAACTCCTACCTCTGGCTCTTTTCAGGCTATGAGCTCTCCCCAAGCAGCCTCTCCTCATCTCACCCTTTGAAGTTATGTATGGATGTCCAGTTCTAACTCCTGGCCTCTCACCTAAATGCTCTCCCCTCCCAGACCATCTACTCACCCCATTACTTTGCCACCTCCATTCTCTCTTGTGGAACTTTGCTGACCACCATCTACCTCGACCACACACTGTCTACTGTCCACTGCCTGTCAACACTGGAGACCAAGTCCTTCTCTCCCCTCCAGATCATCGGCCCTCACCCCTCTCTCCCAAATGGCAGGGCCCTTTTAAGGTAATTCTTGTGCCCCATACAGCTGCTAAGCTTGAGGGACTCCCTCATTGGGTCCACCTGTCTCACCTCAAGCCTTTCATCTCTCCATCTAAAATCGACGCTTCTTCATACACGTTGACCCTAACAGGACCATGTTCTATTAAGCTCCAGAGGACATCAAAATCACCCACCTTGTCCTCAATCCCAGAAAATGACACTCCACCCCAGCAGTCGAGCTCAAACTCACTGGACTAGACATGGGTTTCTCGTCTTCCCCCTGCTGCTTGTTTCTATCCAGGTCAGCCCTTACATATGGAGGTTCCAAGTTCAAGAGACCCCCACAGATAACAAACAGTCTTTCTAAAGAGGGTCAGGAAACTGCTCCATAGGTGGATGCCAAGAACCAATCCAAATTGCTATTATCTGTTATTCCATCTAAATATTATGTTCTCTATACTTGCTTTCTCTTTGACCAGATAGAAGATTATTGTAGAAACCAGCCAGACGATTATGGGGGCTGCCCATATTGGTCTTGTCAGATATATATGCTAGGATCACGGACCAACCATTTCTTCTACCAACACCACAAGACACTCTTTTCTACATACAAGACCCATAGGATTCCAGCTGTGGTTCTTCAGAACCGGGGGGAGGGAGGTGGGGGGGATGTCCTGACAGCTAAAGAAGGTGGTCTTCGCTGCTTCCTCCAAGAAGAATGCTGTTTTTAGGGAACGTGAGATCTCCAGTTCTGAGATTTAAAAAAAAAAAAAAACATATAAAAATAGATATTCTTGTAACACCCTTTTTAGTCATCCTCCTGGTGTTATTATTTCTAACCAAACTATTAATCAGTTCCTGTTACAGGATTACCAACCACTGTCCACAGAGGAACCTGATGCACACATCTACCAAGTGGACCCCGATGGTGAAAGCCAGCTACTCCCCACAATGGACTATGCCCTTACACAGCAAAAAGTAGTTTAAGAGACACGGTGCCCCAATTCCCCTTTCACCATCGGCTTCCCCTAACCCTTTTTTTCTTCTCTTTATAATAAGAAAAAGAGAGGTATGTTGGTATCAGGCTCTGAACCCAGTGACATCACATCTAGGCAACCCCCCACATTGTTGCCAAGGCAACCGCCATACATTTCGAGAATCCACCTGGCTACCTCACCTTTACATGGGAGAGGCTACGTCACTGCCCATATAAAACAGGCAGAACCCCCTGACCTCGCTCTCTTCTTCCATCTTCTTCTTCTACTTCTCCCTCCCCCCCCAACTTTGCCCTATCTCCTGAATAACCCCCGCTCTTGGAACCATTTGGTCTGGTGTGGTCTGTTCTAAGCCTTGCTCGGCTGTCTAACAGCAGTCAGTGTTCTTAACCGCGGAGCCATCTCTCCAGCCCAAAAATACAATGTTTAAAATGATAGAATACCTGTGGCATGAAAGGAAAAGGAGGAAACTACTGGGGTGAAAAGGAACAAGTTGGGGGGCAAGAGATTGGCAGGGTGGAAGATAAGTTAAAATGATGTATATATAAATAAATGCCATAATGAAATAGACTACTTTGTATGCTAATTAGAAAACTAACCTGCTCTTTTTTTATTTTTTTAAGAAAAAAAGGATGCTCTAAAATGAGATAATTCATAACAATGGTGGCAAGTGGTCAGAGAGACTTGCCTTTTGAAAACCTGGTGGTTTTACTGCTCTATCCCCTGGGAACTTATGCCATCTCCCTGGTTAAAGACCAACTGGAGCCCAGTTCTGATAGGGTAAGATGAGGCAGGGCACTGGGATTGCCCCCAACCCCCAACCCCTGCTCCCCAGCAGACAGCAGCAGCTACTGAGCTGAGTGAATTGAAGAAGTAGCTCATACATTCTCACACTCTGCTGACAGGATCCTGATCTCTCACTAGATGCAAATAGAGTTAGCATTTTCATGGACAAATGGAGAATAGGGAATTCTGCAGCTGAGAAAGATGAGGCAGGGCGGGGACAAGTTTGACTCATCAACACCAGGAGGTGGGAACAGATTAAGGGTACCCTTGCATTTGTATTCTCTAGGAATGGCCCCAAGGTGTGCACATTGCTCAGCATCTTATGAACAGAGCTCCTTCTGCTTTCAGCAGCATCCCTGTTCCCAGGTAATGTGTCTGATCACCCTCTGATGATACTCTGTGGGAGCTTTGTAGATAAGTCCTCACTGCAGGATTATTTGTGTTTCCTTTGTATCTGTCTCTAAAGAGAGGCAGGCAGAATTAATCAGCTACTGAAAGGATCATGGCATGCTAGCATAGAAAGGAAGAACTCACATTGTCTGGGGAAAGGAAATAAACTGGAAACGTCTCTATGTTACATCAGGTATGTGTAACGGTAACAGCTTCATTTATCAACAAAAGCACCATGTAGGATGTTAAGTGTTGTTCAGTCCTCCTTTATCGGTAAGAACTGGGGCTGTAGCATGCACAAGGTCCTGGGTTCAATCCTAGCTCTACAAAGTAAATATACGGTGTGTGTACCCACTTAGGATTTTAAAAGTCCGACACTGCATTCATGGAGCTTTGTCATCAGCCAGCCTGTGGTCCTCTGTGTAGTCAGTCAAGGCTACCCCTTTTATTCCATTTTATATCATTTTATATCATATGGACAAATTGAACAGTAGTAGCCACCTGTTCTTACAGTGTTTGGGCCCTGAGGATACAGGCAACAGAACTCAACTGTAACCTGACTAGCAAGGTAGTCTACTAGAACAATCCAGAGCCCTGACATATCGGCAAGCACAGTTTTCAGAATCAGGCCCGAAATGTAAAGAGCCAGGCAGTGACCCAGCCTCACTGGGGCCCGAAACAGAAAGGTTGGAAGTTGATGATCTTTTCCCTTTATCAGTTTCCCCTTCTACTCCAGTACCTCACCTCCCTTTCAGGAGCCACGTCTCTCTGCTTGCAACACACATTTGAAGGACTTACCCTGCACCTCAGAAACAGCATCGGACTCTCTTAGGCTGCTGCTTCTTCTTCTCTAGAGAAGAACATGAGCAAACCCAGGGCTCTCATTTTAGGAGAACTCAAAGGGAAAGTGTTGCAAAGCTTGGCAGATGTGAAAGGTAAGACCTGCTCTGGGTGTAAGATTTCTACCCCAAGAAACCATGTCTCCTTTGGCACCAGACTTGACATTCTACCTCTGGCTCACCGTGAGGCTTTCAATAAGCAGGTAGTCTTCCTTTGCCCTTCTCTTCCACCTGCTAAGTGGGTACACACACCACGGTCCCCTCTTGTGCAGTGGTTGTAAGAATTTCGTGATATAATGAATAGAGACCCACCTGCCATTTCTTCTCTCAAACAATGGAGAACCTGGGGAAGCAGTGGTAGTTTCTCAATGCTTTGGCTTCACCTAAACCCTACATTAATTCCCCAATCTTGCTATTCTTTTTTTAACCTCAAATCTTCCTCTCACAATGAGGGGCAGCTGGACTAAGTTTTGACTTTGTCGCCAAGAGTTTAAATCCCTTTTGCTTTTTTATTCCTGGACTCCATTCCCGTCCCCCAGCTCTGCCAAGTTCCAGCTTGTCCATGGAAGAAGGCAAAGGTTTCTCACCTATTAAGTAGGCAAGCTTGCCTTCCTTTCTTGTCCCTGCCCACACTCACTCAACCTTCCTGGTATTTGGGGGAGTTTATCTCTACGACATACTTATCTGGGTTGAGGCTACAGAGAAAAAGGAGAGGTCTGACAGGAAGCCCAAATAAGCACTTCCTCCCATTCACCTTTGAACTTTGGAGGCACCCCAGCCAAACAGCAGAGCAGAGAATCAAAGTGAGGAGACTTGGAAAAAAAAAAAAAGAAACAAATTGTCAGCCTTAAGGAAGTGGAAAATATTACCAGTCTTTGCCTTGCCTAGGGCAGCTCACTCAAGTTTTCCTCCTGTGTTATCCATGGATGGGGAAGGTGAGAACAGTTTCCGGGATGGGTGGGAGGGAACTCTCAGTGACTGTGGAGGCAGTGTGGTTATCTGGAGAAAGGCTGGGATGGGACTGGATAAGTCCATTTTCACTATCTTCTATTCTGCAGTCCCAAGGAGTGCTGGGAAATGCTGGGCCTCTCCTTATGGCAATGGCTTGGGATCCTGTCCCCTGTTCCCTGCACTTTTTAAAAAGTGTTCTTTATTCTGTGTCCATAGTATGGGTGTCAGGCACCATGCAGCTTCCCGGCTCCTCATGCCTTTTGCCATTCAGAACAATCCCCCACACAGGTGCCATCTCTATTGCTTGCCTCTAAGAATGGTGGGTAGAACTTCCCTTAGTCTCTGCCTTAAGAAGATCAACACACTCTCATGTATGATATCCCTACTTTCCCCTCTTCTCCGGCCCTGACAATTCCCCAGGGCCACAGATAGGAGTGGCAGCTTCCTGGTCTCTTTTAATAAATTGCAGTTTTTCTCATTTGTCTCTGACCCATGCTTCTGCTGTGGGTAGAGGAAGAGAGGTGGGTGCTGTAATCAAGGCCTGGTGTCATGAGGAATGGAAGAGAAGGAATGAACATCCATTGTTTGTCCCTAGGTTCTAACAGACATTCCGCAAGTATTGCTTTCTTTCCCACAGCTTCTCGATTCCTGTCCTATGAGCCTCCACCACTGTCGCTGGCTCAATGTTGTCTTTGTGAGGTTCTTATATCATGAGACATGTGGCTGCTGCTCTGTGTCTGCAGATTCTATAACCAAACACTCATCCAACAGCAGATGGGAAATGGTTTAAAGAATCGGATCCACCCTTAACATGGATGGAGTTCCTTTTCTTTGTCATTGTTCCCTAAACAACAGCGTCACAGCTACACAGTGTTGGTATTGTTGTTATGAGTCATCTGGAGATGGCTCAAAGTATATGAGAGGCTGTGTATGTGTTACATAAAAGAACTACACCATTTTCTATAAGGAACTCTGACAGATTCTGGAGCCAATTCCTTCCCTTGGCTAACCTTTCAACTTGCTTCTTCATAAGCATGAGGTTTCACTGCCTGGTTGAGATTGAGTGAGACAAGATCAGACTGGTTGTCCCTTCACACGAATCTCCTTTGTTTCTAGGGCTTGGCCTTCGCTGGTCCCCACCTGCTGCTCTGCTTCATGCTCACACTCAAGGAGAACAAAACCTTGACATGAGTCCAGTTCTCATCATTCTGATACCACTGGCATCTTGGGCTAAGTGCAAAGGTTTACCTGTTTTTCAGATAAAGAGACCTAGTTTGGAATAAGTGAATGGATATATGGTCATAGACATCCTTCTGGTTTCCTGAAAGCCTTTTTGTTTATAAAAGCTGCCTTGTCTTGGAAGTTTCTAGAACACTTCGGCCAGACACAGGAGATGTGAAATTTAAATTATTGGGAAAAGTCCAGGGATGGGAAAAGTCTAAGGCCTGAAGCAAGTTTCAGCTTTGGTCATCTGCTCTCTCTCTCTCTCTCTCTCTCTGTGTGTGTGTGTCTCTCTCTGTGTCTCTCTGTGTCTCTCTCTGTGTCTCTCTGTGTCTCTCTCTGTCTCTCTGTCTCTCTGTCTCTCTTTCTCTCTCTTTCTCTCTCTCTCTCTGTCTGTCTCTGTCTCTCTCTCTCTCTCTCTCTCTCTCTCTCTCTCTCTCTCTCTCTCTCGCTGTGTGTGTGTGTGTGTCTCTCTCTGCCAGCTGATTTTTCTGAGGTATGGGCCTGTGGTCTAATGGGCAGGGGACACATTGGAAAAGGCATTTCAGATCAAGAACTCACTAGCTTTTTATGGGCTGCAATCCATAAACTGTCCCTTATACATACAAGGGACACTGTCCAGGCTGTGCAGACAGGCCTGGAATGAATCCTAACCCTGTTCTGGGCATTGGCAAAGCATTACAGCCCTCTGAGGAGACAAACAGCAAGGGATAGTGGCTCTGGACTCAGGTACATTGTGGACAAGACTGGGATGCACAGCCTCCTGGAGGCGAGTAGGGAGTAAGCAGGTGCTTCTCCACTCTGACTTCATTACTGTCTTCTGTGAAGTAGGAACAATAACTGGACCAACCATAAGGAGAGGTGCTGTAAAGGTCTCGGTGCACACCCTGACACACTGGAGGGGCTTCCTTTGGCCTTGCACCTCTACCATGTTCATTGTCATTGTCCTGGTTCCTGGCTGCCATGGCCACCTTGTTACTGATCCCTATGGGCTGCTCATCTTGGCTTCTTTTTATTGAATGATTTTTTTTCCAAAAGGATGTAATGTTAAACAATATTTTTTATTCTATCTTCTACTTTTCTGTTGTTATTTTTATCCTGAGTTGGATGAGTAATAAAAAACAGGACATCCCCCCAACACACACACACACACACACACACACACACACACACACACACACACACACTATTCCTTTGGCTTTAAAGAATGATCTGCAATGTTTCTCTTCACAGAATTTCTCTGTGTTGACATCGCTTGGTTGGTTGATTGATTGGGGTCCAGAATCCTCACCTATCCAGTCCACTCTCCAAGGTTATACATAAAGCCAAGTTCATTCCATAATGGCTTCTTTACTTGAAAGTGATTTCACTCCACTTTCAAATGCCATGCTGCTGATTTGAAAGATGAAGTAATGTCTCTCACTCGTAAGGGAGCTTCGGAGCAGCAGGACAGTGGTCCATTGAACATCAGCTGTAGTTGAGCATCATGTAACCTACCCGGGCACCTCCTGCAGATCAACATCATGGACCACGTTTTAGGGACTGGGTCTGGCACTGTACCTGCAACTTATTTGAGCTCATAATCAGGGATTGAGAAAACTACTAGAGGCAGCAGGGCTTCCTGTAGCATATATAAAATGGAAAGCATACATGACTAAAGCTACCCTTAATAAACCTTCAGGAACAGCACCTCAGGTACCAGTGGTGCATCATTCAAACACTGGAACAGAGAGCTATGCAGATATGTGTGTCAGTGTGTTCCCATATGTGCAGTCATATATGTGCACATACATAGGGAACACTGGCTAACTTGTGTTTACGGGTTGCCATATCGCACCAAAATATACTTTTAACCTCAGATCACACTCACTGCCAAGGGTTGCTTGAGTCTGTGAGAGGTGTATAGTGTCTGAGACTGGAGGAGGAAGCAACAGATCCCCATCTCCTATCTCCAGGCAATATACGCTTTGTCTAGACATATGATAGAATCAATAGCAAAGGCTATATATGGAAGAAAGAATGGTAGACAGAATATAAGGCAAAGAAGCACAGTGTTTAGAAGGTGTGCCATCAATACAACAATCCTCTAAACATTTTATCTTTATGTTTGCCTAGCAAATGCATCCAAGTTTTATGTGTATAACCCTTCTGTTTCCCTCCCTTGCAGATATGGAAACCGACTACCTAGACTGTCACTCCATGCTCAAGACTACAGTGCATAAACCTTCCCATCAGACATGGAGCTGGTCCTCTGCCCTGTAGCATCCTTCACCACATCGTAACACGAAGAAGCATCTAGAGGCCGCTCTGCTTTCAATGAGAACAAACTGGTGGGGAAGGAGATCAGAAAACCTTGAGAGACCATCTTTTTTTCTCCCACAGTTCACTAGTGGATGAAATTATAGATAATTTTAGTGAACTGTCAAAGAGAGATGCTTATCTGCAAAGACTCATCCAAGCACATATATGGTCCCCAGCTTTGAGTGTCTATAATTCTAATGGAAAAAAAAATACCTGAACTGATGCTGGAATTTAAGTCCCCTTTGTTGTTCTTCCTACTTGGCTGAGTGTCTGGGCCAGTGGGGAATTGCCAATCTCTCTCTCTCTCTCTCTCTCTCTCTCTCTCTCTCTCTCTCTCTCTCTCTCTCCTCTCTGCATTGTGAGCTCTCAGAGCTATGCTTCCTTGTTTACTTATTTAGAAGTCAGCAGAGGAAGTGGTAAAGGAAACTAGCTGAGTCGTTTTCTGAGAAGAGACCATATTTGTTCACAGGGGAAGCCGCTGCTTTTGGGGATCTGGCTACAGCAGAAAAGACTCCTTTTCAACAAGGGTATTCCTGAGGGTAGCTGGGAGTCAGAAGAACCAAGGACACTTTGGAGCTCTGGATCTAGGCTTTTTCTCTGTTCATGGCTGCAACACCTCTCTCCAGTTGCTGAGCCTCTCCCTGAATAGCAGCCATGGCCTTGAAGAATGTCCCCTTTCGCTCAGAGGTCTTAGCCTGGAACCCGGACAACCTCGCTGATTATTTCAGGAAGGTGGGTCTTCCCCTCTTATGCTTTTGGTAGGGCTTGTATGCCTTTGGTTGGGTGGGCAGAGACTGGAGGTAGAATCTGGACAGAATGTGGAAGGTATATGGGATAGTGGCGGATACTAGGAGACAGACAGACATTGGTAATCTGTTCTGTAGAGAAAGATAGGGAGTCCTCAACTGTACAAGTGCCTAGTATATACCACCTGTGCATCCAGTGCTCTACAATCTGTGTTTTCTCAGATACAACCCACTGTCGTGGAAGTTCAGTGTTATATTAACAATCTGCATTGACAGTGTTGCATCGTAAAGACATCATTATTTTGCTCAGCTGAAAAGTCAATTCGGAGAGTTTAAGTGGTCCAAAGCTCTTGAGTCTTCTGCCATCAGGTTGAATTGGAGTCATGCCTATTTAGCTTTAAAGCACATCCTCTGGGATTCAGAGGCTTACTGTGGTAAAGGGTACTTACTAGAAAGGGACATATGGAGTCCTGGGGTAGGAAAATGAACAGGCAGGGTAGGAGGGAAGGACAGAGAACTGGATGAACACTGGCGGTTTGGCATCTATTGTTCATGATCCTGGAAGAGGGCTAGAGTCTCTTTATTGGCCAGAGTCTCACTGGGGCTTTATGAGAATCCTGGAAAGCTGTCCGGAACGCAGACATGAGCCCCAGGATAGTTAGGCACACAGAAAACAAATTCAGCAGACATAAAAGTCAAGCTGGACCAGAGTTCTACTGTCCCGCCTTCCAGGATAGGAGGATATAGACAAGAGTTCTTGTTAATTGCTAATGGGGACCATATTTCAGCTTAGGCACATTCCAAGCCATTAAACTCCTTTTAGGCATCAATGCCAAAGAGGTAAGAGATCTTATGAAAGATATGAGCTTCTATCATTCATATCTCTGTAGGCTGATTTCAAATTCCACTGATATTCCAGGCAATGATGAAGACAATGTCCTAAAGCTAGAATCATAGATGTCATCTACTTTGGCTTCTATTTTTCTAAAGAAATAGGAACCCAAGAGGATAGAATGGGCCCCTTGGGGCATATAGTCAAACTTATAATCTATACAGTGGTTCCTTCCCAACCTACAGTAGAAGATGTGAGCATCTTTTACTGGGTGTGGCATTGCAGGAACACTGCACACAGATCTTGCTATCTGCAGCCTTTTTGTGAATTTCATTTTGGTTGCTTCCCTCACCCCCCCCCCCCACACACACACACAAAAGGTCATGACAAACTTTCGACACTGTGGGTGGAATGTGATTAGGCAATTGACTTTTGAGGCATGTTTTTGAAATACTTTTCTCAACTAGAAACCAAGTAAGTTACAGCAGAAAGGCAGTTTGCCATGGCACAATGAAGCCCTGAATTAGTTCAATAGAGCAGAGAGAATGGGGATTGAGAATTAGGCAAGGAAGTCTTCGGAAGAACCAGGGGGCATCGAAAGGCCCCATATTCAAGTGTAACTAAAGGATCATGTAATTCCACAGTGCCACAGATAATGTGTGGGTTAAGTTCCCTTCTGCACATGGTGGGCCTTAAATACCAAGCCCAGGTACTTAAGTACCAGTATCCCAGGGACAGGCCTTGTCTTCTGGAGAGAAAGAAACAAGGGTAGAAACAAGGAGGCTGGGAGTCAGGGAATTGGCAATCCTGAAAGGACCATCAGTCTACCAGACACACAGATGAGACCTTTCAGACGCTGAGCTTGTTAGTACCAAAAGAAAGCCCTCTGTGAAATGACCAAAGAGTCACTTAAGGATGCCCTTGGAGATCAGTGTGCATTTAAAGGATTGACCAGCAAGTGTAATGTCTACAGAAGCAGTTGGATTAGGCCATTGTGACTTCTACCCAGCTTTGGAGTCAGACATGCCTTGGTTTAAATGTGATCTTTCAAGCTAGTTTGGAGACTTCCTTTTGTTGCTTCGACTCTCTGTACATAAACTTCCTAATCAGTGAAAGAAAGGCATGAACAGTAACTAACCAGATGAGATGGAGGAAAGGAAACATGTGAGAGGGATTGAGTTTGGTGTTCTATTGGATCTTAGTCCTGTTCTTCTAACAAGCACCTGATGGGGATGCTCGGACAGCCTGGGGAGACTTTGTGTTATATTGCCTCAAGCATGTGTGTCTCACCCTACATTTGGGATAGAAGCCATGAGGACTAAGGCCATAGTCTACATGTCCTTAACTCTTCCAATTGGTTTAGGACTGGCAGGAGAGTATTCCTGGGCCATGCAGTGTAGTCACTGGCTTATAGCCATGTATTCTAACCATTGGGTTGGGTTTCTACCTCACCATGTGACCTTAAGCCAGATTTTGAGTCTCAGTCACCATCATCTACAAAGCTGAGTAACCACTCAGTCAGGGTCTATCAATCTTGGGTGCTAATCAAAATTATTAGGGTGCTTGTTAAAATGCAGGTTTTAGGTACCAAGACTCAGTTCTTATTGGGCTGCACTCGATGTCTAGGTTCAAGGCTGGCACTCTAGCTTTGGTTTAGAGTGAAAACAGGTACTCTACAGAAGCAGCAACTCATCTGAGAGTGATCACAGTGAAATAAATCAGAGAAGCTGACAATTCCAAGTACCTGATACACACTTGGCATGTGGGTAAAGGAGATGGCAGGGTACTATAGATGCTGCCTGGCCTCAACATTGACCTATAAATAGCTTCCTGAGTGCAATGCTCACTCTGCCCTTCTAAACTAGGAGGTCACCACAATTATATTTTTAAGTTATTATTATTGAGACAGGTCCTTGGAGTATAGGCCAGCTGGTCTTGGACTCACAATGATCCCATCCTCCTGCCTCAGTCTCCTGGATGCTAAGCTTAGAGGCGAGTGCCACCACACCCAGCTATTTACTTCTTACTTTTTTTTGTCATAAGATACTGATTTTAAAATTTCCTCCAAAGAAGGTTGAAATGTTTCTGAGAATAATCTAAGGTCCCCAGAGGAAAATATTTTACCTTAAATACTCCAAAACTCAATCTTAGAAATTTACATCTTAGATGTAAATTTTTGTGCTATTGAGGACAAGGTAAGGTATGTGCACACAACTGTCACAGGTTAGATTTAAAAACAGAGACCTTAAAACACTGATTTCTGTTAATTTCACCACTCTATTCTGAGAATTTGACTTCAATGATTTACCTGACATAAAAAAAAAAAAAAAAAAAAAAAAAAAAAAAATAAATGAATGACCACTACGAGGTACATGTTATCCAGACAGTGCATTTGGCTGGCTCTTGATTACACACTGTGTGCTGTAAGTGACACTGTTACTTAAAGATTACTCTTCATGGAAACATTAAAGCCATGCTCTGAAGTTCAGTTGACACCTATGTCACCTCCCACCCAATGCACCACTCTGTGTTTCTCATCCTTCACCCACAAAACTGGGGTAACGAAGTGACTTACAGCTGCTTTGGGCCTGCCACACGCAGAGCAACCAGTGCTAACCAGCAGCTGCTGCTCCCCCTGCTCAGTCGGCTGCCTGGGAAATGACCTGAACATTCAGTGGTTAAAAATTATGGGGGTGATTCAGTACACAGATGGTTTGTTTATGTTGTTGTTTTGGGTCACTTGAGAGAAAAAAAAGTCACTGTCACAAGACTGAATGTGAGTAGATTCCTTCATCGTGCTCAGAAATAGGCTAGGTTATTTAATTTGCTGAAGTAGTTACCAAGATGATCTTTGGGGGCACAAGACAGAGACTGGTTTAATTTCTTCTGTCAGTTCCTTTTTGTTCTCCTGACTACTATGTGGCCATCTTTCTTAGGCTTTAAAGACAGTGTCTTTCCAGAGGTTCGAGTCCCAAGGACTAAAGTGCACAATTTCTCTATTTTAGAGAGTTCAAGGAGGGTAGTAAAAGTATGTCTAAGGTGGGAACCTGGCCCCTCTGTTAGACAAAGGATCAGGAAGGGGCTGGCTAGCCACAAGTACCACAAATTGCTAATCTCAGGGGAGGCAAGTTGGGGGGGAGGTATGAGAGCCTGTGGCACTGATGGCACCTTGCTCTTCTCTGTGCAGCTGAACTACAGAGACTGTGAGAAAGCTGTGAAGAAATACCACATTGACGGCGCTCGATTCTTGGTAAGCTCTCTCCAGTCTCACACATTGAAACCAAGAATATGCTGTGCTTTGCCCAACAGCTGCAGGGTCAACTGGTCTACCTAGTCCCTATCATCATTGTCTGTGGTTGGTGCCCCACAAAACCCTTTGTTTTGATTAAAGAGTTGGTAAGTCCTTCACCAACTCTCAGTGTCCTATTCAGGAACCTTGTATATCTTACATAGACAGTAAGATATACACCAAAGACATAAACTGAAGGAATCTGAACATAGTTTAATCCCCCACCCCCCAATACAAACACAGAGTTACACTTTGAAATTCTACTCAACTACCATGCATATTCTGAGAAGCCCAAAGTATGTTACAAGAGATACCATTGAAAAACTGGAGATTTTTAGTCCTGGTTGCTAACTCTGTATACACCTCCACTGAGTGGACTAAAGGTTGACCAACCCTCTTTATCTGTATTTCCCACTAACTACAGAATGTACATACTGACTGCGCAACAAGCATGTGATGGTGCTATCCTAACTCTAATTCCACAAGCTTTAACTGTAGGCCCGTGGTTCAGGTCCATGTTGAGTCCATGCCACTAAAGGGAAAGTGGCCCCATTCTGATAAAGGCAGAGAAACTTGGCTACTAGGGAGGTGGTTGTCAATTAGTATGTCAATATGTCATAGCAAAGAAGCTTGGCCCTGAGACTTCAAGCTAGTTGAAAGGGACCAAGAGATTACATGCTACAGCTTGCTACACAGCACACCAATTCATCTCTTGTAAGCACCCCTGCTTTGCATCTGCTTCAGTTACTTTAGTGATGGCAAGCCCCTCACTACCACCTGCAATCTTCCTCCCCTTTCTGGGAACCTTTGAAGTCAAAGATGAGTTCCTTACCCATCCTCGATCATGTCAGAAGCTGAGGACAGAGAAAGCATTAATATAAGCCTTCATGAAACTTTTTTTTAGCAGAAAGATACCTTCATAAAGGCTTTTAACAAGTGAGGAAACATATGCAGAGGTGTGGTAATTTTTTTTTTGTCCTAAGTCACAAATCTAATGTTTAACTCAAAGCATGCCTTTAACTTGGTCCTATGGTGTATAGGGTTTTAGCAATGTTATTTGTTCTTACTGAGCTTTGAATGAACGGAATCCCTTGAGTTTTATTGTTGCTATTCTTGTAACAACTCTCAACCTGTATCTTTCATTCTGATGCTTTAGCACTGAGAAAACAGACACTACTTTGAGTACAGAATGAGGTCAATATCTTTGAAGAGGGCCGTTTGTGGTTGACCTACTGTCCTGGCTAATCTTGAATAAGCATTTGTCCCCTGTCCGTAATTCCTCTTTGCTTCCTCCTCTGATGACTGAACAAACACACTGTTCAGGATCACAGTGGGGGGATGATAATGGCACTTCTCACCTCTGTGACTTTCCCCCCAATACCTTATGTGTATGTTAGGCCTGAACTGACTGATAGAATGATTGTTTCCTTCCTTGAGAGATGGTATTTGAACATCTGTCTCCTCTGTTCCAATCTCTGGGACCTATCAGCCCTTTGTAGAAATGAGCACACCCAACTCACCCTGTAAAAGGGGGCAGGAGGAGCCAGTGAACAGGGAGTAGAACCCAGTGCCTGCCCCAGAAGCTGGGGTATTCTGAAATGCATGGTCCAGCATGGGTACTCTGGCTACACTTTGGAAGGCTTGATGCAAGCTCTAGTTATTCATCTCATACCTGTGCTTGCTCTGGAATATTTAGGACCATTCTACTATTGAATCAACAGTGCTTGCAATCTACATTCCCTTCTTCTTCCCCTCCATTTTCTCTTTCCTTCCTTTCCTTCCTTTCTTCCTTCTTCAGTGTGGGAGCTCAGAGACTCGCCAAATCTGTCTTAATGCCACTTTTATTTAACACTGAGGAGAAAGGAGTATTTTTCTGAAGATAAATGTGAATGAAGCTGGACTTTGGAAATGTGTAAGAGAGGAAGGAGTGTACTTGGTGGATTAACTGGGAAAGGATGTGGTCTTTCTCAAATAATAAAAAATGTACAAGTCTTAGGCTAAGAGACTTCTGGAGGAAGTCCTGAACTTAGGCCCCATTCAGCCTATGAAGAGCCTGGGGGTTTGAACCAATCATTCCAAGCTGGCCTCTCCACCTCTAGGTACTGCTTGTATATGACAGGCCAGAGGAAGAGGGGGAAGGCAGAGAGTAAAAAGTCCATGGTGCTGAGTGAATGTGCCCTTATCTCCATCTGCAAGGAAATAGTGAAAAATAACCATTATTCTGGAGGTCTCATCCAGTAAACTGCAGATTACATCTTACTGGCCACAAGAGAGTCATGTGACTCCACCATCACCAAGGTAACCTGGGGAGTTAAGTGTTTTGCACAACCACATCTTCTGTCCTGAACCAAATTGAGGTTCTGATGGTAAATCAATGAAAAGAACAGACATTGTGAGACAAGCAGCCTTGTCTGGGGACAGGGGTCCTTGGCTCCCCACCAGGGATCTGGTTTGTAGCTACCTTCTCTCTGGATCCCTTTTCTGAACTCAGCAGATCATCATGTTTCCAATATCCACATATCAAATCCCAATAAAGATGAATCCAGGATTGCTGGAGGGTTTTGCAAGGAGAGGAGGAAGTTACATCGCACATCAAAACTCTCTAAGCCTGTTTCAGTATCTTCTGTCTTCCGTCCTAGCTGCTTTCCATGTTCTAGAGGCCTTTCTTTCCCAACATCCTCCTCTTCTGTCCAACCATGACCATGTGCACCTTCTCTTCTGTCTCTTCCTCAACTCTCCTATTTGTATCCTCCTCTCATTCACTTCTGGAGTGTTCCTCTGGAAACCCCGTGGCGACTTCAACTCATTGTGCCACACTCTGAAAACTGTCTTGGTTTTCCACCTTCCAGGTATCCTCATACCTGGTTCTCCTCATCCTTCCTCTATAACTCAGGCAGACTGACAGGAGCCCGGTCAGAAAATGTACCACAGGTTAATAAGGAATGGGCCTGATGCTCCAATAAGACCTCGCCAAGACACCTCAGCCCTACCTCCTTTAATGACACTGGACCCTAACTGCCCCCTTCTCTTGCACAGCTGAGTGGGGATCTGAACCCTGGAGGAAAATAAAGGGAGGACTTTGCCAAATTTGCCCATAAAAACAATCTGTTTAGTTTCACAAATTTTCCCCATGTGTGTTTATTCAAGTCCTTTCTGTTCTAATTCAGGAAAAGTCACGCAAAATTTTAATTATTTCAGGCTTGCCTTTGAAGAAGCTAATCCAAGTGTCTTACCGTGACCACGGCTCTCTGTCATTACCCTCTGACTTACCTGATCCAGGCCCTGCTTGTGTGTTTTTTAACCTTCCTGCCCTGTGTGTCTTCTTTTTAGAACCTGACAGAAAATGACATTCAGAAGTTTCCTAAGCTGAGGATGCCGTGAGTATACCCTCCTGGTGGTCAGTAGGATGGGAACAGGTTGAAATAAGAACATGTTTAGGAGAAAGTGAGCCAGGTGTGTATCAGTATGATTTGTAATGGCAAAGCAGGTAGGGAGGTTGAGGAAATGGAGGAGTCTGGGGAAGAAGAGTCGCGTAATGAGTTAGAAGAAGGAAGTAACAGACTCAAGGCTGCTAGTGGTTGGATGCTTTCTTTACCCAACATGAACTTCAACACTAGATTGTGTGTTTCACTTCCTTTCTTTTTGATGGGGTAGCTTGGGCCTATGAACACAGTACCAAAGTCCAGAAAGCCTACAGTTTCATTGTGGCATCTTTGAGAAGATTTCTTTTATTTTAAAATTATATGTTTGCCCTTTTGTCTTCATGTAGGTGTGTGCATGAGAGTAAAAGTGCATGTGTAGGCCAGAAGGATGGCTCAGATCCCCTGGAGCTGCAGTTACAGGCAGTTGTGAGGCAGCTGATGTGGGCGCTGGCGACAGAACTCTGGCCCTCTGTAAGAGCGGCACATGGTCTTAGCTGCTGAGCCATCTCTCTAGCTCCTCACAGTGTCTTCACTGACTAGTTGGTTTAAGATTTTAGGACCGCTGGTTCCTGGTTAGTAAATGAATGTGGACCCATAAATAAAGAGAATGAAGGTCATTTTTTATCTGTCAATATTGACTTTGTAGACTAGCTGCTAGTGGTGTAGTATTAAGAAGAATGCTTAGGAAAAGGAGCCATAATCGATTAGTAATGTCTGCCCTGGGTACTGAAATGGGATGTAGCAGTACACACTTCCTGTTGTGTATTTTTCATTGTCCTGGCAAAGGTCTCACATGCTTAAGTATAGAGCCCAGGCAGTGATGTAAGTGTAAAGAGTAGGACAGGTTGCAAACACAGATCCCTTTTGAGTTCTTTGTTTTTGATATCCTTGATATCTACAGAGAATTTTTGTTATCCTTGAATACGAGTATCTACAGAGAAATATGTTTTGCACTAAAATAAAGATAGGACATTCTGATTTTAAAGATAACCAACACAAAGGCTGATTGCTGGTGAAACAGTGGGAAGTACTGTTGGCTCGGGCAAACCAGATATCACATGGTCCATCCTGAGAGCGCAGCAGCCAATCAGCTTTGGCCATTGTGGACCCGATGATGGCCAATCTTCTGATTGATCAAAAAACAGCTGGGGACACGAATTCAAATGTTCTATCTCTTGATTTTTAAATATTGACTCAAATGTTTCTAAACATTATGAAAATCAATATAAAGCTAGCCGTGAATTGGACCTGCTCTTGGTGCTGTGGGTTTGAACCATCTACTTTGGGCACTTTCTAGAGACAGTTCTCTTGTTCTAAGGGCCTTGGGGTACATAATGACAAAAAGAACGCACCCAAAGAAAGTAAGAAGATTTCTTGAGTAGGTAGGAAGTCCAGGGAAGTTCAAACAAGGAGGATACACTCAGCCTGGTGACTGGGTCTCCTTTGTCCAGAGAGTGAAGGAATAAAAGCCTTAAGGGTTCATACTTGCAGCTGACAGTCTTTGTTAGATCCCCAGATTTTTTTGTATGTACATATGGCTGATTCAGTTTAGGTTAATTCTAAGACCCAGTTCTACAAGCCTACCAGACATATTTCAGTAGCTATAGGAACGTGGCGACTACTATAGTCATCCCTCTTCACTTGTGGTTTTGCTTCCCATGGTTACCATTACCCATGATCCACTGCATCTGAAAACACAGTAGAATAAAATATGGAGAGAGTGAGAGAGAAATCATTCACATGCTTTTATTTTTATAGTATGTAACATTTGCTCTATTTTGTTAACTGTTGTTATTAATCTCCTACTGTGTCCAATCATAAACTGGCCTTTATCATAAGTATTCCTGTATAGGCAGAAATATCATTTCATTTCAGGCTTTAGTACCGCCTACATCTTCAGGCATATCTGCTGGGGGACTTCCTGTGCACAAAGGGTGGTGACTTTATATGGGAAATACATATGCATATGTCACAAGTGCATAAAGTGTCACAAGTGCATAAAGTGACACTTTAAACACAAACCAGGTTCTTGTTGAAAGTCAGGCACACGGGAGTCAGAATTGTTGGCCACAGACTAAGTTCTCGGAGACTTTAGGCTTTGCTCATCCTGTGTTTTGAAGTTATTAAAGGTTTCACAGATTTTTCTTCCTCTAAAAACAAATAGGAAGTATAATTCAAGGTCCATATTCTACTATGACAGTGCTTAGGCAAACCTGATGCCTGTACTTCAGGTGGGATTCGTTCTTAGCAACTTAACCATAGTTCTCACCACAAAAGCCCAGCAGCAACTCCTATGCTTACCCCCTATCTCCAGTCTGCAGCCTGGGACAAAGAGAGCAGGAGATCCTGAGCCTGATGGATCCTCAAGTTGAGGAGGCAGAGCTGAGACTATAGGAGATGAGAGCCCATTAACCATGTGCCTGAGAGGAGAAAGCTGGGTAGAAAGAGTTAAGGGAAAATTCCCAGGATCCCTGTCTAGTAGGACGCTGGTCAGCCTATGCATAGCAGGAAACCGATGTCTGACCTAAAAGCCTAACCAATCAGAGAGGTAACAGGAACCAGAGGGTTGAAAATGGTGCTCATTTCTACCAGTCAGGTACCAGGATGCCCAGATTCAGTCACTAAGGAGAGTACACAGAAAGGCCTTGCCTCCAAAAATGAAGAACTGTCAGGCCTAGTCTCAAATCTGTTCTGGTTCAGTTAAGTGGATCTTAAAAACAAGGCAGAGCAGATGCAGACTGCTCCCAAGCAACTTTATTACATCCTCAAATAAAACCCAATTATGCAAAAGTATCCATGATTAAACCAAAGTAGTGTGTAGACTCTAACTAGTATCAAGCAAGGAAAATAAACAGGAAATATGACAGTGGAGGAAAACGAACATATTATAGCTGTTGCAGATAACAGGGACTATTGGAAAGGAGCACTGTAGCTGAATTCCGTGAGTTCAAAGTCAAGCTGGGGTACAGGAAACACAAACAGATCTGCACAGAACTTCAAGAGATCGAAGTATTTGAGATGATGAGTAAACTGCTGTAGTTTCATGAGAAACTAGGTTGTGGAGACTCACATGGCAGTGTCCTAGTTACTTCTGTGTTGCTGTCATCAACATTATAGCCAACAGCAACTTGGCGAAACTGGCATATCATCCAGGAAGCCAAGGAAGGAACTCAAAGCAGGAACCTGGATGCAGGAACCGAAGTAGAGACCTCTGAAGAAAAAAAAAAAAGTTTTTACTGGCCTGCTCCTAGGCTTACATTCTGGTACTTTTTCTATACAACCCAGACCACTGTCCTCAGTGAGATGGATATCTTCCATCAATAAACAATCAAGAAAATGCCCCACGTTCTCACCTACAAGCAGTTGCCTGGAGACGGTTTCTCTGGTGAAGTTCTGGCTCCTCTGGTATCTCTAGTTTGTGTCAAGTTGATAACAACTAACAAGATGAGTCATAGAACATGAACCCAGAGCAAGAGAAACTATCCAGAATCAAAGGGAGGGGAAAGTTATCACAAAGTTAGTTATCACAAACTATCCAAAGACCATCAGGGAGCTGGGGGGGGGGGGGGCGGCATGGCTCAGGGCTAGAGTGTTTGCCTAGCAGTCACAAAACACTGGGTTTGCTCTCCACTGCTGGAAGTGGGCAGAGCATCTGGCAACTGTGGAGCCCCTTCAGTCAGCTGCGTATGCAGGACTAAGGTTCTCAGAAAATGTGCCTGCTGAGCAGAGGAGATACAGAAATAAAGTAGAGGAGGAAATAGTATCCAAGAAATTCCAGAGTTAGATAAAAGTTAAGTCCTCAGAATCAAGAGGCATCACAAAACCCTAAGTCCCAAGAAACAGATGGACTGCTGCTCTGTGATGTATTACCATCGAATTTCCTCCCAAACAACTGACTAGCTAGAGCTAGCCAGTGAGAAGAAAAATCACCCGAGTAGTCAGAGAAGAGAAAACACATTAAACTCTGAGGCAGGACTATGAAGATGGAGGGTGGAGCTTCTGTCAGAAACAATGTCACCTGGAAATTTCCTTAAGCACTGAAAAGAGAAAGTTTCAAGAGCAGCACCTGCCCAGTGACAAGTTATTTCAGAAAGGAAGGCAGAAACCTTAACCAGCTTGTTCTGATTTAGTCTTCACTATACTTATTGCTACTGCACAAATAATCAAAACCATGTGTCTAAATAATTTCTTGTCTGTGAGAGTCCTGAGTAGGTTGGAGGCCTCCAAAGATTCCTGCCTTTGGTCAAAGGACAAGAGTGACAGCTAGAAAGGGAGCTATGGGAGCGGAGACAGCTGTGGTATTGTGCTCTGGTGTCTGCTGCAGCTGTTCATCATTAGAACTGTGCCTGGTGTGTAGTAGGTGCTCAGTAAATTGACTGACAGCTGCCAAATGTAGGTAAAATAGGACTTTTGAAGGCACATAAAATCTGAAAGAGCTCATCCCAAATGCTGACCCACTCTACAGTAACTGTTGTAGAACATCTCCGAGGAGGAATGACATAGCCCCTGCTGCTAGTGTGGGTCTTTGTGGAAGCATGCAAAGTGTTAGAAATGGTGTCCTTGTGCCCATAAATATATATGTGGTCTTTTGAGAACATCTGGGTTGCATCTCTCAGTTCCTATACAAATTACTACTCTGTGTATACTTCACTTATTTAGCAAGATGCCTACAACGTCTCAAGACTTGTCAGTGTAGGGCTGCAAAGAAAAAAGAACAGATCCTTCACATAGTATGCTTATAGTCTAATGGAAAAACCATATAATAGTCCAGTTGTAGCCTGTGTGCCTGTAATCTCAGTAATCGGAGACAAGAGCAGAAGGGTTGGGAGTTTGAGGCCAGCCTCAGCCACACAAAATGAGTTAGAAGTGAGCCTGGGATATATGAAACCCTGTTGCCAAAAAAGAAAAAACATGAAAAGGGGGGAAGGAAGATAAGAAAAAGTAATAGAAAAAAAGAACCGTGGATCATTCTAGAAGGAAGCATACTGTAAAAGCATGGGGGATAGGATATTCATTGGTACTTCTCCTGTGTCAGAGTCTGGAGCATGTGCAGAAGGTCAGAGGAAAACAAAGAGGCTGCTATGACTAGTTGGTATGTCAGTTGGTAGGTTGGTATTCAGTTCACAATTTACAAAGGCCCTGTGAGACTCTGTACATAAGAGGTAATGAAGGGAGTGGACCAGGAAGAACATTAAGAAAGACTTACATCTCGGATCTGTCGAGGGAGGTATAAAATATGACATAGAGGAGAACTGAATGGGAGCATGGGAACAAGTTAGATGTGGGCCGCCTCACACTAGCAAGAGGCAGTGAGGACTCTGTGCACACTCTCTCGGCTCTCTGAGCCTCTGCTTCTCATCTGTAAACTAGGGATAATCATGGGGCTAACCTCCAAGGGTCAGTGGGAAAATTAGAAGAAACAGTGGAGAAGTAAAACAAACAAACAAGTTTACTGAATAAGTATAAGCATGCCTTTTAGTTTTTGCTAGAAAGAGAGGGTTAAAGAATATCCAGGGCAGTCTAAGGAGTGAGAGAGATTGACTCTAAAGCTGAATTTGCCTCCTGCCTTCCCCATCTGTAGAAGGAGAAAGTAGTAGTTGTCAGGGAAGGAGGAAGATTAAAGTAACATAAATTTCCTGGCTCTGTCCTTATAATATAGATATTTAATAATTACTATCCCACCATCTTCTACATTGATTGGTTTGTTTTGAACATCGTCCTTAAGGGTGAAAAGAGATTGAAGACAAACAGAAAAGGAAAATAAGGTCACATGCCTCTGGGTAGTTCTGTATCTGTAGCGGGAGGTGTTAAAAAAAATGTGGCGTGGACCTGCTAGCTCCCGGCAGCTGCCATGTTCTCACTCTAAGTTCCCGCACTAAATGCTAAATGAGGCACCGGCTGGCCAGGAGCGCAGACCAGGGATCCACAAGACGCTGGTATGGCTGCTGCCTCCGCTGGTCAGCTCCATGGACTCCATGGCTCTAAGCATGGCCCTTGGGCCAACTCCACCACTCTCATAGTGCTTGGCTCAACCCCAGACAACATCCACCATCCTCACGGTACCCGGTAGAAATAAGACTCTTAATACTTAAAGATTATCCAATGGATTTATATATCAGCAAATACTCAATACACAAGATGCCCACACAATTAGAATTGTTAACCCAATTACTTAACCTCGATATTTCTAACTACCTTAGACTGCTAGAGGCACACGGATATCAGCTGCAATCTTCTCTCCTCTCCTTCTCCCAACTCCTAGCTCCGCCTACCTCTTCTACTGCCCAATCACCAGCTCTAGGCTTTATTTTACAAATTAAGGTGGGCAGAAGGTTCACAAAGTCACTTGTATACTGATTCACTCCTCCTCTTCAGCCCCTCCCGGGAAAGTGGGATTAGCATCAAAATACAAGACCAGGTGATCTGATCCACAACTACCTAAAATACCAGAATCAAATGCAGAGTCATGACTGGTCAATGCAAGGAGAGTGAGAGACTCTGGCGTATTGGGTCCTAAATGGGTCTTTATCCAACCACTTCCCCCAGGGCTCAGGAAGCTATTTGGAAAAGGGAGGGAAAAGATTGTCAGAGCCAGAGGTGATTCCAAGCACTGGTTGACTCCAAGGAAACAGTGTCTTCCAGATACAAGAGGACCAATACGCATAAGGACTCACAGAGACTATGGCAGCATGCTCAAATCCTGCACAAGTTCAAGCCAGACAGGGTCCCGGCACTGAGTAGAGAAAGTAGACCCAGGTTCCCACCACACCCCAGCCTTAAAGCTCTCTGCAGTTGACAGCAATGCAGAAATCGGTTTTCTTCAATGGTGTCTCACTGGGTGTATTAACTACAGTTCAGGGCAGGTCCCATGCCCCAGGGGTAGTAAGCCAACACAAAATTAACTCTATAGTCTTTCGCAAGGAAAATAAACAAACAAAGTTAAGCAGATTTTATTACCAAGGTTGATTCTGTAATGAAATTTTCTTTCAAATACGGTTACTCTCTCAGGACATGGGTAATATCAAGACACCCTGAATATTTTAACAATGAGGGGATCTTAGAGAAAATGATGACGGCTCCCTTTACAGAGCCTGGGCTGAGCCTCAAGCTGAAGCTGAGAATGGTGAGGCAGGGCATCCATGTGGGTGGTGCAGGCAGCAGATACGTGTAAGCTGACACCCATCATTAACATTCACTGTCTCCATCACATACCGTGATTGTGATTAGATCCAGCAGGGGAACAGGACAGAGCCAACTGTTCACGGGTTGCTCCTGATAAGCTGCAGGCTTCCTATTGGCAGAGACTGCCTTCTATCTCATCTGCAGACCTTATCTCTGTACCCAAGTTAGAGAAGGCAGCAAGGGGGGGGGGGATCCTCAGAAGAGAAAAGAACATTCTTTACCTACAAGTATATATTCAGCCCCCAGCAACACGGAAGAAATTATTAATTTGAAAACCATCTTCAGCATGCACCTGGAAGATCTGACTCTTGATTCAAAAAGGCAGACATTTTAAGGTAGAGAGCTTCTTGTTTCCTTAGAGAAAGAAGGATGAAATTGGAAGCATAGGCCATGATGGTGCTGGAGTTCTCTGAGGAGGGCTAAGGTCAGGGTTGGAGAAGACACCCTGACAGTGCCGCTCCAGGCAGGGGCACATGTCTACCCTGTCCTGGGCCTTGATACCTAAGCGTTAGCCTATTGAAGAGATCTTCAGACAAGATATCAGCCTTCCAAGGGAGCATGCCAACCAAAATGGGGATAGGAAGCACTTTTACTGGCCAAACTATGACAGGAAATAGCCTTCCCCTCACACTCGTTGGCTACTAGACAGATACATATGGTGCAACTGAGGCAGCAAAACTGGAATTTGTGTTAGACAAGGCCTACTCTTTCTGTTTTCTGTGCTCTGATTCTCTCTCTCTCTCTCTCTCTCTCTCTCTCTCTCTCTCTCTCCTTTGCATTTCTTTCTTCTTGAGTGATCAGCCCATTTAGCTCAAGGCTCACAAGTGGAATATAGTTGGCAAAGTTGATGCTAGAATGAACTATGGAAAAGCGAGCTATGGAGGTGGATTCAGATTGACGAGGCCCTGTGGTCTCTTTCACTCCACTCTCCAACCTTACTCCCTCCGTAATTACAAACTTCCTTCTCTTCTTTTCTTCTTTTCCTCTTCCATTTTATGAATAACAATCTCCATAGGAATCAAGAGTGACAGGTGTTACTCTGCAAGATTTTCCGAATCATTAGAACTGCTTTAGGCTTGTGGGAGTTCCTCCCTACCCACTATGGGATTCAGTGGATCCTGGGGGAGGCCTGAGGACCTATGTGACAGGTGCATATGTGATCCTGATGCATAAGAAGTCAAGTTGTCAGATGTAACCTACTTATGACAAACATTAAAACAAACGAACAAAAATCTTCAATTTGCATGGAAAATACTTTCCTGAAGACACATAGAGGATGCTGGCCTTGGGGTAGAACATTATAGCCAGACTCTCAGGCCTGAAGTTTCTGTTCCTTGTGCATCATTGGGAGAGACAAACTATCATGATGAAGTCTGCCCCGGTCACACAAATAGTTAGAGATGCTGTTCGGCTGGGACCTAGTCCATTATTATATGATGCCACCTCCTGCAATGGCTTGACTTCCTTTGAGAGGCTCAGTCCCTCCTCAGGGCCAGCACCACTCTCAGATGAGGGAAAGCAGAAGGAATTACTGTGTGGATCCCCAGCCTTCTCTCCCTCCTTCCCAGGCTAGGGAGAGAGGGCTGGGGGTTTGTGGGGAGAGAGAAGCTGTGTCACCTCTGCCATTCACTGTCATTTGATCCACTAGGGGGTGGGGTGCAACTTGGTAGTTCTGCACAAAGCTAACAGCCACTTCTGTGGCCTCTGGCTAGCAAAGCAACTCAACAGCCTACACAGCATGGGGTCCTCACAGTTTGGGAAGAGTTCTCAGAAGCCCTTCTCAGCCCTGGGAGGCCCAAGCTTTGCCACCTCCTGCAGACTGCACCTTCTTGCCCTTTCTTGGCTCTTTGCTGTTCTGCGTGGGGTCTGTGGTTTAGCATTTCCTTCCTTTCCAGTTAGAGCCCCAGCAGCCCCAGCCTGGCTGTTAGAGATACCAGTGAGAAGAGGCACAGTGTAGAGTAGGAGACATTTTAAAGAGGAGACAAATGCGGGAGCCAGTTAAAGCCCAGCTAAGCTTGGCGGAGGAGGTGGGGGAGGGAAGCATTGAGTTCTGGCTCAGTTCCACATTCTTCAGGCCCCTGCTCAAATGGTATCTACTTGATGAGTGCTGGTAGTTTTAAGTTGTAACCCCACGATCCTCTTGTCCAAGCTCCTCCCACCATCACATGAACAGACAAGGTACTCCCTTACTTTGAACATTATTTATGTTAAGTATTCATTGTTAGCAAGGTGGTAGCATGCACCTTTATTCTCAGCCCTCAGGAGGCTAAAATGGGAAGATTTGACTCTCTCTCTCTCTCTCTCTCTCTCTCTCTCTCTCTCTCTCTCACACACACACACACACACACACACACACACACACACACATACACACTCAGAGTTGTGGGAAGCAAATACCACAGGTCCCCATGCCTTGTGCAGCAAGCACTTTACTGACCAGGCCATTTCCCCAGGCCCCTTGTCTGCTTCTCTCTACAGTCCAAGAGTAGAGCTTCTTTGGTTATTCTGGGATGGACTTTCGAGTGCCTCGCAGGGTTCTTGGCACTTAGAAGGACTTCAGTGCATGTTTTAAAGTGAGCAGGTGATAGGAAGGGAGTGGCTTCTGCAGCTGCTGCCACCCATCCTGGAAGGATGCAGAAGAGACATTTCTCTAATGATCATATAGGGGACCTTTAGCCTGCCTGCAGTCTGCTCTAAACAACCACTGCCAGGTCACATGTCGCCATAATTATGTCACAAACATCCTCATGCTGTGTTTAGAGGAGACTAGAGAGCACCTCCCATCATCCCACCCTCCCCCTCCTTACCCCACCCCACCCTCACTTTCAAGTGCTTCTCCCTCTAGAGCAGTGGTCCTCAACCTTCCTAATGTTGTGACCCTTTAATACCTCATGTTGTGGTGACCCTCTAACCATAAAATTAGTTTTGTTGCTACTTCATAGCTTTAATTTTGCTATTGTTATGAATTGTAATGTAAATATCTGGGTTTTCCAATGGTCTTAGGCAGCCCCTGTGAAAGGGTCATTCTACCCCTCAAAGGGATCTCAATCCTCAGGTTGAGAACCAACCGCTCTAGATGGTGATTCAAGTCTAAAGTTGCAACAATGGCGTTACTGTGGAGAGTTTACCATTGCCTTATTTGTACCCTTGAGTCTCTCTGCTGTTCAAGTTCATCTGCCCTGTGGCTCGTATGAGGTCGGAGGGTCCTGAGCAGTGAGTTAGGAGCTGAGGAAGGAATAGAAACGTTAAGGCTGTTAGGACTGCCCTTGCTAATCTAGCCAATTAGCACCAGGCTAACTTGTTTCCATGAGCTACCAACCAGCAAAAGGGACACAGAGTGAGTGTAACTTTCACAGCTAGGAAGAGGCTTCTCCTGGGAAAAGGACAATGCAGAGAGAATTGCACAAGGTTGTAGTACCTTAAAAGGACACTGAGTTGAAAACTAGAGAGAATGGATGGGCTGGTATGTGTGTTGTGAAGACCTTCATCACGAATCTATAATATCCCTCCTTTTGACTGAGCCTCTGTCACCTCCTACAAAATATAATTAGATTAGCTTGAAGCTTCTTCTCTTACTCCTGAAGTGTAGAGTGTGGAGTTTCCTGTTCTATAGCTTTGAGGGTTGCTAGGGCCTGCTTGGAATACAGCCCGGGAGCCAAGACTCTCCCTGTGCTGGTTTTGGGGAGACTTGCTGGTTCTGTATGGATGCACCTGAGCACATGGTATAGTTAGTTATTTTGACTGAACTTGGGGCTCAGGGGTGGGGTGATTCAAGCAGACTCTCCCTTGGCAAGATGTACCTTTACAGGGAATGCTTTCCTATAAAAGTTCATGTGGGTGATTTAGTTATTCACCACTGTGACAAAATGCCTGAGCAAGACAACTTAAAGGAAAGATTTGTTTTGGCTCACGGCTTTAGAGGTTTCAGGTAGGCTGTTTGGCTGTAGCTAGCTTCTGGGCCTGTGGCGAGGCAGAGAACCAGTGTGAAAGGGTATGGGGAAGCATTGCCATTCACTCGTTGCATGGTAGCTGGAATGCAGAAAGAGACAGGAGAGATTGGGCCTAAAATCCTCCTCAGGTGCATGTCTCTAGGAACTAACATCTTCCAACTCGGCCCTCACTTCTGTAGTTCTACTTCCTTCTAACGGTCTATTGAGAATCTGAAGGAATAAATGTATCCGTGGCTATGTGGCATGAGACACAAACTACAACAGCCCCAGTGGCCTAAAGCATCCCCTAACCTTTCAGGGACCTTCACTCATGTGAAGCCATGACTTCACTACAGAAAAGAATTTCAAGATGAGCCAGTGTGAAGCAGAGTTGGGTTTATGAAAAATGAAAAGACTATTTAGCATAGATTTAAATATGTGGGGTTACTAGATAAAAAGATACCCAGAGACGGGGAAGAAGATACCCAGAGAGGGTACCATGGCTTTCTTCAAGGACAGTAGCTCTTACGTATCTTAGCCATCCCCATAAGTCCTGCTTGGCTGTTCACAAGTTATAGCTCAAGTGATTATGAAGAGCAGACACCCCCTCCCCATCTGCCTCTTTTTGATAAGTGAAATTACAGGATGGCTCCATATAATTACAATATTATAAAAATAAATCATGAGACACAAGACTGTGCAAGGATGAAGGCATGACTTTCACTGCCAGTGGAGCTTCTAGTGAGATTCATGGAAAACATTTGGCTTTCAGCTGGGGCAGGAGAAAGGTGGTGCACACCTAGGTCTTAAGCATGACTTGTTACTATCTTAATGTTCTCATTAAAATATTTCTCTGTAAAATGTCTCTGAATACCTTTGCAGCAAATGTTAATTGTGCTTGACTTCTTGACTTTAAGCTGGCGAGAGTCTTTGAGTCTTTGAGAGTCTCTGGGTGAGGGGTTCACTTTCTATATCTCCATAATGTGCCTTGCTTTCCTGTCCTGCCTCATATGAGTTAAGACGTTGCTTAGTTTAAAGCTCTCAAGATCTGATCATCTCTGGAAATACTCTCCCAGACACATGGGAATTGTGATGTCCGAATTTCCTAGGTGTCTTTCAATCGAATTAAATTGATAAACAAGGTTGACCACTACATGATGTTACTAAGTAGATACAAAGAAGGACAATGTGTGTGTGTGGGGGGGGTTGGAATAACAGGACGAATAACACCCAAATGGAGGCTGCAGTAAGAAATACACATGGGCAGCTGAGCCTCTGGGTCTAGCAGATGGTTTGATCATGACTGTAAGCAAGCGATTCACACAAGAGTTATCAGCCAAAGCTCAGGGGACCACAGTGATTGTGATGTGTGAGCTGTAACTTGAGAACAACCACAGAACAGTGACTGATACAATTCCAGTGTGTAGATCCTAGGAGCCCGGTCCTTCAGAGCAGTGAGGAGGCAGGTATAAGCTGATCACATTTTCAGGAGAGCTCAGAGCCAGTCATTGAAGGCTCAGTAGACATAGGTCAGCATGTGACAGAAGGTTTCATGGGAGCAAGAGAAGTGATTGGTATTGGGTCAGGTCCTGGCAAAAGAGATGGCAAGTTTTAGCTAATTGGGAGCAAGGTATGAGACTGGCTTGGGAAGGATGGTAATAAAAGAAGACTGGTCAAGTTGAGCCTATGAACATAGAGACCATGTGGACCAGGGAAGGGGAGGCCAGGAGGAGCCTGCTTTCTCTCTTCATGTGTGTCTTTATCTTGTAGGCTTCTCAGTAAGTTGAGTCAAGATATCAACAAGAACGAAGAGAGAAGGAGCATTTTCACACGCAAGTGAGTGGGCATCTCTGGCCTAGGAACCTCTGTAGGGGAATTCAAGAATTAAAATCCCAAATGAGCCTTGAAAAGAACCTGCAACACTTGCCTCACCTGTGGGGGGTCCCCTCTGTCCCAGGGGTCATGAAGAGAATGCCCAAGGAGAGGAAGGAGTTTCCTCTCCTTGATGAACATTTTGCTCCCAGGTGCAGGACATCAAGTGAACATTCCCTAGATCTTTAAACAGTCACAAGCTTCTTTCTGTGACACCATTATGGCTTTAGTGGTCTCCAGAAGCTGGGGGGTGAGGGAGGCAGCCAAACTCTGGTTGCGAAGCAACAAGAGCACAAGCCTTAGGTAATGAAACATAATATATATCGGTGCAGAGGGCTAGACTGGGGGAAGGAGATGCCCTTAGATTGACAAGCAACTGAGATGTTATTTGTTTTTGCAGACCCCAGGTTCAACGGTTTCCTGAGGAGACAGGTAAAGGTACCTGGGCTGAGAGACAATTGCTTTAGGAGGTGATATGTACTTTGGTTCTGGTCTTCTTGAGTGCTGTGCAATGGGACATAACTCATTAGCTCATCAGCCAGGTCTTTGGCATAGAAGGGTTAGGGTTCCCACTGAGAGGAGGAAGGATGCCACTCTAGAGGTACACTGCAGAGACTCCGCTTTGAGCACCTCATCTGAGCCAGTGTCTGAGTGTTTTAGGCAGTTTCCCACTGTTCAATTGCACAAAATATCTAGATTTGGGTTCCTGGTCCCCTTCTAGTCCTGTTGAATAAGACATCACATGAATAAGGACCCATGTCTTATTCTGTGAAGACAATCCTTGTTGGCTTTTATATACACACAAGAGAGATTAGATACCACTGCTGCTCTCTGGTAGAATGAATTCTCCAGATAGAAATGCTATGGACAATAGTAAGTTGCTGTCTCTGAGTGTTTTCTGTTGCTATAACACTGCTCCTAAAGCTGGAGGAGGTCTAAAGGTCTAAGAGCATGGTGCTGCCATCAGTTCAACTTCTGGCTAAGAGTGCATTACAAATAGCATTACACAGAAAAATGTGAGAATAGTGAGGGGCCTGTGTCTAAGCGACTGAAATACCAGGAATGTCCTTGTAATAGGTTATCTCACAAGGTCCTGATATGATACCTACTCCAGTCCAGAAAGACCCAAGTCTCTGGAGAAAGATACTAATCAATTCATGAGGTCTCTTTGACCTAATTATCTCTTAACGATCCCATTATCCCTCAATACCATTGCATTAGGATTTAACGTGAGTTCTGGTGGGATAACTTGTACTCAACACAGCAGTTGATGGCCCCATTCACAAAGAAGAAAAAAATGAGGGCCTGTGATGGACACTGGGAGAGAGAACTGCTCTGACTCTCTCTTGGGTGCTGATGGTGGTGTTATCTCCCTTGCAGAAAGCCACGAAGAAGATGATGGTGGCTGGTCATCCTTTGTGAGTATGGCTTAGGCTAAATCACCCTTGTATCAATGGCTGGAGTGGCTTTTATCTTTTTTTATCTGGAGTGGATATTTATCTTAATGCTAGAAAAGGAGCAAGTTCCATCTACCAATAAGGCATTGAAACATCCCATTTCAGGCCCCCAGGAAAGGGCCAAAGTAAATATTTCCAGCTTTAGAAGCCCAAAGGGTTTTCTTTCTGTACTACTCAGCTCTACCTCTGTGGCATAGAAGCAGCCATGGGCAGTGAGCTGATGAGTGGGCTCTCTGATGAATACAGAGGTGGGCTGTAACTTACCGGCCACACCATTTATCACCACTACCATACCCAATAGCAATCTGTCCCTTTCTACTATCTTTCTAGAAATCTATGCTACTGTCACCTTCCTCGTGGAATTAAGTCACCATTGGTAACACAGAGGGGAAAGCATTACAGAATGAAGTGTTAACACCAGAAACAATCCCATACCAATTTTACATAGGAAGGGTGACAATGACAAGACCTTTGAGAGTCCAGTGGACTGTGCATCTCCTTTCATCAAACTACACATGGTCATCATACACAAAGCTAGACAGGGCTAAGCATTCTGTGATGGGAGAGAGATCCAGAGGGACGTGCCTTGTGCAAAGCCCTTCATCGGGTAGAGGCGGATCTGGGTCCCAGGCTGTCCAACCCTTAGTCTAATTTGTCTTTTTGGTAAGTGGCCACCACTAGGTCTTTTAAAAACCATACACAGAGTGGCCCTTGGTCTATTGGGATTCTAGTAAATGAAAGCACTTCATCTAAAAAATAATGGTTTTTGGTAAAGTCTTTTATTATTTTTTTTAATGGGAAAACAAAGGAATGCAATAGATTTAGTTTGTACCAAAGGAACAAGAAAGTCAGTTTCTCCAGATGTGTTTGTGCTTCAGCTGCTGGATCCCTGACAAGGCTCCTTCTTGAGTCTTCCCGTGCTCAGCCAGAGGCTAAGCTAGTCTTCAATCCTGTCCCAAAAGCATGTGTTTCCAGTCTGTGGAGGCCATCACAGACAGATCTGGCTGGAGGATGCCGGGGTCTTGGGCAGAGATCCATACTGTAAAATATTGCCCTATAACACCTGTACAAGCTGTGCCATCCCTCCACTGTGTTGACAGGAAGATGACTATGAAAGTCCCAACGATGACGACGATCCAGATGGGGAAGACGATGGTGACTACGAGTCCCCTAATGAGGAGGAAGAGGCACTGGTGGACGATGCTGCTGACTACGAACCTCCGCCCTCCAACGACGAGGAGGCTCTGCAGAGCTCCATCATGCCCGCCAAGCCTTTCCCCAACACCAACTCCATGTACATCGGTAAGGGCCTCGTTGCAACCCGCTGGGCCTGGTGGCCCTGGGAGAAGATGCCCATTGAGCTTCTCTGGGTGCTGATTCCTGCTCAGTTTCTGAAAAACTGGTGGCTTCTGGCCAAAGACTGCCTTTCTGGCCGTTTCACAAGCTAATACTAGAGCCGAGGACAAAGGCCTGATGGGAAGAGGGCGGTTATGTGGCACCGCCATCTGCAGGTCATAAGAAATGTGAGGGCACTCAGAGGGAGTGGTTCTGCTTTTACAATGAGACAGACCTTAGGATGTTCGTCATCTCCCTGCTGTTCTGTATTCACGTGTTCTTCCTCCTTCATCCATTCACAAAATCACAGATGTTACTCATCTCCTATTATGAACCAGACACTGTGTGCTAGAATCCACCCAGAAGGAAGGTGTGCCTTTGTTTGGTGGGAATTACTTTCTGGTAGAGGAGGTGACTGAAAATGAACACAGGCACACTTGGCTTCCTCTGCA
Organism: Arvicanthis niloticus; assembly: GCF_011762505.2. NCBI lineage: Eukaryota > Metazoa > Chordata > Mammalia > Rodentia > Muridae > Arvicanthis > Arvicanthis niloticus. The sequence goes on along the minus strand of NC_047663.1, from coordinate 85,617,153 downwards.
TCCAGGAAACAGTGTGTCTCACTCTGGGAGCTGTCCTGTACTCTGCTTCAGACTGTGCCCCACCACCCTCACTTTGTGTATTGAAGGACAGAACACAAAAGCTAACAGGCAGGGAGCCTCAGCCATCGTCAAGGCTGTTCTAGACTTAGGAAAATGGAAACCAGATTGGCGTGTGTCTTTAGGTGCCTGTCACAAAGACACAGAGTGAGCAAGACAGACCTCATCCTTGAGCACTCTTAGGCTAGTGGGTGAGGCAACACTACAGAAATTCCAAACTTGTCAAGATGGTTCTGGGCAGTTCTGTGGCAATCAGAATAATATGAATGTCTGTCTAGGGCGAGATCACGTGCTGTTTAATTTGGAACAGAATTGGGGGCCAACTCCTCCCTTTAAGGGAGGAGACAGACAAAGGAGGAAGTAGGAGAGCATAGCAGCCCAGAGTACTTGTGAAGGGAAGGAAGCAACAGAATAAGGGGCTCACGAGGGTGGCAGCGAACTTAATCCCAATAAGCAGCTGTGTGTGCAGTGTCAGCATATGAAGGCATGCACATATGTGTCTCTGTGCATGCTTAAGTGCCAGCAGACACTCATGTTTCTTGGCACACGTGTATGCACATGCATGTTGAACACACATACTTGTGCTCTGTATTTGCATATGTACATATATATGCACAGGGATCCTGTGTGCATGCATATGTACATTTGCACATCCACACACGTAGAACTGTATCTGAAAACACTCACTGGGGTAACTCTGTAGAGGCTCCCTTTGACTGGCAGCGTCTCAGATATTACCTGTTTGTGTGAGGTACGATGCAAGTTATTCCAGTGTGTAAAAAGAGTTAAACCAAGTCTGCAGGAAGAGGGACATATCGGGACCAAGGACTTCCTGCTTCCTGTAGGACCCAGGCTGGGTCTGACTATATCTCAGATTCATGCTGGTACGGTGGAGATCTGGAGGGGAAGGGTCAGGTCTTCTGACACCTCAAGCTGCACAGCCAGGCACAACATGTTGTAGAAAAAGACTGACTTTGACAACACTGACTTCAAATTTTTATTTCTTCTCTTTTCTTTTCTCTTTCTTTTTTTCTTTTTTTTTTTTTTTTGTTTGTTTGTTTTTGTTTTGTTTTTCAAGACAAGGTTTCTCTGTGTAGCCCTGGCTGTTGTGGAACTAGCTCTGTAGGCCAGGCTGGCCTTGAACTCAGAGATCTGCCCACCTCTGCCTTCCGAGTGGGATTAAACGGCTCTTCTTTCTTTTTAATATTGTTTCCGCAGACCGGCCTCCCACCAGCAAGGTCTCCCAGCAGCCTCCGGTGCCCCCGCAGAGACCAATGGCCGCCCTCCCTCCCCTGCCAACAGGCCGGAATCACTCGGTAAGCCTCCTCCCTTTCTTCCAGGCCGCTTTGTTTCCACAATTCTTTCTTCCAGTAGACAGAAAAGGAACTAAGCATCTTTACCTAATTCTAAGTTTCTAAAAGATAGTTATGTCAGGGAAAATGCACACCCTCACGTTCCGCTCAGTGGTTCTTGTTTTTGTGATGATATATAAACAGTTTCTGTGTGTGTGTGTCATAATGTTTATTGGCTTTTTTTTGGCCCCGCAAACAATATGAACTGCGTGTATAATGAGATACTCCCCTTCCAAAATCATCGTGCTACCTCAGCTATTTAACTGTGGGTGAACCAAGTCTGGCCGGGCATCTTCCGGTGTTGCCTAGAATCAGTAGAAGCAGTAGGCCTCCTCCTGCAAACAGCGCTGCGCCACCTGCTAGCAAGATCAAGAAATTCCAGGGATGACTGCCTTAAGATCACAGGATTTCCAACACAGTGAAGCCCACGAGAAAAGCAGTGATGCAAGACCCACTTTTTCTTTTCTTTCAGCATATAGTCCAGCTCCTATGGAGCTCCCATGAAGCTCAGTCTAAAGGAGTCAGTATCTGGTGATGTGTTCTTTCCGCAAGGAGCCAGGACACTTTAGCAACTGTGGCAAGAGCCAAAGTGTCAGAACTAGAAGGGGGGATTGCGGTGGGAGGAGGGTCTTGGCAGATACCAAGTAGCGAGGATTCCCCTTCTCACAGATCGCCCCCTCCTGCTGGCATCTCTGCAAAGGGGCGTCATGGAACCCAGTGTATCTACACAGGCATTTTGCTTTTGAAATCTGAAGACTTTTGCCTCCACCACTGAGAGGCAGGCTTTGCCCATCGCTTCGACAGATATTGGTTGGGCAGCTACTTCACACCAGTGTGCTCTGTGCCAGAGGAAGAATATGGAACAGCAAAGAATGCCCCGACTCTCATAACATTTTCATATAAACAAGCACACAAATGTAGGAATGATCTGGGTGTGTGGTTTGGGAATGCAGGGGACCAAGTAATGTGACAGAGAGTACAGAGCTGACATTGAGCTGGCACAGGAGGAGCCAGTCATAGGTAAAGCAGAAGGGACATCCCAGGCAGAGGAAACACAGGCACAGAGAGGATGCATGAGCTTTGGGTTTTGTGAGAATTGTGAGGAGATCCTTATGCAAGGACCAGGGAGCATCAGAGAAGAACATAAAAATTTCTCAAAAGGTGGGCAGAGAATCTCGTGTGGGGCTTCCCAGAGGGCTCATGTTTCACTTCTAATGTGACTAGACCCTTGGAGGGCTTGGTAGGGAAGTTTCTGCTTGGTCTTTGCTGTGCAGAAGGCCTGGGGCACGAGAGAGTAAGGAAGTTATTTCAGAGGGGCACAACCTCAGCAGCTCAACTGACAGAGGGGACGGCTAGCTGTAGGTCAGACCGGAAGATGAAGGAAAGGGATCCAGATATATTTGGGAGAGAGAATGCCATTAAGATGAAAAGAAGCTGTTGTGGAAAAGCTTCTAAACATTTTGATTGTCTTTTTTTTTTTTTTTTTTTTTTTTTTTAATTCCATGCAGCCACTGTCTCCGCCCCAAACCAACCATGAAGAGCCCGGCAGAAGTCGAAACCACAAAACAGCAAAGCGTAAGCACAGAGTCGCTTTCTGCCCACCAGCCCACCTACCCAATCACCAGCCAGATGCTTTCTTTTTTTAACTGACCTCAGCCTTTTCTACTCCAGTGCCTGCCCCATCAATAGACAGAAGCACAAAACCTCCCCTGGACCGCTCATTGGCTCCTCTCGACCGAGAACCCTTCATACTAGGTTGGTATTACTCATATTTTATGCACAATAGTAATGGCCACATTTACAGAGTGCTAAGCATACAAACACTATATTTATATACATGTACACACACACACATAGTATCTTACTACTGGAACAATACTGTAAATTTGTGAGAAACAGCCTCATTTTACAGAAGAAGAAACCAAGGCACAAAGGAGTAACTTTCCAGCATCACTCGGCGACCAGATGACCAAATGATGAAGACAGAGACCTAAACCCGGATCAGCCTGGTGCCAGAACCCCTGCTCTTTGTCCCTGGGCTGAGCCTGCTCCACCATGCCTGTGAGCTGTGTGTACTTTGGCCAAGACGCAGCAGGATGATGCATCCTGGTACTCACGGAGGAAATGGGCTGAGAGGGAAGAGCACCAGGAGAGCTGTAGTTAGCTGTTTTGGTTGCTATTTATTAGTTAGCTGACCCAGGGGATGTTGCATTCTTAGGCCACAGTCTCGTGGCAAGGAGGATGTTCTCTTGGGAGGAAACGTTTTCTAAAACTCTAAGGTACTATTCAGATGTCAAAATTGCCTTTTGCAGTAGGTGCATACAGTTGATGAAATACTATGGACTTTTCACATAATTTACTCATGGTTCCAGCTACCTTGATTCTAGCAACCCTTACATAGAGCTGTTCTTTAATTCATCCCTAAAACGTATGAACACCTAGGATGGGGCAGGTGCTTTGCATCCTTAGGCCAAGCCGGTGAAGGGGTGTGTCATCTCCACCTCTCAGACAATGAACGGTCAGAGAGGTTAAATAACATGCTCTGTTTTGTATAGGTGGGTTAAGACTTAAAACCATGTGTCTTTCTGACTTTTACACTGAGGCTGTGGGCTTTGAACTTGCTGTAGACAAGGTGTATCTGGGCAAGAAGTACCTAACGGTACTTAGAGAGTAGATACAGAATCCAGATCTCGGCTCTATACCTTCTCCTCTTCAGTGGGACTCTGAACAAGGCTTTTGCCTTTTCTTGGCCTCAGTATTTTCCTTGGTTGGCAAAATGACTTTGAGATCTTGGATTGGAGGCTAATGCTTGTTGCTGTTTCCCCGACTCCCAGTCTAACTCTGCTGAGTCGAGTTTGGAGTTCACTGTAGAGAAAGGCACACAGGGCCCACACTCAAACCCTGCTCGATAAGCCAGGGCATCAGGAAAGTGGGATACAGATATGAACGCTTCACAGTCATCTTTAAACACAACTCACTCCTTTAAAGAGTCACCTTTTGCTATGTCTATAGACATTTTAGAGATAATGTTTTCTGATGATACATACCTAAGCTCTGAGTTATATCCTTGTCAATGAAGCTGTGAAGGGACTAGCCTGTGACCTTGAAGCCCCTAACACTGCCAGAGTATATATATATATGCATATCACAAGATAGCTATTTAGTTGGTTGATTAGTTTCTTATGAATCAAATACGTTCTGAAAGGGGAAAGTCTACTTTGGCTAAAGAATATTAATTTGATCTTGGGGCAGCCCTTTAAGTAAGATGTTCAATCTCAAACTCTATTTATTAAACTTCTTTTGTACTACAAGAATGCTCTTCCCTTGGCTAGTGAGTTATTCAAAGTAGACAAGTCTCTTAGACCTTCCTGTGTCAACCATGAACTCAGTCCTTATGGGATGTTGTGAATATGTGAGTTCAGGCGGATAGCATCAGCATGCATCTTGGGGTACGAAGTATGGGAGAGTGGAAAGAAAGAGGAGCTAGCCAGCATTTGTCAGCACCCACCCATCCTGTCCCTGACCTTGCATATAAGTTATCATCTGACCCTTGTGACAAACCTACACTGACTTCACAGCCGAGGTACCTGAGATCATGCTCAGGTATCATCAGGCCTGCTTCCAGATCTACCGGAACCTTATTAATATGTTTTTATCACATAGAAAAGAAAAGGTATACCTAACCCATGGGATCTCAGATATAATAACCATAAATTGTTTTGAGTAACTGGGCAATGAAGAGCCCTTGGGTATAATAAATACTTTGCTTCAATACCATATGTTCTCAAAGAGATCAAACAAGTGAGCAAACAACATTCATTCCCACCACCACCACAATGACCACAACCACAACCGTGACCATGACCACCACCACAATGACCACAACCACAACCGTGACCATGACCACCACCACCATCTCCACCACCACCACCACAATGACCACAACCACAACCGTGACCATGACCACCACCACCACCACCACAATGACCACAACCACAACCGTGACCATGACCACCACCACCACCACCACAATGACCACAACCACAACCGTGACCATGACCACCACCACCACCACCACAATGACCACAACCACAACCGTGACCATGACCACCACCACCATCTCCACCACCACCACCACCATCTCCACCACCACCACCACAATGACCACAACCACAACCGTGACCATGACCACCACCACAATGACCACAACCACAACCGTGACCATGACCACCACCACCACCACAATGACCACAATCACGGCCATGACCACCACCACCATCTCCACCACCACCATCTCCAGCACTATCACCATTACTACCATGTTGACTACAACCACAGCCATGACCACCACCACCATCACCTTGACCACCACCACAATCACCGCAACCACCTCCACCACCACTAAAGTGGTTTTGGCACACCAAGACAACCTCTTAAAGACCTTGTTCCCAAGTTAACAATTTTCCCAGAGACCAAATGGAAGTCTACATAATATCAAGAGTACCACAGGATTTGGAGGAAAACTACACCTTCATGACACACTGGTTTACTTCAAAATTCAAAATAAGCCAGAGAGCAGATGCTTAAGCCAGTGACAGAGACATAGAATCTCAAGAAGACATTCACCCACTTGATGCTCAGCTACCCTAAGTCACGTGTTGTAAGGAAGCTCAGACCCCACAACCCCATTAGCATGTGCACAGCTATGAGATTTTGACAAGCCAGGTGCTATTTTTAAGCCTATGAAATCAGGTGTTCCTCAAAAGACCCTTCAGATCTGAAGCTCCTGCTTCAAGTCAGTCTGCCCCTGGAGACCCAGACACGGTTTTCATCAGAATCTGTTTTTCAACCCTAACCTCATGCCTGTCCCAAATGTAATATTCTGCTTGCTCTTGCTTACAGGAAAGAAACCAACATTTTCTGATAAGGTAGGCTGCTTTTCTGGTTTGTTTATGATTTTAGTTATTTTTTTTTTTCTTTTGATTTTTTTTTCTTGTCCTGACTCTTTGGAACGTGCCTGATCCACCCATGTCTTCCTTAATGTCTTACAGCCCTCGGCCCCGCTGGGAAGGTAAGCCTCTGTAGTTCTTTATCAAGCTCCAGAATTCTGTTGTAGATCTGTGCCCTGTTAAAGTGGCTTTTTATAAATCCTTTCTCTTCCCACTCAGGGAGCACTTACCCAAGATACAAAAGCCTCCTTTGCCACCAGCCATGGACAGACATGAAAGAAATGAAAGAATCGGACCCCTGACAGGAAGGAAGCCACCAGTTCCAAGGTGACTGTCCCGTGCTGCCTGAGCCAGGTCTTTGAATTCCAGTACTTGGGAGGTGGAGGGCTCCTTTCCTTGCTGGTTGGATAAAAACCACGGAGGTCTGTGAAGAGATTGGGAATCTAGCTGAGGAGGCGTGGTGGGAGGCCTTGTCTGAAGCTAGTCTCCCTGGTTTTTGTTGGACTTTCCCTACCTCGTCAGACTGAAGCCTGAACAGCACACAGGAGCTGTACCTCCCTCTTTATTTTATAAGGGAACAGAGAGGAAGGATGGCAGGGGAGGAGGGGAGGGCTGCTTCTAGGCCTGCATTAGCCGCTTTCTTATTGCTCAACCATTTTTACAACCACAGGAGACTGAGCTCTCCTCCAGCAGTTTTAACTCCGCTATAAAATCATGTATGGTCTATTTACCAAATGACACAAGTGTACTCGGGTTCTGGGCCAGCCCGGCTACTTGGAGAGGGAACAGTGAGTTTCATTAGCTCCTCTGTCTATGAAGATTCACAACCATCGCCAAGGCTTGGCCATTGTGAGGTTCTGGTAAAGACTAAGGGCCACGGTGTGCCAAGAAAATCCCCAGTCATTGACTTTTATAACATTTTAATGGATTATTTAACAAAACCAAATTCATGAAAAACGTAATGGCCAAAATATCAAAATTTTCAACAAAACAGGGAAAGAGCTGGTGAACAACATGAAAAACATCTGACATTAGCTACCCAACAAATTGTTCTTCCTCCCTCCCTCTCCCTCCCTCCATCCATCTACCCATCCATCCTTGCCCCTCTCCCTCCTTTATTCCCTCTGTCTCCCTTCCTCCTGCCCTCTCTTCCTCCTATTCTCCCCATCCCTCTCTTACTCCCTCCCCTCCCTCTCTGCCTCCTCTCTTTCCCTCTCTCCCAGGAAGTACAGATGCCTCTTCAGCCCTTAGACAGCTATTGTCAAAGCTGTTGGACTGGCCTGTCCATCTGTGCCAATAACACCAGGGCCCTATTGGAAAAGCCCAGAGCAGGGACCTTTGCCAACTGTTTTCTTATTACTTGAAGGGCAGGCCCTGTTGTGGCTGGTTTAAAACCTCAGCAAAGAAGAATATTACTGAAACTGTTTTTATTTGCTTGGAAAAACATCTACTCAGTGAAATTTAATAGCTCCTGAAAGCTGACTAAACATATATATGTGTATAATTGTGTAATTATTTGCTACAGTAGCTCTGTAGACCAAAGGTTTGCCTAGCTCAGCTTGCAACGATAACAGGGCATCCAGTGGCCACATTTCCCTTCTCTCCCATCCTCAGCATTTCTGCTGGCATTCGTAACTTCCCCTTTGGCCACGGCTCAGTAGGTTTTATTTCTCCTTATGCGATTTACTGAAATTATATTCTGGGGCTGGCTCTTTGAAACTCGAGATGTTCACGTCTCTGCTCTAATTCATTTCAGGCATGGAAGGGGACCAGACAGAAGAGAGAATGTAAGTGTGAAATGTCATTTAATAAATGCTTGGCACTGGGACAGCCAGTGTAGACTCTGGGGAGGTGGGACTGCATCTGCCTTGCCCTCGTCTGAAGTCAGGTAATGAGAGCAAGACCTACAAAGAGTCTGTGAAATGCCAGCCTCTGCGTCTTGTTACTTAGAGTTCATCAGGCTGAATTGCCTAGCCCCTGGCCCTCTGAGAGGTCCAGGGTAGCTGGCTTCTTGCAGCCTCATCCCCAAGGGTAATTAACAAGGAGAGCGAGGATCAGGCATAGAGGAAAGGGTCAGAAAGATGCTTTGATTTTAGTGACCCTGTATGACATCACTCTCTCTTAATGTGAGAAACTAAGGCTCAGAGTGACAATAGACTCAAAGTCATAGGGGCAGTAAATTCACATACCTTCCATCTGAATATAGGTCTGTCTGGGATTCTCTGTATTCTGTGATCTTTTAAAGTATTTTAAAATGTATTATTCTTAGTATTAAATCTCTATGTAGGGTGGGCCGTGTGCATGTATGCCACAGCATGTATATGGAGGCCAGAGGACAATTTGGTGCAATTGGATTTCTCTTCCCACCCTTATGTGGATTCGAACTGTCATCAGGCTCTGTGTGACATGTGCTTTTTACTCACTGGGCCATCTTGCTGGTCCCAGCCTTTGATTTTTTTTTTGATGGCCACCACAGACGCCTTCCTCTAATCAGATGTTTGGCCATCAATGGCTGGTGTTTCTGTTGCACTATATTAGATGATGTATTTGTTGAAATATTATGGAGACAGATCTGTAGGTCTGTGTTAGGTGCTATATTGTTGAAATACTATGGAGACAGATACCCCGCCATCTCACAGGCATAACTGCACACCATCGTGGAATGGTCTCTGTGGGCGAATGGAAGACAAGGAGCTCTGTGGGTCAGAGCCAAGGGTGACTCCTTCAGAGCAGTGAGAGCTGTAAAGTCCTTGAATAATGCAGAGAACATGGACTAGGGTGGCTCCACTTCCATTCCAGTCCCAGGAATGTCTTAGGAAGAAGGGAGGAGATGTCTATGAGCATTCCCAAGCCATCAGGGCAGCAACTTGCTGTGGAGACATAGGGACAGAGTGAAAGATGGACACTGAGGCTGACATCACATCCCTGAGGCACCCAGTCTCTGATGGACTGATTCTCCTCCTGAGAATCTAGGGTTGTGACTTTCTGAGCCAGAAGGGACGTGGCCTTAGAGCAGGAGAGCAGTGGCTTCTGTTTATTTGTGTGACCCTTTGTTATGACTTTCAGTCGTTCGAGATGAGTGATTTTGACTGGTGTAGAACTGATGGCAGAAAGCTTTATTAAGCAGTACTTAAGTAATAACAGGGGCACAGCAACTAACTTTATCCTTACAAAGGTACCAGTTCATCACCACTGGGCTGGTCTAACTAACCAGTTCAACTAAGTTGGTTCTTTGATTTTCTAGTCGCCAGCAGGACTGCTGTGTCCCTTTTGAACCTCGTTTCTTATTGGGGGGAGGGGATACCCTTTTTCTTGTCTGTCTCACAAGGCGACTCTGCAGTTGAAATAGTAAGGGAAGATACACCTTGTTAACTTCACTGTGAATAAACTAGGGGCGAATACTGCAAAAGAGAGGCAGGAAGAGGGCTGGAGCTTTGGGTCAGGCAGGTTCACGGGGGGTGTGAACCCTTTCCTGCTCTCCATGGTAGATGCTCTGAAGCAAGAGTATCATTTCTATTGCAAAGGGTATTCCATTCTGAGAGCTACCAGAGAAGATTACTGAAATACCAGTCTCGTGGAAACATCATGAGAATTGTAAATGTTGTTATATCTGAGTCCTTTAAGAGCCTCAGAACCTCTATCAAGCTGGGCGTTTGAGGGGAATCTCAGACTGGAATGTCTTTGGATGATTATGAATGTTAAAAAACTGTAAACCACTTAGCACGTTCTAGCTAGATTATGAAGAGAGGGAAGCTCTAGAAAATTCTCCACAATGTATCTATTATGAAAAGCTATAACTGTTAAAGAAAGATCCAGACACAGTTTTTGACTGAGGAATGACTAATTAGAAATTGGACTGTGATGATAAGTTAATATATTTCATTATTTTTCCTTTGCAGGATGAAGATGATGGTATGTCTACAGATTTTTCTTATGACCTATTCTCATTCTTAAAGCTCCCAGTCCCTCACTTTTCTGACCTTCTATTTAAATAGAATTATTGAGTATGGAACCCCACATGTCAATGAACATAATCAGACATTTACCAATTGCTACATCTCATGGCTTTAGTAAAATGGAATTACTTGGTTGGTTTACCAAGGAGAACTTAAGTTTATGTATGATAATTCAGAATACCTAACTGCACAGAAGAGTGCATATATGTTTTGATAGAAATTTTTCTCATATTTATACCCTCTAACATTGTGGGTACAGAATCAGAAACTGCAAACGAACAACTTAGCATGTGGTTTTGGCTTTCAAAAAAAACAAAATAAAAATTGTAAAAAAAAATCTCTAAAATTTATAACGATTAACGATTTTCTGCCAAATAAGCAGTTCAAAAATAAAATTAAAATTTCACTATTCATTGCTGAAACAGAAATAAACTGTCTTGCTTTCACTGTGAAAAAAAAATTCACTATTCAGAACAACAGCAATTTCAAGTGATTCCAAGGTGGTAAATTATCTAGAAAAACCATGAGATAGGTTATCTTCCTACCATTTGCTAATTAAAACTGATCTTTTGGATTTTTGTGTCTCCCTTCATATCATCTGGGTTTAGTTTAAGTTGAGGAAGTACTCTAAATGTCTCCGGAGTCAAATTCTGACGACTCACTTTTTTCTTCTCCCCTCAGTGCATCAGAGACCTTTGCCACAGCCGTCACTACCTTCTATGAGCTCCAACACATTCCCTTCGAGATCTACCAAGCCCAGCCCCAAGAACACATTCCCATTGCCTCACATGCCGGGAGCCTTCTCAGAAAGGTTGGTGGCTATGCCACTCAGCTCTAGCTAAGCATAGCGCCTGGTGGCTTGTGTTCTAGCTTCATGGCTGTCTCTGTAACAAGTACTCCAACTGACAGAAATGCAGGGGAGGAAGGCTTCATTTTCTTTTGCAATTTAAGGGTCTAGTCCAGTGCTTCTCAACCTTTGGGTCTCCACCCCTTAGGAGGGGGGTTTCACATATCAGCTATCCTGCATACCAGGTATTTACATTATGATTCCTAAGAGTAGTGAAATTACACTTTTGAAATAGCAGTGAGATAATTTTATGGTTGCTGGTCATCACATCATGAGGAACTGTATTAAAAGGGTTGCAGCATTAAGAAGGTTGAGAACCACTGTTAGAGTCCAACACATAAGGAAAGCTGAGTCATGAACTCAAATCACATCGTACCACAGTCCAGAGGACAGAGAAATGAGTGCATCCATACTGCCTGCTTGCTTTTGGTTTTGCTGGCTGGCTTTCTTTAGTTATACACAGTTCAGGTCCTGGCCCAGGAAGTGGTATACTTACAGTGGGCTGAATCCTCCTACCCCAAGTAACCAGCAAGACAATTCTCCACAGATCCACCCACAGGCCAGTGTGATCTAGATAATTCTTCAGTTGAGACTGTCTTCCCAGGAGACCCTGGGTTGTATCAAGCTAACAGTTACAACCAACCAGTGCAGCTGAGCTATGGCAAATGCCAGGCAGCTTGAGGGACATGAGCCGCCGTGCAGAGCTGTCTAAGGGAACAAGCAAAAGGAGATGGGCAGACAACCTGAGCGACTGGCTGTTCTCTGAGTTTGTGAGTTTGAGGGGAGTGGGAGCTGACTTGTCCCATGGTTGTCCCAGGGAATGGACTCATGGAGGACGTTTTCAGTTGCTTATTTCAAACAAACAACATTTAAAAACCAGGTTAACTGCAGTTCTTGGAGTCCGTCTTCCATCTTGGATGGGGAAACAGAGAAAGTGCCTTGCCCCTGTTGGAGGCCAAGCACCCATGCTCAGGTGCTGTCCTCAGAAGGATGATGGTGATGGTGGTTGTTGTTATTGTTGTTGTTGTTATTGTTATTATTATTATTATTATTATTATTATTATTATTATTATTATTATTATTATTATTTCTCAGTCATAATAAGACCAGAAACAGAAGCAAAGGCATGGCTAGGATAACCCAAGCAACATCCAGATCATACCTACCCTATCCAGGAGAACCAATAGGCCACTTTAGCTGCTCCCCAGCGCCCTGGCCCACTGGCCCACCAACTGCTTTAGTATTCAAAGGAAGCCAACTCCTCACCCTGCAGACTGTAGAAAGCAGAACCAATGGCATGACCTGTCCACCCCTGACAACTCTCTGGGGAAATTCCTAAAGTCTTCCCTTTGCTCAGGGTCTCCATGCCTTCAGTTTTTTTCCGTTCACTTCTCCCTCTGTTTTTCTCTACTGCTATGTCCAATTGTTCGCATTATCCCACACACGGCTCTAACCCTGTCTGTCTGTCTGTCATTCCTGAAAACTGTTAACAAGATTAGGTGTGCAGAGCAGACTTGTACTGTTTGGGCTAATGGTTGGTGTTAGTGCTTAGCATAGAGGGAACAGGTAGCATTCCAGGGTTTCACTAGGTTTCCTTTCCCATCCTTGCAAATGTTGTTACTTTGATGCAGCAGTACTCAGTGGTTTCTCCCGCCTTCCTGACTTACGCCCTCTCTCTGCAGACCAGCAACTCCTGGGGAATCAATCACGTTCCCATGCATGCCCATCAGAGTGTCCTCCTTCTTTGGCCATTTTATAGACCCAAAGACCCCAAACCACAGCCCCATTTAAAAAGTAACTTATACATTTAGTTCACAAGCTTTATGTTTATTGTTTACCTTTGGCTCGTGAACCTTATTAGAGTTAGCTCATCTTGGGACACCAGTATATCAAATAATTTCCTCCTTTGCCCCTCTTCCATGATGCCAGGGGGTATGGAGGACAGCAAGGACAAAGCAAGAGACCTCTACAGCCTGGCTTCTGTAACTCAACTACACATTTGGGTCCCATCACCCTAACCCAATTTAAAGCTTGTTCTTTTCTCTGTTTCCGCAGTAACATTGGCTTTCAGCAGAGTGCTTCCCTGCCACCATACTTCTCTCAAGGTTTGTATGCTTGTGACCTCTGCCCTGCAACATGTCCATGGGGTTATAGTGTAATGTGTCTCAAAGCCTTTCAGCAAAGGCTAAAAAAAGGCTAAAAGTATATGACATCTTCATTTTAACACTTAATTCAATGTCTGCAAGTTACCAAGGGTTGTTGGAATGAGACACTACATAAAATATCACACACACACACGCACACACATCCCATCACCAAAAGGGCAGCTTTATCCCTCATCTTCCCATTTAGAGCTAGGTCCCTGTTGGTCCAATAGAGAGCTGAAGCAGTGCTTAGCTTCCTTGTGGTTTCAGTGATGAGTCTGCTCTCAGGTTGTGAACCGGGAAGCATATTGAAAATACAGACTACAAGAACCCAAACTCAGAGATTCTGAATCAAGCCAAATATGGCAGCTTATACTTGTGATCTTGGGCCATGGGATGTGGATTAAGAGTTTACATCCATCTTAAACTAGAGAGCACATTTTCAGCTAGTCTGGGCTACATGAGTTCACATCTCAGAAAAACAACAAAAGTTTCTGACTCAGTAAGAGAAGCCAGAGGCTTTCCATTTACAACGATACTGCCACTGGCTGTCTGCTGTGAGTGTTCCCAACATTCAGCATGTGCACAGATGCCTGGGAATCTTGTTCAAACCTGGATCTAACCCAGGAGGCCTAAGGTCACCTGAGACTTAGCATTTCTACCAAGTTGATGCTATTGATCCATGATGCTAGCACAAGTCCGTGAGACAGGACTGCCCTGGGGTGATTTTAAAGCAAAAGACCTGCACATGTAACTTTTAAAATTCTTGCTGAATGAATGCATGTCAAAATAAGGAGATCTCCGTCATGCCTGGAAACTGGCCTACTACTGCCAGATTCTCTGACTTGTTCTCCAAGAAAAGTTAAAAATACAACCTTTAAAGCAAAATCACTCAGGACTTAAATATTGACTTAAAATGGTGAAGAACAGACATTTTTTAAAAGCCATGGTTTATGTTTGGCTGTGGGTCTGTGCATCTGTTCCTGTTAGGAAGCTTCTCTCAGGAGTAGAACACAGCTCACAGAATCAATCAAGCAGGACTCATAGGGGCTCAGTGAGACTGAATCAGCAATCATGGATTCTGCATGGTTCCGTGCTAGGTCCTCTGCATATATGTTATGGTTTTTTAGCTTGGACTTTTTGTGGGACTCCTAACAGTGGGAGTGGGGTGTCTCTGACTCTTTTGCCTGGTCTCGGGACCCTTTTGTCATACTTAGTTGCCTTGTCCAGCCTTGATATGAGGGTTTGTGCCAAAACCCTTACTGCATCTTGTTATGCTGAGTTCAGATGATATCACTGGAGGACTACTCTTTTCTAAAGGGAGACAGAGGAGGAGGAGATCTGGGGGAGACAGGAAGTGTGGTGAGAGACTGTGAGGAGTGGAGAGAGGGGAAACTGCAGTCAGGATGGAGTGTATGAGAGATGATCAAAGAAAAAGGAAAAAAGATAAAAAGACATTGTCCATATGCCAAAGTAGATTTTAAATATAAAATGGCAGTATGACTACAGCTGAGTAATACATCTATATTACACAAGCATCATTCCCTGTGTGAGAGCCCACTGCTGACACAGTGGCAGATGCTACAGCTCAAAGTTGAGGTTCCAGTGTCTTTTTTTTTTAACCATGTGGGGTCCAGTTGTCTACTCACCCCAACTTTTCTCAGTTCTTCAAGCTCGCTGTTTTTAACAGCGCAGGTTTGTTATTTGCTTGCCCCTTATAAGCATCTAGATTCCAGAGACTTCATTTACAGCAGCACTTCACAAAGCAAGACACACTGGATTTTGAGTTGGCTATGGGGATTTTGTATACACATAGTTAATTTTTTAGAACACTACCTTAATTGGAAGTCATGCTTTTTAAACCTCAAGACTGCCAGCCATCTTGTCCTCTGTCTCTTTCATGGGATGCTCCAACCCCAGGAAGTATTCTACCATGTGTTGTTCAAAAGACATCAAAACTCCCATAAGGACTTGGATGAAGACCCAGATATCCAGGGTAGTAGCTGACTGCACAAAACCATGTATGTGCCATGTACTGTATGCAGCTTGTGGCTCTGTGCTGCTGACCATGGGGCAGAGAAACAGTGACAATATAAGACTTAGTTCTATTATTCTTCTATAGTGTTGGAGTTCATTCGACAAACTCTAGGTATTTTAATTGGGCATTGGGAACCTAGAGAAGGCAGGTGCTAGCAGCTCAGATCCAGGTTTCCCTACTCACAGAGAAGACCACCTCAGACAACCCTGAAGAACTGACCCAGGAGTCCTCATCTCTTCGTAGAGGGGCCTCCTTTCCTCAGTGGATCCTGCTGCAGGAGCACCTGAGGTGCCTTGACGCATGAGGATTCCAGGGACTCCTGGTGCAGTGCCCCAGGGCTTCATACTTAGGCAAGGTAATGTTTGGGGAAACACAGGCCTTCAGTCTTGGCCCTGCTGCTGCTGCATGGAATCTGCTCAGACTCTCTAAGCTTCACATGCAAAAGAAACTTAGTACTTGTCACATGGCCCTCAAGATTAAACACAGCATCCAGAGAATGCCTTATGTAAGCCTAGATAGAGTCATGTTATGCAAACATTTGTCAAATTAACAAATGAATTAATATTGTCAAACCAACGAATGAATGAATGAATGACAGAATGAGAGAACATTTGAAATAACAGGACCTTTCAGTTCTTTTCAGCTGGCCTGACACAGAAACTGACGTGACACCCACAGTCAACATGGTCAATCATTTCCCAAGCTGAGGAACCTTCCTCTAAACTTTAGGTTATAAAATAGAGGATCTTAGACTAAAGGAAGCATAGGCTCTGGGTCAAGCTCCTGGCTGAGCAGATACTTTGGTGTCCGTTAAGACAACAGTTCTATATCTAAGAGAGCTGCAGAATCAAAACAAACAGAGCAATCACAGCAAACATTGGCTCTAAACCTAACACTGTTCTCAAAGCACTTCCTTTCTCTCTGTGAAATGAGAACATAATTATCTTTTCACTGCTGCCAATGCAAGCTGTTGGGAAAGTGTCCATGTGTGCTGGTATGGCAGGCCTACGAAGGGTCTGCTTTTTGCAGGTTTTTACTGAGGCACACAGTAAAACAATTGTAGCTGTTCTTAGATTCAGGCCCATGTGATGTTGTATGCATGTTAAGGGGAACACATGATGATGTATGCATATATAGGGGCCCACATGATAGTATATGCATGTTTAGGGGGGTCACATGATAGTGTATGCATGTTTAGGGGGGGTCACATAATAGTGTATGCATGTTTAGGGGGTCACATGATGATGTATGCATGTTTAGGGGGGTCATGTGATATTGTTTGCATGTTTAGGGGATCACTGAAATGTTGGGGTCTCTTCTCTCCAAGTTTCCACAGAATGGTACAGAACACTGCCCACCCAGCCCTTCTAGCTTTAAAGAGACAGAAATTATTTTTCTAACCTCTTATTCTTGAAAAATGAATTATTTTATGGAGATATCTGTGATGGATGCTTTATGAGACATGAAAACAATGGCTGATGGTAAATTAATCTTCAAAATACTTTGCTTCGAAGGTCCCAGCAACAGGCCCCCTCTCAGAAGTGAAGTCAGAAACTTACCCTTGCCGGTTCCAAACAGGCCCCAGCCTCCATCTTCTGGGGAAGAAGAGGTAATACAGCTGTTTCTAATTTGTTTGCCTTTTTTCTAGCATAGGGACTTTAAGAAACGCTGGTTGCCTGTTCCGCTGTATCTGTGTCTTCTGTTAGAGTTTTGTTGTTGCCATTTAATTAAAAGAGCATTTGTGTTGCTCAGCGGTCAGACCCTTGCCTGGGAGTGTGTGAGGCCCCATCCTGGATCCACTGCATCACACACAATAAACTGAAACTGAAGGGAAGATGTAGACAAGAACTAATGTTTCCTTTCGTGTTCTCTTACAGCCTTCCAAGGGCATTAAGACATGAGAAACATAATTCCATTTTTTCATCTGTCTCTTGGTTTATAGCCTTGAAAAAGAAAGTCTCTTAGCTGTTCCATTAGGACAGACTTTTCATTAAGTATGTTACTATGATATAATAAGCTAAAGAAGTTCCTCTGTCTCTGTCTTTCGGGATGAAAGGTTCCACCATATAAGGGGGCGGGGCTCCTTCACAAAGGCCTTTGCAAGTCAGTGGCATGAAAAGGAAGCAGTTCACACAAAATGCCTTCCGTGTAGCCCCTTCTAATTGATTCTGGTTAAGAAAACAATTCTTTCAAACCTCAGAGAACTGAGGTGGTGACTTATGGGAATTAGTAGTTGGTTTTTTTTTTTTTTTTTTTCCTTTTCTCTTTGTTTATGTAACTACAGAACTTACAGTGCTTTTTAAATTTTTCCTATTTGTAGACTCCCTTAGATGAAGAGTGGTACGTCTCTTATATCACCCGACCAGAGGCAGAAGCTGCTCTTAGGAAGATAAACCAGGTACTGTTCTACCATTTATTGTCATGCAGTTATCAATATTAGTGGAGGGGGAGAAAGGCTGTTGACACACTGGGTCTCAAGTGTGAGCCAGCTGCTATTCCCGCTGTTCCCACTATCAGGTACTGTTTCTTTAAGACCCATAAATGCTACCATCCTATCTGCTAGCATCCATAGAACTCTTTCTCTGAGCAGCCATTACTTGTCTAGCAAAAATCCCAAATTAGGGTAATCATGTATCCATTGGCACATATTAGGCAGTTTCATGAATGAATGAATAATGTATCTCTTTTTGTGGGGTGTCAGACAAATTATGTAACATTTCAGAAATCTTCCTCTTAACCCTGAATTATCATCCAAGTTCACGAGAAAGACTCTTGTTAAAGGCATAGCTGCAAAGCTTTCCAGAAATTTCTAGTTAGTCTTTCGAAATGATAAAGTCTTAAGCAAGTCCAGGACTGACCCATAACCTTGTCTCTTGATCAGAAATGGGAGAACATTAATTCTTCATCTTTCACACGGTTAAGGTGACAGCAACCATTTCAGTCTTAGCAGATTTGATCACCTAGAGGAGAGGGTTTTTATTTGTTTGTTTGTTTTTAATTTGGGTTCCTGAGTCTTAGGGAGATTTTTTTCTTTTTTAATAAGTGGGAGTGCAGTGTGGGCCGAGGGAGTCTTCAGACTCTCCAGGTGACTCTGAATTCAAGCCAAACTTCTGATTCACGGGTCCAGTGGGAAGTTCTTTTACCAGATATGTTCTGACTGGCTCAATTAACTCAGAACAAAAGGAGCAAAGGAACGTAGTTATTGAATATTGATGGCTATTTAAAACCTGTTCTAATTAAGTACGTAGAGGAAGGAGTGATTTACATGGGTCTTAGTAATTAGCTCTATTTTAATATTAGGTCTTTGTCATGCTACATTACCTTGCAGTTATTCTTGTTTGAAAATTTAGAGTACAGAACAAATCACATTCTCTGGAAGTACGAGCGGCGCGGGGGTTGGGGGGAGACAAGAACATAGAATGTCCACATTTACTGTGTTCAGGTGTCGGGTAAAAGGGTGTCCATCTTAAAGGCAAATGTGTTCTGCATGGAATGTGAAAAGGGAAGGCTAGCCAATCAACAGAACTGAGTAGGTACACAGGAAGTGAGCCACCTTATTTTTTATGGCCCTTCATCCACTTACTTACTGATCATTTGTTTTTATTACTGAAAAGCACTTTATATTAAGACACTTCAAAGACATTAACTCAAAAATTTCAGATATAATCTCATTTGTCTTTTTGAATAATTAAAAGATCCAGGTACCTGGGATTCCCAGCTATGAGGAGAACTCAATGTCACCAGATACAATGACAGCTTTTCAGGTCCCTAGAGGCTTGTCTCTTACATGGTACAGGACTGACTTTCATTGCTCCCATTAATAGCAAGCACCCATTCCTTTAGGATGGCACCTTCCTCGTTAGAGACAGCTCTAAGAAGACAATAAACAACCCATATGTCCTCATGGTGTTGTACAAAGACAAAGTGTACAACATCCAGATCCGTTACCAGGAGGAAAGTCAAGTCTACTTGTTGGGCACTGGACTTCGAGGAAAAGAGGTAAGGACTTCAATCTTCACTTTTTGCCTAAATTCCATACTGTATAGCAACTATGCAGTTGAATTGCATGCTATTTGGCAACAATGCTGTTAAACAATGTTAGTGAGACCCTCTGCTGAAGGAGGAAGGAAAGAAGAAAAGTACTACCCATGAGTAACTCCACTGTAAGAGTCTTTCTTGGATGTTCATTCTAAATAACCCAACATCATAGGAGTTATCTGTGGTGCTTAGGACTGAACCAAGGTCCTTGTGCACACCAGTCAGGTGCAAGCACTGAACGTTACCTCTGGTCCCAAAGTCTAAATTTTAAAATTATAATAAAAAATAATCATTACAAATATATTTAGGAAGTATCATAGGTAGTATATTTTGACTTCTTTCGACATAATCCCAATATAAGATTATATTATCCCTACAAAATATTATTTAAAGTACCATCCGATGGGCTGGAGAGATGGTTCAGAATTAAGAGCACTTACTACTCTTGGAGAAGATTGGGGTTCTGTTCCCAGGATCCATATTTGGTGGCTCACAACCTCTTTTAAGTCTAGTTCCAGGGGCTCTGGTGCCCTCTTCTGGCTACTGTGGGTACCTGTATGCACACAGTGACTTTACAGACAAGCACACACACACACACACACACACACACACATCAATAACAAAACTTTTAATTTAAAATCCCATATGAGAAAGCAGAGAAACCTAGCCTAGTGAGTATTGAGATACGTGGGGCATTTCTTCCTAACCTGAGACATTTGGCTCTGTGAAGATGGCCAGCCATATGACCAAAGAAATGCTCTTGTTTGGCCAAGTCAACTTCTTGATGTGAAGATAACCAATAGGCTGCTTTTGTAGAGGAAACTAGCAAATGTAATGTCTTAAGACATTTTCTAAGGTTACACATAGAAATCCAGCTAAATGAAATATCCATAGAATGAGGACAATTCACTGATGACTTCAATCCAAATACTTTCCATCAGTGGCAATGCTGAGTGGAAGGAACGCGATTTTGGTCAAAAGTCTGGGTAACTTGCTCCCTGTGGATAGAGCTGTATAGTCTCTCCAGAGGCAGCATCGCCTTCCAACATTTCTCTTGGTCTAACATGAAAATACCAGTTTCGTTGGAGGAAGGTACCTGGGCAGTTTGTCTTAGAACAAGTATACAATCCTGCTTAGGTACTTGACTTCTGATCACATCTAGAGGGATGAATGGGACCAGTCTCCCTAGACTGGGTGGTCCAGTTTATGGATGCAAAGACTTGGCTGTTGAACTCTCACATTGTGAGTGTAGAGGTGACAGGAAAGGACTGGTTACACTGTGCTAAAGCTTCACCTCCAGGAATGACCTGTGTGGCTTCCTGGCTCCTTATACTAATAGCTTGAATTGTGGTGACATGGGGACTCAGAAACCCAAGAAATGAAAACCAGAGACCAATACTAAACCACCAGGTATCATGATGGAAATATTTGGGGTAAATGAGTCACTACAGAGGTTAACATTTTTTACTTTTGGAAAACTTGTATGCACCATGGCACATGTGTGGAGATAAGAGTACAACACATAGATATAAGTTCAGTCCTTCCTCCATGTGGTTGTGGGCATTGACTTGAGGTCGTCAGGCCTTTAACCACTGAGTCACCTCTCTGGCCCAACTTAACACATCTGTCTATTCCTTACAGTTGGTTGGCTATTGAGGAGGAAATCTCTAATACCTTACAAATTTTACTCTTCCCTCAATTTCCCCAAATTGATGCAGTTTAAAGAAAAAACATAATTATGAAATGCATACTGTCCACTCCACTGCTAACTTCTCTCCCCGTTTGACTTCTCCAGGACTTCCTGTCTGTATCGGATATTATCGACTACTTCAGAAAAATGCCACTGTTGCTCATTGATGGGAAGAATCGAGGATCCAGATACCAGTGCACACTAACACACGCTGCAGGCTGTGCACACTAACACACGCTGTGGCCTGTGCACACTAACACATGCTGTGGGCTGTGCACACTAACACACGCTGCAGGCTGTGCACACTAACACACGCTGTGGGCTGTGCACACTAACACACACTGCAGGCTGTGCACACTAACACACGCTGTGGGCTGTGCACACTAACACACGCTGCAGGCTGTGCACACTAACACACGCTGTGGGCTGTGCACACTAACACACACTGCAGGCTGTGCACACTAACACACGCTGTGGGCTGTGCACACTAACACGCACTGCAGGCTGTGCACACTAACACACGCTATGGGCTGTGCACACTAACACGCACTGCGGGCTGTGCACACTAACACATGCTGTGGGCTGTGCACACTAACACAGGTAACACATGCTGCGGGCTGTGCACACTAACACGCGTTGCGGGCTGTGCACATTAACACATGCTGCGGGCTGTGCACACTAACACACGCTGTGGGCTGTGCACACTAACATATGCTGCAGGTTGTCTGTAGCAGGGTAGCCGAGAGATGAGCCTTCCTGACTCTGTCATCAATGTGACAAGATCACATGGCTTTAGCATATGCTGAACACTTAGGACTAAAGCAGACTGTTGATGTGGGCCCCCAGTTCTGCCCCGTCCTTTAAAGTATCTGAAGATTGTCGAATACCACACAATTTATTTATTTTCTTTGATGTTTATAGAGTGATCATGTTCACATTTTGAAGTCTAAGAGTGCACGGCAGACATGAGATTTTGAACATCCGTCTCAAAATACAGTAGAGGACATAGTACGGAAATAATGTGGAGCAAGTTTGAAAGCACTGGAAGTGATAGGTTTATATATTTTATAATAAAACTTTGGTCAGGCAGAGGCACAATCCGTTTTTTTTTACACAACTTAAAATGATTAAAATTCATTTCCAGAGCAGCAATAACTTAAGAGGCTCCAAAAATAGAACTCCATTGTTTCTTATTTGGTTTTCCAGGGTGTGTTTTTATGTGTTCCTTTTCATGATGAGATTCATACATGTTGGGATAACTTCCTGGGATTAAAGTTACCATTTGCTTTACTATTCTAGATCCGTAAGACAACTTTGTTTGGTCCTTGCTGTTATATTTTTGTTTTAAACCAAAGGTAAGCTACACTTCTGAACTTGCAAGAAGAAAATAGTCTTAGGTTCAGTGATGCAGCTTTGCTGTCGGACATGCTGGGGTTCCTGTTGCTTCTCTAACAGAGTCCCCCATGTCTACATCCACAGTGGGCTCCTCCACTCCCAACTCGAAAAGCCTTTTCTAGTATTGAAGGTCTCCTGGGAAGAAGAGCAGTGTTTTGTAAGCAAGGGTGTGTGTGTGCGCGCACACACACACACACACACACACACACACACACTCTTCCTAATAGATGCTACTTATATTATCTGGCTTTCAGTTAGAAAGTTTGACTTTTGCTCGGATGGTCACCTGTTCCTGTTCCTGTGGGCCTGAGACAGTTCATATAGGATACTGAAGTGAGAATGTGAGGGCATCTGTTCAACTCCTGGTGGCTGGGAAACAAAGAGAAAGGACAAAGTCTTTCCCTCCAGGTCTTGCACCTGTTGACCTAACTTCATCCCACTAGGCTTCATCTCCTAAGATCCCTCCACTGCCCACTGCTGCCCTGGTGCAGGGCCAAGCCTCTAACACGTGGACCTTTGGAGAATACCCACCCAAACCTCTGCTCTGGCTTTCTGTTTTATTAATCCAACAAGTGTGTTGCAAAACTGCTGTCTTGTCCCTCTCCGATTGGTTTTTAAACCCTTCAAAGGATCTCCGATCTCCTTCAGTTTTGAAATCACACTTAACAAAAAGTACAGATGGACTTCTGGTGTATGCTGGCTTAACTCGCTGTTTTTGACTTTATGATGGTGTGGAAGTGATGCCTGTTAAGTACTAACTGTACTTCAAAGTTTGAATTTTGCTTTGCTTGGGTTAGCAGCATCTGGTATGAAGTATGACAGTGTTAGCAGGCCATGTGATCATCAGGACTTTACATGCTGTACGATGCAAGTGGTTTTCTCTTTTTTTGGGGGGGCGGGCACTATTCACACTCAATAAATTAAATTATATATTCAGTATTAAGAGAAAGTAAGAGTTTGTGTTAGGGGACTCAGCCCAACCGCAGGTTAATGTGCACGAACCGAGCATGCTTAAGGTCAGCTAGACTGAGCTCTGGTGTTCAATAGGTTATGTACAGTAAAGGAATTTAAAATTCACAGAATTTCCCCTCACCACTGTAAGCTTTATCAAGATGTCATCAGTGTAGGAGAAGATAATTTGCAGTACTGTTCATGTTGAGAAACATGAACCTGGTACATACCGAACACTGACGTCCCTTGTTCTTCCAATCTCATTCCCGTGGGACGCCTGGCATCGTTGTGTGACTTCTATTGACAAAAGTTTGATTGCTGATCTACACGATTTTCAAGTAGGAAAGAATAATCTATACTTTTATTTTCATGAGTTAAAAAAAATCTTATTTTTTATTTTAAAGGGACCAGGTTAATTCTGAAGACACACTAAATAAAATAAGGAGTAGATCATATGGAAGTCCAAACCAGCCCTTCTTAAGTTGATTCTTATCAGGTGTTTCTCATAGCACCAAGCAAAGGAGCAGTAGATGACAGGAGACAAAAATGTATTTGAATCTCTGCGGGCAAAGGGGCAAAAACGAGCCTTGTGGGTAAGGAGTTCTCTGCACTGCCGTGGCTGCAACATTGGGAGTCTCTGGTCCATGACTAGCGACATGTGTGCTTTCTTTGAGTACTTTTAATTGTTCTTCTTCTAGAGCCTTGCCTATCTGAGTCATGAGCTTATGATCCCAGTTGGGGTCATTGCTCACCTCTTTGCTCACAGATTAACATATTACAAAAGTTAGGCCATTCAGGGTCCCTCTCTCAAACAGAATCAGTCAATTTTGGGTCCCCAAAGGCAAATCTGTGTGCTGCTGAGGTACCAAGCACCTTCTATCAGCACATGGAGGAAGCCTGTGTACAGCACAGCAAACACAGACAGGCCAATTCCCAACATCAGACTTCCAGCATCAATGGTTTCGATTTCTCTTTGAGTCAGTAAAACAAGCAAGCAAGCAAACAAACAAAAAACATCTTTCAAGATGAGAAACTTACTTATAATTTACTACTGTTTTAAATTATGTTACTAAACTCAGTTCTTTGAGATTTTTAAGTCAGCAAAAACCAGAAATTCAAAACAGACAGACACACACACATACACGCACACACTCTTCAGTCAGATAATCTGATGGCAGCAAGTGCTACATCTGGAATCTCAGGCTCCTCAAATGGGTGGCTTGCTTCTGCCTCTTTGGGGTCCTCCGTCTTCTTAGGCTGACCAAAATGAAGATTGAGGTCACAGAGCAGGATCTGAGAGAGTTCTGAGTAAGGGAGAAGACAGTGCCCAGTGTCAGAACAACCCTTACTGCTTTAAGGAGCCAGTTCCTAATTTCTAATGCCTTTTGTCAGACATCCACTAATCAAGCTCCTATCTAGGTGACCCATTTTTGAGTTAACCACAGGTATAGTGTGGAAACTGACTAGAGAGGTTCTCCACCCATCCACTCAGCTATCTTCCTACACTGCGACATTGTGTAAATATATCTTTTGTTTTTTGAGATTTATTTATTTAATGTATGTCTTCAGACACACCAGACAAGGGCACTGGATCCCATTACAGATGGTTGTGAGCCATCATGTGGTTGCTGGGAATTGAACTCCGGACCTTTGGAAGGGCAGTCAGTGCTCTTAACCACTGAGCCATCTCTCCAGCCCCATGTCAATATATGTGAAACCTAATTCACACATGCATGCAATGCAAACAAGTGGGGCCATCCATAAGACATGACAAAGACGGGCATTTGTCTTCAACCTTTCTTAAGTCTCATTTTCTTTGATTTTGTGTGTGTGGTGGTCTCCTCACCTCTTGGTGGTGTGCCTATTAGTTTTTGTTAACCCTCCCAAATCTACTTAAAGAGGAAAACGTTACTGTCTAAGCTTAAATGGCACTTACATAGGTGCTTTTCACAGCTGAGGTTTGTAAGTGGAGCATCTCATTGTTTTTTTTTTTTTTTTTTTTTTCAGGCTTGCTTCTAACTAACTACACTTGTTTTATTCTGTTTTTGTAATTAGGAAGATGATACTAGTTAAGTAAACTGCTTTTCTCTCTATTCAGAACTTGGTTATTCCCTTATTGCAAGTCCTCCCTTTTCTGGGGTAGGTTTTTTTTTTTTTTTTTTTTTTTTAATTATTCTGCAATACCAGAGGTTGAACTCGGGGTTTCATGTGTGCTGGACAAGCCCCTTATCATTGCTACACGGCCCTCATGTTTTTATTTATGAGGGACAGAGGGTTGCTGGGGGTATCTGGATAAAGGCTCATTCTAAGGCGATATCTCAGGCAGAATAGTGTGTGTGTGTGTGTGTGTGTGTGTGTGTGTGTGTATGTGTG
This sequence comes from Arvicanthis niloticus, assembly GCF_011762505.2. NCBI lineage: Eukaryota > Metazoa > Chordata > Mammalia > Rodentia > Muridae > Arvicanthis > Arvicanthis niloticus. The sequence goes on along the minus strand of NC_047663.1, from coordinate 85,591,363 downwards.
TGTGTGTACACACCTCAGGGCTAATGCTTATGAGGAACAGTATGCGTGACACGGCAGACAGACAGAAAGAACCCAGCCCCTGATGAAGTTTTGTAACTCTGAGTTGATTTCAGGCCTGCCTCCACTTTGGGTTGTCTGCCCTCATGGTACATGTCATGTAACATTTGTTATTTGCAGCTGCGGTCTCAGTGATGCAGAACAGAGTCTACAATTATCTGAGAGTTGTAAAGCTAACTACACACTCAACATCATTTTCATGGATAGGAATGGATGTGACAGACAGCACTAGCTTATAGGTGAAGGAAGTAGGGGTGCACATTTCAGCTAATCCCTCAGGGGGAACTATGTAAAATGAAATGGGTTAACTGATGGGAGTTCTCCAGCATGCTGGCTCAGAGCTTATCTCCAGAAATACTGAACTACAAAAAATTTATATAGCTAGGAGAAAATAAGAGAATATATCTATGAGTGACTAAACACCATGGCCTATAGGTCTATTATTGCACTAAGAATATATTTAAAGTGAAAAATACTTCGCTTACAGGATCAAACCTTTAATTTTTAATCTGGTATAACCTCGGCAAGCTCAGTGAGGACTCATGGGTCAAGACACTGACTTTTGTAGAATGTGATACAGGTACATGACTGTGTTGAGGGAAAGGGTAGGAGGTACATTCAGAAAGATTAGATAATGTAAGAAGCTTGTAGGTGTCAGAAATAGGGATTCAGGTCTAGCACCTTCAAACATACAGTTCAGACTATATTGTGAACATTTCTTAACAGGACACTTATAATTAGTAAAGAATACCATAATCGAAGCCGAAGTACAAACTGGCTCTAGCCTGTCTTCTATGACAGAGGCATGCAGACATATTTAGCCTGTCTTCTATGACAGAGGCATGCAGACATGCTTAGCCTGTCTTCTATGACAGAGGCATGCAGACATGCTTAGCCTGTCTTCTATGACAGAGGCATGCAGACATGTTAGCCTGTCTTCTATGACAGAGGCATGCAGACATGCTTAGCCTGTCTTCTATGACAGAGGCATGCAGACATGCTTAGTCTGTCTTCTATGACAGAGACATGCAGACATGTTTAGCCTGTCTTCTATGACAGAGACATGCAGACATGTTTAGCCTGTCTTCTATGACAGAGACATGCAGACATGTCTAGCCTGTCTTCTATGACAGAGACATGCAGACATGCTTAGCCTGTTTTCTATGACAGAGGCATGCAGACATGCTTAGCCTGTTTTCTATGACAGAGGCATGCAGACATGCTTAGCCTGTCTTCTATGACAGAGGCATGCAGACATGCTTAGCCTGTCTTCTATGACAGCAGTGTGCAGACATGCTTAGCCTGTCTTCTATGACAGAGGCATGCAGACATGCTTAGCCTGTCTTCTATGACAGAGGCATGCAGACATGCTTAGTCTGTCTTCTATGACAGAGGCATGCAGACATGCTTAGCCTGTCTTCTATGACAGAGGCATGCAGACATGTTAGCCTGTCTTCTATGACAGCAGTGTGCAGACATGTTAGCCTGTCTTCTATGACAGAGGCATGCAGACATGCTGACAGATCCCATCCGTACCTTTCATCTTCTTCACCTCCAAAGAAATTGTATTGATGTTCTTAATCATGGCTTCCACTTTTTGCTTGTGGTCATGATGATCATTCTTAAACATCTGATTATAAAAGAGAAGCAGAAGCCATATACAGGATCAGAGCTGTTTGCACTGGGGGTTGGTGAGATGGCTCAGCAGTCAAGAGCACTTAAAGCTCCTTTAACCTAAATTTGCTTCCCAGCACTCACACTGACAACAGTTCCCCATGACTGCCCACAATTCCAGCTCCAGGGGTCCAATGTCCTTTCCTGGCCTCTACAGATACCCATACAACACATGGCACAAACACACATACTTATGTATATTTTTTTTAAAATTAAAATTTAGTTAATTTATAAAAGAAAAAAATTGTTATCTCAGAACTAAAGTCATTGTCTTTTCTTATACCCAGGAAAGCATCAACTTGTTTTGTTTCTCCAGATGAAAACCATTGCAAGCGGAATTCTTAGGGTGAGGGCTCTTCTTTAACCAAGACACATCCACAAGATGGGGCCCTTACAACAGAAACGAAGTCCCCATTACAGAAATCCTCAATAGTCAGAAATTGCCTTACAATCAGCAACTGTGCGGGAGCTTTGCTAATTTTATGTTGATTCGGTGTCTCTTACCCTTGAATGACAGTGCCCACTTGTGATTTCTTTAAGCACACACTAAAAACTAAAATGTGTTGTGTTTATAATTCATTGACGAGAAAGAATAAGCACTTGGTTATCTGGAATGTATAAACCACCACGTTGTACAGTAAATATACCTAACCAAGACTGTCTCCAGGAAGATGGCTTACTAGACATTAACAAGCTTTTTGGTCAAACTCCTCAAAATGATTTGAAAAAATAAGCCACAATTAGCCCAGACTGTTCCTGCCATGTAAAAGCTGGGAAGTTATAGGTGAGGATTGTTTGTGCAGGATAATGAAATCAAATGAATCATGAAGTTAGCCCTTTGTATTTTCCTGAATTCCAGCCATTTATTCTATTTTCCCTCACTTCTTTCATGGCAGCTGTAAAAATTCTTCTCCAGACATTAAAGAGTGATACACACTTTGCATCAAGATCTAAGCTCTTGAATATTAAAACAAGAATGTCAACAAATTCACTTGCACATGCCAAATCCAGGATTTAGATTTGGGGGAGTGGAGGAGGGGAGAAACATAGTTTTAAACGATAAACATAAAACCTAATAAATAATAATAAAACACAAAACCGGAACTACATGAATCGGAACGTTCTGAGCTTCACTCAGTAGGTAGGGGAGAAAGTGTCAGAAGACTTAGGATGCACAAATCCCACAGGGCTGGCCACAGCTTAGCCTTATATTTATATTTATATTTATATTTATATTTATATTTATATTTATATTCAAATGGCAATTAACTGGGCACAGAAGATCCACACCCAGAGGACTAGGCCACGTCAGAAGTCAACACGGTACACACCGAGGGCATGACATCACTAATGCACTTGCCCACAGGGCCCTGCTAGGGCCCTCGACCTCAGCAGAGGGTTTCGAGTGCAGATTCTGAGGACCTCTACTCTCTGGGGAGTCACCGAGTTCCCAGTGCACAACACCTACTCCGCGGCTGACGCCGGGCCTACAGCAGCCTGGAAATTTCCACCTTCTGGAAGTTTCTCGAAGTTTGCACAGGCCTCGTCCACCCTCTGGGTGCCCCTTCTCCACCCACTCCACAGCCCGGAAGTTAGCTTGGTTACTGAATGGCTTCGAATAAGCCTCACCTTTTCAACTGATCACCACAAATAAAAGTCTGGTCAATGGACCTGGTAAGGGCAAACCTTCAACAGTCAGCCAACTCAACACCAGGTGTGGAGAGAGAGGGGGTGGGGGGAGCGGGAATCCAGGCTACGCTTCCTGATTGGCCAGTGTCTACGCCCACAGCATTCTGATTGGGTGATTTCTACACCCGTGGCATTCTGGGAATTGTAGTCTTAAATAAACTCAACGGAAAATTGCGGATTCCAGGCTGCAAGTGACTCCTTCTGAGAGTACTAACAAGGCCTTGACATTTTTGCTTCCTAGGTGCCAACTTTATAACCCTTACCTCTTATTTTCTTTCCACAGTGTAGTGCTAGAGCTAAGGGCAGATTCTAGACTGACTGTTTTGGTTTGAAGCCTATACTAGATAAACCATGTGACTACTCTGAGACCAAATTTCCACCCCCAGAGCTATAAAAATATCTTGGAATAATAGTTCGAGGGCTAAATGAGATAATTCATCGGAAGGGTTTGGCGGGTAATAACTGTCCTATAACGGTTTGCTGATACCAGTCTTTTAAATTTTTCAGATGAGTAGGATACAAATAAGTTGACAGATACAGTGGTTTCTTGCCAACTGGAGAAACCGGGATTCAAGCCATCTGTGCTTGATTCCAAGAGGAATCCCTGCCACTACAAGCTTAGAAACTGCCTCAGATACTTGACATGGTGCTTTGAGCTATTATCCATGACCTGCTGAGATCTTAGGTCTCCAGCATCAGATACCAGGACATTCTGATTTCCCTAGGCCTTTCCTACAGTTCAGGAGAGCTTTATCAAACCAGTGCCTTCCTGGTGGCAACCCACAGCACAGCCTGTTGGTCATTTTACATTTCATTTATCTTCAGTTTAACAATGTCCGATTTGTCTGATGCTGAGTTAAACAGATGAGGAAGCCATAGAGAACTGAGCGTCAGTCCTGACGATAGCTAGCTGTGTGGTTCTACAAGAGTAGCTTTTTTCTTCTGAGCCTTCATTTTCCCATTGGGTTTCCTTGGGAGAGGCACGGTCTGAGTTTCACTCTTTGCTAACATATAACAGCCTAATGTAGCCTACATTATTACGGTACCTCGCATGTTAGTATTACAACCACATCTTAAACTTCACTCCTTTTAAATTTACTTTTAAAAAAATCACTGGTATAAGTAGAATAAAATGAACCCACAGGCAGTGAAAACAGGGTGATTTTTTTTTTTTTTTTTTTTTTTTATGTGAGCTTGCCTCTTGATGCTGTGTCAGAGCCTGGTCTTTGTGTAAATGAGTTCTTATTGGTCAGCAACGTGTCGCAGGCCATTTAGAATAAGATGAGACTTCCATCTGAATGGAATCAGAAAGAAGGAAAGAATTGCAGGAAGAGAAACTCACCACAGCACATGCATTTTGATGCCAATAGGTCCCATATAAATATCCTTCATAACACTGGTGGGATTTGTCCATGCATTTGGGTGGTCCAAGATTAGATGCTCCCTGACAACTCCTTTCTTTTCTAAGGCCTTCTAATCTTTAGTATGCTAGTTATAAATTTTTCAAATTTCTAAAGACAGCCTTCCTGAATCAGCACTCCCTTGTGCTGTGGCTTCATAGTTCCCTGGGCCGATATTCCCCTTGCTTAATATTTTTACCATAAACACTTAATGTCTTATTTCCGTTAGGTGCAAGGAATTATGAGAATATAAGTTGTCACTAAACAATTGACAAAGGATGCTCTCTGAGATCGCTTTGTATCATCTGTTATGTTAGGAGCGTTACTCTTCTGACAGCTCTGAAGTAGCAATTATCCCGGTTACATGAAAGTGGCTTACTCTCACAGAGCTTAATTCCTGCCCTGATCCAGGGCCCACAGCCAGGAAATGGCAGAACCACAGAGTTCATTGTGTCTGCAATTCGAGCCTTCTGCTATTTTCTCTGCATCATTCTGGCTGTCTTCAAGACCAGGATACCAGCCCCTGAGCTGGATTTAAAAGGAAATTATCGGCCAAAATACCCAACAAAGGGGAGATAGACCTGTAGAGACCATCTCCAGTAGACAGGCACAGTCCCCAGTTAAGGGATGGGGCCACTGACCCATCTCAAAAATTTTAACCTAGAATAGTTTCTATCTAAAGGAAAACCTTAAAATTTGTAATCAAAGTAAATTGGTGCCGTTTAAGAATTTATATCTTCATCTTAATACTAATTATACAGATTTCTACTAATAGGTTATGGCTATGCAATAAACCCTAGCTAATCCTCTCTATTCCCACAAACCCACTACTTTTCCCTAGAAAGACAGCCCAACATTTACCACCTTAGTCCCCAAGCCCAGGGAATAGGGGCGCTGACTTTTCATTAGCTTCTTCAAGCTGATTATGGGCGTTGAGATATTAGAAGAGGAGTTGGGGGAAGAGAAAATTGACAAACCTCTGATGGTGTGTCTTCACTGCCTCCAGATGGAATTCCCGGACCTCAGATGTTTGAGCAGGTCTGCCCAGCTTGCTTGTTGAGTAGATACACCAAGGCTGATCATTCTGCAATATACAATTCTCAAAATAAATTAAATGAAAAGAAAAATAATTGGAACAGAGATGGAAGGAAAGGCCATCCAGAGACCAGAAAAGGCCATTCAGAGACCGCCCCACATAGGTATTGATCCCACCTGCGACACCAAATCTTGACACTGTTGCTAATACCAAGAAGTGCTTGCTGACAGGAGCCTGGTATGTCTGTTCTCTGAGAGGCTCTGCCAGCACCTAACCAATACAGATGCAGATACTCACATCCGACCATCGGACTGAGCCTGGGGACCTCAATGGAAGAGTTAGGGGAAGGACTGAAGGAGCTGAAGGGGATTGCAACCCCACAGGAAGAACAACAGTATCAACTAACCAGACCCCCAGAGCTCCCAGGGACTAAACCACCAACCAAAGAGGGAGGGACCTATGGCTCCAACTACATATGTAGCCGAGGATTGCCTTATCTGACATCAATGGGAGAGGAGGGGAGGCTCTTGGTCCTATGGAGGCTTGATGCCCCAGTGAAGGAGGATGCCAGTGAGAGGTGAGGAGGGAGTGGGTGGGTGGGGGAAGCACCCTCATAGAGGAAAAGGGGAGGGGAGAGAGGAGGATGGGATGGGAGGGGGTTGTGGAGGGGAAACCAGGAAGGGGAACAACATTTGAAATGTAAATAAAATAACTAAAAATATAAAAATAATAAAAAATTATCAGCAGAAAAAAAAAAATCCCTCTCTGGTTCCTGTGTTGGAATGCACCCAGCACCTCAGAATGTGACTCTACACAGAGAACATTTAAAGATACAATTGTGCCTTAATTCAGAAGTGTTAAGATTCAACCCCAAGCACATCTGAACACCACCTTATATGGAGAGGGGCTCTAACATGTAGAAAGAGTCAGGAATGTTCACATAGAGAGTAACCATCATATGAGGACAAAGCAGGAAGGAGGTGATCTGCAAGCAAAGAAGCCTCAGAAGGAACCAGAGCTTTCCACCCCTCGACCTTGACCTTCCTCTCTGTTGCTCAAGATGCTCTGTGAGAGGTGTCTTGCTAGGATTGCCTAGCGAGCGCATTGATAGATCATCTTGGAATAGTAAGTGAGCCCACCCTGGCTCCCAGTACCTCTAGTCTTAATTGGGCATTAAACTTAAATACACAGACAATAATGTAGATACAGGCACACAAATGTGGGGTGGCCAGCACAGAATGGGTGACATTCATTTTCTGAGCTGAGGACAATCAACAATACAAAACAGAAAGTATTGGCATCAGTGTCTTACAAAGTCAAGTCTAATTTCACCTCGAAACAGCAGGAAGAGTATAGTTTCAGAATAGAACTGACCTATGAGCAAAACTTACCACATATGCATGTCCTCTTTTCCCTCCTCTCCTTTATTCTGAAGTGGAAACTTCACCTCAGACCTGTGTGGCTGGTCTGCTGGAAATTCCCTGTAGATAATAGCAGGAAAGAGGGGGTTGTTTCAGAAGAACTATTGTTTATGTAGGTGTGCAGAGATAGCATTTTAACTGGAGAATTCAGAAAATCAAGTAGTGGTGAGGACTGGGACTGGGTAGGATGTGGGGTTCTGGTTCAGAATCCATCTGGTGTTTTCAGTAACTGCTACTGCCTCGACTCCAGTGCTTAGAACTCCCCTTAGTGGATGACAACTTTTGGTAGCCTCTGAAAACTGCCTGCCTACAAACCAGCTCTGAATGCCTCTTATAGATAGATCGGTCTGACTGTCATTTGCAACAGGACATCATGTGTTATTCACAAATAATTGGCTTTATATCAGTAAAGAATTCTGAAAGGCCAACTATGACAACTTACTGCAGTGCGTTCTCTCCTTGAGTAGCTAGCTTATACATTCTGCCTTTGTGGATTTTTTTCCCTAAGAAAATAAAACCTAAAATGCATGACCCACTACTTACAGCCTGGGACTCTTACAGTTGAGAACTGGAAAAAAAAAAAATCTGTTTTCCTTATTAACTTGTAATAGCATTGTAGTAGAACCCAACACGGGTTTCCGTTGTTGTTTCTAATGTTAATCAAATAAAGGAGATTAAAAAGCTGCTAAATTCCCCATAAAAAAGAACGCTGTTTCAGAACAAGGTGATTAAGCCTTTTATGGAGCTGAGTGTGAGTGTCTCAGTTTTATTGCAAAATCTTGACATGTAGCTTTTGTTTCCAGGGAAACAAATTGAGAAAATTATCTTACTTTTGCTGGGTCTCAGGGCTCCCGTCTCTCTCCTCTGCCTGTTCCTTATCAATTAAAAGTGCTAGTCACTGTGTCTAAGGACGGATGCTCTCGGGATTCTCACCTCCCTTCTGAACATGGCTATGAACATCAATTTGGGAGGGAGCTGCCTTGAATACATACTAGCATTGTTATCTGAAAGGCATGGCCAGAGACAGAAAGATCAGGAAAATTTCTCGTATGTCCAGGTGACCAGGGCTTTCTCATAGCCTACACAGATAACACAAGAAGCAATTAGGTGACCTTAGCTGCTGTGATGGAAAGTGAAAGAGTCTTTACCCATTGCTGGTGTCAGGCAGTTGCTGGTTCTTTTTCCCAGGGAACGACCTTCTGAAATGCAAAACGATGTTAGTAATATAAATCTACATTGCTCCTCACCTCCAAGTAAGCAACTACAGTTGTGTCCCCACATCTCTGTCCCTCTGAGACAGGGAGCTACTCAGATAAGGCTGCCAGGTAAAAAGGTAGGAGATTCAGTAAGATTGGAATTTTATAGGAACAATAGAAAACTTGTCTTATATGACACACTTAGACTGAAATTTTAGAATTTGTCTGAGATTCGAATTTAACTAGGACTCCTGCATTTCTGTTTCCTAAATCTGGCATATCTTTAACTCAAACACCTTAACTGTGAACCCAGCAGTGTGGATCCTTCTAGGCAGAGGCTACAGAAACCAAGAGAAAGATGAAATCTTTCCGCACTGTGTTCAAAATATTAATGCACATACACTTACTGTGACAGAATTAGGCTCTCCTCTTCCTTCAGTGTCCCTGTGAGGCAAGCAAGGGGCTAGCTGTCAGAAGAAGCTGACGCTATCCAACAAGGCACCGTGTTTACCAGTTGCTTGCCATGCCTTTATGTTTGAAAATTCTTCGTGCTTGGCTTCTTAGCTATCCCTTTATCTAGCAAGGCATTTCCATGACACAAGTTGTGTTTATTTCCAGAAATCCACCAATCAGAGGATACCTGTCTCTGTCCCAAAATAAAATATGTTTCTAATTCTATTATGTCAGCCATCCATCCCATAACAATACTTCCTCTGTTTATTAAAGGCATAGATCCTGATCTGATGTCGCCTCCCTCTGGGCGTTGTGCTCCCCCACTGCCTTGCATCCGCATCAGTTGTCCATGGAGTGAGGAATGACTGTCTTTATGAAGGGATTTATTAGGTGAATGAAATCAATTACAACTAGAATATAAGTGTGCCCATCTTTTGTTATGAAAAAAGTATATGTGTGTAAAAGCATATTTGGGAGCATATTGTCAAGGATTGCTAACACTTACCATTAAGGGTGTAAGGCCAACTACTTGTATTTATTTGGTTGTGATTTAACCCCTAGCGCCTTTTCTCTATTTTAAATTCTCCTGATCATTGTTCAACATGGTAAATCAGCCCCATTCAAGCAGGGCTCCTCAAACCTCACACTGTACCACAGCTACTCAAAGGGTGTGTAAAAAGGCAGGTAGGGGACTCACCTTGAAGACTGACTTGGCAGATCTAAGGAGGGGCTCTCTGAATCCCCTTGTCCAATCTCCCCCATCTCTACTGTAACCCAGATGGTCTGTGTGCCTACCGCACCTGAAGAAATGCTGGCATACAGTTCTACTGGTTATCCTCTGCAAGGCTCAAACGCACAACCACAACGTGACATACTACATTCAGGAACATTTTTTTTTCTCTTTCGATATTTATAGAATTCCAGATCTCAGTAAGATCCACTTCAGTAGAGAGGGGAGTGTTTGGGTGGAATGCCTACCTCAGTTTGGATGGAGACAGACCCACACTGTCTGCTTTGATCATTGATGTGGGAAGAAGAAAATAGAGCACACTTTCCAGTTCTTTCTAATTTAGCTCACTCCTTCTGTTTCTGGGTCTCTTTTTTTCACTCTTTTTTAATTCTAGTTTTAATTACCACCATAATAGAAAGTCTAGTGAGTTTGTGTACACAAAACTCTGCCTACTTCTATCTCTGTTGTTATTCAGCGTAGGACTTTCCTACCCATGGTCCTTGCAGGAGTGTCCTTGCTGGCATTCCACAACTACTCTTGCCTCCTGAGATCCCCCTTCCACAGGACAGTGGGATAAGCTTTCGACATGTAAATTAGATCATGTCCTTTCCCTTTTTGAGCCCTCCAGTGGTTCTCTCCAGCACTGGGAACAAACCTTCATCCTGAGCCTTTATTCCCTCTCTCTTTGAATCCTGATACATGCTGCCAACAATCGTGAGACAGTTGTTTCCTTCCAAGCCTCATAGATAGATAGACTCCTTATTGTGCTTTAGGGAGCATGCCAGACATCTTCTCAGATCACCGCATCCTCCACCGCAGCCCTCTTCATTGCTTCCATGAAATATTTACTAGTATTTGAGGAATGTTTCCATCACTGTATCTGTGTGTTTGTTACTGGGTTTCGAACTTATCTCTTCTATTAAGGGAGATCACTGTCTCTCTAACATCCTCCACCCTCTGCCTAGCCCAGTTCCTGAAACACAGTTGGTGGTGCTCAGTGTCTTTAATTCAGCAACTAGATGAACAGACTAGCCCTGGTCAAAGCAGTACCCTAAAAGGTCAGAAAAGTTAAAATGAGTGTTGCCCCTGGTACTCTTCAGGATGCTAAGCCAGGCTTTGGCTGTAGAAGCTACACACTCACATCTTCTGAGACCTCTAAGGAAAGGGCTGACTGGGCAGAAGAAATGAATTAAAGCCATCCACATAGCAACCCCAAACGAAGGGCACAGCCATCATTCTGCCCAAGTGTTCATGGAACAGTAGAAAGCAGACACACAGTGCTGCTCTAAAAACTACACCAGGCCCGAAAGCTTCAAGACAACCCTGTGGAGGAAGGATCTTGGGACCGTCTCAGCCGTGGCTCATGATTTGAATAAAGATCAGATGACTTAGGATCTGTCGAAAATGAAGGATGTTTTAATACTTTGTGTGTAAAAACACTGGTAGTTTGCTTCTGTTTTATTAAACAGATTTTATTATTTTTCAGAATCTTGTCAGGGTAATCATTTTATGGGCAGATGAAATATTTAGCCCTGCACTGCAGGACTTCTTTCTCAGCAATTTCCTTGTGGCACTTCCGCTGTAATTAGGTTTTCGTCTAAGAATTTTCCCTGGGTCTGGGTAATAAATGAAATATGACCAGAATTTAAATTTGTCAATTACAAGCAAGCACCATGGGTAAACACACAACAGAGTCATGAATTCCAAACTGCAGGCTGCTGCTGGGGGGCAGATGCTCTGAAAATTAAAATGGAAATAAAACTACTGACTGGCAAGCAAAAAGCAGCCCCCAAAGACAGCTGATCTCCCCCAACACTCCTGCACAATCCTTCTAAACTGTGAGCTCTTGATTACAAATTTTTCTAGCTTGAAAATGACAATTCCAGGAGCCAGCAGTGGATTTACATCAAAATAATCCTAGTAGGCTGTGGTTGCCAGCCTGTGAACACATTTCTTGAAGCCAGATCAGGCAGTTTGGGGACGTGGTAGGCTAGAGTGCCACAATATCCTGCAGCCTGACCAGTGGCATGAACTCGGAGCTGTTCTGGGAGATTTGGGGATAGGACATAAGATCTCTCAACAGCTTCCCTGACTTCAATTATCACTCCTGTGGGGCCCCCTGCTGACCATCTCTTGTACAGGGTGATGTCTTAGGATTGGTACTGTTAGGCTGACAAATTATATTTCATTAAAACAGACAGACAGACAAACAGACACACACACATTCACACACAGAGAGACACACTCACACAGACACACACTCACACACACTCTCACATGCACACACCATACACAGACACACTCACTCATATACAGACTCACACACAGACACACACACACTCATACACAGACACACTCACACACACTCTCACATGCACACAGACACACACATTCATACACACTCACCATACACAGACACACTCACTCATATACACACTCACACACAGACACACACACACTCATACACAGACACACTCACACACACTCTCACATGCACACAGACACACACATTCATACACACTCACCATACACAGACACACTCACTCATATACACACTCACACACAGACACACACACACTCATACACAGACACATTCACACACACTCTCACACATACACCAACACACACACTTAGACACACACACTCACACACAGACACACACAGTTACATAGATACACACATACACAGACACACACATTATGCACCATTTATTTATATAACCAGTCTTCCTTGTGTCTCTCTTCACTGTCAACCACTATGTTACATTTTATGCACCTAGCTTTGAGTCCAAATGGACAGGTCTTCAACTATCTGGGAAGCCATGATGTGGAGGAGACAGGCTGGAGTTCCCAGACCATGCGAACACAGTACTGTGATGAGTAGTGTATGGGTTCACTGTTGTGTAAATTTTGTGAAGTGCAGTTACTTATACAAACCAAGATGATGGCACATCACATTAGGTCATATGATCTTATGGGACCATCGTCCCATAAGTTATCCTTTGCTGACTGAAGCATCCATATGAAGCTCATGATACATGTATGAAGTGACCATTTACATAGTCGTTGTCCATTATATTTCATTAAAACAGACAGACGACAGACAAACAGACAACACACACACTCACAACACATTGTCCATGGTTGTGGAAGGAGATAATATCATGAGGGATGTGATATGGACATGGTGGCTTCTTGAAGTGGCTTCTTTGGGGGAAAGAAACACCCAAACTGGGGTGAGAAGAAAAGAGCTGTTCAGGCAGAGGGAGCATTGTGGTCAAAAGCACTGCATCAGGGGGCACCCTACAGACTGGAGAGACAGACCATGTCAGCAGGCTATAGAGTAGCAGTATAGGCCAAAAGGAGATAGGACCATCAGGAATCGTTCTATATGTCTGTCTGTCTTTCTATCTATCTATCTATCTATCTATCTATCTATCTATCCATCCATCCATCCATCCATCCATCCATCTATCTATCTATCTATCTATCTATCTATCTATCTATCTATCTATCTATCTATCTATCTATCTATCTATCTACCATATCTATCTATCTATCTATCTATCTATCTATCTATCTATCTATCTATCTATCTATCTATCTATCTATCTATCTATCTATCTACCATCTCTATCTATCTACCATCTCTATCTATCTATCTATCATCTATCTATCTATCTATCTATCTATCTATCTATCCCCTCTCTCTCTCTCTCTCTCTCTCTCTCTCTCTCTCTCCCTGTCTCTCTCCCTTTGACAGAAATCATTAAGGGGTCTTATGTAGGAGAGGCATGGTAATGGTGTACTTAATATCAAATCTGTGGTTTAAAAGGACTGCCTGGCTTCCTAATAGAGAATAAGATGAGGATGTATAGGACACAGAGTCCAGTTAGGAGGGTATCTCACAAGGTTCAAGCAAAACCTGACAGCAGTCTGTTTAAATGGGTGGCAGAGGTGATGGAAACAAGATGGACACAAGATGTAAGGGGTAGAATTGATGTGAACCTAGTGACAGGTGATGCTGATTAGAAACTGGAGCTCTATTGAGGTGTACAGAAGCCTAGAGCTGGGCTCAGCTCACTCCACCAGGCAGAAGCTGTTTTATGTGCCTTTATCTCATTTCTGAGATTGCCAAGAAATTTCCCTGAGATCTCATTTCCCTTACCTCCATCCTCTCCGCCTGTCGCCTGCATTGTTAAGACCCCTAAACACTTGCTGCATTAATTACTGCATCAATCTGACATCCTTTCTCTCTGACTAGACTGAGCTGGTTGTAGCTGAAGTCAGGTCTTACCTCCTATTTTTCCCCCAGAGACTCAACTTCTTTAACCTTGTGGGGGAGGTATATTCCAAGACTCATTGGGGATGCTTGAACCTTCATTAATATCTGACTCTTTATATGTTCTGAATTTTCTTATGTGTACTCCATGTCCTGTGTACTCCATGTCCTGTGTAGCTTGGGTCCCAGAACCCTGGCCAGGGGTGGTGAGGGAATGAAGAAAAGACAGACACATAGACACATGTTTATTAGGTCAGTAAGGGAAAGGGGAATTAGCATGACTGGTCCCATGTCAAAGTATACATCCACTCCTGCTTTACTTACTCAGGGCTTCTTCTGCTCCCTACATATGTGCTTGCCTATGATAAAGTTTACTCTATAAATTAGGCACAGCGAGAGACTAACTGAGTCAGTAACAAAATAAGACAATTGCAATATGTCTGCACTGGTTTGCTTTCTGTTGCTTTGATAAAACACTGTGATCAAAGCCACTTGGGAACAATAGAACTCGTATGACTTGTACTTCCCCACTATGGTCCATCACTGAGGGAAGTCTGCGAAGTAATGCAAGTAGAAACCCACTGGCAGGAACTGAAGCAGAGATCATGAAGGAATTTATTGGCTAGCTTCTCTCCATGTGTCTTAGTTAGAGTTTCCATTGCTGTGAAGAGACACCATGACCAAGGCAACTCTTATAAAGGGCAGCATTTAATTGGGGCTGGCTCACAGGTTCTGAGGTTCAGTCCATTATCATCATGGCAGGAAGCATAGCAATATTCAGTCAAGTATGGCACTGGAGAAGCTGGCAGTTCTACATCTTGTTCTAAAGGCAATCAGGAGAAGAATGGCATCCTCAGGCAGCTAGAGGGAAGCTCTCTAAGCCCATCACAGTGACACTCCCTCAAACAAGCCCACACCTATACCAACAAAGCCACACCTCCTGATAATACCACTCCCTGGGCCAAGCATATTCAAACCACCACACTATGGCTTGATCATCTTGCTTTTGTATCTAACCAAGGACCAGGGGTGGCATCAACCACATTGGGCTAAGCCCTCTAATATTAATTAAAGGAACTGGGACAATTTTCAGTTGAGGCACCCTACTTAGGCAACTCTAATTTGTGGCAAGATCACATTAAAACCAGCCATCACAATGTTAAATGAGAGTTATTGACTACTTAAAAACGACTTTATTTCTGGAATTCTCTCCTAAATACTTGAACAATATATATCTTGCATACTTTTAAGGCAGTAGTAGCATGTTTGACGACAAGTAACTGAAACCATGGAAAGAGAAACCGGTGATAAGGAGGGACCCTTAAGTTTAGTTCTGCACCTGATCCAGATAGATCCACGGTCAGTGAGAAATGCACCCCAGTTTCTACATAGAGAAGCCAGTTTAGAGAGCAAGGTATAGTTAAAACATTTTCAGTGACCCAGTCCTTGCACCAAGGCCACATCTGGGGGACTTGAAGTGCAATGCTCAGAAAGGATGCTTAAGAAGAACCCAGAAGTTTCTAACCCCTCAGATAATGTGGTTCTGGGTGTAAGTCCCAGCTCCATGCTGTGCATTTGAATGACAGTTACCAACTTGAAGAATTTGGCGGCGTCTGCCTATACAAAACGAGGATTCTTTAAGAATGTGTTCAGTCTGTATTCAAGGTTGTTGTGAGGATCACAGTGAGCTTCCTCTTCTAACATATGATGATATTCCCTATTTTTCTTTTAAGGATAAGAAATTGCATGGCTAGCCAAGAAAGGGGTCAGAGTGGGAATCTCTCTTCTCTTGGCCCTGAAGTTTCTGTCACTCACAGAATTCTTTCCCCATGGTTTATTCTGGAATGAAGAAAGAGGAAGCTGGCTCTCTGGAGGTCCCCAACAAGTTGACAGATGTCCCCTAAGGCAGGTTTCAACAGAGAACTATTCTTTATTATAATTATTATTCTTTGTGATTTACAGTGTGTCTATAAGCCTCTGGGCACAATCATGAAGCAGGACTGGAATTAATAAATCTGATCTGCTTCCTTCTTAATTCATGGGGCTGACAAAATTAAAAAAATGAAGTCGGATGGGAAGATTTAACAGACAAAGCGTCCCAAGCTGGGTTCCTAGGAAGGTGCAGGGATGTGTGTCAGACAGAGGACAGCCAAGCCAGAACTGCAGCTACGGCAAGATAAATGACCTAATAGGTCAAAGAAGCTTGAGGACTCCCCAGAAAGCCACAGACCTTCTCAGTCCAAACCCATATTATGTAAGGATTCTCGAGCTCTGGGGTCATGCACAAAAGGGTTAAATCAGTAGGCTGCACCGCCTACTGCTGTAAGCCGGAGCAAGGGGCTGAAGCTCACATATCTTGTTATGTATTAAACTATATTCACACATAAGTCTGAACCAAAGCCTGTGGTTTTTAACCTTTACTCTATATTGTGAATATAGAATATTAAAACTGCTTAAATATTTACTGTGGAACTGTGAATTCATCCAAGTGAATGAATACCCAGTATTTAAAAAGGAGCATAATAAACGCACATGGAAGTTTTTCTGTCTTAGAATACTTTCCCTTTGCATTTCCCCTCCTCCCTTATTTCCCAGTCATATGATATTTACTACTGAAACAGCATATCAGAGAAAAATATTGTTTACCAAGCCACCAAATTCATTGTTAGGATCTGAAACATGCCTTATAAGCCCAAGTACTAACAGGCTTGGTTGTCAGCAGTACTGGTAGGTGGTAGAACCTTAGGAGGTGGTGCATAGCCAAGGACATTTAGATCATTGGTGAGTGGTGTGTCCTTCCCAGATGTTGTGAAGTGAGCAGCTTCCTTGGTCTCACCCACAGTTACAAGTGGTCTTGATGCAAGACGGGAACAATAAGACCGAAGGACTGTGCACTGAACTTTCTGAAACTGTGAACCCAATAAGCATTTCTTTCTTTTAAATCATTTTCTTCAGGGCCTTTGTCATAATACAATGCAATAGCAACAGCAGAAATACAGACACCCAGGCATTGTGCTGTCTCTTCAACCTCATTTCCCCTCAGAGTGATGAGAGCCACGGGAAGCCCTTCACATCATACCTAGACATATTTTCTCTGTTATACTTTGCCCACTTTTTGGTCTTGGGAGATGGCTCCATGCACTTCTGAGTCAAGAAGTGACGAATGGGAATGGTCCTCAGTGGGCAAGCTTGGCAGGATCCAAACTCATTCCACAGCAAGATGTCAGCTCTCATGTCACTAACTGGCCTTTGGGGTGTTCCCATCAGATGCTGAAAGCTATATGTTGTGAAGTCCCAAGAGCCATTTCTCCACCAATGCCAGGCCAAATCCTGACCTGGGTCACAGAGACCTTCTCCACATTGCCAGGCTTGCGTACTCTACTCAATGTATAATTTTTAAGGTTAAATTTTTGATTAAAAGAACTGAAGCCTTTCACCACAAATAAGTGACATTTGTGGAGATGGGTGTGCTTAGCTTATTTTAAACATTATACAATGCATCCATGTATCAAAATTTTGCACGGCACTGCATTAATAGGCGTAATCATGTGCTAGTTAAGAATTAATAAAAAATAAATCTTAAATATATTCAATTCACAATTACATTTGATGATAGGGAAATGAAATATAAAAGAATAATGAATAAAATATGATGACGTCCAGAAATGAAATAGAAATATTACTTTAAATAAAAAGAAAACTGAGGGGAAAAAGTCCCCAATCATCATGTGTGTCCCGAAAGAAAAACAATGCCCACCTTCAGTCTCTTAGGAAACTACTGCCAGTGCCGTAAAGCACAGTCCTCTAGCCTCTCCATGCCCTTACGGTACAGCTTTTGAGAAGGGATTGGTCCTTCAAATGTCCTTAATGTTTAAGAGGACAAGAAAAGTTCTGTTTTCCCTTCCAGAGAGAATGCTACTCTAATCTCTATTATGTAAACTCTTTCAAAGAAGTAGTCTGTTCAAAGCTGTTGCTAAGTCATTTGTTGCTATGGCAATGCTTGGCCCTAGAGGCAACATACAACCAGGTAGGTTCTTCCAGTATCCAAACACTGGCCACCATTATTTCCCTCAGACCCTAGGGGAGGGCCCACTTTGCCAAAGCTATTCATTTAAATCAGCAGCTCCCATCTCAGCCTTTTGAGTTTCTTGTACTTGCTCCCCTGTCCTGTCTGGGGCTTTAACAGCAGTTAGGGTAATATATTCAGGCCCTGAGGAGTGGGGTCAGCAACTCTTGGTAATTTGGATATCTGAGATAAATGGTATTTTTCTCTTCTACCATCTTGGATGTTTGCAATCCAGGGCAAGGCAAAATTAGATTAGTGGCTTATGGGTACAATCCTGTCCGGATGAAAACTGTGGCAATACTCTAGTCACTAAAACCCCAGTAACCACTGGACTATAGGAGACAAATCTGAGATCATTTTGAGGTGCACTTTGAATGTTATATGCAGCTACAGAGTATTCTAACTGTAGGACGATGCTCCACATACATAATATATATGACTTCACTTGATTCTGGCAAAACCCACAACGCTTTACACGAGAGAAACAGGTTTAGAGAGATCAAGCAACTTGTTCCAAGTCCCTGAGCAGAAAGTGACAGTGCTGGTTGGTTTCAAACGCCTGATTTCTGTCTCAGAGCTGCCTGCTTCCTCACTGAGTTGCCTTGAAGAACCAGAATAAACATGCATGGTGCTTCTACTCTGCACTCAGAGTGTCAGGACATTTTAGCTGGAAGGCACTGTCTGGGCTTGGGACACACCATCACCCCCACCAGCAGATGGCAAAGCTGAGACTCACAGATGTGCTCTACCCACTGCCGGGCCACTGGTTGAACAGAGAGTTTGGGCTCCCAGTCAACTGCCTCTGGAGCCTGGGCTTCCACTACACAGCGCTACCTAATACCTGATACCTAGAAATCATTAAGCCCAATACTCTTATTTTGGTAAGTGAGGAAACAAACTAAAGAATACCAAGTGGCTCCATCAAGGTCATTTTTGAGATCTAGAGCATCTCCTCCCAGCTTTACAAAAAAGAGAGATCCTCGGTGTTAGTTGTTTTTCTCATCTCCATGACCAAATACTTGGCAGAAGAAATTTAAATAAAAAAGGATCTGTTTTGGTTCACACTTTGGGGGGGGGGGGGGGAGTCCAGTCTGTGGTTGTTTGATCCATGTCTTAGGGCTTCTATTGTTGTGATGAAACACAATGACCCAAAGCTTGTTGAGAAGGAAAGGGTTTATTTGGTGTGTGTGCTCATCTTTGTAGTCTATTATTGAAGGAATTCAGGACAGGAACTAAAACAGGGCAGGAACTTGAAAACAAGAGCTGATGCTGAATCTATGGAGGGGTGCTGCTTACTGGCTTGCTCCCCATGGCTTGCTCAGCCTGCTTTCTTATAGAACCCAAGACCGCCATTCCAGAGATGGCACCACCCACAATACACTGGACCCTCCCCATCAATCACTAATTAAGAAAATGCCCCAAAGGCTTGCCTGCAGCCGGATCACATGGAGGGATCTTCTTATTTGAGGTTCCCTCCTCTCAGATAATTCTAGCTTGTGTCAAGTTGACAAAAAACCAGCCAGCACAGCCCATGTGTGTTGGCAGATGTCACTGTGGCCTCTATGTGTGTGTGTGTTTTGTATGTGTGTGGTGTGGTAGGGGTTGGAGATGGGAATGAGTCACCAACAAACAGGAATTCACAGGAAGGGGCCCAGGGATAAGAATCCACAAGGGCTTCCTTATCAGTGACCCACTTCCTCCAGTGAGGCCTTACATCTGAGGAACAGATATTTAAAACATGAGTCTATGGGTGACATTTTCTTTCCAAACCGTAGCAGATGTCCTTGTTTGCAGATGGCCCTTGACACTCAGGCCAATCCCTTGAGTGACTGAAAAGTAACCGCACTTGAAGACTGTGTGTTTAATGCAGGAAGGTGACGGACCACCGAACATTCCTATTGGCTAGTGTAGTTTCATCTTCCTAACACAAAAACCTCTCCTCCAGAGAGAGCCTTCCTGTAAGTAAATGATTCAGGGGCAGGTTCAGGAAAAGTATGTTATGCCTGACTGTGGTTTAATTACCTGGTGGGATTTAGAGTCACCATAGAAACAAATCTCTGAGATTTTGTTAACCGGGGTCAGGAGACCCACCTTAAATGTGGACAACACCATTTCAAGGGCTGGGGTCTTGGACTGAATACAAAGGAGAAAAGGACCTAAGTAGCAGCATGCATCTCTTTACTCTCTTTCATGATGGGGATGCAATGTGTCCAACTGCCTCAAGATTCTTCCACCATGATTGTCCCGACCCCATGCTGTACCTGTGAACTGTGAGCCTTTCCACCCTTAACTTGCTTTCGTATATCATTTTTTTCCATAGCAACAGGAGAAATAACAGACCCACTGATATTTTGTTGTTTGTTACTCTTGTTCTTCCCTTCTGAGGATGCAGGGGGCTGCATCTCTTCTAGAGTTCTTTACACCATCATTCAGAGCCGGTCAATTGTGTCTTGTTCCAGGTTCTGTTTTCTTACCCTTTACCTCCTAGGTTGTAACTACAGACACATCCTCAAGCTCTCCTTTATCCATATTTGCCCACACTATGGAGAGAGCTCACTGATAAATTACCCGGTTTGAATATGCCCACAGTTTTCTGTTGAGACCAACGGATTCCCTCTCCCACCTCCTCTCTGACTCAACATTGCTTTCATTACCCCCACAATCGTCACCTCAACCAGTAATTGCTCCGTCCATTATGTCTTTGTCTTCTTGCTTGAGGATGAGCTGGGAGAGGAATGGGGTTTTCCTGACTTGCCACCAAGCATCTCCCCTACAGTAAAGATGTCCGTTTTCACAGCCTGGCTGCAGCTATAACACTAGATTGTTTCAGACTGAAACGTTGGTACCTGGTTCAGTGGAATTACCCAAAGTCTCCTGTTTCAGGGTGGACACAAAAGCTGTATTTCAGGTCTTTCTCCTTTCTTGGGTCAGTCTTGATGGTCCCACCTCACTCCCTCACACCCCCACCTACCAACCCCTGCTACTCCCATGATCACACAGACAGACCACAGCTCTCCTGCCTGAATCACACTCATTTGCATGGGCATCTGTGTCTCCTTGTCTGTGGGATAGATAGCTGTGGGTCTGTGACTCACCCAGCCTCCAGTGGAGGGTCCTTTCCCAGTTGAGTACATAGGGAACCAGGAGAGCAGATGCTTGCCTGGCAAGTCCATCATAGTCTGCCTGCATGGATTGTCAAAGGGTATTTGGAAGGTGCCTTGTCTATCTATCATTTATTTAGTGCTTGAAGGAAGACCAGGCACACTAAACATGACCAGTGCTGGTGCCCCTGGTCAGTTTCAAGGACACTTGTATCACCACTTTATTGGTGCAAACATCAAGTCTTTCATTTGAGAGAGAGAGAGAGAGAGAGAGAGAGAGAGAGAGAGAGAGAGAGAGAGAGAGAGAGAGAATATCAGCCTGAAGGTTTAGGCTCTGGATGCCAGTAATCTTTGGTTGCAGTAATTCTGGCTTCTCCTTTTACTAGATCTGGAACTTGGGGAACCTCACTTAACTGTCTGAACCTCAGCGTTTTCTTCTTCAAAATGGGAGTCCACACATCCTTCCTTGGGTTTTTGTGAAGATCAGGTCTGGAGTAAGATAATGTGTAGTAAGCACTGAGCTTACATTAAGTTCAGTGAGTGGTAACCAGTGACATCACAACAGAACAGATAGATTCCCCATCAGTCAGGTCGGCTGGATACATTATACAATCCAGTATCTCTCTCTTTTTAAAAAGTGAGCAATTATTTTATCTATTTTAATAGTTTGTTTATTTGTGAGTGTGTGTATTGTGGGTGTACGTGTGTCCAGTTGTACATGTGGATGTCAGAGGACAACTTGCAGGAGCTGGTTCTCTTCCTTTGCCTCGTGGGCTCTGGGATAGAATGCAGGTCATCGGGCTTGGTGGTAAGTACAATTATCTACTGAACTATCTCACAGCCTGTGCAATTCATTGGCCTCATAGTTGCACCTCTTCTTGTTTGTTTATTTATTTATAGGTTTGGTATTGATGTTCCGCTTGAGTTTTATTTTGGCTTAGTTCAACATATACAGGCCTGCTCAGTATGACATCTTCCTCCCTGGGTGGTCCAGCCAAGAGGAAC
Source organism: Arvicanthis niloticus (assembly GCF_011762505.2). Taxonomy (NCBI): domain Eukaryota; kingdom Metazoa; phylum Chordata; class Mammalia; order Rodentia; family Muridae; genus Arvicanthis; species Arvicanthis niloticus. The sequence continues at coordinate 85,569,254 of NC_047663.1, read as the reverse complement.
GGGTCAGCAGTGTCACATGGTTCCCATGTACTTTAACCTGGTCCTTGATGCTCTTACAATCCGCCCAGGTCTGTGGTCTCTCATCTCACCAGCAACATGTGGCAAAGCTGGAGAGGAACCATGCAAGCTAGAGGATAGCGCAGGTCCATGCTCACAAAAACGTGCTGGAAACCCCATCGGCTGTTTGCTTAGGTTGGGTGAATCTGAATGCCCCAAGAGCCTTAGATAGCTCATGTATAGTGTGACAATCATTTGGGCGGTGAGCTTGGAAATCGAAGCCATTTCTTCATATTTCAGGTTTTCTTTTCACCCTTGGGGAGTTCCTAATGTACTTGGGGTGAGTGATTGTGGCTGCGGTGGCTTGCCTGGGTTCAGTGGTCACTGTCTTGAGGCACCAAACTAAACTGCTGGGCTTGGTAAGGCAGCTACAGACAGTGACTTTGACTCCAGTACCTAGGTAAGCCCAAGTCACTCCTCCTGTTGTTGACCAGAGGCCTCACAGGCAATATGAACAGTTGATTAGTACATATTTAGGTACGTGTGATGTAGGATGAAGAGTTGTCTAGAACCATGAGAGAACCTCTTGACTGAGGTGTGTGGCTTCCTAGGATGATGAACTGTTTGTGTTGAGGTAATAGCACTTAAGAGACACTCAGCACAGTTGAGCTCACAGCTGGAAGGGGGAGGGGGTTACAAAAGTACAGAAGCACCAGATGTGTTTATGGCATTGGTGCCCTTCTTGTTACTGCAAAAGGTGTGATGTGCGGTGGGCAAAGACTTCATGGATGTTACCATTTAATAAAAGATCTGTGTACATTTATGGTAGTGATTGTAAAAGCAGACCATGATCTGTATATTCTATGGATTCATGACATATCTAACTTTTTCTTCACTTTTTAGAAAATATCACTGGGCAATACAATTCTTTTATTTCTTGGCTATAAGAGGTTTTTTTTTCTTCTTCAATTTGTAGTACATTTTAAGAGAATTCTGCACATATGTAGGCTGTGCCACCCACCCAAACCTGAATTACTCACATGTCAACTGTATTGACACAACCAGAAGCAGTGTCTTGAATTTTATTTTTTTTCCTCCCTCCTTCTTTCCTCCCTTCTTCTTCCTGCAATAGCTGGGATGAAGCTGACATCAGATGAACTGTTTATGCAGATGAGGCAGGACTTGACTGCTGTTACATCACTCAGAAGGGAGCAATGATCCTGGTGGGTGATTTCTGAGATTTAGAATTGCTCAGTTCGATGCTCCTTGCTCAACTCTCTATTGTGAGAGAGAAAGCTCTCCAAGCCCTGAGCCTGGCTGCTGGTCTCACCTCTCATCTCTCCAATGGATCTAGCCATTGATCCGGTATTATTCAGACACACTCCCAGCTTGGGTCGGTCTTATAGCTCTGCCTATGCCCCGGTTGCCCTGCTTACCTCATTGGTTCTTCTTGTAGTCTTGCTGAGTGTCTCACATACTTCCAGACACAGGTGCTCACTGGGACATTAAATCAGTGCTTCTTATAGTGTGGTCTGTTTGCAAATTGTTTCCCAGGTGAGAGACACGTAATAGGGCATTTTCACTAAGTAATTTTATGGCTATTGAATCTAGCAATCATAAGCCTGTGTTTTATGTCTCACATTTTTCCTTTTATTTTTCTACTAATTCATTTTTATTGCACTGCCCTCCCTTGATGTCCACAGGAGATTGGTTCCTGGGCTCCCACAGACACTAAAGGCTGCAGATGTTGAAATCCTTATATAATACAACGATGTGGAATTCATATGGGATACATACATACATACATCACATTCTCCCTTATACTTGGTGAACTGTAATATCTAACACTATAATTGGTATGTTAATAGTTATTAGATTGTATTATTTAGAGAAGAAGGGGGAGAAAAATGACTGTGTATGCTCAGGGTAGACACAGACTCTTTTCTGAGTATTTACAATCTCTGGTTGGTCGAGTCTGTGGAGGTGGAGGCCAGGTGCCTGTTTGCGTTCTATTGGTGTGATAAAGGAATTTGAGGAGGGAAAAGGTCTGTTAGGCTCACATGTCTTGAGTCATCGTCCATTAAGGGAAGACAAAGCAGGAACCTAGAGGCAGTTGTTGAAGCAGAGATCATGGAAGAACATAGTGATTGGCTCTCCATGCTTCCTCAGTTTGCTTTCACACATTACCCAAGACTACCTGCCTGCCGAGGGTGGTGTCACTCGCAGTGTACTGGGCTCTCCCACATGAATCATTAATCAAGAAAATACCCTAGACAGGCCAATCTGGTGGCAGCCTTTTTTCCAATCAAAGTTGCCTCTTCCCAAGTTAACACACACACAGACACACACACATACACACATATACACACACACATATACACACACACATACACACACACACATACACAGAGAGAGGGGGGAGAAGGGAGGGAAGGAGAGAGGGAGAGAGACAGAGAGAGAGAGAGAAAGAGAGAGAGAGACAGAGAGAGAGAGAAAACAAAACTCCATCACACCAGGGATACAGAAAGCTATCAGTGTTGTCCCAAAGCAGCAGCGGGAGGGGAAGCGAGACACAGCAGAACTCCTCCTTCCCCACAGGCAGCCGGAAATGCTGCTCCAAGTCTTGAGTTTCAAACCTTTAACTTTCTTTGATTGACTCATCTTGTAACCCATCTGTCCTTTGCTCCTGACTATTCCTCCGCTTGAACATTCACACACGCTGGCTGCTCCTTCTCCTGGCTGGCTGCTCCTTTTCCATCTGGATCTCTCAGTTCTCCAGCCTTCTAGGGCAGTGCAAAAAGTCACTTCCCCAGGCAGGCCTTCAGAACTGGGTCATGTCATTCAGTACAATGAGTCCTACAACACTGATAAATAAAACTCTTTTCCTTGCACTTGATCCCAACTAGAAGGTCTTCTGGGAATTCCATGGCTAAATACAGGACCCTCTGACCTCTTCACCCGCAATGATAAGCTTCTTCCCCAAAGGCAGGTTTCATCATGCTGGCTTGTTCCTCACTGGTCTCCTGGTTTTCAATAAAAATATCTAGCACAGTGCAGATGTTCAATAGACATATTCCAAGATCATTGGATAAGCAGAACAATGGTAGAACTCAAACTGTAGTAGATTATCCGATTGTCCCCGGGCCAAGTTACTTATATCTCACCATCTTGATTCTCTGGGTCTTGTTTTTTTTTTTTTTTTTTTTTTTTTTTTTCCCTAAAAAAATAGTATTTCATCAAATATCTGTCCTCAAAAAATATGGCTTGCCATCAAGGGGAGTTGGGTTTAAGCCGAGGCTTTCCCACCAATCAACTACAAGTCGGTTGAATGCTCAGAAGCTGGTTTACCTGCTTCTTGTGTAAATGCCATTTCCCTGAATTCCTGGGGGGACTGGAATAATCCGATTAAGAACACTGGGCACAGTTAGGGAGACAGATCAGACTGTAAAGTGCTTACCATGCAAGCATAAGGTCTTGAATTTGTTCCTCAGAGCCCATGTAAAGTGCCAAGGAACAGTGACTTGTGCATGTAATTCCAGCTCTGGGAAGGGAAGCCAGCCAGACTACCCCATCAAGGGATCCAGGCCAGTGAGAGACCATTTTTTTCCATAAAACTGTGTGGACTCTGCCAGAGGAATTATACCAAGTGACCAGTTTTCAGTTTCCTAACCCACAATATGTGTGTAATAGATTTTACTTTTGAGTTCTTTGAATAAAATAATATAAAAATGATATAATGTAATCCCATAGTTGGCTCATAACGTTTGATAATTATTATAATTATTGCTATTTGTCATTGTTATAATTTCCCTCACAATCTCTAAAATTCTCAGCACCAAGATAATTTAAAACGAAATTCAAATAAAATGTTCCTGAACTTCTTTTCTGGAGCACAGAAAGGAGTCCCACAGCTCAAGTTCACACCTACAAGGCGTGCATGTGGTTATTAGTAACAGCAGGGGGCGCTGTTTCCTTAGTAAAGAGCCAACAGGACTCACAGCAGCTAAGCCCACTCTGGAGTTTGGAAGCTTAATGGACAGCAGCAAGCTCCCTATGGCAGGAATGACAGGTTATGAGTAGAAATCTATTGGTACTCTTGAGTTCAGAGCCCTGAATAGCAGGCTCATTTTGTGTTTGGCTTTATGCTGATTTCCTCCCCCCATTTAGTCAGTTTTGATTCTCAGGGTAGAACTCAGTGCTCTGTTGCTTAGCTATCTCTCGGGCCCTCTCCCTTTCTCTTTTGCATTACCACTTATTTTTAAAAAAGGGAAGATGCTGAGAAATTAGACCCTAATAACTAAAAGGACCTTTCTCCCTGTGGTTGGGTGCACTGCCACCCGGATAGAGAAATAAGAAGAAACAGCATCAACAAGAGGAGGAGGAAGAAGAAGAGGAAGAGGAGAAGAAAAAGGAGGAAGAGGATGAGGAAGAGGAGAAAAGGAGGAGAAAGAGGAAGAGGAGGAAGAGGAAAGAGGTACAGGGGCTCTCTGAGGAATGTCTGTTTCTAATTCCCCTGGTTAAAGGGTATGGTTTTTTTGTTTTTCGATTTGTTTGTCCTTCTGTTTTCATTCTGACATGGACAAAGTAACCTGAAGTTTTTCAGTTTTTTATCCACATTCATCAAGGTAATGTTTTCAGATGGCAATGGTTTCTGAATTGCCACAAGGCTTGGCCTTGGTCCTGTTCTCATAATTATCAGCAACTCAAAGATAGATTTAGACAAGCCTATCAAATCTAGGCATGTACAGTATCTGGCCATCTCACTCTGATCTGGAAATCATCACCAGAAGCCTTTCCTGCTCACCTACTCCAGTTTGGGTGCTCACCTGGGCTCTTAGGTCTGCTATTCTTCTTACCACGGCTCTCAGGTGCTAATGTAACCTGTCTACATGCCTGTCTTAGCTAATGTGCTGAGTGAAAACACAAAGTCCTAAAAGGAACAGTACCTCATTGTGATTTTATATAAATGGAAAGAAAAAAAAAGATGTTTAGTTGAGCAGATGTAAAGTGTGTCCTAGTCTTAAGAACTTGGCATAGAAGGATGAAACCGACTGGCATTGGCTTCACAGATGGACCTCAGGAGACACAGATCTGGGGCAGAGGCAGACCCAGGGCCGGGGAGGGAGCTATCAAAGACTCAAGACAGCATTCTAAACAGGATTAAAAGGAAAACACTTTTCAGAATGTGGGCAGTGATGGTGTTTACCACAGGTTGCTCACATGTGGAATCCAGGGATGCAAAGAGAAAGGCACTTTGCTGAGTAGAGACTAAAATGAAGAAAGAGAGGGACACAGAGCCCACAGCCTAAGGAGGGCCTCACTCTCAGACAATGAAGGATCATGGGTACCTGCAAGCTGCGGCTTCTTGGGTGACACAGCCTGGTGGACTCTCACCTCTGGTCCTGGCCCTCAGTGCCTAACAGCACTCTGAAGGACATTGGATATTATGTTTGCTTGGTGTTTTTGTTTGGTTTAGTTTGGTTTCTCCCAAGGAAGAGAAAAACTCCAAGAGGATCTGATGACAATTTGATGTGTTAATTGTTTGAACAAAGATTTCTTTGATGCCTACTGTGTACAAGATATCATGCTGGATCTGTAATATAGAAAGGAGTCAGGCAGTGTCTCAGCCTTCAGTGAAGTAAGCAGGGAGCTGGAGACTCAGGGGATGAGCACACACTGTGTTATAATCACACCAAAGAGCTGCCTGGGAAAAAGGCCAGGGAGAGATTCTGAGGAATGGGAGTCTCCACCACATGGAGCTTCTAGGCTGCTTCCCAGGCCTCTGATCCCTCTTTTGGAGTTTCACTTCTCCCAGATTCGGAGCCCTTTGCAACTCAGGAAAGGATTGCAAACTCTAACTGAAGGCAGGTCTAGCCAGTGTGCTCCAGGCTCAGAAGGGAAGGGAAGGGTGGAATGTGGAGGAGAGGGAACCTTCTAACACTGCAGAGGAAACCTTGAAATTATTAGTCATAACTTTCTGGCTGTTGCGGGGCCTGGCAGCTTGCAGCTCTGGGGTCTGTCTGCCTTGAGTCATAACCTGCAGTTTAGGAACAGAACAGTACAACCCCCAATCAGTTTGCTCCCTGGTTAAATGGGAATGGAAGAGCTCCACATTGAGGGCATTTTTTTAAGAACGCAAGAAGCATCAGAAAGGGCATCCTATGCATGTGGACACCACTATTGTCACTGCTTTGTGTCTGAAATGGCATTTTTACCCACGGCTACTCCCTGCTGTGGGGAAAACAGGTCAAATAAAGTTCTCTTTCTTGAAAAAAAAAATTTAAGATTTTTTTTTATCAAGGTGCTTAAACTTCTGTATACATATTTCAGTTTCGTAGGAACAAAATGAGTTGCAGATAAATATTCTTTTACTACAAAAGGAGAAGACATTTTCTGCTTCATTTATACTGATAAGTTAAGTGGCCTTGACCTTATTCTTGTGTGTAGATGACAGAGGCAGGAAATACCGAAGGAACTAAAACAGTGTGGTCTGTCTAGAGAGAGCAGCCACCATCAGCACCCAGCAGCTGCTGCATGGGGGATCAGCCTTTATGTTACCACATCACCTAATTTTTCTAATAAATTCAAGAATCCAGACTTTTAAGAAGTAAGAGGTGTGTGTGTGTGTGTGTGTGTGTGTGTGTGTGTGTGTGTGTGTGTATGTGCATCACATTCATGCAGGTTCCTGAGGAAGCCAGAGGGCATCAAATTCCTAGGATCTGAAGTTACAGGCCTTCGTGAGCCATCTGAGGTAGGTTCTGGAAACAGAGCCTCAGTCCCCTGCAAGGGCAGTAAGAACTCCCAACCACTGAGTGTTCTGTCCAGACCCAGGAATTCAGATTTTGAATTAAAGTCTCCCAAGTTCTTTTTCTATTACTGTCAGCTGAAGTCAAACACACACACACACACACACACACACACACACACACACACACACACACACAAACACACACACACTATACTTATAGACTAAGGACTTTATATTAGCCATTGCATTTTCAGCATGGCTTAGTCAAAGATCTAAGCTTAACAGGATATTCAAAGTCCATCCCTAATTGCCCATTGTCCAATCTCCTGGAATTTACCTTTATTGTGGCCTTTTATTATTATATTAGACTCCTCTCAAAGATTCTGGCTTTTTGTCTTCTAAGGTCCTCTGTATAGGCCAACCTTTCTTCTCCTATCTGCTTGAGGAACCTGATGCCCACTAATCAAGTGTCAATCAAATGCTGCATACCCAGTCCTGGAAGAAGTCCCGAACTCTGCCCCTCTGCCAGGAAATCTGGCTTTTACTGGCTCTTGAGTACAGTACATCCCAGCTACCAACATTGCCACACAGCCCAGCTCCTCTTGTCGTCATCGGGAAAGAGACTTGCTTTTTGGCAATGAGTTATACACTGCATTTTAAAAGCTGCAACTTGTTTCCAAAGACACAAAGAAGTAGAGAGATCAGTCGGATGAGCCCACGTCTGTCATCACGGTCTCAGCAGCTGTCAGCCCGTGAGCAATCCATTTCCTGTGACTCAGACTCATCCCTTCATCAAAGTTACTTTGAAATGAATTTCAGGTATTATGCATTTTCATCTGCAACTATTTCTGGATACTCTCTAATAAATGATGCCTTCATTTCAGCATAGACAATTTTTAGGACTATTTATAGAGGTAGACAGGCTGGCATCATGAATCCCACGAACTTATTACCTCACTTCAAGGATGACAGAATCATAAGCACTCTTAGTTTACCTGTATTTTTCCTTCCAATACAATTTTGTTTTAGAAATGGAAACATTTCCATTCATTTGTAAACGTTTTGCATTTCTCTAAATGAGAACTCTTATAACGAAATAGCCTACATGTAAAACAACAACACTTTACCTCCTGGCACACACAAACTCAGACTGGATCAAAAGCTCATATGTAGGAGATAATAGTTTGTAGCTTTTAGAAGAAAACGCAGCAGAAAATTTCTAAGAGTTTCAGTTAGGCAATAAATTATTAGATACGGACCCAAAAATGTCTGAAAATAAGTATCGATAAATTGACAAGTAAATTAAAAAACCTTTATATACCAAACAACATTATCAAGAAAGTTCAAAGGACAATTTACAGAACTGGAGGCTATTTGCAAATTCTATACCTAATAAGGATCTAATGTATGGGATAAATAAAGAATTTTTAAAGTGCAATAAGAAGAAACAACTAATTTTAAACAGTCCAGGAGGAAATCAAAATGACCAAGCAGAACGAGTAGACTTCACATCAGTCACCATCAGGGCAATCTATGTCCTCGCCACTTTAAACACACGAGGACGGTCACGCTGAGACACCGAGAACACCGAGGGAAATGACAAGGATCCGAGGATCCTTGTCCACGAATGATGGAAGTGTACAGCTCCTGTGAAAATAGTTTGGTGGAGCCTCAAAAGAGTAAATATAGATGATCTAGAAATTCCACTTGTAGGTATGTATACAAAACAATTCGCAACAGGTGCTCAAACAAACCCATGTACAACCTGTTCATAAGGACATGCCGTGAAACGGATAAGACATAACAACATGCCATGAAATGGGTAAGACATGACAGGAAAGAGAAGTAAAGGCCTACCAGAGGTGAAAGGACAAACTGTAGTGTAACCATAGGATGGATTACTATTCCTTGTGAAAAGCCAGAGCTGACATATACTATACAATGTATAAATCTCAAAAAATGGGCTAAGTGAAAGTTATCAGACATAAGGGAAATACTTTGTATGATCCATTTATATGAAATGTCCAGAATAGGACAGCCAGAGAGAGCAATATATTGGGGTGGTGTCAAGGGAAGAGCAATCAACTGCTTAACGGAATGGATGGAGTTCATTTTACAATAAACAAAAGTTCTGGAACTAGATGGAAACGCATGTCATACAACATCTTCAATGTACTGAATGTCAGCAGTTTGTTTGCTCTTAAATGATTTATTTTATGCTATGGGAGGTTGATTTCAGTTAAAATAAAATAATCCAAACTTAAAATTTGACATATTTCTTTAATATCAATACCTAGTTGGTTTAAATTTTTTTATCTTTGACACACACACACAATCATTTTCATTGGGATATGAAAAGACTCATACATTCTAGATGGCATAGATAGACAGACAGAACCTTACATAAATTGCTTCTCTCTCTCTCTCTCTCTCTCTCTCTCTCTCTCTCTCTCTCACACACACACACACACACACACACACACACACACACACACACACACACACACTATTCTTTTAATTGAAGACATTCTGGTTCTCATTTTTGCTCTCCGTGGGGTTGTTCCTCATACCCCTTGAGTCCTGCACTTTCTGTAATTTGAACATTAGATCCTGAGGCTTCACAAGATACTCTGTTTTGTCTTTCAATAGCATGGTTTCCTCATGGATACATAATGTCTAACTGTGTTTCTTTAGTCATGTGAGAATCCACGGATGACCATTGACTAGAACCATTGCATCATTAATTTTATTAGGGATGTATGAGAGTGTCACATTCCACTTTCTTCTGCTTTGATTAACTACAATTCTTCCATCCTGAGAAATATCCTGGTTTACAGATATAATGCCACTATGTAGCCCAGGCTAGCCAGGAACTTGGAATCCCCCACTAGGAATGTAGATATGCAACAACACACCCGACCTGAAACAATTGTGCTTAACATAGCTAGATCCCTAAAATCTTGCCAAAGTGGTTCTTTTTTATTTTTTTCATTAAAACTTGGATTGGAGCATCATTAATGTTTTCTAATGCTTTGTATAATTATTTACATCGATGCCCAAATTGTCCCTTTTTTTAGCTACTGGGAGGCAATAATACGACAATTTTTCAAATGCCTTCAGACCCATTTTGTTCAAGCCCTAGTCATTCTAACTGGTTTTCTGGCTATCTGAAGTAATGATGTCATTTCTTCTTTTAGATCTGGAATTAGTCATCTTTCCCTGGGATCGTCAGCTTTCTTAAGTGTTTCATGCATTTAGTGGTTTCCAACTGGAAGGCTTCATTGGGAAGAAAATCCTACTGGTGGTGTAGTTCAACCGGTAGAGTATTTACCTAGCATGCACAAAGACCTGGGTTCATTTCCAGCACTGCAGTCTGAAAATAAAAATCAACCAACCAACCACCAAGCAATCAAGTTCTCTGGTTCTGTGAAGAGTATCTGGTTGTAAAATTTCATGATCATTCCTTCACTACAATATCCAGAAACACCATATAGAATGAAATGGACTCTGAATCCTGTTGAAAATAATACCCCACAAGTTCAAGGAAGACTTTCTTTTAACTCATCCAGCCTTCAAAATTAGTCACATGAGGTGAGAATGCCCTCAACCTGTCAGTCACCATGTCTGGGTTTCATCCACTTTACTTCGTCATTAATGCTCACAGCATTCCACAACCTGGATATTAAGGTCACTGTCTCAGTGACAAGGAAGCTGAGGTTCAGAGTCAATGGAACCACTTGATTATGGAATGCAGAACAGAATGGTGTACGCTAAGTTCTAGTCAGGTGCTCTTGACTCGGCAGCACATCTGGGTCTACCTAGAAGGCAAGTGAGGTGGACAGATGTGTCCTGAGCTCCTCAGGGTCCATTTTATTCTGTATGGTGTTCCTGGATATTGTAGTGAATGTTGCTATCTTATTTTATGTTTTAAAAGTTCTTATATAACTTTAAAAGGTATTTTTTTTTTACTGAAAATAATGACATTTTACTTTCTACTACCTTAAAGAAAAGCCATGTCTATTTTTGTCTGCTTTATAGAAGACTTAGAAAGTCAAGGATCTTAGTGGAATCAATTTTGGGGATTTTCCAGAGAGGACTGCAAACTGTTTATCAAATTCTCATTGATTTCTCCCTCACAGGAATTGCCAACGACACGGGCAGAACAAAAAGGATTTTCTTTGTGCCCTCTTCGCATCTTTCTGAACCAATACCTTTGGGAAAAAAAAAAATATAAGAGTAATCACCCAGGTCCTGAGGTTACAATCTGTAAGTTTCTCTCTTTTTTGAGTTAGCCTGAAATTATTCAGTCCACTTAACACTTCAAATGAGACATTCTTCCAAGCATTTTGCAATCATTAACTCACATGTTCCTCCTAGGAAACCCTTATGAGGTGAGTATAATTATTATTGTGTTTCACAAAAGGAGAGATAGCATAGAGGGGTGCGTTACTGGCTGAAGGCAGTGTGGCTTGTGAGTTGTGAGGCTGGCTCTGTCTGATCTTTGCACAGAGCCTCTCCAGCTGTGGCTCTGCAGCTGTGGTATTCATATCTACAGGGCTGGATGTTCTGGGAGCTAGTTTCTATTGGTAAACATTATCAAGAAAAAAAAAAATTCTTTCTAGACCCAATTATCTCACCTGACTCCAGATTTTGAATCAAATTCATCAGTTCACACCTGTCTTCTGGATGCCAGATGACCTGAAATTTGAAATCATGAGTTTTGTTTTGCCATAATCAGATTTCATTCAACAAAAGAAACAGAAATCTTATTTTAGAGCTAGACCCTGCTTGTAGATTCCCAGACGCTATAGTACAGCCAACATCTGTCTGAAAAGGCAATTACATTTCAGGTGTTTTAGCAGGTTTCCATGGCAGCAGCCCCTGACCATTTGTGCTTGAGTCTTTTACTTCTAAATATGGCTTTAAAGACTGTAATCATGGTGCATCAGGGATTCTAATTTTTGTTCTTAGTTTTATACTTTACTGTTAAAAATCTTGCACAACAAATAGTGTTACATGCCGAAGTTAACCAGAACCAACATTTTACATCTTAAGGAGTCACACTCTTTAAAAATATTTTTTAATTATTTTATTTGATTGAGATTATAATATTGTTGCTTCATTTTCTGCTTCCCTTCTCTCTCTTTAAACCCTCCAATATGCCACTCCTTGAACTCTTTCAAATTAATGGGATATATATATATATATATATATATAGAGAGAGAGAGACATATTTTATAATATATACTATTTATTATTATATATTATTAAATAATATATTATACATACATATATAGCCTGCTCAGTTTGTAGAATGTTATTTGTAGGTATGTCTTTGGGGCTGCCCATTTGGCATTAGATAACTAATGAGTGTGCACTCCCTTTAGGATGTGCGTGTGTGTGTGTGTGTGTGTGTGTGTGTGTGTGTGTGTGTTGCTGTCGTCGTTCCTTAATTGGCTACATATTTTAGACTTGAGGCCTGGCAAGTGCCCCCCTACCATATTGGCATGCCTATGGCATGTCTATTGTTGTCCTGTTCTTGTTTAGGCAGTCATATTGGTGAGACTTTATGGGTGTAGTTTCTGACATTCCTAGGAGACACAATGTCACAGCAGACAGACTCCCTAAAGGGAATACTAATCTTAGCGGCTAGCATCCATCTGATGCTCACTGAAGTCAGAGAGTATTGAGAGTTGTACTGTTTTGGCTTCTCAATAGCACTAGGAGACTAAGACAGCACCAATGTATATTTCAGATAAAGCAATCCAAGCCAAGTGACAGCAGGCAGTGTTCTTAAGATCAAAGTGAATCACTGATGTGGAGTTAGAAATCGGTTTGATAACCAGGATGTGAATGAACTTTTCTGAATGTCCTCTCACATCACAGGAACAGGAGCTTAAGGCAAAGCAGTCACTTCTTTCTGTATTTGTGCATAAGAAAGTATTTCCCAGTCATGACTGAGCTAGGTTATGAACAATCTAGGGCCCAATGCTTCTCGGAGCCACAGAGGCCCTCCATGGGAGAGGAGGGCGTCTTTTCAAAGAGATTAAGTTGGACCCAAAGTCAGGAGCTAAGTGAAGTCCTTAGTGCCTCAGCTGTCACATGGGGCTTAGCAAAGACTGTCTCGAGGATGCAGCAAACGAGTAAGTAAATAGTGGAAAAAGCTGGCGGCAAGTCCAGGGGCGTTCTGAGTATCAAAGAGATGATATGCTTAAATGCGGGTCAAAATAAAATGACTTCAGGGAGACACGAGAAAAATAGTGTGATTTCAATAGGAGATTGCAATAGAGCCTTCCAAAGAAGCTTCTAGCTTAGGATTCTCATGAACTGTTTACTGCAGCCTTGTTCATTTCCCTTGTGAGAGGAGCTAGACTCCACGGGTAGGAGTGCCTTGACAAGGACACCACCCTGGAAAGTCAGAACAACATCTGATGGTGATAGAGACAGCGCTGGTCCTGTTCTATTGCAAACCACATCGAAGCTCTTCCTGGCTGCTCAGAAGTCAGCTCAGATCCCAAGGCAGACAAAACGAGCTCTTTGTAAAGATGCTTCTCAAGTAACAAGTTAGCATCCCCGCGCAGGAGAGCTGCTCCAGGGGCACGGAGGAGAGCTTAGGAAATCATCAAACTCAGCTTGGGGCATGCCTGCCTCCGCTGTATCCACAGGCAACGAATTTAGTCCTCTGCTGCAGAGGAAAACTGTCGACTGGTTTGAAATACCGAGTGTCTGTGGATCCGAAGAGTGTGGCGATGTAGATTTGAACAAGACTCAGTTCAATTCGGGGCTTCATGCACCCATTTTCTTTGAGATTTGGGCCCCTGACTCTGTTTTCAACCTCTCCGAAAGGATAGAGATTATGTCCACCAGTTTGGGGACATTAGGTGAGACGATGCATCTAAAAGCCGTTCTGCCAGAGCTTGATGAATGACAAGTACTGTGGGCACAGCGTGGGATTGCGAGTTAGGAATCGGAATTTTCATGTCCTTCTATTCTTTCTGTAAGATACCACAAATACACTTTAGCTTTGAGACTGTTTCTCACCTAAGGTTTTTGGGTGAGAGAATTATGTTAGTTTGCTTGGGCCACCAGGTAAGTGTCATGAGTTGTATGGTTAAAATAAACAACAGACTTTCTTTTGTCCCCTGCTCTGGAAACTAGGAAGACGATGCTCGGTTTGCTTCTGATGAAGCTTGCAAATGGTTCACGGTCTAACCGCTGGGCGTGTCAGACCACGCTTCCACCTTCACGATCTCATTTTGCCTTGACTAATTACCTCACGCCTGCTACTGTCACATGGAGATGGTGGGATAGGGTTTCAATTGTATGGGCACAGGTCAGTCCAGAACAAGCATAGTCTCTCTAATTGTTATTTTAGTATTCTATCAATATGCATGCTGCTGTTTTCTTAGTCTTTTCCTTGGTTTTATATATTCAGACTGTTTTCCAGATTTTTGTTGCTGAGACAGACTACATAGTACAGGCTGGCTTTGAACTCTTAAACCTCCTGTTTGGCCTTCTAAGAATTCGATTACAGGTGTGTAGCACTATGACTGGTTTCCAGAGGTTGTTTGTAAATTTTTCTAGCTTCTCTAAAAGCATCACTTTCCAAAATGTTATAAATTATCATTACTTCTAATTTTTGTTTAATTAATACACAGACTTTTTTTTTTTTTTTGGTTTCTGACAATGGGCAAGAGTGAAATTTTCACATGCTTCTTTCCATAGAAAAATGTCTCCACCGATTCAGGTATTATCATTAGCTTTTCGTGTTTAGTATAGCCCTCCAATACCATCCTTCAGTTTTGTTTATTTCTACCTTTCTTTGAGTGGCAAGCTAATCCAAAAGGCGATATTGACTTTAGCAACAACAATCGCCATTCATTGAAAAAAGTGTTTAAATAGTATATTTACTTTTTAATTATTTGTTTGTGGGGGTCTGTTATGTGTGAGTACAGAAGACCTTGGATCCCCTGGAGCTGGAGTTACAGGTACAGGTAAGTTGCCTGTCTGAGGTAGATTCTGGGAACTGAACTTGGGTGCTCTATAAGAACAGTAAGTGCTCTTAATTGCTGAGTCATGTCATCAGACCTCATTATTATTATTATTATTATTATTATTATTATTATTATTATTATTATTAATTTGGTAGTGTCTATTTACTTTCCAGAGAAAATAATAACTCAGTGGAGGAGTTTAAGAAAACATACGTCTTTGTGCCTATTTCAGGGTTTGGGGTCAGCCCTCTCCTGACTTGGTATGAGAGCAGCCTCTTTCCCTCTGGAAATCTACCCTGGTTCCTCTCTTCCCTCACTATTTCAGACTCTGCATTGGTCTACCGTGTTGTTCTCTCACGCCTTTTACATTCCATTACTTTTATCCCACAATGCTCTTCTCCTCAATGGAACAAACTCACCAAGAAACAGGGTCTCCGCCAGTAGTGAATATTGACATTCTGCACTGGAAGCTCTTCAGGAATGGAATGATGAGTAGCTTTCAGGGCCCTGTGCATTCAACAACTGGACATGCAGAGCTGAAGGGATGAATTAGTGGCGATGGAACTTCAGAGAGAAGCAGGACGGGGGTGGGGTGCGGGGGATGGCACAGGAATGAGATGAACCATCCATGGAATAGGATTCAGGGAATTCCCATGAGCTCATGATGGCACCTGCCAACTTTCCCTCTTCTTACCACGTATACTTGTTTTGGGCAATAACTTCAGAAGCATGAGTGTGCTCATCAGATCCATCCTCTGCAAACACCTTATCTCTGTTTTTTTTTCTTTGTATACACATATGCACATGACACTTTTCCTGAACAATATGGAGAGCTGCAACTAATATCTCCCCATAGCCATGAATACTTCACTGTGAGCTTCCAAAGGATGAAGATATCCCTCCCAGAATCACAGTGTAAATTTAAAATTGGTATGACTTTTTTTTTTAAAAAAATGTAACCTGCTGCTCACAATTCTGCTTCTGTCAGGTAAGCACTGATTAGTGAGTTTCCCTGTGGTACAGGATCCAGCCTGGAGCCAGGCTTTGCATTTTGGTATCCAACTTTCTAATCTTAAATGTGGATCATCTCCGTCTCCTCTTCTCTTGGCATGAGTCACTTAAAGGAGACACTGGGCTTATCTTGGTTTGGATCCTTGCTTTACCACACAAGAGCCGAATGACAAAATTGCTTTACCCCCTAGTCTCAATTTTCTCATGTGCTAAATGGGGCTAACAATACAAGAAGTCAAGGCAAGATAGCTATGAGACAGAATGAGAACAAGAATAAAAAAGTATTGATCATCCAACAAACCCATGCTACCCTAGTCCTCTACCCATGTATCTGGAACCTTTCAGTGATCAATACATTTGATTACTTGGCAACGGATAAGTGACTGGTGAGCTAGGGTTAGTTTCCTTTCTGACACATATTGCTATGTGGTCTTAAGGACATTGTTTTGCCTCTTAGTGACCTGATGTCCTTGGTTATTGAGATGGGGCTTTTAGTACCTTCCTCCTGGCTCTAAAGAAGCAAAGTGCTGCTTATGGATGTGTGCATTGGGGCACTTGACTCCCACCTAGCGTCTCCCCTGTTCATTCGGAATTATTCAAACGAAAATAGGGTTTGTGCGCATTAACTCCGGGGGCCCAACCCTTCCAGCAGGTGCACGTAATGGATACCAACACCAAAAGCTGTTTAAAGATGAAACTGGAAAACCTCACCCTCTCTGTGGATGTTTTCTCTTACCAAGTATATTTTGGAATAATATCCTCTCTGTTGGTCAAATAAACTGTCACTGTGGGTGTGGTGGGTTCGGTGGAGGTTTAGGGTGTGGATTGTGAGACTGCGGGGGTGGTTATGGTTCATTGTTGATTGAAATTTGAGTCTGGACTGTGTGACCTTGGTATCATCATGGAAACTCCGGGGTGAATGGCCACCCAAAGCATGACACTCTGGGGCTTGGCACGGTCCCTCCTGGAACTCGTCACCAAGTCTTCGCAGGGCCAGGTGTCAGTTCAATGTCACCTCCATGGAGAAGACTTTCAGGGGGGTCTGCATATGATATCGGCTGTTTCTTGAGGCCCTGTCCTCAGGAGCTGCAGGTGTAAACAGAGAAAGGAATGTGGGGGCATGAAATGGGGTAACTGGTTTGGAAACTTGAAGTCAGTACGCTCATGTAACATGAAGAAGGCATGACACTATACTGCCTCTGAGCTCTCACGGGGATCTAGAATCGGGGTTTGAGTTTCAGGTCTCTGTCAAGCTGCATCCAAATGGCATGGGCTAATGCTTTTCCTCTCTTGAGTATCTGCTTCTCAAGTGTATGAGAATTCCTCTCCCTGTGAGTGCAGTGTGATGCCACAAGATGGTTGCCTGCAAGGGCAGGATGGGGCAGGGGGGATCTGGATGAATAGCTCTGCAGAAAAGGAGACACAAGCATGTATCTAAGCTTTCTCCCACACAGGCTGGCTTATGCCTCACCTCCCTCAAGCCTCTGATTGCTCAGGGGCAAATTGCCTGTAGTAATGCTTTCAGACCTTCGTATCTTTATGCTTCACATCGGTGGATTCAAACAAGAGTGAAAGGAAAATACTTGAGAAAACTTGTATTGAACATATGTAAGTATTTTCTTGTTATTATCAGTAAAAAGCCTAACCTTTGATAGTATTGGGTATTAGAAATTATTGAAATTATAAGGGAAGGTGTCCATAACATATATGCAAATGCTATGCCATCTGACATTAGGGACTGGAACAGCCTTGTATTTTGGTATCTGCGGAGATTTCTAGGCCAATTCCTTGTAGATCAATGGTCTTGTGTACTTGGACATTTCCAAAGGCTATTGAGAGAACCATTTAGAATGTATATTATTCTACATGAAATGTCATTAAAATAATTATTATTGTTTGAAGCCTTATAAATTTAGACTCAGCCCCCCCTCAAAAATAAAATGGTTGCTGTAATGTTTCCTCTTAAACACCCAAACCCATAAAGGAAAGACGCATTAAATCAATTCTGCAAATGTCATGGCCTAATCCTTGGTCTGTACCCAGTGCAAGACAAAAACTGATAAATGATTTGGGACGTGAGTGAGTCTACTGTTGTAAGCATACGCCCGAGCGCAGTGGTCATCACCCTTCCTAATGCTGCGACCTTCTAATACAGCTCCTCGTGTTGTGGTGACCTCCAGCCACTAAATTATTTCAAAATAATTGTTACTTCATAACTGTAATTTTGCCACTGTTAGGAATCATAATGTAAATACTTTTGGAGATAGAGGTTTACCTAAGAGGCCATGACCCACAGGTTGAGAACTGCTGCTCTGGAGGATTTCTTTCCACCCATCTACCATTTTCCCAAAGCAATATCAGTCATTCACATATTTGAGTCATTCACATATTTCACCATTGTCCCTCTGGAAACCAAGCAGCTGCTCAGCTATCTTATCCTGAAATGTGCATGCCCTGTGACCTGTCTCACAGTATTGCCTGGTTCATTTGTGGACGGTGGTAAATAGATGCCCTGTGACTCAGAAAAAGCAGGCTGGAAGTGACCTTCTGTGACTCTGGGTCATGGGTTTGTTTGCAAGAACACAGACACACAAGTGGCCACTGACAATATGCTCCAAAATCACATATGGGGCATATTTTGCTCAGAAACATGCCCTGTTAGTTGTTGAAACCTTTTTTGCATTCCCTGAAACAAATGGCACCGTGGTGTATTTTCTTTTAAGGGGCAGTAAATAAAAGTCTTTTATGTTGACAATGATAATATTATATTCTACAATTGATTTGCATTTTTCTCTTCTGTGGATCTTTCTGCTTGGTATAAATTCCCAGGCTGATGCACTGGGCCTCACTCAGGGATCAGCAATGGGTTTTGTCTCTGGCCTGGACAGCTATTCACACAGATTCTGACTGCAGGGATCTGGCTGTGCCCAGATGTGAAGAGGCAATGCACAGTAAGGAAGAAGGCACATGTGCATGCAAGTTTGGACAGGTGCCCATGGAGCCTGCAAGGATTCTCCAGGGAGCCACCATCAACCTGATCTCCAGAGGGAGCTGGTCTGAGCAACATTACCCCTAAGCCCTGCTAGCTGGCTCCCCGGGAAAGCAAGAAAGCACACAAATGCATTTTGGGGGTTTGTGGAAGAGCTGAATCCTCATTCCTGTGGGCCTTTCAGAGCATAATAAGATCCTCTTTCTTGCATCAGCCAATCCAGGAGCTGCTGATAAACCATGGCACGAGCGTAAGCCAGAGTTAACCTTAACCAATGACCACCACTGAGCACTTGTCCTGTGCTAAGCACTATCTCATTAAACCCTCACCACAATCCTGCAAGGTAGGTGCTCTGTTACCACATTTTACAGATGAGGGGAACCAAGGCCTAAAGTTCCACAGTGGATAATTTGCAGGAGAAGAATTTAAGCCTCCAGGAAAGTCTGGGGGTAGTCACTGATAACAGAAGAAAACATTGGTCTTGGGAAGCCATCTGTGGAGATCACAAAACCATTCCTACACCTTGCCTTCAGCTAGCAGAATGAAAAATGTCCAGAATGGAGTGGCTGTAATGGGGGTGTAGGTTGCATTATCTAGTACAAATGAGGCTCTGTGACGTCTTCATATTTAGGCCAAGGCTGTGTCCCTCTGCTCTTCCTGTGGAGTTTCTTTGGAGGAGAAGGTAGAGGATACTGAGCAGGTATGGCGAAGCACCTTGTGCTTAGCTCAAGAAGTTGGTGATAACTTTACCCCTAAATCCTTAGAAAAAAGAGCAGACACGTCCACATCATCATTGGGAGAAATCCCTGGGCATGGTGGTGTCTGTGCAAAAAAATTAGGGCAAACAAAAGTGTTTTCTGGATACTCAGCTTTAAGTGGAAGTGTCTATGGCTGGATCAGCACAGAATACTTGTTTATTGTGTTTCAAGCCCTCTGTCTTTTCTTTTCTTTTTTTTTTTTTTCCTAGCCTAAGGAAGACTTACTCAATAAGAAGAATAGATGGAGGGACGTTGAGACATGATTTTTCTTCTTCTTCTTCTTCTTCTTCTTCTTCTTCTTCTTCTTCTTCTTCTTCTTCTTCTTCTTCTTCTTCTTCTTCTCCCTCTTCCTTTCCTTTCCTTTCCTTTCCTTTCCTTTCCTTTCCTTTCCTTTCCTTTCCTTTCCTTTCCTTTCCTTTCCTTTCCTTTTAACTTAGGCCGGGAAATACTTGAATGGTTGCTTTCAAACTGACCTATGACGTACAGCATTTATGAGTGAAATTGCCCCTCTTACTTTCAAGATAATTGACTTCTATTTTCCATTTCCTTCAGAAAAGTCAAAATGTTCTTATTTAGAGCTTGGCTTCCCTGTGGATGATTTTCCAAGGTGGGTATCTTATTAGCCAACATTTGAGAGTGGCAATGGCATCCAGAATGGACCATCAGTACTAGCTACTACCTACAGACCAACTCCAGCAGCAAGCCTTAGAGGATGTGTTGATTTTATTATATTCTCACTTGAACATCCTAAGAAAGTCCGTACATGCCCTTGAGGCCAGGGAGTCATGGTAGGAATTGTGGGGGGTGGGGGGCATGGATTTTTGTGTAGAATTGAAGCCTCCTCATGATAGTGCAGGGTAGTCATTGGGGGAAAGCTGGGAGCCTTTGGCTCCCCTCTCTTAGCCATTATTTTCAGCATTGGACAAGTGAGAGCTAATCTTAGGTGTCATCAGGACAGGGCTTTACCTTACACTACATCCTGCAGTGACACACAAACTTGTCTTTTCAATTCTCAGTCCTTCTGAACATATGAAGGGCAAATTTTCAGTTTTGTAAATTTGTATCTGCAATCATGAGAAAAGGCAGGACAGACTTTGGTCTTGGGCATTTTGAAGGCGACAGTTTCTGATTTGGAGGTATTAAGCTTTAATTGCTTTGTAAAGCATGCCAGCCTCCCCTCCACCCATAATTAGTCTATGGCAGTGTTAAAGGTGGAGTGAAATTTCATTTAAAGACAAGTCGGTGTATTTCCCTCCAGTTCTATGGTGTCTTTGGTTGTGCCAGAACCAAAAGGCACAGTGCTGTGGTCCTCTAAGACTCGGTGCAATGGCTAAGGCAGAGCATGGGGCTGGCTACACTCTGATCATTACCGCTTTCTCAAAAGTCACACTGAACAAAGACCATGGCCACTGAGAATAGGGGTGGTGTCATCCTCCCCTGTCCTGACTCCTGTGAGCCCTGGCCTCCTGAGTCTGCTCACCTTACAACGAGTATTACGAATGGTTGGGAGAAAGGGGGTGACCTTAGTTTTAAGCAGGGCCAGTGATGTGGCTAATAAACTTGTGTCTTTAAGGGCCAGGTTTCCTACCTCCAGGCCAAGTGACTCCTGCTTTCTTATTTCTGGGGCTTAGGCCTCTGGAAAGTTGGGTCTAGTTTACCCCTGTAGTCTGCTGAAGGTGTGTTCTCCAGAAGCCAGGAGTGGATGGAGCAGGTGCAGGTGGGCTGGAGGAAACAGCTACAGCAGCCGGAGCACGGAGATCAAGTCACACGTGAGTTCTGAGCTACAGCCTTTCCTCTGCTTAGGCTGCAAATCTTTGGCAATCGGAGGCAGGCTCTGAATTAAGCTTAATTAAAATTCACTCTTAATTAGGGCCATTACTTAAAATCAACTCTATGTAATAAAGCCGTGTAATCATAATTAAGCCCCAGGAATGGAATTAGGAAGCAGGGAATGTGAAAGCCAAATGTGAAAGAGCCTGGTGTTGGTGGGGGTGGCAGAGCCTTCTTCTTCAATTAACAAGATTTTTTAAGTAAACGAGCATCAGCCAGTCCTGGTGAGGACTTACACAGCTCACATGGTGAGCACACCAGGAAGGGGACTTGAAGAAAGTAGACCCCAGGGACAATGAGCTCAGGTAGTGTGATGGGTGACAGGGAGGGTCACAATATCCAAACTGTCTTTAACTTAAGATCCTTGCTTCCTACCAAGCTCTTGTTAGGGGAGCTTGGATCAGCACAGCCAAGGTCAGTGGCATCCACCTGTTTCCTGGCTGCTGATGTCACAGTCATAGTGTTGGATCCTAAAGTATAAAAAAGAGAAACGTGAAGTGACAGCTAGTGGCAGTCTCCTGCTTTGACATCATTAACAAGCCACCAAAGAGTGGGAACATAATTTGGAAATGAAAGGGTCAGTTTTTCAGGTTGGATGTAGCAAATGCTGGCCGTGGTCTTGGGTGTTGTTTCCTTCTCAATTTCTCGAGCTATGGCGTGGGGATTGGAATTGAAATAGGCAGTGCCTTCAGCTTGTTCTGATTAATAGAAAGCATTTTATACAGCGCAGTGTCTACTGCAGTGCCTATGAATAACCGCAAAGTTTATATAGTTTTAATATGTGTATGCTGCATTAAGCACTGTTGTTTATATGCATGAGACTGCTATGGTCATAATTGTCATATTAAATAGACATCATTTTCTTCAATTTATACGTAAATAACTGTGGATTCAAAGAGGCTAAGGAACTCACAGAGGATGTGTAGCATCCCATGGGAAGAAAATGCATAGAAAGAGCCACACATGCTATAGTTATAAAGATAGTATCTGCCCCGGCTTGTCCACTGATCAGAGTCAGGGATGCCCACTGGAGAACATGTGCCTAGAAGCACACGAGTTTCAAAGGAGGCTTCTCTTTCAAGCCTTGTTTCTAGGCCCAAGCCGTTTGCCTAATTCTGACAGAGAAAGAGACTTACTCATTCCAGAATTAGGGAGTTGGAGGGGGAGGGAAAATACAGACAGTTCCTTCTCCCTGCTTCCCCTCCATTTATTTTCTTTGTCAGGGTTCTTGGGTTTTTTCTCAGAAATAGTGAGGGGATGTAGATAGTATGGCCTTCACCGCCTGTTTCCCTTTTATAGCCCCTGTTTCTCCAGGAATGTCTCCTCTTATGGGCAGATACTAGCATTATGCCTGGTTCTAACTTAAAGCTTGGCACACACACAGTCTTTTGTATTCTGCATCCAAGCCTGAGAAGTTGGGATCATCCTCTGTGCATTGCAGATGAGGAAACTGTAGCTGGGACAGGCAAAGCTCAATCCACTCATTGACCGAAGTGAAATGCGTCATTTGATCCTGGTTAGGCTTTCAGTTCACCCCTAGAGATAGCATTCCCTTCCAGAGATGCAGGCTGGAATGGGTCCTCCCGAACAGTTTCTACCCATGGCAGCAACAGCACTGAAGTTACATCTTTGATGCCGCCAACATCTCACGGCTCATGTTTCCCAAGCAGCCTCAGGTCCACAGAGCAAAACTGCCCTTGGTGCTTGCAGGCTTCAGAATTCACTGAGCTCAGTTCTCATGATTGGCCATCAAGACAGTACAAGGTAGAAATTCATCTGGGGCCAGGTCTTCATGGAGCCGTCCAAGTCTGACCTTTAATATCATCGTTAAGCGAATGATACACATGCCAATGTTGTTTGGGTGAGCTATGTTCAAAGTGTTAGATACTCAGGTCTTGAACCTTTCACAGTTTTGGCACAGCTGTGTCAGCATTTCTGCACTTGTTAATGAACAGGAACCATCACTAGAAAGAAAGCAGGATACAGGCTGACCTGTGAAGGTCTGGGGCCTAACCTAGTGGTCACCCTTGTTCATCTCTGACTGTGACCTTTGTGCTTTTCTGCTCTCTGGAGAGGCCATCCTGATTAGAGGTGTGGGCCTGGAGGAAGAGGGCACACTGGTAAGGAAAATTTGTGGTTAACACCAGATACTTCTATAAGTTAGCCATGGGCCTCTTGTTCTTGAGAGAAGAAAGAACGTGGCAGGTAAGAGAGCTAGAGGCCAGCTTAGGTTACCCAGACTCCACTTCCCTACTGAGCGGTGCCTCCCCTTTCCCTCCCATCTCCACACCAGGTTTTCCATGCAGAGGCCCTGATCTCTGTGAATCCGTCATGGAGAACAACTGTAGAGTGGGTTAGAGCCACACGGGAGAAGAAGGCTCCTGACGTGTGTGGTTGGCTTTCAGGTGCTTACAGACCCCAGCTTCTGACCAGAGGAAGCCTTTCCCAGCATGACCCTCCTGTCCTTCAAGATCATTTACCTCTATTTACACTAAATAGAGGCAGCTCCATTTTTGAGTTCCTGTATTTTGGGCAAGCCAAGCTGGAGGTCCCCACAGCCGGTCCAAGCA
Source organism: Arvicanthis niloticus (assembly GCF_011762505.2). Lineage (NCBI taxonomy): Eukaryota > Metazoa > Chordata > Mammalia > Rodentia > Muridae > Arvicanthis > Arvicanthis niloticus. The sequence goes on along the minus strand of NC_047663.1, from coordinate 85,545,357 downwards.
GGCGTCAGCTGTCCTGGAGATGGTCATGTGGAAGGAACTCCCAAGCCCGCTCCTCTATAATTAAACAAAAATTAGAAGTAATGATAATTTATAACATTTTGGAAAGTGATGCTTTTAGAGAAGCTAGAAAAATTTACAAACAACCTCTGGAAACCGGTCATAGTGCTACACACCTGTAATCGAATTCTTAGAAGGCCAAACAGGAGGTTTAAGTTTAGCAAACAGCTTATCTCCCAGAAAACACGTGAGGTAATGTTTATGAAATATCACCCTGTCCCCTTCACCAGGCTGTGGGGTGCTGGCATGACTGAACATTGCTGCTGGTGGCTGGGTCACCCTGCCCCCTCCTCCCCTCAGTAGGGTAGGAAACCACTATCTAACCTTCCCTCTGCAGGTCTGGACAGAGTAACACTCTATAGATGTGTCCAGTGACTTTAAGTTTTTATGGTTTAAGACATACCTGTATATGGAATGGACACAGTTTTCTTTAGGAGGAAACAGGCAGAGAGAAGCAGGGCATTTTCCCCTAAAGTTGTAAAAATCAGTTGGTGACAGGGCTGGGGAGCCAGGTCTGACCCTGCAAGTCTCTTCTGAACTGTTCTACACTAAATATTCATTTAAAGAAGTAAGGATGGATACGTGGATAGCTACGTGGGTAGACAGGAAGTGGATAGTTGGCCTGGCATGGTGACATGTGCCTGTAATCACAAAACTCAGGAAGTTGAGGAGGGAGAATTGTGGGAGTCAATCCAGTGTGGATGCCATTTCGAACAAATACATGGGCGAAAATGAGGAAGAGAAGAGAAGAGGGAGCAGCAAGGGGGAGAGAGATGTTGATGAAGGAAGAGGAGGGCGGAAGGAAGGAGAGGTGAGGAGAGGAAAGGAGAGACTAGATATTTGGTAAAGGAAGAGGGTGTGTACGTATAGTTACTTCTGGAAGAATACACTGAAAACTGTGGGGTTTCTCAAGTAAGAATGGAAGGCTGGTGTGCGTGTGCGTGTGTGTGTGTAATCAGAAGAAAGACTGCCATACACATTATACTTTATTTTTTGCTCCTTTGTCCCCTCTGAATTGCCATAATTCTTCGGTGTGAGCACATTTTCAATGTCCCTCTCTCTTTCTTGCCTTCTGTCTCTGCACACCCTTCCATAAGGATCAGAGCCACACTGCAGAGAAGGTGCAGGAGATGTCCTGAGACAGGCACAGTCATTTCCTCTCTGATGCTCTCAGATACCTGGGTAGCTCTGAAGAATAGAACAGCCATGCTGAGTGAATAAAGCCCAGATTTTGATGTCTGAGAGCCAAACCAGGGCTGCCCCAGTGGCCTCTATCCAGAACTGATGACCTCAGATTCTCTTAGTGGTGCCCAGAGGAGAAATATTTTCTTTCCTGCTCTTTGTGGGTGTGATAGATTTTAAGTAACTTACATGTTTAGCAGCTTGGAAGTGGTTAAATGAGTTTTGTTTTGCCTCATGATGGAGTAATGTGCATTAAGAACCATAGATCCCACCTTTCCACAACCAACACTGTGGTAAAACTACTAAGCAGATGCTGCAGTCAGGGTTCCTCAGGGCCAAGTGTGGAGAAATCAGGCCAGCATATGACAAAATGCTAGGACTTAAACCTTCGGAGCTTGCGTGATTTTTCAATATTTTTCCCATTTTCAAAATGCCATTTTCATTGTAAATGCTTTATAAATAATGACTTCAATTTCTGTAGGGGAATTAAAGCAAAGTGATCTGTTTGGGTGATAGGATTACAATTTGTTTTTATGTATTAGTTCATTTTGTTTTTAGAGACAGGGTATTAGTATGCATCCCAGGCCAGTCTTGAATGCACTATATAGCCCAGGCTGGTCTCAAACTCACAGTGGTTCTTCTGCCTTGGCTACTTTAATGATGGAATTACAAGCGTTTGCTGCCATGCCTGGCTTCCCCCTTGACTTTATAGTTCCTAAATTTTAGACACTTTCTGTGTTTACTGTTATACTCGGTATCCTATTTAACAAGATTTTAAAAATAAAGGGTGGAGAGGGAAAGAGAGCCGTTGCTAAGCTGCCCATGTTTCAGGCTCCCCTTGACTCGTTCCTGCCAATTGGTTGGGTTGTCATTTCATGAGATTCTCAAATGTGCAGGTCAGCTGGCCCTCGGGAGTAGTGTAGGGGTGAGAAACACTAAAGAAGAAATTATGCCAGCCCATGAGTGGTCTAGCTGGGGAGACAGACCCTTCACCATACAAGTTACAGGTGTCACCCTAAAGTTTCTTAAGAGTAAAATTAGCATCTGTGGCTTCGAAGTCACTCCTTCTGCTCCCCTCCATTCCTGCTCCCTTCAGCTGCCTTTTCTGAGAATGTAAGTGATGTCAACCCATCTTCAGTGTGGGTCCTATGATCAGCATCATGTTGAAGGTGTGTATGACCAACCTTCCACAAGCCAGGGCCCCAATGTGCAGAGCTGCTTTCGGTTCACTGCAGAGCTGGTGCGCTCATGTTCCCAGCAGGCGGTCTGTTTCCCTTCTGTGCCTAACTCAGATGTGTTCTAAAGCTCGCCATATGGCCTTGCAGAAAGAACAGCCGACTTTTCATTCAAAGATCAAAGGATAAATTAATCTGCTTCAGTGAACATGAGAGGAAGGCAGCTCTTTTTTCTTTAGTCTGTATGTTGTGACTCTGTCTACACTGCTACTGCTATCTTGGTAAGGAAGAGTCCTTCTGAAGCCCATGATAGTGACACGGCCTCACGTGTCACTGTGGGTGTGGCACAGGCAGAGGCACTGCAGTGCAGAAGGGAAGGATGGGTAAGGACTGTACAGAGGGAACAGGCCCAGGGATCTGTAACAAAGCAAAGATCCCCCGGGTAAGCTTGGAAGTCTAGGAAACCATCCTGCAAGAGGGAGCTCAGAGATAAAATCCGAGGGGAAAAATCTGTCTAGGTGTTCATATCATTCCATATCGATATTAATTGTGTCTGTCCTTTGGGTTATTGACTTTTTAGAGATCCACTTCCATTCACTTACAGGCCATCCTGTCCCACCCCCATCCTGCAGCATGCTAGACATCGGAGTGAATAAGAAGGTAACAGAGACCATTCTTGAACAAGGCAGCTGTGCAGGAGAATGAAACAGGGGCCAAGACTGCACTTCAGAGAGATGGGAGGCAGGGTAGTGTCTAAGGAGGCCAGATGGGCAGAAAAGGTTGAATGCTGTCCAGAAGAGAGCGGCTGGAGCTGGGGCTTCAAGGGCAGTGTGAATTGTGACCAGTAGACGTGACTGACAGGTGCGTTCAGCTGCTTCAGGAACAGGGCAGTGATAGGTGGGAAACCTTGCTGTACCGGCATCACAGCTGAGTTCTAGGAGTCTTGAGGCAAAGGGTACCATGCAGTGGGAAGGCCCAGGGAAGTCACATGTTATAGGCTAAGGGGACTACTGCAGTAACAAGGGGTAGAGCCTGGCAAAGGGATCACAGATGCAGCTCCAGACTTTTTGTCTACTTAGGATCAGAGGTTACAATGAATACTTTTGGGGGTGCAGGCCCCCATCCTTGGTCCCTACTCCTTCAGTTGGGAGAGGAGAATTATATTCGTCTGTATTTTTCTTTATCAGATGGCTTTAGAAAAGCATACTGGATCCAAATGAGGTGGATTCATTCATCCATTCATTCAGAACAGTTCTGTGCATCCCTTTCTGATCATCGATGCTAAAATTTCTTTGGGGAGTGCACAGGTTATCAAGACCTTTCTCTAACTTCAGGAGCTTTCCATCCAGGAGAAGGAAGAGGTACATACTGATTCCTAGGTGTGAACTTTCGGCTGGTCACTATACCTCCTTCCAGCTGTTGGTGGACTTGAGATTCTCTCAGGGGAAATGCTGGCTCTTACCTAGGACCAACCATCTCTACATAGTTGCCTCTAATTGCAGCCTGAAATTCAATTCCTTGCACCCCTTATCTAGTCACCATCTCTTTAGTTTCAGTAATATCCATCCGAGCCCCTTTGAGCACATGCAAGTGCTTACTTGGCATGCACTGTCTTCTAAGCCCCTAGTCCAGGCTACCTGTACTCTAACCTCAGATTAATGTTACTTCCTTGGAAAGATTTTCTTAATCTCTTTGACTAGACCAAGTGTTTGGTAGTTTCACACTCCCTAACGCCCCTCATAGCTCTTATTCCAGCCATTATTATTTGGCATTTATTTATTCAATAGTTGTAATGGTGTTCATATTATCATCCTTAATAATCAAATGTACAGTAGTATAATTTATATGTAAGACAAGGCCCTGTTTTGATGTGTACTAGCAAATCTTTACAAAGCTTATACAGGTGTGTAACCGTCACCATATCCAAATACGGAACTTTCCCTCTCTTCAAAAGTTCAGCACCCCATCCCAGTCATTCATATGGTGCACATGAGGGGCCAACCCTTCAGATGGCTGAAAAACACTGTTCTCACTGGCTGCTGGGAGTTGCCCCTGGTTCCTCAGGCAGCCTTCTGCTTCTTTGGGAGATACATTCTTTGTATTTCACATGGGTGGCCTTTGGAATCGATGTGACACGTCTCCAGTGAAGTAAGCAGCTGCTCTGAACCCATGCTCAACAACTGTGCCAACACAGAAAGTGTGCTCCTCCACTCCTTGACAGGTTATGCTTTTGGCCAGAGAAGCCTGCCCATGTCTGACTCCCTTCATAATCACCGATGCCTTCCAGAGATACACTGAAGCTCCTGACCAGCAACAAAGCTGGTGATGACAGGCAAATCCTTCTAGCCTTAGGAACTTGGACTTTCGTGTGTGTAGAATGGAGACAATGCTATCCTCACAAAGCAAACCCAGGTGTGTGAGGGTCTATGTTTTCTGTCCCCCTTTCTCTCTGGATCTTCAGGTTTTTTCTCCGTCAGGTAATGGCTGAACTATAGTTCTCCAAGGTGTCTTCCCTCTTGAACCTTGCTGCGACTGGAAAGGAGCCTAAAGTTTTCCAGCACAGGAAAGATTGGGGTAAGAGAATGACGAGTTTCTCTGACAGGTCTTTGCCTGAAAAAAAGGAGGTCTGCTTCAGTGTCTAGAACAGGCCTGTGTTTTGGGGATCACTGGGCTGATACCTAAGCTACGTTGAGACTCATTAGGGCATGTGATAGAGCTCCCGGTTTCTACATGTGACCCCTGGTGCCATGAAGCATGTCCTTTGCTGGGAACTAATCCTCAATGGAGATAAATGAGTCACAGCGTAAGGGAAGGGAGGGGATAGTGTTCTATTTGTAAGCCAGTGAGTAGTCCAGTTAAAACCAGTTCCATTTAGGCCCTGCCTCTGTCACTGAGCAACAGAAGACTCCTGGTGGCCTACTAAATGTGTCAAGTGCTTAAGATATATTATCTCTGTCAACTGACAGAGGTAGCAGCTCTTATCTGTAGATAAAAGAGCATCTTCTTCTTCAATGTGCCTTGATGAGGTCTGGGTGGGCAGAAGGGGACGCAGTGTGTGGTTCTGTGTGGCCAGGAGAAAGGGGTGATGGTGCCTGGTTGAAATACAAGAATGTCAAAATACCAGGAACTCACTGTTATTTTTAATCCTCCAGACCTTGTGACTGGACTTGGTGGCAGCTGGAATAGTTTCCTAGACCCTTGGATTCCAAGAACAGAGGTATTCATTTATTCTGCAGCATGCTCAAGGACAGAGCGGGAAGTGTTGTCAGAAACAAGCAACAACGCTATTCCCAAATCATTACCTCCAGTGCTCAGGGTTCCCAGCAGGGGAATGGATCTTTAGAAGCAGTCAGCAGAGGCCGTAGGCCGTGTCTTCACTGAGCTCTTCAAACGGCACCGTGTGTGTTCTTTTTCTGCAGTGTATGAAGTCAGCCATGTTCACTGATTGAGAGGTATTGTCCTTACAACTCATAGACAGTGGTACCCAGCTGCCTCCTTGACCACAAGCCGCAAATTGCCTGGTTCTGCACCCCCAGAATCTGTGTCATCCTGAGAAGGGGCTGTGGCATCCGGGAGCCCAGCAGACCTCTGTGGATCATGGCTCCCTACTTCACAGTCTAAACAGCAGTGCCTCCTCTGCTCTGTATGGACTGCAGCCTCCCCGTGCTAAAACAGTGCTGTTGGCAGTAACTTGCAGAAGCTGACATGCAAATCAAATGGTGACAAAGAAGAATCGAGAATGGATGAAAGCAAATCAGATAAATGTGTGGCGGTGACAGTGGCAGGCACACCGAACTCACAGGGAGGAAGGACATGGCGGTGGGTGATGTTCAGGGGGCTGCTGTCAGCATAGCTCTCCTCCTCATGAGTGTATGGTTTGGGACATTGGGGTTCAGCTTTCCTGATTGTAAAAATGAAGACACTGCTAGTGTCTCCATCAGAAGTTAATAAGTTAGTTACTTTGCCTGTTTCATTGGTTTTGTTTTCCAAGGCAGGGTTTCTCTGTGTAGCCCTGGCATTCCTGAAACTAGCTCTGTAGACCAGGCTGGCTTCAAACTCAGAGACCCAAAGTGTGTACCACCACACCCTGTCAGAAGTTTGTGCTTACAGAGATGTAATAAGATGATATGTTTAAACGCACTGCCTTGTTCACAAGTGCTCAATAAAACATATCTGCATTGTCTGCTATTGGTCAAGTAGCCATCTGATCCTCTAAAGGCCGAGTGTGGGCGAACCCATTATGGTTTGCAGGCAGAGAAGTTGCAGGGAGTGGCTGGACCACCCCGATGTGTGGCGCCTCCATTTTGCACCCTCTTGCCATGCATGTGTGAGTTCCCAGTACTCACCAGTGAGTGGCAGAGCTTTCTCCGCCTTGAACAGCATCTTCTTTTCCAGCCCAGATTTACCAATCTTCTGAAAAGCTGGGACAGGCTTTAGAACTGCAGCAGATGACCTCAAGGGGGCAGCACAAGCTTGGCAAATCCCGACTGACTGACTGTCTGGGATTGGGCTGAGTTCGCTGCCAAAGCGAAGCAGAGACACTAGGCTGTCGGGTTGGTGCCTAGCTAGGCTTCAAGGGTGGAGGAACAGAAGACACATTGAGTTAGGAAATGTGATCTGTCCTGATGCTCCCCTGACCCCCATTACACTGTCTGATACATACATGGGATGAACTGGACCAACTGATATGAGGGACTCCTCTCCCTCCAGTGATAGGGTACGGGCTGGGGCTGGGGCTGGGGCTGGGGCTGGGGCTGGGGCTGGGGCTGGGGCTGGGGCTGGGGCTGGGGCTGGGGCTGGGGCTGGGGCTGGGGCTGGGGCTGGGGCTGGGGCTGGGGCTGGGGCTGGGGCTGGGGCTGGGGCTGGGGGACAGAGCTGCTATACTGAGTGACCTCTAGCCAAGTCTGCATCTCTAAGACCACTCAGGATTCCAGGACATTTGTTATGGCTGTGCTTAACTCTTCTGGTCTCTATTCACTGTATGGTTCTGGGTCCATGGATGGCCAAGCTCTTGGACCCTCCCCAGATCTCTGAGGCAGAAACTATGTCATTTTAATCAATGGTCCAAGGAAATTTGAAAGACTTAGCTGGTTACAGAAGTCCTGAAGGGTGGGAAGGGAAAGAATATGACCATCTATTGATCAATTCCTACCTAGCCCCAAGTCTCATGCTCCATAAATGCTACCCTGTGTATTTATTTCCCACCTCTGCACTATTTCTTACCTGTCCTTTATGACAAGGAACTAGATCAGGCCCAGAGAGGTCAGGTGACCTGCCTAGGGACACAGAGTACTGGCTAGTACTTGAGGTAGTCTCAGATCTCAGGGCTGTCTGGTTCTATAACTGGGAGTGGCCACATTCCAAACAGCCAGCCTGGGGCTGAAACGCCCATCCTGAGGGTGTCCAGTGTTCACAAGAGTGGGTTCTGTCTTGGGCTTCTACCTTGTGGTCTGTTCTATATGGAGGTCTGAAACACATTTTATTGTTCAACACCTGGAAGCAGTATCTATTCTCGACTATGGTCTCTTCTTGAAACAAATCAGTCCTAATCAGACCAAATGTCTGTGGTCCTTGAGCCGGGATGTTTGGGCTGGAAGTTGGCTAACAGCGGGCAGGAGGGCCAGGGACTGATGCTCTTGGGTGATCCTATTTTTGAACCCCTTCTACCTCTAGCTGGCAGGCCCCTCAGTTCTGCTCCTCTGTGTTTTGAGCTTCACCACGATTTCACCATGAGAAAGGCAGGCAGCTCTCCTGCTTTCTCCGCCTTGGTCACTGGCAGTCACTCCGTGAGGTCCCTTGGGAGGAAGGGCTCAGGATGCTGAGTGAGCAGCACAAAAGCCAGTTGTCACTGAGAACTGCTGCCAGCTACAGCCTTGCTTCTAGAGAATGGTTTTCTCTTGGGGTGGTCTCTGGCTCTGCTGTTGTGTCTCTCTAATGATGGGAGACTTGGGTCTACACTGTGAGTAGTGCCGTGAGGACTATGCCAACCTTGGATCTAGCCCCAGTAATTCAGACACGTGTTTCCCTACACTTCTATCTCCCCACCCTGTCCCATTTCATTCCATCTATAATCTGCTCGTCTCAATTTCTGTACTATTCAAATTAGTTACTTGAATGACTACAAGTCAACAATCTCTTCCCAGACTCAATAGCCCAAAACTTATGGGAGAATTCTCCCCCTAAGGTTTCAATGAGATGAAGAACGCCACCTTTCTGTTTTGCTCTAATGTGCTTTCCTTTCCTGAGATTTCAGTGAGTTTGTCCTGAAAGGCCTTGCCACTCATCCACAGAACACCTGCTTCCTCCACCGCCTGTGAGTGATGAGGACAAAAAAAAAAAAAAAAAAAAAAAGAGGCCGTTCCCATCTCCTTCAGAGGGCCAAATATGGGTCTCCTCCATCTTTTTACTGCTGATAGCAGTACCCAGACTTTTGATGGATTGGTTCCAAGAGCAGAACCATTAACAATACTGGCCATTTGACACAAAGGCAGCTCCTTGGGCTGTTCCACTCTCCTCACACCAGACAGCTCTTAATTCTGGAATCTTCCTGCTCTCCCCACACAGGCATCTGTGTACAGCTAGATAGACACACAGCACTGGCTGTGATAGTACCAACTAGCACTGGCTAGTCTCAGAATTCCCCAATTTGAGTACATTTCCCTCTCTGGAAACTTCCAAGCCCACAACACATAATGGCTACTCTCTACCCCTGTGTGGGCCTTTGTACCAGAGGCTATCCATGGAGATCTCTGGCTCATCGTCAATATGGCCTTATCCACTTGTACCACCTCTGCAGGCCCTCTGGAATATTGTGTTGAATCAATAAATCTGTGACCCAAAAAGAAACGTTGCAAGTGATGTTTTCCCCTTGACTAGGAATTATATTTTTTTGAAACTACAAGCAGGAGCGACGAAAGCTTACGACTCTATGCTCACCAGCAACACGTGAAGCAACGACGTGGTCGTCAAGAGGAGGAAACTAGAAAAACTCCAAAGGCTCCTGCAAATCCACTGGGAAAGGATTCAGTGAAATTAGTCAGCTGTGGGGCTCTACCCTTGTGGATTCGCAAGCTCTGGATCATCACCAGGGCTTGGGAATCCACCAGGAGACAGGCATGATTCACTTGGAAAAGCAGCACACCGAGAGCTGTGTACAGCTGAGTGCAGAACACATGTCTGTAATCTCAAAAGCAGAGGCAGGAGCATCCTGAAGCCACAATATGGGCATATATTAAGACCTTGTCTCAATACACACGGGGAGGGGGGTGTTAGAGAGAGAGAGACAGACAGACAGACAGACAGAGAGAGAGAACGAGAGAGAGAGAATCCACATTAGCTGCCAGTATCCCTTGCATGGGTAGGGGAACAGACAGCAGACACAAAGTGAAAAAAAAAGGAGATTTAAGAGTCTACTTATTTTTATTAATTTATGAACTGTTTTTCCTAAATACTTAGCTTTTTTTTTTTTCTGGAATGAAATAAAGTTGTCAGAGGACCACTTCAGAGGAAAGTCCACAGTGAATGAAATGAAGGACTGGATAAAGGGTGGTGATACCGATACTACTATTGGCAAGCCATCCTTAAGACCAGAGATGTTTACACACTCCGTCTTCTTTACCAATATGCAAATAGGCCAGCCCAGAGTGATAGAACCTGTATTGTCTCTGTTGTCAAGCTCCTGAGCCAGGAGCAAGGGATCTCCCTACCACACCCAAGTGTGTACACATGCGTTCCTCTGTGTGTGTGTGTGTGTGTGTGTGTGTGTGTGTGTGTGTGTGTGTGTGTGTGTGCAGACAGACATGTGTTCTGCACCCAACTCTACACAGCTCTCTGGGTGCTGTTTCCCTAATGGAGTTGTGGTTGTCTGAATGTCTGAAGTGGAGAAGTGTTAGTCTAGACATCATTGTGCACCTGACAACTTGTCGGGTGTGTTAACATGTGTGTGCCCCCGAGCCACTCCATGTGTGCATGCACAGAGTTCAATGAGAGCAGGACGATTCCTGCATGGATTCTGTTGACTCCATTTCATAAACAAGGGCACTGAAAGCATATGAGTTTCTGGCACAAATAAATCCTGGACCCAGTACTGGCCTCTGGGCCCTGAGTCAAAGCAGGGAGGTGCTAAGTTTCCCTGACTCACATCAGGAAATGTCTGCCTCAAAACGGTGCTGAGGGTAACAGTAGAAGCTGTTCGTTGTGGAGTCTTAGGTACATTGTTATTCACATTTGGTGCGGTATAAATGATAAATTTCTTCTCATCCTCAAGAGGCCCCAGTAGCAGGAGCCATTCTTGTTTCTCATAGTTGAAGAAACTGAGTCACAAAGAAGAGAGGTGCTTTGGAAGGATGCAAACTCGGTAGGCTGAAGAAGGAGGTTTGAACCCTGCCATGGCCCCAGAGATCACAGCCACACATTTGCTCTGGCACTAGGACCCAGGCTTCTCAATTCTCTGCCTAGAACTCATTACAGGACACTAAGCTGGTGCCAGTGCACAGTCATTACTCAGAATTAACAACTCGATATGGGTATTTTTATCATGAATATTCAGGCGGCTCTTCTCTGTCTTTCTCTGTCTCTGTCTCTATGTCTGTCTCTGTCTCTCTCTGTGTCTGTCTCTCTGTGTCTGTCTCTCTGTGTCTCTGTGTGTCTCTCTGTGTCTCTCTCTGTGTGTCTCTGTGTGTCTCTCTGTCTCTCTGTCTCTCTGTCTCTCTCTCTCTCTCTCTCTCTCTCTCTCTCTCTCTCTCTCTCTCTCTCTCTTTCCTTTTCTCCCTCTCTCCTGGTTTGTCTTGACAGACTTTCTGAAGCTTCCAGGACTGATTTTGACCGTCTCTGGGTCATCTCAGGGCATCTGGGTTCCCAGCATGTTCTTGGCCTTCCACTACCCACTACTCAAACTCCAAGCCCTGTGCAGCCTGGCCTGCTGCCGCTTGCCTCCAGGGTGGTCAGACAAGTTCCTCCAGGGCTGTGTCAAGAACAAGGCCATTCTCATTTACCTAACAGAGTGTATGCCAGAACCCGGCCACTTCCTTCCCGCTCCAATGCTGTCTGCTCTGTCTGCCAATCACCTGGAACATTATTTATTTACCATTTTAAATTCAATTTAAACAGCCCTGTTCCTAAGAGGAAAATCTATAGCATAGGTTAAAAAAAAAAAATGGAGAAGTAGTATGACTTGCCACAGCAGAAGATAACCCTGCTCAGAACATAAAGCAGAGACAAAGTGCTCACTGCTAGTTCTGCAGCTTGCACAACACAGAGCTTGAATGGAGTGATCACCAGAGCTGGAGAGGTGGCGAGGCAGCCCAGCACCCACCAGACTTTCTCCTCGACGACATAGACAGGACAGGGGAGCTGGTACCTGTGCATTTTGGCACAGCTTTCTGAGCATCACAGGGAATCATACTCCTATGAGGGATCGAGGCTGAGAATCCTAATGAGGTGCTGCAGGAATGGTAGGTACCCTCATCCCAGTGGCTGTCTGGGTGTCTTGTAAAAGATTGCCTTGTGCACAACTGAGGCAATCATACTCCCTTTCCCTTCAGCCTGCCTCTTAGTCTTCTCATAGCAAACTGAGGCTACCGTTCAATCTGAGGCTAGGGCCTACTGGTCAACCCTGCTCTTCAGCTTTGTTAGCGTAAGCCACATAGTACTTTCTGAGCAGATACTGATGTTAAAAACACGGGTGGTTGGTTCCATGGCAACACCCAGAGTATGCTTCTGAGTTTGTGCAATTCTGGAGAAGCTACAGATCTGGTATCCCTGTACCTATGTGGTAATGTTCCTTGGGAGATGCACAGGGCTGCTTGCTGAGACAGGGTTCAGCAACGTGGCCTTCTTAGCCATTCTGTTAGTGGCTACTCAGTATTCACAACATGTCTGGAAACCGAGTTAAACAGAAAAGTTAAGTTGTCAGCCCTAATCCTCGCAAAAGTAAATGGGAGCATTTGGACTGAGAACCAGGCTGACTCTTGGGGGCCAAGAACAGTGTTAGAGAGTCAGGAAACAGAATACAGCTGGAGTAAGACTTGCAGTATTTCCTTCATAGAGGTTTTGTTCGCATTCTGCGGCAGAGAGGAGAGAATTGACCTACCCATTTCCCTGCTCAGAGACTGCGAGGATGGAGAATGTAGGAGCACACTGTGGGTGGAAAGCACACCCACCCCCCATGATGACTGCCATTGACCCTGACAGCAGCCTAAAGCCCATGGTGGTCCCCAGCTAGCCTGGGTGCCTCCACCCATCCCAAGAGTGCTGGGAGAGTCCTGTGCTTTCTCTGTTTTGGCTTGGCAGACTTGCATACCTGCCCCCTCCCAGTTGCTCCAGCCCTCCTGTTTATCCTGAAAACACTCAAGTGCTCCACACCATCATTTAGAGGCCAGAGGGGTGGCTGCCATGGGGCACCAGGCGGTCTAAACCTGTTTGAGCTGTTCCAGGACCTGCTGCCTGCACGTGCCTAGAACCCATTTGCTTGGGAATTAATGGGCCCACGCCCCTGCTAGGTGCAGACATGAGCCGCCTGAGAGGCAGCCAGGCAGGAGAAGGGGATGATGTGATAAGAGAAGGTACAGCAGGGATCTGCCTGACTTGGTACTTGTTGAGCCCTATGACCTTGATCCTCAATGCCTCAGTTTCCCCATCTTTATCTTTTCTTCCAGAACTCTGGAGACTGCCACATTTCACAACTTAGAAGGAGACTGCCACATTTCACAACTTAGAAGCATCTACTGGGGGCAGGATAGTGGACCCTGCTAGTCATATGAATATTCATTGTCTAGTTAGCAGAGCTTCAAACTAACATGTTGAAAATGTGTCAGTCACAATTTCAGAGTAGTGTGTAAAATGGTAGCATTTAGCTGAATGCATTTTCATTTCCTGAGCATACTTCCACAATCAGAGCCCAGAATGCCCTCACTAGCCCTGCCTCGAAGCAGGGTCATGAATGAAGTCCCCATAGTCATGGTTTGTCTTGGTGCCAGTAGATCCCCACAGATGTAGACTCACTCAAGTAATTAATAGACAACTATCTTACCTAGGTCCCTGAAGCCTAAAAGTCTTGCATTCAAGCATATCCTTCATTATAAGCAAAATCCAGCTGCCCAGCCTCCGTGAAGCTTGAGTTCATTTGGTCTCAAGGACATATACTGGAAGTGAGCAAGACAGGAAGTGCAGGTCATGGATAGCAATGGAGAAATTGGTACCCAAAGGCAAGAAGCAGGGATGGGGCTGTAGCACAGAATAGAATGCTGGCCTGACATGCACATCCACAGCACCTGTTTAAAAATATGTCAAACAGTATAGTAAGGTTGGAATCTTCCCTCCCTTCTCTCTATTTCCTTCCAATGACCCCATCCTCTCCCTACTGTGACCTCTCCCTTCATGACCACACCCTGACTGCTCTGTAACTGTCACTAACCCCAGGTACTTCTGCTTTGGGATGGCAAGTGATCTGGGACCTTCTCCAAATCTTTTCTCCTCTATGATATTCAGTATCCTTGTTTGTGAAATGAACAGAAAAGCCAGGTTGCTGTTTTTAGGTTCCTCGGGTCTGGACATTTGACTCTGCTGTAGTTTACATATGGAGAGTCCTTCTTCTTTCTGAGAGGCCATCATTGGTAGGTGCGACTCCTGTACTCAAAGGAATTATGTCACTCAAGTTTTGTGATGTTTTGAAACATAGAAAATGTTCCAAAAATGCTAGATATCTAACAATAACAAGAACACCAATGGCATAAAAATCAAAAATAATAACACTATCATTTAGAAAGTATTTGGTTTCCTTCCCAGCTGGACACAGTACATGCTAATAGTACCTCCTGAGATGGCCATGATGTGTCCCATGGATGGCTGTGGCTATTGGGACTTGGAGAGGCAAAAACATCACTTAGAAACAATTGACAAGCTCAAGACCAGGTCATCTGGATTCCAGAGGATATGATATGTGATTTTATTTTTATATCTTGGCTTTTTCAAGCCAGGGTATCACTAAGTAGCACAGGCTGAACTCAGACTTGATCTTTCTGCCTCAGCCTCTCAAGTGCTGATCATAGGTATATGTCACCACACCTGGCACATCGGATAGTCTCAGTGATGAAACCACTCTCTAACATGGTGACGTGTGTCTGCCCTTTGAAGGGGGTCTGAAAGCCTTGACTGCTCTTTGCTCTTGTGTCAGAACCAATGATGCCACCTGAGGACATAATAGTAACTTCTCTCATAGAAGGAAACTGAGGCACTGATGGGTTAGGGACTTGTGCAGTATGGGTGATTCAAAGGGATTTCCGGGAAAAGTGTGAAAGTAAAACCGATAGCAAAACAAACCTTGTAAGTTTGTGGGACATTGGTGTTTATCACGTGCATGAAAAGGGACATGTGCTTGACTGTGTCCCCTCCCCTCCCTCCTTTCCCCTCACCGGGACCAGCTGCTGTATAGTCCTTAGACTGATGAATGGAGCGAACACATGCAACATACCTGAGACCTTATGACTCCTCCTCTCTGGAGGCCTGGGATGCTGAGAGTGACAAGGTCACAGATCTGTCACTTTAGGAAACTTAAGGCCTGCAATTCCAACCCTGGCCAGAGGAAGGCAGTAAGAAGCTCAGAGAACATCTGCTATAGTATAGCCTTCCACTCACAACAGCTCAAATGTCTTTCTCAATCCCCAAAAGGCTGTTAGTAGGATGATGTTTTATTTGTTGAGATAGAGTCTGCTATGTAGCCTAGGCTGGCCTCCAACTCAGAATCCTCTTGCCTTGGCCTCCAACTTCCAGGATTTTAAGCACATGTCAGCATCCCTGATTTAGGATACATTTTTCTTTAAATAGAAATTGCTT
Source organism: Arvicanthis niloticus (assembly GCF_011762505.2). Classification (NCBI taxonomy): domain Eukaryota; kingdom Metazoa; phylum Chordata; class Mammalia; order Rodentia; family Muridae; genus Arvicanthis; species Arvicanthis niloticus. The sequence goes on along the minus strand of NC_047663.1, from coordinate 85,530,112 downwards.
ATTCAGTATATTTATTTATTCTTCTTTGTAACAAGAAGTTAGGAACCGTGGAGGTTCTAGAATGTTCCTCTCATGTTTTAGGTCTTTTTCACATTGGTGTGATTTCAGTTCACCATGTTCAGTTGCAATATGGTGAATGCATACATCCCAGTATTAAGATACCCAAGTCAACATCCACCCAAAGAAAGATGCTTCTTTCCACAAACAGATCTCATGACCAAGTCAAGGAAGCCTGAGACATAACACATCACTGTTTCCTAGAACTGTGCTGGGATCTATTTTCTAGAAATAGACCCTTCAGCTTTCAGGTGAGTGTCTGTTGGATGCTGGGAAACCATCTCTCCAATGGGCAAAGAGCCAACAGCCCACTCCTGTTGAACACTACTGAAGCTGTTTCTGCCATGGGGCCTGGGGATAATCTAGCCAAGGCAAGCTCCTGCTGGGGTTCAGATTCCTGCTTCTCCAAGACTATTCATTTATCAGTGTCATTGCATGACATGAGGATGACAAGGCAAGCAGACAGATCTCTTACTACAAAATCAGGTTGCCTGACCCTCATAGCATTGACAGGGCCTGACCCTCACTATAGCATTGCAAGGTCCTGACCCTCACTATAGCATTGACAGGGCCTGACCCTCACAGCATTGACAGGGCCTGACCCTCACAACAGTTCCAATGACCTTCAAGGCATTGCCAGCCCCTCATCTGTTGTCTTCATTTATCCTCCCACTATTCCCCGTGTTGCAGATTAGGATGATTCAGAGAGGTGAAGGGACTTGCCCAGGGCCACTCAGACAGAAAGTGAAGAGAGTGGACTCAGAACTCAGTTCTCCAGGATGCTAACATTGTCCTTCTTAGGGGCTATCATTAGATTATCCTGACTTGCAAGTTCTGGGCTCCAGCCCTACAGCCTGAGCTAGAGCCTCACTTTTCTTTCTGCCAGCATCTCCCCGACTCAAGACCAAGCAGACACTGCTCCCTCTTCTCCACTGGGTCTTGCCTCAGCTGACCCCTAATGTAGACCCTGCTCCTGGCTGACTCTTTCTATCGGCTGCTTTCCTGGCAGGTGTATGGAGGTGGGACACAAGCTAAGAGAAGTCATGTCTGCCTGCCCTCTTCTAGAATACCTTTTTCTTCCATTGACTCAGACACAAAGTTACTTTGAGCTCCCACCCTGCCCCTGGCAAGCCTCCGAGGGTGCATGGGCAATCAGACCCGATCTCAGAATCAATGATGTGGAAAATCCAGGGGAACAAATCCTGCTGGCTCTGGGCAGGTGCAGCTGTCATTGTCCCCAGCCCCAAGTTCTGGCTGGCTGGCCCCATCCTGGGGTTCAGATCCAGGCCGGGAGGGGGAGGGTGGTGCAGGTGAACAAGGGACTGAGTGCTATGTGTGCTTCAGCTGGTCATGGCCACACCAGTCCCAGCAGCCTCTCGGCTAGAACAAACCTGTTCCTCATCCTGGAAAGAAAACCCTTTGGACAGAGTGATAGTGCACCTGCCAAATAAACACGTTATGATTGTTGTACGTTTTCCCCAAAATAAATGCCATCCAACAACTCCATCTCCAGGGCAAGCCTCTTGGAGACGTGACCACTCTTGAAACTCAGCCACACACACACACACACACACACACACACACACACACACACACAAAATATGGCTCAGAAGTGCGTTTTCAACCATGGATCCAGTGACCTGTTTTTATCTTGTGTTTCCTCTGTATCCAAAATGTCCATACAGGAAGATCTTCATAAAATGGAGAACCACATTAAGGAAGGAGTCTAGTTCCTCACAAAGGTTACTGGAACCCCTGCAGTTGTCTTGGGCTGTCCTGTCTAGCCTAGAGTACTGCATACCCATCTATCTGTTTATTTAGCCACCTGTCCAAACAGCAAGTCCGTGTACATGTCTAGTACTAGGTAGACTGTCAGACTCTGGAGACTGTTGTCCAGTGCCAGACCATGAGTTTCTGCAGACTGAGCACTAATGCTTCAGCCGAACTTTACGGTGGGCATATGCAGACAGGTCACCCTGTGGTCACAGTGAAGGGAGCTAGGGCTTAGACAGAGTGAACATCCATGCCTCCGAGCTTTGCGTTTCGGTTACCTCCACTCTTTGAGCAGGTGATTTCTCTCAGGAAACACTCAAACTGGGAGTGACCAGATTCATACCTTGAGAAATCCCCTTGAGCTTGATGGGATAGGACTGGAGGCAGAGGCTCACTGAGAGGCTGGTCCAGAGGTGAGCCATGATGATCTGAGCTGCAGAGGATGGTGAGAACAGAGAGGTAAAGAAAAGGATTCAGGAGCCAGTGTTGATAGGACTAGGTGAGAGGTGAGGCGGGGTGGAAGGAAGAGAAGGAGTCTGCATGATACCCACATTTCTGAGTTGCATAACTTGGAGGACATCACCTCCATCACCTCCCATTAGAAGAGGGATTCTGGAGAGTAAATTAGCTTACTGAGTGGTACAGAAATTAAAGATGCTGCCTGGTAAAGGGCTTAGGCATTCCTGTTTCAGGGGATGATGATGGTTTTGAGGACTCTAGTAAACAGAGGGCTGCAGTGGGCTTTGAGGAAGAAAAGATGTCCTCATAGAATTGTGGACCTTTGTCAGTGTCTGAAGACACCTTTTTATTATCACAAGTTGGCTAGAGATAAATACTACATTAAATATCTCATGGTGCACAGGGAAGTCCCTCTAGCCAGCTATGTCAATACAGCTGAGGCTGCAGAAACTCACCACAGGGAAGCTGAAGAATGACATGTGATCACGGCAGCTGTAGAGCCGGATGCTTGGTTATGCTCTCTCGTCGCCACTTAGGATCTGCGTGGTTATGAACAAGTTACTTAGAAAACTCTAGGCCTCCTGTTAAAGCAGCCAGTGCATATCGCATGTAAAAGACATTAGCAATTAATAAAAGATACATGCTCTCTAAGACTGGCTACCAATTGATGCAGGTGCCCATGTCCTGTGAGGGCAACAATGATGACCCTTGTCATCATCCAGCTTCTACAAGATGAAGGCACCATGAAATGTGTTTTACATGTCACATGACTGAGTCTCAGAGACATTGGTGGCAGCACACAAAGCACAAAGTGTAGAATAGGCTCATCGAAGTTCTCTCGGGCCTCAGTTAAATATGCTATTGGTAAAGAAACCAGCACTACAGAATAGAAACAGACATATACTCGTGCATTCACTAGGACACGGATAAACATGTACCATGGCTTACTGTGTGGACCTGTCTTAGTCAGCTAGGTTCTGTACCTTATGTAGCCCATTATCCACAGGCTGAGACAGATTACAAGAGAATACAGACAAGGGATGTACATATCTCCATTAGCATGTGAATTGCTTGACATTTCTAATGGCCAGAAACTTGTGGGCTTTGGTTCGCTCAGCTTCGGCTTCATCATGAAGAGGTATTGCTATCCTCATTCTACAGTTTAGAGACTAGGGTTGTGAACGAGTCAGTAGCTTGCCCAAAGTCTTATGTGGTTTGTGGTAGAGCTAAGTTTTGAACCCGGTCTTTTAAACTCTAAAATTCAAAGTGTTAACTACCCAGAAGACCCTTGTATTAGGTACTTCTCTGTTGCTGTGATAAAACACTATGGCCAAGGTAAATTACAGAAGGAAGACTTTACTTGGACGTATCCTTCCAGATAGATAAGAGTTTATTACAGTGGAGCAACAGCAGGCGTAGTGGCTGGAGTCCCATCTTAAGCCACAGGCAGGAAGCAGAAAAAGAAAACTGAGAGTACCGTGAAACCTTAAAGGCTGACCCTAGTGGTATACTTCTCCCTGCAAGGCCACACTTCCCAAACCTACCCAAACAGTGTCGCTAACTGGGGACCAGATATTCAAACATCTGAGCCTATGAGGAGCATTCTCATTCAAACCACTACACTTCATCTGCAGTATCAGCTGCACCCAGCAACCTGCCTACTGCCTCATTTGTTTACCTCAGACATATTTTGGGATGCTGTTCTCTTGAAATGATCAGAAGTAGGCCCTGAGTTTGCTCAACATCAGGGAGAGAAGCCTGGTGGGATCCTGGGAGATGGCAGCCAAATGCTTGTCCTCATGGAATCTGAATATGGTACCTCAGTGAGGTACCTCCTACCCACCTAGATAGGATCTCTTGCAGCAATGTGATCTCCGGTTAGAAAAATATAGATTTAGTCTGTTCTCTGACAGAGGCCGAGGGCCAGCATGTATCAAGACATCAGGAAGAGGGACTGGGAAACAGTAGTTTCATAAATGCTGTTCCCTGCAAATGTCTAGCAAGTTCGATTGCTCTCTCTGATTCCCTTTTCAAGTAGAAAATAGAAATCAGTTGAAGACTTCAAGGTACTTGCATTTGAACAAACACCAGCAAGGAGACCACAGGCTTGGATACAGATGCTGGGGCGGAGGGGGTCCTAGGGTTACACTGGGTACCAATGGAAGCGCCACCAAACGGCTAGCAAGTCTTTCACATTTATAGCCAACAGATTTTTTGGCCTCGTTTACTCTCCTTGCACTCTCTGAACATCTCTCTAATGCCAGTCATTGCAACAGCAAACTGGAGACAGCAGAGATGCCTCCCATTTTAAAGGGATACACTGACAAGAAATCGTTTTACAGACTGTAGAGTAAGGGTGTGGCACCTTCCCTCCAGCCACTGTCTCCACAGGCACTGGGAAATGGGCACATGTGAACTTTGACACAGGCAGAGTGTTATGAGATGGGAGGGTTAGGTAGGCCCTCACAGTCAGCAGGAGGGGATTCAGAAGGTTTCTTAAGTGTGTTGTCCATTGAGCAGAAGATATTTCCATTAGCACAGTCAGAGAGTCTTTAGGTGGAGAAAACCAGATGTCATGATTTGGGAAACTTGCATGTTCTGATTTCAGTGTGAGCATTAGCATTCACAGAGAAACATCAGAGCTTTTAGCAGGGATGGACCTGAGTCACCTCCCAGCCATTAATTCCTCCATTTATTCTGATTGATATGTATGACATGCCACAGATATCATATTTGTGCTTTTTGGCATCAGCATGGTGTAGGTACCAAGAGCACCCACAGGGTACAGAGAGAGAAACTGAAGCCCAGAGAGGGAAAGATGGAGCCCACAGGGTCACAACCAGTGATCCTGAGCTGACTGAGTGACTTTTGTTCTGCCACCTTCAACAGCATGACTGAGAGAAAGCCAACAAGGCAACTTTACATGTGTGTATAGGGCCCTACTCTCAGGATGAAAGTGTGAGACCACTTTTGGAGAGTGGGGCCTCAGAGGTTTCCTCCTAAACCTTGTCTTGTCCTGTGCCCAGCACTGTTGGGTTTACAGCCTCAGTGGCCAACCTGTGGGTTGAGAGACCTTTGAGGATTTGTATATCAGATATCCTACATATCCAATATTTACATCATAATTAATAACAGAGAAATTATAGTCATGAAGTAGTAACAAAATAATTTTATGGTTTCGGGTCACCACAACATGAGGAACTGTATTAAAGGGTGGCAGCATTGGGAAGGTTGAGAACCACTGGTCTGACTGAAGCCACCTCTCAGACTCACTTGAAAAAATTTAGGTTACTGTGTGCATTTCCTTAATGTGATCTGAAGCCATTGCCAGGCCATTTTACACAGAGCAAACAGGCTTAGTGAGATCACTTGAGTCACAGAAAGACTCAGATTTGAAGCCAGACTGGGTTGAAGGGCTTAGAGTTATGGGATGTCTGAGATGTCTGAGTTGAGGCTGAAGACAAGTGGAAGATAAGCTTGGTACCGTGGGAGGTGACTTGAGCTGGCATGGTGACTGCATTAGGGCATTGCATTCAGATTTTGGATACTTCCTGCAAGGTTAGAAAACTTTGTCAAGAATCTGGTGGAAGTTGGAGACGATCTCCAAATAATACATACTACCACTCCCACGTGGCTTGTTGCATACAGCCTCAGGGGTCTTGTGGCCTTCTCTGAAATCAGCCTTGGTCTGCATACGAAAGAAGCTCTTGGGACCAAGCACATGGTTTAGCAGGTACAAGCATTTGCTGCTTTCGCAGAGGACTCTGGTAAAATATAAATACATATTTTTTTAAAGTATTCCTGGTCTTAGGAATGTTGTATGACACAGATTCAGTATGAAGTGAGTTCTGGGAACTATTTTGATGTTTGCTTGGTTTTTATTTATGTGTGTCTGTCTGCTGTAGCAATCTGGCAGAGGGAGTAAGCACATAAGGCCAATGAAGAAAGCAAGCCTTGGCCACTTGAATCCCTGAACCCGAACCTGAACCTGAACCTGAACCTGAACCTGAACCCGAACCCGAACCCGAACCCGAACACGAACACGAACACGAACACGAACACGAACACAAACCCAAACAGGAACCTGAACCTGAACCCGAACCCGAACCCGAACCCGAACCCGAACCCGAACCCGAACACGAACACGAACACGAACACGAACCCGAACCCAAACCTGAGCCTGAACCCGAACCCAAACCTGAACCTGAACCTGAACACGAACCTAACCCGAACCCGAACCCAAACCCAAACCTGAACCCGAACAGGAACCCAAACCTGAACACGAACTTGAACCCGAACCCAAACCTGAACACGAACTTGAACCCGAACCTTAACCTGAACCCGAACCTGAACACGAACACGAACCCGAACCCGAACCTGAACTGAACCTGCTGGACCTGTACACCTTTCCTGGTTTTATAAGCCAAGTAACTTTGTTTGGTTATGTATGTATGTACGTACGTATGTACGTACGTATGTATGTATGCATGTATGTACGTATGCATGCATCTCTCTATTTTTATTTCTATTTCTATAATGCTAGTTTCATGGGGGTATCTCACCCCTGTAACTAAGAGTCCTAACTAATGCAGAAGGCCGAAGTATAAGGAAGAAGAATGGGAAGAAGATGGAACCCAGGCCAGTTCAGACCCATGGACCTCTGAGTATCTATAGCACTCTTGCTATAGGATAGGTGTGGAGACCTCCTCTAGGGGCAGCCAGAGAAGAGCGCTTAGGGAGCCAGGGAGTGAAAGTTCGGGGAGGAGGGAGGTGGAGGAGAAGGCTCTTCTACTCTGCTCCTCTGGCCCATCACAAGGATGGGGAAGTGGATTCACATAGGCAGAGTGTCAGGATTTATGTGCTCAGCACCGTGGGGGTGACTCTGCACGCCATGCAGAGGAAGAATGGGTATCCCATGAGTATTTGCATTGACAAGTGGGATATTAAATGCATTTGGTTAGCTGTGAAATACTTGGTGTCAGATGCATTTTTGCAAATCAGTCTTCATCGGAAACCCACCAAAGGGATTAGCTATGGAAAACAACCTTTACAGCAGCAGCAATGACAGAAAGCAAGGACACCTCGCTTTATATTGTGAAGTGTGACAACTTCACTCAGGCACTTTATATTATTATTAAACTTACTTCGATGGAACCATGACGACACATCTGATTTCCATGTTGCTTCTGGAGTTTGTATGTGTTGATCTATTGGTAGGATCACAGGAGCTATGCTGGGCATGTTACACTCTTTACAGTATGGACTCCCCACTCCCCCTTAGGAAGTAGATACTATCGTTAGCAAATGAAGCAATTAAGGAACATTCAGGTGACATTGCTTGACTTTGTGCATTCTATGTTGACTTTATTTTCATTTTGAGATTGTTCCCACGCAACCTTATCCCTAAGCCCCACCCTCATCACCACCAGGCTCTCATGGTCAAGACCAACGTTGAGCCTCCAACATGGTTGACTTTTGGTGGTATTCTACTGGTTGTTTGTTTGTTTGTTTGTTGCCAAATTGACACAAACCTAGACATATTTTTGGAAAAGTAAATCTCAATTGAGGAATTGCCTCTATCAGGTTTGTCTGTTTTCTTGGCTACTGATTGATAAGGGAGGGCCCAGTCCACTCTCAGTGGTACCACCCCTGGGCAGGTGGTCCTAGGTTATCTAAGAAAGCCAGTCCCTACATAGCTTCTGCTTCAGTTTCTGCCTCCAGGTTCCCCCACCCCACCCCCCAGACTTTCCATAATGAAGAACTATAAGCTCTAAGGTGAAATAAACACTCTCCTCCCCTAAACTGCTTTTGGTCATGGTGTTTTAGCACAGCAATAGAAATCAAACTAAGACAGGTACCAGAGGCAGACTGCACCGTGCCTATCACGTGCTGTGCCAGCTGGAATACGGGGCCGCCATTCTCCCTTCTCTCAAGTATTTCCAAGTTCAGGTTGCCTTGGGCCTTGAACGGCTGCAGAGCCCATTAGGAGCTTAAGTAAGTCTGTACATTTTGCAGGCTGGTTGCCTGAATTCCGGACTACCTCTTTGAGGATGTTTATATAGAGGCCTGCTGTGGAGAATATGGCATCCTCCTCTAGCATGCCCAGCAAGTATTTGCTGCACAGAATAACAAAGATGCTATCTCCTCAGGAAGAGGTCAGGTGGGCCTGCTGTTCTTCAATGATGTGTTTGTGTTCTCTAAGCCTGGAGTTCGTTCTCTAACTTTGGCGTACCTTTCACACATACAGGTACACCCTGGTCCTCTTCACTTCATCCTGTGGGAATGAACGAGAGAGAGTGTGTCTCAAATATGGAGGTTGTCTTGCTTGTGGTCCTGTGAATAATAGCATTCTGTGTCTACCTCAGGGGTCTTGTATTGTTTCTCAGAACTGATGATAACACAGCAGATAAAATGATCAGCTTGAAATTGTAGACACAGCATAATAGTTGGCTCTGAAGTTTTTCTGGTTCATAGAAATAAATACACAAGCCTTACTTGCTTCACAAGGTCAGAACTGGCCCTGTCCTTAAGAAAATCCTATTCTTGGTCTCTATACCAAAGAACGGGTCAAGTTTTATAGGGAATAAAGCAATTAGTCTGAATGGTCTTGGTTTGAAACCTATGTATTGGTAAAGGGTGGGCTTGTAATCTTATGGGGCCCTCCATATTCTTATCAGTAAAATGGGTCTAATGTTTGCTCTTAGGATTAACATGGAGATTAAAGAAGATACATAATCTACAAATGTCTGTATTAGGATTTCCATTATTGCTGTTATATTATGCTGCTCCTCCATTTAAAAGTGCTTGTGTATGAAATGCCAGTAAGTAATTGTTGACATAGCATAGAACAAAAGAGATTCAAATCCAATATAATACCCTCCAAATGATGTCTGTGCTTTTGACATTTTTTTAAAAGAGTGTCAATCAAGTGGATATAATATTGCAGTAAAATATATTGGATGTACCTCTGAGCCTTAATATTTGCATCTACAGAAAGTGTGACCTTATCCACTGCTAAAAAAAAGTTTTTTATCTCAGGAAGTGAATGGATGTCTCTGGAGAAGTCAGAAATAATCTCAATTGAAGGTGTCCCTGTCCTTGCCCCCACCTGCCTTTTATCTTCTAGAATCTTAAGAATGCTGTCATTCCAGTGTATAAAACACCAGTGTTTATTTTAACAGAAGCTAGCGTTTTCGATGACTTACTAACAGCACATTTTAAAAGATGGCTGTTCTAATGTGGTATAGAGCCTCAAAATTATCAATGATAGATTAGCGTAAAAGTTTCATGTCTCAGTGTCACTTCTCCGTTTTCTGTTTGTGTGACTTCGGTTGAGTCTTAGTCTTTTGAATTTTGTGGTCTGATTTTTAAAATAATCAGAATAGGGTCTGGCTGGGGATGCCATTCAATTGATACAATGCTTGACTAGCATGAAGCCCTGGGCTCAAGCCCCAGCTTGTAATGATCAGGCATGATCAATAAGACTTGGTATTGATACACAGCTGTAATACTAGCACATGGGAGGTAAAGGCAGGTGGATCAGAAGTTCTAGGTTATCTTAGCAGTAAGTTTCAGGACAGTTGAGCTACATGAGACCCTGTCAACACACACACGCACACTTACTTTAGGATGACACTGGTCACAATTAACAACAGTAAGTTATAATCACAACTGACTCCATGGGGGAGAATGTATAAGAGAAAAAGACAGCAACATGCCTCTGGATGGACAAGAAATTCTAAGCAGTATGGAGTCACTCTAATCTTCTGACATGGTCTTTGGACTGTCAGAGCTTAAATGTGCCTGCCTCTCACCTAGGGACTCCTACACAGGGCTTCTAATTCCCTGTTTCTCAGAGGTGTGTAAATGCCATGTAATCTATGGAAAGCATTGTTCTCATCTATCTGGAGATTTATAGTGAAGAAAGCCTGTTTTCAATGGTTGACAAATTACTGAGATGGCACCTAGATAAACGGATTCTTGTTAAACCAATTGTGCTTGTCTATTTATGTTCTGTGACTATAACAACATACCCGAAGCTGAGTCCTTACACATAAGGAAAAGAGTTTTATTAAGTGCATAATTTCAGAGTGAAAAGTCCAAAACCAGTAGCCAAATCAGTCCAGCCTTTGTTAGGAGCTCTCTTGGTTGCCTTCACCACAGGAACACATGCAGAGGGAGTGATCACATGGTGACCCAAGAAGCAGAGTACATTCTGGGGTCACGAAAATTATACTGTTGTCTTACGAAGGGCACCCCCGTGTGACTAAATACTACATACTTTCCACAAAGCCCCACCGACTAAAGACTCCATATCATTTCCCAACAGGGCTGTGCTGGGGACCAAGCCCCCGACACATTAACTCTGGCACACTCAGACCATAGGAAATGTACACTGCCAGCCCCAAGAGCTTTCTTCACAAAGGCATCCCAAAGACTCAGATATCAAAGTTGGGGGTGGAGAATTTGATCTGGTACTGAAGAAGATCAAAATGCAAATGTGTGGAAGAGCTTTACACCCCGAAATAATTTAGTAGGCCCTTTCTATGACTGGGCCAGGACTAGTCAAAAAAGGGCCCAGAAGAACTTGTCAAAAGTTTGATTAAGGAAAGGTTCATTATCAGTTAGGGTTGGGGCCTCCTTTTCCTGTACCCAATCCACCTGCACTAGACTGGCTCTGTTTGTGACTGTTTTAATTTGAATCTTGGGTTCTTACAAGTCTCCTCTCTGCCTCTCCGTGTTTCCCTCTCCCTCTCTATTTTTCTTGCAAAGTCCATGCTTATAGGTGGGAGAACTCCATATTGTTAAGACATGCCTGTTTGTTTTGTTTTCAAACTTAATCTACAGATTTAAGGAAATCCGTACCAAAATCTCAGCAAGTTCTCTTGTAGATATCAACGAGTGGATTCTCCCTACGGACTCTAGGGAGAAGTAAAAGACCCCAAAACTCTAGCACAATATTGCAAAACAAAGTCAGAAGAGAGACATTTATTCAACTTCGACTCCTCCCATAAAACTATCATGATCTGTGGTACTGGTGAAAGGTAGGAAATAGGAGCAAACAGAAAGTCCGGGAATAAACCCAGTCAGCTCGAGTGTTTGTGCGCATGTGTGTGTGTGTCTGCGCGCATGCGTATGTGTCTGCATTGTAGAAGCCAGGGCTTCGGGCACGTTAGATACCTTTAACACTGAGCTATATCCGAAGCCTTGGGTTTGTTGAGAGAGGGTTTCACCGTGTAGCTCAAGCTGGTCTGGAATTCCTCTTGCTTGTGTGTCCCTGTACTGAGATTGTAGGTGTTCTCCCACTGTAAGGCATTATCGGCAGGTCTTTGGTAAGAAACTATGAACCTCACAACAGGGGAAAGAAATGGTACTGGAAAAATCAAATATTCACGTGGTGACAAAAAAGTAGATAAACAAGTTACAATTCTTCATTAAAAAGAAAATTAACTCGAAGTTGATCATAGATAGAAAACACTGAAATGTAAGAACTTCTGTGAGATAACAGGGAAAAAAAATCAATATGAATTTGGGCACGGCAAATGACTTCTTAGATACACGACCAAAGCCACAATTTGTTGCACAGATTTGCAGCAGAAGTTGGCTGTTTTTACGGTAATTTTATTATGTACGTATGGGAAAAGATTAAGGGACCTTATTTACTGTCAAATGGATTGTAGGTTCTTATAGGCATTAATAAGATTTAAATTATGTTACTGTTGCAAAAACTGTAATTATAATAAAAAAAGCCCTTCTTCCCTGTTTCCTTTTTTCCCTTCCTCCTCTTCCCTTCTTTCTTCCTTCATTAGAAATGAAAAACAGGAGCAAAACCAAATATCTGCCCTAGGAAGTGTTGATTGATGGCCTCCTTGGAACCAGGTGATTGGTGTGCTGAGTGACTTTTAGAGCTTAGATCACCTGTAGAGGAGGCAACCCAGCAGCCTCTCACCTGAGCTCATGCCCAGGAAAACAAGAGACACTCGCCCACTGAGTTACACCCCAAGCCTTCAGGTCAGGCAGCCTGGAATCAAGAGGTGAAGTTCAACCTCCACTCCAAACACACATCTCAGTATCATAGGGAGCTGTCCTGAATCCCTGGCCTGTCTCTGACCTTGGGACCCTCCCCATTCTGGCCAATGGGAAGTGGGATGAGTTCTGTACTATAGACTTTCCATGTGTGTTGGGGAACTCACTAGAGACATCTGAAGCTGTGAGGCATAGCATGACTCAGGCACCTCTAAGACATTTCAGGAGGCTAATTTAGAAGATCTGATCCCAAGTCAGATGGGAGTTAGATAACAGAGCTTTCTGGAAACTATGGGGGTTGGGAGTCTGGTGACTATCCTGTGTCTATAGGAAACAGCCTCTAACAAATGGCTGAAATACAGGACAAGTGTTTCTGGATCTTTCCAGGTTTTTCCCAGGTGAAAGCAGGCAGTCTGCAGAGCTGCATAAAGTCCCTGGATTTCTGAGTAATAGCGATTTATTGACTATTCTTAAAGGACCACACAGGTCAGATGCAGCTAGAGAACCGTCCTTCCTTGGTGTACCTTCTGAACAGTAGGAACAAGTCTTTAATTCTTCTTGGGTCAGGAAGAGAGAGACAGAAAGATAGAGAGACAGAGACACAAAGAGACTGAGAAAGACACAGAGAGATAGAGCGAGAAAGAAAGAGAGAGAGAGACTGAGAAAAAAAAGAAACAGATTCCAAAATGTGAAGAAACTTCACTTCTGAGCCAATGTTTTTTCTTCTCTCAAAAATATACCTCAAAGACTTAGGCTAAAACAAATGGAACCTAAGTGATTTCTTTTCATATTTAGGTAGCAAATGGGACTTGGGTCTAGGCCAGTGTGTGTCATCCTTCCCAATGCTGCAGTTCTTTAATGACCTTCTCATGGTATAGTGACCCCAACCATAAAAATTATTTGCATTGCTACTTCATAACTGTAATTTTTGCTACTGTTGTGAACAATAATATAAATATATGTGTTTTCTGATGGTCTTGGGTGACTCCTGTGAAAGGGTCATTTGACCCCTAAAGAGAAGAACCTAAAGGTTAATCCCTAAAGGTCGAGAAACACTGGTCTAGCCCATGTCACTGAGAATGTGGGAAAAGTAAAAGCAAAAGCATATTGTTGGCTTCACTCCGTTGAAGGCAGAACCGCAGCTGGACAGCACATGGGAGCATCCTCCCCTTTAACACACTTGGAGGACGTAAGTGTCCATGGAAACAAAACTATCAAGAAATGTAGCCATTATGAAGAAAATCTGGGGGCTGGAGAGCTGGCTCAGTGGTTAAGAGCTCTGGCTGCTCTTCCAGAGGACCTGGGCTCAGTTCACAGTTTACAACACCCACATGGTGGCTCACAACCACCTGTAACTCCAGTGCCAGAGACCTGATGCTCTTGTGGAGACCAGGCATGTATGTGGTAAACATATATATCTGCTGGAAAACATTTCTACACATAAAATGTATTTTTAAAACAGGAGCAAAACTAGGTTGCTATGCTCCTCAACTTAATCAAGGATCCAGCAAAGGCCACGATCCATTTCCTATTGGCCTTCAGGGAGCAGAGTTCAGATTCTAGATTCTACACCAGCTACTTGCTATGGCCTATGTAATATTAGATCTCACTGAGCCCCTCACAGGTCCCTCAGAGGTAAAGCGCTTAGAGAAATAAAGCACCTACTGCAAGATGATTATGGAAAAGAAATGGGGCGAATAGAATAGCTCTCTGCTGCCAAATACTCCGTGTATCTCAGGAATACATCACCTCAGTTAACCCTATTGCTTCATAATTAGCATTCTTAATGCTGTCAGGATGTGCACAAGTCCTCAATATACAGGAGACGCTAAGTTAATGGTTAGAACAACGATGTCATTGTTATCATCATTGTGTTTATTATAAAGACAAGCACATTCCAAAGTGCTGGGGACACTTCTCTGAATCAAGCTACCAGCTGCTTCGGGAAGCCTGGCACAAGACCTGTGCTGTGAGAGTCATTCTCTAAAACTCTAAAGCCCACTCTCTGAGCTTTTCTGTTTACCTTTGAATATATTAAGGATCTTTGGAAATAATTTGAAGCTTTTTCTTCTGTACGGATGACTTCACATGAAATGCTTTTCCAAGGACTGACCATGCAAAATCCACTAAAGAAATACCTTATTGAAATCATTACAAAGTGTCAGCGTCGGGGGAACCTCTGATTGCAAGAACTGAGTGTGAAACAGTCAGTCCAAGGGTTAAGAGTGAAGTAGTTGAGAGATGGTCCTGCATACCCGAATGACAGGCGCACTTCTGAGAAATCTCAAGAAATGTGAGCATTAAAGATGGCAGCAAAGGAAAGCAAAGGACTCAGTGTCCAGATGCAGAGTCCCCTGGATGTGAGCACGGAGGGGAGTATGGGAGGGTGGGGGGAAGTTAACTGTGGTATCCTTTGGTTAGTGGAGTTGTGGGGGACATGTTCTTTGATTGTTTTTCTCTTTGTATATTTGCATGGTGATTGTTTTCCTTGCAAAGAACTTATATAACATTTATGATGTGATAAACAAACATGTTTGAGAACACATAAAAAGAACTTCATATATAGAATCTCTCTTATAACATATATTATTTGTAATATAACATCCGAAGGAGCCCAATTCTGAGGGAAGAAGAGGCCTGGTATTTAGTGACTCCCGATGTGCCTGTCATGACTAATTGCTTACTTGATCAGACTCTGATAAAGGAGGGGCACCCTCACCCTATTCCTTACAGGTGATCTCAACCAGACCAGAGGGACATAAAGACTCCTTTATCTTTCTCCAGATCCCATGGAGTTTGCTGCAGGTGGGTTTTTTGAGTAGCTGAGGCTGTTGAAATTGAGAAGGCCAGTTATCAGCCCTGGCTGCTGCAGACACTATCATGGAAGCCCAGACCTACCTGAGGGCCTCAGGCCTTACCTGTTTCTATCTGGTCCTCTCCAAGATTCCCCACAGCCATCTGATAAGATGCATTTAGCTGTCTAGTTTGCATGTTCCTGACAATTTTCATTCAAAACATATGCAAATACTGAGGGCAGGTTGGTGGGCACAGAGGTTGCAGTGAAATGCTTCAAACCTTGTAACCAAATCACTCTATTAACCCAGGAAGAGGCCTTTTGATTTAGACTTCTATTTGCATTAAAAGTACTGTTAGGCCCCTGTTCATCTGTACTCCCAGATGGCAGATGGCGGCTTATCTCACCTCTGGTAAAGGTGGAATTAAGCAATGTGACTGGGGACAGCAGTGACGTCTTGGCTTTATGCCAAGGGGTCACTGAAACCCTTCTCAAAGTATCAGCTGGATGTCGGGGAGAGGGTAGGGTTGGGGTCCACAGACTCAGACAGCCCCCAGTAAGTTCCTAAGCCACAGGACAGAAGTCAGGGCCAGGGCTTGCCAGATGCAGGATTCTGGGTCCTCTGGGGCACCTGCCTCAAGTGTTTATACAGTGGCCAGGTCAGCAGATTGAGGCTTTCGCACACAAAGAGAAAAGCTCTGCTTAAGTCCGCTGATGAATGAAGTTCTGAAAGGAGTGGTAATTGGATATCTCACAGAGGCAAGGGACTAATCTGGGGGGATGGGGGGGGGGAAGAATGGGAGGGGTGCTGGAGTGAAGGCAGGAATTTTTCAGAAGTATTTCCTGTTTCCTGGTCCTCCCTTTAGCTGATGCACCCGGACTATCAACTCAGAAATGCCAAAGAGAACATTTATGTGTTCAGAACAGTTGCCCTGGACAGTGCTTCAGATTGCCTTCACTTAGGCCTAGGGAATCCTGTCCTCTTTTCCATGCTTTGCCTTGGCTGCTGTGAACATTTTCAGGATTTTAGACTATAGAAGCCACATTTTGAATTCTCACTGGGCCAGGCTGTCCTGGGTGATAGCAGGGTTAACAAGAACAAAGGCAAGGTCAGGCTACATGCATGCCATGAGACACACAGGCAACCACGCCCAGGACCCACTTAAATCTATACATACATGCCTTTGAAAACATACTGCAGCCATACACACACTGTAATATCCTCAGATGCCCTGCAGCCAGGAGCCACCATGTAAGCCAGAAGCGTGACCCAGGTTGGCATCTCTGGTGGATTAGGACAGCGGTTGGAAGCTGGGGTAGAACTGATGCCCTTGGAAGGACAGAAGTCCAGGGGTTAGGAGGCAGAGGAGGAGGCTCAGTGTACAAAGAAGAGCATAGCTAAACAGGGTCAGCAAGGCCCTGCCTACCTGCCGTAGGAGGGCCAGCATCAGGCCAGGGGAAATGAGGGTGCTGAGGGGAGAGTGTGAGGCAGGACCTGAGCACAGCCATTCACGGGCTAGGCTCACAGGACATTTCCAGCTGCCATACCTACACAGTTGAGTAGGCAGGATTCCATCTCAAGAATCAGACTCAAGACTAATGAAGTAACTTACCCAGAGCCCCACAGCTAAAAATCTGAATGCATGTGTAGATAATGTCTCCAGGATTCTAATACCTGAGATGTTTCCACTTGACACTTGTGAAAAAAGGTAGGAGTTGACCCATCCTCCCTCCATTCCCCGCCCCCCTTGGTTACACTTCTTTTCTTAAAGGACACACACCTGGGTGATTGCCTGCCTCTACTCACCCCCAGGACTACAGCTGGAAGAAGAAGCAACAGCTGCAGGGTGTGAGAAGGGGCCAGAACTGGCTTCTCGGCCTTGCTATGGTATACTTGACACTTGGGGCAGATAGTTCTTCATCCTGAGGGCTGGAAGTCTGGAAGCAACATATCAGCAGACTGATGCCTTCTCACTGGATCCCCACAGGATAGGGAGGAAAAGCCCTCTGATGCCCTTTTTATATGATCCCTTCTTAGGGTCTCTACCTTTCTGACCCTCAAAGTTTCTACTTCCTAATACTGTCACATTGGGGACCAGGATTTCAACCTGCGGAAGTGGGGAAAGCAAGGGTTGCACCTGGGGGAAGGCACAGTGCCTGCAGTATCATGCTTTCAGTTCCTGGTGTGACAAGGACAAATGTCTCCAGATATTACCAAATGTCCTTGGTAACATCACCCTCAGGTAAGATCTTCCAGCTAGCTGGGCAGGTAGCTGGGGCAGTCTGGAGGAGACGACAAGCCTTTGGCTCTGCTGACAATTTTCAATGCTTGGGACAGACCTCTCCTTTTGGCTTAGGCGCTGACCAGGTGCAGTGGATGGACAAATGGCCTTCAGAAGCTTTCTGAAAAGCCTTCTCGGTCTTGCAGGCGCTGGCCCCGCCCTCCCCCATGGGCCACTGGGCTGCCATAGAGACACTTTGTCCAAAAGCCCCCTTCTATCTGTACCCCTGGAGCGTGCAAATTCAAGGGCCAATTATGAAAATGAAAAAAAAAAATCCAAGTCCTAGCCTCAAATGAGTAGCTTCCTTTGGCACTTTGATCCTTTGGTAATGAGTGCCTGGCTACCAAGAAATTCCAGGAATGCAGCCTTGATATTGAAAAGAAGTACCTGCCCCAGAGAGGGCCCCTCACTGTCCTGGCAGACCTGCCCCAGTGATGTCCTGTGCATCTGCAGCAGCCATTCCCCAGCTGGGCAGGAACCTTGCTGGGGTTGGCTGTCCTCTCTGGGCCCTGGGCTTGTTTCCACATCACTATTGAAGGCTGCCAACTACAGTGCCTGCCTCCTGGGGAAAGCAGACATCTCTATGAGTATTTGGCTACAAATCAGGAAAAACAATCCCTAATCTAATGTTTTTAATTGTTTTACACTCCTTTTTAAAGTTTGTTTATACATATGAGTATTTTGCCTGCATGTATACAAATGTACCATTTGCATGCCTAGTGTCCCCAGAGGTCAAAAGAAGGCATCGGATCTCCTGGAACTCAAGTTGACAGATAGTGAGCCACCATGTGGTTCCTTTGCAAGAGCAACAAGTATTCTTAACCACTGAGCCATCTCTCCAGCCTCTCTTGTTCTCTTTCTTATCAAGCATCAAAACAGTGATATTCCTGTCTTAAAGATGAATAAGCTGACGTCCAGAGAGATGAAGTCATTTTGTCAAGAGCTTGAAGCTTACAGTGAGGTTTGCTGTGAGTGGAGCCAGACAGCAGCCTCTGGAGCTGATGCTTCTCAAAGTGGCTGAGTGGGACCCAGGGTGGTAGGATTATAAAAGAACCCCAGAGAAGTGTCTTAACTGGCCGGTGCATAGAGGTGGTGTCTTTTTATTTTGGGTAGTGTTTCACTACGTAGCTCAGGTTGACCTAGAGCTGTGGTCCTGTCTGTTTCTCAAGTTCTAGGATTACAGGCCTGCACCATGATGCCCAGCTTAATTCTTTTATCATTACAAAAGAGCTTGCATGGCACTCAGAATATCAATTAGTAATGACTCTCCAGGAATCAGTGCAGCCAGGTGGTTTAGGGCCTAGGCTCAGATCCTGAGGGACCAAAGATGTGTCCTTGCCATCTGATGCTACCTGTCCTCCAGCTTCTTCCTCTGTGAGCTGGAGATAAATGCCCATCTCACAGAATTCTCAGATCTGTGGAGATACAATGTTAGGGAGTCACTTAAGGCTTTTGGAAGAGAGGAGTCCCATGTAACCCAGGTTCAGGTCACCAAACCTTCTGAGACTCATAGTCAAGTAACAGAAAACACAATTCCACTCTGGGTCAAGAGCTGTAGGTAAAGCTCGTACCATGAGCTGGTGCCTGATTGCAGGTGGGGCAGGATGCTCATCTGGGTACCAGGAGCCATTCCTTAAAGTCAGGCTGTGTGATAGGAAAACTCCAGGCCTGAGACTGAACTTGTCTCTGGAACCTTGAAGGAACAAAAGGTCTCAACAAGAACTTTAAATGCTTGCTGACTATACCCTTTTGTTCCCAGTAGCCCTGTGGCCCTGGAGACTGGGTGGGAAGAAAACAGCTCATCTCCTCAGGAAAGGAAGAGAATTGCAGTTGTAAGGCCCCAGGGGCAGATCCCTCCTCCTCCTTCCCTGTGCCCCGTGGTCCCTTTTAATACACAGTACCTTTATGTGGCACTCACAGTAGACTGATTGTGAGCACCAGGGACTGGGGCAAGGAAGGACCAAAGGGAAACATGACTAATAATTGCCACTCTTTCTGAAGGACTGATTGCATGCCCAGTGCCTGGCAGAGGCTTGCTCGGCATTATCTCATTTAAGGTCTGTGAAGATGTGAGGCTTATGTTCTGTTCTTCACGAGGAAACGGAGTTTCAGACAGGTTAACTAGTAAACTCAAGGTCACAAAACTGTCAAAAAAAAAAAAAAAAAAAAAAAATAGAGCTAAGATCCAGTTCCATCCAGGGCCTCCAATGGTCTACCTTCCACAATTATTCCTTCCTTCGTAGAGTTATGTTTTATAAGTATTTGGTCAGAGCAATAAGAAAAGTAATGTACTAGCCGGGTGTGGTGGCACACACCTTTAATCCCAGCACTTGGGAGGCAGAGGCAGGTGGATCTCTGTGAGTTCAAGGACAGCCTGATTAACAAAGTGAGTTCTAGGACAGCCAGGACTGCACAGAGAAACCCTGTCTTGGAAAACAAAACTAAATGAAGAGTTGGAGGAGGAGGAAGAGGAAAAGGAGGAGGAAGAGGAGGAGGAGGAGGAGGAAGAGGAAGAGGAGGAGGAGGAAGAGGAGGAAGAGGAGGAGGAGGAGGAGGAAGTAACTAATACAATCCTTGTGAGCATCCCGGTGCTGTGTCCACTTACAGAACAGCAACTTACATCTCTGCTCTCCTATTCAAGGAACGGTGGCAGGCTTTATTTTTATGTATTGAAGAATAACAGATTAAGTGAATGCATTTCACTCTTACACACACCTCTCACGTCTCCATCTACCTCTGGCTGTAGCGTCTCCCCATGAGGACTGTCAATATCTCAGATGCCACTCTGCTCACCCTGCTTGAGTAGCCAAACACTTAATGGTCATGGGTTTAGGACAGGCTTTACTCAAACCCTGGCTTTGTTTACTCACTCTGTGAGCCTGGGCCTGGCAGTTAAGCTTTCTGAAATACAGCTTCTCTGCTGCCTAAGCGGGGATAATAGTTCCAAGCTCCTGAGGCTGTAGCGGAGACTCAAGAAACAAACACACACTTACTCTCTGAGCTTTTTTTTTTTTTGGAAAAATTATGCTATGCAGCTATGTGCCATTCCCATTCATTCTTCACCCTCTTACTGCTGCAGAACCAAAAGCTCCAGTCTGGCCAAAGCACAGGCTGTGGTCAAGTACATAGGGTACCCCTCTATCTTGGACCTGGGACGGTGGGCTGCTGTTGTGGATAGCCCTGGCCTTGTATTTTTGATGCTATTTCCCCTTTCTGTTGAAGCCATTACACCAGAGAATTCTAGTGAACCTTCTGCCCATCTTAATTTGTAAAATAAAGGCTGGAGCCAGTGATTGGGCAGAGGAAGGGGAGGTGGAAAAATAAAGGTTGGTGGGAAGAAAGCAGAGAGGAAGCAGCAGCAGGAGAGAGAGAGAAGATGACTGGGAAGCAGGAGGAGGAAGGACAGCCACAGGGTCTGGAAAAATCCTCAAGTTATAAGGGTCTCATAGCTGGGGAACAGAGTAATGTAGGGGCATCTGCCCAATCTAGGCTTACAGAATATATTCATAATTACTGAGTTGTGTTTTCATTGACTGGTCCTATTTGGGTTGGAGATTTAAATATCTCCCAGAACAGGCTGCCATTTTTAACAAACTGGTACCTATAATCTATCTATAGATTAATTCAATAGGAGTCCACACAACAAGCCCAGTTCTTCATGGGACTCATTGATGGGAAATCCTTACCTATGTCCCCTGCTCTTTTGCCAGGCCTACCATGAAAAATGGCCACGAAATCTTCAGCTTGTAGAAGGTGGCTCATGGGTATCAGGGTTGGGATCAGACCATCATATTGCCATTTATTTGTCCCGTGCTTTTGAAATATCAAGTGGGATTAAGTTAAGGTAAAAATAAGTAGACATACACAATAATAGCAACTCAATAAGACAAACATACCTCTGACAGTCACGAACCAAAGGGAATACGGCAATCCTCGGTGCTACAGATCCAGGTTCTCCTATACACATTGACATTGACACAAACAAACTGTACCTCATAGACCAAGATAGCTGAGGTTCCAGCACACAGACTCATGTTCTAGTCAATAGAGAAAAGCAAGGAAGAAAGGAAAAAAGGAAGAAAGGAAGAGAAGACCATACCTGCTCCTTGTTTTGGTTGGTTTTTTTTTTGGGGGGGGGGGGTTCGAGACAGTGTTTCTCTGTGTAGCTCTGGCTGTCCTGGAATTTGCTCTATAGACAAAGTTGGCCTCAAACTCAGAGATGTACCCTCCTCTGCCCCTCAAGTTCTGGGATTAAAGGTGTGTACCACCACTGCCCAGCTAAACTGTATATACAGCTTCATGGTATAGACTGTCATCTGTACCAAACTGTGAGCATCTTCATGAGTCAGCTGTGATTTTGTGAAAGATCATCCTAGCTGGATGTGTTGCCTGACGGGTCCTCTCATAGGAGGGACTTGGATGATCATAGACCCTCATTTGAATATCCAGCCTCCCCTCCCAACCCAGTTGTATGCAATTCTGCTCCAATTGCATGTGGCCTCAGGAAGGGGCAAGAGTACAGAGGTAAGAAAGGGCGAGGGGAGGAGGCTGTGTTGGCATAGCCATGGGAAACTAAAACTCTGTTTGGGGGGAGGGGTGCAGACATCCCAGTGTGTCTGCTTTAAGGCCACCCAAGCTTCTGTCTCTAACCTACCATCCATTGTTTGGTAAACCTGATAAGCTCAATGGTTCCCTAGGGTGGACAGTGGTGGAATCAGACCTCAGTTTTTTATTAGAACCTTAAGAGGAGAGGGTAGAAATTGCTCGGGTCTTCTCCCAGGAAAGAATTCTGTCAACATATCTCTACCCAGAATCCATTGGTTGGCCTTCCTCACCTGTCCTATTTTGAGGAAGGACACTACTCTGTCTGGCCATCCTTGGTCTAGACAAAGACCAGGAAGTCTAGACCTCAGTAACTAGAATGATTGTGTATTGAGGAAAAGCTTGTAGCCACTGCTACCATTGAGAAACATGCCTTCCACCCTTGGCTCTCTGTATTGTTGATCTGCACGATGTAGTCATTATTTTGTTAGGAGATTTAGCTGAGATTCTGTGACATGCCAGTTTTTTTCCTGGGGATGGTGGACATTCAATACCTCTGAAGAAATGCTAATATTCTTGGGACCACATGCTTGCCTTTGAACGTGTTCATTAATAAGCAGAGGACTTACTGACTCCTATTCTCTCAGGTGGTACTGAATCCACCCTGGGGTGACTTCATGTTGGGCAGCATGAATAAAAGCACCTGGTCCCCAATGGCAGCTGAGGAGGCTCACAGGATCAGCTGTAGCCATTACCATCATCCCTGTCTCACAGGTCAGCACAGTGAGACCCACAGAAGTGTAAGCAAGCATGGAGAGTTTCTACTTAGAGCCCAGCTTCTTCCAAGCCCAAGCCCCTATCCACTGCTTGGTATGCCAGTGTGTGGATGAATGCCCCCCGACTAACGCATCTTTGTGGCTGTGGAAATCCAAGGAGAAGCTTCTCTTGAAAGCATGCCTCCTAGCAGAGACTTTATAGCCAACTGTGTTTGGTAGGATGCTGGCCTGTATCTTCTGCCTATGAATAGTTATGGGAAACCCCAGTGATTATCCCAAGGAGCCTATGGTTCCAGGGCTGTGGAGGATGCTGGTTTACTAGTGGGTCAGAGCTTTCCTCTGGACTCCAAGGACCACACTCCTCAGCACCTCTGTAGTGTGGCTTTGCATGGGTCTATCAGAGGTCTTGTATACCAGTGGTCAACACTGCTCTCATGAGTGACATAATTTGTCTTTCCTCTCTACAACTACAGCCAGTGGGCACCATCAGCACAGGGGCTATAGCTGAGGTTCTGGGTTGGCTGGAGTACCCAGAAGGAACCACAGTAATTGCTCCGGGGACTTATGCCAGGAGAATTCAAGAAGGGCCAGCCAAGGAATGCTGCCAACCCTGGCACTAGCTCTGCCTAGAGATGCATTGGCCAAAACAAGGTTCCTTCTATCCTCCCTTTGAGCTCTGGGCCTTAGACACCATAGGATCACACACTAAATCTAGAGGGCAAGAACCAGTCCTAGGAATGTTTAGAAAGTCCTCTGGGTATAGGGAAAAAGCCTATAGGGATGTGAAGACAGAAGTCTACCCTGAGTCCTTTGAGGGCTCTGGTACACATCTGTCTCCTGATGGCTCGGTCTTATGAAAGAAGAGATATCAGAAGGGTGGGGAAAGGAATTGTCAGGGAGTTTGGGGGACTTGAGGCTGAAGCTTCAATGAGTTCTCCATTTTATATTGGGAGCTTGGAGATTCAGAGATCGTTTAAGCCAAAGTAAAACAAATCCAACTATTGCTTTAGGAATTTCTCTGGGGAAATGAGAAGACAAACACCAAAAACTATCATTCAGGATTCTCCAGGGAAATAGGACCAGAGAGATGGGGAGAGAGAGGAGAATAGGAGGGCAAGAAAGAGAGGGGAAGGGGAGGAGAAGGAGAGGGGAAGAGAGAAGGGAAGGATGAAGGGAGAGAAGGAGGAAAGGAGATACAAGAGACTTAGTATGTGTATATGCGTGTGTATGTGTTTAGAGTTGTGTGTGAGGGTACATGTGTGTATTTAGGTATCCTTGTGTGCATGTGTGCACACATATGTGTGTCCATGTATATATGTACCTGTGTGTATGTACAAGTGTGTACATGTGCATGCATACTTAAGTGTGTGAGCGTGCATGTATATATTTGGGTACACATGCCCTCTTGTGTGAGAAGATCTGAGAACAACCTCAGATGTCATTTCTGGAAGCTCTTCACCTTTTTTTAATAAGATAGGGTCTGTTTTAGTCAGAATTTCTATTGCTGTGGTGAAAGACCATGACCAAAACAACTAGGGGAGCAAAGGGTTGATTTGGTTTACATATCCTGAGTCACATTTCAATAAGGTAGGAACTCAAACTAGGCAGGAACCTTGAGGGAGAGGCTTATGCAGAGGACATGGAAGGGTGCTGCTTACTGTCTTGCTCCTTATGACTTGCTCAGCCTGCCTTCTTATAGAACCCAGGACCACCTGCCAAGAAATGACACCACCTACAATGGGCTGGGCCCTCCCCCATCAATCACTAGTTTAGAAAAATGCCGTACAGGCCTGCCTACAGTTCAATCTTACGGAAGCATTTTCTCCAGGGTGTTTCAAGTTGACATAAAACTAGCTGGCATGGTGTCTTTGTCTGACCACCAATTCCCAGAGATCTGCCTGTAGCCATCTTCCCAGAACAGGGATTATAGGTGCACATCACCACACTGGATGATTTTTATGTAGGTTCTTAACTTTCAAAATAGCACTTTACAAACCAAGCCATCTCCATCTCTCCAGCCAACAAGAGTCCCATTTTAAAGAACTGGTTCATGGGGTTCTGCATGAGGTCAGAAAGCTGTAAGCACAGACAAACTTTGATGTTGCCATCTTGGGGCATGAAACACCAGGACTATATGCTATGATTTTCACCCAGAGGCCTCTGGAGAAAAGGGGTAGAGCTATTCATGTCCCAGAACTGTGAAATGGTTTCTGGCCAAAGCTAACCTTGGTTTGGGCTTTTCTCCTCCTGGCTCTAAGAGCCTGCCTTATCTGGCCAGGCCTTATCAATCTATCTTCTCTGTCCTACCTGAACTGTAAGCGCATCAAAGGCAGAGGCCATGTCCTCTCCCAGAGTCCACTGCATTCACACAGTACCTGATGCATAGTAGGTGATCGATAATCACGAGAGGACAGCTTTTCACCTGGAACTTGTCCCTGTGTCATGTGCATCACGTCATCTCTTCCTCTCCCACTCCAGGTCCCCTAAATGCTGGTAGCCACATATTCTTGCAAGACAGAGATATTGACAGGCTGAATGATGCAGTATAAAGCAGGCCTCAGGCTTAATCATAATACTAACATTGGCGTCCAAAGTGTCAACTGGTTTATTTACTTTTCTGTCACCTGTTCATTAACTGTTACAGGCACCCATGTGTGACAGGGTCAGGGTGCTGGATCCAGGATGCTGGATCCACATAGCAGAGAATGGGAGTGGGTTTTTGTCTTTATTCTTCATGAGTTCGCTAAGTAACAATGACAAAACAGTGCATTCCATGGGCAATGAGAGAAGTCAAGGAATAAAAGGACCAGAGTTGAGACTCCTATCCTGAATTAATGGAAGGTCTTCTCTTCTGTCGGAGGAGCTGGGCTGAGTCTAAATGAGAAGCAGCCCATCCAGGGCTCCTTGGGGCAGAGCAGGGTGTGAGCTGGCAGAGAGAAGTGACGTGGGAAAAGTTCCCTGGCACTGCCAGGACAAGCCTGGAGGCCAATGTGTGGCACAGGGAGATGTCCCAATAGAACAATTCTTTGGCACTCCTGCTGGGAACAGGGTATTTTTTTTCCATGACTTTTCAACATCCAGGCCAGCTGTTCATCTGGTTCTTGTCATGAAGAACTACTCACCTTGAGGCAGTTCCCCTGGCCTGCCCTTCCCCTCATTTTGGCTTGGCTCCTCCTTCCTTCAGTAATCCTGAGCCAAGTGGAGAGGGCTCTGGGGGCATGCAATGAGGCAGGAAAGACAGAATGGACAACCCCAGTTAGCCGGAGTTGTCAGGAGGATGCCAGGCTCTCTGTGCTCACAGAAATACCCAGGCAAGCTAAGGTTTTGCCTTACTAGCTCTATCTCTAGAATGAAGGTGGAGAAAACGTGTTTCAGTTAAGTGCAAGGAAACACCTATATCCTGAGCCCTTTAATGAGCCAAGGCTGGCTTCTGATGGGCAGAGGTGAGCACTCAGAATCAGCCTGTACTCTACTGAATCCTCTGTTTACCTTCTAGCACATCACTCGATGAGCCCAATCATATGGCAGCTTCCTCAAAAAGGCTTTCCCTGACCTCCCTTGCCAGTCCCCTTACCTAGCACCCTTCCCTTGTCACCACAGTTGCATCTTCAGTGTGGTTGGACACATGTCCAATCCCGTACCTCTGGGTAAAGTGTGTCTGAAGAAGGCTCACTGGTGAAACACTATTCTTTTATTTCCTGACACAGAAGGCAGGTGGAGAGCGTGGGTTCTAAGCAGGAATAGCGTGCCTTTTACAAAGTCTGATTCCACTGGCTATGCCTCTTTAGGATATTCTTAGGTTTGATGTAAGCCTGTATCACTCCTTCTGTTTCCTCCCTTAGGGCACGAATTACGATCAAGTAGCTCAAGTACCCGGTTAAGCCTGTGAACATTAACTGAATGCCCACCATGTGGCAGACACCAACTTGGTAGAAACCTTCTCAGAGATTTTTATCTCTCTAAATTATCACCAATCATAGCCTGTCTGCACAGAGTTGATGTAGAAGAGAGATTAGAAGGGCATTTGGATTCATGGGCTAACACCTCTTTGTCTGCTCTAACACAAGCACACTGTTTGCTGGGGAGAAAGACTGCGTGTCTGTGGTGGGCTGAATGGTATCCCTCAAATATTTGTCCTTCACCTCATCTTTGGAGCCTGCAGATTATAAAATTAGGGACTTGGAAATTAAGGACTCTCCAGTGTGCCTAAAGCAAAGGCAGATGTCCTCACTAGAAGTTGCAGTGGGAAATGACCAAGAGAAAGTGAGGCAGGGACAGAAATTGTGGAGCCACACGCCAAGGAACACTGGGGCTACTGGGTAGAGGTAAAGGAGAAGTCCTTGAACTTATGAGATACCCAGTTTATAGTGACTTGTTGAGGAAACGTAGGAAGAGAACATAGTGGTCTTTCTATGGCCCTATAGTCAGGAGCACCATAGTGCTGGTCATTGACTAACCTGGATGCTTTAATCCAGGTCTTCTGTCTGAGGGTCCCTCTGTTTAGCAGGTCCCAGGCAATTTTGTTGCAGTGGTTACACATTGCATAGCATACACAAATCCATCTGACTTACATCCTTTGTCTGAGGGGACCAGAGTGGGGATATAGGGCACAATGACAGCAGAAGTATATTGTCACCATTTTCTGAATGAAATCAACCTGTAACATGGGGAAAGAGGTGGTGGAAACTGGTCTTTTCCCCATGGTAGGACCACAGGGAGCCATCCAGAAAGCTGCTGTCCTGCAAGTTGAGCTAGACAGGGACAATGCTTTTGCTAGTGGTATCTGTTGCAAAGTTTCACATTCTTCCCATCAAAGCTTCCCACCCATCTTTGAGCCCTGTTTGTCACCCCTGAAGCTTTGGTTTCCCATCCTCCCCAGAGCAAAATAACAGCCAGTCACTTTCCTTCTAAGGAGGGAGCCCAGGGTAAGGACAAATAGTCTGAGCTACATTGTAATTGCACCCTATAATCAGAGGGAACTTAACCTGATCCTCAGTTTCTTTGTCTAGAAAATGGGAAGGAAATAACAGCACATCATTTGTTTGTTTGTTTGTTTGTTTGTTTAGGATGCAAGCTAGCCATAGGAATACGCATTCTCCATGCATGCATTGGGCAAAACACTGAGACGAACAAGCAACAAGCAGTTGCTTGTCCAATCCCAGCTCCAATTCCCTTGCCTCCTGGTTTATTTTTCCTGGACCTTTGGGAAACATTCATTGCTATTGCCTATATTTCAGGCTCTATGTTAGGCATCTTCCACATCTCACAGTGCAGTAATCGAGATAGCCCTCTCTTTAATGGGGGCTACCATTATGCCTACTTTACAGGGAAGGAAGACAGGCTAGAGAACAGTGTCCTGTACAAGGCAACACAAGAAAGCTAGCTCTTAGCCATCTCAGTCTCCATCCCCTCTGCCTCCTGGGTTTAGAAAGCTGGAGCCCAGGGAATGCCCTAGACTACAGAGTGCCCAGTTCTGTCTTTGCATCCAGTGGCACAGGATAAGTATCCAGTGGATCAGGAAAATAGTAAATGGAAAAGAAATGGATAACGGAGAGTGTTTAGCAAACCTCTAAGGTGAAAGAGGTTGGTTTGGTCGCTCACCTGCTGCCCTTGTTTCCTATGTGACCCTCTGCCTGTCAGCTTTCTTTCAGAAGGAAGAGGCAATAATATGTTCTGAGCCTTGGCCTGGAGTCGGGCCAGGGATGATAAAGAGTCCTTTCAGCTTGAACAGAACCAGCTGCTGCAGCCTGTGTTCAATCCTCTGTCCCTAACGGTGCCCAGTATGGTACGTGCTCCGAGGTATTTGTGGAGGGGGTGAACAACTCTTGCTTGTCTCAGCTCTTTTAGAGTTATTAAAAGTGGAAAAGCCAACTTTGCATAGCTGGCCAGAGAGGAGCTGAGTGCTGAGTGGTCTGGTTTGGAGTAAGTCCCTCCCTCTTCTGTTACACAATCAGCTGAACACAGAGGGTTGTCTAGGTTGGGCCCTGCAGTTGGGAGAGTGCCTAAAAGTTCACTGCTATGGCTTTCTCGAAAGGGGTTAAACCTTGGGCTGTCTGGCCTGGGTGTTCTCCAGCCCTGTCTTGCCTCACTACCTTGCCTCCTGCTGAGATGGGGCCATTAGTTTACTGATAAACAGGGGACACACTCCACCATTGCTACTGCTGCTGCACCAATCGCAGTTGTCTGTCAGCACCCCCTCCCCCCCACCTCCTAGGCCACCTGGGAGGGTGCCTTTTCTCTTCTCTGCCATTTGGAAACCCTGGGTTTGTGACCCAGAGGAACCACTCAGACATAAATGGGGTCTATGATGGAGCTTCCAGAAGGAATATTTTTGAGCCAGGAGGGACAATAACCAATAATGAACAAGTCCTGCCAAACCTAGGGGTCAGGTGGTGTCTGAAGAACCCTCACTCCAGAACTAAGGCTGGAATCTTTTCTCAGGGAAAACATGTGACTCCTCACTTCTTGTTCCATTGTGTCTCACTTCTTTGACCTGCTTCCTTGGTTAGACAATAGGCATAACCATGCACCACCAAGGATGTGCTTTGACGACTGGAATGGCAGACAAGCTTCACTGTCCTGCTCCACTAGAATCTGTCAGTCAAATCTGGATGGATTTTGCATGTTTTAAATAACTGAAGGGAAAAAAATCAAAAAGACCATCTGTCCAGTTACAGGATCACATGATGGTCAAACCAGGTCTCCATAAGGCTTCACTGGAACAAGATACACTGGCTCACTTACACCTTGTCTAACTGCTTTATTGCTGGCCCAAGTGGTTCCTAACCCTTAACTCTGCTGTGTGACACACTCAGAGCTACAGTAGTGTCACCTACCCCACCCATCCTAGCAAAGGGACATTTTTAGATTTTCAGTTCTGCCTTGATGGATGGACATCTCTAATTGGGCCTGGGTGAAAGACTCTGACTTGTAATCCACCCATGTGAAATATTATATCCTTTAACCGATACCATCATTCCAAAAACCGGACTTGGTTATTATCGTAACATTTTCATTTTTGTCTATAAATGTTTGGACTTTTTTTCCTGTTTTTTATCTTTATCATATCCTGGCTCTTGCCTTTTCATTTACAAAGTCTATGAGAATTTTTTCTATAGAAAATCCTTGTTGACCTTTAACCTAAACCATTGAGATCTGCCAGAAAATTTCTTCATCGGACCATTCTACACCATAGAGAATCCAGAAATTGTAGAAACAATCTCTTATGTACTGTATGGAAGCTCCACCTGTCAATTAAAAAGCCTTTGGCCTATTGGCTTAGGCAGAAAATAGAAGGTGGAAAGTGAGAGGTCTGGCAGGGAGAGAGGATTCTGGGATAGAGTCAGACTCAGGAAATGATTCATCCTGAAAGCTGATAGAGACGGTCTTAGGAATTTGAGGAGAGGTACCTAGCCAGGTAGCAGATTGTAGAGTAGAATAAACAGGTTAATTAAGCTATGAGATAGTTGAGGGAATAATCCCAAGCTTATGGCTTAGAACATTATCCATAACAATACGTCTCTGAGTCATTATTTTGACAGCTTGGGAAAGACCAATGTTACAAGAAATCATTTGTAGACCACAGTCAAAACTTTGGTTCTAGAGCTCTCCTTGACTTTGGGAGGCCGTGTGAAATTGACTAAAAACCTATTAGCATCCACGCCTTGCTCTGTGACAGCTTCATCTCCCTTCTCTCCCTTCCTGGATTCTCTAGCTTTCCCCCACTCACTGTGTAGGAAGCTTGTTTGCTTCTCAAGTGTTTCCCACTCTGGGGCTCTGACTTCCCATAGGAGAAATTGAATTGATGGATCAATGGATCCCAAACCAATGAAGAATGAATCCCTTTATTCAAATATTTTCAAGCACCATGCTGGTGGCCAAGTCAGTATGAAGCACTATTTGGCATACTTCTCACCCTCGGGGATTAGATGACTTGGACTAGAATCCAAACTCTGGAGCTTACCCTGAGCCGAGCTCCACATGTCCTGACGGGGTCTTCACTTTTCTCTGTCTCACCATGTTCATTCCCTCATCTGTGAAAATGATCCCAGGTATCTTTACCTCCAGGCCCACTCACTGGGCCAGCTGGCATGGAAGGATGCCATTAGGGGCAGCGTGCACTGCAGCCAGTGACTTCCTCCCCTCCAAAGAGAATAGCAGGGGATATTCTAAAATTTAGAATTTTGAATTTTGTCTAGTTCCCAGACTGAAACAAAAAAAAAAAAAAAAAAAAGTCTCCTGAAGCCTTTGCAGCATCCACCTCCTCCTTTCTTGCTCATGTGCCCTGCATGCCCTGAGGAGTTCTGGACGGGGACTCAGCTCCCACAGCCCAGGGCACAGCCAAGCCCAAGTTCTTCATCCAGGATCAATAATTTTTTTCTTGTTACCTTAAAGAATAATAATGCATGGTCTGCCAAGGCCACAGTCCTCTCTGTCAGTCCCTCTGTCTGCCTCTGGCCTTCCTCTCTTATTGTGTAATGTGCCCTTTACAATGTCCTTTCTGAGTTAGAAACGAGCACTTGGGAAGGGGAGGAGGTAACAGGAGGACTTTGGTGTATTGAGCTCTGAATTTGCTGAGTTCTTGACTCCTTTTGCTGCAGCTACAGTCCCCAAAGCCTGCTGTCTGTTCCATGCAAGAATAGCTCAACTCTATGGACCACTTCCAACTCCTGAGGCCTCTGCACTGACAGCCTCTACATCGTTTCTCTCAAGACACGGTACTCCAGCCTCTTCCCCTTCCCCCATAGAAACCTTGTTCAGTGCAGGGCTGGTCACATGCCTCTCCCTCTCATTTAAACCCTTCTAAGTTTTCCCACCACCCAAAGGATGAAACCTAAATGTCTTTACACATGAGATGCTTGCAGCTGAATCATACATAGCATATTGGTCTGCGGTGTTGGTCTAAATGAGATTGTGGGTTTTGGTTTTGTCTATTTGTTTGCTTGTCTTTTTTTTTTTTTTTTTTTTTTTTTTTTTTTTTTTTTTTTTTTCCCAGTAGGGTTTGGTGCTCAGCAGGCCTTAAGAGCATCTGAGCTAAAATGCCTGCTCCATTCTTGCTCTGCTCAATCCCTTGTATTCCCCTCCCCTTTCCCAGATTAGCATCCAAGCCCATCTTACTCTGTATGTCTTAGGAGGAGGCAGGGCCTGGTAGCCACCCCTCTCTACACCCAGGCAGAGCTAGGTACAGGATCCAATGTGGTCAATTGGATGTCTCCTCCTGAACTTAGAGTCTTGAGGACAATGTAAGGTATGGGTAAGTTGTTCTTGGGCAGGAGCTGAGGTGTCAGTCTCCAATCACATATGTCTACACCTGACCCACTCTGTGTCATCTTAGACCCCACTTTCTGCCTGACTCTGGCTCCCTAGCCTTACCTTTGAGTCTCTGGGTCACTTCATAGCCTTTCCTTCT
This sequence comes from Arvicanthis niloticus, assembly GCF_011762505.2. Lineage (NCBI taxonomy): Eukaryota > Metazoa > Chordata > Mammalia > Rodentia > Muridae > Arvicanthis > Arvicanthis niloticus. The sequence continues at coordinate 85,497,994 of NC_047663.1, read as the reverse complement.
GCCCTCTTCCATGTCCTGTGAGCAGAGTGAACTGATGTGAATAAGCTGTGTACCTTGGTGCCCTGGGCCAGGCACTGCAGCCCTCTGCTCTTTGAGCACCTCTGCTCTTGTGCATCACGACCATCTCTGATGCTGCTGCTCCTCATGGAGAGAGGCTGGCCTTGACATGGGATTCTCTCTCTGAGTGGACCAATGGAATTTTTCTTTACTTGACATACAAGTTTCTTGAGGACTTACTATGGGTCAAGGTCAAGAGGAGGGCATGAGGAGGAGCCTCTCTGAGTGTTGTTACCAGCGGAAAGAATAAGGATTAGGAATGGTAGAAGACAAAATGGACCCTCTTAATGAACACTAATTATCATTAAGTGAGAAATGAAGAAATATACTCTCACCAGGAGGGAAGGAACTCCAGTAAAGCATACAGGACAGGGACTGTAGACCAAGTTTAAGGGGCACTTTCCTTAGTAGGACTGAATGCTAAGTCCTCAATGCTGGCCAAAGAATTCATGCTTGGCATCACCAGCCAATATTGTATTTATAGCCACTCAAATGCCTACCCCTAGAGATTTGCCCTGGTTAGTATGACCAGAAAGGATAATACTTCTACTATCCACTTCTTAGGCCCCTCCCACTCTGCATTCACCCTCAAGGCTGATGTTCGGGTCCTAGCACCTTGCTCTGTAGTACCTTGTCAAGCTCTTATGTCCCCATGCCCCAGTTCCTCATTTGCAGCATGGGGAGAGTTGGAACTGCATTAATCATCTGGCAGGGTGGCTGTAAAGCTGGAGCATGGCATTCCAGTTTTGAACAATTGAAGATTTAACAGCCCCATAGTTCACTGGTTAGCTTGATTCAAAGAATAAATGAGTTCATGTTACCAGTAGACTGAAGGCATTTAAATTACTTTCGTGCTGTTTGTAGGATGAGTGGATAAGTCTGAGCTCTTCAACCCAAAAGGTCCTATGGGACTTTCCCACTGTAGGTCTCCAAAATTATCCATCAAACATTCATTGCAGACCCCTGCTCCCCGAAAAAAAGAAGCAAGACCTCACTGGGCCTCAGGTTGTCTAGTTCCTCTACCAGGCTCAGATCTTCTCCTCCTCCTTCTCCTCCTCTTCCCCTTCTTCTTCCTCCTCCTCTACCATCTCTTCTTCCTTCTCTTCTTCCTCCTTCTCCTGTTCTTTTTCTCCTTCTTCTCCACCATCTCTTCCTTTTCCTCATTCCCCTCCTCCTCTTCCTTCTTCTCTTCTCCTTCTCCACTACCTCCTGCTCTTTCTCCTCTTTCTTTTGGTTCTCCTCTTCTTCTCCACTATGACCATCTCCTCCTTTTCTTCTTCCTCCTCCTCCTTCTTTTCTCTCATATCTTAGGCTTAGCACAATCCTTAATTCCTCACAGAATTATTCCAGACCACTTGGACCAAGTCAGATGCCCAGAATGGACTGACAGTAGTGAGCTTGGCTTGTTTGCCACTCATTCAATTGTTGCTGTGTTTATAATAGGTTAATTGGTACCTGATTTTCTTACAAGAACATACATTTCTTATAGCTAGAGATTATAGGTAGCCTATTTGGTGTTGATTCCTAAAGTATCATTGAAGATTCATAATAAGTGATTTTTATTTTTTAATTTTAGCTCTTTGAGACAGGGTCTCTTATGTAGCCCCGGCTGTCCTGGAACTTGCTATGTAGACCAGGAAGAACTCAAACTCACAGAGATCTACTTAACTCTGCCTCCCTAGTGCTGGGATTAAAGGCATACCCCAACCATACTCAGCATGAGTAAATATTTTAAGAAGTTTGTTAATGTCATTCTTTCATCATAGTAGGCATTGCAACAGACAGTGAATCATATCTTGTCCATGTCAATATCTAGAAGAGAAAATTCTAGGGCAGTTGTGATGAACTACCAGGTTAACAGATGTCTTACTCAGGGTTACTGTTGGTGTGATCAAACACCATGACCAAGGAAACTTGGTTGTATTTGGCCTACACTTCCACATCACTGTCCATCATCAGAGGAAGTCAGGACAGGAACTCAAGCAGAGCAGGGAATGCTGCAGAGGCCATGGAAGGTGCCGCTTACTGGTTTGCTCCTCATGCCTTACTCATCCTGCTTCCTTAATAGAATCTAGAACCACCCAGTGATGGCACCACCCACAATGGGCTGGGCCCTCTCCCATCAATCACTAATTTAAAAAAATGTCCTACAGATTTATCTACAGCCTGTTCTCATAAAGGCATTTTTCTCAATTGGAGGCTCCCTCCTCTCTGATGACGCTAGCTTGTGTCAAATTGGCACAAAACCAACCAGTCGCTGGACAAATCTACTCATTTAGGCAGAAAAGTACATGGAGCTACAGCCAGTGATCATAGTCACACATGAGTCATGAGGTGCCCACTTGGGTTTGATAGAGACAAATCCTTTCTAGTAATATTAAAAACCTAAAAGGTTCCAAGGTCTACCCAACACTCAGTCTACAGGTTGTTAATAGGCCACAGTCTAGAACCCTATAGATACCAAACTCTGAGGATATCCATATAAAAATGACACAATGCATGTATTTAATTGATGCATGCCCTTCTGTGTACTTTTAAGTCACTTCTAGATGACTTAGAGTACCCAATACAATGCAGGTCCTATACAATAATTGTTACCCTGTATTGTTTAGAGAATAATGATAAGATAAGTCTATACAAGGGGCTCGGGATAGCTCATGTGGTCAAGTGTTTGTAACATAAGCATGGGGGCCTGTGATCTTTTCCCTAATCAAAAGCCAGGCATGGCAGCAGCATAAGCCTGTAATCTCAGGTATATGTGATCCTTGGTTTATATGTGGGAGATAGAGATAAGAGCCTGGCATTTGTTGGTCAGCCAGACTAGTCAAAGTGATGACAGTTCAGTGAGAGACTCAATCTCACAATGTAAGGCGGAGTGCAATTGAGGGAGACAGTTATTATCAACCTCTGGCCTCATATGTATGTATACACACACACACACACACACACACACACAAACTCACATGTGCATGCAATTTGTATGTGTTCAATACTGATGCATTTTCCCACAATTAAGAAAAGTTAAGTGGTTCAGTCCGAGGAAGAAGAACCAGTGAATACAGAGGGCCATGGCTGACTAATTAATGGAGGGACTAATTGTTAAATGGCTACAGGAGGGAAGGCCTTGTGTTCTGTACTGGTGTGGCTGAAATAAATAGCTGAGGCTGCACTCTTGGGGAGTCTGCAGGCTGGTTGGTAAAGCAGAAAACAATTAAGCAAATACAGTATTGGTCTTGAGGAAGGTGTTTTCAAAGTCTGTGGTTAATTTCCATGAATTACCATATGAACTAGCCAGAGGCAGCCACATGATTCTGAGACAGGGATGAGCCTGGAAGAGAAGGACCTCCCCTCATGAGTAGATGGAGAAGGACCGCCCCACATGAGTGGATGGAGAAGGACCTCCCCTCATGAGTGGATGGAGAAGGACCGCCCCACATGAGTGGATGGAGAAGGACCGCCCCACGTGAGTGGGTGGAGAAGGACCTCCCCTCGTGAGTGGATGGAGAAGGACCGCCCCACATGAGTGGATGGAGAAGGACCTCCCCTCATGAGTGGATGGAGAAGGACCTCCCCTCGTGAGTGGATGGAGAAGGACCACCCCTCATGAGTGGATGGAGAAGGACCTCCCCTCATGAGTGGATGGAGAAGGACCTCCCCTCGTGAGTGGATGGAGAAGGACCTCCCCTCGTGAGTGGATGGAGAAGGACCGCCCCACATGAGTGGATGGAGAAGGACCTCCCCACATGAGTGGATGGAGAAGGACCTCCCCTCGTGAGTGGATGGAGAAGGACCACCCCACATAGATGGATGAGTGGCTGAGGCTGCTGTTTGTCCACTCTCATCCTTTAGGAGCATGGCTTCTTTCTCAGTCCCACACACAGTGAGCCCAAGATACAGTTGGGCAAGATGGATCTGCAATTTCATGTGCATTAAGTAGGATTTACTGCAACCAGCTCAGGTGTTTTCCCACCGGATGGAAAGCATTCTGTTACTGTTTGTATTTTGGGGGAAACATCCATAGTTAAAAACATCACTGGTTACAGTGTAAATGGCAGACCTTGTTAAGGTATTAATGGCAGCCCCATGGCCTGGGTGCTGAGCATGAAGGAACCCTTGGACTGTTCCTCAGAGTCGAGAGTTTATTAAACACCTGTAAGTCCTCCACTCCCTACCCCCAGACCCACTCCTGATATACACATCCTCTACCCAGCCATTATCCCCAGGAGATGTGACCAAGGCAAGGACCCTGCCAAAGCCTTAGGGACACTATAAGCATTTGTGCTCTCACATCAAGCTCATTTTACCTAGTGGTCCCAGGAGCTTCAGCGATGCCTTTAAGGATATATTTAAGAGCTACCCCCTTCTTCATAAGCCTGACATATTAAATGTTACCTCTTCAGAAAGCTCTTTTGGACATCCTTAACTTAAATTGTGTCCCCAGTCACAATCTGAGACTCCATTCTGTCTTGTTTCATGTCACAGCCATGATGGCAACCTACCATAGAAATAACCCTTGTTTAACGGTAGCACTTGTGTGCATTTTATGGGTTGTTTCTTTCACTAGCTGGTAAATACCAGGAGGGAATGAATGTCTTTCACTGCTCTATGTCCTTTATTCTGGGTAGGTGGAAAGGAAAATCTTAGTGACTGAATGAAGACTTCATCTGCTCTTTCAGATCATTCCCATTCTACAAGGACAAACCCTCCATTGTTAGTGGAAGATGGCACAATGTACAATGTGTTCACTGTCCCTGATCCCAACAGACTCACGTAGCTCTGTAGATGACAGTGTAAATGACAGATCACAGACTTGTACAAGGGGATATCTTTGAACAACCAAGAGCCTTGGCCACACCACTGTGGTTCTAGATTCTGGCTTTACAGCCTCCTTCCCACTGAGCATGTGTCTAAAATCTCCACACATTCAGTCTCCTCATGTACAGTGTGGAATGATTGGTAGGACCTGCTTCGGTGGCTGTAAGGACTCAAGCTAATTTTTGCGAGGTGCATAGCAATCAACATGTATAGTGTTCAAATATAAAAATACAACTGTACTTATATATGGCTGATAGGAGATGCTGAGAGATACTAGGAAAAGCCATAGGAGGTAAGTTGGATAAAAAGTAATAGCAACTGCTAACAGTTTCATCAAAGAGTCACAGACTCCAAGCTCACTTGGGTCTGGACAGGTCACTTAAACAAGTGGAAAAGGCAGAGTGGCCAACAGGGAAGGCTCCATACAAGGGATAACTGCTGATCGGTTCCTGGCATGATTTGGCAGGGACAATCTTGACTCAGCATGCCCAGAGCTGCCACTTCTCATACCCTTTGACGTGGATGACATCCAGATAACCCCATTGTAAGTTAAAAATATGGGAAGTAGGAAATGCATTTAAGTAGTTACATAACAGAGCATCCTATCTAAGCAGTCTGTATGGATGGGTTGTCATTCCCCTCCATCCTCTGCTGGTTGGGAGGTCCAGCCTACTGTACTGGCCAATGTCATGAAAGAGTGTAACACTGGAAGTCACTGTCCTAGAAACACATCAAAAAGACTGTGAGATACAGTTTCTATTGAGTGCATATTGCCCTTGTTCCATGGTCAAGTGTGTAAATTGTCACTTGAATCACCATGTCAGGATGGTTTATTTATACTGGTAAATAAGTCATGTAGTACTCTGCAACCAACCCAAGGCAAGGTGTGTTGCTTCCTACTAGGAACTGCTGGAGACTGATTTTTAGACTTAGTCGACTTCATGGAAATATAATCTACCTACACAATAATGAACCTCTGCTAAGTGTATATGCCCATGAACATTGAGAGATGGTCTCAAGTAAGCACAATTATTGAGATCTAAAATATTCCTGTTATCTCAGAGGGTTCAGTGGAGTCCATTCCAAAACAGACCCCCACCCTAACCTCAGACAATTGCAGATCTGCTTCTGTCCCCATGGTCTGGTTTTGCTTATTCTAGAATTGCATATAAATAAGACATGACCTTGGTGGTTTTGACGTGTTTCTGGTTCTCTTCACACAGAAACAAAAATTGAACATTTCTCTTATCTTTTGTGAGACCTGCTATATGGCTCAATGCATTGTGACTACCCTAGCTGCCCTTCAAGAGAACATGGATTCTGTTTTGCTGACATGGTGCTCTATAAATGTCATCTATGTGTTTGCAGATGTTGTTCAGGGTGACTGCATCTTTACTAATTATTTTCATCCATTTGTTCTATTGGCTTTTGAGAGAAGGATGCTAACACTTCCAGCCAAGGTTATGGGATCTCCTACTTTCTCTTCCCATTTTGTTAACTTTACTCTTTGTATTCAAAGCTCTTCTATTTTTGACTATGCATGAAGTTAATGGATGTTTAATAATAATATACCTACAGAACGTATATCTACCTGTCGCATTTCATCTCTTCTGTGGTCATTTCTAATTTATAATGGCAGCATTTGTTAACCATGTTCCAGCTCCTTCAAGCGTGTTTCCTATACTTGAGTCATTCTTTCCTTAACCACACAGAAGGTTTTCATCATTTAATTACAGTATTTAGTCATTCACAGCTAATGTAACCCTTTGACATGGGTAGGTTTAGAGCTTATTATTTTATGGTATCTGTTTCTTAGAGGGGTTATCTTCATAGTTTTTCTGTTCCTTTGAAGAGATCACAAGGATGTTTCTTACCAGTCAGATTTCAGTTTGCCAACTAAGTAACTTTGCTTTCAGCTCCATTTCTTCCAGTCACGCTCATGCTCACTCCCTGACTCCCTCTCACATTCATAGCCTCTACACATAGAATTTGTAAATGTAACCCGTTATATCCATTCAGTGCTGCTAGTACATACATGGCTTCATGGCTGACCACTTGGTAATGTATAACCAGTTAGGGGGCTCATTCCAAAGGAAGAATATTTGTTCTTCTCTTAACAGTCATTAGTTGCCTATAGCAATTTGTATAGGGGTAGGAACTCCCGAGGTTTTCTCCTTTTACATCAGCTTGTCTATTGGCATTAGCATTGCTCACATCTTTTTTTTTTTCAGGCAAACATATTGTTGCAGTATCATGGGTGTGACTTGCCTGCCATTTCTAGGAGTCACGATGGCATAGCATACTTCCTGACCCTGTAGCTCTTTGGATATTTGTGTCTCCTCTTCTACGATGGTCCCTGAACCTTTAGGTGCAGATGTTGTGTTATAGATGTATCCATCCGGGATGGGAACCCCATGATCAGTTTGGTTGTGCTCAGTATCTTCAACCAGTTGTGGTTTTCTGTGATGGCCTCCATTTGCTGCATTGAAACCGTCTTTTGCTGAGGGCTGAGAGGTACACTTATTGAGGGCACAAGGGTATGTATTTATATCATAGCTAGGAATTGTGCTCATGTAGTAAAGTAGCAATAGTAGGTGCTTAAGAAAAGAACACAGTGTTTTCCCTCAAATTTTTCTTAGGTTTTCTATCACACTTAGTTGACTGAAACAGATAATTCTCTCTATGTAGACTGTTTATCCAATTGCTGATTCAACTTGAGAAGCTGTCTGGCATTTGTCTTTCAGTGCATTTGGATTATGGTAGGATCTAATTTTGGTTTGTCTCAATAATTTGCCATTTTCCCCATCTGTTCCTAGGTGGGATGTGTTAGGAGTGACTTGGCCAGAGGCAGAGGCACACAGTGATTTTGGAATGTATCTGTTCTGCATGTTTCTGCACTTTATTTCTTTTGTGTATTAGGTAGCATTCTGTCTCACTGATATGTATGCCATAGCCTCCCCCAACACACCCCCCCCCCATCTACCTACTCATGGACACTCAGATTAATTCTAGTTTGGGAGCCATGATGAATATAACTATTTGGAGATGGGATTACAAGCATATGCTTTTGAATATTACCCTCTGTATCTTGCATAGGCACTTGATGTCAGAAGTTCCAGAAGTCAAGGACTACTACTCTCAAGTCATAGGTGACATTCCTAAGCTTAGTGGGGTTCTCATTTATCAGGTCCCTATTGTCCCAGTCACCCTAAGATCTAATTAGACAGCTGACGCTTCACACTTTACAGTAAAGGGGCATGGGTGCAAGCATTAGATGAACTATTTTAATGTAAGTTCATACATAGCATGTGGTCTTACACGTAGCCTAACATGTCCATCTCTCTCCTCTTCAGACTCTGTTTTAAAGTGAAAACTGTTGAGTTTCACCTTTCCACAATGTGTATACTGTTATGAAACTTTTTTTTCTCTAGAAATAGGCAAGTGTGGGGAGCCGACAGAAGGCGGCTATCATCCTTGCAGCCATCTTGAGCCATATACCCTGACAAGAGACTTGATTACAATAGCCTACAACAGCTGAGCACACTCTGATAACATCTTGTTTTAGATACCCAGGATCTTCCCTTGGGTGTGTGAGATTTAAAGGTGTGATTTAGAGCCGAGACTTAAGGGCATGACTTAAGGTGTGATTTAGAGATAAGACCTAAGGGCATAATTTAAGGGTGTGACAGAGGTGTGGCTTAGAAGTGAGACATATAAAAGGCAAGAGGCAGACAGAAGAAATTATTAAGTATTAGGCATTTGTAGTAGGCACTTGAGACTCAAGACAGGCAACTAGGATTAGACACTTGGGATTAGACACTAGTACTGAGACTCGGAAAAAGAACTTGTAACTGAGAAAGAGACTAGCAACTAGAACTAGGAATTAGGAACTCAAGACTTGGGACTTGGACTAGGAAGAGAGACTGAAGAATAAACGGGATTGAATCACACTCTGTCTGGTCTCCATTCTTCGAGTCCATCCTCACTCTCTCTCTCTTGCTGAACCCCAACCTGCAGACTGGAGCAGCTTGGGGCAGTGCTGGCTCTAACAATTTAGTCCCCAAGGCTTTTGGCAGTGCTGGTTCCAACACTGATAGAGCAGTTCATGACATTTTGGCCCCTAAACTGGGCTAGTGCTGTCCCCAACATTTTTGGCACCCAACGTGGTGCAGAGCGGCTCGGGCCACAACAGGCAAGTCTAGTTAAAGAATCATAAAACATTCCAGCATGAATAGGGGAAGGATACCTGAACCCTGCCCCTAGCTAGGGAGTTATTGACTGCTGATGGCTACTAGGGGAAGGGAGAATCTCCTTGATCAGTCGTGTGCCCACTGGTAGTTCTTTCATGCTCCTGAGGATGGCCCCAAACCCATGTGGATGTAGGCAGCATTTATTAGACTCAATGGGTTAGCTTTTATTTTGAGTAAGAGGATATGAAGTTGGGAGGGGGATGGGGGATGGAGGGGGATGGGATAAGAGAGGATATAATCAAAATATACTGTGTGCATGTATGAAAACTCAAATAATTAATATTTTTATTGTATTTAATTATTATGATTTATAATTACTGTACTTTATAAAAGAATCAAAACACTCAAATTCTTAGTTTTGCTGCCGGGTTACTGTGTGACTCTGGAAAGTCCCTTGTCTTCTGTCTCTGGACCTTAGTTTTTTCTTTACAGAGTGAGTGAGGGAAAGATCTTCATGGTAACTCTCGGAAGTCAGATTCTCTGAGGTGGGGAGACTCTGGCTTTGGGCCTCCAAGGAGAATTAAGGGCCAGGAAACCTTTTGACAGAGTGACCCTGCCACCTTAGCCTCTCCACCTTAGCCTCGCCTTGGCAAGGCACACAGCCTGTGCCAGTCTAATGTGCACATTAGAACATGTGCGCAGGGTGCTTCAAGCCTGCCTCCTGGGGGTAGGGCCTGGAAGACCAGGCCTTCTTTGGGGCCTCTTGCTGGGAACAGTTTAGACAGTTTCACTGAGGTCAAAAGAAAGATTTCAGCAGACAACAAGAGGCCAGGCTTGCCAAAAGTGAGGACCAGAGCAGCCTCAGTTACCACAGTGAACAACATCTCCTACAGCTGCTAGCCAATCTGATCCTCCCAGCATGCAATCACTCAGCTGCCCCCCCACCCCACCCCCGGAAGGCCTGGAAAGGTGACCTGCTCTGGCCACACAGACAGTGGCATCTCCTCTGGAGAGGGCCACAGGGAGTACTGTTATCCTCAAGCAAATCTCAGAGCAGAGGAATCGGCTCTGTACTCCTCGCCAGTAACAGAGGTGCTTCAAACTCAGCCACTGGGACATTATGTCTATTTCATTCTTTCTTTATGATGAGAGGGGAGGGCATGTTCACATATGATTGCACTATAATATGTGTGTACTCGTGTGTGTTCTTCTATGCATATGCATACATATGCGTGTGTGTGTATATTCATGTGTGCATGTGTGTGCATGTGTGTGCATGTGTGTGTGTGTGTGTGTGTGTGTGTGTGTGTGTACTCTTGTGTGCATGTGTGATTTTAAACATTCTCGTGTATCTCAGACTGGCTGCAATTTGGTATGCAGTTGAAGCTTTTATGTAGCTTTCTATCTGCCTTATAGCTCACTTCTATCCGGACAATTCATCCTAGTTCTAAAAATGAGTGTGGAAAGGAATCTTTATGTTATTACTTTTAAAAATAAGCCAGCTTTACTTATCTAGAGAAGGTAATTGTCAAAGAAAATTCAGTCAAACAAACTGCTATTCAATGAGAGCTGAATACCATTTTCTGCAAAGGGCTTGGAGCCATTGCAAAGCAGGGAGATAAGCAAGCATTAAGGATGAGAGAATACATTCTGCGAAATTTCCCTTTGGGTGAAATAAGGCCTGAGCAGAGGTTGAAAGGGAAAACCTCCCTCGATTAACTGTCACTAAGCACCCTGTCCCCGCATCATCCAGGATCATCTCCTGTGTGCCAGGACAGGCTCTCTCACGCTGGGGAATTCAGCTCTATCTTTTCTGTCTTCACAAGCACGGAGTGACTTTAGGAGGAGGATAATTATCTTTGTATGGCCGTTATGAGAAATCTGAAGTTTGAAATTAAAAATCTTTTTCTTTTCTTTTGGGCTGAGCTGACTCAGTAGGTGGGGTCACTCATTGCCAACCCTGACAGCCTGAGTCCTACCCCTGGCTCCCACCTAGGGACCAACTCCAGAAGCTGTCCTTTGACCTTTACAGGTTTGCTTTAGCTCATGTGAGCTGCCCTCCTCCCCAATACATTAACAGAACTCCCCAGGTGTGGCACAGTAGGACTTGAGATCTACCCAGGGTTCCGTTGGCCTGAATTTCCCATGTCTTGTTTTAGATCAGTGATGCATGACCAAATGCTGTGACTGAGTTGTTCCCCACACCATCAATATGTTAAAATTCTAATGAAACTGGTGTTTGGAGACCTTCACTTCTGTGTCTGTCTGCTGTATAGAGTTTCGGTCTGTCTCTGCCCCTGTGAGGTCTTCAGATCATAAGAATATGATCACAGACACAAAACAGATGGACAAAGCTAACGGAGACCAGGTCCACCTTGTGCCGCCCTCCCCTCTCCTCTTCCATGAGGAAACCACACCCAGTAAGTGCCTGAATTTCATCCAGTAGTGGCAGAGTTCAGATCTTGAACTCTGGACATTGACTCAGCCAGGGCTATCTCCGCAGCCGCTGGAAAAAGTAACATGTGGCCCCTCTCATCAACAAATTAATGGCATCTTTTCCCTGAGATCTGACATTGTTACCATTCCTTACAACAGCTTCATTTACCTGCATCTCTTTCATGAACATTACACTAATATAAACTGATCCAAATACCTCAGGAGGCACAGTCATGGGCATGTGTCTTTGCATGGCCACTTTCAAAGGAAATTCCCAGACAAAAAGAAATCCCAAATCAAACGAGATACAACCAGATGCTTTTATGTTCACTATGAAACTACTCTGCAGAAAGGTCGACACTTTGTTCTTCGTCCAAAAGTGGAGGAGGCAGGAATCCATTTTATGCCGGGCTTAGCAGCCCTGGGCCTTGTTAATATGCAGGTAGAAGAACATAACCTCGATGTGTTCTTTTGCATATTTTTAAGTCAATAGTGAGACTGGACATCTCTTTATATGTTTATTAAATAATTGACTATCTTCCTTGGTGAAAATAGATTTACCTATTTTCTGCTGAAAAAAAAAAAAGCTTACTAATTTACTAATTGACCAGCTCAATCACAATGCTGTGAAGTTTTGAGTTGTACAGTGTATTATTTTCCTTTCCTATTGCTTTCTCTTCTACTCTGAAGATGGAGGTGTTACAGCAGGGAAGCGCCTCCTTTGTAGGCCATGCACTGGAACAGTTCTTTGAGAGTTCCTCTTCAGACAAAGAAGGGGCTTCTACCTGAGCAAGGTGCTAAGTACTTGGTTCTCTCTAGAAGACAGGGATGTGACAATAGGAGGGCTTTCAAGTCACCAGTATGGCTAAAGCTCTTGTGAAGCATTTGCAAGGCTTCGTGATTCATACCAACCTATGTGCATGCACATGCGTATACGCTTTTAGCAAGATTTGAGGCCCCCTTGCAGCCCTGCCCTGCTTGCTGCTCTGTTGCCTTCTCATTTTTTACCACTGCTGTTCTAAGCACTTGCCTGTCTCCCTCTCTCCCCCTCTCTCTCTCCCTCTCCCCTTCTCTTTCTCCTTCTTTTCTACCTCCTCTCCTTCTCTCCCTTTCCTCTTCCCTCTCTCCCTCCCCCTCTTCCTCCCCTTCTCACCCTCTCCTTCTCTTTCTCCCTTCCCCTTCCCCTCCCCATCTCTCCCTCCCCTTCTCACCCTCTCCTCTCTTCCTCCCTTCCCCCTTCCCCTCCCCATCTCTCCCTCCCCTTCTCACCCTCTCCTCTCTTCCTCCCTTCCCCCTTCCCCTCCCCATCTCTCCCTCTCCCCTTTCTCTCTTCTCTTCCTTCTTTCTCTCCCTCTCTCTTCTTCCCCCTTTCCCCCTCCCTCTCTTCCCACTCTCCTTCTTCTCCCTCTCCCCCTGTCCCTCTCTCCCCTTATCTCCGTCTCCCCCCTTCCCCTCTCCCTCCCTCTTCCCTTTCTCCTCCCCTCCCTGCCTCTCCCCTCCAGGCATTTCCACACCGTCCATCTCCACCTATGACATCCACTCTTTTTCCTTTTCCAAGGAAGCAACTCTCCTGGCTCAGGTGACTCTGGGAACCCTTCTCTAACCCCCTCATTTGCGATAATATCCTCTTTCAGTCTAGTCCATCACAGCACATGCACAGACCATGTACTGTTTGTTCTGTATTTCTCTACCAGACCTTATGTTCCTCAAAGGCGTGACTGAAATGTGCAACCATTATATTTTTAACCTCCAGCACAGTGCTGGGCACACCAGGGCTGATTAATAGACATTTGGTGAATCATGAATGCATGAAGGAATGAATGTCTGATAACCCAGAGACAGTCTTCTCCAAACTGTGGCTGAATATGTTAGCTGGTCAATTGTAAGAAGGAAAAGCATGTACCATGAGTGCACATGGAGCCATCAGGACAGATTGCTAGATGGTTTAAAGGGTCTGAGCTTGGGTCAGGTGTCAGGAGGACATTTTAAGGAAGGAATGATCTTTGGAATAGATACTGTGAGAAAGAAGGAGTGGTCCTAGGACCAGCAATCTCTGTAATTCTTATCCATAAGGGTAAAAGACTAGGCTGAGGCTCAATCTGCACCTCGTAACTAAGTATGTCTTTTTGCTTACCCAAAACAGGGGGTGCATAACAACATTACAGGATGGACAGTGTTTATAATTCTGTCTTGATCCATGATGATAAAAAAATTTTGAGAGGATACTGATGTTCTTATAAATGGTTTCACATTCAACAGGACACAAGGCCCAGCTTGAAGGGATGGGCAGACCCCCAAATTTCTTAACTGATGCACATCAGCTTAGCCATCGGCAGCACCTCTGTTCTCTTCTCTTTGCTCCCTGCTTCCTTTTATATAGGAGGTATGATGTGGAAACGAGGAGACATAAGACACATAGAAAATCAGCGTGTTGTATGCCTGAGTGCATGCCAGGTATGAACAGGCAATAAGATTCTTGGTTGGTTTTATTTACTCTGTGGGGTTCAATTTCCTCTTCCTTAAAAGTGATGGCCTTAGAACCAGGTTCCTAGAAGAATACTTTGTTCTCATGCCGGAGCACACTTCTTCACTCTCTGTTAAAATCAGTGGCTTCCAGCACCTGCGGGCAAGTGTAAGCCGTGCCTGCACAAATGCATGTATGCCATGTGCTGCGAATTTTTCTGGCACTTTAAAAATCCCACTGTGGACATAGCTCCCGCATGCTATCCATTCCAAGTGTCATCTCCAACCTTGGGAGTTTGGAAGCATGAGGTTGGAGGTGGGAAGCCTAGAGGGACCTTTTGAGCCATGTTCTCCAAAAGGCTGAATTAAGAAAGGCATGTGAGGTGGGATAGTGGGGGAGAGACCACCTTCTTTCTGTAACTTTGTGTTTTCTAGATTTTGGACAATTGTACCTTGGTTGTTAAAATATATTTAAAAGCGTAAAATCAAATAAGTGAGACAGCAGTGCTATATTGATTTGTAGAAAACTAATAATTTAAGAGGATTTCTCTTAGAAAGGCAGTTCTGGGCTTTTCATGTATAGTCTGTCACTTGATTCTCCTAGAAATGCTGAAGCCAGCCCTTTGATCATCTTCACTAAGTAGATGCTCATGGAGGCTCAGAGAAGTGGGGTCACTGGGCCAGCATCCTCAGCAAATAGAAGGCCCAGGGAGGTTTGGATTCTAACTCAGACTAGATCCAACCCTGTGTTCTTATTCCTTAGCTTGTTTTACGGTCATTTCTTCCTGGTGCTGGCAGGTTATAATGGTGACTGTTAACCTTCTGTCTTTGTACTAAAACTGAATCTACCTCATCACGACATAAAGTCACTCAAGCATGCATGGGCCTGGGGTCAGGGCTGTGTTCAGCTCTTTTCTTGAAATCTAGACTCAGGTAAATGCAATCATTTCTGGACAGAAAAGGACAACAAAAAACAAAACAAAACAACAACAACAAAAAAAAAAACCATCCGGCCATTGCAGGCAAGAGATAGGAATGGTAGGGGTTGGCTTTGGTAGAAGATAATCTGGAGCCCTGACTCTCGTCCACTGTGGAGCAGCCTGCAAGGCTGAGGACTGGGGATAGTGGCTCAGAAACTGCTCCTGGGGATAAAGAGATCAACGGGATTCATAACTACTCTGAAATTCTGTCCATTCATTTGTGTACCCTGTCTTTAATTCATTCATTCTATGTCAAGCAATCACATTCCCTTCAACCAGGGGCTGTGATGATTTCCCTGAAAAGCATCAACATGAGGGTCTTGCCCTTCGAGTTCACAGCCTATAAACTCTAGACAAATGGAGAAAAAACTGCTATACATGGGTCAGGGTCTAATGCTATATGGTTGTTGTAGGCGTGATTTTCCAGAGCATATATCATCCTGTAGCACCTAACAGTGGGGAATAGGCTAGGAGATATACATTGTCAGATGGCTCCCACCATGAGAGCGTCCACACCAAGCACAATGGGCACAACATCACCAGGCAGAAGCATCTTTCATTGTCATATATGCAGTCCACCCTTGTGGATCCACCAATGTGACATATGACCTTAGCTTCCCAGATGAGAAATGAAGGCCCAGAAAGCAAGGGAGGGGCTTGGGGAGAAAGAAAGGAGAGCCTGACTTGGCAACAGTAGGAGACTGACTCCAGCAGTGGGGTTTGTTTTTCTTCCCTGAGGGGGAAGTTTTGGGGCAGAGCCAAACTTAGTTTATGTCACTAAATTAGAGGAAACTCAAGCTGGGTCCTAATTGCTGATTTCTAAGTTTGTGGGAGTTATTTTATGTTAAATATACCCATTATTTAAAAATTTTTTAAATTAAAAACCAGAGAATAAACTTTTACAAACATAAATAATAATTTTCAAATCTCATCACCCCCTCAGTAATTTCACTGCAATTTTTCAATTAGTGGTGTTCTGGATGCTATCTGCATCTGTCCTATCTGCACAGGAGAGATCATATTTAATGTGCTATTGTGAATCTCTTCCCAGATCTGTCTTCAGAGACAGTATGTGGGAAGCTTGAGATCAGTCTCCCTTTTCCCCTGCAGAGAACTAGTGAGACATCTCCCCCAACCCGATCACACAATTGAGCTCAGTGTACACACATAAACACGTAGCAATTGCAAAAGGGATTCCAACTCTCAGCGGTTTTCCTACTGTGAGCAAACCGGTGGTGTTACTCTCAGATAAAACAAGATACTTATCAGTATCCCAGAAGCCCCCCTCACAGCCTTTTCAGGTCCACAGCTCTCACACAAACAAGCAGTCAAACTCAGAAATCTGCCTGCCTCTGCCTCTCAAGTGCTGAGCTTAAAGGCATAGGTCACCACTGCCTGGCCCTGTTGGGATCTTAAAGAGGACTGGCTTCTTTCTCCCAGTCCCTATTTCCACAACCATTCATTCACCTACATTTTGCTGTTAACATCTGGGCACGTATTCCCCAACTATCCCATTTTAAATATTTCAGATCTACACTCAAAATATAGCATTCTTGGATAAATATTTAAAATTATCTTTTCAAGTAGATGCCTGCTTACATTGATTCTCCAAGACAGACAGAAGTTTGACTCAGGTTACATCTGAATCCCGGAGCAAGGATGGAGCTGGAGCTTTGACCTCCCTGCGGACAAGCAAGGACCTAAAGGAGCTGGAGATAAAAAGGTTCTGTGTTAGTTATGTTTCTCACCACCGTGACCAAATAGCTGACAGAAGCAACCTAAGGGATGGAGGATTTACTCTGGTTTCAGAGTGTCAGTCAATGATGGCTGGGGTGGGGATACTTAAAAGGAGCATCTCGAATCATGGCAGGCAGGAGGAAGAGAAAAGGCACAGATAAGAAGGAGCCAGGGCAAGATATATTCTCAGAGACATATACCCTTACTCACCTACTTTCTCCAAAGGCACAGCTTCCTACTCTATCATCTCCCAATAATCCCATCAAATTAGGAATCCATCAAAGAATCAACAAATTCAGGAGGTCAGAGCCTTCAGGATCTGATTGTCTCTAGAACACCCCTCGTAGGCACGGCAGAGAGGTGTGCGTTACTTAATCTCATTGGATTTCTTAATCCAAGTTGACCATCAAAACTGGCCATCGTAAGACCTAAGGAGTGCAAAGAAATGGTCATCTTGGGCCTCTGAGAGTCAAGGAACAGGAAAGGAGAGAGTGGAGGCAGGGCTGCTCCCACTGATCAGGAGGATGTAGAAGTGGTGGCCACCTGAGTTGGAATGGAAGCTTTCTTAGGCCATTGCTCTACATATGACTGTGTCAGGGAACATGAGGAGACACTGTCTATTGAGTTGGCAAGAAAAGAGGAGGCAGTGGCTTTGCTCCTGCCGAGTACACATTCTCCCTGACCTCTGCCCCAGGATGCTGCCCTGGTATTTGGGTGAAGAACATGGCCATTGAGCTGGGCTTACCTCTCTTTGAAGTCTGCTTTTTCTGCATAGTAGCTGTGTGAACTTGGAATTCACTTCTGTGGGACCTAGTTTACCTCTGAACCAAATGAAAACAAAGATCTTCCAGGCTCAGGGGTGGCTGTGGTTGTTAACTAGTCTCTGGGAAGCACTCAGTTCACAGGAACTGATGGCTGATATTGGTACCTCTGCTGTGGCATCCGCCTGGACTAGAAAGGTACATACTTGAATCACTTTTCTGACAGGTGCCGCCCCAAGGTTCTCTCCTTACAGAGAGAAAGAGAAGGAAAGAAGAGGGAATAAAGTCTGTGTAGATCAAGGGTCTGAGCTAAGCCCCGCATGAGGATAAAGCTTAGACCTCTAGTGGTATTTGGGCCTACATGGCCCTCCTGATCCAGATGCTGTTGCCATGTTTCCTTAGTGAGAAACTTCCTTCTGGATTGTTCTCATCAGGCCCTCAATGCCTATTTCCAAGAAAGCATGCAAGCCCTAGGTCTAGATTATATAGAACACTGTTTGAGATGCTGATGGACTTTCTAAACATTTTTTTGCCACCATGTCTTCGTGGCCAAATGGTGACAGTAACAGCAGCAGCTGTCCTTGGATACTGTGGCCAAATGTGCTAGCCACAATGTGCTAGCCACAAGCCAGCGTGGTCCCAGTGCCCATTGCACAGCTTAGACCCCCATTCATGTTGCTGATTCCTCCATGAGCCAGTTTCTCTCTCCTTATGCCTCCACAGCTTCTCCAGTTCTGCATCCAGATCTATCCTTTCTGCCAGGGTCGCCAATGCCAGCTTCACCCAGCTTGAAGACTGCACCAAACTTCCATCTGCTTGGCCTTGACTTCACAGCAAGCAAGACTTGGGGAGAGACGTGTATTATATGATCTGCTGACCTCACATAGATTCCTTTTGATTATAATGTAGCCCTAGTGTGTCTGCACAAAGGCCGAGTCTGAACTAAGGAAACCTATTCCTCTCCTGTCATTGAAAATGGGCCTACTGTAGAGGCCAGCCAACCATTGCATAGGTTAGGGCCATGCATAAACATAGCAAGTCCCTTGGGCCCTTTCGCTGGAGGTTGTTTCTAGCAATGGCGGGTTGAGCTATTGGTCCAATCACTAAACATAAAGATATGCTTTATGACCTTGGGGTGGGATGGGGGATCAATCTTATATTTCACCACCCACCAGAAAGTGACTGGGATAACTTAGTATTTGATGGGTAGCATTTAGTGACTTTTGCCCCCTTGCAAATGTACCCATTAAAATAAGTGAGATTATTATATATGTATATAACATGCTATTTGATCTATGGTATGTAGTCTGCTTTGGGGCATTGTTCTCCCACATTTCCATGTTGAAAATGCAGCCCCTGTAATTTAGGGTTTGTGGATATAAGGGTGAATTTATAAGTCACTGGTGTGCCTCACGCCTCTACACAGACTTCCTGGTCTCTCCAATAATCGGAAAGCCCCCATTTTAGATTTTTATTGATGGCAAGCTATATTTTCAGTGCAGAGACAAAGCATAGGGGGCTGAGGAGTCAAGTACTTTCATACACAGCCTTCCTTCTTCCATCCCTTGTGCTGCTATCTTCCCTCCTTCCAGCTTGCAACATTGGCTAAGGTGAAACAATAAGATCTTTTTGGCTTCCCTCCTTCCAATGCTTCCAACACAACCCCTTTTCCTATGACACCCCAGCTGCTACTCAGAGCTCCCCCAACTCAGACTTAAGGCAAGAGCGGGCAAGGACTCCATATGGTAGGAACCCTCAGACTTCGTCTCCACTGCTGCCCCCCATAAAATTCTGATGGAGAATTGAGTTGGGGCCTTTGGTTTTAAATTGCTGGCTCTCTTTTGAGTTGGCTTGACTCTTTTTGGGTCCCTCCTCATTCCTGGTCTCGCCCAATCCTCATACTCATTGTACCCCTGTCTGGGAAAGAAGTTGGGGATGAAGAGCAGGCAGTGAGGTAAGCAATTTCTCAAGGTGGGGTTCTGGTATCTGGGCAAATATGCTGAGAGTGATATGTGGCATGACAAAAAATCCCCATCTGAGATTCAGAGATCTATATTATAACTCTGTCTCTGATTGCCATGGGTATGGAGTCCCTTGTCCTCCTTGCAGCAGGCAGCAAGGGGCAGACTACTCTGACTTTCCCGGTCTGACATGCTCCCCAACCCCCATCAGCCACTACTACACATGAGACTCTCACTGCAGAAGGATGGGCCTTCTATCCTTTCTGATCTCCATGACTGTACTCTCTCGCACCAAGTATTGAGCTCTCTGTTAGCAGCTGTGAAAGGGAGCTTCTATCATTGCTTTCATACAGCCATGGGAGTCCTGAATATGTGGCCCACACAGAAGCAGAATCTCTCATGGACTCGGTGTTCTCACCCATAATGTGAAAATCAAGGGACAATTATATAGGTAAAACACAGAAAGCTTGTCAAATCCAAATGACAGAGCCTGGCATCCAGAAACCCCGGGGGGGGGGGGCGGGGGGAGTAGATGTGCTTCTCATCATAGTAGTATTGTGGGTCACCATCTCCCTTCTGTCACTTCAGAGAAAGAGTTCACCCAGCTGCCCCTCAGCTTGACCCCTCTCCCTTCTCCACCAGAGAAGAAACCCCGAAGTAGAAGATCTCCCACTTCGATGCACACACATGTCAGCATGCACAGCGTGACCGACTCCAGGGTGTCACTAGTGCAAACAGACCTGTTGCTAATAGCATTGGCCATGGCTGAGGCTATACCATAGTGTGACGAGTACAAACCTCAGAGAGCCCATGCGTGCTTCAGGCATGCCACGACACCACTCTGGCCCTGTTTTCTCATTGCCTAACTGGATTAGTGGCAGCTCTTCCCAGGGGAGTCGCATGTTCACAGCACAATCTTGGGGTTTGCATTAACCCGTGAAGCTGAGTTATGCTGTGCCCTTATTGCATGTGACACAGGTAGGTTCCTTCCGTGGACGTAACTATCCCATATTTTATAGCCTTGTCCTTACACTGGGGGCCTTTGTCTAGCTCCTAGGCAGTGTAGGCATGGGATAGTCTTGCTTCCTGTCCCAAGCACCTTCGGCCTTAAGCTTCAAGCAGGCAAGCGAGAGACAGCACAACTCACAAGGAAGGCTCACATGCTTCTAAACAGCTTTCTCTCTTTCTTTTCTTTTTTTTTTTTTAATTAAAAAGAAAATAAGAAAACCAAACAACACTTCTCAGGGTGTGCTGTGAGAAGACGTTACAGCCATACAAAGTAACTCACTAAAGAAGGAGAGAGCAGTGCCAGAGGCTGGGCTCACAGCTGTTCTGCCCTCAGAGGGCAGGCAGAGGACCCCTCCCCACAGCACTCCCCCCCCCCCATTGTTATCTCAGACATGTATCCACCTCTTCAGGGCTATTTAAAGAAAAGGACATGCTTATTCTGCTCATTTGCCTTTGTTTCTCTTGGAAGCCTGAGCCACGTCTTACTCACTGGTCCATGACACGTACACACAGGAAGCTGATATTTATGAGATTTTGCGGGTGGGCAGTACTTAGGTGGGGGTTCAGGGATACATACCACTTTTCTCACTGACCTCTGGCTCTGCTCAAGTTGTGTGGAAGGTTAGTGAAGTGATACCCTGGATTGCACCTACTAGAGGTACTGTCCTACAGGAGTACTTGGGCTGGGCATCCTGCTTTTAGCTTCCCCTCCTGAGTGGTAAGTAAAGGAATGTCTGTAGGTAAAGCTGGGGCAAGAAGAAAAAGGACAGGTGGGAATATGTCATGGCCAAATTAGTGCTGAATTCTGAGGCGGTCACTAGAAGCCAGTGGGAAGTGTGTAGGTATTTGCCATAACCAGCTTTTTATGCCAACACACACCCAGTTCATCCATTCCTGCCCCCTTTTACCAGACTTTGAGAGTTACCCAGCCTCTGTTTTAAGGTCATTTTCATGACCCTGGAAAAGCTGGCAACTTTGCTGGACCTTTGTGTTATGATCTGTCAATTGGAGAGGTTCATGTGAACCTCAAAGGATGAGGGTACATAGTGTGACCATGTCATTAAAAAAGCCCAAGACAGGAACCAGCACATAGTAAGTGCTCAACAAATGGCCACACTATTAATGGCAAGTCGATCCTGGTACGCCCACTGTAGTTATCAAATCTGTGTAGGTTCACATGTGATCGACAGCCAGAAGGCTTGAACAGTGTTTAGAAAGAACACAGATTCTTCCAAGCTTCCTGTGGTGATATATGGGAAGTTCAAACCTCTCAGATCTTAGGGCAGTAAAGGGTCTGATCTGAAGGACCACCATTGCTTTTCCCCCAGACAGCTCTGTGGATGAGAAGCTGTTCTATCTCTAGACTTCAGTGCCTTCCCTGGGGAAGAGGACACTGTTGGTGTTAATGCTATTGTAGAAATGTGGACTGAACTGGTTGAAAACAGAGCCTCCATAGCCCAGAGCATTGGTGGGTACCGGGTTGGCCCATTCACCCCCATTCCCATGGCTACTGAGGTTGGTAAGGGGGGTGTAGGAGTTGAAATTCAGTGAGTTCTGCGCCATCTTGTCAATAGGCTCTGGGCTCAGTCCTGGCGTGGCTACTGAGCGGCTGATGGGGTTTGTCCCACTCACATAAGCTGTCATAGTGGAGAGAAAGTTGTTGAGACACGGGGTGCCCGAGGGAGCAGGGGAGGACCTCTTCTCTGGGGAGCTGGTGGTGGTGTCCGGTGAGGCAGTGTCTAAGACCTCCTGAGGCTCTGTGGGCTTGGGGCTGCTGGTCAGGAGACTGTTCTCTGTTTTCTCTGAAGCCAAGGAGCCGGTGCTGGAGGATGCATCTGATTTTCTCTTCCTCTTCCTACGGAAGTTTCCATTGTCAAACATCTTTTCACAGTTGGGGTCCAGAGTCCAGTAATTCCCCTTGCCTGGGACAGAAGTGGGAGAAGTTAGGAATACAGAGATGGACACAAGGCCTCAATCCATCCAGCTGCAACGCTGTAAATGAAAACCAAGGGCAGCAATGCAAAGAAAAGAACAAAGCCTGGGCCAGAAGTTGGAGACATCCCACAGACATCAGCCCATCCCCCATCTCTCTCTAAGTACCTCCTACACACACACAAACACACACACACACACACACACACACACACACGAGGCTCTGGGGAGTTCATGGAAATGAAGTATATGGCCTGGAGAAATTTAGAGGGTTGTTCCCTTTAAGTATAGAGTTCTGGGGTGCAGGGACCAGGATGGGATGGGGTATTGGTCAGAGCTTCTACTACTAAGGTCTAGGAAAACCCAGAAAACAGTTCTGGATTCCCAAGTCCTGAAGACGGACTTGAGCTCCGCCTTCACTCTTCAGTGACTAAGGACTTTGGATAAATCTGTTTCCTGGTCTGAAAAAAAAAAAAAACAAACCCTTGCTTCCCCAGGCTCACTGATGAAATATAAGACAGACATTCTATGCGTCTAAGAGACGTACAACTGAGGTGCCACCAGAATGGAAGTCCCAACTCTTCCCCGCTACTCTGAGCTGGAAAGGGAGAGAGGACTTTCACAGGGCACTCCCCCTTCTGAGGGACAGATTTGACCAGAGCTGACTTCAAAGTGGGCAGAGGAAGGGCTCCAACCCTGGCTTTCCATGTGAGAACAAAACTGTCCTTCGGGTCAGGAAACTGATTGCAGGAATGCCTCACATTTCTCTCTGCAAGTGTCTGTGGCTCACCACTTAAAAGGAATATTCTGGTCTTAGTGTAAGGGTTGCATTTAAGCTGAACACTGTCACTGCCATTCTGGTCTATGCCACTTTGGGAAGACAGCTTTATCCCTGAATGCTATTCTTCTCATCTGTGCAACCGGTTCACTAAGAGACACCCTGCAGGGGGCTGCCAGCATCAAAGGAGGTTCTGAATGGAGGGAAAGGCCAGAGCCAAGCCATGGGGCCATCAATGGTGCCTAACCAAGGCCAGGTCCTCTCCACTCACTACAGGTGTGACTATGACACACTCTGGTTTGACTTAGTCTAGTCCTACCAAGGACTTCTCATATGACTTCTCATGTGAGGTACATGTGAATCATGACTGCAGGATATTGAGCTTTTGTTCACACCAAAGACTGCAGAAATTACTTCATCATAAAATAGGCATTTTTTCCCTCCCTGTTATTTTTCAGACGAGGAAACTGAGGCACAGCAAATGTAAACTCCCTGAGACACGAAAGCCTGTCTCTATTCCCGGGGTTCAGGTCTCCTCTACTGTGGGTTCCTTTCAGCCCCGTCTCCTAGCAGCTCCCAGTTTTGTGGATAGAGTAGCAGCTATAGTCAGAACTTCATAGAATGGAGTTCGGAGCAGAAATGAAAGAGCCCTCAGCGATACCTCCTGTTGCGTACGCACTTCTGTCTACCTTACCTGGGTCGTCCTCATCTCGGGGCACCTTCTTGAAGCAGTCGTTGAGTGACAGGTTGTGGCGAATGGAGTTCTGCCAGCCAGCCTTGCTCTTGTTGTAAAAGGGGAAGTTGTCGGCCACATACTGGTAGATCTGGCTCAGTGTGAGGCGCTGGTCAGGCGCACCGTGGATTGCCATGGCAATGAGGGCTGAGTAGGAATATGGTGGACGTACCAGCTTCATGAGCTCCTCCTGAGAGGGGATGGGCAGCCAGCCCAGGTCACTGGGCAGTAGCTGCCTCTGCATGCCATAGGCCTGGGGTAGGAAGGGGCTGGCGTTAGTACCAGGCAGATAAGGTGGTGGGGTCATGGCTGGCCCATTGAGCCAGAGGTAGGGGTTAGGGGTGGCCCCGTACTCGCCACCACCTTCGAAGGAGGAGGGGCGCTGAGGACTGGGCATGCCCTGAGGGTGGAAGAAGTTCTCATAGTAAAGATTCATCTCGGGGGGCTCCTGGCCGATGCTGGGGAACTGGGGGCTGCATCGAGGTGGCGAGGGCGCCGGGAGATCGAAGGAGCTCATGCTGGAGCTGGGTTCGGGTAGCCACCGGCTGCACCTGTGCTCTCTGGAGCTGCCCCTGACAGGTGTTCAGCAGGCCCTGGCCTCCTGTGACTTATACCCCGAGGGCTTGGCTGGGTGGCCCCACCCAGAGGCGGCCACCTGCCAGCAGGTCCGGGCCAGGGCCCGCCTCCCTCCTTACCCGAGCTGGCTGTGGCCTTGGTTCCCATTAATGACATGCTAAAGGAGACTTATTGGAACCGGTACCCCAAGTGACAAGAGCTCCCTTCGTTCCTCCACGTTTCCTTTCCCACCATCCCAGCGTACCTTTCTCTTTCCCTTGCATTTTCCTTCCCTCCTCACGTTTCCTCTCTTCCTCCCTCCTGCCCATGGTCTCCACAGCGTATTCTGTATTGCTTTCTTTGTTTCTCACACTTTGTGTGCCTTCTCTTTGCCTGGTTCATTCTCTGTCTCTCATTCTTGTTTCTTGCTCCTGACCCTCATTTCTTCTTCCACCCTGACCCTCATTTTCTGATGAATACCCCCCACTCACCCCACCCCACATATCCCACCCTACTCACCCCACCCACCCCTATATATCAGCAGCTCATGCTTTGATCTTTGGAAGGGTAGATGCATTTTCTAGAGTTGCCAGGAGACCCTACAGCCCCTGTAGAGTCAGAGAGCAGCTTGGCCTCTGGAGAGGACTCAGGTGGTCCTCTCCTGCTCCTAACACACACACTCTCTCTCTGTCTCTCTCTCTCTCTCTCTCTCTCTCTCTCTCTCTCTCTCTCTCTCTCTCTCTCTCTCTCTCTCTCTCTCTCTCTCTCTCTCTGTCTCTCTCTCTTAAATATAACACAAACACACAAAATCTTACATCACACACACACACACACACACACACACACACACACACACACACACACACACAGAGTAGTCAGGAAGAATACAGCGTGAAGGCTGCTGTGGACGTGGCCTGGAGACCCACCAAGATGAGCAGCAGGGATCTTAAAAAGAACATCAAAAAAGAGAGGGTGAGAATTTGAGAATTGCATTTTAGGTAGAAATGAGAAAGCATAGACAATTCAAGTTTCTTTCTAGCTTCAAGGAACAGCAGTCTTCCCACATCCTCCACTGATCCAACATCTGTGGAAGTTGTTGTGCAAAGACCCCTGGCACTGAGGGAGCTGGGTAATGCAAGGGCCCCGGGCTGCCCATGTCTTTCTCCTGTCTTCCAGCTTCAGATACAGCTCTTACAAGCAAGCCTGGCTTCCCTTTGCTGCTTAGCCAGGGCCAGTTTTCCTTTGGGGCCCCACTGTAGATCCCAACTTAAAGGTGGCTTATCCCAGCCTCCCCCTGCTTTACATGCACCAGGCTCTGAGCATGGGGGAGTGCCTGGAGGTCTCCCTCCCGGATGCTCTTTCCTGATGAGGTACTGGTATCAGCTGAACCACCGAGTCTCTGATGGAGCAGGTGAAGAAGAATGATACAAAGTATCTGTAATAACCCCCCTGACTCCCAGCCTCTACTTTCTTCTCCTGAGTTCACTTCTCGCTTTCCCCAGACACCATGTTTCTTTGAGGCTGAAGAAGATGTTGCCACCAAGAGAGGAGACACACACACACACACACACACACACACACACACACACACACACATACACACACATGCACACACACACACCCCATAAAGAAGTAAACAGGTCCTGAGCTCTGGAAGACCCACCAGCCAATCCTAGCTTCTATCTGCCTAGGACCTCTTATTCTACTCTCCTTCCTGGACAGTTGTGCCAGGTCACATGACAAACATGAGTGCCACGGGATTGCTTCCATTTGCAGTGTTTAGGTGCCTGGTGAGGAGGTCCAGGTAATTGTGGTGGAGGGGTTTCTCTAGATTCCAAGGAGCTACCTGTCCCCAATATGGACAGGGAAAGGATCTCACTAACAGTGTCTAGAGGTTCCCTGAGGTTCAAAGTAAGTAAGCTTGGCGTGGTTTGTTCAGAACGTTGAATCAACAGATAGCACATTTTTGTTTAGTCTCTCAACTAGAACTTTTCGCTTGCTGAGGGTGGAGTCCTGAATTTTTTAAACACACTCCCTGGGAGCCTAACAGCTTGCACACAAAGCTGTGCAATTAACCTTGCAAATCCACTTCTCAGGGTTCATCTTCCAGAACAAGACAGCAAAGAGGTGGTGCTGGATCTCCTCCTGGGTGCTGCCGATCATCATAGCAAACTGCAGCTAACCCGACTGGCCAGTAATAATGGCTTGGTTAGTTAAACAGTGTCTCTTCCAACTGATGTGGTCTTATGCAGTTATGAAAAATAGATTTCAGAAGAACAATTGAATATTAGTGACATGAGAAGATGACTATATTATGAAAGTTGGAAAAATAAGCTTCAAAACCATGTGCTTTTTTTAAAAAAAATAAAACTATACTTGTAGTCATATATACACACACAAATCGAAGTTAGATTAATTTTTTAGATGAAGATTTTTCTTGGTTTATATAGTTTCTAATTTAAGTGGTTAGAGAAAGCAAGCATGTCACTGCTTTGGTTTGGGAGTGAAACATAAAAGGTCATGGCTCAGCTGTTGAGAGAGTTGGCTGGTCTTCAGGGGACCCAAGTTCAGTTCCCAGCACCCACATTAGGCAACTCATGACTGCCTGTAATTCGAGCTCCATGGAATCCATTGCCTCTTCAGGTCTACACACACACACACACACACACACACACACACACACACACACTCACCAAAAAGAAGCAAACACAGGTTCTGAGCTCTGGAGGACCCACCAGCCAATCCTAATTTCTTTCAGGGAGTTCCTTAACAAGTGACTTAGGTTTTCTCATCTTCAGTTTTCTCAGGTGAAATGGGACAAAGGCCAGTACTTAACCCACAACATGATTGTGAAGTAAATCATGTCACATGGCACAGACAGGTACATGGTGTAATACATGGGTATTACACTATAGTCACTATGGACTTGATATACACAATTGGGCCTTCCCAGAGCTTACACCTTGCATGTTAATTGGTGGCTTTTGGCAGCCAAGGGCCAGGGGAAGAGGGACAAGAATTACAATGAAAGAACTAAGGGGATACATTTGTTGTCACAGTTCACATAGATATTGTCAGACGACCCCTTTAGGGGACTCCTGGCTGGGAGACAGTTATGGAGGCAGGCACATCTGAGTCTCCTTAGTTACACATGATTCTGTTTTTCTTCCAGGACATCCAAGAAAGCCTGTCTGGTCTAAGGAGGTCTTATCAGGTACCCAGAGGGCTGAGGGTAAGAATTGTTGCACCGTGGTCTCTGCGCTTCATCATGGGGTGAGTCCTTAGACCAGGGGAGTCCATTTCAGATTTTCACGAACCCTGGCTCAGACACTGGAGATGGACATCAGAAGCTGCCTGGCCAGACCTGGGACTTCTGAGGAAAGATTCAAACGGCTCATTTGTTGATGATGTTTAGACTTTTTGAAAATCCCCAGAAGTGGAATTCAAATCTGAGGAAACATATGCTGGTTAATTATAGGAATAAACAAACACGTGAATGAAAGATTGAAAAGTAGGTCTGAACCATCCCAGGGAAGGCTCCAGGGAGACACCTTCTTGACTGACAAAGCTCACATGTTCTAAGGCCCACATGGCAGACCAGGGACAAGACAATCAAGCATTACAAACACAGACCTTGGGATTGGACCTGGCTTCACCATTTGGTAGTTGTGTGGTCTTAGCCAAGTTTCCTAATCTTACAAGATCTCTTTGTTTATCTAAACTGTGAAGACACAAATAGTGTCCATGTCCAGGCTAGTGAAGGAGAAAATATATGATACACACGAAGCTCAGAGCCTGGAAGCTGTCAAGAGGGCAGGTATTCAGAATGATGAATGTTTAGTCCCGGAGGCCAAGCAATGACAAGGGAGGAGGCTCTGGGCAAAAGGCCCAACGTTATGTCTTCTTCTATTTGCTTTGGCCATTTGGGTGTAATGCCCCTAGAGGGAAAGAGGAAGGGTCTGTCACTGTTTCTGGGGTGTGTTCCTAGCATTCAACTGCTGTCATCACTGGCCCAGAAGCCTGGGATGTCTCATGCTCTGCAGAAAGGATGAACTCACAGATAGCTCCCCAAGCTTGCTGACCTGGATTTTGAGAAGTACACCATCATGCACGTTCAGAGGTCTGATATCAGTTCACCTACCAAAAGGATAGGCCCACTAATAGGGATTTTCACAAACTATGGTTCACTTAATTCTCTGGACTGCATTGTGAAGTGAGGATTTGGTTTTCTTGTTTAGAGCAGGGTACAAAGGCACAGGGCAGGTGAATAACCATAAAGGCAGAGGAAACTAAAGAGGTGAGAACTGACCTGTGCAATGGGGGCTGACAGTGGGTCACATGCAGCACACAGGGAGCAGAGAGGCCAGGCTGTGTCATGAGACTTTTGAGTTTCCCTCTTACTCCTAAGATACTATGATGCCTTAGATTGCCTCATGGTTCTGGGCCTCATTTTCTTCATGGTAAAGTGGAGAAATCCATCTTCTAAGTGCTGCTTCAGGACTTCAGGTGGGCATTCGGACATAGTAAAATCAAGTTCTCATTTGAGATACAGGAACTTTAAGTATTGGGAGATGCTGATGTCCCACCACCTGTGGTTACAGTAGCAGAGGCTCATACCTTATCTGCCCTCTGCACTGGCCTTTGATTGGGGGCTCTGAAGGCTTGTCCTCCTTTCTACACATAAAATACAAATAGCATCCCAGGTTTTGAGGGGGTTCTTCGTGTAGAAGTGGGTTGTAATGGGGGAACCCCAGAAGGGACAACTTTAAAGTCATTATAGTTTTCTCATCTGCAGCAAAATGGAATACAGATTCAGTGCTTGCCTCCTCTCTGCAAATGGCTCACTAGAAAGACAACCAGCTCTTGCCTGGTTCTCCCACTCTGCCATGTCTTGAGATATTTTGGAACTCAGTGACAGGATGGTGTCTGTGCCCCAGGGATAGGTTGGTAGAAGTCTAGCTGGGGTGTTCACCAAGCTGAGGGTTGTCTTGGTGTTCTCTGTGCTTTTTGGTGGCTAATGCGTTTAGGAAGAAGAAACATAGATCAATACCTCCCTCTGGCGGCCTTTTCTTTAAAAGCAGGAAAGAGATTCTCGAATGTTTAGTTTTAGGACAGACCAATGGTTTAAGTAAGGGCAGGAGATCAAAATGAAAATGCTCACAGGACAAGACAAAGAACATTTTATTAAGGAATCATGCCGCTTAAAAACATCCCTTGTCTCTTCGCTCTGGTATAGTGAATGCTTGGTTGGAATGAAGTGGATTCCATAAGAAGCAGCCAGGCTATGTTTGGGCTTCTTAGATCTGAATTATATCCCTGTGGCTGTGTTTTCTGAGTGTCTTGGTGCTGTTTGGCTTCAGAGCTTCCAACCTCACCTCTAGAATCTGTTGCAAAGACTGAAGGAAGCAATGCAGCCAGCAGTCATTCTACCCATAATTCAGGCTTGGCTGTCTTCATAGATCTATGGAGCTGGCCTGACAGTATTTGTACTGTTTAACTTAGAATGTTTTTCAATTGCTGCTCTATTTTTTTTTTAATGTGGTCAACTTACTTTAAAGGTCAAATTCTGGGAATCTTCTGGAACTGGTCCATCAGTGGTCAGCACCATTTGCCATAAGTAGTCAATACAGGTTCTTTAGACCATGTACTGTTCTGGGTTTGAACCCACCCAATTTCATAAGCAGTCATAAAATAACTTCCCTCACAAATTTTTTCTCACTGGAGTTATTAAGAGTCAAATATAAGGAAAAAAAACCAATATGGTCAATTGTACTTCTTCTTGTAAGAGTTTGGGCTATGAACCTTGACTACCAAAAGAATTGCTAATTACAAGCTCTAAAGAGATGAAATAATATCTTATAAACCAGTATGCAATGCAGAATGATGTCTGCTCTGTGAGTTTGGTGGGCTTCAATTTTCTTTTCTTATTCTTTCCTGATTCCAGGGGGTAAAAGGAGCCTATTTTAAACTCCCTTCTCCAATCTTGCCTTCCTTGTCTTCCCCCTCCTCCCTTTCTCTCTTCCCTCCTCTCCCACTCCCACTCCTCCCCTTCTTTCCCAACATCATCATCACTATCCCTCTGTCCTTCACCTAATCCATATTTCTTCATCTAAAGCTACTCCCAAGGAGAACCCCTTGGGAAGGAAACGCCAGACTGAAGCTGGTACCTTTTTCTTCAACAGACACCCAACCTGGGTCTCACACTCCCCACCCAATTGTCGCCTTCCCAAACCATCACTAATATGAGCCGATAGTATACTTGCAGAGAAAACAAAGGTGTGTGTATGTACAGACTACAGTCACACATCAAGTAATGTCTTCTGGTCAAGGGCACGATTCACATCCCACGTACAGTGGCAACTCCATAGGCTACAATGAAGCTGAGAATTTCTCCAGCCTACCTGTGTCTTATAGCTATGAGGATGCCAGAAAGAGACATGCCCTGTGTGTTTGTGTGGTGGGTATGAACACAGAGTGCTGCCTGTCATCTAAGCATATATTACCTACAATATGCACAGCACATAATACTTGATGATAAATGAGCATGTATGTTTGTGTACTTTACCATGTTCTGCCTGTTTCTGTTATTACTCATTGCACTCTTCCTTATACAACTTACACTAACTGTCAAGCAGTGGGCACTGCAGCACCAGTAGCAATCTCCTATAGGTTTGCTTCTTTCTGTCCCTCTGTTGTCCCTCCATTGTAACAAGAGCCCATCTGGAGTGATTGGCTCAGGCCATCTAGGTTTGTGGCAAGCACACTCATGAGATTTGCACAGTGACAAAATCTCCCGTGTGTTTTTTTGGAATGCACCCTGATTGTTAAGTGCCACATGTCCATATCTGAGAGGTGCTGGGCACTGAGTATTCCAATTCTTTAGCCTAAGTTTTGGGATGATTGGTTCGGAAACTCACCATGAACCACTTGCTCAATTCACTTTCCTTTAGGAAAGGGAATGTAAGGTCATTCTGGGTCTATGACCTTGGCAGTCCTCTACTCTTCATTGGCCAGAGGAATGGTTTGGATATTTCCAGGAGTACACATTGTCTCCTTAAGCAAGACAGTACAGCTGGACCAGTGGTGATCTGTGTCCCCTTCCTAATGATGCAATGATTATTGGGTCCTCACCTTTGCTTCCAGAGGCTTCCTTGGTTGCTGCTGCATCCATAGCACCTACTACAGATCCCTGAATGCCTGGAGGTGTTGGAGTAGTTGAGCCTGGATGCATGTGCTTGGGTACCTCTGAGCAGGACTGATTCTTCCTTTCTCCTCAGCGTCTGAGATGCAGCCCATCCTTCTCAGTGACCTCTGGAAAGCACCTTTGTTGAAACCACCTGTAGAGAAGTTAGGGTTGGGGGCTCTGTGTGTCTATGTATGTGGGGGTTCATCAGCACAGCTTCCAACAGTCATATGCACAATGAGAATGTCAGCAGCACTCAAACAGGTAGCCATCCCTTCACATCTGAAACTCCTCACCTGTGGAGCCAATGACCTGTGGATCAAAACGTTCAGAAGAAAATTGCATCTGATTATATGTGGCTTTTTTTTCTTATGATTCCTGAAATGAAATGTATAACAACTCTTTATGTAGAATCTACAGGTATTACAGAGAATCTAGAAGTCATTTGACACATGTAAGAGTGTTTATTATATGCGAATGCTATGGCATTTGACACTGGAGGCCTACCTCCAGTGTCAAAACGCATGTGTGTCTTTTAGTATGGTGGTCCTGAAGTCAACTCCTGCAGGCACTGAGCAATGACTATACCTCCTTAGGATGTAAGAGGGAAGCCAGATGGTGCCACTTCCAGCTCAGGCATGGCAACTACCAGGCATGTCCTAGTGCTTGTCAAGAACAGACTGAGATCCTCCCATTGGCAGGGACTGACTGTACTCCCAGACCCTCTGACTGGCTTACAGCCATCTAGTCTTGGGCCCTACCACAGAAGAAGAAATTGGATTTAGCAAGACCAGGTCCATTCCCAAAGGTCATAGTTCTCTGATAGCATTTCCTCAAAAATCAGGGATCCTGACTCTCTATGCCTCCAGTCATGGCCTGTCATTTCTCAGAGGCTTTGCAGCTAAAAGACCGAAGGACTTTTATCAAAGAGCTAGAGTCATGTGGGAAGGGGGAGCTTCAATTGAAAAAAAAATGCCTCAGTCAGACTGGCCCATAACCAAGTTTATGCAGTATTTTCTTAATTAATGATTGATACTGCAGGACCCAGCTTATCGGCGGAGGGCCACCTCTGGGCAGGTAGGTCCTGGATTGCATCAAAAAACAAGCTGGGGGAACCATGGAGAACAAACCATTAAACAGCAGTCTCTGGTTGAGTTTCTACCATGGGTTCCTGTTTGCTTTCTGTTTTTCTCCCCTTAGAGACCGACTGTGGCCTGGCAGGGAAGGATAAAATAACCCCTCTCTTCCCCAAGATGCTCTTGGTAATGGTTTTATTTATCACAACAACAGAAATCGAAGTATGACCCTCAGCATCCTAGTCCCTCCCATGAGAAGTTTCCTTATTCTGAAGACTCAAACATCCAAGCAAGCAGAATGGGCTGGGGGTAGTGGTGGGGGTAGTATACTATTTTTCTAGGCCATGGCAAAAAGGTCGTGGACACAACTGAGGTTAAAATATGATGAATTCTGAATGTGACAGGTTTTCCTGGCTAAGGTGGTCCAGCATGTTCTTGGGGAGCCATCTGAACCTAGTCTATTTGGATCTGCTAAGTCTACCACATAGGGCCAATGAGCCATTTGGATGGGAGAGGGCTATTTCCCTACCCTGGCAAGCCATACACAGCCACACTGGCCAGCTGTATACTCTGCATCTCAGCATACAAGGAAATAAAGTATGCTGATAGATTTCAGAATCTGCCTTCCCAAGAGCTGCCAAAGGGGCTGAAGGATGAAGCATAGGAAGGAGTGCATGGAATTAGTTAAGTCTCAATTTGGCCAATGAGAAATAGGGGATGCCACCAACTGTCCAGGGGATGCCAAGAATGGATGGGTAGGCACATCTGCTGAGCCCTTGGCTGTCTCTATACAGTGTGTCACAAGGTTCTGGGCAGCACAGTGATGCACGATCCTGAACTATTTCCCATATTTCTCTGCTTCACTTCTTTGCTGCATGCACATGCATTCCTTGCCCTCAATTTAAAAAAAAAAAATCAAAATCATCCTTGGGTTATATATTTAATGTTTACTCGAATTACCTGAGACTCTTGTTCAGATACGGAATTATTTGGGATGGAGCCTGAGAATGAGGCCACCTCTGACATAAGGCCTATGAAACTGATCTGTAAATCATTCAGTGTTGAGTTTCTATGGGACTTGATGCATGATAGCAAGATGGAGTAGATTTTAAAATCACGTGTCAGAATAGGATTTGGGGGCTGCATTGCATAAAAGGCTGGAAGTGGTTATTTCCTGGCTGTTAGTAGTGAGGTCAGCATAACCCCTCAGCGTAGTGGTGTCATAACCCCCACACTATGTACGAAATGCTGGGCAGGTGTGGTGGGTAGTGAGGCGTGAAGGTAGCCAAGGTGCTTATCTGGTTACAGATAATGATAATCGCAGAAACCACAGTGTTGGGTGGCTTCGTGATCACTCTGGAGACCATCTGAACCGAAAGAGACAGGTAAGAATGACAGAAGGCGTGATCTCAAATCAGAGGGCTCTGTGACCACATCCCATTGCTGTAACAAGTGACCTCCCATTCAGTGGGCTAAAACAACCCAGCTTTTTTCTTAGTTCTATAGATGAAAGAATTCTTCTGTGGATCTTACTGGACTAAAATCAGGATGCTGACAGTGGTGGGTCTGTCCTTGGGACTTTGGAGGAGAGCCTGATTCTTGCATTTGCCTTCTCTAAGAGGAGCTTGTGTCCCAAGCTTAGAAGTCACTCCTCTATATTCAAAACCAGCTGTAGCAGCATCCCCTCATGCATCCTTGATTCCTCCTGACTACCCCGTTTCCAACTGTAAAGGCCTTTATGGTGACACTGGTCCCTGTGAAGCCCTGGGTAATCCAGAGGGATTGTCTTCCATTTTAAGAAGCTCTGGTTAGTTTATTCTGCTTGTTTAATCTTCCTTCACCACATTATCTAGGGCACTTAGGAACTCTGGATGTGGACATCCATCTTTGGGTTGGGGCATTATTCTGCTATTACAGGTGCTATGAAGTTTAAGCGACTCCATCGAATACAGCTACGGAGCAGATTATGCTGAAACAGGGACAGAATCTAGTTGAAAAGGAGACAAAGTTGTAAAATAATCAAAGCCTCATTGAGTCTCTACCTCATTTGGGGCACCCAGGATGCACAGGACTGGCAGGAAATGACAGATGACAAAAGATAGGTTTCCAGGGCACAGCTCAGGGATCTACTTCCTCTACTGCCATTTTTCAACACCTACCATCAAATTACCAATACACTGGTGGATGTATGGTCTCTGTCTCTGTCTCTGTCTCTGTCTCTGTCTCTCTCTCTCTCTCTCTCTCTCTCTCTCTCTCTCTCTCTCTCTCTCTCTCTCTCTCTCTGTGCCTTGTGGTTGTATCTCAAGATGTAAGCTCTCAGCTACTTCTGAAACTGTAAGCCCCCAGTAAATGCTTTTTTTTCTATGAGTTGCCTTAGTCATGGTGTCTTATCACAGCAATATAAAATGAACTAAGACCACCCTTATATTGAAATATACCTCTGGAAGCCCATCAACTGACAGCTAAGCCCCAGAACATGATTCTATGGAAAGCATTCCATAGTCAAGTCATAACAGTATTGATAGCTGAGTCTGATACCATAATACCACATTTTCTGATGTTAATAAAGATAATGGATTTCCAGTTTGGGAGAGGCAGGTAAGTATACTTAACTATCATATTTACATACATAGACAGCAAAAAGACAGAAAATTAGAGTGCTCTAAACCACACTGACTGATGGGATACTGTGTTCCTAGAAGTCAAATCAATGAATAGCTTCTTGGAATAAATAAATAAATAAATAAATAAATAAATAAATAAATCATCCATGGCAATAGGCAACAGGAAAATTTAATTTCTTCATTCAGCTTGCAGATGCAAGTCCAATGGTTATAGAGGGCTAGTTCCTTCAGAGAAGGCTTGGCAATACACTTGTATCTTGAGCAAGTAGAACAATTTCCCAAGGGGAATTCTGGCTAGTAATCACAGCAGGGAAAAAAGTAATGTGTGGATTTCTCAAAGACTACTAAATAGAAATCTGAAATGACGTCAAAACCAGGGCACCCAAAACTCTGTTCTGGTACTGATGCTAGAGAGACTGCATGGAAAGTAAAGGGTAAAGGGGGCTGTCCTGATTCCTTGAGGTATACATATGCATCTCTTTTTCAACCTGTGCTGCAAGACCCATTATAAAAGGAAGTCTGAGTGGGACGTCCTACACAAAGAAGTCCCAGAAAGTATGCTTTCAAAGACCTGAAAATTAGGAGTACATGTCCCCATAAGCTTTCCATTCAATTAATCTGTCTCAAGAGAGTGTAACTGATGATAAGGACAGCCATTAACACTACCAGTCTATTATCATCAAGGTGGGAGCAGAGCATTGTCTAGGCAGGCATGGCGCAGGAGGAGCTGAGAGTTCTATGTCTTCATCAGAAGGCTGCTAGAAGACTGGCTTCCAGGCAGCTAGGACAAGGGTATTTTAAAGTCCATGCCCACAGTGACACACCTACTCCAACAAGGCCACATCTCTTAATGGTGCCACTCCCTGGGCTAAGTATATTCAAACCACCACAAACACAAATCAACCTGATGTGGTTGCAGGGTTGGAGAAGAGGAAAGACCTCAGTTGCTGGGCATGGTAAATTCCACACTGAATAGAGCTGTCACTGTCACCCAGCCGCTGTGGTTTCTCATGCCTGTTGTCCAAGAGTGAGTCCTGGGTGACAATACAGAGACCTAGACTTTTATGATCCAATTGTCACAGGGAAGAGTATGCTCAGTAGCCTGTTTCTGAGAACTCTCAAGCCCACTAAGGATAATCAACAGGCAATAAAAGTAACCCAAACCAATAATGGCAGGGTAACTAAAGGCAAGGACCTTTTGGAAATGTGATCTCTGGGCCACCCCACTAGACAAACCTTGCAAACTGGATAAAATGCCATCTTAGGTCAGGGAAACATTAAGTGGATGGTGGAAGAAGAGAACAGCAAATGTTTGTTATAGTCCTGATCCTTTGGCCATGATACTGTAGTTTGTCACAAAAATTGCATCCTGTTGCATATGGGTCATAACTGGCCATAACCTTCAAGTGACTTAATTAGACTTGATCAGAAAAATGAAGGCGCATGGGACCTACAGGAGCAGGATGCAACAGTGGGTTCTGAGGATCCTGACGGTGTCAGAGTATCTCATACCCAAGCCCAAGTCTGGCCCTCAAGGGTGTTGTGGTTTGCTGAGTTTCCAGCTGTCTGCTCTGCCCCAGTGCCTAGTGCACTCAACTGCTTTGGAAGTACCTCCTGTGTTCTTGCATAGGGCCACGAGTTCCTTAATGAGGAGGTTGGGTTTGCTTTTCCCATTTGATGCTTCATAGCCACCGGCTGGCCCCTATTAGTGGTTTCTTAGACAAACCTTGGCCGTGAATTACCACTTTGTTGGATATGGCATTGAGCTCAGTAGGATGTACCGGTCTATGACTGGGAAACAAAAGACTTGTGTAAGGGGAGGCTGAGCAAATACATTGCCTCTCTTCTATTTCCCATATACTGTATGCGGTGAGGGAAGGTTTTCTATCCATCCTGTCCAAAAGCGTTCTGCTCTGTGATGCCTTACAAGCCGAATCTCTCTGTGGCTTTCTGCAAAGCAGAGCACAGTATGCTAACCAAAAACTTCAGTCATGATCTGAAGGTCTGTTTTCTAGTTAGTTGAAGCTACCCAGGTAGGGATAGGCATCCAGAGTTTAGGTGGGAATAATGAACAGATGCATACCAGGGTGTCTGAAGAAGGAAGCCAGGCTCATTTTTATATACTTGAAAAGATGTTGGATTCCTTCAGTTTCTCCCCCCCCTCAACCCCTTTCTGACAAGAGCCTGCAATTTGAAAGAAGGAATGCTGACTTCCATTCCGTGCTTCAAGATAATGCTAAGAATTACTCTTGGGAGAGTGTCTTGGTACCCCAGATCATAGTGTGGAGGGATATTATCTGTGTCTTGAAGGCAGGGAGTGTGATGGATGATTAGAGAGCATTTCTGAGGAGATTACCTAAAAGAACCTGGAGTCAGGTCAACCTAGAGTTCATTTAGGTCCTGCTGATTTCAGCTGTGTGGCCTTGAACAGTTCATCAAAGTCGAAAGTGAGAGGGTTGGGTGAACTGATCTCTCAGAGTCTGTCATAGTTAGTCTCTGGTATGTCCCACACAGATTCATGGTTTGAATAATTGACCTCGAGTTTGTGGTGTTGTTTTGAAGGTTGTAGAGCCTTCAGGAGGTGGGATCTGGCTGGTGAAAGAAGTCACTAGGGGTGGGACTTTGAAGGTTACCTGCTTTTGGCTTCTCTGCTTTCTCTGCTTGATTTCTGGCTACCACATCAGTAGCTCCAGCCTACACCCCTGGGGCCATGCTTGTCCCATAGCCATGCTTTCCCCACCATAACAAACTGAAATTCCTCAGAAGCCATGAGCCAAAACTAAGCCTCTCCTTTCTTACGTTGTTTCAGAAGCTGTTTTGCTCACATCTGTGCCCCACTTCCAAGCAAGCCATCCTGTAGTCCTTTCCTCTGGAAATTCTGAAGGTAGGGCATCTCCTAGACATTACCAGTTGGTTTTGGACAGATCTGGTCTACAATTCAGAGGCATCTGGTGGCCTAAGATAAGTTGCATGAAATAGGACTCCCTTACCTTCATTGTATCATCGGGTCATCATCAGCACTGTAGAGGGCAATGTACCTACAAGTGTGGGCTGTGATATCAGTATCTAGAAGCAGGGTGTCAAATATAAAAGTAACAGAGGTGGGTATGCCTCTCCCTTGGTGACAAGGGCACATTACAAACCCTCCAGTTCTAAAGTGGTTTGCATGTGTTTCTCCAAAGTTCATGCATTAGAAACTGAATCCTCAGTCCTTGTATTGACCATATGGGGATGTCAGAACTTTTGTGGTTATTAAGATTAGATGAGGTCATAAGAGTGGGGACCCCAGTTACTTGATCAGAAGAACTGCCCAACCAAGCACACTTGTTCTGCCTCAGTGACTCTCCCTTCTAGGCCATGGTGCAGCAGAAGGCCTCACTGGATCCCAAGCAAACACCAACACTGCACTCCTGAACTTCTCTGCATCTTGAACTGTAAGAAAGATGCTTTTTTTTTTCTTTATAAATTTCAAAGTCTCAGACATTTAATGATGGTAGCAGTAAAGAAGCTAAGACTCTTTGAGTTTTCCCACCAGTTTGATTGACATCCTAGCATCTTCCTTGTAGGACTGATTTAAGAAATGACACGCAGAGTGAGTGCCTGACCAGTGGCAACTGCAGTGTAGTGACAACTAGTTGTCATTGTCTCTACTAGCATGGTTGTGCATATTGATGTGTGGTCAAACCTATTTCCCCTCCAGGGACAGTCCTCAGAAGTGATTTGACACTTGAGTGCTGTGTGAACAGGAATCTACGAGTTTCACTTTTTGCTCTGTGTTTTTTTATAGGAAAAGAAACAGAGGTTGATGGTCCCTTTCAAATCCAGTAAGAAAGTTCACAGGTATTGGTAATTTTTATGAAGACAGAACTTA
This sequence comes from Arvicanthis niloticus, assembly GCF_011762505.2. Taxonomy (NCBI): domain Eukaryota; kingdom Metazoa; phylum Chordata; class Mammalia; order Rodentia; family Muridae; genus Arvicanthis; species Arvicanthis niloticus. Next base: position 85,458,834 of record NC_047663.1, on the reverse strand, counting down.
GGGATGTTATTATTAAGGCAGCCTGTTGAGGAGCAGGGAAGTGATTGGAAGCACAGAACTTTCAGTTACAGCCATAAAAGCAGCCTCTGAGTCTGTGTTGTTACAAGCCTCCCTGGTGAGAAGCAATTGATTCCGAAGGCCTACAACGGGCTCTTTGTCTGGAGTTACAGGGAATGGGGAATTGTTTTCATTTACTTGTTGAGATACCTTCCCTAGTTGTCATTGGAAGCGCTCTGTTTGAAGGTTAAACACTGGGATTCCATTAGTGCATGATGATGGGAAAAGCAGGCCTACGGAGTTCAAACTTAGAACTTGGAGAGAAAATGGGATGGAAAGAAATGTCAGGGAGGACAAGGGCCACGTGGTACTGACGTGTGTGCATGGGAAGCCATGAGGATGTGGTCCCACCCTTCAGCTCTTCTAGGGTCCTCTGCTCATGGTTAGACAGGGATTGTTGTGCAGTGACTACAGAGGCATTTTGATCTCTGCTTACTTTAGCAATCCAAAGCTGTCTGATTGCTGCCCAACCCCCCACAGCTACCATAGTAAGACAGAAATAGAAAGCCAGAGCAGATAGTGGGCTGGAGACTTGGAGAAGGGGCATAGACACTACCCTGGAGAGACTGGCATGACCCAAGTCACCAGAACCCAGGATGTCCTGGGCACTAAATGCTGCTGGGATATTAGGTAGTGGGGAAGAATTTAGCTTCTGGTCTGAATGCTGGAACCAGTGTTGGCATTTCCTAGTCTTTGGTCACTTCTGCTTGTGCCTTGGTTTGTCCATCTGAGTAATAATCATACCCATCTTTTAGGGTTACCTATTAAGCTTTATAAAGTATTTTTTAAATCATTCTTATTCTTCACCGGACCCCAGGGACTTAGCATCTAAGAACTGCCTATCCACCCCTAGTTCTGAACCATACATTGCCATTCACTTGACTTCCACAAAAGCACAACTTTATGCTCAGGTTCCTCTCTACACAGCTCTGCTCTCTGGGGTGGGAGAGGTTGGAGTGGTTCTCAGTTCCCTTATTCCTCTTCCTTTGGTCTCATCCAAGAAACCTGACAATGGACATCCTCATGATTTCACAGGTAGACATCCTGTGACAGCCATCATTCCGACCTGCTGATATAACTTGGAGAATGGAACATGAATCCACCAGTCTTCAGACCTCGCATTTCCACTACTGCTTGGAAGTTTCAGTCGAGTAACAGGCTGGGTGTGAAAGTCTCTCCTGTCAGGCTATAAGAGGGAAATTCTGGGTGGGCTTTCTCAGTATCCTAATACCCAATGATGTGGCTCCAAAGACACCAGAGTCTTCTACACACTTGTAAACATTTTTTTTTTTTTTTTTTTTTTTTTTTTTTGCCTGTGGATATATGTGCCCTTGGTTACTCCCTAAGGAGTGTGACCAGGGATCCAAAGATACCAAAGAAGATTCTTGAGGTTGCCTGAGCCAGGGGAGAAAACATGGCATTGAGATGAGCCAACACAAGCCTTCCATATTGCTGTAGTTCCCTGGTCTGCCTCCCACCCTGGGAACTTCCTCCCCAGTCCTTCAGTAAGAGATGAAGATAACAAGGGATCTCATTTGAGCCATGGGATCATTTTTAATGTCAGTAAGAAAGAGCGACAGTTTGGAGGTGATTGAGTAGCAAGGGACATATTAAAAAAATGTAAAAGTACAAAAATGTTAAGAGAAAATAGAGCATTTAAATCAGTTCTTGTAAGTGCTGAGACTTAGGAATGAAACAAAAGACAGGTCCTCCCAGCTGTGAATTTGAGTTACGATGTGCATCCCTCGGGTGCTGGGGAGAAGACTCATCCAGCACTTGCTGGCTCCTTGAGGTCCAAGAATCCATGGTGGGGCTTCTTTGTCTGTTTGAGTCATCCGTCACTGTTGTGGTGGCCACAGGAGATACAAGGCTTGTCATCTCTTGAGTTCTGGAGCCCCCCTGGGATCATCTGTCTCTTTTAAGGCCTTTTCTCCTTGTGGGACTCCAAGGTCATGTGCCTGTTTCCCTGCTGGAGCTCCCATAGTGCTCTCTGCTCAGCAGTGCTTCACATGTCTGTGGACTGGGAGTCTGAGATCTGCTTGTTTTCTTCACTTGACTTGCTAGCCAGCTTTGTGGGAAGATACACAAATATGTCAGCAAGATGGGAATTGTATCTGCAACATCAGGGAGAACCCCAGACCCCACAACTTTGATGTATGCCTAAAGACAAGTGACTGAAAATTACAATGACCTTGAGTTTTGTCAGAAAGCCGATTTGGGGAAGTTTCATAGACCCCTTGCTAGCTGTGTGGATTCTGCACATATCTTAGCTGGCAGAAAAAAAAATCTGGAACAGGGAAAGATCAAACAGTATATGATGGGGAAGTGCTTAGCGTGGTGCCTGACTCACTCATACAGCCTCTCAGGCAGCCTGTGATTTTTATAGTATCTCTGCTCTGATTCATAGTACCTGGAGGATCAGAAGTGTGTCCGTACCTTCTTGATCCCAGATGAGGACTGACAGGGGAACAACAGGATCTGGGACTTCAAGAGTCAGTAATTCAGAACCAACTTTTAATTGGAAGGATTTTTGTAATGTAAGTAAAATAGGAAAGTGCTTCTCCCCCCCCCCCCAAAAAAAAAGTTCCATTGGCTTCTGCAGATAGTTGGCTGCTGGGGCCTAGAGAGGAGCTCCAAAGGAGAGCTTAAGTCAGGGCTAGCCCACCTACTGGTTCTGAGGTCCCTGCTTCACCAGAACTGGGGTTAGCCTTGCTCACAGGAGCTACTTGAAGTCCCAAGAAGCCCTGCATGGTGAGCATGGCTAGACAGTTGTCTTCAACTTAGGATACCTGCCCACACTCCTTAGGGAGTAGCCAAGGGCACATACCCACAGATAAGGAATATACACAAGTGTGTAGACTTTTCCCATTTTCCTTCTCTCTCTGTCTCTCTGTCTCTCTGTCTCTCTGTCTCTCTGTCTCTCTGTCTCTCTGTCTCTCTGTCTCTCTGTCTCTGTCTCTCTTTTCCTCTCTCTCCCTCCCTCCCTCTCGCTCCCCCTCTCCCTCCCTCCCCCTCCCCTTTCCCCTCCCCTCCCCCTCCCTCTTCCCCTCTCCTCCCCCTCCCTCTTCCCCTCTCCCTCCCTCTTCTAGCCTCTGGCATCCTCACCATGGTCTTGAAGAACTGATTGACTTTCTTCTTTTTCAGGGTCTTCTTGTCACCATCTGAGACTTGGAAGAAGGTCTGACTCAGGCGGGGAGATGTGTTGGCTTCATCTAACCCAGGCACACCTGCTGCCGAGAGCGTGAGGGCTGGAAGGGACCCAGACATGAGTTGGTGGGTACAGGAGAGAAACAGGTCCCAAGGGACAGGATGAGTATCTTAAGCCTTGGTCTGTTCTTTGGGTGCTCCCGTCTCCTGGCCCTTTGCAAAGCCTTGTCCAAATGTATCCAGATGGAAAGAGGGATGAGAAGGGAAGGGTCCAGGGCCACGTGGGCTTATGTCTTCGTGTGTCGAGTGTGACCTCAGCCTCCCACTGACTAGTTGGTCTGTACGGGAGCCTGACATCCAGTGCACTGGTTTGAATGTGTCCCAATGAGGATGGTGGTGGTGTCCACATCATGGGTGTGTGCCATGACGTAGGGGATGGGGACAATGAGTTCCGGCAGGGCCTGGCAGGAGCTTATCCCTGTCAGGCTACTCTGATGGATGTCTTTACTGTCATGCACTGTTCAGCCCCAAGGGGGCAGCACCAGAACTGCCTTGTTCTATTGTCCCATCCCTCTGCACAGAGCCTGCATGGAGCAGCACGCACAAGAACTAGATGCATAGATGCTGAGTTCCTGGCTGTGTGTGTGGACCTCCCTCTGTTAATGGGAGATGATTGGGGGATGTCCTGTATCCTTGGACAGTAAGACATGGGCACAGGTGTCATCTATACACTGAACCCCACAGCCATCAGATGCTGCGGCAAGCTTTGTAAATTTTGAAGTACCCTTTCTGGTCAGCAGAGGAGCCTTGGACCTTAGAGATATGCCAAAGGCACACTCCTGAGCCTGAAGGAATCTGCTGCCTGCAAATGCAGGGATTCATGGGAGAGAGTGGTCCCACAGGGACAGCAGACTTCCGCTTATGTTCCAAGTAGAGGTTGATCCATGGCCTCCCTAATGGGGGATGTTGAGGGTGCAGAAGCCATGTGCTTCTGGCTCCAGATACCTAGCCTGCCTTGCCCTAGACAAGGAGTTCTCATCCTTCCTCTCTCTGACAGCTTAGCAACCCACACTACGTTTTTCCCCAGGTTGGTAGTGAGAAATACATACCCGGGATGGTGGGCATGGACTGGCTGGCAAAACTCATCTGAGAGAGGACAGATACCCTGGTGGGGATGGCTGCATGCTCCGAGAGATTGGTGTCACTCATGAACTCATGCTTTCTAGAAAGCTAGATGATATAACACACAAACACATACACACACAAATAAAAATATAAATAAATAAAACAGACCATAAGGGATTAGCATAAGGCAAATATAATTCCTCAAAGGTCAGGGGAAAGTACTTAAAGTGGCAGCTATGGACCTGGCATAGTCGGTCTGCTGTTCCGCTTTATACCGTTCTGGGTTGGTCTGCCTAATGTGTTTGTATAGGTTGCATATTATATAACACTAGGAGTGCTGGAGAAGGTCCATTCAGTTAGACTATCAGGTGAATGGTGTCCTGCAGAGCATAGAAGACACGCCCATACTTCAGAGGCCTGCTAGGAAGTTTATGGGTTGGGTTTTTTTCTTCTTCACCAGAAGGCATCAGCTGGCTCTATCGTCTCATTCAGCCTCACCTCTGCCATACTGGCTAATGCTCATTTCCTTGCCAGTCTGCAGCCTGCTTTCAATCAAACTTTGCATTGAACTCGGGGCTGCATGATGCCAAATCTCTTCACTAGGAACTATTAATGTTGAACTTCTTTTTTGAGCTAAGGGCTTACTCTGTAGATGAGGCTGCCCTGAAACTCTACATAGCACAGGCTGTCCTCCAACTCATTACAATCCTCTAGCCTCAGCCCCCTCTCCAAACATTGATTATATAATTTTATTATATATAACAATGCATGGTTGTATTTTATTCAATATATATACATTATATTTACAGACAATTCTGTATATATTTTATATAGAATATCATATATATATATATATATATATATATATATATATATATATATATATATATATATTTGAGGGCCACGGTGGCTGGTGGCTACTTTCCCCTGTACCAGTTGTTCAAGCTCTAGAGTCCGATGGCTTGGGTTCAAATCCTGCCTGTGGAACATGAGTGTACCCAGTACTTCATATTGGGCAGCTCCTTCCCTCTAAGACCCACTGTAGTGTGGGAGCCAGGCTCCAGTCTACCCACTCAGGAGGCCTGGGCTTCCTGGCACAATGTTCTGAAGATCTGGGGAGAACCCGGCATCTATGCTCACCCGCTTCAGGTCTGATTCCATTGTTGTCTTTTCATCTGCAAACACCACGCTGCTCCTCTTGGTCCTTTTCTTGGACCGCCGCAGCTTGACCTCTGGCAGAGTGCTCCCTGGGGAGATGGGCTCCTCCTCCACTTTGGGAGTCTTGGGTGCTGCTGACTCTAGGTCAAAGCTGAAGGGCAGGGGAGGAGCAGTGGAAACTAGTTAGAGCCCGATAGAGACACGGGGCCCTAAGAGGACCTTTGTACTGACTGAGCTATCACGGCAGGCCTGAGACCTGATCAGTTATCTTGATAGCAAATTGAAAGTCACTCATCCAAAGACATTCAAAATGAAGATTAGAATGATCAGATGACTAAAATCAAGAGACATGGCAAGGAGGTGAAACTAGTTAAAATGTAGATCTGGGTTCAAATCCAGCCACTGCTGCTTTTTAGCTGAATGACCCTGCTCAGTCTCTTGATTTCTCTGAGCTACCACTTGCTCAGTAAGAGGGGAACAGTGGTCCTAGTGCCTGAACAGTGAGCACATGGTGCCTCTGATGCATACAGCGAAGTTGGGTAGGGGAAGATGCTGGTGGTATGGGAGGAACATGCTACTATGGGAGTGATATGGGAAGCACTGGACCCTGTGAGAGGAAAAACCATTTACAACGCAGGCTGGGAGAGGGATGCTGGCTGCACCAACGGGCAAGAAGCCCAGTGGCAGTGGTAGCAGCAGGTCCAGAGGGGATTGGGGGTGGGTGGCTGCATTTGGTTCTGTGCTCTTGGGAAAGCCACCAAGCTGTCTCAGCTGTCCAGGATGCTTTAAATAATGGCACCAGCCAAGACAACATGCTGAGTGACTCCAAGGCTTTCCTGAGTTCCCGGCTGGGGAAAGGCTTTAAAGTGAATGGGAAGGAAGCCTGGGCCAGGGGCTCCAGGAAAAGACTTACCATTCTGAGGTAATCTTGCTAGGGGTGCTGCAGTCAGAATTCATGGAGGCCAGAGAAATGATGGACATCTGCCTGTAGGAACGTAGCATGGACCTGGGTCGGCCCAGTCTCCTGTCGTCAAAGTCGGGCTGCAGGTATGAGGACAGGTGGTAAGCATCCAGGAGAGCAGGGCTTTGCAACCTGAGCCCTCATCCTCTAGACAGGGTGTAACTGTGGACAGAGGGCATCACTGCAACGCTCCCAGCCAGCAGGACTACAGGGTGGCAGGATAAACACTAGCAGCATCAATCCCAGGGGAACAAACACTAGTCCTTACGTTTCCCCATTCAAGACAGCATCTGTATTATTCAGTGGCCTCATGAACTACCTTTCCTTATGCTACTGAGAGGGCTTGAGATGGGGCTGGCCTGTGCCAGAGACCAACCCTGTCATTACAGGGATGAGACTTTGAGTCACATATTATCAACACAACCATCAGAGAGGAGACAAGGAACAGAGATGAATCTCCAGCCTGGAGCTGATGATTCACTCAAACATGGCTGAACAGTGAAAGCTTTGGAAAGACTCTTCGCACTTAAGCTCTAGTGAGCTCCCTGGTGGGTAATCACATGCCAATAAGCCAGAGGGTGATGTGTTCTGACAACATCGAAGTTTCCTGTTTGAGATCCTCTCCTACCTCGCCCTCTGTGTCCTTCACCTAGATCCTCTGGATTGCTATCCTCATCTGAAAGCTTCTGTACAGAAGCTCCTCTGGGTATGAGACCACATCCCGATAAGTCTGTTGGTAAGTTGAAAGTGTAATCTGAAAACGCATGGAATCTACCCAGACTGCCAAGCACCCTAGGTAGGAACGCCATACCATAGACTGTAGCATATTGGCTGCTCACCCCACCGGCAGACTCTTTATCCATGGCTGAGAGTTGTATGTAGGTATCCTAGTCTAGAACCTTCCAAGAATGCCTGACCATACAGCTCTAGCCCCGGAAAGATCAAAATTTGAGATACAATGTCTACAGACTGCCTGTCGCTTTAAATCATCACAAAGTTGAGAAACTGCTGAGTAATTAGAGTGGGGAGCTCCAGGGGATTACCAGACCAGGAGGTAGGGTGCAAGCCCCCCAAATTTGTAATTATTGTATACAGAAGTGAGGGGCCTCACTCTTGGGGCCTGGAGTTTGTGGCTGGTATCTAAATGGGGGAAGGGGGAAAATTATCCTTTCAGCCTGGGAAGCCTGGCCTAAATCCAAGTGTTTAACTTCAGAGCTGCATTTCATGAAGAGAGTATAGAAGGGTCAACTTGTTTCTGCTTGGAGGTAAAGAGACCCAGGCTCAGTGCTGGGCCCTTCCTGCAATTATGGCTCTTTTCCAGTTGTCTATAGATCAAGTGGGATGCGACAGACAATTTTCAAGGGTCTACAAAGCTCTGATGTTTGATGACTCCATTTTATGTGAAAGGTAAGATGTTGTCTCTGAGAGTGGTGGCCAGTGTCCTCTTCAGGCTGTGGGGTACAGTGGTATTGGAGACGGTCTACGCACCCCAGCCTTCACTTAACACATGATAGAGCTTTTGGTAAGTTATTTAATGCCTCAAATCCGTGTGTGTGTGTGTGTGTGTGTGTGTGTGTGTGTGTGTGTGTGTGTATGCTTTAAAAGTGTTGCTATCTGCTTATATCAATCACTTGATACATATCAACTGTATTTATAAAAGGCCAAGCACATATTAGGTGCTTCATCATTAATGTAGCCTTTACAATTACACAGTCCCTTGGGTAAGTGGTAGGTCTACAGGTCCAATTCTAACTGGTTTGCCTTCAGGAGTGGTTTTTGAGGAACTAGGCATACAGAAAGGTTCCCCAACTGCCAGCCCCTTTCAGCTCTTATTCCCACAATTCTCCCCGTTCCCAGTCACAGGGACAACTCATACCATCTCTCGGACACCATACTCCTTTTCCACCTTCATTTTCAGGTTCTTGAAGCACTCTTCCATCCGGTCATGGAAGGGGCGCAGGTTGTCTGAGACCCTTTTCTCGTGGATCTTAATCCCAGCTCCCAGGAAGGGGATCTGAAGAGAGAGGTGGCAAACCATGGGCATCAGCTTGGGGGCTATCTCAGGAGCTCAAGTTGACTTGTTAACCTTTCCTAGAGATCCTTCAGGTGCTCAGAGACCTGCATGGTCCCTGGGACAGCTAAAGCCTTAGAATTTATCATGGAAGGGAACAGTGACCCCAGCTGCTGTAGTTTCCCTGGAATTGTGGTTGTTCCGGGCATTAGAAGCCAGAGACAATGGGGAAATCTGAGTCCTCAAAAAAAAATAAAATAAAATAAAATAAAATCTTCAAAGTGTCAGAATTCAGAGAACAAAAAGGAGGACTCTCCAGGGCTTTGCCTCATAGTCTTGTTTAAGAAGTATTCAGGAGTATAAAAGTGAAATTATGGAGATAAGACGCCAGCAAGAGGAAAGAGCATGAAGGGGAGAGAGACCACGGCCCATCTTACACCGTGGGGCCCAATTATACTTTTCATGGCTGCTATGAGTGTGCTGGTATCAGAAAGTTCTGTTATTTGTAGAGAGTTTCTAGAAAGCGTTACCACATCTCAGGAAGACGTGAGAAGAGAGAAGAATGGAGAGGAGAGGCGCAGTTTGTCTTCTCCACGAAGGAGGTCAGAGCACGGAACCTCAGAGACTGGAAGGGGAGGAATGGAGCCGCAGGGCTCACGGCTGCAAGGAAAGTTTGAGAAACTTAATTGCAGGACCCTCTGGTAAAATAACTAAGACAGCCAGGAGAGGGAATAGACTCTTTTTAGAGAAACAAACATCTCCACCATGGTAGGGCAAAGCCATTTCTGTCTCCTTCTCTTAGCTATCTTGAGAGAAGAGAGGTGCAGGGGAGACACATACTCTGCAGTGAGATATGCACTCAGCTATAAATGTGTCACAGTGCATGTGCGGGAGGAAGGTAGCCGGAGGCTGTAACTGACCTCCAGGAGCAGAGGAGGGAGTTGGTGGTTGAAAGTGGGAAGCTGAGAGCCAGTTCCTTGCCCAGAGTGCTCATTCCTTCACCTCGCAGCTAGGTATAATGTGCTTTTACTTTCCCAAGAAGCAAAAAATTGTCCTCTAAAACAATTAGATCCCAGAAACCTGGGACTCAGGAGTACCATACCCAAGGGCAGGAGGAGAAGCAGCCACCACCAGACTGAAAACAAGCGGATGAAAAGAAAGCAGCTTATGGGTAGGGAGATGTCCACTGCATGGTTCCCACATAGCCCAGTATAGTAACCATGATCATCTTCCTGTTACATGCTTGCAAGAATCCGCTTCTAGAGAATGTAAATGTCCTATGTAGGTGTGTAGGTTCAAGCATGTGGGTCACTCAGTTGCCAGGCAATGATGCCACCTTGCCGACAGAGCCTTCTCCCTTGCATGCTGATTTCCAATTAGCTTCACTAGGAATTAGGAAGAATCTGCAGGGGTCACCAGGCACTGGAAGAAACTCACCCAGAGGGGACAGGACCAAAATTAACAGGCAGGATAGAGAACATGGGAACAAAAGGACAGATGAATATGGAAAAGAATCTATAGAAAGCTTAAGTTGTTATGTTAAAAATGTTACCAAGGGGGTCTTCTATAAAGATAATATAGTAAGATTTCACATGGAATGCATGCATAGCTTTAGTGTTACCATTTAGATAAGACAGAAAATTGGTCAGCTTAGCATCAATCTCAAGGTATTAAGAGGGAGGAGGGAGCGATGTGAATGCCCAGTGACACATGAGCAGGCCAACCAGACTAAGAGAAGTCAGCAGAGAACTATGGGTGTTAAGCTACAGATTAGCTAGATGCTGACATCCAGAGAACACCCCATCAGAGCTTTGGAATACATATTTTCCCATCTGAGCATGCCACTCATTTATGGTAGACAGTTTGCTACGTCCCTTGGGGTTTGGCACATTGTACTTCAGTTTTCATTCGGTTCACTGGATTGTTCTAATGTCCTTTCTCACAACCTCCATGATCCATCTATGGATTCAGTCTCCATCTATGCGTATAACTTCCAAGGTTTATCTCCGTATGTATTTTGAGGTTTACTCCACTGTGATCAGAAAAGATAACATAATATGGCTGTAATAACTTTTAAGTTAACTTTTGTTTTATGTGAGTGTTTATGTAGGTGTTTAAGTGAGACTGGAGAGGGATTCAGACTCTCTCAGATCTGCGGACAGACAGGGAAGCTGGTATGGACACTTTGGAAAACTGTTTCTTTTATCCAGGAAGGTTGAACTCATATGAACCAACAATTCTACTATTACACATACCTTGAGGGAATAGAATATACACACATTTACCTTTGATATGTGCAGTAACCTAGTGAATTTTAAGTATAAGTAAAAGAAGCTGGATACATAGTAGGATGATACATAGTAGAATAATACATAGTAGGATGATACATAGTAGGATGATACGGAGTAGAATAATACATAGTAGGATGACACATAGTAGGATGATACATAGTAGAATAATACATAGTAGGATGATACATAGTAGGATGATACATAGTAGAATAATACATAGTAGGATGATACATAGTAGGATGATACATAGTAGGATGTACTGTATATTTTACTTATATGATGTTGATAAATGAACCTTTGTTGATAGACATTTAGCAATAGGTACTAAAGCTACATTTTCTCCTCTGTGAAGACCAAGCATTTCCAGGACTAAGTACACACAACAAAGATACAGCCAAGAGCTCCAACTAAGTTGAAACCGACCTAATTCTAATGAGCACAAAAATTAATACATTTGGTATCGCTGCAAGATCAATCTGCACAGACTATTCTAGACAGCATAGAAAAATGACAGCGAGGTGCAACAAAATGAGCCAGTGTCACAAGCCTAACTGACCCGGAGAGCTGTCCATGGTGGTCCCAATTATATGTAGGGCAGCAGGAATCCAGGGCAAACTCTGATACCTGCAAATGTATGCTTGGGGAGTAGAGCTCTTTTTTAAATGCTAGGAAACAATCCCTATAAAACCAGGAAAGTGGTCAGCCTCGCTGAGGGCTGGTAATGACTACAGGACTACATTGGCAGCCTGATGGGTGTGAGTGGTGGTAGGGTCATGTCCATAGATACTTGGTACTGAACCAAAGAGCCATATTTTCTTATGCACTTTCCTATATGTAATGTTTCACAACCAAAAGCTTGAGAGAATAATATACTGAAGACACTATCCCCTGCAATCAAATCTTTACAAAAAACATCTAGAAAGATCCCAACCTTGAAACCTACAAATTCTGGCACAAACTGAATATTGGAAACTTTAACTTTCTCTGGTTTGGTAATAAGTCCCTTTTACCTTTGAAGTCTAAGGTTCTCGAGTCTTTAGAAAAATCCCATCATGAATGTAGCTTTGCAAAACACAGTCCTCCCTGGAGTTCAGCTCTAATGGACAGGCTCAGGTTTGCCCATTCGTATTTCTGTGTTACCTGGCACAGTGCCTGGGACTCAGTGTGGGCTCACCAAACAAGGGCTTTGAGAGTGGATGGAAGAGAAACACACAAGCTGACTTGCTGAGTGTAATGACAAGAGCGCCACAGCACCTACACAGCAGGACTGCAGTATCTGAATGACCGTGCCATAATTAGAGATCCTGGGCAGAGTAGGAGAGGGCATGGCTCAGGGCACTTTCCTCTGAGATTAAATGGCCTCTGTAACCTGTGGCCTTGGGAGCCATAGGCCATGCTATGGAAGAGGTAGACACTAGGGGGCGCTGTCCAAATGTGCCTCATAACCTTAGAGGCAGTGGCATCCAATGCAAGCAGATTTCAGTCTCTCTTGTATGCGGAACCCTTCTAGTCAGATGCAACACTTGGGAAGAATGCTCTTAACTGCTCTGAAGGCAGTGGATTTGGCATGGGGAACTAACCATTTGAGAAGAGGATCCTGGCAGTTAGCTGCACAAAGTCAATATGTGAGACCTGGTAGTCCTCCCTGGATGCCCTAGAAGTATCCAGAGAAGGGACTCACTCAGCCAGCCTTCTTGCTTCCCAGACTGTCTGGCAAGGGAAGTGCCATTATTTTAGTATTAAAAGGATACAGATGGTCCCAGAAAGATGGAGACACTTGAGGAATATTTAAGTTTCATGGGTGGTATAGAGTGGGAAGCAGAAAGAAAATTCCAGACACACCTAATGCATTCAGGGAGAGCATGTCTACAGTGTTCGCTCACCGTTTCGTTTTTTAAAGTCCCACTTTGCATAAATTGGCAGAGGCAGGGAAGGACCTGAATTAGGAATACTTATTTTAAGAAAAGAGTCTGCACCCAATGCTTCTCAGTCCTTGATTTCCCTGGAGTAACCAAACTCCCTACCAAGGAAAGCGCACCCCTCTTTGCATGGTGACTGGCAAGGAGTAGGGAGGAGAAGTGGGCAGCCTGCAGCCTGCTACACCCGGCCCCAGGCTTCTGCCCACTACTTACCATCTCACCCCTCTTATGCCCAAAGGTGCACTATCTGCAAAGTGTCAAAGGGCTAAAAGCAAGAAGGGTCTGGTTCTTTGAAAGCCCCCCCCCCACCCCCCCAAGGGAAGGATCCAGCAGATTGTTTCTTCTTTGAAAAAAAGAGAGAGAGTGAGAGAAATAAAAGAGAAAGGGAGAGCAAAGAAAAGGCAGAGAGAGAGAGGAGGAAGATGTGAGGGTGTAGGAGGCAGAGAGAGGCAAAGGACAGAGAAGCAAAGAGCTTCTAAGAGCAGCAGACAGATGCAGAGAAGGAGGTGGGGAAGAAGAGTGGGCAAGAAGAATGCAACAAGACAGGATATAGAGGCAGATAAATAACAGGTCCTCAGGCTGGAATCTGGCAGAGCTAGCAGATGTAGATCCTTTGACCGTGAGCCAGCCCAACAAAGACCTCAATTATCTGCAGAACCTGATATCCATCTGCACACTATCTGCAACAAACTGGGTCAGCCTTACAAGGAATGTGGTGGCGGGGGGAGGGGCAAGCTTTCTATTGTCTGATTGGTGCAAGCGGATGGTGGTGGATATGGGGAGCGGGTGGTTTTCTTTTGAGCCCCGCTGTGAAAAGCTACCACCTGAATTTAACATCAAAGAAAGCAATCTCAACCACCTTTAGCACAGCATCTATTGCTGCCTGGCAATAGGCAACACCCAGCTCAGGTGTCATCCAGCATCAGAAGAGGATGGAGGTGAGGAGCAGAAGGTCAGGAGGAGTCAGGCCAGGCCAGGCCAGGCCAGGTGAGCAGACAGCCAGAGAACTGGGGAAAGGGGAGGGCCTGGCTGGATGTGCCCATGCCCAGTGAGGCTTTACCTGCCATGCAATCAGGTCCTTGAGGCGGCTCAGCTTTTCCTGATCCTCTGGGTGCTCCCTGCTATACTCTTCAGTGAAGAAGGCCTGGGATGGGTGAAGGAGAGAAGTGGGGACTTAAGATTTTTTGTTTATCAGATGGGACACATAGTCAGTCTCTGGCATTGAGAGAAAACTTGATGTGAGAGAAGCTTTGAGGGCCCAGGCATTGGGGTGGACCTTGCCGTAGCTGATAGTGCTACCCTTTTTTTTACTGGAAGCTCATATCAGCACCCACTGAAAACAGGCTGCAGGCTCCAAGGAAGGACTGCCACCACGATCATGGGGTACCAGGGCGAGCAGCAGCTCCCCAGAAAACTGTTCTGAACGGGGAACTTGATGTACATTCTGCAGCCCCAACTGGGTTTTACTGAACCAGAATTCTGGGGGCTTGAGGTGGAGGGAGGCTTAGAACAGGAATTCCTGTGTTAGGGAGCTTAGGAAGGATCTTGAGGCTCAGGAGACCACTGCTGGAAGAAGAAAACTGAGCGAGGAACTTCCCCTGGTGCTTGTTCAAGCCTGCCTCCCAGTGTCCCTCATGGATCCACCACTCCTCTCTTTTCCTTTCTTCAGCGTTCCCATACAAATCATATGACCATTCTATGTGGACATATTGCAGCGGCTCTGAAGGCTATGCAAAGGGTGACCACAGATGTGTCAGGGTAGACAATAGGACTGACTGGGTGATAGTTATCACTATCTCTGAAATGTTGTACACTGGGACATTCTTGCCTTTGCACCAACAAGTCACAAAGCACAGAGAATGCACAGTGGGGTTTTGAGGAAAGAGTTCAGGGTCTGTGAGTTGGAAGATAGTTCAGGACTTTTTGTTCCACATCATGCTAGGAAAAGCCATGTCTCCTTATTGTCACACTGCCATTTCCAATAGGGGATACTACTATGACTCAAATAACTGGTGGCATTTCCTATTGGCCACCTACACCAGAAGGGTCAAATACACAATCTTGGGGCCAAATATAGGGAGTTTCCTGAAGGGACCCTGTGACTTGCACATCTAGATTATGCCTAGGCTTATGGTGTTACTCTCCCAGATTTCTACATGTTTAGAAATCTGAGTTTCTTTCTTTCTCTGCATCTATGTCTATGTTATTTCAAAACTTCTGCAGAAGAGATGCATTTACTAAATGTCATGGTTGTGGCTTGTGGTTACCTCTGATCAGGCCTTTCCTCAACAGAGCTTCCTGGAGGTGTCAGGGGGAGTGGAGACCCTTGGGAGATTGCTTCTTCTTCTTCCAGGTGTGGAATCGGGATGGGAGCTCAGGACTGGAGCTCAGGTTGAAACCTGATGCCTAACCAAGCTGAGTATCCATCTGGGATCAAGCAAGGATGGGGCACAGGGGATAAGCTCCAAGGTCCCTCACCTTCTCATACTTGGCGAAGCCTCCCATGACAGCAGGGTCCACGATCCCATTGAGGAGCATGGAGAGAGGGTTGATGGGGAGGTTTTCATCACTCTGGTACTGGTTTATCATCATCAGTATCTTCTCATTGGCTGTGGACATGGTTTCGATGGCATTCTCCAGAGGACTAATTGTGGTCTGTTGAAAACAAGATTGGCAGAAGAGCCTTAGCAGGTGGCCTGAGAGACTGACCGAATTATTGGTATTGATTTCACTAGGGTAGGGATTCAAAGGCAGCCTCTACTCCCCAGGCTGCAGTAGGATCTGAGGGTAATGACTCATCTCTGGGGGCTGTCTGCTAGCCAAGGACAGGCTGGCTGTCTTTCTACTTAGAGGAAAAGGATTTCTCTGGGGAAATACAGGCAGGAAGTGGCTGTCTCTGCTAGAACTTCAGAGGTTGATTATGCCCAGAAAGGTTTCTCTTCCAGTTAACTGGGTAAAACAAACACCAAACCAACTCATCACATACTGGTTGGAAGCTATTGTGTGTGCTACTGACGAGAGAAATCTAGAGAGCTTGCTCTAAGAGCACCCAGCCTGGCACATAGCAGGCCCTGAGACTAGTTCAAGGGAAGATGAAATGGCAGGAAACTCTTCCCCCCACACATCTCAGAAACCAAGATAAACAGGGGGTATTAATGACAACAGACAAACATCAACATTTGCAGAAGCTTATGGTCCAGCATCAAAACTAAAGTAGAGGTCAGCAAACATCTCTGCAATGGGGCCAGAGAGTAAATATTTTAGCATTGGCAGGCCAGATGGGCTCAGCTGTGACAACTCCACTCTGTTACTGTCGGGCAGAAACAGAAGCCAAGAAAACTGGACAGGAAAGTGTGGTTATCCCAACAGTCTTCACAAAAGCAGAAGCAGGCAGAAAGGCAGACCATAGACCCCAGTTTCCTGACCACAACCTGCTACAATGAGCAGTGAGTGCCAATCTCAGCTCTGTGGTTTTCTACCTGTGTGACGCAAGGTCAAGTTTCCTTACCTTTGTGAGCCCCGGTTGACTCACTGCTAAGACTGGAGTAAGAAAGCCGACCACAGAAACCTACTGGGAAGTGTTGTCATTAACGCGTATGAGTGTTAGGACAGGACATAGCAGTTATTCTGAAAAAAGGATGATCACTGGTAGGAAAGGATGGGAGGGAAGAGACAAGAAGTCGGAGAAACCTTCATGGAGGAAGAGAGCTAAATTTATCATGTCTATCATGATGGTGATGTTGTGCCTGCCTCGTTGGCTATGTTGTGAAGATTAATTGAAACAATACAATATCTGACACTGCACAGTTCTTGAGAAATGTCCCCACTACTTGTACCTACAACATGCATGAGAGGAGCAGTCAGTCCCTGTAGCCACTCTCTGAAGTTATTTCTATAATTACAGCTTCCGTAACCATTTCTCCGAGTGTTGCTTTCAGTGATTACGATGAGCTGAATGAGAATGGCCCCCATAGGCTCATATGTTTGAATACTCAGTTCTCAGTTGGTGGAACCATTTGGGAAGGATTAGGAGGTGTAGCCTTGGAGGAGGTGTGCCACTGGGGATGGGCTTTGAGGTTTCAAAAGTC
This sequence comes from Arvicanthis niloticus, assembly GCF_011762505.2. Classification (NCBI taxonomy): domain Eukaryota; kingdom Metazoa; phylum Chordata; class Mammalia; order Rodentia; family Muridae; genus Arvicanthis; species Arvicanthis niloticus. The sequence continues at coordinate 85,442,077 of NC_047663.1, read as the reverse complement.
CACACCATTCCCAACTAGCTCTTTCTCTCTGCCTCCAACTTGCAGATTAGGATGTAAACTCTTAACTACCGATCCAACACCACTCCTGCTTGCTGCTGTGTTTCCCACTATAATCGTTACAAAGGCCTAACCTTCTGAAGATATGAGCCCCAGTAAACGCTTTTCTTATAGGTTGCCTTGGTCATTGTGTCTCTTCACAGCAATAGGAAAGTAACTAAGGTGAAGATGGAAGCATCTGCAGTGAGAAAGCCCCAGGAACAGATTTTCTGTCACCCATAGCATTAGTCAGTGTCATGCTACTGTAATTAAATACAGGTGCCAATTTCCTTATAAGAAAAAGGGGTTTATTTTGCTTATGATTCTGAAGGTCAGAGTCTGAGATCAGGCAATTCCCTGAGTTGAGCCTCAGTTAAAGGCAGTAGATCCTAGATCCGATGGTGGGAAGGTTGTGTCAGTGTAGACTCTCACATCATAATCCAGGAGAGAAAGTGAGAGATTTGGGGCTCCCAATCCTTAACCTAAGAAATTCCCCAAGTTACTGCCTACTATGGTTCATAGTACCTACTAACAGCACTATTCTGGGGACAAATATTTCACATTCAGACTTTTTAGGAACATCTATATTCATCTTATTCAAATTATATTGAATTTGGATTCATTATCCAAATTATAGTACCCACATCTGCATACATATAGGCATACTGACTCACATACACATGTGCAAACACTTAGAGTATGAACTAGAAGAGAACACTGCTTGGCCTATTGCCTAAAATTGAGACCAATGTCTGAGTTTTGTGTCCTGCACACAAGCCAGCTCTGGGGATCTTTACAAGGCTGAGATGCAGAATGAGTTCCAGGGAAAGCCTACCCCTCAGCTGAGGAGTGCAGCACTTCACCTGAATGCCAACAACAGACTGGACATGTCTGGAAGACATCGCCTTTGAAGCAAGTCATGGTAGAAATGGTGAGGACCATTGACTGGCTTGCCTGTACGCTTTTGAAACTACCTCTGCATCTGACAACCTGGGATTCTCACAATAGCTGTCAGGAACAGAGGCCGAGTAAGGAAGAGCTTTGGCTCTGCACAAATGAGCATCTGAGAAGGGCAAGAGCGAAGTTTTGAGTGGAGTGGGACTCGGGTGCTGCACTTGGTGGGAGGCGTGGGTGTCAGCTGCTGATGGCAAAAATCAAAATCTGAACCATCACAACCATCCATCACAAGCCAGGCAACAGAGATGGCTCCATTTACAGTCACCTCCGATGCCGGTCTGTGCATATGCTTAAGGACATGTGAAGGTGGAGGACATGTTCTGTGGAGGTTTGAGTAAGAATGGCCCCCATAGGCACAGGCTTTGGACTCATTGGTCCCAGCTGGTGGCACAGTTTGGGAAGGTGGTACAGACTCTCTGGAGGAACTGTCACTAGGAGTGGGACTTGAAAGTTTATAGCCTTGCCATCCTTTCAGTTCATTCTCTCTGCTTCCTATTCACAGTTGAACATATGATTTCTCTGCTTCCTGCTCCTGTTAGCCTGTCTGCTGCCTTTTGCTATGCCTCTCCATCGTGATAGCCTCTCATCTCTCTAAAATCCTACAAGCAAAACAGACTCATACGTTGCTTTTTATAATCACAGGATTATAAAGGTAACTGATAAGGCACATGCTCAAGGACAGTAGCTGCCAGAGATGGAGAGGGAAACTGAGCTGTTCCTGGTTGCAAAGGTTAACTTCCATCACAAGTATATCAGACTATGTCGCCAAGCCTGCCATCAGCTAGCTGGCTCTTGGGATTTCATTAGCCCCATCAGATCTCTGGCATCTTTGCTGAGCTGACCCTCAGTTTCTATGGGCAGGCAAGATAACTTACGTCCAACTTGCTGTGAAGGGGCAGTTAATTCCTAAGGCAAAATGCTATGGGAACCCACATGAAGGTGAGTGGGAAGGGGTAGTGACTTTCTTTCTCGGCAAGCCAGCATCCTTTCCAGTTGCTCTAGCACCTCCCACTTATGTCATCTGCTTGAGCCAACTCAGGAGTCCTGTGAGCTGCAGGGGGCTGGCATCAATGACTAACATCAATTTGACAGTTCAAGCTCACCAGAGGCCTCAGCTTCTTGCCATACAAAATTGTACACTGGACAGGGGTGAAGAAAGAATCTAAAGATTACAAGGCCATGCTGGCCTGCAGGGGTCTGTCACTCAGCAAGCACTGAGTAGGATCTCCCCAAAGTCAACTCAGTAGGGGGAGATCTGGCTGCTTGCATTTGCGTCAGCCCCTGCCAGACACCAGTAGCCTAATGTGACATTTTATCTGCTTTATCTTACAGGGCTTGGAAGAGATCTGAGTTTATAGCTTTGGGATCCACTGTTTTTTGGTATCCATTACAGCTCTGAGATCCCACACTTTGTAGTTCCTAATTTGTGAACTGAGATGAAGAGATACATGATGATCCTGTTGTCTCGTGGCCTAGCTGAATTGTCATTCTCCTACATTAGGGTTGAGGACAAGGTAGAGTCTCCAACAAATAGGCAAGACTTTTTCCAAAAGTCCATCCTAAAACACTCCTCTAGATTGAGAGTGATGGTGTGATAGTTTGTATATGCTTGACCCAGGGAGTGACACTATTAGAAGGTGTGGCCCTGATAGAGTGGGTGAGTCACTATGGGGGTGGGCTTTAAGACCCTCATCCTAGCTGGAGGCCAGTATTCTGTTAGCAGCCTTCAGATGAAGATGTAGAACTCTCAGCTCCTCCTGCACCATGCCTGCCTGGATACTGTCTGCTTCCTGCCTTGATGATAATGGACTGAACCTCTGAACCTCTAAGCCAGACCCAATTAAATGTTGTCCTTTATAAGAGTTGCCTTGGTCACGGTGTCTGTTCATGGCAGTAAAACCATAACCAAGCTAGATGGGGTCATGCCACCACATAAGGGAAAGAACAGACAATAAGAGACAAATTCATATAATGAAAACAACTGCTTAGAAATGTAGTCACATAGCCAGGCATTAAACTCTGTGTGTCAGTCTGGGAAGATGGCTCAGTGGTTAAGAGCACTGATTGCTCTTCCAGAGGTCCTGAGTTCAATTCCCAGAAACCACATGGTGGTGTAATGGGATCTCTTGTTCTCTTCTGATGTGTCTGAAGACAGCAACAGTGTACTCACATACATAAAATAGATAAAATCTTTAAAAATTTAAATTAAATTAGGGGGGGAAATCCTTTGTGTCTGAGACATCCTGAAAATTGGTAAGAGGCCAGGAAGACCAAGTCTATTCCAATCAATCTTGGGATGTTTTTCCAAGATCTTTTTACCAGAAGATACACTAGTTTTATTTGCATTTCTGTGACAACATGGACACACACACGCACATACCTACAGGCACACACACACACACACACACACACACACATACACACATGCATACAGACACACATGAAACAAGCAAAGGAATAATTTATTTCAGCTCACGGTTTCAGAGGGCTCAGGGCATCATGGAGGGGAAAGCATGATGGAACAGCCTACAAACACAGCAGAGAGATGAAAGGCTGGCACTGGATGGGTCATTCAACCCCTCCACATTTATTTCTATCTAGGTCCCCAAACTGTGGGATGGTGGGTCTCCCAGCCTTGGTTAATTCTCTCTAAAAATAGTTTCGTAGACATACCCAGATATGTGCCTTAACCAACCTCCTAGGAGACTCAAATTCACAGTCAAAATTAGCCATCACAGAAGCTAACAGGATGAAGGAAGTCAGTAAAGAAAGATGTCTGCTTTCCCCCAATTTCAGAACTACGAAGTGAAAATGTAAGGTAACTGTTTAGGCATGATGGGTGTCAGCAGAGCAATTACTTATTTAATTTACTTAAATATTCTTGAGCAGAAATTATGGGCCTGAGGCTATTCTTGGCACTTGGAGTATGGCAGAGAGAGAGAGAGAAAGAGAGAGAGAGAGAGAGAGAGAGAGAGAGAGAGAGAGAGAGAGAGAGAGAAACGGACAAAGCATCTGCCTTCCTGGAGTTTATATTGTAGTGGAATCCACAGCCCAACATTATATTTAATCTTTGGTTAATAAATGCTGAAAAGAAGCACTCAGAAAATTGTGTAGTCTATTAGGAAGTACTAAGAACTTTGAAAAGTGACAGTAAGGGGACTCAGGCACACAGGAGGGGCTCTCTCAGTTTGCTACAGTCCAGCAGGCATGGCTGGAGAAGAGGGGCCTTGCAGAGCCAACCCAGGGCTGGACTCAGTCGGGGATAGTGAGTAGAGGCTATGGCTGCTGGAAAGCTCTCTTCCCTCAGGAGCAGGGTTGGTCGTGGTCCAGTCATCCTTCCATCTCCATGGAGAGCCCACTGAGAACACCAAAACCCAGCGTTCAAGTCCCTTTACAATGTGGCCTAATACTTTCAGATCATTCACATAGGTCCTCTCATAGCCCTTAAACCCTTTCTAGACTCCTTACAAGTGAGTGCAGGGCAAATGTCATGTAAATGGTTATTTTAGCACAGTGTTCAGAAAATGACAAGAACATATATCCTTGTATATTGTCTAGATGCAATTTTTCCCCAAATATTTTCAATTTGCAGTCAGTTGATTTACGGAGGCAGGTCCTATGCATACAAGTGTCCCAACTATATACACCTCACAGGACTTCGTGAGATTACATAGGATAAGGCTGTAAAGCCTTTGACACTAGAACTTTAAGGGGATAACTGGGTAGAAGGACTTCCAGAGCCTGCTTCATCCCTTCCCTCTTCCCCCTTACCCCCAGTCCCCATTACAAAGATGTTCTTCATTTACTGATTTTATTACCTGTGTCTTGAGAACATGTTATTACTAGGTAACAAAAAGTTACCTAGCAATTTAAAAAGGATACCCTGGCAGCAGATGCCCTGGGCACTGCCTGCTCTGGGATTCCTATAGGACCTTCAAACATAAACTGTCTCCTTTATAACATCAAAGAGGCCTCTTGAGGCTCACTGCGCCCTGTTTATCAGAGGAGGAAGAGAGGGACTGTCATGACTTCTTAACTCACCTGAGACATATGAACTACCTCGAACCAGCGCAGGATGCCAGGCAGCTTGTACGCAGTCAGGAAGGAAGTCCTCTCAATCCACATAGACTGGGGGGAGAAGAGCTTGCTTATGAAATCTGCTACTCCTGGCCCTGGTGGCCTCCCATGTACTCAGAGGAGAAGAAATATTGCAGTTTCCAGATACACAGTTTCCCTATGGAAATCTTAACAGCTGTTTTAATTTCTCCCTGAACTTGGACAGAGTCAGTTAGTTCTACCTGGCTTTACAGACAGTCTGAATTCTTACTCAATTTTGAATGTGTCCATTTGTGTGCTCTAGAGAAAGAGCCCACGGTGTTCATTAGATTCCCCAAAGGATGGTAACCCCGAAAAACATTAAGTATCATGGGTCAAGAGCTGAGGGGATCTTGGAGTCACCTCCTCATTCCAGTCTTAGCCTGGAGGAGAGATGACAAGTCCAAGCTAGAAAATATGTGTGGAGGCCACCGGCACTTGAGACAGTGGCAGCATTTACTCAATGCATGCACTGGAGGGCTGCTTCAGCCACACTCAGCCTCCGAGAAATGTACAAATGTCCTTGGCTGTCAAGGTCATCTGACAGGAAGCTCTCTTACATCTTACAAACCTCAAAAATGAGAAGACCCGATAGACATGTTACCCTATCTGTGATATCCCTGTAGTGTTCATTCCCTGGCTCTGAATCAAGCTGCCTACCACCTGCGGTTGGCAGAGGCATGTTCCTCCTGCTAAGGATGGCTGAGGGGGGTTATACTTACAGCAAACTCGTTTTCTGGGTCTACCGTGCCCCTGCGCACAGGCCTGGAGTAGTGGAACTTTTGCACATAATTAGACTTGTAAAAACTGAAAGACAGAAAGGAGTGGAAGTTTCTGGAAGCCGTGCCCACCCAGCTGCTGAAACCTTAAACATCAGACCTGGCAGGTAACAGGGTCCTGGTGGTGGCATTTCAAGGTCTGCATTGCGGCTCCATGTGCACAGGGTTGCAGGGTGATTTAGAAGCCACCCTAGGCATTTGCAATTCTGGCATTAATGCACCAACAGTGGCCTGTGTCGTCATTTTCTGCAGTTCGTCGAAGGGTTTAGAATACCTAAGCACCAAGCTAAGTATCCCTAGAATGACCTCCAAGGATTGCTTTAGGAGCCTCAGACATCCCCCTCTACTTTCTCTGAATATGCAGGGGAGGATCAACTATCACTGACAACAGGCATCTTCTAGCTATAGAGGTGCCCCTGTCCATAGGAGCCTGGCCAAGATGGATAGAGAGGCTGCCACCTACTCTGCATTGCACCTGTTTGAGGTGATGTTGGCATGAGGCTCCTGGAGGGGCTGTGTCTTCCTAGGGAGTTCCTGTCATTAGTCTACCTGTTGGGAGTGGTACAGCCAAGGACTGCATGGACCCCCACCTTGTAGCCTATTCATTGATTGTGCAATTTGATATAAAGCAATGGATGCCCGCCTGCATGCTGCTTACTTTAACCACATTACTGTCAGAACATATCCATCATTAACCCATACCATCACCAAAGGCTGAAAGGATATTCCTTTGGGAGAATGTGGCCAGCATGCCCAGGGCCATTTTGTTCCATCCTTCATCCATTGTCACCTGCCAATCCACACTACTTACTTCCTTGGGTTCATTCTAGGGTCAGCCTGAGGAGAGGGCTCCCACATCAGTTCAGTTTGGTGCCTACTGAGGACTTGCTGCACACAAAGCTAGCCACACCCCACAACCCATCACCCCCATTCATCTCTGGCTTTAGCTTTATTACAGATATAGCCCAGGTAACTGGGGATAATTCTTTTCCCAAAAGACAAAGCAGGGATAGACTGGCAGAGGAGAAAGGTACTGGGGCCTGTCCTGCCACCAACTCAGCCTCTTGGAGTTCTCTCCACTCTCCCCACAGTGGGCTGTGGCTCTTACTTTATGATCTGGTCAGGCACTGGTTTGTTCTTGAACCTGGGGTGTTCATCCAGGACAGGCTGCACGGTGAAGCACTGGATGTCTATGTCATCCAAGTTAAGGATTTGAAACATGTTTGTTGACCACAGGAGAATTCCAAATGTTAACAGAAGCCAGCTGAGGGCTCTTAGGTCGGTCCTTCTGGGACCATACTTTTATTCAATAATCAAGTTGTTGGCTTCCTACAAGGTCCTAATGACCAGTGAGCACGTAATTGGCTTTATCAGAGCTGACTACACCTTACAACACGATCCCAGGGCTCTGCTCTAGCTCACAGAGTTGTTTAGCAGTTCTTAATCACTGGTATCACAGCTATACTGTCATTAACAGTAATGCTCTCTAATGAATGGATGGCTATCAATTACTGAGCACAGCTTCCCTGGGTATCAGTTAATCTCTCTAATTCCACTAGATGCCATAGTTCACCTCAATTGTTCCTGCTAGCTTAGAGAAGCCGGGCCACTTGTTGAAGGTCACACAGCTTGTATAGAAAGAGCAGGGGGTTAAACTTAAGGTTCTTAACTCTATGATTAAAATTCTTTAGATACAGTCTCTTTTACATCCAACATTGGGATCATAGGAAACAATGACACAAAACACCATGGGGGGCATTAATGCTAGAATTCTAGCTCCCTGGATAATCTGGGGGTATTATGTGCTCATGAGAATGAAAGACCAGTCTATCTTCTAAGTTATCTTGCTAAAAAATAATTCATCCGAGGCCTTATACATGATGGATCTCCAGCCCTCCTCAGGACTTCTGAGTCAGGGCCTGCATTTTCAGAGATCCTCAGATAATATTCATGCATGATAAAGTCTGAGAGACACACTGATCTAGAACATGCAAGCATGTAATTTTCTCCTCCAGCTCTTGACAGCCCCAAAGTGGTGACCTATAGCAGAAAGTAAGGAACAGCTGAAAGGAGAGTTCTGTGATTGATTAGTGATGCCTGCCACCATGCACAGGATGCAGGCTGGCAAAGCATATTGGCTGGATCTCTGCCTTTCCTATTCTAGCCCATCATGACTCATATTAAGTTGGTCATATCAAACTAAGTGGACAGACAACATTGATGGTCACGTGTTCTTTCATCAACCCTGGCTTTCCTTCCCTGTTTTCAATTTCTCCTTCCCCTACCTCTCTCTTCAGGCATTCAAATGATTTCCTCCCTATCTCCTACCCAAAGACCACCACAACCTCAAAAGTTATCCCCCTCCATGGCTCCTACCACTTTCACTGCATGCCTCCCCTTGATGAGTTTCCTCTGTGCTAGCACACTGGGGGCTGGCAGTTTTCACCCTGAAGAGTACTTCCACATGGAAGAAGGATCTCTCAGAAAGAAAACAACACTTAAACCACTGGACTGGTCTCACTGGGAACATAGCTGCAAACCTCAGGAAGGCCCTGAAGTCCCAGTCAGGCAGCCTGAGCTGGGAGAGCATTCCCTCCGGGTGAGCACCCTAGCCGAGGATAGGAGCTGGCGGACAGTGGTGGGCCCTGATCTACCTCCACTGGCTATTTGTGTGACAAGCTCAAGTTAAGCACAGACGGGCTATTTTCAAATAGCTGTGGCATGTGAAAATGATGCATGGTTCAATATATCAGTGCCTATACATAAACCTTTGTGGGAACACGGCCTTGCTTACTAGATGCATGTGATGACCAGCGACTGCTTACACAGGGACAGCAGCTAAGGAGTTGGGGGGGTGGGGGCACAAAGCTCTCAAGACTAACCTTTACAGAAAGGTTTGCCAACACTTCTTTTAGAGACAATTCTAGGCTGTGTATATTGATCTGAGCTGTGGGCACTCATCCAAGAGGAAACTCCAAACCTATGACATCGGCACTGTCATGTTATTTAGCTAGACCCTCCATGCCTGGTGCATGAGCTGGCAGCAACAGACTTCTGCTAGACCTTTGATCTAAGTGCCTTCCGCCATCTGGACACTTTAAAGAAGATGTGAGACCTGTCACTTTCCCAAACCACCTGTTGACTTTTTAAACACCAGAAGGTCAGAAGACACTGTTAACAGTTGAAGGTTGTGGCGAGCAGCAGGCCTGAGTTCGAATCCTCACTCCCCTGGGTTTTCACCACCGCTCTGTGTAAGCTGTTTGCTGTCTGCACTTCAGTTCCTTAGTAGTAGAATGTAAAGTACAATAGGCTCAACTCAGAGACTTACGGTGTGGCAAAGGGAAGAAGAGATGCCTACACGTGAAGTTTATAGAAAAAAAGCTAATAGCATTCTGGTCCCAATCTTTAAAAAAACAAAGGATGGTGTAAGAGAACATAGATTTAAGACAGACAGAAGTAGGCATTTAAAACTCCTTTTCTAATTACCTTCTTGACCCTAGGCAAATTGCTTCATCTCTGCCTTGTGTATTCCCCTCAGTGAAATATGGAAAAATTTTCACTATTCTAGAACATTCTATGGGCTTTAAGGAAATAATGTTTGTACTCGGTCTCCCGAAGAGACCTAGCAAATGCCAGCACATTCTGATTTAGCAGCTTGTTCCTGGCACTGCACCAGACCACAGGGTCCTAAATATAATGTCATGGCTGGGGGACACATGTTCCTTCTTCTATATCGCATCAAAAGGCCATACAGCTGTTCAATACCTGGGTTCCACTCTCAGAACCTTAGTAATAATCCAGGATGCATACATAGGTAACCAAACTGGCCTTTGATGCCAGCCAGCAGCCACCAGTTGCACGTTCTCCTGCAAATGGCTGTGGAGGGCAGGCAGGAAGGGCAGGCAAGCATAATGAAAAGGTCACAGATGAATATTTATCACCCAAGGGAAAAAATATTTGGATTAAGGTTTCTAGCAAAATAGGCAGAACAGCCATGTAGCCTGACACTCCTCTTTGAAAGCTGTAACTTTATCCGTGCTAAAGGGTATGGTGCCGGGTCCCCAGCTGTGGTAATGGGTTTCCTAGGCTCCTCAGCCAGCTTCAACCTGTCCCCTGCCTCCATGGTCTTACCTCCTGCTGTGGCATCCCGGTGCTCATGGAGCCACTTAAACCAGAAGTGAATGATATCTACATGTCTTCCATATACATTAAGCAATCTCAAAATGACCTAAGACGCCTAAGAGGGCAAATGATATATAGTTAGTTGCCACACTGTATAAGTTATAATGACCTCACTTTCCTCCTCTGAACATTACAGTCTCGGTTAGCTGAATCCATGCATGTGGACCACACAGTTACAGAGGAGCAGTCTAGGGAGATGACTTTTCTGGATCCCACGCGTGGAGACTCTGGTGTCAGCTCTGAGCTCTGACATGGATCTTATTTAAAGATATATGGCCAACCCTCTGGCTGAGGCGTCCTCCAAGGATACACTGGCCTGGGGCATTCTTCACATCGTCTCCTGGGGCGGAGGTTGTATTCATCTTTTCTGCGTTGGGGAACTGGCTCAAAAGCCGCATCTGGAAGTCCTCTCTTCGCTCATATTCCTTCCCTCGGTAGATGAACACTTTGTTCTGCAGAAAAAGGACACCTGTCAGAGACACCAGAGCCTGGTCGTGCAGGACATATAACTCAAGAGCTGAAAGGCATTCAAAATGAACGGGGGGGGATGTGGAACCGGGGGGCTTTGGATATATCTTTCTCCTCTCAGCTTCTCACCAGCTGAAGTAGGGGCTGACTTAGCTGGGTACACCACTGCTTTAGCAATCCTAGTTCTGAAGGGCAGGGAGACCAGAGATGCTGACAAACAGGGAAATTAACAAACAGCTTCTGGGATAATTCACCATACCATGCCCACTTCATTTACATGCCTGTAAAGTTGCCCTTCAAAGAGGCCACAAGGCTTAGAGAAGTATGCTAAAAGGACTGATATCCAGGCCCTTCATTACCCGGCTCCTGGCCCTGAGCCTATGCAGACATTTTCTTTACCTTTCTCTGACCAAGTCAGACTCCTCTAGAAGTTATGGGGTGATTTGAGCTACCTGGAACATTGACAATTCCTGGAACCAACTAAAGGTGATGATGCTCCTGGCAGTAAAGGAAGAGGCCAGGGATGTTACTAAACACCCCACCCCCACCCCAATACACAGGGGAGCCTCTACAGCAAAGCATTATAAGGCCCCACATGTCTGGGTAACGAAAGTAGGAAACCCTGTTCCAGACCATATCTGTGCCATCTTCATTGAGTCTGATGGCAGCTAAGTTCTTCTGTCCAAACCTAAGCCTGTAACTTACCTGTATGTGCAGTGCCAAGACATCTGGGCATTAGAAAGGCCTGGAATCTTCAAAAGTTCAGATTCCTAGGCCTCACTCTAGACTGCCTAGAGTGTAGTCTCTAGTCAGGAAAGTCTGATATGCAAACAGGCCTGAGCAGCTTCCACTGCTCTACCCAGGACGCTCTCTCCACACCTATCCCACAGCTGTTCATGGCAGTCTCTCCTGTAAGAGACTTCTCTTACACAATGAAGACAGTCTCCCCATTGTGGCTTCCATGTTGACTGGAGACAGGAAGCGACTTAGTAGACTACACTGTAGACCAAGATCATTTCAGGGGTCAGATTTGTCACATACCTGGCATTTTCCTGACTCACAAACTGGAAGCAATCAGGTGTATATCAAAATCCAACCTGCTACATGCTAGGTGCAGCCACCGACATACTGATTAGGAAGAATGCTGAAGGGACCCTGCGTGTCCCAAAAATTTGTTTGGGGGCCATAGAATTAAAATTACTTCCACAACAATACCAAGAGTATCATTTCCCTCTTCTTCGCATTTGATCCTGCATATAGCTTTCCATGTGATAATGACAGGTCAACATCCACACGGGCACAGAGCCCTTTAGCCTCAGAGGGATTCACAGAAAGACAAGTGATGTTTACTCTTCTTGCTATTTTTGTTTATTTGCTTGAGATGCCGTCTCTCTACATAGCTCATAACAGCCTGGAATTTTCTTTGTAGACCAGGTTGCTCTCTCCTTCTGCTTCTGTCACAAGTGTTCCTCACTGATTTTTTTTTTTTTTTTTACGTTGGAAATATTGCTTATTATTTATGTTAACATGGGACCCGGCCCATGGGCTTTTCGTTATTTTTTAAGTAAATTGCCAGACACGTGAGACTTTTCTCAGTTTTTGTTCTGCATATGGTGCACATTTGTAGAGACAGCACACAAATGAAGGGATGCCCTGTGACTCCAATGAACAGTAAGAGAGCAAAGGGATCCTCTGAGCAAACAGAATGAGAACTATTGCCTTGAAATTCCTTGGTAGCAGATCTTACACAGTCTTTCCTTGAGCAACTCATTCCTGCAATGGGGCCCTTACTACTCCTCCTTATGGCTCCATTTATGGGATAATTACTACCATTGATGGTTAGGGTGGTTGAACTGACTTAGGACTCTACTGGGGACAGTGGCAGTCCATGGACAGCAGAATTCAGCTCCTGAGCATCAAGCTTCCAAGAACAAGCAGATCTTCAAAGCACAGAGGAACAACTATGATCCCGGGGTCCCCAGACCCTAGCCCAAGTCACTGGCAAACCTACCCGCAGAAAGGAGGGGAATCCCTGGCCATAGTATCCAACAGCAAAGTAGTCTGGTTTAGGTCTGAGGATTTTCATGATGTTTTCATAGAACTTGGCCTGCTGGGTCTGAAAAAAGAAAACATGACTTGTATCAAGACAACATAGTTGTTGTATCCGAGGTGTGTACAACTGAAAGAATCCACAGTTATGACATTATCCTCACCCCAGAACCAAGTGCAAATAAAGGCATGCCTGTGGCTATGCCTGCATTACAGTGGATAGGGACATGCTTAGAGCCCATGCCTGCTGTGTTAGGAGACCCACTTGGAGGAGTGCATTTACCCATTTCATACCCATGCCATTCTTGTGAGTATCTCCAATGCTTGAAGTAAGAACTTGGCAGCTGGTCCATACGGAATTGACCCCAGTGAGCTCCAGCTGGGGGCTCCACTGCTGTCCCCACTGTACTCTCTTCTCTGTGGCAGTGACAGACATTTCTGAGAGTACATGTATAACCAAATGCCTCCAGATAGAGTCATCTTCCTGTGAGCGTGCACGCACCTAACATATTTTGTGCACTCCAAGAGATGTGTGCTTTTCAAATGTTCACAGCCCTAGAAACAGTTTGCTGCTTGCTCTACACTTCACAGCACTCTGCGGTCGCTATGGGTCCTAAAAAAATTCTTGACATGGCGCAAGCATATGAGGAGATGTGTCACAAGGATCACTTGATGTGGCATAAAACAAATATGTAGATCTCAACAGGTGCCTGGATGGTGTGTGCTTCATTCAGGGATGTGAACGGACATTAATAGTATGCGGGATGCCCTGGTATGTGTTTGCACATAAACTCACACATTTGGAAGACTGTGCGCCTCTGTGTCTGTGAACATGTGTATGTTCAGGGGCTATTTTCATTGAGTACTCATTGGCACCGACTCATGATGGTATTGGGGTCTTATCTTACTTAAAGCTAAGAGCTTGGCAAACTTTCACACGATTACCAGTCTAGCATTCCTTCCTCTGATCTAGAAGTCAATCCCCTCAGCATTCTGACTTCTATTTTATCATTTTCCTGGGCATATCTACATTGGCCTTTACGGGCTGAAAATAGGGGTCTGGGGGCCGGACACTTGGGCAACCATGGGTGGTGGTGAGGGACCAAGGAGCAGCCAAAAAGTAGAGCTTTATTTCCCCTACTGAGGCCAGTTCCCTGCTAATCCCTGACAGGGCAGGCAGGGAAGGCTAGTCCCTCTCCTTCTGATTTCCCCCACCCCAGTCTTGAGCATCAACATGCTAATGGGAACAGCCAGATGGGAAGCGTGTTAATGTGATTTATCTGTTCACCGAAAAGCACAAAGTTGCGCTTTTATTTAATTGGTTTGGTGATTTGTGAAACCTTTACTGCAAATGCAACAGAGCATTTACTGGGAGTGCAGCAGCTGCGGCAGCTGGTGCTCCATCTAACTATGGAAGGGTGGCGTTCACCGCGACCTCATCAGGCCCTTCTCCATCCTTCTGTCTCCCTAACTCAAGGGCCTCACTTTTCTCTGTCTGTCTCTGAGCTGAGTGAGCATTGTGTGTGGCTTTCCAGGGGTGAGGGGAGCCTTACCAGGTTCTGGCTGAGCAGCTCATAGTCAAAGATCTCTATCTCATATTGTTCCGCCAGCTCCTTGCACAGGCTGATGGCCTCCTCCCACATCTACAGGATCATCACAGAGACAGTGGTTAGCGGTGGCTCAGCTTTTCAGAGCCTTGGCTGAAGAAGGGACTTGAGCCTTGCCGTCACCCCCTAGGGTTGCACCGCAGACACCTTCTTACCTAGTGCTCACACAGAGTGAGCCTGTGACTTGGCAATAGTACAACTTTTCCCTGGCTTCCCAGCCCGCTCCTTTAATGAATAATGGAGTGGGCTGTTCCCATGTGTTCTGATTCTTCCTAAGTACCTGGAGAGAGGTCACTAACATCATGCCTATATTCTAGGTGAGAAATGGAAGTTCATGGGCCTGGAGGTCAACCCCAGTTGACTCCATTTGAAGCTTTGTAAGTACTTGGCGATTTAGGCTCAATCCCTGAGTCTCCCGCCAGCCCAGAGTGCAGGTTGGGCAGGGGAGGTGTTAGGCAGGGAACCCTTTGCTAGAGAGGAATGGTTCCCAGGGAAGTAAACAAATGGCCTGAGGACAGAGCATTTCTGGGGATGGAATTAAATCCCAATATTCAACTTGCAATCTCCTATGCCAGTTCTTAGTGGGGTAATGGAATTGTGGGAGTTAATCGGGGAGCAGCACTGAGGGGTAAGCATGTACGGGAGTATTAGAACATCATTAAACCTTTCCAAGTGGGTCTTCTCTGTTTTTAAAATAAACAGAAAATATGGACCCCAGACACAGAAGCTTCTTCTTTGCTGCTTGACTTTAAGCCAACACTGAGATTGTTCCCCAACTCGGACTACAGAGGCATCCGTGCACTCTGCAGCCAGGCGTGGGGAGAAACAGAGCTGGCTGGAGCTTGACAGTCTCAGAGGACCCCCATTCCCATTCCACGCTGTGTTTAAAACAGAAAATGCACCTAAATGGAGAAGCGTGGGGAGGCAGGGGAGGCGAGAGTGAAGGCTGCCAAAATTCATCGTGAGCTTCTTAAGGAAAGTGCTCTCTGCATCCAAGCATAGACATAAATAAAACCAAGCGTGGAGTAGAGGAGCCACGGCAGTAAACCCAAGACAGCTTAGTGAGCAGCATAAAAATGCTTTATGTGCCGGGAGGACCCCAGTCTACAAGCTTCACCCTGAACAAGAAGGTTGGGCAATGAACCTGGCTGGGCCAGAGGGCTGTTGGACACAAAAGGATGCGTGTGTGTGTGTGTGTGTGTGTGTGTGTGTGTGTGTGTGTGTGTGTGTTTTCTAGCTTCTCACCAGTATAGGAACAGGAAGAAACAATGGAGTCTCCATGTGCTAAGAGGCTAGGAGGGGGCAGGGCAGTAGTCAGACACCCAGCATTTCCTCCAGTGCTCTGGGACCTCTGGCACGCACTGATCTCACTAGCTTTATACACTGGTTATAGAGTAAGTAACTGGGTTCTTGGGCTAGTGCAAGGACATCCATCCATCTGAGCAGTCAAAGATGGGAAAGAGAGACTATTTTTGCTCTCACAAACATCAGAGGTGAGGCAAAGGGGATTGCCTGAAACTGTTGAGTTTGGGGAGGCACCATATCAAGTGGTGTCAAGGCAGGATTATGGAGTGAAGGCCTGTGTCTGTATGTGTGTGTGTGTGTGTGTGTGTGTGTGTGTGTGTGTGTGTGTAGGAAAGGAAAGCTGGGGGGAGCTAAAGAGTTTAGGTTTTATTGTACAAGCTTCCATGACCAGGATTTTCTGGGTGAGCTGTATCATCTGCTGCCTCCTCTATACTCCCAGGTACCACCATGTTCCTCTGTCCCCATCTCATTATTGGACAATACCAAAAGAAAACATGCAAAATTCGACAATAACTGACTTGTCTGATTTAGCAACAAGACAGTAAGTGCTTTGAGCACAGGATGCTTGTGTCTTCTTCCTTTCTGCTCAGCACAGGGTGGCTAAGTCAAAGCCCAAGCTGGAGACAAACCATATCCCCTTGCGGGGCTCTTCCAGTGGGACTGATGTAATCAGCAATAAACAAATAGAAAGCTCTTATTTGATGGCTAGTGGAACTAGAGGTTCAAAGATGGCAGAGACTGTGCCCTCAAGAGGCTTATAATTCTAGGACAGGCTTTTCCAACTGCTGAGCCTTAGAAATTTATAAGCCCTCCATAGACATTACCTCATGTCATCATTCTGGGGAAAGTGGGAAGAGCAGACTAAGACAGAGGCAATGAACTGCAGAGGCAGGACAAATCTAAACCAAGAATGCAGAGGTATCCCAATAGATGGTGAGAGGTCTTCCCAATCACAGGGAGGCAGGGGTATGTGTGAGCCAGAGGACTTATGGAGGGCCTCAGGGAGGAAGTGGCCTAGTTAGGCAGCAATGGTGGCCATTAACAAGATGGCATTGCTGCCCACTGGCTACCATGCTGGCATCTATGACATTCCCCACCCCCACCCTTCGCCACCTAGTTTTCACCTTACAAGTAAGAAGCAGATACTATTAGTATTTCACTATGGTAGCAGGAGAACTAGAACATCAGAAGAGCCAAATAAAACTGTGACTAGACAGGAGCGATGAAATGCCCAGACATGGAGGTATACTGTGTGTACTATGTTGCCTACAGGGCAGATGGTAGCCTTCAGGCTGGAGCTGCCTCAAGGTCTGCTGGAAGCCAGGGCTGGGTAGCAGCTGGTTTGCTTCAGCTCCTGGGCAACCCTGCCAGAATCCTTGCCAAAGAGATCAGTGGCTGTAGAATTTCACCCATGGATCTGCCCATTTACCCAACCTGTATCATCGATGGGCTCCTGAGTGTAAGGTTCTATTTTAGCTACCAGGCATCCAGCAGTGGACGAGACAAAAGCTTTGCAATTGAGGTCCTCCATAGTGAGGAGCCAGAGAGCAAGCAAATAAATCTCATGTAAGGAGAGGATTATCAATAGCAGCATAGCACTTTTCTTTGAAGAAAGGAGAAGGGTGGCTCAGGGCAGGGTTTCTGAGGGTGGTCGAGGAAGCTCTTGTGACATCTAAGTAAAACCCTGAAGAGTGAGAAGATCCAACCAGCCAGTAAACAGATGTGGAGGGGATGCTCCAAGCTGGATAAAGCAAACACAGTGGTCCAGGTGTTGAAAAGGAAGACTAAATACACAGCCCAGGAGAGACCTGTCCCTCCCAATGGCCAATGTCCCCACAGAGAGGGGACGGCAGGCCCCAATTACCTTTCCTTTGTCAAAGTAGCCTATAATGGTCTCATAGAGTGTCTCCTTCAGCTGCCGATGGGTCTGGGGGTGCTGCTGGCCCGTCTGCATGACCTGGGATGCACACTGCTCATCTGACCACTGTTGAGAGAATACAGGGAAACAATTCGGAGATAAGTGACAGTCAAGGACAGAAGTCTTCCCAGGATGAAAGGCAGAAATCTCCCTGCCCAGGTCCTGTCCTATCTCCCTTTCCCTATCTCAGCTCATCTTTAAAAACCCAGGGTTCCATGGGGAAGATGCCCTCATGGGTATGAGTCCTTGGGGTGCTTGGAGGTTGCCCTCTGGTTCTGATGATGTAAGACAGAGCAAATGAATCAGGGGCCCTAGACTATGAGAGCATCTCCAACGAGGAGCAAGATGAAGCCTCAGACACTTCTGCTGGCCTCTCCAGGGTCCTGGTGTCTGTGGTCAGACAGATGCTGTCCACGATTTCCATTTGTGAAGTGACTCTGATTTTGGCTAAATTGGGCAACTTTGGCTTTCTAGAGGTTTCACAGTGTGGACTTTGGGGATTTTCTCTAAATCCTAATGAGACATGGCCACGGGGCTTCAAAAGACAAGGGAAAGAATTTCATGCTTTTGCAGAAACATCCGCTAGACACGGAAAGCAACTCAGTGAGCATGCTAATGATTCATCCTCGACAACATGTTAGATGCTATATAATATTGAAGATATTGAAGTCTTAGGCACTTTCAGTTATTAAAGGTAGAGGGAGTACTCAGTACCACTGGGAGCAGGTGAAACAGCACAGAGAAGTTTGCTGCCAGGTAGGGAGTCTGGGGAGCACCAAAAAAAAGGAAAACTCCCTTGACTTTCTTTCCCAACTTCTTTTGATTCTTTCTTTCATCCTTTTTAAAACTCCTCAACTTGCTGTAAGGACTCGGTGGGGAATCTCAGCGTGGATGTCTTCCTGGGACAGTACCTTGAGAAGCCAGGTGTGGAGGAGGAGTGTGTAGGCAGCCTCTGTGTAGTTGTCACAGTCCAGGTGAAGGTCACGCAGTTTATACAGGTATCTATGTAGGGAGAAATGTGATGAGTTACAGGATGTAGTGATAAGGTGTCTGGTATGAACAGGAAGGAGCCAGGCAGAACAAATGGACTCTTGCATAGGGCACAGGGAGTTCTTCAGTCCAGCCATCCAGCCTTCTACATAAGATAAAATCTAGTATTTGTTGGACCCTTAGTATATGCCAGGTACTATGCTAAGTGATACCAGGTGCTATGCTAAGTGATGCCAGGTACTATGCCAAGTGATACCAAATCCTATGCTAAGTGACACTAGGCACTATATTAAGTGATGCCAGGTGCTACGATAAGTGGCTTCTCCCCTTTTACTTTTGAAACAATGTCTTGAGATATAGCCTAGGCTAGCCTAGAACTTACTATGAAGGCCAGGTTGGCTTCAAACTATGATCCTCCTATGACACCCTATGTTCTGGGATCACAGGTGTCTGCTGTGATGCCCAGCTTTGGTGTTTTAAATGCTTTGGATTACCTAATCCTCTTGACAACCCTATGAGATGGGCCCATTAGAGATCCATATTCTGATATAAACAAAAACATGGAAGTTAGGGGGCTATTCTGGCCAGAATTCAGGGTGCTATAGAATGGTCTGCCCAGTGTGATATGTATGATGTGACAGTAAAGGAAGGAAACACAAGCGGCTTGTCAGGAGTCACATTCTAATACATAGATGTGGGGGTGTGAGCTTGAGTAGCAGCTCAATCATTGTAAGAATCCATGAGAATGCAATTCATAAAAGGATGCTCCTGTCCTCTTTAAGATGCTCTGGGAAAGCATTTTAAAAAAGAAGAGCAGGAGAGAGAGAGAGAGAAGCTAGAGAGGCCCTGAGCTGTCCACAGAGAGACTTTACTATTCAGACACACTGACGTTGCCAGCCCCTGTTTCTTGCAACTGACGTTTTAGTTCTGAGCCCTGAGAAAAATCCTGAGGAAAGGAACTAAGAACAGAGTCGAGAGCAAAGGGAGGGGGCTTTGATAAATTATTGATAATTGGTCCTACAGTACTAGGCAACAGAGGACCAAAGCTTCTGAACCAGAGAGTCAAATATGAAACTTTCTTTAGGGTAAGTCCATGTTCTCATAGATTCAGTCACAGTGATGGAATGCTGACTAATGCAAGGTTGTTTCAGAAAGATTTCTAGCCAGACAGTTGAGCTGGGGTAGATGGGAAGTGGAGGAGCAGCCCTGTCAGAAAGATTCAACTCATTCTGCCAGCACTGACTGAAGATGAAAAATCTGGGGCCTGTGTTAGAACAAAGAGAGAAGGAAGGAGGGAAGGAGGGAAGGAAGGACAGAGGGAAGGAGGGAGGGAGGGAGGGAGGGAGAGAGGGAGAGAGGAAGTGAGGCAGGGAGCTGTTTACACACACACACACACACACACACACACACAAATTATTTTATGTGCACTGGTGTTTTGCCTGTATGTATGTCTGTGTGAGGGTATCAGATCTTGGAGTTATAGTTATAAGCTGCTATGTGGGTGCTGGGAATTGAACTTGGGTCCTCTGGAAGAGCAGTCAGTGCTCTTAACTGCTGAGCCATCTCTCCAGCCCCAGAGAGTGCTGTTTTTATAGCCATAGCAATGGATGTCCACTCTCTCCCCCAACCCACAAGGCTCTGCTGGTAACAGTCATCAGTGAAGTTTGGAATTTGGAAACACCCATTCTTCCAACAGGGCTCAATCCTATCTCCTGGCTTCCCTACCAACCACCCATTAGATCCCCCTTGGCTCAACAACATCCAGGAGAGTGTCTCAGGGAGACATCTCCCATGCTATTTCAATTCCTGAACCATCTAAGGCCCCCCTCTACTCTCCTTTGTTAATGTGTGGGCTTAACCATCTGGTCTACAGCCCCAAGGAAGGAATTTAATGAGCCCACCAGGGCTCCTGAGTCAGATGTCTTTGTATGCTTGATCGAGGTACCACAGGGAACAGAGAATCACATGACCACAGCTGTGTCTGAAAGGGCCACCAACACCCAATGAGATGACAAGTGCCAGAGTGGAATGAGGGTACAGTGTCATGGTGACTTCTGAGCTTTTCAGGAAAAAGAACTGTTGGTTTTTTACAAGGTCTTTAGATGTAAGAATGTTGGCAACCAATTAAAAGTGTTTTAAACACTATACCTGCCAAAGAGAACAGGCTTTCAGAACATCACGACGTCTCGAGTAGGCCAATATGGCGGCTTTCCTAGATTAACACAGGCCCCAATCTCCAAGCCTGTGGGGGTCTGGGACTTACCATCTGTGCTTCTGAAGTAGAAACGAGGAAAGAGTTTGGAGAGAGGAAAGCCTGCATGCAGGGCATGTAGGGAGAGTCTTGTATCCTCACCCTCAAAGCAGAAGGCAGAATGATTTGAGTGTTTTGTTTTGTACCAAAAAAACCCCTCAACAGTATCCAGAATGACTCATTCCAAAAGGCCTCTCTGGCCCTGGAGACCCCAAAGGTTCATGTGTCACAAAGGTCAGGATTGCCTGTGGAATGACTTTCTCCACACAACTGGACTAGTGTAAAGTAAGAATCTAAACAGAGTGGTAGACTCAGAGTCAGTTTAGGTGCACAGGCTCAGCTTTTGACAGAACACGCTGCGGCTGTGGAATCACAGGAAGGAGCACAGAAGCCAGTGGCCAAGAATCTGTTGTTGCTATTTATTGGAGAAAAAATTGGAAATAACAGACCTGTTCAACAGCACAGGTTTGGCTATGTAAATGACAGCGTATTCTAGAAAGGAAATTTTATAGTTTCATTACAAGTAATGCTGAAATACATCTTGTCAGGTAAAAAGAAGTGAGAAATAAATTATTAGTACTAAAACTCCATGTTTGCAGAAATAATGCATGCACAGAATTAGATGTATATATAAGCATAAAACGCCTAAAATATGTATGTATTTTAGAGATTTATTTCATATTTTATTTTGCTAGTCTGAATTTTATAAGGCTTTTTGTTTTGATAAAGAAAAATATGTGTTATTTTTATAATGAGTAAAAAAATAACAGTAATATACTTGTGGGGTTTTTTGCAGGAAAAATATGAGATCCTGAGAAAACTGGCAAAGGAAGTTTGTTTGTTTGTTTGGTTTTGTCCAGGCTAATGTCCTCAGAAAAGCCTCTTATGATAAACTTAAAAATCTAGTAAATGCCCAGCAGAGAGGAGACATATGTCATGTGATATTCTTCTCCCTTTTATTTATTTATGTATTTATTTATTTATTTATTTATTCTATCAACTATTTGTGTGTGTGTATGATATATGCATAGAAGGGTTTGTATGTCACAGTACATGTGTGGAAGTCAGGATACAGCTTGAGAGAATCAGTTCTTTCCTTCACCTACAGAGGTCTTGGGGATTGAACTCAGGTCTTCAAGGGCTTGGAAGCAAGCCCCTTACCTGCTAAGCCATCTCACCATCCCCCTCTCTTCCCTTCAAAGCAAGCTAGCCAAGGGCTTACCATGTTCTTGGACTAAAGGGGATTTCCCATGCTGCCCCATGGTAGAAGCAAATAAATGCCCAGCTCAAATGACATCATTTAAGAGAAATGTACAGAGGAGAACCCCAGGCCATCTGAGAGCTCCAGTCTATCCTGTGGGGATGACTGGGGGAGAACAGAAGATGCCACCAAGTCCTGGGAAATTGAGAGGCATCAGAACACCAAAAGCCAGGTGCTAAGAGGACAGGTCTCAAGAGGTGGCATGGGCAGTGACAGATACTGAGCAGAGAGGAACCAAAGCAGGCAGAGGCTTTATGATAAAATTCTTACCTTATGTACATCTCCTCCCGGTTGTTATCTTTGTAGAAATTCTAGGAGAGAGAGGGGGAGAAACGGTATTGAGTGCTTTTCTTTGCAGGACTTTGGGGAAAGAGAATGTGATGGAGTTGAGAGAAAGACCACTATATACTGTCTAGGAACCCCAAGAAGGAGCAAGACGTTCACTTTGCCAAGTGTACCCAATAGCCTCGTTGTGAGACTTTGCTCTGCAATTCACTTCCCTGACTGTAAAGGGACAGAGCAAATGTCTCAGTCGTCACATGTTAGGGGGATACAGAGAGCTGTTTGCCAGACTGAGACACAGGCTGTCAAGACCAGGCCAGTCTACTTTGAAAGGCAACCTGGCTTAAATGTAGACCCCTAAGAGCACACCCTAATTCTGACCACCCAGAACCTTCTGAAGCTTTTTATTGCACAGCTAAAGCACTTAAACTTGACAGTGTCTGGGAGATACTCCAGTGCCAGCTTAGATGCTTTTGTCTGTTTGTTTGTTTCTGTTGCTGTTGTTTAAATTTTGCTTTTTTGTTATCATTGGTTTTTGAGGTAGTCTCCACGCTAGTCCCAGAGGCATGATCTTCCCACATTAGCCTTCTGGGATTACAGATGCATTTCAGTAGGCCTGGTTCTTAAGAGTTGTTTGTTGTTTGTTTGATTGTTTGTTTGTTTACTTAAGAGTCTCTATGTATGAGTGTATGCCACAAGTGTCTCAGTGCCCATGGAAGCCAAGAGGGTGTCACATCCCCTAGAGCAGCTGTGTACAGCCTGACATAGCTGCCGGGAATTGAATTTGGATCTTCAAGAAGAGCAGCAAGCTCTCTGAATTTGCTGAGCCATCTTTTCCCAGTTAGGGGCCTGGTAGTTTCCTTGCTACAAAAAGTCCTAGTCTTGTGATCATTTAAAACAAATCCGTACAGATTTTGAGCCCGTCTGAGAGCCACTTGCGGGTGTGAGCATCCACATACTCCTGAGGCTTAGAGAAGGGCAGGTGACATGTTCCAGGCCATGCAGGCAGGGGGATGGCAGTGCTCATTGACATGAGCTCTCTTGACAGCAGAGCCTTACACTGCTCCTGTCTTGCTGTTTTGGTTGTTCTGGTCACAGGCATGTTCTGATCTGGCTGATGAAGGTCAGTTTCTTCAACCGACTCCAACCTTCCTTTGGGAGAAACTGAAAAACCCTTCCCCATGCTCTCTATGTAAATCAGGCCTGGTGGAACTATTAGCATTGGATTCCTTTCTGCTGTAGTCAGGGTATTTAAAGTCCCTTTGGCATTCCGAAAAATCAATAGCAATATCTAAGCTGTTACAAAAGAGTCCGCATCGATAGGAGAGGCGACACAACAGAGCCTGAGGGGCAGAACTTGTATTTCTGGAGCTCTGGAAAAGCCAGGTGGCACATGTAATACGCTAGCTGTTGCTATCTTTCTTCTATGGATGCATTAAGTCCTTAAAGGACATCTTTGTAGCTCCCACTTTATATATAAAGAAACTGAGGCACAGGAAACCTCAAGACACAGAGCACAGACACTAGATTTTAACTGTCTTTGAGCTAAGTTCCACAACAGTTAGCCTTGCTTCTCTCCCAAGAGCAGAAGTGAGGTCCAAGCTTAGCTTGCAGCAGGATATGAGTCCAACTTGGTCCCCGGGGAACCTGGCAGTCACTCACCAGCAAGTTCACTGTGCAGCTCATACGGTTGTCTTTGCTTTCATCCGCCATCACTCCTCGGTAATCCAGCAACTTCTCCAGCAGCCCTTTGACCAAGCTCACGAAGTTCTCCACCGACTTAGCAATGGTCGGGTGTTCTGCTATGCATTCTATCAGTCTGTGAAAAGAGAGGGTGGTGAGCTCACACTGGGAAACTGGTTGACAGCGGCAACACTACACAAGTGGCCAGTGAACCCAAAGTCATGCATGGTTGGCATATTTTCTTCACCCAAACAGTAATCTAGCCATACGGCACAGCAAATATTCTTGTACTACCAGAATGGGAAAAATAAAAATGGAAAATATTCCCATATGGCCAGTAGTGTGTGGGCGGGGCAGGAGATGGTTGCAATTATGCCAGCAATAGTAGTACAGCAGAAGAACTATCCTGAGTAGTGATTCTTACAACATCTAGCAATGTTTCATATGTATGTATCTTCCGATTCAACAACTCTAGTTCATGGAATCTTCTCTATAGGAGTCTGTGCTACAGAGGTACTTCTAGAACTATGCCAGGGTATAGTTATAGGAGTTTTAAATTGTATAAGATAGTAAAAGAGCTGGAACCATCTAAAGTGTCCATCAAGTAGAAAATGGTTCAGTGAACTGATGTATTTTCATACAACATGGTTCTACGAAGCCATTAAAGTATTAGGAAATGAATCGATGACATAAAATGCTCTATAAAATACACAGTTAAATGAGATGCGTAAGTACCCGAACATTTTATTTTTATTTAATTGATTGTTTCAGAGCTGAGCATGTCCCAAGTACTCTCCTTAGTATCATAGGAAGAAGAACTCCTTTAATGCCTCATCATGGTCTATTGAGAAGAGATCCCTATGCATGGGAATACCAAGGGATGGCAAGGTCACCTAACTGTAGGACTGGGGAAGGACAGCATGGTTTCTGGTTGAGCACTGGCTAGAGATGGTTGGAGACCCCACAGGTTGGAGACCCCACAAATTTCCCTGCAAGGGACAGCATGCATTTAGCTACGCTCCCAGACTCTAGGCTCCTGACATGAGTCCGAAGACGCCTTTCAGGCATGTAGGACAACGCCCCTACTAGCCTCTCCACAGGTAGAGGGCACACCTAACTTGCTTAAGGTCACACATTTGGTAAATATCAGTGGCCCGACTCTGGCATCCCTGTCTCCATACCGTGTGTGTAAAACTCAGAAGGTGTCACAAAATATATGGTCAGGAAGGACAAACATTAGCCACTTAGTTGTGGCCCCTTCCATGTAAAGAAGAGAGAGAGAGAGATTAGATGTTCTGTTTTTCTACTCAAATATATGAGTGTTGGCTGAAAAAAAACTATAAAATTAATATAAAAATATTAACTTGCCATTTTAGATACTTATCAGCTGATAAATATGGTACTAGGCATACTGCAGTAGAAAGAGTGACTCTAATAGGCAGAGAACCATGCCTGTCCTTGCAAATTGGGGTGAGAGATGAGTAAGTTAAACTTGGGGCAATGAAAGCTCACCTTAACCACATGTGTGGTGCCAGGCATTATGTTGACCCCTTGGGGAATTTCAACAACTAGAAATTCTTCCTCCCTGTTTCTAGAAGAGGAAATTGGGGCAGAGAAAGGTTAAAGGTCAGCTGGAAGTTAAAGTGGAGATCTTAGGAGTAAAGCCAGTCACTGTTCAATTTGGGGAGAGATTTTTTTCTGCAGACATTGCATCTATTCTTGGGTGTTTCATGGCTCCCAAGTTATTCCTCTGGGCAGTTCAAGTTCCCAAGAGATCTTAGGAGAAAGGAAAAGAAAGGAAAAAAAAAAAAAAAAAAAGAAAACCAAGGACTTTGAAGGGTCATTTCATTCCAGAGGCCATGTCAGGCTGCAAGGAGGTGACATCTCAAACTGTGACTATGATCAGACACATCCATCTTTCCCTAAGAGTAGCATTTGTTCCTGGCTCTCAACAAGCAATGCAAATGGCCTGTGATTTACACCAGTCTGGTTCTGCTGCAGCTGTCCCTACTTCTCTGAGACAGCCACTTCTAGCCCTGTCCCTCACCCTAATGAAAATTCAGTCAGGCTCTGCCTAGCATTTGATGTGGGATTTCAAACAAAGGACCTTCTTGGGTTTAAGCTTGGCCAGATCAAGAGTTCTCAGTCCTGCAACACATTAGAATGTCTGGGGAAATTTTACAAAGCCATGCCCAGCCTAAGCCACATCTTTAGAACCTCTGGAGGCTGGGGCAGCAATGATTTGCCGTGAGGCTCTCCAGGCGATTCTAGTGTTTAGCTGGCATTGGCAACCATTTCTATGACTGGCTTTGCAGACTTAGCCTGGGTGGACACTATCTGAGCACTCTTCTAATTGAGTCTGATTCGGGACTCTGGGCTGGGGTCTGAGACCCTGCTGCCTAGTTCCCAATGCTGCATGGTGCTGAACCACCCTGTAGACACACAAGGGTTTAAAAGATTTGTCTTGAGTGCTTTTGTGTCTTTATTCTTCTAGCGTGAGGCAGGAAGGCTGCTCACACTGTTGAGGATTGAACTAGGTAGTTAGCTGTCACCTATCCATCTACCCACTCAAGCAACCTGTAGTGTCTACATATGGGTTTGGAGATCATCAAGATGAAGCCACCTGGAGGTCTTAGTTCAGCAGGGGAGACAGAGAGATAAAAAGTGAACTCCAGTGTGTAATAGTGTGCAAACCTACACTGGGACTTGCCTGCTCTTCTGCCATTATGCTAAGCCCCTTTCACTGTTTACCCTGTTGAACCCTTGTAATTCCTTAAGGCAGTCACTAGGTTGACCTTCAAACCATAAACGAAATATGAACCCTTTGGGCCTAGGTTCTGATGGCTGTTCTGTCAAAGTCACACAACTCTCTCTTTCTTGAATCCTACAGCAGAGCCTAAGTGACAAGAAGAAAGCTGTGGGAATGGTGGGTCCATGCGGACGATGTTTGCCTCAGTGGATGGAGGATGCTGACATCACCCTTTGCAAGCCAAGGCCTTGGGAACTAAACCAGTGGAGTCTCCCTGCAGTTATCCACTCGAACTCAGTATAGGAGGCCTCTAGAAAGAGGAGTCGTATTATTCCATCCAATGTGGAAGGAGAGCTCTGAGGGTAGGGAGGACTGCAGTGCGCTGGTAAGTCTGCACTGTAACTGTACAAAGGCACATGAGAACTAAGACTCAGACTCATTCCATGTCTAAGCCTTGTTTCCTGGTTCAAAACTGTAGCTGGCATAGGACTGGAAGCCCTGTTCTAGTCACAAAAGCACCATCTAACTTCTACGCAGAACCAGAAGACTGGATCTGTCTAGAGAGATTCTAACCCAGCTCAGGCCCTACATCAGGGACTAGAGGGAAGTGCCACAGGAACTGAGGTGACCCAACTGGAGAAAGGCAGTAGCCTTAGGGCTCCCAGTGACAACATTATATTCCACTTAGTTGATAATAAGAACAGAAGCTAATACGCCTGTGCTTATACTAGGCACCAGCAACTATGTTAATGAAATAAAACTAAAAGAAATGAAGAAAGAAAAACAATTGTGAGAAGCACCCTGTAGTCCTTCCCACTCAGCCCTGCAGACCTTCCCAGTCAGCCCTACAGACCTTCCCAGTCAGCCCTGACATAGCACATAAGGGGTGGGCTATATATTAACCTCTAATTTGCATGTAAGGAAACTGAGGTTGAGGGGTGGGGGGGCAGAAGAAAGAGTAGGACCCAGGGCCCCTGACTATTCCGAGCAGCCCCCCACCCCCACTCCTGTGACTCTTGCATTTGGCCTAGTTCATTTTGTGTAAAAAAAAAATCATTCACACCTCCATCTCTGGAGGAAAATAATGAGCTGCCTTTAATTTCCCCCTCGCTAAGGACTCCTTTGATAAAGAATCACTCAGGAAGACTTTTGTGAACCCTGCTGGTAGTCTGAAGCCTGCCACAGGGCTTCATCCGCTTATAGAAATGGAAACTGCCAGAGCAAACAGGGTTCAGCTTCTGGTCAATATTTAGATTCTCCCCCTCAGAACTTTGAGATAAGCACTGACTTCTGCCCCTAAGGAGTCAGATATTCTCCAGTGGTCCCACCAACCCTTTCCCAATGGAGCTGTTTGCAATATGGGTGCATAGGAAACCTGCATGAGGCATCAGGCAGAGCCAAGGCAATATGGGTGCATAGGAAACCTGCATGAGGCATCAGGCAGAGCCAAGGCTAGCTGAGAGACCATGCTTTCAGGGTCTCCACTGTTACTGCTGAGCGTAGACCATGTTGGGCAGTGCAGGGCAGGGACCATGACAAAGGGCCAGGGCAAAGCCTTTTGTTTGTCTTTGCTAAGAAAGGCAAATATTCAGAGAGGATTAAGGAAAGAGTCCAAAAAACAGAGCCACACCAGAGCCTCAGTGAGCACAGAGAACAGGAAATTGGGTTGCCTGACCATTCTCCCAAGCCTCCAGAGAAGGCCTCTCAGGCAGGGCAATTAGGAAGCAGCCAATGACAGGAACTGGGAGCCAGGCCGAGGGACTGAAGCATTCATTAAACATGTACCTGCTGTGTGCCAGATGCTTCTTAATTACTCTGGCTTCAAAATAACCACAGGAGCCTATTGTTCCCACTTTAGAAATGGGGATACTGAGGCTGGAGGGGTCGTTCCATTTGCCTCGAGTCATACAGCTGCAAAGTGGGGGAGCCAGGATTCAATGCAATACTCCCCCCCCCCCAAAAGATACAAGTGGATGATAAGCCCCAGAAAAGTGTTCAACATTCTCAGCCACGGTGGAAATGGAGATCAGAACACAAGAGTCTTCTGCATGTTCTTGGCAGGGTGGCTATAACTGCTAGGATGGATGTTAACAGGTGATACAGGAAGAGGAGATATTGTTGGCCTCTTATTTGGCCAATGGAGAAAAATGTGGGCCTGTGCCTTTGTGTGTCTGCTGTCCCCTCAAAAAGCAAACTGTCTCTACCCTGATATTACCCTATGGCCTTGCAATCCTATACTAAGGTACCATTACTATACTCACAGAGTCAATCTAAGAGCCAATGAAGTAGATACAGCCTAAACAACCACCTGATGGTTATTTTAAAAAAAGAAAAAGAATGAACAGTGGGTCACAAAGCACTGTACACTATGAGATGCCAGTAACAGACAAATCCAGAGTGAGAAAGCAGTCATGGCTGCACAGGGCTAGGAAAGGGGAGTGTATTGCTACATGCATGCATACGTGTACAGGGCATGTGTGCCTGGGGAGAACGGGGCTACTTTAGTAGGTTAATAAAGATGTTCTAATTGCTATGTGGTTGCTTAGTTCAATCCACACACTAGAGCAGTGCATGGGTAGACAGCACAGTATCTGAATTATATCTTAACATTTGGGAAAACAAAATAAAACCATCTTGACTTTGAGTCCAGTCATGCTGAGTGCTGTTTCCTC
This sequence comes from Arvicanthis niloticus, assembly GCF_011762505.2. Taxonomy (NCBI): domain Eukaryota; kingdom Metazoa; phylum Chordata; class Mammalia; order Rodentia; family Muridae; genus Arvicanthis; species Arvicanthis niloticus. Next base: position 85,412,793 of record NC_047663.1, on the reverse strand, counting down.
TGCACTGTCTGCTCCAGACTTGGCCACTGGAGTCTTGCAGGGTACACTGAATGAAGGCCTTATACCTCCCTCAAGGATGCTTTTCTCAGCATCCTCTGACAATGTGCTTACTTCCCTGAGCTTAGGAGGTCACCTAGTGATGCATGGACCCAAGACAGTAAACCTGGACCAGAGATACACGCAATGTGAGCTGGCTCACAATCAAACCTGTCAAAAATCGAAAAGGAAAATGGCAGTAATTACGCCACACTTCAGATCCAAAGAGGCGGTCTTCACACTACTGTGTTCTTTTCTCTTTCCAATACAACATTTCTTTTTATGCAGCCCACCCCATCAATAGCAAAGCACAGGTACTTCCTGAGAAATGTCAACTTTCCTCCCCAGACAGTTTCTTCAGTACCACCAGCTTCCAGGGAAGGTCTCCCAGGAGTACCAGCAACCCCATACCCTGCTTTGAGAGCCTTCCACCCTTGGCCGGCCCTTCGCAGGCTTCCTGATCCTGCATCTTGTACTTACATGGACTCCAGCAGCTGCATGTACTGCTCATCCCCCCGGCCTCCTTCCACCTCATGGTCCAGCTTCAAGATGATCTCATTTTCAAACTGGAAAAGTGGTTGAAAATCAACAGAAGCAACATTAGAGGACCACGTGCTGAGCCCGTCAATTCATTAGTGGAATCAGAGCATCGGGGAGCAACTATTTTCTCCTGTTCCCAGTGCCTCGATCTGTGGATTGAAAGCTGAACAGGAAGGACTCAGGATGGGGAGGAGGGAGCTGGGATAAGGGCTAGAGGATAGGGGCATAAGAGGGAGAGAGGAGGGAGAGTGAGTACTTCTCAGATACTATTTCATTTGAGCGTGCTCTCCAAGGTTAATTAGAAATTTTTTCAGGAAGATAAAAGGGGAAGGGAATCCCAGGCACGGACAGAGGCAGGTGATAGGGCCCTGACCAATAGCGCATTGTCTCAGACAGCTATTATTTTGGTCCTGCATTCCTTTCCCTATAGTCTAGTGATCATACCAGACCTAATTTCAGTCCATGGGGCTCAAGCAGTCTCAAAACACCTCCTGGCTAATGTGGACACCTGACACAGGCCTAGCTACTAACTGGTATATTCCAACACTCATGTCCCAAGAATCATGAAGACCTAGGCTGATCCAGTGAGTCTAACCTGAAACTTGCTTGAAACTCTTACCAACAAGTGTCATGCTTCTCAGTCTGGAAAGGGCCTGTTGCAAGCCTGAGACTGCTAATGATGACACCAATGAATGTCTGCTTGGAATCACACTCTATTGAGGGAAGCAGAGAGGAGGGGTCGAGCACAGACCTGATGACACTCTGAGTCCCTAGAAGCCTTCCCATCTCCATGAGTTGATATGTATGAGTGTGTTTAAACACACACACACACACACACACACACACACACACACACACACGCTGGAAAATATAAATAAGATATAAAGCAAATATTTCTCGAGACTAGACCAGTAACAGCAGAAGTCAGAGACAAGATTAATAATCAGAAATCAACTTTCCTTCTGTGATTTTTCCCAAATCCATTGCATTGAAATCAGAGAATGTTTTCTGCCTAGTGCCAATGTCAAGAAGCATTTCGTCCAGCGGAAATCACGGCTTATTCAATACAGTCTTTTGAAGCATTCCACTGTGTCTCTCTACAAGACTGTGACTCAGAACACCTTGCATTGTCCTGGTACATACTCTGAAGGATGCAATCAAGCATGCGGTCCACCTGGGTCATTTACTGCTCTGAACAAAACTGGTCCTTGCAGAGAGGAAGGGGGACTTTAGCAAAGGCCCCTGAGATCTAAGGAGGCATCAGGGCTACTTAGCTTTAGTCTAACGCAGCCTCTTCACACTCAGTCTTTATAATATCCCATGAGGCCAGGAGGTCAAGAGTCACCTTTGAATGCAATAATGCATGATGAGCAGCTATCCCTGGTCTGGCACAGCCTCCAGTAAGTGCCACTTATTATTACAGATGAAGCAGGGGCCATCTCCGGCCTCAGATGAATGTTGGAAGCCTTTTGGCAGCTCTTTCCTATGCATAAAGGATGGAGTCTATGGAGTCAAAATCTTGAGGTGATAGAAAAAACAGGGGGCAGATTCAATATCTCCCCCACTTATGCAATGCCACCATTTCCCCCACCCACTCAGGGTGCTCAAAGTCAACAGAAAAGACCAGAAAATTTATGTTGATCTAGCACAAGCACCACGAGTTTTCCGTAAATTTCCAGAGTTTGGAAAAGAGATTCTGAAAGTGATAAAGGGGGCCTGGAGCCATGGGTAGGGTTGTGATAAATATAAAGGGAAGGGCAGTCCCTGTGGGGGATGGTGGGAGCAAAGCTATGGAGGTAAGGGTGCAGTAGAGCTGGAGCAGGGACTTGGAGAGAGGGATGGAGGAATGGAAGGAAGGAAGAAAGGGGAGGGGAAAGAAGAGAAGAAGTAAGCCAGCCAGCCTCTGAATTTAGCCTTGCCTGAAGCTTTCACATTCCCCTGGTTATAAAGGAAAGAAAGAGAGAGAAAAGGAGAGAGAGAGAGAGAGAGAGAGAGAGAGAGAGAGAGAGAGAGAGAGAGAGAGATGACAGGGAGCATGGTAGGGCTGTCTGGAGGGGGGATGGAGCTGCCAGTCTGCAAATGAAGCATGTCCCTTATAGGATGCATCTTGCAGGCATCTTGTCTGCATTATTATTTTCCAATGTCAGGAGCTGGGGTCTGTGATACTTAGAGATGTCCTCTATATTAAGAGCATAAAGAAATAAGCCCACAGATAATACCTATAGAAATAGGCTCCCTGTCTGGGCCATTGGGTCAGGTTCAGGTCTTGAATGCTTGGCTCTCAGTAGGTGGCACTGTTTTGGGAGGCTGTGGAACCTTTTGGAGGTGAGCATAGCTGGTGGAAGCAGGTGACTGGGTGTGAGCCTCTGAGAGTTGCACAGCTTGGTTCCTGTCATGCTCTTCTTCCTGGCCTACTGTGAAGTAGACAACCTCTGTCAAACAACAGCCACCTTTAACTGAGCTGCCATGCTTGACCTCCTATGATGGACAGAAACCTGAAACCACAAGCCGGAATAAATCTTCGTAATCTTAAAATTGTTTCTATCAGGTACTTTGGCTGTGGTGGTGCAACAGTAGCAAATACATAGGTGTTGGAGCCTTCCTCCATTCATCTTACATATCGATGAAGAACTAGAAGGTCTTTCTAAGCCTCAGTTAACTAAGGTATATCGGCAGAGATTCTCTGCAATGGGCCAGTGGATAAAGTTAGGCCCCACAGGCAGGATGGTCTATGACACAACTGCTCAGCTCTGCTGTGCAAATACAGCTACAGCCAGCACAGAAACACTAGCATGAAGCTCTATTTACAAAACAGGTGTCAAGGCGGATGTAATCCCTTGTCAACGCAAACAGCGTTACAGCAACATCCATGGCATCCTGCTGCTGTAAGTAGAGGAGGGTTTATACACATATAAAGCCACATAAAAGTTCACATGCACTGAGCGAGCTCTCCCCCCCCCCCCCGCCCCCGTTATCATCAGTAATGCTGCCTGTTATTGTTGCTGAACACTACTGGAAAGCAGCTCTAGGCGAGAGAAACACAGCATTCTGCTGTTGTTGCGGCCTGAGTGGTTCTCTGGAAAATCCTGGCACCGATCCTCCTGGTGAGATGAACTGCTCTTTGGAGCAGAGCAGTGAATGGGGTAAATAAGCACTTGTCTCGGGGTCACAATAGAGCTTGTCGGGAGGCAAATTGCAGGGTACCAGGGAGGGGGCAGAGCCAGAGATGGCACACAGCTCCTGAGATTTCCGGGACGAGTAGGAGAGTTAAAATCTCTGATAGACACATCCCGTGCCATGCGCAGGGTTGCCTGTGCCCATAGACTTTGATTCACTCAAATCATGCTTTGACGTTTTTCCCTGGCCATGAGGTTATGAATAAGTTAGCTAATCTTTCTGATGTCACTCTCTTTTGTCCATTCAATGTGGGTTTGAAACAGTACCTACTTCACGATGGCAGTCTAAGAAGTTACTGGGAAATCATGTGTACGAGGTCAAGCCTGTTGCTTAGGGTACAGTGGATTCTCAGTCAGTATTCACAGTGACTACATGAACATTGTGTCCCTGTCCTCACCACTGACATCACTATCTCATGTAAACCTTACTTACTGCAGCCATGGGAGATGGATGGTGTGTCCACTTTATAAAGGAGGACACCCCAAAGCAGAGGAACTTTGTCTTAGGTTTCAAAGGCTGGTTGAACTTGCATTAGGTTAGACCCGGGACTACAACCCTTCCCACACATACACCGTGCTATCACTGTGACAGGTCTCTCCATGAACATTGTCATTGTGCAGTGCTTAGACTGGAGTCTGTCTCCTCCAAATTAATTCCATCTTCCCCACTAGCCTCACATCTTTATCCCTTTGTCATTTGTTCACCCTATCTCTGTCAGGGGTGTATTTGTTAGGAAAAATGTTATTTTGGCAGAAGTCAGATTTTACAGAGGTCTCTTGAATCTTGAGAACTAACTCAAACCAAGAGTGTGAATCCCAAACTTTCAGGAAGGACCTTCCCTCCTAGCTTGCCAGGCTCTCTCCCACACTTCTGCTGCTTCTCCTAGCAGCTGAACAACGTCCCAGATATTTATTATCTTGTTCAATAGAGACTTTTCTGATAGGAACCCTGCCCTGCTAAAGCTGAAATGTAGGAACCAGGAGAGCTTCTTCATATTTTTGGGTGCTGACTTTAAATAGGAACAGGGTATTCTACGCCTGGGTGACAGAAGGATAATGAAGATGAAGCTGTCCATCCACCTTTGGACTCCTTTGTTAACAAAATGTTGGTCAGTAGGTAGAGACAAGATTGACAGGAAATTGGAGGTGATGATGTTATGTGACAAGAGAGGCCTGTGGGAACCAGTGTAGACTTTTCTTGATCTGGTCTCTAACTGACCCCACACATTCCCGTAAGAGTTCCAGTTAGTAAGCTGCAATGGAATAATATTCATTCTACCAATGAGACGACAGAACTGGGGAGACCCAAACGCGCATAGTTTACAGACAGCAGATGTCTCAGGCTGCAAAGCACAGAGGTGTTCAGAACACACTCATGATCCAGACCATTGGGATTGCCATGCCTACTCCATGCCAAGATTCAGTCTCAGTAGAACCTCTTGATCTGCTAATTAACTCAGCAATGATTGAGCTCCTATTGTGTACAAGCATGGTGCTAGATACTGTTAATGAAGGCGACATTCTCCTTCCAGCTTGATTCTATCTGGAATCTCAAGTCTCCCCTGCTTGCTAGGGGCTCAGCCCTCTGTCCGACTGGACATAGTCCCATTCTGTACTCTACCTTAGATGGCCATTCTATAGTTTCTATCCCAGGCTCTCAGGTTCTATAACAGTCTTTCCTCTGGAAGCCTTGGTTTTCTTCTTCCACAGAGAAGTAACCTGAAAAGTAGCCAGTCTTTCTACCACAGGGGATCACTTAGGCAGTGATTGGCATTCCCTAACTTCTAAAACCATCTCCTTGGAGTCTCCTTGTCTCTTGCCTTTGACTATATTGCCAAAAGAGGATTATTTTTAGAAATTCCCTGGAATTCCCTTCCCTATCCTGAGGTTTTTTTTTTTTTTTTTTTTTTTTTTTTCATGAAATGTGGTTGGATGGAAGACTTGACGAATGGAGGACTTGACATTCAAGTTTAGTGTCTGGTGCTTACAGATTTCTGGGAGTTCCCAACTGAAGGACCAGCTCTGGTCTGCAGGCATGCCTGGTATAGTGTAGAGACAAGTTTACAAACAAGTCACCCTGTCAGATGAGCTGCACATCACTGTCAGGACACAATGAGTTTTCCTCCTACAGGAGAATGGCACCTCCTGACACAGTAGCCATGGTGACGCCAACCCTAGGCCGCTTATTTACATGTCCCCTTTACCAAAAGATTCATTGCATATATGGGGTGGGGGTGGAGCCTCCCATCCGATCCCATCCGAGGCAGTGACAGAGTTCTGAAAGGGTCTGGGAGGGAAGACTGCCCTCATGAAGAGGACACCAATTGTATTTGTCAGTTGCCTGTGGCATTTAGGACTTGGGCTAAGGGGAAACAAGACAATCTGGCCTTGAGGAGAACAAGGAGTCGGGTAGAGAAAGAGAGAGACGTCCTGGGGTTTCCTCTCCTCCATCTCCCCCCCCCCCGCCCCCAAGCAGACTGGGCTGATTAGAGTCTAACACCCTCCTTACTCATACCCAGCCGATTATACTACCCTTGAGTCTATCTTGCTCTTTGCAGATGAACCCAGGAGATGCATAGCCTTTCCCAAAGCCTGAGTCCAGAGCTATCTAGAATTTCTCCAGGCAGTTAAGCAACAAAGAGCCCAAAGAAGGGCTGGACAATTAGTTCTGGGCCAGAAAGCCTGGTATGAACTGAGAACAAAGGCCCAGGCTCCTTTTCCTCTCAGTTCTCTTAGCTCCTCTCGGAAATCTGGGTTCTCTAATAGGGGTACAAGGTCTTCTCCTCTCAGATTGTTTTTGGGACAATGTACTTAGGATGGTTTGCACAGAAGGTCTCAGCATTCTAGACTCCAATCTGGCTCTGCTATCATGGCTGTCCGAGGGCTTATCGGGCTTGCCTGCCTCCTTTGAAGAGGACGGCTTCCACCCTCACTTGCTCTGAGCCCAAAACCACGTACCTGGGTCAAGTCCTTTCCGAGCTGAGCTCCCATCGAACATTCCAGATAGTTTTCACAAGGGCACCTGCCCCATTAGTCAGCCTGATTGTCCTGTCTCTTTTGATAAGGGAACAGTGAAGAGAAGCAATTGGGAGCCGTGCTTAAAATGAGGTCTCAATCAGACAGTCGCTGGATCTTGTTTAGCATGCTGCAGGCCATCGGCTGCAGGGGTGTTCCTTCTGCATGCCTGTGTTCAGGACCTCCCCTAAGGTATCAGCTGATGGGAAGTGCTGCTCTGCAAGGTGGCAGGATGGCTTGTCCTCTAACGCCATGTGCCTTCAGGACCCTCATGCTTTTTTTTCCCCCTTAAATGGCAGCTCGTCCTAAGCCGTCTTCAGATATTCATTCTGGCCTATATCACTTCCAAGTTTCTCCAGTCCAAGGGATCAAGTAGAATTTCTTTCTCCATCTGCACTCTTCTGTCTCATTTCTTTTCAGGCTAACTACAAAGGGGGTCTTTCTGGGAACTGGGAGCTACCAGTATCCCCAAGGGAGGTGGGGTATGCAGAGTGTCTATTCATAAATGTACCATAACAACAAACTAGACCCCCTTATTCCTTGTAGAACTGTTCTTTCAGAGTTAGATTTGGAAGAATGATGGAGCCCATATATATGTTTTGAAGAATAAATCTGAGAAATCGAATAGGCCTTTGGTCATGCCATATGTCAGCTCCTGGTTAGTGTACACTAGAAATCTCCAAGAAGGGTTACAATGTGCAGTGGTAGCCTAAGGCCTTTCCTTGGAGGGTATTGTGGGACTGGTGTTCCATCAGTGCTCTGGAGAAAGCACTGCCCTAGAAGGCTTTCATTCCTTCAGCAGGTGTTTACTAGAAAGAACAGTGGTCAGAGCATGGGTTTTCAGATAATGCTAACCTGTGTATTGTAAGCTCCGCCTTGCCACAGTCTAGATGTGTGTATTTTGAGGCAGCAAGCATAGGGAATAGCTTAGTAAACTTAGACTCAACTTAGCTTAGGCTATATGCATATACCTAAGATCCCCAGTTTACATGTACTATACTTACTCACACACACACATACACACACACACACACACACACACACACATATATACAGATACACACACATACACACACACACAATCTAAGACTTCAACCTGCACCAAGGCCCACATACACTCAACTCTGAAAAATGTAGTGTTTCTGTGCCCCTAACAGCCATCAAAGGCTCCCCTTTTGTAAATAGTTTCTATTCAAATATATTCTCAGCAGCCATATCATAGTATAGAAGGTAGGGGCTTCATCCAGGGGCTACAATGGTTTGGGCTGTGTATACAGTAAGACAAACTGTTCTACAAGTGATATGTTCAAGAAAAATTCCTATTTATCATCTTACATCTATGCATAATGAGACATGAATATGGTCAAAATCATATGCTTCATGGGGATGGACATGCAGAGTGGAAAAAGATAACTATAATCTGTCCATCAAAGCAGAGAAGCACCGGAATTACAACCCTCAGTAATTAGCCCCTCCTTTCTATGAGGGGGAGCCCCAAATACTAGCTATGCCCTGGCACTCTTTCACTCTTGTGACCTGCTATCACTCTTGACAGTGCATCTGACCTGTATTATCCATTTGCTTTGGAATTGTTTCTCTGCTCCTTGGTCATGTCTGTGTGCCTTTACTTGAGTACTTTGATTAAAAGACCAAGGACCTGAACACATTAGATTAAGACACCAACTTGTGGGGAGCCGACAGAAGGTGGCTATCATCCTTGCAGCCATCTTGAGCCATATACCCTGAAAAGAGACTTGATTACATTAGCCTACAACAGCTGAGCACTCTCTGATATCATCTTGCTTTAGATACCCAGGATTTTCCCTTAGGTGTGTGAGACTTAAAGGTGTGTGACTTAAGGGTGTGACTTAGAGATCAGATTTTGAGACAAGACCTAAGGGCATGATTAAAGGCGTGACTTAGAGGCGTGGCTTAGAAGTAAGACATATAAAAGGTGAGAGGCAGACAGGAGAGTTCAGAACAATTTGGAGTAACAGAGATTCAGACACTGGAGTAGGAATTAGGCATTGAGGAAGAAGACACTTGGACTAGAGAACTTAGAAGAAAGCAACAGATTATTAGGCACTCGAGAGTACAACTTGGAACTAGGAATTAGGTTAGAGAGTACAACTTGGAGTAGGAATTAGGCATTGAGGAAGAAGACACTTGGACTAGAGAACTAGGAAGAATTATTATTAGGTATTAGGCACTTAGCACTTGTAGAAAGAACTTGGAACTTGGAGGCACTAGGGACTAGGAACTTGGAACTAGGGACTTGGAGAGAAGAGAGACTGAAGAATAAACGGGATTGAATCACACTCTGGTCTCCATTCCTCATGACCGTCCTCACTCTCTCTCTTGCTGAACCCCGACCTGCAGACCAGAGCAACTTGGGGCAGTGCAGGCTCTAACAACGTAGCCTCCAAGGCTTTTTGGCAGTTCGGGTCCAACACTGACAGAGCGGTCCGAGACATTTTGGCCCCCAAGGCATTTTGACATTTTTGGCAGCTCGGGCTGCAACACCAACTGCCAACAAAAATTTCACTTCTCGAATTTCTCCAAGTTGGACATTGGTGTCACCAATCTCAAAGATAATAAATAAGAGAGACCACATGAACTAAAGCTAAGGAAAGTACACAGCATGTTTGGCAGACCTTGAACACCAGTTAATACCTGCCACGGTCACCAAAGCCATCCTGATTAGGTGGGGTTGAGAGCGAGCCCAATAGTTGCATAGAAATGACTATAGTCAGGGCAGCATGGTCAATACCAACATACACAAATGACAAGCAGGGGAACAAAGGTCTCTAAAAGGACCCAGCACTTGGGTCCAGCTCACAGGACCAGTTCCGAATGATAGAGAAGGAACAGGCAGAAGAAATATAAAGAACACTGTGTGAGAGAAAGTCATTCAGGAATGGCTGGAGGGTGTGTAAAGTGGACAACAGAATGGAGGTAATGACTGACAAGCTCAATAGGCATTCAGAGTTGGGGTGGGTGGACCTGAAACAGTAGCTGGCAGGCATGGCCTCTGATGGGCAAGAACGTGAAAATGATCAAGCCAGGGAGGAGCCATAGAACTAATCTAATGACCTCAAAGAAGGGGAGCTGAGAGTCTGTCTCTTACAGAAGTCTTCCAAGAAGACTATCTGGTGGCAAGATGGGGTTTGAAGCAAGAGGCAGAAACACTGGGTGGAGGTGAAGAACTTGGAGTTCTGACTGGACGTGGGACACATGGGAAGTGATCAAAAAGTAAGAGAAATACTCAGGCAGCCTGGCTATGGCTTCGAGACCACCTTCTTAAACAACCACATGGCTACATGGTGCATGAATCTGCTGTGGGAATGGACACTTGCTACCCAGACCCAACTTCTAGAATGATGTGGCCTTGATAATGGCCCTCCTCCCATCCATGAAAACACTTGAGTAAGAATTACTGCATTTTACACAGGCTCTGAATGATGTCCTCAAGGAAGCCTAGGGTTCCTGGCATGCACACATGTGCCTCTTGGCTGACAGGCCTCTACCTCCATTTGCTGTCCACTTTCAAGTTCAGCCTTCATGTGACACTTGGCTAATAGGACCTTTTGTTCCCCCTCTAGAGAATGCAGATTTTCAAATTCATTCAGGAAGATGAAGTGCTGGACAGCGTTAGGAGCAAGCACGAGATGGTGGGGCAGTCACTGGGTCTGGAAGTAAGATTCCCATAGCTTGAGCATGGGATGGAATAAAAATAGGGCAAAATAGTGCATGCTCTTATTGGCCTCAGGCAGGAACTGTGATAGAATACTGACCGAATGTGATCTGCCAGCTCATTCCGGGCACACGAATAATGTCCCTATCCTGTGGAAGCCTCTCAGTGAAGCACGGGCAGATGGAACTAGGGTATCATTATGGGAGAAATGGGCTGAGGATTAGGAATGCTGGCACGAATTCCCCCGCATCATTCTTTTACCTTTTTGAAAGCCCCGGTCCTTTGATATTCACACAGCATCATGTCGAAGAAGATCGGAATGGTGGCTTTCCTGAGCTCAGCCTCGGGGATAAGTGTCATCTCTAATATAGGTCCCACCATGCCTGGGATGAAGCAGATTTTGTTCTGGCCTGCAAAAGAAGAGGGACAGGGGCACATGAAACAGTCCCGTGATAGCCCTGCTTCTGAAAGTTAAAAGGAGGAGAGAAGTCAACATGGTTGTTAACTTTTTTTTATAGTTGTTTGCCAGGAGCCAGGCAGCTTTGAGCACTCAGTATAGGTTAGCTTGCTGAGGGGATGAATATGCATCGTCCCAAGCAGGCCCTGTTTATGAAGGCTGATAGTGACGGTGTGTGTTAAGTGCTTCGGTGGTTGTGAAGGTTTCCACCCGCATTGCGCCTCTGCAGGACACAGTCCCGATGGAGGAAGAAATGATGGTGGTGGGTGTGCGGGCATGTTTAGAATGAAATCTGCATCGCGAGCCGCGCTCCCGGGGTCTGGATAAAATGTTTCTAACAATGGCTCTCTGAAACAAGAAAAGCAAATCTCTCTGCTAAGGAGCTGTAGAATAGCTTGGTTAGCGGTAGTGGGATTTAATGCCACGTTTTAAGGCAGATGGACCTCAGCTCCTGAGGCCTCTGCCTCATTACAGGGCGTTCCCTTCTGTTGGTGATTCAGCCATACTAGCTTGGTTCCAGCGCCACGGGCTGGGCTTGCTGTGCTTCTGTTACTCCTAAGCTAGACTTGAGGCTGCCTCCCTGCCTGTTTCATCGCCTGAACCTTCCTCCCCATGCAACTCCCATCTTAGCTCAGACACAGGAAGACAGGTGCTCTCCTTCATCTCACCCTCAACCCTGGCTAACCAAGTACCCTCTCTGTTCCACCCCCACCCCCACCTTTCACCCAACTTTGAAGTGTCTTTGCTCATAGACCCAGTTGGTTGATCCCTGCTGAGCTGCGCAAAGGCAGAAACTTGTATCTGTACTCATCGTTTTGGTGACAGTGAGTGGAGTCCCGATTAGAAACCCAGGCAGTGTCTGTTCGATGAGGAAAGCACTTCACCTGGCTCTCTCAGTCACCAGTTATTTGACGTGGTCACATGTCTCACAAAAGGCTGAGCAAACCCAGCTCTTGAGAAGACATGTGAAACTATGTCTTTGTGCACTTGACATAGGACCAGGCAAAAATCAGCTCCCCTCCCCCATAGCAAGGGGGAGCACCTGATTCTGAAGCCAGACTGCTGGAAGTTGTAAATGGAACCTTATCAAATAAATGTGCAGTGGTGAACAAGCCTGTCTCACCTCTGGGGGTGGGGGGGCTCAACGCTCTCCCTAACAACTTAAGGTAACAATAGTATTCGTGCTGTGGGGCCATTTAAGAAGAAATGAATCATGGGCTGGGAGGATGACCCAGTGGGTAAAAAGATTTACTGCTGAATCAGGAGGACCTGAGTTTGAATCCACAGAACCCACGAACACGTAGCACAAGTGTATGCGATCTCAGTGATCCTATGGGGAGATGGGAGGACAAAACGGGAGCATCCTGGAAGGTGGCAGAGCTTGGTGTAAGCAATGGGAAAATGACAAAGAGATCAGTGCCAAGCAAGGTGGAGAGCAGGGACCAACATCCAAAGTAGTTCCCAGATCTCCATGTGTGTGCATTTATTCTCTCTCTCTCTCTCTCTCTCTCTCTCTCTCTCTCTCTCTCTCCTTCCTTCCATCCCTTTCTTATTCCCTTGCTCCTTCCCTCCTTCCCTCTCTCCTTTTCTCTCTCATAAAAGAGCCATTATTTAGTGAGCTGCCAGGTCACCGAATGGCCCATGACATATATCACAGAGCATTAACTATGGCCACCATGCTGTTTTCTCAAAATTGATCACAGAAAGCAACCTGTTGAGCAGAGTGAGTATGTGCTCCAAAGCGAGGGCATCGGCATCAGATGTCACAGAGGCAGAGAAGAGAGAACAGCACCTAGGAACTGCGGAGTCCCAGTGGAGTTAGGACCCCATCCCAGCACTGCCACCCTTGAAGCTGACACATGAGTATGCCATCAGTAGTGGGGCCCCTCTTTTCCCTTGAGCTCTACAGCCCAGGGGCCTGTTTGGTTTCTTCCACGGTTAGGCTGGACATGGGGTAGAGGGCTCCCAGGGACACAGAAACTCAAGTGGCACAGTGTGAAGGCAGAAAATGGAGCTGAGAGGAAAGGTCATCACAAAGCTTAATGTCGGAGGGTTTCCCCTGAAACCCAGGGCAAAGAAGCATCACCTGAGGAAAAGGAGAAGGAGATGAGGAAGCCAGGCAGAGTTGAGCATCATAGAAATGCCTTTCTGAGCGATCAGCCCCATCACAGAAGGCATCTGGATTGGACTTGACCCTCAGTCCCTCATTTTGACCCAAACAGACAAAAGGAACTTGCTCTTACAGTCCCCTGGTCTCTAGGACCTGCTCATCTAGCTTTCTGACTTTGTCCTTCAAGATCATTTCCAAACAACAGGAGGGTTTTTAAATTCAAAGTTGAGTGAGGTAATGGGCAGAAGGTAAATTAGAACTGGTCAGATAAGCCATCTCCGTGAACTCGGATGTTGCTTACGCAACAAAGGCCTGTAGACGACCAGCGGGCACCAGCGAGATAGGGATATATTTAAAATGTTTTAATATAAAGGACAGGCACGCTGTGGACTGGGGGTTTTTAGATACTTTTGACCTGTTTTCTCTGTAGTCTGTTGAGATATTTAGGAGACTGGAGAAAGAGGAGAGACATTGATCTTTAAATACGCCGTGATTGGATTGACGCTTACACTGCTCCCAAAATAAATTTTTATTCCTTTATTCCAAAAAAAATTGGAATTTCTGTTTAAATAACCAAATGAGTGTACAGATTTGTATATCTTTATATACATGGGCACACAAACTCACAGAGAGAACACATTTGTAGCTAATTGAATAGAAACTCATTCTGGAAAAAAAAAAAAGAATTCTTGTTCAAGAAACACAGGAACCTGCTGCTTCCTGTATGAGGGGAGGAAAAACGAGGATAGGTATTGGTTTGAGGGTTCTTTTTATATAATAGATGCTGGATATCACTGGGTAGAAACAGCAATTAGAAACGGTGTTTAAAATGTCAGCCGGCTAGTTAACACCAGTTAGGAGTGCCGGGAGGGTTCTGTTGGTACTGAGTTCAGGAAAAGCCTAGGTGTGTGGATGCGAAGGGGCCCTGTGTGTTCCTACCTGTGACGCTCATCTGCCCCAGGGCACTGCTCATCACTCCCTCAATTGAATACCAAGGATCTGAGGTCACTAGGAGAATGAGCAGAAAAAGGCAGATAGGAAATCTGTGGGGATGTCTAGGAAGGATAAGTTGTGTAAGTTGCTGATCCCATGAGGCTGATCAGGACAGAAGTAGGCGGGAATATATGGTTCAGTACATGCTGTCACAGCCCCTGACATGGACAGCAACAACAAGGTCATGTTATGACTTTTTGGATGTCAGAGTCTGCTAGACCTCCTGGGGACTTACCAGCAAAGAAAGCATCACTCTGTTGAAAGGGAGAAGCCTGAGTGTAGCTATAGTTACCCTTCCAACTCCAGCTTGGAAAAGCATCCTGCAGCATTGGACGATGCCGGGTCCTGCTTCCCTCAGGCCTATGGAGTCTCTGAGGCTCATGCCTTTGGTCAGATCTCAGCACTCGACTCCATGGCTTTGTGGTACTAAGCACAACACTCAGTCTCCCTGGACCTGCAGAATCCCATTGTACGTGATAGAAGATGGAAAGGGTGAATGGAAACACGGAGACATGGGGCTTTTCAGTGTCTGGCGCCTGCGGGAACTCAGCAGCATCGAAGTTAATTAAAGATTGTGGAGAGGGCTCAGCACTATACTGGATTCTAGAAAGAGGAGAAGGAAAAACTAACACTCCAGTATGTGAATAGTCCCTGAGCCTTTTCATGGAAACTTACAGGAAACATACAGACTGCTCAGCTTTTTCTTTTAAACTTCACTTCACTTTTATTGCAAAGAATTAACCAGGGAGAGGACTGGAGTGAATTTTTCTCCACTGCTGTCACGTTCAGAATCCTCCATACTGTTCTTAAGCCCACTGAATGCCGTCTCACCCACCCCCAGAGATGTGTGCAAGGCATCACAATCTGCAGGCCATTTGACTGGAGGCCCCGTCATGCCCTATCCACCCCTAGCGCCTGCCTTCCCTCCATAGCCTGCCTTCTGCCTCTCAGAGGACCCTGCCTCTTCTCCCTTGGTCTTTCACATGTGGTATCGGCCTCACGCCCCACTCTGAGCCTCATCCCACATATGTCCCTGAGAGTAAATTCTTAGGCACTCTTTAGAGCCCTGAGGTCAGATCTAGATGCTGTGAGCCATGTGTCTTTTGAATACTTGAGGTACTGCTGTCCAGAGGTAAATGTACTCTAAGCATACAAAAGTCTACACAAGAACAGATTTTTTTTAATCTTAAGAATGTTTCATGCTGATTATCTATTAAAGTCGTAAAACTCTGGAATGCGGAGTTAAATAGAGACCATTCCTAGTTTGCAAGAGATTAAGTTTAGGATATTCAGCTTTACACTGGTACAAAAAAAAAATGTACTTTATAAAAATTATCTTGAATTTTATTTTTATTTATTTATAAATATTTATTTATAAAAATAAATTTATTCATGTCGTTTTAGTGCTAGAATCAAACCTAGGCCCTGTAGATCTTAGGCAAGCATTCTAGCACTGAACTCCAGTCCCAGTTCTGTATTTTGAATTCTGAATTTGAATCCTTTTTTCTGCACTCCAGTCCTCTCTCTTGATGTCAGACTGATGCAGACAGCTGCATCTCCCAGCAGCCTCACCTCTGTGAGAAAAAGCAGCCAACACTCCAGTGTGTGGGGCTATTAAGCTGGGTGAGGGGGAGTGGAATGTACTTTCCACTTACAATGTATTCAACTTATGATGAGTTTATTGGTATAATGTACATCTGTGTAGTTAAACCTAATTAACTGCTCATTTTAATTCTCTCCCTTTCTTTGTCTCTTAGAATAAAGTCTCCAATAGCCCATACTGGCCATGAGTTCCCTACATAGTTGAAGATTAAATTAAATTCTCAATCCTCCTGTCTCCACCTCCCAAGTACTGGCATTATACAAAGTACCACCATGCCCAGGCCTTTTAAACAATCTGTTAATGTAGATACTACAGCATTTAAAACAAGATACATGACCCACATTCTATTTCAATAGAACAGGTTTATAGAAGGAAGAGGCTTTGGCTCTTTCTTGTTGGGTGTACCATGGCTCACCCATTCTACAGGGTCCTTATAAGCTCTCTGTGTGCCTCAAGTTTCTATCAGCTATTTCACCTTTACAAACATTAATCAAAGAGCTGCAGTCAAGTAACCAATGGTAAACTTCTCGGTGATATAGGTGAGTCAATGAGACCAGGCTTCTGTTGCTGGCCTGTTTTTGGTTTTAACCTCAGTCACATGACCTTTCAAAGGTGCTTTCACTAGATTCCTGCTTTTGATGTCATAAGTCACCACCAACTGAAAACTTCAAACACATTAATTATCTCATCCTCTCGGAGAATAGAAGTCTAAAATGGCTTTCACTGTACTAAAAGACCAACGTATGAACACATACAAACGAGCTCAGAAGTCTAAGGAAGACTATTTCCTTCCCCCTTCAAGCCCTTACAGCCTCCTTCCATTCCTTGGTTAACAGCCTCCCACCTTCATCCTTACAGTGGTCATGGATCTTCCTCAAATAGCTCTGGTTCTCACTCTCCCGCCTCTCTCTTCACATATGAGGACCTTGTGATTGTATTGGGCCCATATGGATATCCCAAGGTACCCTCACCACAAGAATCCTTAATTTGCACATATGCGTATCCTTTGCCATTTAAGGTATCATGGTCACGGCTTCCGTTATTCTGTCCACAACAGTGCTCAATATTTTCTATTACGTGTATAGATGTATGGATAGATGTGTTCTCTAACCCCATTCCATATTTCTTCTGGGAAGCCTATCATCCTAGCCTATCTAAGATGTGTGTTTGCTGGGGCTGCCTTCCTGGAACACTTGCCTTGCCTTGCTGCATCTTTGCTTTAATCCTGATGTGGACCACTCACTCTCTGACGTGTTTTAAGAACCATTTCTTGGGCTGGAGAGATGGCTCAGTGGTTAAGAGCACTAATTAATCTTCCAGAGGTCCTGGGTTCAATTCCCAGCAACACATGGTGGCTCACAACCATCTGTAATGGATCCTCTGATGCCTTCTTCTGTTGTGTCGGAAGACACCTACAGGGCACTCATATACATAAAAATAAATAAGCAAAATCTTGTTTTTTTTTTTTAAAGAGCCATTTCTTCTATGGTTTCTGCACTATATCATTTCACTTTAAACAGCAATATTCCAAATGTCCCCACCTAGATAGTGGTTTTTCCTTATAGGGTGTGAATTGTGCCTGTTTCCCTTCAACCTTCCCATTATTTTCTGGAGCTCAGCATAATGCTTGGCTTCTCAGGAGATGTGTAAAAAGAAACAGCCCGGTTGTTCTCATGGGCTTGCTGGGAGTGGTCATCCCATATATGTGGCCAAGATGCCACTGTCTTTCTTTCCCATGATGACTGTTTACACACGATCTGGATATTAAATGAAGGGAACGTGGAAAGGTTAAATACAGAGTCATTTTCTAAAGCAAGCATTACCGCATGCCAAGCAGAAAGGCAATGTTAGAACGCTGTACCACTGGCGTCGGTCCAGGACTCCAAAACACAAATTGCAGGAGCCCTTAAATGGCTGGGCTCCTAACAATAAGTAGTCTTCCTCACCAAGAACTCCCACCATATGCCTCCTCTCCCAGACCAGCATAGATGCGAGCATGAACACACATAAGCCTAGACTCTTCCCAGAAGAATGAATGTTAAATAACCTTCAAGATGAAGGTTATTTAAGAGATGAACCTTACAATTAGATCGCTATAATCACACGGATGCTGCAGATTTTCCTAATGAGAAGAAGATACTGATTCTGAGTCTCATGATTGCTGCTGGCATTAAAGAACAATTTCAAATACTAACATGCACGATGATTTACTCATTATCTGTAGTCTCTGAAAAAAAACATAGTTAGCTGGCTATTTCATAGCATTTGAAATCGTAACTCTTTGGGAAAAAAAATTACTCATAAGAACATCAGACTTGGGATCTAAAGACAAATTCTTCTAACGGCTGCTCACAGAGCCGTTTGTTGTTTACCCCGGGTGTGCCTTTCTGCTTCTCCTGACCTGTCGTAGCTACATGACCTATAAAACCAGAGAGCCAAATTAGTTGATTTATTAGTTAGAGGTGTTATGGAAATCTGCCTATTAAAACTAACCCAAAGCTCTCATTTTCCTCCTTAAGAAAACCTCAGAAGATGGTCAGCTTGGAGTTGTGAATCGGAGAAGATGGAGCATAGAATCATCTCCATTCCCGGCACTGTCCCCAAGGCATCAGGACAGTTACTGTCTCTCCAGTCATCGTGCCATCTTCCAGAAAGAAAGAAGGGCAGAATAATGATGTGCTAGGCTTTTGAGCCCACTCTCTAGCCCCTCCCCCTTCCCTCCATTGCTCCTCTCTTTGAAGAAATACTTTGCTGAAGACACACAAGTATGTCTCTGCTGATATTTTCACGGGGTGGATGTGGGTCACATGACTGCCATCTACTCCAAGACATTGTTAGCTGAGCAAATTGCAATCCAAAAAAAAAAAAAAAAAAAGAAGAAGAAGAAGAAGAAGAAAGAAAGGGGGAAAAAAAGGAAAGGAAAGAAAACAAAACAAAAACATTATTATCAGCATCCACTCAGCTGGGAAGAAAAGGAGGAGAGGTACTGTATGGGCAATCAGTGAAGGCTGCTCCAAAGAGCTCAGCTATTCAGTGAGCTGCCCTTTAAAGCCCATCATTAGCTGTGTAGTGGTCTCAGTACACCGGTCCCTAATGAACTCGGAGCTTGGGCCTGGTGTGGATTATCAAGCTAATCTCATTAGTGTGTTAACACCAGAATCCCACAGAGCAACAGGGTAGGATGTCAATGAGGCAGCCACTCATCCTCCCTGCCTCAGATTTCAGCTCCTAATTCTGAATGAGACAAGGAAGAAGGCAGCCATGTCACTAATGAACAGAAGCCGTGTGTGTGTGTGTGTGTGTGTGTGTGTGTGTGTGTGTGTGTGTGTGTGCGCGCGCGTGTGTGTGCGTCCGCGCGTGCAACAGAAAAACCCCTTCAAACTGATTTACTTTCTTCTTCCCCAGAAGCCTGGCCAAGAGGCAAACATGGTTCTTTTGTCAAAACTTCCTTTGATTTTTGTTTCCTGCAGTAGATATCATGTCTGAACAAGGAGCCACCTAGGAAAGGCCAATGCAGTGGCATTCTCTGGGACAAGATCTTTAGCAGGGTGCTGTGGGAATACAGCATACAGATGACAATGCCAGAGGCCACATCTAGCCCCCTTTGACACCTAGGGCGGCTCAGAAACTCCTTGCCATCTCAGCAAACGGCATCCCCAAGGGCAGTCACAATCAATGACTCTTTTCTTGCAGCCTCCAGATGATAGGTCTTTTAATTGTGCTAATTCATTCTGCAGGCATTTTGTGCAGCAGAGACTCCGTGATGTGTCTGAGCAAGCACCCCCGCCAACATGTTTGCTTGGTTTCCACCTCTAACCCACTAAATGGCAGAGTGTGAGCTCTTTCTCCTCTCTGAGCCTCATTTTCCTCACTGGTAAAATAAGGGCTGGATCATAGAATCCCTTTTCCAATTGTCCTCGGGGGTCTGTTTGGGGCATCAGAAAGCCATTCATAGTGGGCTTTCTGCCCCATGATCACCTTAATTATAATATTTTTACCTTTATCCCATTTACTTATTGAGCGTGAATTCTTCTTTTTATCGGCCCTCAGCTCAAAATAAATGCTTGAAAAATGCCGGACAATATGATCTCTAAAGGGCCCTTCCAGCTCCGCTGTTCTGTGATTCTAAGCAGGTGGAATATTTGGTAACAGCTTTTCATTCATCAGCATAATTAGGAGAACAGGACTCCCTGCCAAAACATAATCTATATCTAAATAAAATCTTCTGTGGACAAAACAACGTAGTGAAGGATGTTGGGAGGAGAGCAGGCCGTGTGGAACCGCTTGGGACAAGCAAAGCAAAGCTCCCTGTTTTGCGATTCTGGCAGAGCCTGGAGGGAGGAGCTGGGAGCAGAGGCCCACCACAGCTCCAGCTAGTCTCTGTTGGTAGGAATAAAGTATGCAAGCCAGAAAGCCATTCTTTCTCTGAGAACATGGAATATTTTGAAAACATTCAATTAATCATCGTTGATATCCATTCATACACTGGAAAATGCCTTGAAGGATCAAATGTTTTGGTTTCTTTTGAAAACCTCGGAAGATGTGGTAGTGATGGGCTTATATTCCGGCCAGACAGCAAGCAGCTGGAGAGCTGCAGCCAACTGGCTGTTGCTTTGTCCTGGAGATTAGCTGCAGCACTTTCTCGCACAGGTCTGCACTTCCATTATGTCTTTGTTGCAAAATAATAATGTTAGGAGTTGAACACACAATGTCCCCCACAGGCTCCAGTGTTCAGGGCTTGGTTTCTAGCTGCTGTCAACTATTTTTCTGGAGGAAATGGAGGCTTTAAGAGGCAGGGTCTGGCTGGGAGAAGTAGGTCGGTAGCTTTATGTCATTGTATGGTGGGATGGGGACTATATTTTAACTTTCTTTTTTTCTCTGTCATGTGGTGAACCTCATGATGGTCCATCTCACCACAGTTCCAAAGAGCCAAGCTCGCCACAGAGCCAAGGCTGGTGGACTGAAGCCTCTGAAACCATGAGCCAAGCGGAGGAATTTTCCAAGATGTTGTCTTGGCTATTTTGGTCATAGTTACAAAAAGCCAACTGACACAAATGGCAAGTGAGACCACCTATTTCTTATTTCTGATAGCGCCCCCCCCCCCTTCTTTTTAATCCAAAGTAGCCAGACCAAACACACAATAAGAAGATATGCCTGAGGGGACGTGTCACAATATCTGAAGAGGTTACCATAGTTACAGCTGAGGAGAGCATCACCAGCATCTTAGGGAAATGAGCCCAGAGAGAGGACCCAGTTCCCCAGGGTGGCCCTAGGGAAATACCTAGGAAACCCAAAGGTTAGCCTATTCCAAATGTTGGCGGTACCCACTGTTAAATATCTATGGGCTTTACAGCTCCCCCTACTTTACTGTTTAGGATTATTGCTTGGAGCCCATTTTGGGGGCCTTAGTAGTTTACACTGGGCTGAGCTTTGACGGCAAAAGTGTACTGCACACCACAACACACTTAGGTTCCATCTTGTTGGGCCAGAGCAGGAATTGGAGTAACAATTACCACATGCATGTGCAAACCTCTATAGCTACATCCGCCCCAGTCTTCACTCTCAGGACCTCCATAGGCACCTTGGGAGAAGGTGTTATTTCTTTTACTTAGGACAAGGGATGTTAAATTCTCTTTGTTTGAGGCTTGTTTGCACATGACTGAGCGAGGCTCCAGGCAGAGCTGTGACAGTTTGTTTAGGCATAGGTCCTTTACTCTGCTTTAGATTTTGGGAGCCAACTTGTCTCACACACACACACACACACACACACACACACACCACCACCACCACCACCACCACCATCATCATCATGATCATCATCATCATCATCATCATCAAGTATATGGTCTTAACTGGAGTCAGATGTCACCAACAACCACAGAAATCATACTGGGTAATCTACTCACTGTACTGTACATTCTTCTACCAGAGGACAGACCTTACTCTAAAAGTTATCCAGAAAACCTGACAGAGAACATCAGATATGAAAGGTTCTGGGGAAGCAGAAAGTAGGATGTGAAGCCTGGGATGTTCATTAAGGTTAAACCCAAGAGAGGCCAAAACCCCCTTATAAATGCCCCCACTGAAGCCTAGGACAGGGCAATTGTACACCAGAGAGTCAAGGAGAAAGCCAAATGTCAGAGATGGAAGTCCTTACTCTTCGCAGACATCATCAGTTCACCCACCCATCCATCTTTCACCGAAAATTTGGTCTATAAGCAAGATTACTGGCTTCTGGCTTCCTGGAATGAAAACTATACCCTGAGACATCCAGTTCTCTGAGCTCAGACAAATAAGTCCCCTTTCGAGTTTGCTGATCAGTGAGAGAAAGCAGGGGTGGTCCTAAAGGATGTGATATGAAGTTTCAATAGTATCTCTTTGGTCAGACCTTGTGCAGAATGGTCTATAAAGGTCCCTCTGCTTCCACCCTGCCCTTCACCCATAACCACAAGCCATCCCTGTAGCTCAGTGTAACAGGGCAGCTTCTGGACTCATTTCCTGGAGAATCTATTCTCCCATCCTCACATCACCCAAGAAGCAGGATGTAGACTAGCTACCACCAATCAGCAGCAAGAATTCCTAAGAGGCATGACAACAGCTCTCACATCATCCTTGCCTCCTTCCCTCTCTTATAAACTCCTGTTTGACTTCATAGGCCTTTGGGGCATCACACTGGAGCAGATTCACATATGCTGGGAAGGACAGGGTCACGGTTGGTCTTCAGGAAGGCACTGGACACATGAAGATGCATCTTTCTGGGCATGGGTTCCTACTCACCGAGCTTGTACCACATATCACGGATGGAGAAGCCTATGAGCCGTCTCATGTCCCCGTACCTGTGAGGAGCAAAAATACCAGTGTTTAACCCTATTCCAGAGTGTTTCATGAAGCTCACCACTCTCAGACAATCCAAAAATGCAACCTACTTATTCAGGATTTTGTTGTACTTAGCGTGCGTGAACTGCTCCAGCTGCAGAGAGTCCTGGGTGATAAAAGCAACTGCCAGATGAAAATAGTTGTTCCACAGCTGTAAAATAAATAAATAAATAAATAAATAAATAAATAAATAAGGAGAGCGGTCGTGGAGAGGGTCTGAAAGAGGGGAGGCATATTAAACGCCAGATAACGTGAATAATTTATAAAGACGGCAGAAGACAGAGGCGAGACCAGTTTAATTGTGTGCTCTGCAATTTTCTAACTGGCACGGACTCCAAAATTAACATCCTGGCCAAAGCAAGGACAATGGATGGATTTCTCTAGGCCCTGGCAGTACCTCCCCCTCTCTGACAATGGGATTGGTCAAGGAGAATTTTAGAGCTGGATGCTTGTGGCGGTGGTGGCACTTCTGTTGTTTTGCTCTGCAAAAAACAAATGACTCAGCCCAGCTGGGATCTCTGTTGAGCCAGTTCCTGCCCTGAAAGTATAGGTGTATGAAAGATAAGGCTGGCTACTCAGGAAGTCAGAGTTTCCCAGGGTAACCACCCTGGTCCACCTGACACCTCAGCAGGAGCCAGCCCACACTCCATTCTGTCTTAAAGCACTTTGCAGTTGCCTTCCCCCGCTGTTCGAAGGCCTTAAAGCCTGGTTCTGGGACCATCAGCAGCATCCCTTGGAAATGTGCTAGAAGTACCAATTCCCTGGCCTGCCCAGATGTGTAGAATCACACCTTCTGGGTTGGGACATAAGACCTAGAGACACAGGTACCCAAAACCGCTCAGAGTGATGGTGTAAGGCTAGAACACCCCCTCTACCAGTCTGTTTGTTCTCAGCTGCTGTAAGTTTTGCAGGTATATAATCTGCTCCTGACTATGAAAGACAGAGGTGGAATCCATTTCCCCAGCTGTGGTGATACAGAGCAGAGCAATCCTTCAGCACGTACATATGGAAAGTACTCAGAAAGAGAGTGTGGTGATAACAGTACTGTATGGGCCACAGACCAGAAGGATGAGGTCCACAGTGGCTGTGAACCTCAGCAAACTCATCTGCAAAGTTGGGGTGACCCGGTGCTCCCTGAAGAGGGCTGCAGTAAAGGCAACAAGAGGCAATGTGCTCACAAGGGCTCGAACCACGGTAGGAGCTTGAAAGTACCTGCTGGTCTCATTGCTTTCTTTTCAACATCCAAGTTGCTCCTTTTGTACCCAAGCCCAGTCTGGCAACTTGGATGCTCAAGGGAAAGTGTTTAAAGATGCCACAGGCCTGACTTGCAAAAGGACAGACCCAGCAGCAAGAAGGACTGCCCTGCCATGGAGTCGGTCAGCTTCCACTCAAGCAGGCCCATCACAGCCTATAGCCACCACTGTCAATGTCACAATTGCTTAAAGCCAAACCTTCCATAGGCCTAGAGGTACAACCCAGGTCGGGCTCTCCCTTCTCAGAGGACAAGGGGGGGCGGGGAGAGGAGGAGAGGCTATTTGAGGGGATTGCTATCAGGATGTAAAGTGAATAAGTTAATTAATTAATAATATAAAAAAAAAGCATCTTGAACAACAAAGGCAGTCTGCTGTTTTCTGCTTTTTTCTTTACCCATCTATATTGTGACTCCCCAGGAGCAACACGGATCTGCTTCTCTCTCTTTTATTGCTGCATAGTATTCTGATGTCAGGGTTACCTCAGCTTTACTCATTTATAGACATATTACAGATATTTAGCCTATTTATAGTCATATAGCTTGGTCCCATTCCTCTTTCTCTGGCAGCGGCGCTGTCTTCATCCCTCCCTTGAACCGCTTTCTGTACAAGGACCTCTATCTATGTTGTGCATTCCTCGGGCTGGAACCACAGAGCCACAGGACACAGACAGGTACAGCCATTTGCTGTTTGTTTAGTTTAGGTTTTTTTTTTTTTTTTTTTTTTTTTTTTTTTAAATTGTGGATGCTGTCAGGACGCTTTCCAGGGTTACAATCTCATTACCATCTCCACTGTAAGGAGCATGCTATCCTACCTGTCTGAGTCTCGGTTCCTTCACCTGGAAAATGAGGATAATGGGCCCCAAAGGGTGTAGTTATAAGGACTAAATGAGGAAATCCTGCCCAGCAAACTCCCATGGACTCTTGCAATACAGGTTTCGACATTAATTCCTGCAGAAGCCTGACCCAGTACTGCACACTAAAGCAGAGCTGCTGGCATCCGTCCTCATTATACCCTATCCCCAGCACTCATGACATATTTTAAACTAAGGAATTTACTCTCTATCTTCACTACTAAAGGTAAAGGTCATAGAGGCAAAGACTTCATTTTCTTCATCACCTTGATCTATAGGATGTTTAGCTGCACGTGTGACCTAGCTGTGTCACAGCAGCATTTGTGGAATGAGTTCACAGTGAATGGCCGCAGTTTATGTGTATTCCTATGAATCCCCTCCCCAACCCCCAAAACCTGGAATGATGTCTAAGTGGTTAAGGGCATGGGCTGCTCTTGCAGAGGATCCCTGTTCACTTCTCAGCATCCATATGACACATACAAATGGCTGTAATTCCAGCTTCAGAGAATCTGATGCCCTTTTCTGGAATCTATGGTTACCACACATGCATACCTACATACACAGCCACATACACGTACATAATTTTAAAAATAATTTAAAAATCACATCCTTCTGAGAAGAGAAAAAAATTTGTATTTCTATCCACATTTAGACATCAAAAAACTGAGGACCACAGAGAATGAAGCTGCTTTGTCCTACTGGTAAGTGTGGCATTGGGAGCCAATTTGATTTAACTCCTGAGCTCTGTTGCCTTAAAAAAGCATTGAGTTGAATTACCACATCATCATGGTATAAATTCACAGGTTCCAATGGGAAGTTTAGATACATGTATACCCCTGGGCCAGTTAATGTGTCCACTACCTAAACACTCATCAATTCTCTGTAGTAAAAGTCTCTTTTATTCACTTTAAGATATACATTGTTACAAGTGCCTAGCCCTTCTACTGTGAAGGACACCAGATACATCCCTTCTTCATGGCTATAGTTTTGTGAGCACTGAACAGCATCTCCCATCTGACCTCTCTGTAGAATCTCAGAATTGTTATTCTACTTACTGATACAAAAAGTTGGCTTTCAGAAATTCTACATACGAATGAACTCACAAAGTGCACGTCTTTCCTGCATCTGGTTTATTTCACTTAACATGATGTTCTCAGGGTCTATTTAAGCTAAGGCAGAAGATAGGATTTTATCTTCTATGGCTGAATAGTATTCCGCTGTATATAGGGCATTGACTTTACACATTGTCCTATTGGTGGGCAAGTAGAGTGATGCCATGCCCAACACAATGTGGCTTATGGCAGTGAACATAGGAATTCATATGTTCCCTTGGCACTAATTTCCATTTGAGTCTATTCTCAGTAGTGGAATTGCACAACCCTGTGAGGTGAAGTAGCCTGGACCCTTAGCACAAGTCCCTGCCAAGGTAAATTCATAGATTCTTCTGGTCCATATGACCTTGCAAACAGACAAGAATATCGAGTCCCAGCATCTAGAGGGTACCACTGATCTTAGCTTCTGGCAGAAATCACCATTTCTATAATGCCCAGGCCTTGGCTTCTATGGAGTGGCATCTGTAGAGCTGCTGTCTTTTTGCCCTTTGAATCACAAAACCACCATTCAGAGGAGAGGTTAAGACTAATCTCCTTCCCCCTGCTCCTGTTCTGGACAGAGGGAGCCAGGATAGAGGCTGCTCCTGCTGGTATCACATGCATAATACATGAGCCCACAAGAAGGAGACGAGGGTGTTCCAGGCAGGGTACAAAGAACAAATCCGTTCTCAGAGGGAGGAGGAAAAGATGAGGGAACAAAGAGAAGATTGAAAAATGACCCAGTTTTGGGGTGCTTTTCACTAAATATCTGTGGAAGCCTCATTAGAAAAGAATGATGTGATTCTGTGTTCCTACCTCTTTTCCATAGTTTACAGAATCCTGTGGGCGTGACAGCCTCAGGCTGTGTTGTGAGGATCAAAAGGCTGCTTCTCTGCTGGCTTGCCTGTCAAGAACTGACCTGAGTTCCTAGCCCTGATGCTTATAATATCACTATGATCATTATCATGATTACCACCACCACCACCACTGCCAGCATCATTACCATATCACCATCATCAAATTGATGCTAACAAGATAACATTTATTAAATGGCTCTTTTGTTGCCAGGACCATTCTAAGTGAGATAAATAAATCAATTCATTTAACCCTTATAGCTGCTTAAAGAGAGAACCACTAATGGCATCTTCATTTAACATTGAAGAAACCGACGCACAGAACAGTACTTTACCTAAAATCACACAGTTCATAAGTTTAACTTTTGCATATGTCAGGTTCCTTTCCTAGGTATGTTGCATATATAAAATTTCTTTCAGGAAAGTTTTATGAAACCAAAAAGAATTACCTAGAGGACTGGAGTTGACCCTATCTTGGGAAAGGACCTCACTAAGACCACGGAGGAGAGTGACAGTCAGAACAGCAGGTCCTGAGGCTGGAACCACTGACATCAGGGGAAAATGACAAACCAGCTGGCCTTTCTATGGTCACACACTGCCCCTCTGACCCCAGGTATGTTTTTCCAAGCTCTCCCTTCAAACATCATGAACATAGCCACTTCTCTGAATAGATTTGTAACAAGTGGAGACTGTAGGTATCTGTGTGGAAAATGTAACCTTTCTCTTGGTTTTAAACAGCCAGCATGACTTTGGTTGCCCTGGGAAGGATATGTCATCTGGAGAGAGAGTCTCACCCAAGGTCATAGTGACACTCTGAATCTAGAGTGTGGCCATGGTCCCTTGTGGAAGCCTGTATCAGCCAGCTCAGTCTCTAGTCCCAAATGAAGCAAGATGTTGATGTCAGGCTTTCTGTGCATGGATTCTGGGTCTTACTCATTCTTGCATCTTTAGAGAAACTAGCTAGCAGTGATGTCAGACTTCCAGGGTAACTGAATGTCTGTGACAGTGATTTCGTATGAGCTGGCATACAATCTATGGAAGCTACTCCTGTAATCATGAACATTGGTCACTTCTCTTCCCAGATCTGAATGCAAGGCCATGAATGCTGGTAAGCTTTCCCAGCATGCTCCTGGGCTGACAAAGCCTCCTGAGGTAGAAGGGTAGTTAGCATTTTGCAAATGTTATCACTCTGATCAAGAACTTTGTTCAGAGAATACCTTCAGCCTCTCAGCCCAGCAAAGATATCTCAACCCATCTTCCCAGCAAGGTACATAGCACAGGTCTCAGCCCAGGTGTCACCTCCCTCATGGGACATTGTATACCAGGCACAGAACACAGAGTGGCTGTGAGCACAAGGCTTTTTACTCTTGTGCAGTCATGTTTTACCAGAAGGAAAGAAGACATGGATGGGATTGGAGGAGCAAGAGAGTTGATTTCAAATGACAACTAGTGCCTAAAGAAACATCAAGAGGCCTAGATGTGACCTCATGACCACAGGGTCACTAGACAAATCCCAGAGAGAAGCCAGGCAGGGCAGGCTCTGTAAAGAGAAACTATTCCAACAGCGGAATAGTTTTCCCACCATGCTCCTGGGCTAGCAAAGCTTACTGAGGTGGGAGGGCAGTTAGCATTTTACAGTTGTTATCACTCTGGTGGGATGCCATTCTTGCCGGAGCTGCTGAGCTCGAGAGGCCGGGCTGATGGAAACACAGCATCTCAGATGAGCAGGCAGGAACAGTATGGCCCTGAGTTACTGCACTAGGTGACTTCTGTTCCCTTACTCTCTGTTACCAGAGGCTCTAAGGGTTGAGGACTTCCCTGGTGGGGGCCTCTCAGGCTGGGGGTAGAGTTTCTTCTCTCTGACTCCCACAGTCATGGGCAGTAATATAGACTTTCTCATCAGGCTTTGAAGAGCATGTTCTTTACGGGCCTGACCAGGGACATCACTCTACTTACCTCAGGAACATTCTTATCACGCAGTCGCACCCCTGCCCTAATGTCTGAGAGGCTCTGAATCTTGGCCGAGCGCACACACCAAAATGACTTTTGGAGAAATTGCGAAGTCACAAAGATAAACTTGAAAGCTTTATACTTTAGTGGCTGTGACTGGATGTTCCTAGGCACCAGTGAACAAAATACTAAGAAAATGTTACATTTTTGAAAGGCAACAGCGGCACCCGTTCTACAGTGAGGAAATGGTTTGCATCCCAGTCAAATAGGACATCTTCTTTCTTCTCCTCACTTCCCTTACGCAAGCCTTCAGAGACACCTGCAGCCTCTGCGTATTTGCCAGTGATGATGGTAAAGGACAAAGCAACCGGCCCAATGTGCCAGGGTGGCCCTGAGCAAGCCCAATGCTTTACACTCACCTGGAACTCAAAGCTTGTGTGTTCTAGAAACTTCTGGTTCATGGTTTCTGCAAACTTGTTGATAGCTCTCAGGAAGACCCTGGAAGAGGAAACAAGGCCACTGATCACCCGAGCATCCTCTCTCTTGTCTCTTTCTGATGGACTAAAATCTCCTCACATTCTCCCAGAGTGGGTTGATCTTCAAACGAGGACTAATGCAGGTCAACATAGGGGCTGAGGTTGCCTCACTAGAATTCAAGAACTGTCTACTTGACATTTTAGAAGTTTATATTGTCTTACATTCAAACGATTAGAAGTGTATGGCTGAACAATCCATGCTGTTCAGAAATGACCTAAAGAAAGAGCATCCCCTCCCCCAAACAACAGCCAGTATTCTACGGGATTCTCTCTCCTGGAGAAGGCTACCATCAACATGTGGGTGAGTATCACTGCAAAGGTTTCCTTAGAAGCGTCTATACGAATGACATTTTTAGGGTGTCATTTTGATAAATGATATTACATGGTGGATGTGTTTTTATAGCTTGCCAATTTACTCACTAATAAATCGTGGGGTTCTTTCACACAAATGAGTGGAGCCCCACGTCATCCTTTTTAATCACCAAAGAGCACTTCACTCTATAGCCCGTATCACAGTTTATTTAATCAGTTTCTTATTCATAGGCCATTTTGTGGTTTCTCAGCTCCCCCCTCCCCCGCCCCTCACCATAAGACAATGTTCCTGTGACCGCTCTTCCATACGCCGTGCATTTCCTTTGAGCACCTCCTTTCCAGTCCTTCATCTGAGACCCAGTGCTAACCAAACATCATCTGCATTGCTTGTTTTGGTACAGGGCTGTCAAGGTGCATCCTCCATGTCTCTCCATGTCTCTCTGACCACTTTGTTCTTTTTGTCTTTGTCCATGAGCCTCTCTGACTGTCCCCACAGCTCTCTTCTCCTGTCCTGCCATTCTCAGGGATAGCTCCAACCATGGCCATTCCTGACCTCCATGGCTCTCCATTGCTCATGGACAAGCGGGGCTCTCTCTTTACATGCAGTGCCCTGCATGTTTTAGCCCGATCTTCCTTCCCTATGCCCGCTTTTTCACTCTCACCCTGCAGTTCAGATTACTTCCTTTGCACTTAGAGACATGTCTTCATTTTATAGCCTGCCCCAGTTTTTCTAAGTCAAAATTATGCTTCCCGGGTACAGACTTGAGGATGTCCTGTCCAACCTCTGGACACTGTCATGTGATTTTTGTCCTCTATAAATGTGCTAGGCCACATTCAAAGTGGTCCTGGGACACTCAAGGCCCAGGGATGCAGGTTGAAAACACCCAGAACCTCCTACTTCTTAGAACCTTTGGCCATTCTCCTAGGCAATAGGTCACTGCCCACTTTATCACTCTCTGGGGGCACTTTCTCTACTCTTAGCACATATGACATCTTAGCTTTCTCCATGTATCCAAACTTCTGATTTAAGCCACAGTGCACTCACAGGGTAGGGCCCCAAGGGTGTTCCTTGCAGCTTCATTTGCAGGATCCTATGTGAGCCTGGAGGACAGTGAATGGCACACCGTGTTCTCCATCAGACCACACTTCCCTAGAGATTAGGAACATGGCATACTCGCATGCTCGTTTTCCTGTTTGTATCTTCATCCTAGGCTTCTCATGAGCTCCAGCTTGGATCCAAGCTCTCTGCTCTTCACACCAAAGCTAACTCTCAAACATCCCCACTTCCTGCTTCTCTTGGTATTTTTCCCCCACATGAATGAAGAACACCCGCCTCCCTTGCACCTGCTCCCAAAGAGGAAAAAAACGACTCAACTCTGATAACCTCGGCTTTGTCCTTGTCCCCCACACAACACTCAGCCTGTCAGCACATTCTCTTAGCACTACTTTCAGAATAGGTCTAGAGCCACCTACTTCACTTCACTCTCCACTGCTACAGATGGGGACAAAGCCATAATCATTACTCTCGAGTTTCGCAGCTGCCTTCCAACTGAGATGTAGCCAAGTCTCCTTTGTGTGCCTATGCTTGTGATTTGGTCTTCCTTCCTTCAATGCTGCACACTGAACTTAGACTCCACTGCATGGAGTCTAGGTAAACACTCTGCCACCTTGGTCCCATCATTCCTAATGAGCAGCATGCAATCAGTATCTCCTTGTCCCCTGAGTGGCTGGTCCAGGGAAATACTTAGAGCCTGTGTGAGGTAGCAGAGGAGGCCAATAAGGAAGCGCTGATGAGTGTGGGTAATCATTCGAGCTCCATTATGCCTGGGGGCCACTAAGAGACCTTACACAACACATTTGCATGTCAGAAGTGTTCCCTCCTTGAAGATAAATAAGCTGGGCTATTAATACCACACTCACCGCCCCTCAGTGGTTAGAATTTGTTCCTGGACCGCTTATTCCAAGGTACCAGTGCATTCATCCCCATCCCCCTCCTACAGATGGATGGAGCACCCTGCAGCCAGAGAAATCCCATAAAATAAAAGAGGAAGCTCTCAGGACTTATGGGGGCTGCGCATAAACACTGGTGCTGTATTTTGACTGGGCTGAACATGGCAGGTACTAGAGGGTTTTGTTGTTGTTGGTTGTTTAGTTGTTTGGTTGTTTGTTTGGTTGGTTTGTTGGCTGGCTGGCTGGCTGACTGGTTGGCTGGCTGGTTGGTTGGTTGGTTGGTTGGTTGGTTGGTTGGTTGGTTTGTTGACTGGTTGGCTGGTTGGCTGGTTGGCTGGTTGGCTGGTTGGCTGGTTGGCTGGTTGGCTGGTTGGCTGGTTGGCTGGTTGGCTGGTTGGCTGGTTGGCTGGTTGGCTGGTTGGCTGGTTGGCTGGTTGGCTGGTTGGCTGGTTGGCTGGTTGGCTGGTTGGCTGGTTGGCTGGTTGGCTGGTTGGCTGGTTGGCTGGTTGGCTGGCTGGCTGGCTGGTTGGCTGGCTGGTTGGTTGGTTGGCTGGTTGTCTGGTTGTCTGGTTGTCTGGTTGGCTGGTTGGCTGTCTGGTTGTCTGGTTGGCTGGTTGTCTGGTTGGCTGGTTGTCTGGTTGGTTGGTTGGCTGGCTGGTTTTAATGGGGCCTTGCTTGGTAACAGAGCTGTAGCAGAAGCTCATTAAATACATGTTGTTTGCTGGGGGCAAAAGTGGGGTTGGCACAGCTTATTCTAATGTTGGGATGATATAATTTGGAACACACACACTCCTAAATGTTATTTTTGACTTCACTACTTTCCATCTCTGTGGATTTGGGTCATGTTACTATCTTTTTGAAGTCTCTGCTACACAGTGGTGAGGGAGCCATTCCCTGGAGTTGCTGCAGGGAATGAGGCATGGCGAGTACTGAGCTCAGTGCCCAACCCAGAGCCTGTAGTTTGCACAGTGGTCATTGGAGAATCCCTTGTGTCCTTCAGGCCTCCTACTTCTCCTTATAAAACTAGATGCCAATAGGTGAACAGACAAACAGCAAGCAAGGAACACCTAGCAACCAGGTTTAAGCAGGCAGGACCACACAACAGTAGGAATAGAAAATCCCACAAAATCCACCACCCCATTGGGCTGTCAAAGAGTGGGATTTCTTTGGTTTTGCTTTTTGCCATTTGCTAAGATGCCTTTGAAACAACATCTATATTTTCTCCTTAAAGATTAGTTATCTGATTCTCTAGATGGAAGCGCATTGAATGGCTGTCACTTTGTGTACAAACATCTCAGGAGTTGAAATGTGATACCCAAATGAGGGCTTTATATACTCTTGCTAGCAACAAAGCAATCGGGGACTGCAGAATAGACATTATTGAGGTTGTCAGTTTAAACCTGTCTGGGGCTCCCAGAGGCTGGGCTGGTGACTGGAAACTAATCAGCCATGTGCTGGCGGGTAGTGAGAAGCAGGTGTGCTACCCCCTCCTGTGTTCTCTGACAGCCACGAGCTGAATTTAAGAACCCCACTTTAACTCTGTGTTGTGTTTAAGATAGGAAGTGCAAGGCTTTTCTTCTTCTTGGGTTTTTTTTTTTTTTTCAAATATTGTTCTGAAGTGGGTAGAAATAAGAACACACTCAACTTTCTATTGTTCTCAATGATGAACATAAGTTGTTCAAAACAAAGTTTACTTTCAAATCTCAACCTAACCTTATCCACGTGTGTGAGCAATATATATACATATGTATACACACATATATATGTACACATGCATATATATCTATACATATACACACATATATATCATATATACCACACACATATATACCATAGATACTGTAGATACCATAGATATAGATATAGATATAGATATAGATATAGATATAGATATAGATATAGATACAGATGATATAGATATATGGTAGCCAGAGTGTCCACTCTGCACCAAGCTTAGTGCATGGGGCTCCTACAAGGGCTGCAGCAAGCTTTGTGTAGTCAATGCTCCATCCTTCTGAGCTATGGCCTTGACCTCCCCAGCAATTCACTGGCACCTTCTATAAAAGAGGAACCAAGTGTGGATACCCAGTAAGATGTAATCTAGGAATGAGGGTCTGGGGCCTCTGCACATGGGTATCCTCAGGAAACGTCAGTCATTGTTCTTCCAGTTCTTGACTTGCAACCACCATATTTAGTGATGGCAGAATCTGAGGCTGGAAGTATTCTGTTATGACAGCATAGCACCAAGCTGAAATAACAAGTTGTATGACGTGAATAAAAGCAGAGAAAGGAGTGGGGACCCTCTCTGGCAAGTATCATTCAGGGGATTAGAGGGCTCCTGTGAACCCTGTTCTCTGCCCTATGGTTCCTAAGGTATATCTGAGTCTATTGGTCTAAACTTAAGGACAGACATAACAGATGCACTTGAGTGGCAGAGCTCTTACGTTTCCCTTGAGTCTGACACGTGCATTCTCCCTGACCCTTTAAGCTGCTCTTATCACCCAAACATCCCAAGATTCATGCATCAGGAGGTTAAGGAGAAGCAGTATATGCCAGCTTGTCAGGGCACAGCTCACCAGAAGCGCCTTCAGCGCTCCCCTGAGGGTGCAGCAGGCTCACCAAATCTGGAATCCTACTGCACTTCAACATTAGTTGTTCTGTGTAAGGTAGAGAAACCACGGGCCAGCAAGAAGGCTCAGCTGACAAAGGTATTTGTCACTAAGCTAAGCCTGACAAGCTGAGTTTGATCCCTAGAACCCATGTGTGGTAGAAGGAGAGAACTGCTTCCCATAAGTTGTCCTTTGTCCTCTGGTGCTCCAGACACACCCCATGACACATTTCCAGTGGCAGAAATGTGGAGATAAAAATGATAGCTATAAAGTTCTTTCTATGTGTCAACATTGTCCTAACTATACCAGCTATTCTTTTGCTTCAGCCACATAAATAATCTGTAATAGGGACTATTGCTAGTCCCGTTTTATGGTGAGGGAAACTGAGTCCAGAGCAGCTAAGTAACTTCCCCAAGATCAATAACTAATGAAGGGGACAGGATTAGAACCCAGTAAGTCATCAGCTACAAAAGTGGTTCTCAACCCTCCTAATGCTGCAACCCTTTAATACAGTTCCTCATGTTGTAGTGACCCTTGCTCATAAAATTATTTCAGTGTCTACTGTTATAAATTGTAATATAAATAATGTGGTATGCAGGATGTCAGCTACATGACACCCCCCCCCCAAAGGAGATGTAACCCTTGCTGGTTAGAACATCTTCATGCTATCTCTGGGCTCTGCTCTCATGAGGGTCACTGTGGGACTTGGACACATTTCTGGTCAAACTTATTACTTACTAGAAGGAAACCTTCAGGATTGGAATTTGAATGGATCTGTGCGCTCCCTAGAGCCTTAGACACTTGATAAATGTTGAGTGACTGTTTTAAAAGCAGCCGTGGAGATGTGTTTAAATCCCTGACTCCCCTTGAAGTGCGATGATTCCTGATCAAGGCGCAGATGCAAGAGGGAAGAGAAAGAGGTTTCCTAGTATATTTGTGTTAATTTACAACATTATGAAGAATTTGATCATTTAAAATTTAAACATGCCATGTAAATCAGATCATGCTGAATGCTGCATCTTACCAAAAAGAAAAACATTCTAGCTGAAAGTATTTCTTACCATACACACGCCATCACCTTTGCATAGGTAAACAGCACCCAGCTGAAAACTCTAAGCATGCCACCAACAAACAGAAACACGGGTAATAGATGACTGATACACATATACATGCATAAATCAGAGGTGGTAATAGATTAATTACAGTAACATAGATAATAGAGAGAAAGAGATAAAGATTAGAGAGAGGAAAAGAACGAGAAAGATAAGTGAAGAAAGTTAATTGGTTATAATGCAGGCTAATTTAGAGATAAGAACCCTATGTATGTGGATTGTTTCTTTCTGGGGAAGAGGAAATGGTATTTTAGTTGAGTGTCCCACTATAAATCATGGTACACGTTCTGTCTGTGTATATTCTACAAACTAGCTGCAAGTCCTTGGCAGCAGCATGTCTCCCCTTCAGGGCTGCTGTCTGGATGTCTGTTCAAAGCTCTTCAGACAAATGTCTCTGGTACACAGGGTGAAGAAGCCTGGGCTCAGAACTTGGCTCAGCCTGAATGGTGTCTCTCT
This sequence comes from Arvicanthis niloticus, assembly GCF_011762505.2. Classification (NCBI taxonomy): domain Eukaryota; kingdom Metazoa; phylum Chordata; class Mammalia; order Rodentia; family Muridae; genus Arvicanthis; species Arvicanthis niloticus. The sequence goes on along the minus strand of NC_047663.1, from coordinate 85,377,320 downwards.
TTCTCACTGGCATTGCAAAGATGAGTAAGTCAGCTGTGTCATTTGTAAAATGCAAATGGTTGTGGTTCCACCTCAAAAGGTTGTCGTGAGGGGCAGGGAAGCTGACACATGCAAAGCATTTGTAACAGTGGACTAACCTAGGTGCTTAATACACATCAGCTACAAAATAACACACAAAATGTAGATGTCCTGAGCAGCCCTCATGAGCTCCATAAGTGGAGGAGACACTCTTGTAGCCAAAATATGAAAGAAACCTATAAACTAAGCTTTTCTCCTGCAAGGACAGAAGAACAGCCATCGTTAGCAGGAGGTGACATTAGGAAGCACTTATCTGGCTCAAGACTAAGTGGGCATCACCTGGTGATACTAATGCCCTCCTTACTGAAGTCTGACTTGTTATCAGTGTGGTATTGAGAAACAGCGCTATCCAATTGAAATGGGAAATGCAAAATCCTATAAAATGGACTGTAGTTATCCTTCCTTCAGAGATTTAGAAATTGACACCTCCAGTTGAATGACTTTCTGAAAAGGGAAGGGTTGCAGTGGCCTGTGCTTGTGCAGGTCTGTAATCCTAGCATTTGGAAGGTTGAGGCAGGAGGACTATGAATTCAACATCTTCCTCTTTAACTTCGACGTGAGTTCAAGGTCAACCTGTGCTATAGGCTGTCCATGCTGTACCCTTGAACCCAAGTTTAAAAGACCCTGAAATGTAAAGACAAGTATTTCATTGATCAGAGCAGTAACTGCTTTTATGTAGGAGACGGTTCTACTTTCTTCAGTTCCTTGGCTTCCATTTCTAGGTATAGAGACAGAAGGATCATTTTAATTGTCAACTTGACATGATGTAGAATTTCTGTGAGAAGAGAGTCTCAGTCAGGGATGGTCTAGATCAGGTTGGCTTGTGGGCAGATCTTTGGGATTTTCTTAATTGGGTTAATTGAGGTAGAAAGACTAGGCACCCGGAACATGAGTGACATCATTCCCTAAGCTTTGTATTCTAGACTGTATGAGATTGGGGAAAAGGTGGCTAGACACAGATATACATACAGTTGTTTCCTACCTGCTGTTGACTGGATGTCTCGAGCTGCTTTGCATTCCTGCCTTGCCTTCCCTAGAGTAACAGACTGGAACCTGGAATTCTAAGCCTAATAAAAACCATTTCTCCATTAAAGTTGCTTTTCCCCAACCCCCAGGGTATTTTATCACAGCAATTGGAACTAGAATGGGCAACACCTCTGGGGCCTGTTCCAATACCTCCTCGCACAGATAGCTAAGAACTTCTCCCAGAATGCCTGGCACAGAGCTGCAAAAGGGGAAACTTGCCTGATGAACTTCAGCCCTGGCTATATATTAGCCCATGTCATCAGTCTCCTTTTCTGGCGGTAATCTAGCTTTCCTAACTAGCAGCAACTCTGGGTTATTCGTTCGAGAACTACCTTCTCTATTACTTTCCTGGATCCCTGTTGTTTGAGTAGAATTGACCATACTACCTCCGGTTCAGAAGGCAGATCTTAAGATCAAAGCTTGACTTAAAAATATCTTTCATTTTTCTGCCACAGAGGTTTATGGATGAACATGTAGCCCAAACCAGACTTTGAAGATTAGCCTTGGGAATTACACTGCACTGACTGGAAAGAAAAAAAAAAAAAAAAAAAAAAAAATTCTCTCTGCAGATTTTTTTCTCGAAGGTTTTTCTTTTTCCTCTTTCTTTCAATAAAATAAATGTTTGCAGGATATAGAGATGGCTCAGCTCTTCAGAGTATTAGCTGCTCTTCCAGAGGACTCTGCTTGCAGTCTCAGCTCCCACACAGCAGCTCACAACTGTCCCTGGATCTGATACCCCCATCTGGTTTCCACAGGCATCAGGTACTCAAGTGGCTCACAGACACACGTGGAGGCAAAATACCCATATGCATAATAAAATTAAATAGACATACTTGCAACCTGTAGAGTGTACTTTCATCCCTCTAAAGGGAATATCTGTTTGAGAATGAAGCCAACAGAGACAAGGCAGAGGGAGAGGCATCTACTTCTTCCATCTTCATTTGGGCACTTCGATTGAGCGTGAAACCAGACTCTAAGTTTTTCAAGTTATCTGAATCCATACATTTTCTAGTTTCAAAAGCCCAGATTACTTTAAAATCCCAGTCAGGAAGTTCCCTGTGGGCACAGAGAGTCACTATACATATGCATGAATGTCACTCTCTGTACTAGGACTAGACACACACAGTCAAATTGCACACGGAGTTTGCTCTTGAAAAGTTCATTGTGTATAGACTGACTAGTCCTGTGAAGAACTGCTCACAGGCTATGAGGATAGCAGCTAAGTGGGCATACAGACAGAAACTGAATGGGAAACAAACTTTCCTGCCATGAGGGAGTCACAGGTTGCAGAATTTTTAGAGGGAGACAGGCATCCAGGCAGAGCCACAGCTTATATGCATGTTGAGATTAGACAACAGGAGAAGTTGGACATATCCCAGATGCAAATGACCCTGTACTATCTCCTGATGCTTCATATAACTTGACAGACTGTCTGGTTATCTTCTGGCATACAGTGAAGGGCCATGTTCAGAGTAGCAGATAGCTTCTACCTCAATCCAAGATGGCTGACCACTGACATCTGAGCACCTACAGAAGTACAAAATGAAAACAGGGATCCCATTGTCTAAAAATGATTATGAGTCAAGAGATGGTAGCACATGAGCATTAAACCAAGCATGGGGCCCTTCCAAGTATGAGGGTCTATACTCCTCCACAGGGCTCATGCTTAGAAAGGTGGCAAGACACAAGTCCAGGAAAGAGTCTACTCCTGATCCACGGTGTGCCTAGGAGACTTATCACCAGCTTGTTAGGCATTACAAAGCCAGCATGTGAGATGCGAACCAGGTAGAGTGAGCCTAGGATAGGATGGAATGCTCCCTGACACTGTGAAGCTGGAAAGAGCTCCCTCTTCCTTCAATAAGCAAAGATGTATAGATAGATGCCTTCTTCTGCCTTGACAGATTCCTCCTTCCTTCCTGCAGTCCTAAAGAGCTAGTCCAAGAGTACTATAGCCAGGTGTCTACCACATGATGGGCACTTGGGCATTCAGGGACTGGAAGAACAATTTTCCAGAGATCAGCAGGTATTGCAATGAGCTCTTAGCATGCAAGACACAGATCTCAGACCTTATGCAACGACAAAATCATTAATATGTAAATGTGCATAGTCTTTCCTCCAGTCCTTTCACTCAAGAATATTCTGGTTTTTCTTTTCCACCACTCTCTGGGGACATTTCTGTCTTTGTCAGCCAATACTTGGCCTGTGTAATGAAGAACAGAGGTGGTAGGGACAGGGAGATAAAACGAGAAACCCATTTGAGATAAAGGACTCTCTATGCTACAGACCTGAAATAAATATGAGTAGCCATAGGAAAGGGGAAGAAAAAGGAAAGAAGGGGCAGAGAAAGCCTTGCTCAATCGAGGACGTGGGTGGGACTTAACAAGATTCTGAGACAGACCAGGGTAAGCACAGCGTGCAAACACACTGGGGAACGGTGGAGCAGAGGAAGGGATTATTAGACTGGCTGAGTTGTGGGACTTGCGTGTACCTTGCCAAGATGGAATTAGAGACACAATAGTGAAACTTGAAATCGTTTGTAACTATTTATCTCAGGTTGTGATTGCTCGTGTGGGGTCTGACTTATTCTTGGGTGACACTGGTATTGTGTGAGACATGATTAGGGACTACATAAATAAACAAAAAAATGTATAGGTAATGCCCTACGCTTTCCCAAAGGCAGATTCATCTGTAAACGCTCCCTGCTCTTTTTTCAGTGTGGAAAACCTTCATCTTTATCTTTTTCATATTTGCATATTGAAAGCACTCCGCCCCCCCTCCCCGTAATGTGGAAACCTTTAAAGATTTCACCCAGTGCTTTGGGCACTTACCTAATATATGACCCAGAAAACATTTTCTTATCCTAAATGAACTTTAGAACAACATAATTGTATAACACTTCCCTAAACTCTCCTGTCGTAGACAGAGTATCACATTTTAACTGTAACTTAAAAACCAGAGACAGTGTGAGCTATTTAGAGAAGCTTCAAGATTGGTAAACTCTTTCTTCTTTGTGTTGGAGCAAAGAAAGGAAAGGCCTGTTGATATTCTAATCTCTTCTCTCCCTTCTATAGCTAGTGTTCTTTAAAATAAATAGTGAACATAGGAGGCCGTATTCTGGAAGCACTGTGCAGCTTACCTGTTCTGGACCATGCTCATAGCCATCCAGTCCCCAGGAGGTAGTATTCTGGAAGCACTTGGTGGCTTACCTGTTCTGGACCATGCTCATAGCCATCCAGTCCCCAGGATACACATTCTTCCCAATGAGGTCCTTGAACATGATGAATGTCTCCATCAAGAAGTCCTATAAAAGTGCCAAACACACCTGTCACCCCAAGTCTCAGGGACAGACTTCACGTGTCTAGATACTGGTGGAGGTTAATCAATCTCTTCTTTATTTTCCTTTAGAGGGTTAGGACTGGGAAGGGGCCCAGGATTTTGCTAAGGAATTCAAAGTCATCACAACGAGTTAGAAATGGATATTTATAAGTTAGCTACCAAGATTCTGCCTTACAGGTACAAGAGGGATATGAACAATGACTAAAAATGGTCTCTGCAAATAAAGCACTATTGGCTCTGTCGTTAAGGATAAAGAAGTAAATGTATTTGCTGATGATTTCATAATCATCTTCCCAGATATGTATTTTAGAGGTAAATAATCCACACTATGTGATACAGTCTCAGGTCATTGAGCAAATACACTATTATTTAAATGAACATCTAATTAGCAATGCACAAACACAGCTAATCCAGATGTCACATGTGCGAATAAACTCATAAAGAAGGGAGGTAACAAAGGTCTCACTCTCTTTTAAAGAGGTTCAGAGTGGATTTAAACATTCTCCAGCAAATTCTGCAGCACACTAACCTTCATCTCTATCCTTAGAGAAAATAAATTCAGCACAGATCCAGACAGCAAAGTCAAGAACCATTGGTACCAAGAGCATCTTGAGCTGCAGGTAATGAAGCCGAATCCCCCAGGTGATTTGAGTAAAGCTTCGAACCCAGAGTGAACCCACAGTTGTTTCCCTAAGCAGTGTTTGTCAAGTCATGTTCACTGCAGCCTCTGCTCAGAGAAAAAAATCTCACCTAAAACCCAATGTATGAAACAGATAAAGATAAATTAGCAGTGTTTATGTTTGTGTGTGTATATGTATGTACCTGTTTGCCAGTGAGTGTGCTGAGTGTGTGTGCAATTGTGTATGTGGGTGTGCTGTGAGTGTGTGCAATTGTGAGTGTGTACAATTGTGTGTGTGAGTGTGTGCAAATGTCTGTGTGTGAGCATGTGTAATTGTGTGTGTGAATATATTATGTGTGTTGAATTGTGTGTGTGTGAGAATTGTGCAATTGTATGTGTGCGTATGTGTAATTGTGTATGTGAGGGTGCCGTGAGTGTGTGTGAAATTGTGTGTATGGGTATGTGTAAGTGTGTGTGGTATGGTGTATATGTGTGGTGTGTTGTGGTATGTGCTTGTTAGTGTGTGTACATGTGTGTGCATAAATGTGTGTCCGATTGTGTGTGTCAGTGTGCTGGGAGTATATAAAATTGTGTGTGTGTATGTGTGCAATTGTGTCTGTGAATGTATGTGCAATTGTGTATGAGAGTGTGTATATATAGTATGGTGTGCATGTGTGGTGTGTGTGTGCATGCTTGTGTGTGCATGTGAGACTGGCATGGTTTATATGTGTCTGTGGTGTGTTTGTGTATATGAGTGGTGTGATGTGTGTTTATGGTAGGGTAGTGAGGGGGTATGCAGAATATCATTTCAAAAACACTGCTTTAAGCTAAATTGTGAAAGTCTGAAAATGGCATTGACTTATTTCTAGCAAATTTTGTTTCTAGGGAAAAAAATCACCTCTGTGGTATAAGGTCCCAGTTTCCACATCAGGAGAATGGGGTAATGTCTACCTCACAAGGTTATCACAAGGATCAAGCACATACTGTGTAGTAAACTCTTGTCAAGGAACCAAGCTTGTGACTCCCCGTTGGTGATGGTGGCGGGTGTAGCAGATGACTCCTAAGAGGTGAGCTGGGCTCAGGAACCAGCTCTCTCTGTATACTTGCTCCAGCATAGTGACGGCTGCCTTGGTTACTGTTATACCTAGGATTCAAAGCCTGTGCCACAGATAGTGCCATCCCTAGTTCACAGATTGGAAAACCAACAACAACAAACTGAGACTTAAGATAAGTTAGCTTGCCTGTGGTCACATAGTGGCTAATCTAAGATTCCAATCTAAAATATTAGGGCTCTGACACTCATGTTCTTGAGCTCCAAAGCACTCGTGATTAATCAGCAAATGTTTGCTTGCTGATGGGAATCTAGATGTGGGGGCCACAGCATGCACTGTAATTGACTGGAGATATATTCTAGAAAGGAGTTATACAAGAAACAGAATCAGATGTGTATGTCATAATCTGCAACACACATACTTGATACCTGTAGGGGGCCTTCTTGCCCCAAACTCATGAGAAGAAGAGTTTGGTATGCCATTCCCCTCTTCTCCATTTCTTGCCCCCCCCCCAACCCCCTGCCATGTCCTGCAGACTTACCACAAGGTCTGAGCTGGTCTGGAAGGTCTCAATATAAAAGGAATAGTGTTGGTCGCCCATCTGGTCTAAGATGGCCGTCATACATGCCACAAAGTGACTCTACAAAACATAATGAGAAATATAATGGCGCTGAAATTTGTCCTTTCCATCTCCTTGACATCAAACTTGAAAACATACAGCCACCCCAGGCACTGATAACGGGCCACCCAGCAAGCAGAGAGGCATCTCCTCTTACTGGCATGTAAAACAACTTCCTAAGAGGAAATGTCCTTACCGCTAATTCATTTAAAAAGCATTCATTAAACACCCATTATGTGTCTGTAGCTGCACTAAGAGCTTCAGATACAAAACTAAGAGTAGACCCACCGCCTCATCCCACCTCTGCGCTGTTTGCACACCTTGGGAACAGCACCCTGTGGATGTTGGGAGACTCCGCCTATGTCAGCCAAGATCCTCTGGGGGCAGTCGGTTTCATTTTCTGGTAAATAATTTTGTCTGTGTGAATCCCCACAGTCTTATCTGTGCCCATATCCACTCCCAGAGGAATTCCTGGAAAGATCAACGGCTCCACCAGCACCGTTAAGCGCATTGCAAGTCTCTGCAGAGAGATCAGTTACTGGATCACCATGAATCAATCAGCCATGAGAGAACCTAACACCTACCAGGACTGGCATTTGTTAGGGATAAAGAAGATAAAGGAGGCGCGGAGAGACAACCTTTGTTCCTTTTAAGTTTATTATTTAGTTGGGAAAGCATGATTAATGTCCATGAGGAAAGGACTCAAACAAGAGGGAAATCAAGGTAAAAGACCCGAGGAGGTGGTGGGTCTTGAAGGAAACCTGGGAGCAGAGAAGCATGAGTTATAGTCAGGCATGGATCAGAGGCATTACTCAGACTCTCCTGTGTTCTCCCTCCTAGTGTATTAAGTGTCTGTGCTGGGGCACACTGGCATATAGAAGCAGCACTTGAGGGGACATAATCTGGAAGCTGGTAAAGAAAGCACTGGCCACTAACCAAGCAGGGCTGAGATGATATTCTCAACTGTTTCCTGTAAGATCCCAGAGGGGCTACCATCATGGCCAGAAGAGGTCTCACAGTGGCCCAGCATAGACGGGTTTTTTTTGGAAGGTTGCTTGGATAGTGGTGAGATGCAGGGAGTGTCCGAGGACCTGCACTGCTGAAGATAGGCTTGGAAGTTTCACGTTTGAAAGATAAAGGTGTGTGATACATGAGTTTGTGTGTGTGTGTGTGTGTGTGTGTGTGTATCTGTCTGTCTGTCTGTCTGTCTGTCTCTGTGTTTATGTGTATGTGTGCGTATCACAGACTGTGGCCTTTGTTTAAAAATTATCATGTTGTTAAAAATATTGAGTATGCATGCACATACGTAATCTGTATGTGAGCCAGCCTGTAGGTCTGCTCTAGTGATGGACACTGCTAACGACCCCTAGGAAGGACCTTCTGCATTCCTTGGTAGGTCTCTTGTGCCACACACTCTCGTTTGCCAAAGTAGCTCACATAGGTACAGGCTCTCATTTGTTTCCTGGGGCTTTTCAATTAGAAAGTTAGGGGTGCCAATGCCATCCCAGTCAGCAGGGCCCGCTATAGAACAGAATAAGGGGAAGATGTAGGGTCCTCACTTAAAAGTATTATTGATAATTTTGGAACAGCTGAGTGGCCTTTTAAAAGAAGAAACTCTATGACTAAGCAGGTCACCTGCACAAAAGCTGGTTACCACTAACCCCACACCGTGTTTAGGGAACATGGATATCTGGCCAAAAGCACCAAGCTTAGACTTTCAGGAGCTCTAGCCACTTTGCATGTAGGAATCTAAAGCCTTGGGGGTTCCACCTGCTTGTTATTTCCTGGCTAGACCTCCAGGGGGAGGTAGCAGTGAGTTTGTGGAATTACTGAACTCTTTCAAACCAGGCTGAAACAGCTGCATCCTGGCTAACTTAACAAGGTCCCACTGAAATCAAGAGATGTATTTTATACCTCTGGCTAGGCTAAATGTAGGGAAGGAAGATTCTAGAGTTTGAAGGGATAAAGGTAGGTGTGTGTGTGTGTGTGTGTGTGTGTGTGTGTGTACGTGTGTGTACCTGTGCTTCCTCAGCTCCCTCCTGTCTCTGTCTCTTCTCTCTCTTCCTTAAAGAATTCATCCAGTGGCCACTAGGGGGCTTTTCTTTTCACACAGTAGCTGCTGTGCAGTTTGTTCGGCTTTTTATTTATTCCTACGTGAGCAGACCCACTACACTTCTTGCATATAAACAGTGAAAATTACAATATAAAGGGCTTATTTTTCCTTCGTTTGGAGTTATCTTGCTTCTGGTCAAAGGCTGGCTCGTTGTACAAGAAAGGGGGCGGCATCCTCTGCAGGTAATTCCACTGCTTGGAGGTAAGAGATATGGGAAGGTTTGATTTTTTTTTTTTTTTTTTTTTTTTTTTTTTTTTTTTTTGGTCTTTTCTTTTTCTAGTCGATGATCTTGTAGGGGAAAAAATGCTGTTCTCTCTCGGACAACAGTTTACTTTAAATCTTTGGCTTAAATGACTGCTGAGACTGTGAGCTTGTGTGGGTGTGCGTGGTGAAAATCCACCATTGTCAGAACTGCAGGCTGCCCCAAATGCCTCGATCCGCAAGGCTTGTTAATTCCCAGTGGCTTGATTTGAATTGGAAGAGGAGGAATGGAAAGAGTGAACCTCGGAGGAGCTCAAGTTGCTTGAGATGACCTCAAACAGGCTGCGTTCCTTCCCTTAGGGTTTGTTTACGGAAACTTCTATGTCTTTCTTTCTTTCTTTCTTTCTTTAAATAATGAAAAAAAAGAGGGGATTTTTTTTATCCTTCATTAGAGAGCTTGACCATTTTATGAAATTAACCATTATTGTTTTATTAGGAGTCAGCCAGTGTGTTAAGAGTTCACAGATCAATCAAAATCACTTTTACCAGCTTGTTAGTTTCTTTGTCCTGATCAGCGCATAGAAAAGCCCAGTTGGGTGCCTTTCACTAGGATTTGCATGCACTGTCATGGAAGTTTAGACAAGTCACTTGCATTTGCCTGTTAATCAAAAATTGACTGCTTTATCTCAGAACCGGAAGCGTCCTGATTTTCTACCGTGGTGCCTAGCTCACTTTGGTATCGATCCTTAGGTGATCACACAGATGTGACTAACAGATAGACACCCTGAAGTGGAGCGAGCCACAGGCAGTAGGTTCATTAAAGGCTCTTCTCTGTCATTTGAATTGAATGGTCATTCACGCTTTCTCATGCAATGAGAAGGAATAATGGAATCATGTTGTGCTTCCCTTGAAAGGCTAGTCCTTTTCAAGATTGTCTTCAAAATGGCAATTGTGTCTTGGCCCTCTCCTGTTTTCACAAGTTTGAGGCTAGACTTTCATACCTGCCATGTCTAAAATGCTTAGAGAAATTGGGGGTGGGGGATGGGGGTAGAGGTGACAATCAGACTATTTTCCCTGGCAACCAACACAGCCCTAAGGTCAACAGCTGCTCAAACTTTATATCATTAAAAGTTCAAACTCCCATCCCCTCCAACGACCTAGAAAAGCCTTAGTATTGCATGGGGTTCTTGGGGAGTTGGGGGATCCCCTGTAATCTGAGCCAATTAGAACTCTCTTCTTTTTATTCCTGGCAGAAATTCTATAATCGACATATATTTACTACCAAGGCATGAGGCAGCCACTCATCCATACCAAAGCAGCACGCCAGGTGCCTGGATAGGAAATTGCTTCTTAAAGCAGAGGACCAGTGGGACTTGCATATTAAATTCCCAGAGAGAAATTGAATCTGAGACTCTGGCGCAAACCAGGCAGAGTCACCTCGCTCTAATCGGGTGGTTTAAAATGTGGCTAATGAATCACAGCATGAGGAGACACAGTTTGAAACTAGGTCAAACGTGTAAAAATAAGTGCAATCGTCGCAGGCTCTTGGCTGATGAGGGGCTACTTAGCGCTAGAGCGGAGGGGCATATTTGCCGCATAGGACTCTCTTTAGTTATCCAAGACAATCAATTCTTTTAATTAATCCAGTTCATCACTACACTCAGAGGTCTTGCACATCTGGGAGAGAACTGAAGCGTTGGGGAAAACCAGTCAGGGTCTCTTTACTATGTGCTGGCAAGAAAATAAGAGAGAAAACTGATAGTGGGTGAGCAACATAGCAGATGACTTCAGTTCTGGTAGGAACTCTCCCCAAATCATTACCCTGCCCCTTTTGTATTTATAAGCCATGTCCATATCATATTATTATTGGAAATACTAATAGTTTTGCATACAACATTCAATTTAACCATTCTTATTTAGCAACCTATAATGCAAACATAACAAATGCAGGTAGGTACATACACACACACACACACACACACACACACACACACACACACAGAGTCAGGACTCTTGTAGTGCTGGAGTAAACCGGGGCAAAGAAGGCAAAGAAATTATTTGCTCTGCTTTGGAGAACAAAATTGAGGAGGGGGCTTTGTCTGCTGGGAGGCACCCCTTAATCACTTGAGATTGGTGGGAGAGGTAAGAACACAGAGGGAAGGAAACAGTCAACTCCAGGAGCTTGCTACCTAAATGCCAACATTACTATGAGATAGCAGCTGGTGACGCGTTGCTATGGTAACTTCAGATAATGCGCACGACCAAAATAAAATACAATATAGAAAGCACTAAGGAGAGGAGATGAAGGAAAGTTTGCGTGCGGAGGGAGGAGGCTCACGGGGAGATGAAAAGTTCTGAGGACGGGCTATACTTTGGAGACAGAGTGGCCGAATGCTGCTCCCGGGCTGTTCCTCCGCTCACCCCCATGTCTGCTATGTGCTTATGTAACTGATTTTATTCTTGGATTAAACTAGTGCTGCCTGTATGGTGGATCCAGGACTGATTGGAGGTGGGAGGCTGTGGTGTCAGGAAAAGCAAGGGCTCTGAAATCCATTCATCTCAGAGCTTCGTCAGGCCTCTGGGAGTTGTAATTTGGAAAAGTCTTTAGGGAAGCTGAGGTGTCAAGTGTGTTCTCTTATAACAATGCCAAGTCTGGCTACAGTGCTAGGCATCAGCGGGGTACAGCAGGGTGGCTAAGGCTGTGCTCCCAGGAGCTCATATCTAATGCTTGCTGGATACAGAGCCATAAGGGGGTGGGTGTGGAGGGGGGGTCCTAAAGCCAGGTAGCCAAGGTTCCAATCCTAGCCACGTGTCTGTGACCTTGAGCAGGATCTTGTGTGGCTTGCTTGCTTAATGTGTCAAAGAAGATAATAAAAGAAAAAAAAACTCTTTATTTTATATGGAGAATAAAAGATTGAATTAATTTATATAGAAAGCCTTGAACGTATAGAGCCTTCAGTAAGTACTAGCTATTATTATTACTATACTTATTTTTTATTATTATTATTGTCATGCTACTGGCTATGGTCCAGAAAACTGCGTAGATTAACCAAGTAAAATTCCCAGCACAGAGGAAATGGTAACTGTCTACCAGTGACTGTCTGTGAACCAATTCAACTGTTCCCCATTGCAGCTTGGCCACAGTGCCTTTATGGCCTTCAACTCTGAGCAGCCTTTGGTTATCGTGTCTCAAGTTCAGCTGCTCACTGAGTGTGTACCTCTGGGAGCAAAGCATTCTGGGGGATTTCTTTGACTCGAAGACAGTCTCTGGAAGGTAGGAAAAGTGACTTTGGTGTTCAAATTGTTCAAAAGCATGTGCTACCCACTACTTTTATGGAAAATGTAAATCCCTCAGCTGTCTGGCCTTGGGAGGTGCCTGCCTGTGTGTCCTGATGCTCCTTAGCTACCCAGGGGTCCTGCCGTGTGGTAGGTGAAGCCGGTTCCATCCCTTCTTGGAGAAATGAACACACATCAAGGAGGTTTGTGTGATCTGTTCCCTGTCAAAAACAGAACACCATGAGCAAGCCGAGTGGTGCTGCCTGGATGCTGTGCCTCTGTGTGCATCCTAACATGGCTCAGCTGTGCATGGTTGCTCCAAAAGAGCTAGTACCATGCACCTCTGCCAGACATTGTGGGCATCAATGACAGCTCAAATATTTGGATAAACCACGGCTAGACTTGCAGGCAGTGTGTCCTTAGGGAACAGTCCTCACTGAAGGACCAGTGAGGCGGCCTGAGAAGGCTGCTTAGGAGCAAGGCCAGAAGAGCCTGTATTCCTCACACACTTTTCGCTTACAACAAACACCTCTGATCATAGCTGGAGTTTGGGCCTGTCTGTGAGATCACTTTAAATCTTCCAAGGAGAACAGTAGGGTGTTTTGTGGCAAGGAAAAGTAGGGGGATGGTAGATTCTATTATTAATTTCATTCATTCATTCATTCATTCATTCATTCGCTCATGCCTTCTTCATCATCTCCCTGAGACTTCTCAGCTTATACAAGGAGCTAAGCCCTGTGCCCATTTTTTAGATGAAAAACATGAGAGGCACAAAGCCAAATAGTTTGACTAGTCAGACATTTAGTTTGTGGTGTTGAAGAAAATAAAAGCAGGGCCTTTTAGGTTCCCAAGACTGTATTTTCGAGGACAGTATTTTTATACCACACCTTCTGTATAGCCTCTACTCAGCAGAGAACCCTGTCACTTTATTTGCTGCTGTATTGGTAGGCTCTAGAATTGAACCTGAATATTGCATAAGTTTGATAAATATTAATAAAGATTGTATTTATTACTGCATTCTCTATCTCTAAAAGAATGTTATGGGGACCCTTCTCCATAAACTGAAATTTTAATTGGGTATTATACCTTTGATTTAGCAGAGGCCAGAAACCTAAGTATTTTTGTTCTATTTCTGATATTCTGTCAAGTTCCAGTGAAGTAACCCTTTTACACATTTCTTGATTCAATAAGTAATTCTTGAACATCTACTGTGGGAGCACCCATAGTATGAGCACCTACTGTGTGCTGGGCATGGTTCTAGGTGCTGGGGCTATAGTTGTGATGATTATCAAAGGCATTCTTTAGACACTTTCCAGATGAGTGGGGCTAGAAACAGATAACAAGCTAGCACATAAAAACAATTGCAGACAGCAGTTTGCGCTACTAAGGAAATAGGAGAAGGCAATGGACGAGGACAGAATGTAAGGTACTTGTTTTGAACTGAGTAGACAGTAGTGGATTCTGGGAGCTAACATCTGAGTGATGAGAATGGCTATGTAAGTACCTGGAAGGGCATCATGGGCCAAGTGAGGGACAGAATCAAAGACATTGAGGGGTAGGCTGAGAACATCAGAGATGGAGCAGAAGCCAGTATGGCCAGAAGCTATGACCGAGGGAGGGTAAAGTACAAGGTGAGATCAGGAAGACAGGCAGGAGCCAACTCCCAAGGGCACATGGGGCTCAGGGCCTGGAGTCTGGGTTTTCTTCTTAGTGCAATGGATGCTCTCAGTCTAAGTTTAAAGAAGCTTGCTATCTGCCACAAGATCCACTCTGTAAAGAAGTGTCCATGTCTTACATGCCAGCCTATCTCCAAGAAGCCACACTAGTGCTATTTCCAGGGTCATGGGGTTGGTAGAACATGTAAATGATGCCTTAAGTGCTGGCCCTTCTGGTTCCTGGTGGTGCTGTCACTCCTTAGTATGTGTTTCTTGCTAAATGATTATTTTGTAGCACGGTCTGGCCCTCCTGGGGGAGCACACATGGAGTCCACTTTGACATCAATTTCAGTTTTCTTCAGACTTGGTATGCTCAGTTCCCTGCTGTTCGGTGCTGAGCAAACAGAATCTACTCCTGGCTGCTCCCAGTCCCCAATTAAAACCATCTGACTCTGGGGACCTACCTGAGAGGCCAATGCTGGGAAAGGGACTATTATTCAATGGGATATTTTTTCCCAATAATATCCCAATCTGATTGGGAAAAGAACAACTTCAGAAATAAAGCATTCTTCTCACTGTCCACAGCAGTGATGGGCTTTCCAAGCTTCATGCTACACTTCCTAAGAAAATCTGTATTGGAAGGTTCTCAATAATAGGGTATATCCCTCAGCTCATACTCACCCATCCCACTCCAAATGAAACCAGAAACACTAACAGGGCTTGGAGTTTGAGGTGCATATCCTAAGAAGTATTCTACCTGCTCCTGCAAACGTGTGCGTCTAGGTTAAATGATTGGAAGAAACTTCCTCTGTAGAAAAAGGGATTACGAAAGGTTATGAAATCTGAGACAGACAGGGAGCTGTGGACTAAAAGACAATAATAACAACTGCCATGTAACAGACAGTATGCCAGACAACCGTGCTAAGTTCTGTATTTCTGCATCTGTGCAGACCATTCACAGAGTCACAGCAAGGAAAGAGAAGAGTTAGAAGGAAGACAAACCATTGTCAGACACTTATATGTCAGGTACAGCAGAGGAATATGTCAATGGTCACAACAGCCATTTGTGTGTTTACTATAGATCAACTGTTGAAAATGCTTTTCCTCTTTTACCCACCGTAGTGGTTCGTATTGGCTGTTAGCATGACACAACGGGAAAGAGGGAGCCTCCGTTGAAGAACTGCCTCCATCCACCGGCCTATGGGCACATCTTTGGTAGTATTTTCATGATTGGTAATTAATGTAGGAGGACCCAGTTTATAAAGGGTTGTGCCATCCCTGGGAGACGAGTCTGGGCTTTATAAGAGAGATAACTGAACTTGAGCCTAGAAGCAAGCCAGTAACATGTTTCTCCATGGTAGCCATTTCATCTGTGGTCTCCGGGTTCCTGCCTGGGTTTCCCATGATGCATTACAAGCTGTAGTGTAAATAAGCCCTTTTATCCCCGAGTTGGTGTGACAGTGCTCTGTCACAGCTATAGAAAAGCATACTAGGACATCACCGTCTAGTAGATGTTGATAATACTGTTTGAACATTACAGATGAGGAAATCAAGGGCCAGAACTTTTTTAGACCAGAAATACCTTTGTTCTCTTTTCTTAAGGAAAAAAAAACACTTGAAATCATAGGTTATTGTAATTAAACTTAAGCAATGCCTCGAAACTCAATGAAGCAAAAACAATGGTGTATTTAATCTTAGCGCTACTGTCAGACAACTCCTGAATGTTAGAAAACATCATTCAAGGTATGTTCAGTGCTCCCACAGGAACGGAAGGAGGGAGAAAGGGAGAGACAAATACCCTCATGCACTTATGTAAGGTTGCATGGGTGAAGATATAGGCAGACCAACCATAACAGAAAACACAGACAACCTGACTGCTCTGTAACAATGCTACACCACTTTAAGACTCTCATGACTGTAAGTCCCAAGGAGACACCTCTCCATTACCTGTACTGCTTTGGGTTCTTCCTGTAGGGAGAGATTCCCTGTTTAACATCAATGCCACAAATTAGAAAACATCTGTTGTCCCAAACCAATAGCATTGCTGGGGCAAGTGTCCTGGGCCAGAGGCCCGGCTTTCTTTGATGTGTTCTGGAACTTTGGACAAGATGCTTTACCTCTTTAAAACTTTTGTTTTCTCTTTGTGAATGTGGTTATGGATGGCAGCTCTAGGACTGAGGGGAGAATGGTCAGAAGCTTCAGAGAAAAGATCTTCTAAAAAGATTCCTACCATTCCTCTCCGAATGTGCAGCCTCAGTTCCTTCCTGGTAGCCCAGGAACCGCATGTTGACCTGTCCCAGTTTGCTTCCAGTTGCTGCTAGCAGGTGATTTAAACCTCCCCATGGATCTGCACTGAGGATGGAGGTTTACATGGTGTCTCCCTGCAAAGCCCCATGATTAAAGGGACAGACAGGCAGGCAGATAGATATGTTCATAGGCAGCTGGGTCAGGCCAGGCCAGAGTTTTTCTGTGGAGAAGACTACATTGTAGACAAAAGAGTTCCCTCAGTTACCCCACCCCCAGCCCTGCCATGCTTCCTGAGGACTGTAGAAGCCTAAAGACCATCTCTTGCATCTTACTTTAAACTTCAAGCTTTCACTTCTTAGGCAATGCCTCTTTCTACAGTAGCATTGCAAGCGAGAAATGGGGTTGCTCCTGGTGCCTCCTGGGCAAAAGCTAGTGCTGATTAAACTCCCTGCAATAGAGGACATAGAACAAAGCAAAGAGTGATCCAGCCCAAGATGTCACTAACACCACAGTTAAGAGTCCATGGTCTATGCAGGCAAAGGCCCGTGCATCCTGATGCGGTAAAGCAAGTGTGCAATGTGTGCTATAGGTAATGTTTGCTCTGGGCTTTTTTAAGTGGTGACAGAGTGGGTTAGACATATTCAAAGGAACTTTCAAAGAGAATGTAGATTTGAGGGATGACGAGGTTGAGAGAGATTCAACTAAGGATCAGAAATGACATCTTAGATATATAACAGAAAATACTTTTCGTCTTGTAATTTGATTAATTTAATTGATTGGTAGCGACTGCCTAGAGAATTGTGTCGGGAGTGATTTTAAGGCCAAGTCTTAGCTCAGCAGGAAAGACTGTGGTGATCGATTAGTGATGTCTGCCAGAGGCTGGTGAAGGGAGTTGATAGTACAAACCCTGAGAAATCGCTGTCCCACTTTTAGACAGAATGGAACAGAATGAGGACAGAGGCAGAGGTAGGAATGAGCAAGGGGTTTTGGTACCGCAGAAGTTCACAGGGGGAGATCATGAAAGATGTGGCAGGCTCTGAGCGACAAAACTCAATCTGTAGGTAATGGGATGACATGCTGGCACCTGCCGACTGTTGCCTCCAGGCCAGCTCTGCTGACAAGGTAAAGAAAGCCACTCAAAGTCTTTGCTCCTCGTTTCTATAGAGGGAATGCTATTTCATCTGTTAACAGTGGCAGGATCATGAGGCTCATCCCAGTGATGAAAACACCCCAATGAAGCTGAACTGGGGGTTGGGGGAGGGGGGGTGACTGAAAGGCTGAGTCCAAGGGTTAGCAGTAATGAGTGCCTGTAAAACCCTTTTGGATGCAACGTGCCTGCACACGTCCAGGCTCAGGCAGGAGGGGACTGGAGGGGGATAAATGTTCATTCCTGAGCCTGCCATGCTGGCTGACCCTGGCATGGACACAGTTCTGCCAACCAAACCAAACCTTTCTGTTGGGCTGTACCTCCTCACTGGCAGACTCTGTTCCTGACACCGGCCTCGCCGCTCTGGGAATGATTCTTAATCCACTCATTCACTGCTTTGCAAGTTTTCGATGATGTCATGCTAACGCACCTCCTTTTCGGGCTCTTCTCCTCTCTCCCCTTTTCAGTCTTGTTTGTCCCACTTCCACGTCTTTCAGCAAGGCAGTAGAGCCCTGTGATCTCTCTTCTTTATAGTCAGTGTTAGTTTAGCCATCTGCAGACTCCTACTCCTGTCGCCATTAATAAAGGTGACACTGCAGCTTGGCACGGATGCAAAATACCCCCTGTCCTGCCCCACCCTCTGCCTTGGAGCAGAAGGTCCAGACCTGTGTTGGTAGCTTCCTTCCTGATCCCAGTGCCCATTGCTGTGCTCCAGGCCACACTCAATTAAAGAAAAGGCAAGTGACACACGATGAAAAATGCCATTGAGAGAGCTGGCCTGGTAGTGCCCAGATATCAGATGAACATTACTAAAGCAGGCTATCTACTAATTCCATCTAGAAAAGAAAAAGGGAAAAAGATGTCAGAGTCGTCTAGGCTGATTGGTTCTGTAAATCCCCTGCTGACTCTCTTGCCCCAGCAGGCTTCGAAAAATCCCGGTCGGAAGTCTAATCGAAGTTAAAACTTGGAGTTAGAGAGGTAAGGGGGTGGGTGTTTCTGGACACTGTCCTGAAAACATCTCTGTAACACAGTTAGAGGTGACAGAGGCCAGAAAGGCTAGGTTCTTTCTCAAGCATCACACAGCCTTTGAAATCGGCATAGCTGAGATTCCAAGCCAATTGTGTGAGCACACAGTTACACTGACTATGTGCCCCTCCCCCTCCAAGCAACAGTTCCCTGACCCACAAACTCCCACAAATAAAATGACTTCCGGTACCCCAAGTCTGATATCAGTCACGAGAGTGTTTTGTTACCAAGTGAAGTTAACCACAATTAAGACTCATATTAGAAATATGTCTTACTTCCCTTCCTCACTACATAGATTTTCCAGGCGTAGGGAAGAGCATGCCACCGTTGAATACTAATTTCACCTTTGAAAAACTAAATAGGTGTCCCTGCCACCACTGTGCCTCCTGCTTGATCGATTACGCCCCGGGCTCAGCATCTGAATCTGATGTGGAGAACATCAAATTAAAAACCAAATAGATGACCACTAACTTCCGTCTACAAAATGGCAGTCATCTTAAAGTACATCTGAGAGGCATGGGGCAGGGGCAGACGGGTAGGCCACAGCCCACAGCCCACAGAAAGGTTTCGTTTGGCTGACCCCACTTTCTAAAGACATTTGACCGTAAGGCCAGCATGTGCAGACCAGAAGAGATTGTATACGATCCTCATGTTTCTGTTTCCCCTTGGCCTCATTAGGGTTGATAATATTGGGCTACGTTCCCACAGCCCTGTGAGTTCTATCCTGTAGAGGTGTAAGGGCATCATAGCCTTCCAGGTGGTTAAATCTTCTAGTCAGAGGGCTCAACCCATCAAAGAAGGCATGAAACTGTCGGGTTTCCATGCCGCAAGCCCTATGTTCCAGAAAGCCCACTCAGTCCTGGTCACACCAGGACAACCGGTCACCTCACCCAGTTACCTCACATTGCCTGCCTAACTCCCATGGGCATTGCACATGGGATTCCCCCTCCTTGATTTTCTCCTGCTTACACAGCCCATGTCCTACAGTGTCATTCAAAATTGCCCTCCATCTTTATCTTGCTTCACTTGTCTGCACTGTCTCCTGTAGACTTCTCTTCCCTCCCTCTCTCCATGCTCTAACAACAAGAACAGCGATTCATTTTAAAGATCAACACAGGGATTTCCTCCTCCAGGAAGCCTTCATGGACTTCACCTGACTCTTTGGTTCCCACCCGGAGAGTCCTATGCTGAGAGTTTCTCTTCTCTTTATTGATGTATCTATCACCTAGTAACTTAACATTGACTATGGGGCACAGATAGAGCTAAGATCTGGGGCTCTCCAATTTTTCCTACCCCTTTCCAAAAAAAAAATTTTTTTTTAATGCTGGCTGTACACCTTTGTAAACTGCTGTAGCCCTGTGATGAGGCTTCCTACACAACTGACGTAATGCTATAATTAACAGGACACATGCTTACTGCTCTGAATCGAGTCATAAATTATGCTCCTGCCTAGTGGGGTTAGAGGTTTCAATTGGGAATTTTAAAGGCCTTCCGACTTCAGAGCGTGATCTGCTGCATACTAACACTTCAAGTCTGGCAGCACATGGCGATAGGACCTTCCCTGTCATTCTGAGCCTGACTGAGTGCCTTCTGAGGACCCCTAGTTTTCCCAGGAGCCCATGGGCCTCAGCAGAAGGATATGGGGTGTTGTATATACAAGGATGATGATGCTCACTGATTCTCATGCTCACTTTCTTCACAGGAGCCATGTAGGATATCAGCATCAGCTTATCGGAACAAGGAACTAATAGGGAGTAGGGACCCAGTGGCTTGAGTCTAGTCCAAACGTTGTCATCAAGCTGAGAAAACTTAGACAAGTGTCTACTCCTCTACAGGCTTCAGTTCTCCATAAAGTCATTGACTGCTTTGGAACTCCAAATCCCAAATGTCTGTAACTAGTGCCTGACGTGTGGAAACGGGACATTTCCCTCCTATCTTTGGCTCATTCCCTGGTTGACTTTGGGCTCTGAGGCCATGGTTTCCAAGAAGGATTTCACAACAGAACACTATGCCATTCTTCTCAGCAGACGCTGGAATGTTGTGACGCTTAGCTTTAGCTGTCAATTTGACATAACTTAGAATGAAGGGGCAAGAGAGTCTCAAGGAGGTTTTTGTGTCTATTAGGTTGGCCTGAGGGCATGTATGTGGGGGATTTTTCTTGATTAATAAATGTGCAGACATCCAGCCCTCTGTGGGCTGCACCATTCCCTAAGCAGGAAGTCCTGAGCTTCATGAGACTAGATAAATCAATATCACAGCAACAGAAATGAATCCAAGGCACAGGTCTAATATTCCCTGAGTGGCTAATGGGTAAGATGCTTACCTTTAGGGCAGTGAGTTCACCAAGCAAGAATGAGCCAGGCAGACTGGATATGTTGGCTAGCTGGCTATGAGATCTTAGGCATGCATTCCTGCCCAACTCATTTCCTCATTCCCTGAGCATCTTTGAACAATAAGCAAGGCAGTGCAGGCAGGTTCCAGCTTCTTCTACTCTAGTCAACAGCTATGTGTGAATACAGTAGAACAGAGTAGGTGAATGAGCCATCCACCACCAGTGGCATTGCCTGGAAGCTTATGAGAAAAGCAGACTCTTCAGTGCTATCCCAGACCTCGGGATCAGAATCTCATTATATGACCTGCAGGTGGGTACTTGGCCCCTTGATATTTGCATAACACTGCTGAAGCACACAGTAGGTATTCCACAAAATGGAGTGAGCATTTTTCCTTAATTATTTTCTTTTATTTGGTAACCCTTAATACTTTTATACTGTGTGCAGGGCCAGAGGCATGGGCCTCTCCCACAGGATAAGCACACAGTAGACTTCAGTAGACCTACGGAGACTGACTGAATCGGTAGAGAGGGGAATCAGACCTGGCTCATTCTCTTAAAGAACTAGTGGTCCAGGAAGAAATGAAGACAGAAGCCCTAATATCTAAAGCAGAGTGAGACTGCTGGCAGGTGGGACTCCCACCCATCTGGGCTTTTGCTGTGAACCGAACATGTTCCGAGCAGTGGTTAAGCATCCTTCTTAAAGACAATCTTTACCGCCACCATGGAAAGTAGATGCCAGCACATAAGCCTTTAATAAACAAGGACATGTTGGCTCAGTAAGGTAAGGCAGCTCGTCTCAAGCTGCTCTCAGGTAGTCCGTATGCTGACAAAACTTACAGAGCAGACCTACCAAGATCTTTCTGAACCAGGAAGAGGAAGCACTAGGTATGATTCTGACTTGACTTTGACCACTGGCCTCTCAAGGGCAGCGCTGTCTCTCTGTGCTCGTGGGAGATGTGGCAAGAGGCCCCACAAGCGAGAGGCTGGGTTGCTGTTCCCAGCAGAAGTGCTCATCACAAGGCTGCCTGCTTCGTGGGCCACTTGTCTGATACAGTTCACTGCATCTGGCTGCCCCTGCCCAGGACTCTCTCCTGCACTTGGACATTTTACTTGCAAATATCTCCAGCAGACGATGCTAGGCTTCACAATGACAAGCCCAGGCCACAGACAGAGGGGCTATATGAATTTGAGAGTAGAAGAGCCGCTTTCCAAAAAGGTGTGTGATGTAGACAAGCCGGGGAATCCTGATCTAGGACTCCTAAGCTACAAGATAAGAAGCAACTGTGCACAGGACAGGCCCAAGGACACCAGAAATGACGGTGTTATGTCATTCCCCTGGGTCTTCCTCACCAGATGGATGAGGATGAAAAATCTGTATGGCAATCATGTTCCAGTCAATATAATTTCACCACTCGACATGAGGTGGTGGATGGCAGAGCACCTGAAGGAAATAGCTCCTTGTGTTTCCATCTTGCTGGGTTTTCGCTTCCCTTCACTGCCCTCAGTCCTCCATTTCTACAGAGGTTGGCCATTTGTTCCCTTCCCCAGCAATAGTTTCTCTGATGTGTTCCCCATCTTCACAGCAGCAGGAGCTATCGGGGTGCCTATTTAGAACACAGCTTCTCAGCTCCCACCTTGCACTTACTGAATCTGAGCCTGAAATCAGGGATTAATGAGACTAATAATAGCAGTGGTGTCTCTGATGGATGATTGGGTTTGAGACTGGTGCCTAAGGGATCTCCTGGGCAAGCATTTCCAGTGAGCAGAACTGGAAAGAAAGGGAAGAAAGATGAGCCAATGTGGCTGATTCAGGGCAGAAAGCACTAGGTATCCATGCCTATAATCTCAGCATTCAAAAGGCTGAAGCAGGAGGATGCCTGACAGATTGAGGCCAGCCTGGGCTATAGTGTGAGACCCTGTCTTAAACAAACAAACAAACAAACAAAAAACAAAGAAGGCAAAAGAGACCAACACAATTTGAAGAAGGGGTGGGAAGTGAGACTGTGAACAGCAAAGTCCTACTAGGTGCCTGTCTTACCAAGGGCTCATGTCACTGGCTCTGTACACAGTATGGAAGTATTAAGAGTTAATGAATAAAAGCAGAAGGTTGAAGAGAATGTTCTCAAAGACTACATTTTATTGAATACCTACTATGTGCTTCAGCAGTGTTGTTCAAACCTCAAGGGGCTTAACACCTACCTGTGGGTCATATAATGAGATTTTGATTCCTGAGGTCTGGGCTGGTACCTCAGAGGTTGCATTTTTTATGAGCTTCTAGGCAATTGCTGCTGCTTCAATTGTGGCCATACAGCCACAATTGAAGAAGAAGGAATTAAAATCTTCCTGTGCTACCTCAGTGTTTACAGATGCTTAAGTAATGAAGAAACAGCAGTTCACAGAATTCTCTATGTCAGCTTGCCTTTGACACACCTTAGAAAGGAGTGTCCCTACCACAGTGTCCCTTGACCCCAGCTCTCTCTAATCATATCTGCTCTTGAGGACAACAACAATATCAACATGAAGGCTGTCTGTGAACACTGTTTGGAACAAAGTCCCCAGGGACTTTTGTAGGTTTTAATGTGGGGAGGGCCAGGTGAAAGTCTGAGATGGGTTTCCTGTCAATGTCAGTTAAGTCAGACCAGGGTGACTGTGGGTTATATTTAATGTGATTTAAAGAAAAACAGATTTGTCATCCTCTGTCTCACCAATGCAGGAGGCAAATTCATACCCACTACACCTAGGCCATTTTTAAGAGGCCGTGGTTGGGGGCTGGGGACACAAAGAGTCTCTACAGCTCCACTTCTGTGTTCATTGGGTTTAGGGAACAGGGATATTGCTGTCTCCAGAGCAACCATGTCTAATGATCTTTTCAGCTTCTGCGTGGGGTAGGGCAGGTCCCCTGAAGACCTCTATGTACCCACATTTTGGTCAGTTCTCAACCCCATGGATGCAGGCAAACTGGAGCTTAGAATTTAGTACCCCTGCACCCGACTCACACCTGGGAGGACAGTCCTGTCAAGCTCATGCGTGCTCAGACAGAGGAATTTTATTTCTTCAGTCTGGCCCTCTGTCTACTTTCACTTTTTTCCACCCCAACAAAAAGTGCTTTGCTTGGTTCTCCATGCCTCTCTCTCCTCTGTCTCTCTGTCTCTGTGTCTGCCTCTGTCTCTCTCTGTCTCTGTGTCTGTGTCTCTCTGTGTCTCTGTGTCTGCCTCTGTCTCTCTCTGTCTTTGTGTCTGTCTGTGTCTCTCTCTCTGTGTGTCTCTGTGTCTGCTTCTGTTTATCTCTGTGTCTCTGCCTCTATTTCTCTCTGTGGCTTGGTCTCTGTCTCTCTCTGTCTCTGTGTCTACCACTCTCTCTCTGTCTCTTTGTCTCTGTTTGTCTCTGTGTCTGCCTGTCTCTGTCTGTCCCTCTGTCTGTTTCTCTGTCTGTCTCTGTCTCTCTCTATCTCTATGTCTGTCTGTGTCTCTCTCTGTGTGTCTGTGTATCTGCCTCTGTCTTTCTCTGTCTCTGTGTCTGTCGGTGTCTCTCTCTGTGTGTCTGTGTGTCTGTCGGTGTCTCTCTGTGTGTGTCTCTGTGTCTGCTTCTGTTTATCTCTGTGTCTCTGCCTCTATTTCTCTCTGTGGCTTGGTCTCTGTCTCTCTCTGTCTCTGTGTCTGCCACTCTCTCTGTGTCTCTTTGTCTCTGTCTGTCTCTGTGTCTGCCTGTCTCTGTCTGTTTCTCTGTCTCTGTGTCTGCTGTCTCTGTCTGTTTCTCTGTCTCTGTGTCTGCTGTCTCTGTCTGTCCTTCTGTCTGTTTCTCTGTCTCTGTCTCTCTCTTTCTCTCCCTCCCTCTCCTCTCATTCCTACCTTTGATCACAGTCTTTGTCATATACTATCTCAACATTGCAAGTAGTTGGTATTTAGTTCCTGGAGGTTGGGAATCACATTTTACCTGTATCTTCATCCCACTCCCACACAGGGCCTGATACAGATTAGGCTTTCCGTAGATATTTTCAGGATTCATCATGTGTACAACCTCCTACTTGACAAATCCCGGAGCGTAGCTCACAGGCATCTCAGACTGCACGTGCTTACTTAGAATCCTTGACTCCAGCCTCCTACATGATTCTCTTTTATAGCACGCCAAATGGCAGCCTAGCCTCCATTCCCTTAGCCACCTGGACGGGAGGCTTCAGGCACCTTTGACATGTTCTGTCATCCATCTTGCGGCTGACTTCTTGCCAATTCTGCCTCTAAAATATGGCCAGACTCCATTTCTGCCCCCCGCCAACCCGTGTAGATCAATGTGTTTCTCATTTACAATAGCTATAGCTCCAATCTTGATCCTGCTTCTCCAAGAAGCAATCAGAACTGAACTTACATACCCCTAAGCCTTATACCCCTGCCTCATCCACTATAAAACCTCCTGTCCTTACCCGGCTTGTATCTGCCACTGCTGCACCCAGGCACACCAAAACAATTATTCTAATGTGTCTGTTTTGGGTTCTTCCTACTCAACCTTACAGTTTTCCATGTCAGCACTTCCCCCCAATCCTCAACCAGGTACTTATTTATGCACTGGATTATTAAGTGCTGGTCCTTTTCCTAGGTGGAGCTCCTAAAGGGCTGAATATTTGAGTGTCTGGTCCATCACTGCCTTCACAGCAGCCAGGACATGCCAGGGATGTAAGAGATACATATTAAATACCTTCTGAACAAAACATGTGCTTACATTCTAAACATGATGCTCAGAAGCCATGCTTACTCTCGAGGTATTGTTAGAGCTGATTGGCTAACAAAGGTGAGCCATTCTCCTGATGTGAGGCAAGAGTAGGCAATTCAATTTAATTCTTCTCAGTGTGGTACCAGTCGCTTCAATTACATCCAATTCATCTTAATTTAATTCCAAAAGCCTTCACAGACACCAAAGCTCTGACAGCCTTTATTCTAGAAGTAGAAACGTCACCTATGAAGGCAGTCTATTCTTTGCCCTTAGAAGATGTCTCCTGTATTCACTCACATCTTCTGGCCAAGGTCAAGTGTAGAACATGCTTAATACAGCCCGTACTTATGAGCCTGCAAATAGGTAACTTGGTCGACCTAATCTGACTCTCAAGGCACCACTCACTGATGGTTGTGTTTCTCAAGGTAGCCGCAAAGGTTCAACACAGTGCACTACCAGCAACGGTGACAAAGGGCATGAGGGTCAAGCATTCAGAGTCTCGTGTCTGCCCTTCCATTAGTGGTCAGGATAAAAATTAAGTGACTGAAGTCTTTTATCCCACCTTTCAAATCTGTTAAAAGGCTTCGTGAGTTTTTTTTTTTTTTTTTAATTAATTGCCCATTGTTTTGCACTTCATCTTACAGATATGAGGTTAAGAGCACTCTTTTCTCCCAGGATACGAAGTGACTGACAGCTGAAAACACGTGGCATATTACCAATGACCTGAAGTGGTTGTATTTACTACCAGAAGCAGAATTAGGGAATTCAGGCATCACAGTCAAGCAGACATAAATAGCAGAGGGGCTGGCTGGCTGAGTTCTCTGGCAACCAAGGCATAAGAGGAAAAAAAAAAAAAAGGAAGGAAAAAAAGAAAATAGCTTAAACAGTTTTAATTTTCTGGCGTGGAAAGCATACACAGTTCCTTTGGCGGCCACATCACTTTCTCTGCTGCATGTGTAACCCAGCAGGAATTTATCATGAGTTCTCAGGAAAGCTCTTGGACCTTGCCTTAATCAGTTTCACACAACAATGAATGCCGCTCTGTCTGATGCCTGCCCCATCCACCCTCAATAAAGGCAAGTCTTCAAGGAGAGGCAATGTGCCTTCTGAAGAGACAGCTTCATCCTGGGCTTAGTTTAACTAATTTACTCTTCTCTGGGTTACAGTAACAGCCACTGAGACACTTGTTAGGAGACTAGGCCATCTACACAGCTTCTGCTTCTTCCTCTCCTGGACAAATCTCTTTTGGATTCTACCTGGGCTCCATGATCTTTGTTCTGAAGTTTTGTATCATTCTAGAAGATTCTAGATCTTTATAGATCATTCATGATGTCTTGTATCTGACCTTAAACTGAGTCAGTAGCCCGGGCTGGCCTTGAACCTGCATCCTTCTGCTTTAGCCTTCTAAGAGCTGGAATTAAAATCCTGTGGTAAAAGGTCCAGGCTCTGTAATAACTCTTAAGATGTGAGGCATAACCAAGGTGACCTGTTGATAAAATATTGGCACAAGAACTCGTGAGACCCCAGAACTGCAGGGGCTTTCTATGGTTTCCATCCTAATACCTATCCCCTAATATCCCAATTAAAAATGCAATGACTCCTGTTCAAAGGACTCTAGACTGAGGGGGGGGGGTCAGAGAAGGGGGGAGGGAGAGGGAGAAGGAGAGATAGAACTCTACCTTCCCTTGGTGCTCTGTTTGATACAGACATTGGAAGGTTTTCTTATGTTGGGCCATAAATTTGTCATGACTTGAAATCATTGCACTACTTCTGTTTCTGCAGGGTGACATAAATGCCCCAAAATTGCGTGGGGGAAATGTGTGCTTTCAAAACACAATTTCTACTTGCCAGAATATTCTGAAACAATACTAAATTTTTATTTATTGTTTCTGTCCAGCCCTGGCTTCACAGTCGGGGATCTGTGAGTGAGAACTTGGAATTCTAGGAAGCCAGGTCCTTCCTTATCAAGCCTGCCCCAGCTGCTAATGACACCCGCCACAGAGCCTGCCGGATGCCGCCACCGCCTTAAATAGTTGTAGCACAGCAGTCGGGCAAGAGGTGAGGGTCCTTTCCCCCAGTCAATTATAAGGGTGACTGGACAGCTGATGGAAGGCACCTCTGCTGCCTGCATGACTCCTCTACCGCTGGCCATTTCTGCCGGTCTGTCTTTTCTCCTGGCCTTACTTACCAGTCTTTGACAGAGCCCTGTGACTAACAGTGCATATTAAAATGGGACATTGTTCTCATAAAAATCAATATTTAAACCACATGCTACTAATTCATACTAAAGGTAGAAAAAAAAAAAAAAGTCCCAAATGCCACCATTTTCTTTCTATTTTAATCCTAAGGGGAAGGGCTGTTGCAGTGAAGACAAGAGCCCTGCCTGTGAGGGAAAGCTGTAATTTGAATATATGCACAGGTTCTCAGGGGTGAACCATCAGCAACCCTGTTTATTCCAACCATGGGTTTCCCAACTTGGTGCATGCCCCTTTCTTGTTTTGCCTACCTCTGGGGCTTTTCACTGCCATAGAAACCTAAGCTTAGTATGGAGAAGGGAAAAGGGCAAGCTCTAAAGGCTGGGGTGGGGGTGATTGGAGAGGCTTCTGCTGTAATCTGAAGTTTCTAGATTCTCCCTGTGCTTCAATCCCTTAGACCTCACTTCCTCTCCATCACCAGGGCAGAAGATTCTATTGAGTAACATCTGGCTTCTGGCTTCTGTGGGCATATGGTTGTAGTTATCACAGGAGCATACGGATCTGTTGGGTTCATGTAGGCAGCACGCCCATGGTACCTTTTAAAGGGCCTGCTGTATTTGCTCCTTAACACTCAGCATGGCATCAGCCCAGTGGAAATGAACTGGGAGCTCCCTGCAGGTTCTGTGCTCCCTTGGCAGGCATAGCCTTCCCACCCCAAACCTTCCCCTTGATCCCTGAGCTCTGCAGGAACACAGGCTTACAGAAGGAACCAGCAGGGCCACAGGAAGCACTGGGCCTGGGAGGGAGGTCAACAGCACTAAGTAGGGCCAAGAGAAGCCTTAGGGCATGAACAACAGATCTGCACCCCAAGAGAAGCCCTTCATCCAAGAACAGAGCCATGGCACTCTTATGGTGTATGTGTGTGTGTGTGTGTGTGTGTGTGTGTGTGTGTGTGTGTGTGTGTGTGGTAATATGGCTTGAATTGGGTTTCTTTTGTATTCTTCAGCCTGCTCTAGCTCTTAAAACTGCCACAGGCAGGGATTAGGGGTTTCCAGTATATCAGAATGAAAGAGGCTCCCAGCCAGGAGTCCCCTTCTGCCTGTGACCTAAGGCACTTCCTAACAACCCTGAGCCTCAGTTTTCTTACCTGCACAATGGATATAGCTACCCTTACTCTCATAGCATATTGCAAAGGGCAAAGTAAGTGTCTTGGGTGGAAGTAATAGAGAGGACCTAATAATAGTTGAGCACTGTCTTCCAGGCGGCATGTTGAATGCTCTGTGCATTTTGTCTCATTTGAGTCTGACAGTTCTACATGGTAAAATCTCTCCTCATCTATGAATGCAAGAACTGGGGTTCAGAGCAATTATGTAACTAGATGAAGGTCACGCAGCTAACTAGCAGGGTTCAATAGTACCTGTGCTCACTCATCATTGTTTATTGGGTGTTGTCTCCACACTGGCCATGCAGAAACCAACATAGTCCCCGCCCCCGGGGCCCTTACAGCCTTGTTACTGTACCATATAATGTCCAGAATCATGGAAGTTGAATCAATTCCAAACCTCACTGACGCCCAACTTTGGCTCTATGCTAAACCTCTGGGACAATGCTGCCCCTGTAACTTTGCCTGGTGCTAGTGATTGAGACATACTGAGCAAAGACAGCACTGGCTTACATAGGCTTTAAAGGGGTGGGGACCAGATACATTGGCCAAGGAAGAACATTGTATGCATTCTCTTATATCTGAAGCGCCCCTGGACTTACGGATTACAAGGGAACCTTTCCTCTGCCTCTGACAAATACTGCCTCAGAACTCATCTTTGCAGGAAAGATGCGGCTGGCTAGGGAAACCTGCTTTACAAATCTGGCTAGACAAAGCCTGTATTTACAAACAGGTGAGCTTAAGGGCATCCCCATGCCCTTAGAGATGAAGCATTACACCGCATTTTAAAGCAGGATTGAGCCAACGAGTTTTCTTAGCACACAGCTTTTCAGAAATGCAAAACACCCCTGTCCCAGCATCCTAGGCTTTCAGAAAGGTAAACTATGCCTTCCTCCCTGTTCTGTTTCATGCTTATATCTCTAAAAGAAACTCTGTGGAAATTCATCCTTAGATATAGCTTGCATTATGTTTGTGATAGCTGGGTCATGTTAGTGTTTTTTTCCCTAATACAACCCAAGAGAGAGAGACTGGGCGGAGGGAGAGGCAGAGGCAGAGATTCCCGGGAGATCTGCAGCAGCCCGGGGGTTAATAGTATCACTTGAGAGTAAAGCTTGGCATCATGTCCTTGAATCTTTGAAGCTACTTTCAAGGGCTCAGACTCTGCCTAAAAATCCTCTTCTTGAAGTCACTCAAAAGGGGACTGTTAAGTAGCACCAAGCAGTTCTGTATTTTCTGAACCAGGATGAACCCTCAGGTTAGGTCCTACCCTTGCTGCCAAGAGCAAGCATCTTAGAAGCAGAGAATTACCAACACTGGATGGATGGAATGAAGCAAATCTGTGGCTGAGCCTGAAGGGCTAGCCAGATGAAAGGGCCCACTGCACCCTCCCCTTCCCAACCAAATGCCCTGATCTTTATTCCTGGGGTTCAGGGCTATGTTTTGGCCTTCTGGAAGGTCCCATGACAGTTGTGCAATGTTGCTTAGCTGCTTCAAGCTGAGGAGCCAGCTATACTACTGATTTCAGGGTTGACCACTCTGACCTTGAAACAAGAAAAGGAATTAAGTCTGTGTGGTATCGGATGTACCAGCTACTGGGCTCTGTAGGGCCAGACTCTTTACCTTCCTCTATCTTCCCTTCACTCTCTTTTCCTTTCTTCCCTCTCCTCCTCTACCTTCCCTTCCCCATCTTATCTTCTTTCTCTCTCCTCAACTGTGTGTGTGTGTGTGTGTGTGTGTGTGTGTGTGTGTGTGTGTGTGTGTGTTACAAGTGCAGGTGGGCACATACCTATGCATGTGTATACATGTGACAGAGGACAACTTTTAGGAGTCAGTTCTTTCCTTCCACACCATTTGAGGCAGTGTCTCCATTTTCCCACCTCTCTACATATTCTAAGCTGGATGGCCGATACGATTCAAGGCAAACCTCCTGCCTCCCTGCCCATCTTCTTAGAGGAATGCTGGGGTTAGAGATGTGCCTCATAGCATCCAGCTTTGTTCTGTGGGTTCAGAGATTGAACTATGGTTGCCAGGCTTACGCAGCAAATAAGTTTATTCAATGAGACCAAGGCATCCTTCCTTGCTGCCTATTCTTCAGAAGAAGAAGCTGAGTCTCACAGAAGTTAGCCATTGGCCCGTACAGCACCATGGTTGCTAAGGCGACACTGAACCCAGTTTGTCTTTCTCCATCTTTTACATGTCCTGTCATTGTCCTAATGACCAAAAGAAGACAAACCCATCAATTCAAAGATTCACAGAAGTAAGGCAGAAGCCACATGCTGAAGATGGGGGATGCTCATAACTGGCATGCCTAACATCTGGACTCTTTAGCTTCTTCTTTCTCCTTCCTTCCTTAAATATTTTAGTGTGCCACATAGTAGGTACTCAGAGAGTACCACACAGTAGGCACTTGGAGACTGTCTGAAGCCAAATCTTTCCTACTGACAGGAAAGGCCTTTCACTCTCTGAACATGCTTTGACCTTCCTCAGATGGCCATTTATGCCAGTGATTTCTGAGCAGGGGACACTTGTCTTCTACACCACCACGCTGGCGGGGGCTTGCTATGCTGGCAGCAGCCTGGTACTCCCATGGCCTTTGGGATGGCTTCGAAGCACCTGAGCTTTCTGTCATTCCAAAGCCTTCCTCTGCATCTCATGTAGCTGCTTTGCTTACAAGGACACAGAGGCACAGAGCTCGGCCCAGGTTTGCTCTTCCTGGGATGAACACTGCCACTCATCTTGGTTCCCATACCCTCCTCTCGATGGAGGGGCCAGGCTGACTGAGATTGATGGCTAATGCCCCTGCTGATGGAGAGCTTGTGAGGACACCTGCCTCATTTCACACACAGTCCAGCTGGCATTCAGATAACTGTTCAGTTGCCCACACCTGAGCCACATGTGCCTTCCAAGGTTTCCTGTGGCTGGCCAGATGCAAAACTTACCTCTTCACACACACACACACACACACACATTTGTAACCCACTCCTTGCAGATTCATATATATACACACCACACACACACACACACACACACGTATGCGCACGCACACGTATGCGCACGCACACGCACATGCACACACACATGTATATCCAGGATGCTGCATTTGGGAAGCTAAATTATCCTTTAGACAAGTCATTTCCCACATTAGATTCAAGATACCCCACTCACAAAGTAGAACATTTCCATTCTGTTCATAGATGAATTTGATGCTCCCTTCCACGTGTGACCCTGCCCTGGCTCTGCTGAGTCCTGGCTCTAGGAAAGGCGGCAAGAGGAGTTTTCCTAACTGTCTACATCTATTTCCTGAAATTTTAAGACAAAAAAAAAATTTTGCTTCAAATATTAAAAAAGAGAAAATTGCAAAATCAAAATGAATAAGAGTTTAATTAAATGTCTACATAATAGAATGTTACATAAACATCATTAATTGTTAAATTTGATATCCATAAAAATTTCATTATATCTGAAAACAATTTGTTCCCTAGAATTGCTTCCTCAGAAAGGATTTTTCAAATGTGTCCTGTGATCGCTGAAAGCTCACAGCCCTGTTTTACTCTTTGCCAAATGCTTTCAAAAGCCAAACCATAAAATTCCCTTTCAAGTGTACTATAGCTAAAATTATCAGTGTGGAATGTGGTTAAGTTGCAATCTACTCGGTCAGATGCAGGGTTGAAATATCTAAAAGTATGAGTGTTCCGGAGGTGGCTGGAAAGATGGCTCACAGTTTAAAGACACATAGTCGTCTTGCAGAGGACCTGGAATCTGGCACATCACAAGTGCCTGCAACTTCAGCTTCAGGGATTCAGCACCCTCTTCTGGCTTCTGTGGGAACTGCATCCACATGTATAAACCCCCACACAGGCACGTACAATAAATAAAATAAATGAAAACACAATCTTAAAAGAATGCTCAGGGGTGTTGCCTTGAAACCAGAGTGAATATTTAATGAAGCAGTTATTCTGAGCTGGGCTCCCATCTAAGCCTTCCGTGTGCGTTAGCTCATCCAATCTTTGTCCAAGAATATACAGCTGTATTTGAACACCCATGCTGTCATCTTTTACACCCACAGATTCAACCCTCATGAATCAAAACTATTTTATATTAACTGCGTCTGCATGACATGCATATGGACTTTTGGGGTTATTATTACCTGAACAATATGCTATAGGTTATCTGAACAGCCTTTATTTTATATTGAGCACTTTTAAGTTGTCTGGAAGTGATTTAAGATCAAGAGACCGTGCTTGAGTTATGTAAGGGACTTGAACATCTGAGGACTTTGGTATCTGCCAAGGGATCTGCAGTGCCCGAGATGCGAGGGACCACTGTACTATCCTCATTTTACAGGCAAGGAAAAGAGCTCACATGTCAGTCATCCTCCAAAGCCACGTGACAGTAAGCTGTAGTCAGAACTGAAACCAATGGCCCTAGACTCATATTCTTCCTGACCTTACCAGATAAGAAGCCTGGCAACCCTGGATATTTCCAGAAGGGAAAAGTCCTGGCAGGCTGAAGAGGAAGGCATATACATGTCCAGGAATAGAAGTGTAACTCATACTGCATTAGATAGCTTGCAGCCTTTATTTGCCTCTGGGCTCCTTTACTCTGCAGCTTTCCTCTGTCCGGAGGTCTCCTTCATTGCTGACCCTCAGCCCCACCTATATGTTGTTTAGAAGTGACTTAAGATCAAGATATAATATCAATAAGTCTTCACAATTATGAAGAACTGATGGCTACCAACAGTCTATCAACTGTTGGTCCACAGTGCTTAACCTCCTCCTGTTCTCACAAGAATTCATTTTTATGAAGAAGAAGAAGAGAGCTGAGGTGTTTTGGAGATTTGAAAATATTTTCCCCATGACATCAGCTCTCAGTAGTGAATCACAGAATGCACACTCCGGGGCTTACTGAGAAAGCCAACTCAATTTCAAACCAGGGGATATGCTAAACAACTTTGCAGGCAACACTTTCACTGCACGGAAAGCAAAGCCCTCTCTTGCCTGCAGCTACCAACTATCTCTCTGTGTGTTCTACTGTGAATAGTGTGGTGTGCATCTTTCTAGACCTCAGCGACATGCTTACATATCCTAAGAACCTACTGACCTGTCTGTTCCTTCTCTCACATGTTTAGATGGATTCTTTCTCTCTATGTGGACAGACTGACATGGAGGGACACATTGGAGAAATAATAACTCTCACCATAGATACTGTGACTCTCCTTGAGCGAGGCTTAGCAGATACTCCTGTGATTAGGACAAGCGAGTAGGGTACTTCCTGTCCCTCCTGTCACACTTCTGCCCATTGGCAGAGTTTCTCTCTGTGACACACCAGTTACGTCTGCTCCGACAGTGAGGTGAACTGACATGCTACATTCTCAGCCATGGGAAGTATGATCAGAAAGAGAGAAGTATGATCAGAAAGAGAGACCTGCCTAAGAGGAGTGGCAGAAGTCCGACTCGATGCTGCTTCTTTGGCCTTTGCTAAAGAAGAATCATGACTGAAGTTATCCAGAAAGCAGAGTTGGACAATCAGCTGAGTTACGGGGGGACAGCACAGTGCTATCTTGATGTATGCCTACCCAAGGCCAGCAGAACATTTCTAAGTAGGAACTCACTAAACTGTCAAGTGAAGTACTTGGCAGAAGGAGAATGGAGCCTCCCCATGACAGCTATGTGAAGAGATGTTGGTTAGGGTGGGTTCTTACTTGCAAAGATGAGAAAATTCTAGAACCCTGAGGCTGTTCCCCAGCCCCAGCCCAGCCTTGTTCTGTTTTCATAGATGCCGCTCGTGACAAAGAAGAGCTTCTGTCTCTCTGAAAGAGCAGGAGAAACTCCTGGGGGTTCAGTGACTTAGACCACAAGGCTCTTGCTTCTGCACATTAGCAGCCTGTGTAGATGAACTCAGCAACGACACTATCCCAGAGAAGGATAACACAGCCAGGAATACAGGATACAGGATGCAGGATGCAGGATACAGGATGCAGGCTGGGAAGCCAGGACACTGAGGAGCCTGAGAGCTCAGGGCTGTGTGATCCCGGGCAATATCCATTTTTTGTTGTTGTTGTTGTTCTTGAGTTTCATGCGTGAGATGGTGATTTCAACTATACTGAGATTATGTAGAATTTGTGTAAAGTATTGCTAGTCCCGCTGTAAGTCACATTGTCTGTGGAAGACTATGATAACGATTTACAAGGTAATACAGGCAAACTATTGAGCAGAATGCTTGATGTGGATGTGTATGTATAAAGTAGCTCAAAATCACACTACTGTTATTAATATTAACAATTAGCTGTGGACCCTCACCATATTATTATCTCAATACCCAAACGTTTGGCTTCTATGGACAGCTATACATTGAATGAATGTGTATAGTAGGTCAGTGGCTCTTACCTTTCCCAATGCTGTGCCCCTTAGTATATTTCCTCATATTGTGGTGACCTGTCCCCCCCCACCATAAAATTATTTTTGTTACCACCTCATAACTGCAATTTTGCTACTGTTATAAACCAGAATGCAAGTATCTGACATGCAGAATACCTGACATGTGACCCCTGTTAAAGGGTTGTTCAACCACCAGATTGAAAACATCTATACTAAATTGATCACAGATCACAGTAAGGCAGGGAAGTGGATGTGTAGCCTTATCTACCTCTGAAACTTCAGACTTGGGCAGATACCATTAGCAGTCTCTCTTAGAGAGTTAGTTCAAGCATCTAATTCAAGAAACCTCTAAAGTAGCATCCAGAAGGTCTGAGTTCAAGTCCTGACCTTTCCACTTATTATTTGGAAGCATTAAGAACCTTTTTTTACTTGGGGCTGCACATAGCTTCAAAGGGAAAACCCAAAGAAAGTAAGCTGGAACCCTAAAACTGTCTACACTGTGGCTTGGGACATGGTCCCCCTTCCCCTGTACTCCCTCCCTGCATGACAGCCATTAAGGCTGGCTGGGGGTGGTGTGAGGGTGAGCCACAGACACTGTAACACCAGCAAGCAAGCTGCTCTCCCCAGCACTGACAGTCTTGTGGCAAGGAACATGGAGGCCTGGGCTGCTGACTGCTCTCATGCCTTGGGAGCTTTAATCTAAATATTCAAGCGACACCTCCCATGTAGTACACATTCCCATTTAACAGAAAACTAACTTAAGACCCCTTGAGTCATATTTGCTTCAGGAGTATGGAGGGCTGAATCCCCAAGTCCAGCACAACAGACTTGGTCTATGAGACAGCCATCCTGATTTCCAGGTCACAGGAGGAGCCTGCCTACATAGTGACCAGTCATAGAGGTGGGGCCAGACTTTGGTCTTAATACTGCGGCCAATCTTTAAAGATCAAAGGATGCTGTTCAGACTGTGGCCATTATATGAAATAATGACTAAAGTGCTAGAAAAACACAGCACTGCCCGAAATACTTCATAGGTATGGATAGCACCCCAGAGGCCTCCTGCCTCACAGAAAATCATAGCAGGAACCAGGGTGCCAGCCAAACCAAACAGAAACCAGCAGGACACGCGCAGAAACAATACTTGGCTGTAAGTCAGACCAGGTTAACAGCCCCGCAAGATGCGGGACTCTCAGCCTCAGCCACCAATGATCCCACTCTTGTGTGCTCAGATTTGTCTCCTGAAAGCTTGACTGTTGTGCTGAGATAATACTAATATTTATTGAGCTCTCTGTACACGCCAGACACCGGCTAAGCCCTTTGCATGTATCTGTGCACTTAATCCTCCAAATATCCCTGTGAGAAAAGCTTGCTAATTCTGTCTTGGGGAAAATGACACCCAAGAAAGGAAATAAATCCCCCAAGGGCATCAGACTAGTAAGTAGCAGAGCCGAGGGTTGGCCCCAGACAGGCTGGCTCCAGCATCTGAGCATTCTGCCACCACTCTGATGGTCCCTGTCTCCTCCTGGGATACTAGAACAGAGTGGTGGGGGCTGGGAGGCAGGGAACCGGGACAGGCCACCACTGTCTGCTAAGAATGCTGAAAGACAGTGGAGCACTCTGTAGAGCAGAGGACTGCGGGTCTCTTAGTGTGAAGCATCTGTGATCCCCAAGATACAGAGCCTTCTTCTTCGCTGTGACTTTTAGTTCCTCTTGTAAATGTGAGCTCTGCCAGAGGATAAACTATAGCAGTATCAGCAGTCAGAGAAGAGGGTGTTGAAGAGGCGATTTGCATTCCCCCACTTGAGAAAAGGAGACCTCTAGCAACAAGTCTCTCGAATGACAGGCAACAGCCTCTTGCATTGCCCTCTTTAATTAAATGAACTCTGAGACGTCACACCTCCCTCTACACTCAGAAACTCTCCTCCCCTGCTCCCTTTTGATCTCTGTAATTTATTTTAAAGATCACGCTGAACGCATTATTTGCTCTGTGAGCCACAGCCCAAAGAAATCAAATTCTAACCTGATCGCAGCATCCGGAGCCGCGTCACTCCCATCATTAAAAAGATACTGTGCTCTCTCCTCTAGAAACCGATGCCTCCGAGTTATGCTGGCATCTAAGCTGGGGTGCCAGGGCTCTCTGAGTCTGCTTCAGTTATCTCTTTCACTTTGCATTGGCTCATTCACTTTCCTTTTAAGTAAAATGAGTTATGGTTCTTATTGCCTTTAGAAGTGTTTAAGGTCCTAGGGAGATGGCTCAGTGGGTAGGAGGGCTCGCTCTGCAAGCATGAGTATGTGCGTTAGAATCCTCAACAATCATGTGCAAATCCAGGGATGCCTACATGTGCCTGTAACCCCAGTACTGAGGGGTAGAGGTGGGCGGATCCCAAGAGCTTGCTGGCCAGCCAGCCTAGTCCAAACAGAGAGCTACAGGTTCACTGAGAGACCTCCTCTCTAAGGAATAGGGCAAACAGTAAGAAAGGAAGACACCTGGTGTTCTTCTCAGGCTTCTGCCTAGGCATGTGCATGTACACACATACACATAGATACACACACACACACACACACACACACACACTTCCAAGTAGTTCCTTGTTCCTTTCACAAAGTCCTAAGTACTTAAAATAGGTACCTCTCTCATAAGTACACGCCGGCTCCTGGACATTTCTAGTTACCAATCTGCCCACTGTTCAGTCGGCATCATCATTGTCTCTGTACCATTGTCTGTGTGCCTGGATCATCAAAGAAGAAGGCACAGACTCCACCTTCGGTGACCCTTTTCTCACTGTGCACAAATAAGTGTTCAAGGAAATGTCCTGAGGTTGAATTAATAGTCTAAGAACTGATTCACAATGGAACAGCCTTAACTTGTTAAAACTAAACAAAAATTGCCAAGGAAACTTGCCAAAGGCTTGATACACACACACACACACACACACACACACACACACACACACACACACTTGGCACACATACACATAAACACAAAAATATACATGTATGCATGCTTGGCATATATAAACACACATACATAGACTTTTCACTTTCTACCCCAAGTCATTTTCTGGGTCATTAACTCTATTTTATCTTCTTAGTAATTATCACCATCTGAAATTAATATATTTGTATGTCTATTTATTTTCTTGGTTTTTTTTTTTTTTTTTCATTTCTGAGGGGCTTGCTGAAATGCAAGCTCATTGGGAGAAAGACAATCTGCCCTGTTCCAACACTGCACCCCTAGACACCAAACCATAGGAACAAAGGATTGGCTGTTACGTGAATGGACGAAAGGTTGTCAGGCAGTTCTTTCTCACACCTAGACTTTAAAATCAGGAAGTAGAGAGTGGTGTACCATTGACACTTTGTAAAAAGAGCTGTCTGGGTCTCTTGGGAGACAAGAAGTCAGCCTCAAGGGAAGGGGAGTAGGA
Organism: Arvicanthis niloticus; assembly: GCF_011762505.2. Classification (NCBI taxonomy): domain Eukaryota; kingdom Metazoa; phylum Chordata; class Mammalia; order Rodentia; family Muridae; genus Arvicanthis; species Arvicanthis niloticus. The sequence continues at coordinate 85,338,730 of NC_047663.1, read as the reverse complement.
ATGGTGAGTCATGAGCCTGTTTCTGGCAACTGCAAGGACACACCCCCCAAGCTTTGCAGAGATGGTGAACTACATGGCAAGACATTTATTTATGGGATGTCTGTGTGCTCATGCCTGGGCAGCAGGTGCCATGACAGTAAATGATTCTGTACTGCTCCTGTCTTCCAGATAGCTGCCGATCTAGAGAAAAAAATGCTTGTAAGCTGACCAGTAGCCACTGCATCTTCACACAAACAAGTACAGTTCTTGGTCTGGCTCCCAGCATTGGGGAAATATCTATTTTCACTCTTGGAGGAGAATAAATAACTCAGGAAACAAAAGGAAGCAGTTAAATATTGAGGGTCAGAAAAGTCCTGATGCCAGGGCAGATAGATCTAAACCCAAAGGGGAAATCTGGTGCTAGCTGAGTAGCCTTGGGCAGGACATATCACCTATCTGAGTCTGTGCACTTGCCATCTGCAGAGACTACCTTGGAGCAGGGTTAAGGTGAGGATAATGGATAAGGAAGCATGCAGTTCAATGCCTGGCATGCAGCTGCAGCCTTGTCTAAGCGCCAGCTCTCTGCTCATTCCCCTTGGGGAATGTGTTCCCTCTTCCAAGAGTCTTCTTCTCCCCCCATCGTGGCTCTGCTCATTAATATATTCAAAGGAGTTCACAATGACTGTATCGCTTGCCAGTTAAAAGGATGGCTTCCACTTTCAGACTGCTTATGCTCCTATCAAAGCTCCATCACTCAGTAGGTGTGTGACCTTGGAAGGGTGGGTAATCTCTCTGGACTCCAGTTTCCAAAACAAAGCAGTGACACTCAGCGTGAAAAGAGGATAAATGCTTACTTCGGTCAATGAATTTAGAGCAGTGCCTTCTTCATCTAAAACTTCCTCCAGTCCCAAATGTCCTCATGGCCCCTCTGTACCCAGACCTCTCCACTGCCCCTCCACCATGGCAAAATTTCTGTATGGGCACAGTGCCTCTGCCTAAGTTGTGCTTTCTCCCTACAACACCATGATCCTGTATCTTCCTGTAACTGGTGGCGCTTTATTATGAAGGTCCACCCTGGGGACCCTCATCAAAGTGAGCATTTTGTTTTGTTTTTTGTTTTGTGTTTGTTTGTTTGTTTGTTGTTTTGAGACAGAGACAGGGTTTCTCTGTATAGTCCTGGCTGTCCTGGAACTCAGTCTGTAGACTAAGCTGGCCTCGAACTCAGAAATCCGCCTGCCTCTGCCTCCCAAGTGCTGGGATTAAAGGTGTGCGCCACCACTGCCCAGCCAAGCATTTTGTTGACTATCCAGCCTCTACTTACCTTTCTATCCTAAGACAAACTCCCACCGTATTAGTTTCAGAATATCTATTATAGAAAATTAGTTTTCCTGTGTGGTTGATGTGTTCATTGTCTCTCCCTGCCCCCACTGGTACGTAGCTACACAAGAGTAAGAACTGGCCTGTCTCTCCCTCGAAACGTGTCTGGTGTACAGTGAAAGGTGAATGAATGAAGTGAGTAAGTGAATGAATGAATGAATATGCTGAAGGACCTGGTCCCATGCAGCTTTTTGTGGAATTCTGCTATTTTGTGCCCTGTCTGTGATCTTTGGTAAAGGCCAGTTTTAAAGCTCTTTGCCCTTTCCTCTAAATATGGAACCCAGCTAACCGTGCACTTGACAAAGTCCAAAGATAGCTCTCTCAAGGCCCTCAGAGGGCTCTTGTGAAGCGTGCCCTACGTATTCCAGTCACAGGAGCTTGAAGTCTGCCTCCTGATGGTGCTGCTGCTGTCACATGCCTGTCTCAAAAAGTCACAGAAGCTGGAACTTCCTCTTCTCATAGCCTCCCAGAATGACCCTATCAGGCAGAGACTTCATCATCTCTCTGAATGACCAGAAACCTGGATTCCATCTACACTCAAGAGAGGAGTTGGTCAGTCATTCCTAGCAAGGGTCTGTGGCAGTGTGCTCTTGGCTCTGAGGATTTCCACTCAGCTGAGGGTTTGCAAGTGGCTTTGGAGCACAAGAAAGGATTGTCACTGGGGTGTTACCCTAGTGTTCCAACAAGCCTTCGTGGAGCAAGCAGCATGAGGACAGTTCACTTTCTAGAGGACTGTATTGGGTATAGGAGATGCCCATACTAATAAAGAAGTGTCTGGGGGCTTGAAGCCTGAATAAAAGGTAGACTTCATTAAGGATAGGGACCTTGCACAAATCCAACAGTAAGTGTTGGCTGCTGTAGAAAAGGTGTGGGGGATCTCAAAGGAAGTGTTCTGTGGGCTAGAAGCATGTGGAAGGTCTACTGCCACCTGCAAACCCAGCCCAGTCAGATAGCTGTAGACCTGGGATAACCTATGTCACTTTTCTGAGCCTCAGTGTTCTCACCTTTGAAATGGACATAATAATCCTTCCCAAACTTAAGATGGAGAGTGAGCTCTGTAGATAAAGTGCCTGCCCTGCGTGAGGATCCAAGTTCAGATTCCCAGCACCCACAGAAAAGTCGGGCACAGGACCTCATATCTGTAACACTGGCACTGGGAGGTGGAAGGAGATGGAGATTGAGACTAGCCAACTCCTAGAGCCTGCTGGGCAGTCAGTCTGACCAGTTGGTGTGCTCTGGGTTCAATAAGCCAACCTACCTCAAAAGAGGTAGAGAACAATAATAGTAGAAGACACCCAACACCAACCTCTGGCTTCAATGTGTGTGCACATCTACATGGAAATATGCACACACATGCATTACTCACACACACACACATATATATCAAAGTATTAGGGGGAAATGAGTGAGAGGATACATATAAAATGCTTAGCAAGATACTGGACACAGCAGAACAACTCAATTAATGTAATCTGTTATCATTTTGGTTGAGTTTATTTCCACTGGGTTTCCTCCGTGAGATCCAACAGCTCAAATTTGTTCTGCTCCTTCTATTTGAAATTCCCTCACAAATGATGTGTTTTCCCTAAATAGAGGGTAACTGGCATCCTCCATCCCCATGCACTTGCTAAGGCATTAGGAAGAGATCAATGACCTTTGTGTAGATCACAGTCTAGAGAGGTCACATGATTTTCTCAGAGCTGGTAAAACAGAACCAGGACTACCTACCTGTGTTCAAATCCATTCTCTTGTAATTATCCTAAGAGATTCTTCCAGGGTCAGGAGTGAGAAGAGAGACTGTTTCCTGCCCTGGGAACTGAGTGCCAATGGATACAAAGGCTCCCTCATGCCAGTCTTGTCTAGGAGACAACTCTAAGGTTACAGTCAGGAGCTAATTTTCCCAGAATCCTTCTCCACTCCATTCTTGAAGGACAGACCCCAAGATGCTTTCTCAAAGGCAAAGACTTGGAACATGTGCCAGGCAGAGATGGCACAACGAGACACGACATTTAGGAAATGAATTCTGAAAGGCTTCCTCCTATGGCCAGAGATGCTCTCAGCATTCCCATTATCACACCAATGATTCAAGGTGCTTCTAGAACTCTCTGAAAAAGAGAAGGATGCTGTTCTGATGATAGTCACCATTGACTGGGCCAGATGCTCTCATTAGAAAGCTATTTGTTGTCTTTGTCTTACTAGTCATTGAGAAGATCGTGTTGTTTTCATTACACTGATGAGCAAACAGAGGCTTGAGAAGGCAAGAATGGTCTCCTAATGTTGCATCTCCCAGAGGTGAACTGGGGCTGTATGGGAACATGGGAATGCCAACCCCCTTCCTCTTCTTCCTTCTCTTTCTCTTCCTCCTCCTCTTCCTCTTTCTCTTCCTTCTTCTCCTCTCCTTCTCCTCCTCTCCTCCTCCTCTTCTTCCTCCTCCTCCTCTTCCTCCTCCTCTTCCTCCTCCTCCTCTTCTTCCTCCTCCTCCTCTTCCTTCTCCTCCTCTCCTCCTCCTCCTCCTCTCCTCCTCCTCTCCTCCTCCTCTTCCTTCTCCTCCTCTCCTCCTCCTCCTCCTCTCCTCCTCCTCTCCTCCTCCTCTTCTTCTTCCTCCTCCTCTTCCTTCTCCTCCTCTCCTCCTCCTCTTCCTCCTCCTCCTCTTCTTCCTCCTCCTCCTCTTCCTCCTCCTCTTCCTTCTCCCTCTCCTCCTCCTCCTCTCCTCCTCTTCTTCTTCCTCCTCCTCTTCCTTCTCCTCCTCTCCTCCTCCTCCTCTTCCTCTTCCTTCTCTCTCTCCTGTCTTCTCTTTCCCTCTCTCTGTCTCTCTCCCTCTCCCCCTCTCTTCCCCTTTTTTTCTTCCTGCTATCTCTTTCCCCTTCTCCTCTTTCTCCCTCTTGCCTCCCCTCCTTCCTTTCTTCTTTCTCTTCTGTCCTCTCTTCTCCCTCTCTGTCTCTCTCCCTGTCCCTACTACCTGTCTCTCCCCATCTCCTCTCCTTCCCTCTTATCCTCCCTCCCCACCTCTGTCCTATGAGGCCATACTCTTCCCTCTATGAAGGTTCTACCAAGTTCCTTGCACACAGGCAGGAGAAGGCCACTACTGTTTGCTATTTATGACTGTCCTCTTTACTTGGGGGAACATGTCCCTTTGCCTACCATCAAAGACCTGCTAGCTTTAGTCTAAGGTACTCTCCAAGTGGCCTGTCATGGTGTCTCAGACACCCTACTTTCTTGTGCTTACAGAACAGTGGGCGTCAAGGGCTCCTACTCTCTGAGTTATATCTAAGATGTCCCCTTACTCTTCTGTACCTTGCTCAGTTTCTCTGGGTCCACACAGAGACCCACAGCCACAGTTAGGGTTAAAGGCACCCTTCAGGTAAAAGTCAACTGTTTACCCAGCACTGGGACTTGGTGAGCTCATTATAGATGGTAATTATGAGCCTATAGACCTACTGGATCAACCAACTAGAGAGCTAACTTGTCACTCTAGAGAAAAGGCAAGTAAGACCCCACAGGCAAAAGTGACACTTCTCAACCCTCAGAGGACTCACACAGAAGGGATGGCATTGGGAACAATTCTCATTTCCCAGTACTTGTGCCATACCCTATGGGGCACCACAGGGAGCATTGAGGTCCTCTGGACAGGGGGTCTAATCGAGGTTGCTGGATGTTCCCCTCGGATTCAGCAGGGCTGGGTGGATTGCTGATTTGTGTTCCTCAGGACTGCTCAGTGATGCTCAGGGTGCAGGTCCTAGAATCATGCTGGAGAGCTACGGCTGGAGGGCCTGCAAATTGCCTGCTGGGCCCAGCTGGTAAGTTCATATAACAGGCATGCCAGACAGAATCTGACAGAGGGATGGGCTCTGAGCCAGGGTAGCTGAAGGCAATGCCAAGTCTTGTGGGAAACACTGTGCTTCATCAGACTGGGACGGCATGGTGTAGGAATGTGGGAACTTCTGTTTTCTCAAGAAAAGCATTGTGTCTGTCCTTTACATGAAAGCTAGAGTTTAAATGTTAGCAACGAATCCGTGTGTTTTAAACATTCAGACCACCAAATCACAGCCATATGTTGAATCTGGCTTTTAGACCACAAATTCAGGGCCTTTGTATCGCTCTGCCCACATGTCCACAGGGGTCCTAGACCTCAGCGGGAAGCAGCCCAACAGACTACAGTGGCTCATCCCACCAGAGAAATCAAGAGATGTAACCAATGAATATTTTAAAACCTTTTCATCCTGTGCACATTCCTGCCTGCCCGGCAAAAGCTGTAGACAGGGAGCCCCACCATCTTGGCATGCATTGCATCCACCTCACTAGAAAGGACGCAAGGAAGGAAAATTACAGTCTTCTCTGAAATATGGAAATAGATGCTTGCCAACAAGTTCAAATTTATGCTAATTTCCCAGTACCTCAAGTCATCCCACTTGAACATCTGTGTGGTTCACGGACGAGAGCATGAACTGCTGCTAATCTGACAGGAATTGTGCCTGCTGCATGGACCTGTGTTTCTGGGCATGTGTGGATCTTCTTGCCTCCCACCTGCTCTCCCTCGAAGTTAATTAGACCATGGGAGAGGCATGGATACACTTTGTGATTCAGAGGAGCCAGAAGCCATGGAGATGGGGGAGAGAGGATAGACAGAGGAAAATTCTATTTTTCTTGCCTTGACAGCTGATTTTTTACTGCCGCCGCCATCACTTGTACACACACTACCATAAATAAGATATACGACTGACTTTCTCAGGTGTCAACATCCTAATGAGGGAATCTGCTTCCTGACACCTTGGAAAAGGTCAATAAAGAAAAAAGAAATTAGAGACAGGCCGGCATCGTTCTCGTGCTGAACTGTTTCCGAGCGTGCCAGCAGCTCAGTAGAATTGTTATTTTGCAACTGCAGACCAGATGTGACGCTCAAATGATATGGTGGAGTGTTATTTTGGAATGGTGCATATTTTTAAGTGGGGGGTAAAGGCTTCGTCTTGACATTTATGGTGGCAGGGCTCCTGCCGCATAGCGACCTGCTGTTAAGGACAAATTCAAACAGGCAATGCCAGACAGAGAGGGAGCAGGGTTCTGATCTACTGGGGCCTGGCTAATCCCAGTTCTCCACCCAAAGAACGCTAATAACGATGAGTCTGCTGGTTCCCTGAGACCGCCTGATTCGGTCCAGCGTGTTTATTCAAGGCAACCATCAGAATTATCTTTTCTAGCCCATGTAGGCTCATGTCATGCCCTGCAGAAGACTCCCCTTGATCCCACAGGTATTAATAATTAATATCAAATCCAGAATCTTTGAGATGATCAAGCACTCTTCTGGATCTGCTCCCTCCTTCTCCCAGCATGCATATCACCTACTGTACTCTCCCTTCAAGCTGTGGGTCTTCAGATAGTCACCTGCTTTCACTCCATAGGGTCTTTGGCTTCTCCCTCTCCTCCTCCTCCCTCTCCTTCCCGCCCCCCCCCCCCAGCTTTCCGCAGCTCTCACATCTCCATCCCACTGTTCCTCCATAACCATAATTCTTTGCTTCTCTTTTCCTTGTCCTTTCTAGTCAGAGTACTGCTCTATTGACTCTGGTGGGGGTCATAATGCATGCCGCGGTGTCCCACTGAGTATGGGCTTGCTCTCATTGCTCATTCCTAAGATTGTAAGTCTTAGTAGTGTGTGTGTGTGTGTGTGTAAAGGGTTTCTTATTCTTTACATGATGGAACAGACAACTCCAAGCTAGGGTGAGAAGTTATCTTGAACATTCTAGAAGCAGCAGCTGCTGTGCTCCTGTCCTCCACCACTGGAACCAGCAGTAATCCCAAAGTATGAAAAAAAAAAACTGTTTCCGGGATTTGCTCAATGTCCCATGAGAAGCAAAGTCACCCCAAGCTGAGAACCATTGGCCAGGAGATAGCCACAGAGCTGGCACTCAAAAAATGAAAGTGTTACCCACTCTCCACTCTCTAGTAACCTTTTCTCCTCCTCATCTTCCTCCTCCTCCTGCTGCTCTTCCTCCTCCCTTTTCTTCTTCTCCTCCTCCTCCTCTTCCTCCTCTTCTTCTTTGCAGTGAATCCCCCTTTATAAACCAGTAGAATCCAGAAAACAGGAGAACATGGTATGCCTTCTAGGGATACTGGGACACATAAGAAACCTCCAAAGGCCTAAGGGGCATGGGGTTTGAAAAATTTAAAAATAAGATAACTTTGCCTTTTAATAGCCAAGAACCCTGAGAAAGTAATATGCTTGGATTCTCTGCTTTATCATTTGGAGAAGCAGAAATGACTTTGTCAGCTCCACAGACTTATGACAGAGAGTAAAGGACTTGAAATGAGCAAAATGCATTATTCAGTGCCTGGCAAACAGGCAAAGTGAACCCTAGGCTTACTTATCTTGGTCCTTTTCGTCTATTCTTCAGGGACTTCGGCAGTGAGATGAATTCCTCTCTGTAGTCTTACTAATGCTACATGAAAGCAGATATTTAGGCATGGAGTTTCTAGGAGTAACATATTTACTTTTATGCAAGAGGAGAACCAAAGTGATTCACTTAAGGTGTCGCTGTCCTGGATACTGAGTTGAGTGATGGTGGACAGTGAGCTTAGAGGCCCAGCGCTGTTTCATCCTGTAGGGGTTATCTTCGAGATCAGCCTCCAGGTTCACAATGGTAGTCGAATAAGCAAGCATCTGTTTGCTCTAAAGCTTGATTGGTCCCCCTAGACATTGAAGGTTTCTTTTGAGAGTCTTTACTCTTGGCCTCACCACAGCCAAGGGAGATGTTCATACCTCCCATCTGACACTGGAGAATCGGCTACTGGGAGAAAGTTGTGTGTGCAGTGGGTAAGTTCAGGCAAAACTAGTGGAGGAATGAAAGTAGTGCAAACTCTTTCATTGTTGCAAGGTTAAAATAATTTCAACATTTACCTTATGAGATTGTTGTGGGTGTTACATGAAGGGCTAAGAACAGGGTCAACTCAGTGCATGCTGCTCGTATCATCACTGGCCCGCTTTTGAACAGTGTGCTCCAAAGACTGTACCATTTCATTCAATTCACACATTCTCAGGAAACAGACGTTGAACTAAGAGAGAGATTCTCAAGTAAAGAACTTGGGGACTGTCTATCCAAAGTCACTCATCCAGGCACAGATCCACCTTTTGAGTTTGGCAAACTTTCTGAAAGGGTCAGATTTTTTTTTTTTTTTTTTTTTCAGCAAAAGCCAGATAATGTGCGTTAGGCTCTGGAAACTATTTTACTGCCTTACCTCCATCGTTAAATACTTCACTGTGCTTTCAAAACAACCATGAGGCATCATGTAAGCAGACAGGACTGTGGTCCAATAAAACTTTATTGACAAAAACAGTTATATGACACAGTCTGTCAGTGAATTCCTGTTGCCCAGAAGCTGGACAGCTTTTACCTACTCGCCAGATAGGAAGCCTTCAGAACATCCAAGCTGCTATGTTGGCAAAGCGACGGGTGGTGGGAACCCCCGTCTGTGATGGAAAAGCTTTGTTTGATTTTTTTTCTCTAAGTATGTTTGAATTATTAAGTGCCTGGCTCATTAAGTGAAGGGTGCTGTTATAATTCTGTTGCTGGAGACAAAATTGCTATTTAAATTGAGTTTTGCCAATTTAGCTAATTTACTAAGTGGGCATTGCCATGTCTTAATTATTATCCACTGATAAGAGATTATTCAAAGGGACAATGCCATGTGGGTCTAGCAAGTCTGCATAGGCTAGAGGAGTGAGCCCCCTAGGAGGTCTGCACACTCTGGTGCAAGCTATAAACCTATCATGGGTCACCAGCCAGATGAGTTTTTCTAGTGCTATTTGAGGATCTGCTAAGTTATAAGGGAAAGGAACTCAGTAATCACTCCAAAAGAGACCCGCTGATGACTCTCCCCTCCCCTGGCAACATACAGAGGGTGAAATAGATGGCAACATTCATCTCAATTAGCTCACAACTGGCGGTTCCCCTACCTGGGCACTGGATTTCTGAGACTAGTTGTGGATCCTCTAATAAATCAATCCATCTTCAGGTGCCTCAAGTGCCTCATCTGAATGGTCATTGCAGGCAGGGTCAGGATTGAGGTGAGCCCTAAACTTGCACAATGCTCCTTTACAGGCCCCACCCTAATGCCTCTGTCCCTGAACTTCTGCACATACTCCATCCGAGAAACCCCATACCATGCTCAATGTCACAATGCGCAACCATGCCCTTGCTCAGGGTTCTCAGGATGTTCTATGCTCCTGTAGATGAATTCTCCATGCGCTATGAAAATGTAAATACGGTTGATTCGGTTGTTCTTCTCTCTCAAGGCAGACAGGTGTTTGTGTTCTGTTTTCTCATTACTAGGGACCGATTACGGGGCTCTTTTCGAGAAAGCTTAGAAAACTGAAAGACACTTCTGTTACATTGTTTGCCTCCACTCCAGTCAAGAAAAACACCCTTGCTAAACTCCTCGAGGCTGTCGACCTGGCCCTTTATTAGTGTGTTTAGAGGCGTGAAACTGGAACCCGTTTAAGGGCAGAGCTGATGGTGAACGCTGTTTTCTGTCTGCTCTCCCGGGTAAATGTCATTCCTAATTATTATTTATCTATAGGACTTTTGAGTTCTAATGCCGTGTTCTTGTAGGAATGTCTGACTTTTGATGTTTTCAGAGAGCCCATTTTTTATTCTCCTATGAAGTCAGCGTACTGTGCACAATTTGACAAGTTTTAAGACATAATGTAGCAGTTAGAGCTTTAAGCAAAAGAGCATGGTGATGAGAGAGGACTTCCCTATGTATGCAGTGTTCATCACGCCGCCACCATAGGAAGACCTTCGTTTCTCCACAGAGTTGGTAGGGCATGACAACGTGTGTTCTCCTCCACCCACATGCTTTGGTGTTCACAGCTTCATATGGAACCCAAGCCTTGACCTGATAATTCCAATGAACAAGGGTAGCCTTAGAAACAGGCTCTCGTTCTAAACGCCTCTACCTTATTTATTGGCTGTTTAGCACGTCAGCTTTTGGTGACTGAACACAAAGAAAAGGAAAAGGACCTGGAGTGACCCAGTCTTTAGACTGGCTTCAGAAGGAACAGAGGGAACACCAAGGAGGCAGCTTCTCTACACGAAATGGGAGTTGAAACCATCACCTTGGCTGATTTTAACACTTTGATCCCATGATACATATAAGACTGCACATGGCGTACGGGATCATTGTGAAATTGCAATAGCCAGGAGATGTAGGCTGTCCTTATACAACAATTCCCCTCCAAATGAAGAGGTTCTTACTGACCAGGCACCCTACAGAAGCCCTGCCCTGTTGTCTTGCCCGAAGCGCAACTGTCCAGGAAACAGATCCCTGCTCCAGTTCTCATTAAAATTCTCTCCTTTACAAGATATCACTTCATGTCTAATGACCACATCAATAAGTCAGCAACTGAGGTCCACGGTCTGGGTCTGGATAACTGCCTCCTGATCATAATCACCGGGCAAGCTATTTTCTTGCTATTGATTTTTGATCAGAATCCACAACCAAGTCTAAGGTGATTGGTTTGGTATTATTTCCGATTTCATTTGACTGGCTCCAGACGACACCTATTACATAGGTAACAGAGGATGATGTGACCACAACATGACAGTGAGCGTTGCCCATTGCTGTCCCTGTAAGGCTCACACACCAGCAGCACTTCACATCCAAGGACACGTTTAATGATAAGTCTCACTGCCACTCACCCACACATTTAATCCCCGCACTTGGGAGGCGGAGGCAGGACTGCAGCAAGTTCACTGCCAGCTGTGACGACGAAGCAAGACTCGGCCTCAAAAAGCTGAGACGTTTACAAAAGAAAAAAATAGTAGCTCCCCAAATCAGTGAGATCTTAGCGTTAATATAATAATCTAGAACTCACCATAATCAGACTTAACAAGGGGGACAATCTTGCCCAAAGATAGACAACCAGGAAGCAAAGACAGCGTTTATGAGAGATTAGAACATTCTGTTGGTGGGAGGAGTATGGCGCCGACACCACTGTATGCTACATATGGGTATATATTTCCTCACTACCCAAGGGTGTGTTACTAGAGTCTGGGAAGTCCCACCCATTGAGGTTAGTACATAATGGTAGGAAAATAGGTAATTAGATACAAATGAGAGAGCTGGGATTAGCTATGATCTGTCCCAGAGACCATGATTTCTGTGCTTGGAGAAGAATGTGAATCAGTTCAAAGAACAGGGCAGAGAGGAGCTGAGGGTGGGAGGAACAGGGGGCGGGGAGGAGTGGGGAGGGTGCATCCTCCAAGGACAGTACTCATCCTGCCACTAAAGATCCTAATTCAATTCCATTTCTCCTGACTGAAGAAAGTAAGCAGCACCATCTCACCCCAATTCACAGATATTGCCAACACCTGCTTGGGACCTGATCCCAAGTCCCTGTTTTTTAGTTCTTAACCTAGAGCGCACAGCCGCACAGGCGTGCGTGCACTGAGCTATCACAGTGGTGACCAACAGGTGCATGACACAAAGGCATGATCAGCATCCTTGGCCCTAGACACTTAAACCTATTGTAAGCCACAGCTTCTTCAGCTGAGTGAAGAAGACAGGCATCACAGGAGGCCCCTCAGTACTGATGGCACCAGGAGTGTGTGGTGCAGAAGGGCGGGGTTCTCCTCCCAGCGTACTCTGCTCATTTTTCCCTGTGATTACAGCAAGCCTGGACTCCAGCCACCTACATCCATTCCCTGCCTTGTAAATCTGCACGTTGAAGGAACACCAAAAAGGGAGGGCAAAGGTGAGCGGCTGCCTGGAAGTCGAGATGAGAGTGTCTAACCTCACAAGTGCTTGAGGGCTGCTGGGCACTCAAGCTCTCTTTGCCCAGCAGCTGTTTCAGAACAGGGCCAGTGAGGTCTCTTGACTTCCACATACACTGTTCCTTCCCACAGGGAGAAGGTCAAATCAGGCCAGGAGAGGGAATGAGTTGGACTCCTTCCTGATGCATTGTTTCCAAAAACTGGACAGATGAACAGGCCCCTTCCCTGGATGAATACAGTATCACTATTAGCATAAAACAAAGTCCTGTCTTCATTTTTGCTGACTTTTGACGCTGACTTGGAATGATGATTAATGTATCTTGCCAGGAGTATTGTCTCCTTGCTACACACTGGAACTACCTATGGATGACAGGCATCGTCGTCACAAGCAAATAAAACTACCAGGCTTGGGGTAGGACCTCAGGTACCAATATTTACACAGCCCCAGAAGATCTTAGTGTACAACCAAGGCTAGGAACCACCACCCTGCCAGATACAGGCTAACCTGCTATGCTCCAAGTGGAGGAAGCTTCTAGTAAACAGAACCTGGTTTCCATAGCAACGCAGCCTTCAGCTTCTCTCCCTTTCAGGGCACATACAAATGTAAATCATTGTGTTTCCATGCCCTTATTCCCAGCCTGTTTCTGGTGATAGGGCCAGGATTGAGGGTGTCCCTTGTAATGGGTAGCAGATGGGGCTGAGGTCAGTGATAAACCTTGCCTGTCAGAATCTGCTCCCAGAACCATTGCTTTTCAGAAAATGGCGGACAGACCTGAGTACACCAAGGAGGTTAGGACTTGACAAAGAGGCCACAGGGAGGCTTTTTGTTTTTAACACAATAGTTACAGTTTGAGGATACAGCATTCATGCTAGAATATTCTAGTACTCATTTGGGGGTTTGGTCCCTGAGAAGTTTGTGAGGTGCATTTTAAAAAGCCAATAGAGCCAGTTTTTTTTTTAATGCATATATTTTTATATTTATAAGGAAAGATCAGAATAGATGGAAAATTTCACCTTTGATATTAGTTGCTCTCAGAGGGCTGGAATCAGGGAATTCATGAAAAGCACTTGGTCTTGTTTTTCTGTTGGTAAAGATTGGATTTTGCCCTCCAAGGAGCTTATGGATAGTGGTTCATGGATCCATCCTGGCTCTCACCCAAGAAAGAGTCTTACACATCACAGATCTAAAAGACCCAAAAGTCAACTGGAAGAGCATCTATGATCTGTGATGCTTTCTTGAACTTCCTGCCTCTCGGGGGCAGGGGTTGGGAGGTTGGTTATTACTGTGTTCCATCCACAAGTGAATCTCTTTCCTCGTAAGAGCCCCATGTGGCAGCCAATGTCTTTCTTCTCCTATTCCACATCAATGGTCTGCTCTTCTCAGTTCCCCTTTAGTCCAACCTTTGCAACCTCTTGGTTGAGTTCCAATCTAGTATTCTACACCCTTGCTTCCCGTCACAATATGCTTCTCATTCATGGTACTCTGCACTCTATACCATGTGTGCATGTGCGTGCACACACAAACACACACACACACACACACACGGGGGGTGTGGGGAGATGCTAATGATGGGAGGATAACCCTTGAATTACCCTAATTTGCCTAACACTCAGCACTTAACATCATTGGGCCCAACTGCACGTGTTTACTGTATCTGTATCTAGGTTCCCACTGAAATATGAAGATCAGGATGAGGACTCTGGCAGTCAGCGCTGTGTTCATAGAACCTAGAACTAATTACTCCTAGTTTATTGAGCAGTGAATAAGTCAGTCAACGCTGTTTTCCCTAACTCACCATAAACAAGGAGAAAAAGGAGGCAGGTGGGAAATACTTCAGAAGGATTCCCTACAGTGTTCTCTCTTCTCTCTCTCTCTGTCTCCCTCTGTCTCTCTCTGTCTTTGTTTCTCTCTCTCTCTCTCTCTCTCTCTCTCTGTGTGTGTGTGTCTCTGTGTCTCTGTCTCTCTCTCCCGCGTGTGTGTGTTTGTGTGTGTGTGTGTGTGTGTGTGTGTGTGTGTGTGTGTGTGTGTGTGTGTATGTGTGTGTGTGTGTTTGTAGGATCATGGTATCAGGTTGGTTTCATAGGCCAGATATCCTATGGCACTTTATATTAAACTCCAACAGCCATTGAGTGACTGAAGTGGAACTAAACCCTTCTTTGATCTTACCTGAGAGCACTTTCCACTAAACCATAAAAACAACCACATCTCATTTTATGTGCCAGATATTTGGTGCACATGAATATGTGGGAAGGGCTGCTTCAAGGAAGTCTAAGATCAAGCCACCAAGGTGACAAGCGTCAGTTTCCAAAGAGCAACATCCACATCAAGCCACCTTGATCTGCTGATGGATGGTGGTGCCCAGTGATGGCAGTGTCAAGCCAAGCCCCTGGGAAGCGACTCTGGGTTTGTGCCCTTTGCACTGACCTACCGTTGATGTCAAGCCTGCATTCTGATGGCTGTTGTTAATGATACCTTTCCCTGCACACATACTGTTTCTCCTGAACCTCCTCGGGATGCATCTATATTTGTAAGATGCTTTCCCGGGACTGGAAGAATTCTTTATGATGGATTTATCAGGCTTAGCCTTGATATCAAAGATGTCAGCTGCAATATAAACTTGTCCATGAGCTGAGCTGACCAGGAGGGAATTGAACTCCCAGATTTCCCTGCCAATTTGCCCCGTTTTCTTTAGTACGGTATGGCTTCCTGGAGACCTGCCAGGACAGAGAGTGACCCACAAGGCTGAATGGAGATGCGTTCGTGTTTCATGTATGTCTTCCTTACTTGATTTCACTTTGCCAGTGGCTCCTTGTATGGCTAATGTGTCAGGGGCATGGAGGAAAAGGAAATGCCAAGGAAGAATGGAGAACATGAGGAAAGTAACCAGGAGATGCTATTTAATGCCCTGGGAGGCATGTGGAGGGCTTTGCACTGAGCTTCAAGGTTAAAAGACATGGGTTGAAGAGAGAGAAACAACTGCTCTTGAAATTAATAATTCCAGGCAAAAAATCATCACCAAATTTAATTGTTCTCTGTCAGCCACGGCTCATCTTTGTCTTCCATTATTTTGCACAAATTGAGTTGGCTGCATTTGCTAGCCAGCACATCCATTCTTAAAGGACTTTCCTGTTATCTATAGCCTGTTAATATGTTCATCCTTCACCTCCCAGAGTAATTCTAGGCAGCAGTTACTCATTTGGAGTGACTGAAGCACTCATTGGCTAGGAAAAGGGAAATTGCCCAAGATGAAATGTCACACATTACCCTAAGGGGCTGTGAGGCTCCTGGCTGGAGGCTCAGACAGGCAATGTTAGCCTTGAGTTTATGGGGAATGGATCAGAGCCAGTGCTGCTTCTAAAATCCTGTGCTGGTAACCATCCACCCTTGGCTATTTAAATATGAATGAATGAACTGTAAACAGAATTAAGTTCTGTCTCTCCTCATAATCACCTAATTTCAAGTATGCAGGTATAGTGCATTGGTAGCACTAAACAAGATAGTGTGACCATAAAATGGTCTTTTAGACAACCCTGGGCAAGAACTTCTGCAATCAAATTAGGATGGCTTCTTACTTTTCCGTCTCCTTCCATGAAAAGATGAGCTAAGGGAGCCACCCACAGTGTGTTGAGATCTGCTTTGTGGAAAACCCAGATGTGAAGAGCTAAGAGCTTTATCCGTATCTAGTCATACATATGTGGGATGATCTCGTGGGTATCAACAGGGCAAGAAACGAAGACCGTTTAGCATATGGTCAAGGAAGGATGACACAGAAAAGACAAGGTACTTAAGAGTCTGGCTCATGAATGTGGTGTGATTTGGACTCAAGACCAAGACCACCTTCATCCTCACAGTGCCTCACTGTGATTAGCAGTTTTCAAACAGTCTCTGAGCTGGCACAAGTATAGGACATATTGGTCTCTAGAATTTTCCCTGAAGAACTCCATTCTCCTGGGCCAGAGATGACTCAGGTTGACAACAAGTGTCCTGTCTGCTCTAGTCAGGGCATAGAGATAAAATAGGGACACATTGACAGTCATCATCTTGTAGGATTGGTCCTTTGGCCTATTTCTAGATCAACCTCAGTATAATTAATAGTGCAGTTATCTGCTAATTATTCCACAATTTGAGCAGGACTATAAGTACCCGGGGCTCAGAATGAGCTTCATGTGCACAATTAATAATTTTCAACACTAAGTAATTACGTGTATGGTATTTAACCTAATAACATTAGATGCACATTATCGGGCTCTGATTGCTGTTTTCTTCCGGCCACCCACTCTTGGATAGCTGTTCTCCATAACGTAGACATAATGCACTCATATATCACATTGGTTTGCTTTTAGATTTCTCACACGCCTAATGATTAAGGATGCAATCGGACCTCTATGCCTATGTGTCCTTTGCATTGACCCTCTGCTTATGGCAAACCTATGCTTCCATGACTTTGGTAGCCGTTCCTGCCCCTACTCTCCAGATCGTCTTTGCAATGTACATGCATATGTAAGAGTTTTATTTTTAATATGCTTCTTTCAAAACTTCTCTTGTTAAGACATGGTGCTATTCTTCCACTGTATCCTGACCTCTTTGTAAATAGACCATGCTTCACATCACTCACTGATTTGGTTCTTCTGCCCAGAAACATTGCTCTCCTATCTTGGATGTATTGACAGATTGATGAAAAGATTAACCTAGGACTTTGCTGGAACTGAAGCTGTGATGCTTGGGTTGCATGAGAATAGTAGAAGGTTCTGGTTTGAGAGACTGGACAGGGCTCACTGGATCTGGTCTGCTTCATTGAAGTACAGAATCTTAGGCAGCATAGTCAATGGTCAGAAGAAGTGATCTGGTTCTCTTTGGAGTGGATGTGTTGAGCCCACTCTCCACTGAGATGGTAGAGGAGAGATTGGCAAGAAAGAGCCAGCCAACCTTTGCCATGAGGTGTGGTATCTGTGACACAAGACTAACTAGACACAACCTGCTGGGGGACAAAGAATTCTTACAGTTTTTGGTCTGTCCTTAGATAGGGAAAGTCCATAGGTGGTAGACCAACTCTATGGGGAGAAGAATTGGCTAGGGAAAAAGCCTCAAATTACAGTGCCTTATTCTTGCTCCTTTGTGTTCCCTGCCCTGTAAGTACACATTCTCTGTTCCCTTTTGTGAAAGGCATGTGGCCTCCTACATCCTTTTAAACCCAAGGAGATACCCACATGCCAAGCCATCTTATCACCCATCCTGTGTATGTTTTTCCTCTGAGTTTTACTATTCACACAGGATTGTTCTTTTGCAATTATCTTTGATTTGTTTCTTTAACCATATGTTCTGTGTGTCACCAAGTTCTACCAAGTCTATGGAGCATTGTGCTGGGTTTTTGTTGTTGTTTGTTTGTTTGTTTGTTTTATTTTAATAGCTTGGACATAAACAAATGTCTGGGAAAAGGGGACCTCAGTTGAGAAATGCTTCATTCAGATTAGATTGTAGGGAAGATTATGAGGCAGTTTTTTAAATTAATGATTGATGTAAATAGACCTAGCCCACTGTGGGAGGTACCACCCCCGGGGCAAGTGGGCCTGGGCTGTATAAGAAAGTAAACTAAGCAAGCCATGTAGAGCCAAGCCTGTAAGACTGTATCTCCATGATCTCTACTTCAGTTTGCACCTCCAAGATCCTGCCTTGAGTTTCTGTCCTGACATCACTCAGTAATGGACTGATCGGAACAGTTAGAATGCTTTGTCACAGCAATACAAACTTAACTAGGGCAAGCATCTGTTGGATAGACTTCTCACTGCTGACTTGAAAAGGAGTCCCTGATGTCTACTCTCAGGACCAGCAGTATCAACATCACCTGGCAACTTGCTAGGGATGTGCCTTCCTGGGCCCATAGAAACTATGGGGATAAGGGCCAGAAACCCAGAGCTAGTGAGCCCTCCAAGTGACTCTGGTTCATGTTCAAGTTTGAGAACTAGTGTCTGGCAGTACATCTCAAGGCCCTTGCCTGATTCAGGGGCTTGAAAGACAGCAGCTTCCTTCCAAGCATAGCTGAAGCTGAGCTGTCTTGCTCTCTGCTGCCAGTGGCCTGCTTCAGATCCTGGAAAGGACCATGCTCAAACTCCTCCATCTAGAACATTCTTTTGCTTGTTGGCCCCTTTCTCGATTTTCACAAGCTCCTTTTAGGCTTTAATTCTCAACACAAATAGCAGTGAGCTTTTATGTCTGGCCACTCCACCTGAGGTAGCCTGCTGCATTCTTGACTTGAGTTTTGCACTATGTCTGTTTCCTGGAGGTTTTGAACTCACAATGACAACTTTGTTCATATTTACTCTTTAAAACAAAATTACATGTCCGTCTCCTGTGATTTTCTGTAGATCCCTTTCATTTCAACACCATCCTTTTTGATTGGATCACAAGAGTGAACAAATAAAATTACAGTCTAGTGACTTTTTCAAATTTTCCGCATCATTTAACTTGTCTCCTTAATCAATATCTTCCAGAAATATGTTCCAGTTTTCCCATTATGATAATTTTTCATTCTCATCTTACGATTATGTCCTTTTTTTTCCCTCTGTGTTAATTTGAAACTTCGTTTTGAGATGCATTAACACGGAATATCTTTCTCAACTAAATGTTTGCTCAGTACCTACAAAAACAAATTAAAGAGTCCTAGCCCCATTGTCTTGTTTACCCTTGAGCTTATGCTGCGGTGGCTGAGACACAGCAAAAGCTCAACGAACGGTTAGCTGGCTGTTGAGTGAGGAGCTCCAAGTTACCTTCTCTTCTGTGTACATAACTACAAGCCTTGACGTCCCCAAGTCTTTTCAAACTCTAGTAATGGTGTGGCTGGTGACGTATGATATGCATGTTTGCATGATTTCTTCCAAGCCCCTGCTTCAGCTGGTTTTGGGACCATGTTGCTGCTCCTCATTCTGCACCCTGTACAACCGCCAGAGTCGTCCACCTCAGCCCCCTTTCATCAATGCAACCTTTGGTCACAGCCACCAAAACTCACAGCAGGTCCAGGCTGACTATGCTCACTCAGGGGGTGTGTATCAAGGGCCAGCTCTTTAGCTGTGACAAAAGGTAGAGGATTGGAGGCTCATTTTGCAGCCATCTATCAAAGGTAAGAACGATGCCTTTAGATTTAAATAGCAGTGTTCCTTCAATAGTGAAGAAGAATGCGGGGAAGGTCTGCCTGAGACAGGACAGAAACAGTGAGATGAGTGGCTTCCTTATGTTGGCTGTAGGTCTGGAGTTGAGGACGCTCCTAATCTTAGGACCTTTGGCTTCACTTTGCAGGTCTGGGGGGTGGGGAGAGATTCAGTTTTCTATTTCATGCCTAGGTTAAGAGGCTCACAGATTAGAGCAAATGCCACTCTTCTATACCACACAGGTGTGCTGTAAGCTCCTAGTCACACAGCAATGCTCATGGGTGAGGCTAACAAAACACCTTCAGGAAATTTGTCCACATCTCTACGGCATAACGTGGGCCTGATGGTAGGGAGCATCTCCACAGAGCCATCTGATCAGAAGACCCAAAACTATTAAATTCCATAACAATGGAATAACAGCATAAACAATGCAGGTTGAGCACTCCTTATCTATACTTTATATATACTTATACATACTTTCAATCAGAATAGTTTTAATTTTTCTAGATACTGGACTGTTTTCATGTGCATAGTAAGATATCTTGGGGATGTGACCCCAGTCTAAACACAAAACTGACTTATTGTTCGTGGATGCCTGACCTTCATATCCCAAATGCAAATTTACACTGTTTCTTTTTTTTTTAAATCAGTGTTTTGTTGTTGTTTTTTTCTAATTGAACTTTTTCTATGAACTTGGTGTCCAATGTTTCCAATTTTGGAGATTTGGGGTTTGAGAATTTTTTTTGAATTTGGGATGTTCAATCTGTATATTTGAACAGCTTATTTTTTGCCCAAAGCCTCAGAAAACACTTTAAAATTTTAACTCCATCGATTCTTCCCAGCACCCCCCAGGGTGTACCAGATATCACTTATTGGTTATGTCCCATCTGACAGCTCTGTTTGAGGAAACACGGGGACAGAGTCATCTACACAGCAGATGCCATGGGGATGGAACATGTATACAGCAGGTGTCATGCAATGTATTCTGCAGATGATGGAACATGTATACAGCAGGTGTCATGTAATATATTCTGAAGATGAAGAATTTGCACTACAGAGGTTTCCCAAGTGTCCCGGCTAGTCATCACCAGCCTGGGTTCCCAGGATGGCACGTCCCTTATGCCCTACCTGTCTCAGGTCTTTCCCTCAATGTCTCCAGAGGCAGGTGTGACCTGCTCCACTTTTATGTGTAGGCGAATAAAATTGAAGCCAGACATACCACCTGCTGGAAGTTCTCTGAGCCTCTGTGTGTGTGTGTGTGTGTGTGTGTGTGTGTGTGTGTGTGTGTGTGTTGCTATGAACACCTTTAGACTTTACCCACAAAAGAACACAGAACAAAAGTAGACAGGGGAAGGAGGAAAGGAGAAAGCAGAACCTGAACAAGCTGAAGGTCAGTCTGTTATTACAGATGCTAAATGACCCGGGGAAACAGGCTCAAATCGAACAAGCATGGCTCCAGGATAACAGAGTCCCTAGGGTGCATGGGAAAGGAGTGATCAGGCCTGGAGTTGAGTTCTAGGGTTTTTGATGGATGTCCTTGCCAAGGAAGTCTCCGACTGAGGAATACAACTTGTCATTTGACAGTGTCTTCCTATCCTGGTCCAGGCCCATCAGAGTGTCAGGCAAAGCTATTTAAACAGATGAAAAGAAGACTGGAAAATATGATTTTGTTTAATTATTCAGTCCTCTCGGATCTGCTGTGAGGGCAGGATGGAGAAGCTAAATAGGAAGTCACAGACACTTCAGATGGACTCCAGTGTGACTGAACGGCACTGAGGAGATGGAATGGGTATTCAACGGGAGCCTTAATTGCTCTCTTGGAAGCAGCTGACAGACCAAGAGTCTCCGATTGTTAGCAACAAATGGATTGAGAAGTATCAGCCAGCCTTGAAGGGTCCTGAGAAGGGAGCACACAGGGGATGGAACTCACTAACAGATGGCAGGAGAATCCGGAAGTGAGTCATCCGGCTGTGGGAATGACGCAGAAGCTCCCACAAAGGATGAAGAAGTGACTGAAGACCTCCATTAAAACTCTCTGTTACTCAAATTTGGTGTTTTCCCACCAGCCAGGCCAGGTCTCATTCACTGCCAGCTCAGGGGCCAGATTAGTGTTTTCTGAGTAAATCACTCCAGTACCTCCTAATCTGATGCTTGTGGCCTGCAGGGAGCAGGTAGGGGGCAACAGTGAGAGAGTTTACAGCAGCACCACTGGTCCAGCAGGAAGAAGAGGGTAGCTGGAGGTTACAATGGGGCAACAAATTACCAAATCCTTTGCAAACACGAGGGCTTCAAGCCTCACTCTAGTCTCCCTTGCCAAGTTCAATGCTTCTGCTTGCAAATGCAGGGAATTCTCTAAGGAAGCGGCAGATTGCTTAGCCCACAAAATGTCTCTTACTAGCTGGCATGTTGTCTGGCAAAGGGCAACAAAGGAAAAAGATCCCCAAACCAAAAAACCCAAAAAACTTCCTCAAAAAGCTTCCAGCACACAGGCTGCATAACATTCATAAAAATAATCCACATTCTTTGCATGTTTTTTCTTATTAAATATGTTCATAGCCATCACCCTACCCATTGCTCCTGATGTTCATTTGTCATGGGGGAAAAGAATGACTCGTGAACCTCTGAGCTATGTCTAGGCTCTTAAAAGTAATGACTGTGGATAACACTGTTTCAGGCTGGAAGTTGTCTGTTGTATGAGACTATGTGAGTGTGTATGTGTGTGTGAGTGTGTGTGTGTGTGTGTGCGAATGAGTGTGTGTGTACTAGAGAGTGTGTGCGTGAGTGTATGTGAGTGTGTATGTGTGAATGTGTGTCTGTTGTGTGAGTGTGTGAGTGTATATGAGTGTATATGTGAGTGTGTGTGAGTGTGTGTGTGTGTGTGTGTGTGTGTGAAAGAGAGACAGAGAGAGAAAGAGAGAGGGAGAGAGAGAATGTGTCTGAGGGTGGTGGTGGTGGTATACAAACACAAATGGGTTGTTGCCAATATCAGCCTCAGTGTCATGGATAAAAGCTATAATTCTATACTCAAATAACACATTTTGGGTGGTTGTCCTTTGCTGTTTGAAAATGATACACAAGTGCTATAGGAAAATTAGAAAATATTTAGATGCAGATGACAGAGGGGGAAAGAAAAGGGGGAGAGAGGGGAGGGGAGAGGAGGGGAGGGAGGGAGGGAGAGAGAGAGAGAGAGAGAGAGAGAGAGAGAGAGAGAGAGAGAGCATTTGTACTAATCTCTAGGGAATGAGACAGGATAACATAAAGGAAAAAGGAAGAATGGGCTGAGATCTGGCTCTAGCTCTGCTGTGGAGTAGCTGTGTGACCACACACAAATCACGTAACCTCTCTGAATCCTATAACCTATAAAACAAGGTTACTGTGCCAGCCTAGGAAGACAATGTAGGAAATACTCTATAAACTGAAAATCCCTGACCACTAGGTTCGTTTCCCTTGTGCTGCTGTTATATACACAATGGCCAAGACCAACCTTGTTGATAAAAGGACTTAATAGGCAAGGTGCTAGGAAAGGCAGACTGACTAAATGGACCACCCCTGGTGTCTGCTGATTCCGTGTACTTACACACTTACTAATGATCCTCCTTAATATTCCTGATGAATAGCATCATAACTCTATTATGTGTCTGGTGAGGCTGTGTTCTCCGAGTCTCTAACTCCACATGCATGAATCAGGAGGACTTGCTCCCTGGAGCCTCTGGCAGTGGAGACAAGCTATTGGAATTGTTTCTAGTAAGCCACTGATAGTAAAGTCAAAGAAACAGGAGATGAACAGAGCTCAAAGGTCATTAGAGTTAAGGCAAAGCTCTCATGTAACACCTGCCCACATGCAGGATGCACATGGCTGTTTTGTACCACATCTCCCACCTAATGGCCTGCTGAGATATGGCTACCTCCCTCCATACTCTACTGCCTTTTGTAGTATTACTGCGTATGAGTATGTTCCTTCCTGCAACAGGACAGAGTACTGAGATGCACACTATTCACTGGAGAAACATACAGGTTCAGTTAAGATCTTTTGGGGAATGATTGCCTGGAACAATGCTGACAGCCTGGTCTGAACAGCAAGTCCTAATCCCCAAGAAAGCAATCATTTCAATGAACTTCCCAGATACAATCCCATGCCCATGATGGGCTTGTCCAGGCCATTTCTGCTCTACAGCTATGAAAGGACTCTTTGATGAAGTGAGATTGGAAAATATTGGATTAAACAAAGTCTGAGAGCTATCTTTACTCGATGCAGGTATTCCTGAGTCTTCAAGGCATATGGCAAGTTCCTGAAAGGTGGGAGGAAGCACTAAGTCTCCTGGGTAGCCTTATGTTGCCAAGACAACAAAACCATATTGTCTTATCCTCCCAGATGCTATGATAAGATACCCCAATCAAAGAAACTTAAGGGAGAAAGACCCACAATTAGAGGTACAGTCTATCATGGCAGGAAAATTGAGACAGTAGGAGCCTGAAGTGGTCAACCATAATACATCCATAATCAGAAGGCAGGGAGCAAGGAAAGCTTGCTGCTCAACACCCTTTCTCCATTTACAGAGAACAGGATCCCAGCCAGGGAGTGGTACCATCCACAGTGGGCATGTATGACTTCCCACCTGTGGTGATTTGAATACGATTGGCCCCATAGACTCATGTCTTTAAATACTTGGCCTATGGGGAGTGACATTATTAGGAGGAATGGCCTTGTTGGAGTAGGTGTGGCCTTGTTGGAGGAAGTGTGTCACTGAGGTGGGGAATTTTGAGGCCTTAAGCTACATCCAATGTGCCTCACGGTCTTCACCCCTGGTGCCTGCTGATCAAGACATACAACTCTCAGCATCTTCTCCAGCACCATGTCTGCCTGCACACTGCAATACTTCCTGCCGTGATGATAATGGACTGAACCTCTGAAACTGTAAACCAGGCCCAACTCAATGTTGTCCTTTATAAGAGTTGCTGTGGTCAAGATGTCTTTTCACAGCAATAGAAACCCTAACAAAGATACCACCTCAATTAATGTATTCAAGATAACCCCCACAGACATGCCCAGAGGCCTATCCCGCCACAGACACACCCCCAGGGGATTCTAGAGTTGGTCAATTTGACAACGAACACTAAAATATCACACACACAAAGGAATAAAATAAATATCATTGGCTGCTTCTCATTCGGAAATGATCTTCAGTGTTCTGATGCAAAACTTTCCTAATGGGGCCTGGAGAAATGAACGGCTCAGTAGTGAAGAGGGCATCGAGTTCTAACAGAGGATCCTTGCAAGGGAAAGGCCATGGGGGCTCTTTAAAAGAAGGAACTAAAGTGTAAGCAGTTTAGAAGAACAAATTCATATTCTCTAACGACAATTGGGAAGTGTCTACAAACCAGCAAACGTCTTAAAGAAATGGGTCTTAGTTCACATAAGGAATCACAGAGCTACATAACTCAACAATCAGACCTGCCAGTCTCTAGCAGGGCTTCCCGCTCCTGGGCTTGGAGGAGTTCTGGGAGGTCAGCAGGATGATAAGGGTCTTGCTCACACATCTCCATAAGCTCAGCCATTCAGCTCATTGGCTTTCCTGTAAGTCTAAAGGAAGAGCCAAGTCCTAGCCATAAATAAAGCCTGCAGAGACAGGAAGCAGAAAAGCTGATGTGCTCTTGAGGGACCTGTCCATCACCTGCCACCAGGGCCCAGGAATCACCTTTATGACATCGGTGGAATTCTTCCACTGAGTGACAACCGTGCCCTCCTTCCAAGCCCCTTGGTTACCCAGGAAATGATGCATGACCCTGTGAGTGCCATGAATGGTGACATCTGGGGCTGCATTTGTCTTTCATGGATGAGTTCCAGCCAGCCAACTATTGAGCCAAGGGAAAAAAAAAGTGGTGAGAAGCATTTTATAAACTTAGCTCAACCCACCCAGTTTCTGGAATTCTATTTAAAAAAAAAAAAAAAAAATCCTCCAAGAAAGTGCTTTTTCTCCCCTTTGGCATCTCTGAGATCAAAGTATGCAAATGAGTACCTACACAGCTAATGGCATGTAATTACCCATGCATAATATTATATTTGATTGTATTACATTTTATTTTCACAATCATAATAATTGCATAACCGTTACAATAGTAGCAGCAATGTGACAAGGCAAGGCTCCGAAGGCAGTGTGCCTGGGTTCAAACCCAGCTCTCTCTCCTCCTTTGTTGGGCTGCTATGTCTCAAGACATTGAAGGATGCACATAGACTCTGTCTCATCAAATGGCATTAGGAATTAAGTAACCTCATTTCTACAAAGTGCTGGGTTCTAAATTCAACAGCATTGATACTGATAGCCAGAAAAGTCTGTACTAATGATCACCAGAAAGTGAAATTGTTTGGGTGTAAATGAAGGAAAATTAGGAAGGCAAACAAACAAACGAGCGAGTGAACAAAAAAGCAAGTACGCTCTACACCACTAATGTTCTGGTTAGCTTCTACCTTTAGGGCACCATCAAATTGAACTCCAGGTTCTTTCCTGTTAGCTTGCAGATACTCCAGGGAAGAGTAATATTTTAGTTGCTTCCAGCTGCCTACCCATTAGCAGAATCCACTAGCACTCATGAAGTCACCAGGGAGGAAAGGCCGTGAGCACTGTTTATCTGAGAGGTAGGACATTCATACAGACTAAGGCAAGTGACCTTCTGACAAGTGTAATTCCTACACCATCTACTTCACCCTTCCAACCCACTATTGACATGAAATTCTAATGATCACATCAGGTGAACAGATGGTGGAGAATAAAAGGCAGATTCCAAAGAAAAAAGTCAGGTGGCCACCAGCCTAGGGTATGCGGCTGCGAGTCGAGGCTCGGGTAGGCTTGGCATTGTGGCGGTTACTTTTTACTTTGTGATTCAGAAGAAGTAAAATTTGATGAGCGTGGTTCAGTTTGTGTCCAGCTACTTTATTTCCACATGTGGGCAGTGCTCAGGGGATGGCATGACTCTATGAAATGGCTGTGGTTCTCACGACCCCAGTTCTCCTGACACAAAACTATGAGTTGAACAATGCCGCCTCCAGAACACACTGGTCTACATTTCAAACTGTATTTAAAAGGCACAATCAATTCTGAGAGACACATAAGATTATGATGTTCTTGGGACGAAGAAGAACTCATACAGTCAACCATATCAAATCTCAGTCCCCACACCCCCACCCCCCCATTCAAGTCCACTCTCCTCAGGACTATGACAAATGTTTCTATTTTCCTATCTTATACACAGAGACGTAGCTGTAAAATATGCTTTAAGTTGGTTTTCGTTTTTCAGGGCATTTAAGGCATTGCACACAGTTTGATTGCAAGATAATGTACCCCAGGGTGGCTCCTCTAGCAACCAATGGCTTCTGTGCTATGCCTTCTAAACACTGCTGCAGGGCCAGGGCATTCTCTGAGCATATGTGAGGGTGCTTACCTAGCTGGGAAATTCTACATTGAGTCACTGGGCTCAATGTGGAGTTTAATTTAGCATCCAACCGAGAACACCTATGTGAGATGGCTAACCATACAGCACCATGGGTAGAAATAAGACTTCCCCAGAAAGAGAGTACATGGTCTCCCTGGGTAAGGAGCTAGACATACAGCTCGGGAATTTAAAAAAAAAATTCATTGAAATTGATTAATGCTGTCCAAGGCAAAATTGAATGTGATGTTTTAAAGCTTTCAAATACAACTGAGGTTTGAAGTCAAGGATAGACATATCACAAGGTTATGCTAATCCTTAGCAGCTAAATGCCTTTCCTTGCTGAAAGGCAGACTTCTTTCACAGGGCACACGCATTAGCTGGGAGCCCCTTTCAGCCCTGGTAGTGATCCTTTGTAAGTCCCTCTCCTTTGAAATGTGGTATCTCTCTCTATTTAATGCTCTGGTTCAGCTTCCAGAATAGAGAGCTGCTGGAGAGGGGGCAATCTGCTTCTACACGGTAAACCCTCCCTGATTCCCAGACGTATCTGTGAAGTGCAAGGTCATTATTTTCTATGGCCAGAAAAGGTTCTTTACAGGGTGGTAGCGAGTCTTCTGTGGCCTTCCCTACTGATACCTCCCCTTGGCGTCTCTTTTTTATGCATATCTGTTTCCTTTGGGACTTGACAGAGTTTTATAAACACGGCAACACAGCAGGGCATCAATTAAGCACTCTTCAACAAACATCCAATTTCCATTCCTATTAGAAATCAAAGCTGGTCAGCAGAACCTCACCTATGCAAGGAGCTTTCTTTGCAGACAAAGGCAGCGTGGAAACTGCACTATCACCACGGCCAGAGAGCTACACTAACAGTTCCAGGAATTACAGAACACCAGAGCTTCAACTCACCACTGGAGACTCTAGAAACCCTGTCCTGACCAAGGGAAAAGTCAGTGTTGGTATCAACAGCCCATTTTTGCTCTAAGAAATACTTTGAGTTGATGTGAGAACAAAATTTGAAAGCAGCATTGTAACAATAACAAAAATTCATGGTCAGCAAAGACCACCAACAATTTGTTAAATATAGTCATAATAAAAATATTAAGCCCCTGCAGGAGCAGGGTGACAAAAAATAAAGGCATACAAGGGCATGCCCAGACAAGTCCAAACTAGCCCAAGTGAGTAATGGGCTATCTGGTGTTTACTTTTCTCTCCCTCCCTTTTCTGGGAGGTCCGAGTTTCTGCAAGTTCTGCCAGTTCTGCAAGTTGCTGATGTTTGAAATATCCAATCATATGTAACCGCGCCAAATTTTCCCGCTCTCCCCAACCCCTACCGATAAATATCCCAAGTTCCCTGGGTCCAGGGCGCGGAACCTCTATCTCCTGTGTGAGATATGTTCCAGCCCGAGGGCCCTCGTCATTAAACCTCCTCTGCAATTGCATCAAGAAGGTCTCTCGTGTGTCCTTGGGGCGTGCAGGTCCGGACTTGGGTGAGGGTCCCCTTGCGGGGGGGTCTTACAGAGGGTCCCCTTGCAGGGGGGGGGGTCTTACATTGACAGTTTGATTTTATGGCAATTTCACTAGTCTGTGTCACTTTGTTTTTTCTTTGTTTCTTTCTTTGTTTTTTTCCTTTCTTTCTTTCTTTCTTTCTTTCTTTCTTTCTCTCTCTCTCTCTCTCTCTCTCTCTGTCTTTCTTTCTTTCTTTCTTTCTTTCTGTCATTTAGCAATTCAGTTGTGTATCTGCATTACACACATGCTCCACAACACATGTGTGCAGGTAAAGGACAGCACACAGGAGTCTAAATGTGGGTCCCAGTGATCAAATCAGGTTGTTGGCCTTCACAAGTGTTTTTACCCACTGAGCCATCTCACCAGCCCTTCTCTGATGTTTAGTTGTAGGTAGTAAGACAATAACATGTATGCCCATCTTTTGCCTCAGCCTCAGAGTGGCCTAGTGTATCTGCAATAAATGAACCCAGTCTTTGATTTAGAGCAGTGAATATGGACGCCATTTGCATTTCCTTTACAAAGTATAATGAGTTCCAGAGACTGCTACCTGCTTTTGAATCTGGACTTCCTTGCTAGTTGTATGGCCTGGACACCTTATTACACTTCCATGCCTCAGTTTTCCTTACCTGGAAATAGAATGACAATTGGTAATATTTATGAAATTCTGCAAAGGCATCTCGAATTCTCTGAACATTAAATGGCTTACTGTATGCCTAATTCCTTGTACATAAAAGAGGTTGAGTTGTTGTGATTGTTACTAAAAAAACAGGTCACATTTTGAGGTTACCTAATCAGCTCAATATGATACTCAGCATGTATCAGATACTGTTCTAAAAACTTTAACTATATGAAGAAGTTTTAATGACTAACAATTTCATGAAGACTATCTCATTCTCACAGATAAGGGTACTGAGAGCAACACAGAAAGGTTGTCCAGAGCCAGATGGCAGCAGAGCCAGGACTCAAACCTAAGCTCTAGAGGCTATACCCCCAACCACTCTATTTTTCTCTGCTACACTCAACTCTCCGAGTCACCTCACGACAAGGATATGAGGGGCAGCAGCCTACCACAACCAAAGACAATGGCACAGAGATCCCTGTGGAGTGGTTGGCTGCTCAGCTCCACAGATGTCCAGACCTGGGTCAGACACAACAGGCTCTTATCCAACAAGCACACTTAGCATTCCCGGCAGCCAGGAGGTGAGCTGTGTGTTGTAATGGATTATCTGTGAATCCTATACTCTGAGGACTCTATTTTCGGAATGTAAGCTGCTTAGGCGTCAGCCCAGCAGAGTAGAGCATCAAGGCAGGAACACCTCAGCTCCATCCTGAATTCTCATGTTGCCCAGGTAACCCTCTGCTCTGTCCCTTGAGCTGCCTGCTTATGTTGGACTGTAAATATGAGAAGATAAGAAATAAAGAACCAAGGGGCCCTTTCCCTCCTGTATTTCTGATCTAGTGTGACCAGTTTAATTTGGCAGAATTCAGCATAAAATATTTTTTTTTTAAGATAGGATTTACTCTGATACTTTCAAAACCAAATTGTGTCTTTAATCAGATTTGCTATGGGACTCGACTTCTGTGTCGCCAAGCTCAGGCTTGGATATATTGTTATCTATTTCCCATCTCACATTTAGGGCAACATCTAGTTCTGCTTGTGGACTCTTCTGTGGGTCACTTTGCTCATTGGTGGCTTATTGCAGCTGAAATAAGTATAATGGTAATTCTTTTTGAATATTGAAGGAAGGACCAGGTTATGGATCTTTGTCCTTCATATTTCTCAACAGAATCAGGAAAATTTAGAAATGAGATAAAAATCACTAAAACATTTGAGTGAGTATATTAGTTATGTGACCTTTGTGAGACAGGTGACTCAGTTCACTAAGGCCTCAATTTTACAGCTGTAAGGTAGGAGTAAAGGCATAAGTTTATGATATAAGTAATATATACAGGGCCCCCAAATTAATACTAACTGCTATTCCTGTTATTTCTATTGGTGATCGTTTTAAAGTTTTATTTATATCTATATGCATGTCTGTGTGGATGAATGCCACATATGTGCAGGGATTCTAGATGAGTCTACTGGATTTCTTGGGGCTAGAGTTACAGGCAAATTTCCTAATGCAGGTGCTGGGATCTAAACTTAGGTACTCTGGAGGAGCAGACATTGATCCTAACCACTGAGCAATCTCTTCATGCCTATTGCTGAGCATCAGTAAAGGTTTTTAAGCTACTGCAAATCAAATTTAACAATACTAGTTAAGTTTTAGAGGGACATGGTTTGAAGGTAGAATCCCCTGAAAATCAAGGTTAGTTTTCAGGGGAGATGCTTTAAAAACATCCTTAGAGCAATCTAAGGCTTGCTTTGGAAAATTGATTACCTACAGATATAAAATACCTGATGCTTAGTGGTTCTGAGAAGCAAGAACACCCCTGTTCACTTAGCGGGAAGCCCTAATGGAAGGCGTATCCTTGTCAATCCAGGCACCCATCCAAGTCACCTAACAACCAGCTGTGTGGTGAGTCTTGACTTCTGAGTTTCCTGAGCTTAATCACAGGTAGAAAATGGCCAAGACCCCACCTCATTCATCAGCTTGGCAACTAGAACTAAGGACTAAGAGATAATGTTCTCAAAGCCTCTTCATGGGCACCCAGAATGTTCTTAAACAGGATCAACACTGTGTTTGTTATAATAATACCTAAGCCCGCAATCCCTCCTTGTTAAAAAAACGAGAAAGTCAGATCAAAAGGATCATCGTCTAGACTTACTTCAGCTCTAGGTAGAGGCTGTATTAAGATCACACTGACCTTCCCCTGAATACAACAGTCAGGTGTGAACCGGTTTTGTTCATAAGCTTCTCACTTGTAGGAAACCGAAATCCTACAAATGGATATCAGAAATATCATAGTGTTCATTTGTTCGTTGTAGTGCCACATTTCCAGGGCTCCTTTTGAGTCACATATTTGAGTACCATCCTCCAAAGAGCAGATTGAATACAGACCCAAGCAGCCCTCCACCATCAGCGTGAGTTTCCTTGGCAATGAGCTTGCTCAACTCCCGGGGTGTTGCTGGGGAAAGACAGGGCAGGCAAATTGTAAACAGGTTCTGGAGAGCCTCCCTGTAGATCTAGCCATACATCAGGCTGATAAATAAGACTCCGGCAGAGTGGAATTTCAACCAAACAATTTTGTGTACAAAGAGAAAGGTTATCCCTCCTCCTGGGATGGGGAGAACTGGACTGCTTGCATCAGGAGCCGCAGAGCTCTATAAACTTCAACAGCACATCTCTGCTCCCCTAGCTCACTAATGAAACCGAAAGTATAGTTGTCCTTTAAATGTTTGTGCCTGGAGTTATGACCTGTTTCAAATGACAGGGAACTGGAGACAACATTTTAATGGTTATGAATGCATTTAGAAAGAAGTCTGGGTGTCTAATGAGAGTGAAGAAGGCACTGCAATTGAGGAACAATTTACTACCAAGAAATCAATTTGAAAATTCTATACAAGATTATCACCCATTAAATTGTCTTTCTTCAAAACTGCGGGCCCTAAAATGGTACTTCTGGACAAAGAATTTTACAAACAATAAATGCTAATTAAGTAATCTATTCAAATGGTTGATTGAAAGAATAAAAAAGTATCCCCTGGGGGGGAAAACCCCTTCAGCTGTTTCTACTTCAGGCCCTCTTTTCTTAAGAAACTGGTGGGTATCAGGCAACAGGCTGGAACACTTCAATTGTCTACCATCTTTGTACTTCATAGAGACAGTGCAGTGTGAATGGAAGAAGACATACACACACACACAACCACACACATGTACCTGTACATATACACATAAGCTAACATCCTACCACACACAATGCATTCTTACCTATGAACATACAATCTAACACATTCTATCACATACATTCTAACACACACATATGCACATTCTAACACACACATATGCACATTCTAACACACACATATGCACATTCTAACACACACACATACGGATACACATTCTAGCACATAAACTTAACACACACATGCGCACGCACACGCACACACACACATGCACACACACATTCTACCACACAAAATCACACTTAAAGATTCTGTTCAGATGGAACAAGTGTCAGTGGGTGGAATTCTTTGCTGCAATCGTCAATGCAGAAGAGAACGCTGGTGAATCCAGAGGACCCTAAGAGAACACACACATGGATGTAGACACAACCCTAACACTAAGGAGTGCATGTGTGTGTGTGGCTAAAGTTATTTAAGACTCTTGCTTTGCAAAGTAGAGTAACAATTTTACACTCCAAAAAGATAATAAGAGAGTGTAGTTCATACATAAGAACCACACTTTCTCCAAGGAAGCCAGTACATTTTTTAATCAAGAAGAATATAAGGAAGGGTAAGGTTAGCCAGTGACTAAAACACAGAACATAAGGTGTCAGAAGAGAAGCTTAATTACTTTCTGTTCCCGTAGCCTGGGTTCCTTGTATCATCAGGTCTTTCAGCAGGTGCTAGTTCCTAGAAGAGCAAGAGGCCCTGGTGACTCTGGAGCCTGGAATGCAGTCAAGCCTGGACCCTGCTCCCAACTCAGAGATGGGGATGTGGTTACATCACTCTACAGAAGACAGTTCCCATCCAGAGAGCATCATGGGAATGAGAATAGGAATACCACTCACAGTCCCATGGGGCATCAGCAGTGAAAATTCTCCCGGGGGGTTAGAACACAGTCCCCATGTGATTTTCTTTCCTGGTCTCTAGGACTCCAAGGGATCTGTTGTTCTGAGCCGGTGACCTGGTATACCACCTTTGTCTTTTATTGATTTTGCAGTGAGACAAAGGGTTTGAAGTCAATTTGTGCCATTTGTGTGGCGTGGACATCTTTCTAGGCTAATTACAGGCTTCTTTAATATGTGGCCTTTTATATGAACACAGACAAAAATGATCTGAACGTGAACACTGCTTTAGTATCATGTGAAATTAAACCCGAAGGGCATTATGTCCTCATAAAGCATAATGACTGCTTGAGTTCTACCTCACGTTGTCTCAGAGGAATGCTCACCAGCAGGTAATAAACAGACCTGGAAAAAATGTCACTGGCCACATTACGCATCCCATAGCTGGCACGAGGAGGGAAATTTGATGTACGGCTTAGCAGAACAGGAGCAGCTGTTGGTGCCTCTGAAATGTTGTGTGCCCCACACACAGAAAGGGAAGGGAAGAGTGAGCTTTCTCATAAACAGCAGTTTGTATAAGACATAGATGTGCATGGAAGGCAACACCGTCTTAATAAGGATCTGAGGGAGGCATGTGGTTCTTTCACCATCATCACCATCATCATCATCACCATCATCACCATCATCATCACCATCATCATCACCACCACCACCATCATCATCACCATCATCATCATCATCACCATCATCATCATCAATTTTCTATTCCTTTTTTCTAAGCATAGTACATATCTGACCTATTAAATAAACTAATGGGCTAGGGTCCACTAATAATAAAGTAAAGTAAAAGCATCAACAAAAGATGCTAAGTCCCCGAGAATAACAGCCAGAGCAGCAGCTGCCCTGCATCTACAGATGTGAAAATGTATTTCCTGGGTGTCTTTTGAAACCTCAGGGTTTTACTTGCCATTATGTCCGGGTGACTCATACCTCAAATACATGCAGGGTCTAGAAATTGGTCCTTGTTTGAATAGTCTCTTTGGAGAAAATGATTAACCTTGCCTAGACGATAAAATATCAAGGTGAACTAGACACAGTCTGGTCTAGAGAGATGGGAACTGGTTGCCTGACCAGACACAAGAAGACATCTGCCATATTTCTCTGGAAAGTGACCTTTAAACCCATAGCCCCCTGTTCAGGTACCTTGGGGATCCAATTAGAAATTGCCAGCCTGACTCCCCCAGCCTTGTGGCTAAAGGTGCAATGGGTCATTCTGGGGGACTTGGTTTCCATCTCTCCTCCTGGGTCACCTGGGTGAACATGGCACACTGTTTTCATCCAGTGTTAAACATTTAGCGCCGTGACCTCAGGGACGCTTTCTATGCACAGGAGGGAAAGGTGCCGAAAGTGAATCAGTGATGTTTTATGAATCAGGTCTGGGAAAAGGTGAGTGTGTCTCCCACCACAGGCAGTGCAATCTATCAGCTAGTCTTTCCTTTAAAAAGAAAGGTAAAAGTAAGCAATAAATCAACATGGAGGACTGGTGGGTCCTCTGCTGCGTCAAGCTGTCTTGGGATGCAATTTTAAATGACTTTATCGTGACCTTGCCTACTTGTAATTTCAATGCTTGGGAAAAAAAAACCTTCCTGCACGGAAAAAATATCCTGCTTCTTTTAGATGGCTACATGAAGCGATTATGTGTCTGTCTGGTGACTCTCCTCCCTTGTAAATGGGTAGGCTCAGGATGTGCATTTGGGGATTCTGGTCATAAAGAGTAGTGAAAGCCATCTGGGCCAGGAATATGTATTCTGAGAACATATGTCTCAGTTAACACCAGGCCTCAGACATGGATGAGCCTGGTGGCTTTGGTGCCATTAAGAGAAAATGCCGAGTGTTGCCAGGATTGTTCCAAGTGCCAGGAGAAAGGTACCCTGGTGACTTTCGAAGTCATTAAAGCAACAATGCTGGTGGCAGATGCTAAGTGACATTTTGTGGTGCAGACTGTATGAGTGGCAGCTGTGTGGCCAAGAGAATTAGGACGGAGAAAAGTGGGCATTCTTGCGTGCTTTGCTGTGGCTTACAGATTTCTGGGAGCTGGATCGCATTTACCTTTGTACACTGCGAACTTCGAACGTTCTTGACTCCAGGTGACACTGGGCTGTGAGTGGAGACAAAGTTCTTATTTGTATTGAGAACTGAGGTGTAGACAGAGAGTAAAGGGATGTTGTAGGCTTGGGGAGCAGACCGGAGTTCGAATCTCTGTCCTGTGACTTAGGATACTCAAGCGTTGGTCATGTGACTGAACCTCAGCTGCTTCAACCACACAATGGGGTTAACGGTTCTCTCCAGAGGGATGGCTGAGAATGAGTATGATGACAGTGTCCCTTGCTTGTCACCTGACTGAAGGTCCACAACAACCCTTAGAACTCCTTTCAAAAACAACAAAAAACAAAAAACAAAAAAAAAAAAACAAAAAACAAAACAAAAAAAAAAGCAAACAAACCTCTTTGAGGTTTATCCTTGCTTTGTGTCTTTACAGACTAATAGCATCTTTCTAACCTTCCAGTGCTGCTATGTCCATACCTCACTGGTTTTATTTCCTTAATCTCCAACCTAGTGTGTTTTAATGGAGGAAAATGTCTTGTCCTGCCCAGTGTGACAGTCACTAGCAGCAGTTGGCTATTGGCGTGTGAAAGGTGGCTCCTCTGACTAGAAACTGGAGTTCCAATTGTACTGAATTTTAACCAAGTTAAATGTAACTAGCTTCATGGGATACGAAGCTTCTATACGAGATAAGCATGTCAAGCCTGAACACTGATGAAGAAGGACCGTGGGCTCAGCTAGTAGACCCAGCGCAGGTGATTAAATTATTCAGAGACTCTCTCACCATCCAGCCAGCTGCATTCCTTTAGGTGGATTGACTGATGTGGTCCTGCTCACAGTCTCTGCAGGAGCTCGCTAGGCCAGAACTACGTTCTGTGACCTTGAACATGTTTCCGCATTTTCTGAACCTGTGTTCTCATCCATAAAGTGGGGTGAATGCCCTGGATCTCATTTTAAAGTTTAATGCAACAAGAGACGCCCAAAGCATTGGCACCGATAAGATCAGGAGAGACCATTCAAGAGGACCCGACTAGATTGTATTATGCTTAGTTTTGTGGTAGTGGTTATGGTACAAGCCATTTATTATGTTGCTTGTGCTTTTTGATTGGCAGACGTACCATCTAGAATATTATGCTTTAAGAAATGTCCCCTCTAGTCCCAAAAGGTAGAACTTGATTTGGGATCGCCTTTTTATCTATTCTAACCCTAGTCCACTTCATAGCTTAGGGATTGTATTCAAAGGTCCAAATGTTTGAGTTGGGTTCAGTTTTAAAATTTGGATTATATTCAGAGAGCACGTATGAGTCTGTCTGTCCATCTATGCGTGTGTTTATGTAAGTACTGAATTTTATATTTGCAAATAACGCAAATCACATGCTTCTGTGCTTTATTGATTTGCCTCAGCTGTTAAAATGCCCTAATAAATCTAGTTGCTACCCAAGGACCAGCTATAAAAATAAAGCCTAGCTTAAATTAAAGGTGAAGCTATTAACATTTGTCCCGCAGCCTGTAAGACTCTAATGAGCTCCTTTCTGGCATTCATGAACTTGAACCTGAAATGGGGCTGCAAAACCCAGTGGGGTTTCCCTTGTTCTGTTGTTCACTGAAAGCTTTACCTGGGAATGACTTGATCTAAATTGCTCCATCGCAGCTTTTAGATGAGGTCAGAGCAGGAGATGGGTATAAAATCAACCCTTCAATATAAGCGAGGATTATTTTGTACAATACAAAAGAATATGGATTGGTGATGGTAAGCACTGTGGCTCCATGGGAAGGCTACATTGCTGTCTCTGGTTGGCATTTGGGGGTTGTTCTTTGATGTGGTGACCACATAGGAGTGTCAGTGAAACACCCCCTCCTGGTAGTGACAACCAAAAAACGTCTCTGGCATTTTTGCAAAATGCCACTCATGGCTGGTGAGAGCCCCACTAGGTGAGGGCTTGGTCCAATTTTCACTTTGCTACTTTCCAGCAGTGTGACCTTGAACAAGGGTTTGACCTCTCCAAACCTTAATTTCCTCCTGTGTAAAAACAATAGAGATAACTGCACTTCTAAAGCAGAGGGTTTCTATGAGAATTAAATTACATAATGTGAATTAGGCACTTAGTACAATGCCTGGCAACTAGTCTTCACTAAACGGTAGTTACTGTTATCATTAACTACTTGGACTTTCTAAACTGTTCCAATCACACAAGCTACAAACTCTAGCTGTTTCTCTGCAGGAGGCCAATTATTAGGCACTTAATCCCAACAGAGTAAACAGAGAAGAAGTGGCCAGGGAATCTTTCCCAGAGCGTCCTTCTGGAGAGGCATTGCTGCTCCTGCCTCTGAATGAGCAGAACTTCTTCTAGGATTGCGCTTCTATGTTTGACCTCCAAACCTTGATGCAATGTGCCTCTGCATTCCTAAGAAGGAGCATGGCCAAATGCCGAACCAGATCCTTGGCAACAAGGAAAAGGAAACAAAGAGAAAGCAAATACCAAAAGAAACCAAACCAAAAAAAAAAAAAAAAAAAAAAAAAAAAAAAAAAAAAAAGATGCAGGTCCCAGAAACACTTGCACAGCCTGGGTCTCAAATTCGTTCCTAAGCTATGTCTTCTGTTATGTTTTCATTGGTAGCTTCTCAGAGAAGTCCTTACATGTTGTGTGTGTGCATCTTTCTGTCTGCAGAATTTTAACAGGTCACAGCTTGGAGAGAGCAGGGACTGCTCTGCTCACTGCCAAGTTCCTAGTTGGCAGGGCAGTACCTGCCTCTGAAAAGGACTCACATGGATTCCTTGATGATCTCATTTTTCTCTGCATAGCATTAGTTTTCTCAGTACCCTGAGCACACTTCCAGCAGAGGTGAGAGCTGCTCAGCTGTCTCACCTACTCCCCTGCAGTCTTCCAGGGGGAGCTTCAAGGCAGGTATGCTTTCTCAATTGTTTCTGACAACAAAACAAGCCAGCCAGGACTGGCCTGGCCTTGTTAGTGTGATTTGGCGACAAGCTGGTCCCAGCTCAAACACTTGCTTAGGTACCTGCCCTCTGATAAATTAATACAACTCTTTGAATGGCTGCTTAGATGTTCCTTTGCCAGTATGTGGTAACTTCCTGCCTGTTATAATTTGCACCAAAGCCTCATTTTTATTTAAGTGCCCAAAGGACAGAGGAGCCAATCACAGCTGTGTTAGTTACTTTTATGTTACTAAGATAACCAAGTACCTGTTCAAAAGAAGGGAGAAAGTATTCATTTGGGCTCATGTTTTCAGAGGAGTCAGTCAATAGCCATTTGGCCCTTGCTTTGATCTTGAGCAGAGAGCATCTGGCAGCAGGAACACGTGGCTAAAGATAACTTTTCCTATGCTGTGGGGCCAGGAAGGAAAGGGCAAGACAGGAAGCAGGCAGAGATAACATACGTCCAAAGACAACATCCCCAGTGGCCTACTTTTCCACCTTGGTCCTATCTCCTAAGTTTCTAGAACTTTCCCAAATAATGCCAGTACCCAGGTATTAAGCATGAACCTATTCATATTGGGAAAAAAAAAGAAAACATTGCATATTCAAATGAAAGCAACAGCTGGAATGAGCAAATGGTTTGGAATTCCTGAATGTAGATGCTGCCATTGTGCCGGCTACCTTCAGGGGACATGTTACTATGGTGCCTACCTGCTACACTCAATTTCAGGTTGATTGTGGATATCCTACAAGCTTATAGCCAGGGCCTGATAAGTAAATGATATTGCTCCAGAAGACTAAGGCATTTCATTGCTTTCAGCCCACCACAGCCTGCAGTCGCTCATCTTTGTTAACAGCCCCAGGGTATTCATATCTAGGACCCAGGTTTAAAGTAGCTCTTTGCAGAAAGGAAAACTCAAAGGGCAGCTTTCAGATTGGTTCAAGTTGCCGCCCAAATGATTTAAAAACTAAACCAGTTACCAACATTTGAAGGCTAGTATATGTTGCACTAACTTCTAGCTTCTTTCAAGGAATTATTAGCTCTGATTATATTGAACCTAGATTTCAACCCATCACATGGCTGAAGCTTCCTTCTGGAAGCTTCTGGCTTCAGAGCTCTTACTAAACACACTATAGAAAAACATGCACGTCTATATCTTGTGTTGTCTCATTTCATTTTGACCTACAATCTAGTGAGAAGATTTCAATTGGTATTTTAACATTGAGAATGAGTAACTTAGGCCTGGCAAAGTTCAATGGCTTGTCAGCAGCACACGCGTGGAAAGCAGTAGACTTGGGATTCAAACTTGGGTCTACCTGGTCCCAGAAGCCATTTTCTTCCCTGATAATGAATTGCCTCTGTTGGGGAGCAACTTTAAAGCTTCATGGTCATCTGCATAGACACTCCAACATAAAGATATTCTCTATTTAGAGTAATGTTGCGGTTAATACACCTGACAACCAGCTCTATATAGCACTGACTGAAATTCTGATGTGGTCAATCCAGTTTGTGTTCAGTGAATCAAGACCACTCCCAGTATCCAGCAGAGTGTCACTTTCTATTTAAATCAAGGGACTCTTCTCAATTGATGGAGGAACTTTCACTAGACAGAGACACTGAATGGGATGTCTTCCTGCAAATGAGAAAGTAGAGGTTGAGGGGCACCTGAATTCTCCAGCATCCTACAAGTCTGTCATCTTGGCTAGCCCTTTCCCACCTGCCCTGTAGGTTTGTGGGAGGAATGCTCACTTAGTTCAGTATTATTGCAACGAAAGAAAAGAACTAAGGATATATACTACCATACATACCAGGAAGGCTTTCCCTTTGCCTCCTTCCTATAAACTCTCCAGAGGACAGAGGACCAGAATCCTTCTTTCCTTAAGTCTCCACCCAAGTGGGTCTTTCTTTGAGACCTGTATACATACATACATACATACATACATACATACATACATGTGTATTATATATATATACATATACATGTCATATATACATATACAAATAGGTGTATATATATATGTATATATATGAAGTGATTTTCCTCCTCCCTGCTCCTTATCAGCAAGCTAACTCCTATCCACTGGCTTTGCTCACCAGGTGACCATATATAGAAATGCCTCCCCCAGCTTCTTATACTCACACACCACTACCAAGTATCACAAAGACCTGCTGGGTCCCCGAATTCTCTTAGCACCTTCCACTCCTACCACTCTGTATTAATCCAGGCCTGTACAAGCCACTGAGGATTGTCTGAGCTCACTGCTAAAGGTCCAGATCAGATTCATTGCCTACAGACCTAGGATGCTCAGAAAAGATTTCCAGAGGGATTTCAAGAGCGAAAGGAGTGGCCCTTCCTGTGTTAAACAGACACATAGCATCACATCTGAAACCAGGGTTCCTAGATGGCCTCCTGGAAACTTGATGGTATGTATCTCTAAGAGCAATGGAAATGCAGAACTTCCCACTTATCTCAAGCCAAGTTAAGACTTCTCCCTTCAGAGAGTAGCCTGCCTTGAGTGACTGGCAGCCTCTTGCTATATAATTACACAGTAGGTGAGACCATGTGTTGTGGGCTACAAGCTTTAAACCCTGCTGTGCCATTTGCTGTGGTAGGAGCTTGGCAGAGTCCCCACTTCTCTGAGAAGGGGTCACTGTGGTTGTGAGGATGTGGGCAGCACCCACAGCCTTCAGTGAAAACATGCTTAGTGATGCTGACTCCTTCTGTGCTGTCTCCAGGGGAAGCCCTCCTTTCGAGTTAAAATGACAACCAGAGCATGGGGGTTATGCTAGCCTACAGTTCTGGTGCTTTCATAGTTGTGAGTTCCCAATACAGTATTTGGCACATAATGGAAGCTTCATGGAGCTAAAAAACAAACAAACAAACAAAAAAAGTAAAAAAGATGGCAAGGAGGGAGAAAGAAAAATGAGTTGTGGGATTAATATTGGAGCCCTTGATAGAAAAAAAAATGTGAGAATCTCATGATCTTAGTGAAGGGAGACTACAAAATTAAAAGGCAATACCAGTTAGTCATGATCAGGGCACAGGCTTGCTAGCATTCTCACATTGGCACAATCACTGCAGAGTCAGATATTCAGATTCCAACCTGTGATTCCTCTGGCATTGAAAGATGGGCCACATGGGCATTCTGGTACCTCCCTCAATGCAGTGTGCACCTAAGGTAGCATGGTGTACACCACTTGTATTCCAAGTCCTAGAGCAAGAAACTGTCCCTAAACTTCTGTGTAGAAGAGTGTGCCTTCTCCCCCCCCCCCCAAAAGGTGAAAGTAAACATGGCAGCCACACCATATTACAATAGCCAAGGAGGTCTGGCTCCATGTAGTCCAGAGACCACACGACACTACCTGCTAAGTGTCTCTGAAGATTGCTTCTCAAAATGATGAATATAAAAAAAGTCTTTTCTTGATGCTGTATCTTCCTCTCCAGTATCTCCATGAACAACTTACCTATTTCTAACCTTACCCCATTTTTTTTTACTTATTTATTTGGGGAGGAAGGGGACATGTGCCACAGCACACATGTGAAGGTCAGAGAACACATGTGTGGAGTCGGGACTCTCCTTTTACTATGGGGGTCCCAGGGATTGAACTCTGGTCATGGGGGTTGGCAGCAAGCCCCTTTATACCCTGAGCCATTTAACTAGCCTACCCAAACTATTTTTCTAAAGTTATTCTATTCTTACCATCTTTACTATTCTGTTCACCAACCTGCTACCATTTCTCACTTAGATGATAGTGACAGACTCATTGCTGGTCATCTGGTTCACCTTTGCCTGTCTGGTTCATTTTCCACAGCATAACCAGAAAGGTCATTTTACAGGGCAAATATAGCACCCTCCTATTCTGCATGTCTCCCCCTACTAACACTACTTAAAGCTCTTGATGTCATCCTCTTGTCTTGCTTGCTTTCTGATTGATTGATTGATTGACTGATTGATTGATTCATCCATGTCCTTTGGGACAAACATTACTGTTCACACAAAACTCTTCTTAACTCTGTGCTCCAACCTCCCTTACCTTCTGCTAGCTGCTACAGAATCCAAAGCCTCTGCTCCCTGGAGCAGGGCTCACAGAGTTTCTCTGTCCGGAGGATCCTCTTCTTCCCTCATCAAGCAACGCCCACTTCCCTCCTGTGAGCAGCTGTCACTCTTCATGTTCCCAGTATAACTCACGTTCATTGTTATTGTCTCACAGGACTCCATTTTCCTTGTCATAACACTTAGCAGAGTCCACAGTCACATACTGGGCAGGACCAAGACTGTGTGGCATGTTGGAAGCATTCCAAGATGGGATGCAGCAGTAGACAAATGGCTAATCAACTATTGGCTGGCTTTTGTTTGTTGCTTTATTGCAATTCAATTCCAGATCACGTTCTGTCTGAATTTCAGTAATAAGAGGAAATATTCCTATTTTTTTATTCTCAAGATTCTCTTTGGTCACTGCCTCCCAAAGCCCCCCTGACTTGATGCTTTGAGACACAGTAGGTATCAACATTTACATACTGAGTCAGAATGGTTTATTCTATCAGTTCGCTCATCAAAGACATATAAGACTGCTAGTCAGTTTCCCTTTGGTAGCAGTGGATCAAGAAGACAATACTTTTAACATAATTACAGCCAAGGGCCAAGAAACTTGAGATGTAAGCCTGCTTCCTCCATGTATGGCTTTCAGA
The DNA here is from genome assembly GCF_011762505.2 of Arvicanthis niloticus. Taxonomy (NCBI): domain Eukaryota; kingdom Metazoa; phylum Chordata; class Mammalia; order Rodentia; family Muridae; genus Arvicanthis; species Arvicanthis niloticus. The sequence goes on along the minus strand of NC_047663.1, from coordinate 85,296,134 downwards.
AGCTGCGAGGAGTTTCAGAAGACCTGTTTAACCTACAGAGTCCTTCATACCAGGCCTCCCACCAGCCCCGTTTCTCTGGACATTTGCCACTTCTCTCAGTCCTGCCCAAACCACCAAGTTCATACGGAAGGAAGCTCTCTCCATTTTTCATCAGTGCAAAAGGCATCCCTCTGGACTTGCTGCATCCTTTTCCAGTTAGCCACTCAAACTTGTCCCCGTTCTTCAATCTCAGCAGAGCTTTCCCATCCATCAGGCAGAGTGGGAAGAGGCTACATGTAAGCAAGCTTGGGGACCCATCAGAGGACATGACACACACACACACACACACACACACACACACACACACACACACACACAGTGAAAGGTGTTTCTGATGCCCAATAAAGTATTTGGCACATAATGGAAGCTTCATGGAGAAAAAAAAAAAGTAAAAAAAGATGGCAAGGAGAAAGAGAAAAATGAGCTGTGGGACCCTTGATAGAAAAAAAAAATGAGAATCTCATGATCTTAGTGAAGGGAGACCACAAAAGTAAAAGGCAATACCAGTTAGTACATGATCAGGGTGCAGGCTTGCTAGCATTAATTAAGTAGGACTCCAAGAATCCATTTTCCTCCTATGAAATATCCAAGGCAAAGAGAGTGTAAAAAAACATCATCACCACCAACAAAAACATTATCAAATAGAGGCAGATAGACTGACAGACACTGCTGTCTGAACACCGGGGAATACACATTCACCAGGCGGCCTTTGTGCACCTCTAAGGAGTCGGAAGAGACATTGTAAGCCTCACCTCTGACAGCAATAATCATCCTCCAACAAAATGTGCAATGCGGACAGCTCCATTTCCAGGACACTAATATCAAACAAAGCAATGCAGCACCAAGGGGCTTCCTGGGGCTGCTCCAAAGCTCTCCCCAAGCAGCTCTGCACAGCCCGAGACAAAAATTCATATTCTCTAAGACTGATCTTTTGACCTTGCTGTGCTCAGATCCACTTGAGGACAGCGAGGGGAAATGCTGAGGCTTGTTTCTTACTTGCAGTCATCTCTCCGCTCTATCTGCTTTGGTGCTGATGGGGTTTGGGGATTCTAAGTTACTGATGAGTAGTAGCCTGGCTTGTGGTTACGGGATTGTCAGGGGTCTGCCTCTCTACTCCCCGCCTGTCCCTGCCAAGTGAAAGAGATGACTCCCTCGGGATTCAATACTCTGGCTCTGCAGAAGTAGCCATACTGTTGTTTCAAGAAAAGAGTAAGCTGTGGCTCAATTGACTTAATGTCACCATCACCATCATACTAATATTCTGAGATGTTGCTAAATGCCTAGCACCATGAATCTTCTAACCCACATATCAGCCTCTTGGGATAAAGGCCTCTTCACTTGTCATTAAGAATTACATGTTGTAGTAAACCGAGGCTCGGAGAACACACAGAATTCACTTTAGACCAGGTTTGAACCCAGTCCTACTTCCAGTTCACAGATCTAGCTCTAAAATTCCAGGTGCTTTTGTTGAAACCACTAGTCTAACACTGCTTCTCCCCTCTGTCCTCATGGTTACTCGTTCATGTTTTGCATTGGGGAACCATAGCCTGTCATCCAGAACCGTGGCTACCTGCTTGATCGATAAAGTTTTATTGAAACACTCTGTGTTCATTCATTGACACATTGTCCTTGGCTTTCATGCAACCATGACAGTTCAGACAGAGAGCACAGGGCCTACAAAACTACAAATGTTTACTATCTCAACCCCTGAAAGAAAAAAGCTTGCTGAGTTTTAATGGAGTAGATAAGACTGAAACTCAAGGCTGAAAGTTTAATTTTTGTTGTCTCATTTTGCTCAGTGTGTGTGTGTGTGTGTGTGTGTGTGTGTGTGTGCGCCATGTGTTAGGAACTCATATCAATCCCATTTTACAAATAAGAAAACTGAGTCTTCAAAAATTGTAATAGGTTGGCCAAGGCCACAGACCTAGTAAATGACAGCTACAGGTCAAACTAGGCCCCCAAAACTGCTCCTAAGCACATGGCATTTCTGTCTGCCATGCGCCTGGCAGCACATAGGCACTGGGCACATAATGCTGAGTGAGGAATAGCTCTGTTTGTGGGGAGAACTGAGAGGGAGGTGATACCAGACCAGTTAGTATGTGCCTGGGTATAGCAGAGCGAGGGTAGGCCTGTGGGAGCCCTGGGGTCACACTTGTCCAGGAAGTCTCAAATAGTAGCAGACCTGCAACAGATGCTGCCAGCAGCAAGGACTCATGGGAGAAGCAACATATGGGAAGGAAGACAGGAGGTAACGCCATCACTTCTCACTGGAGACTGCTTCTACAACTGTACTGTGGACCTCGGTATGTTTCATTATGAATATAATAATTTTTAAAGTAATGTAGAAGAAGCTTTAGGCAGCCTTTTCCTTGGCCTCTAAGGGGACCTCTCTGTAGTGAATGGTTTTTGTCAAAGATGTAAATCCACACTCAGGGGTGGAAGACATGTTCCTCTCTCCCTTAGGCTGGGAGAACAAAAGAGGTGAGAGGAAAAATACATCTCTGTGCTCCTCAACAATACCATGAGCATCCTCCCATGGCCCTGCCTTCCAAAGAAAGGCTTGCAAAAATGGGACTCTCCCTGCCATGGGCTGGTGTTGGATCATCACTGGGAGATGTTTTGGCTTTTGCTAGAATTCCACTTGACCTCTGAGGCCCTCAGCCTTCAGGCTGTGGTTTTCTGGAGATATCACAGGGTGACCTTCCTTCTCTTTCCTGGTCATCTTCCCTTTGCTAGCACCTGAGTGAAAGAACTCACATCCCTTCATTTTACTGTCACTCTGGTCCTTCCTCAGATCTACTCAAAACTCCTTCTCTCAGAGTTTGGGCTTGAAATCTTAGATCTATGAAAATGTTCGTCATCAGTATACTTAGGACGATAGCTCTCAGACCTCAAGGTCACAAAAGAAGGCTGTTCTTCCTTACTGTAGAATACCCTTCCCAGAACTGAGGTGTGATAAGGATGTTTCCCCCCTCGCTTGCCTCACGAGGTGGTCAGAACACATTTCATGTCTCTTTCCAACTTCACTGCTTACTTCCTATCTCCAGCCATATACTAATCATTTTGGGTTTTAATTTGTATTTTCTTCTAAGTGATCTTACACGTCCACTTCTGTGTCATCAGTGTCCACACCCTCTGTGTCCTTTACAGACGGGAAGAGAACCCTTGGTTGCTTGTCTCCCACCCATTCTGAAGACAATGCCACCAAGAGTAATGAAAATAGCCACCAAAATATATTAAGTGCTTCTGACTTGGTGGGTACTTTTCTAATGGCTTTGTGGTGTGACCCCTTGTTTAAAGCTCTCTGGTGAGTGCTGAGGAAATAGTCATAGCTACGTATCAAGATGGGAAAATTAAAGCACAGGAGGTTAAGTAAATGTAATTCACTCTTCAAAAATGTACGTAGAAATCAGCAGGGCCAGCGTTGAATCCTAGGTACTCGGTGCTCAGAACAAAGATTTCTGTCCTTTGGGCCTCTCCACCTAAACCCTTAGACCTCTGCTGTACTTTAGGGGTTCTTAGTAGTTCAGATAAAGCAAGCTGTTCACAGCAGATCTGGACACAAGAGAGTCTGGACCTCCCTCTTGGGAAGGCTGCTTTGAGCTTCTGGAGTCACTTATCATTGATGTACTGCCCAGTAGCAATGGTGTCTGGCTTCCCCACCATCTGTCCAAAGTGCTGGGATCGCCAGCCAATTTCTGTGTCCCTAGGTAGTCCGTAGGCTCAGAGCAGCTCCGGGAAACAGAGAGGCCACCCCCAGCCAACAGCCTAGCCGGAACAGTGGCAGGTAGCCACCACCTGGCTCAATACAGAATCACTCATCTTAAAGTCCCTACGGAGGCAACACAAGTAGGGTGGGGGTGGGAGGAAATGAGGGACAATTCCTAGGCCAGAAGATAGGAAGGAAGGAGTTAGAGGTCCTCACAACCTCCTGTGTGCCAGACAAATGAAGAAGCTAGGCCAACAGATATGAGCAGACTTATCCTGAGCCACTCTGCATGGTGTGGTGTGAGCACAGGTCTTCCTCCTTAGGGACAAACCTCATCAAGTAAGTAGTCAGAGGTCGTCGCTCAAGGAGATGGGTTGCAAATAGAGTAATGGATGTAACTAGAGATAGAGGAAAGGAAAGGGCCTGCAGTTGCTAGCTAGGATGTTAAACTAGGGCTACAAAGAATGTAATACTATTGCCAAAGACACACACACACACACACACAGAGAGAGAGAGAGAGAGAGAGAGAGACAGACAGAGAGACAGAGAGACAGAGAGAGACAGACAGAGAGACAGAGAGAGAGAAGATCAAGACATACCAGCAGATTGATAACACACACACCAGTCAGGGTAGAAGGCAGTCAGGTGGGTCTGGATGGCTAGGAGCCAGGAACACCTACCTACCCTCAATCCTCAGATAGGTCACCAGCATGTAGCCTTTCTCCATCTCCTGTCCTTGGGGCTAAACTAGAATAGTGACAGTAGCCACTGCCTGGCTTGCTCTGCTTACATGACCTTCTTTTTGCAAGAAGACAGAGTGGGGAATGAGAGGTTTAAATATGAGGCTTTATAAAAACATGCGGTTTGACCCAAGCAGGACACCGTTGTTATTATGCAAACACCATGGTCCCATCATGCAAGAGATAAATAGAGGGGGCCTTGTCATCTGTGAGTCACATGAAAGACAAATGCAGCTTCTCTTCTGAACTAGCATAAAAAACATGTCCCACAGTGGAATGTTATTTCCCCTAGTCGAGAAGACTGCTGAGAGCCTGGCCCAGCACTGGTTCTCTGGAAGGGCAGAGAATGGGGCGTGGGGGTGGGGTGGAGATTGGGGTCATGCTGATAACAGATGGGGGTGCTGGTGACTGTGAGGGGCGATTAATGGGGTCAATACTGCTGACAGAACAAAACTTAATTATCTGGGGCTGGCAAGAATGCCCGGCGTGAAACTCTGAACTCTGTTAACTCTTAAGTGTAAGTTTAGACAGACAGATATACATTTGGTAATTAATCCCTGCTAGCGGCAGCAGGGAAGTAAGTAAGGGGTTAATTGTTAGAGTTCCTGTCTATATTGCCTTGGCCAGGTGAGAAGCTTGGACTCATTGACTCTTCGTGAGTGAGGAAGAAAAGAGAAGAAAAGAAAAAATATTCTATATAGGCAATATGCATAGACACACACACACACACATACACACACTCACACATTCATATACATACACACACTGGCCAGGTCCAAACACTTGTCTCATCCGCTTCACAAGTGTTCTTGAATACTTGTACCTACATATATACCTACACATGGCCAACAGACATATACATATATACATTTGGTGGATGGGCCATACATAGCCCCAGATGTCACACTTTATTCCTTCCCTTTGGCCCTCTTATACCTTCTTAGACAAAAGTTCTTTAGAACACTACCTCATAGATAAAATGTTACATAAAAGGGGGGTTGTAGAAGAATGTTGATAGTAGGTTCAAAGCAGTGTTTCATTATAAGTTCAAAGCCACAGTTTCACATGGCCTCGCTTTATCATAGAGCACACCTGTGGCTTCATCCTTGGATCTGACCTAGAATGAATATTTTTCCTTGATCACAAATTTTGTCACAAGCTTGTTTGTCTTTTTAGTGTAATTACAAGAGCCCATTGTATTCCTTATTATTCGGTCCTTATCTACTATTTTATGAAAAGTGGGTACATTCTATTCTTGATTCTAACTTTATTATATCCTTCTAGCAAAACAACTAAAACCATCTCTTAAAATGTTCTTCCTAGAATTATTTGAATCAAACCAGGAATTCTAGAACAGCATTAACTCATGAAAGTTCATCTTTATGTTGATCTGCAGGAAATCTCTCCAATAGGGCGGGCTAATGCCCAGGAATCATTAGACTGTGTAATACTGACAGGAAAATGGAATAGCAGTTGCAAAAAGCAATCCTGGGATGAAGCTTCTTGGGACCTTGCCTCTCAGAGCTCACCCATCATAGGCCATGCAATAAAATGGTGGGCCACCTCCAGGAGAGTCACCTGCTAGCCTTAACCTCTCCTAGATGGCTCCTGACAGAAGACTAGGAAGAAATGAGGGAGAGGCAGGGGGAGGGTCAAAAGAAGGGAGAGGTATTCTTGGTTCCTCAGGAACCATAAAGCTGGGAACACCCCATAGCAGCCCTCTCCTCTGAAGCATCATTTCATTACTGCTCTGACTGGTATTTGAGGTTACCCAAAGTTCTCAATACAGCCTTTCAGACTCAGGTCCAGCACGCACCAGTGAAATGAACAGCAGCCACTATGTTTAGCATCTGCTCTGTGGCACATGTGGTACTGACACACTATTGGCTCTCTCAGAAACAAAGTGTGGCTCTTTAATGACACCAGAACCCTGTGCTTCTGCCAGCTGCTGACTGCTCTGAGTTCTCTGTTCTTCTGAGATGAGCTCTGACCATAAATTCCCCCCTTCCTTTCTCTTGTGAAAATTCTGCAGTGTAGGCAGGGATCCAAAGGAGAGAAAATCATTGCAGTTCCTGGTAGCACTCTGCAGTACCACAGTGGATGGCACACTGCAGAATGCATGGCTGTCTGCTGTTTCTCTCCAGCATGTGTGCAGTGATTGTCAGGGGTAGGGGTCCCTGCAGAGCTCAGTACAGCCTTTCTGCTGATTCTTCGATGGGTACTCAGCTTCCTCCAGCTCCCAAGGAAGTCCCCAGATTTTGCAATTCTCATGCTCCTGTCAGACATTTTGGTCAAACTTTCCTCATCATCGGTGTTCTCAGCAGCAAAATGACACAGATGAGGCCTGGTTTCTAAGACTTTGAAGGAAGGCAAATATGAGCCTCCTTTGCATGCTTTGAGACCATCATCAAATCTATTAAGGAACAAGGGGTTTCAGGATTCAGTCCAAAGACTAAGGTTTTAATCAGGAGCATATGCCTATCAATATAGGAGCAAAGGTTCTTTTGGAATGAGAGATGTAATTTAGACAACATATAGGTGAGACTACTGAATACAAATAAGACTAATTAATAGGAAAACAGTCTTAGGTCTCAAGAAACCAAAGAAAATGACCCTGCAGTGTAGGAATGTTTCCAGCCTCCTTTAACACAACTGGACCCCGCCCACCATGGAAACATGAAGTGAAGTGTCTGCCCCTAAACACTGATCTTAGGATTAGTGATATAGTGATTCTGTAGCCTCTGAGGGAATATTTCAAGTAATTTAAGCCATTGCTTACTTTGGAGAAGAAAGAAGGAAAGTAGACACATCTGACAGCTACTCCTCCAAAGTTTCTGAATTCTTCTATTTGCCTGAGCGGGCAGCTCCCCCAATGTGTGGATACATAAAGAATAAATCAAAGTCAAATTAAAGATAAAGTGATAGAACCTAAGAAAACAGTAAGAAAGTATTTCCAGTCATGTGATGGGCATAACTGCATCTGGAAATACCAAGAAAGCTCCTGGGAGAAACTCTAAATACCACAGGAGCTCAATAATATTAAGACAGTGCTTCTTCATAGGTGAGAGGATGCTGGACCAATGGCTGCAGGTGGACCAATGCCTGTAAAGCTTTTCCCTTTGGGAGACCAAGGTAGAGGTGACCTTTTGGAAATACCAGCATGAGTAGGCAATGCCTCTTGCTGGGACACTGTGGGCCAGGGCAAAATTCCCATGAGGCTTATGTCCCAAGACCTACAAGGTGGGTGATCCCAAGAGATGCTAACTATCCTCCTCACTACCCTCACAACCCTGCATGCCCTTGACAAAGAATATCAGGAAGGATTAAGTACTAACCCTAAAACACTTATTAAAGATGCAGGAGGAAAGGGTGAGAAAAGAGGCTAGAAAGGGGAAAAGGAAGAAAGAAAAGGAGGAGAAGGAAGGGAGGGTGTGAAAAAAGGAGGTTGAGAGTTGGGACATAGAAAAATGAGGTGAGGAGAGGGGAGATGGTGGCACTGGTGAGAGAGATGAAGAACTGTCCAGTGGAGATGAATAGGGGATAGGGAGGAAGATAGAGTTCAAATAGAGAGAACAAGGAAAGAGGAAGACTTGGGCTGGATCTGTGGTGTTAGATGTCTTAACATGAACTGTGTTCATCCAGCTCACAGGCTCGTTACACTAGCCCCTGTACTGCTTCATGTGCCTGAAGCATTTTGTTAGTTTTTCAACATCTTGATGAAGGAGGAGAAGGAAGAGGGGGAAGAAGAGGAGGAGGAGAAAGATGAGGAGGAGGAGGAAGAGGAGGGAGAGGAGGAGAATAGGAGGAAGAGGAGGAAGAGGAGGAGGAGGAGGAGGAAGAGGAGGGAGAGGAGGAGAATAGGAGGAAGAGAAGGAGGAGGAGGAGGAAGAGGAGGAGGAAGAAGAAGATGAGGGAGAGGAAGAGAAGGAAAGGAGGAGGAGGAAGAGGAGGAAGAGGAGGAAGAGGAAGGAGAGGAGGAGAATAGGAGGAAGAGGAGGAGGAGGAAGAGGAGGAGGAGGAAGAAGATGATGGAGAGGAGGAGAAGGAAAGGAGGAGGAGGAAGAAGATGAGGGAGAGGAGGAGAAGGAAAGGAGGAGGAGGAAGAGGAGGAGGAGGAAGAGGAAGGAGAGGAGGAGAAGGAAAGGAGGAAGAGGAGGAGAGAGAGGAGGAGAAGGGGAAGGAGGAGGAGGATATTTTCTTCCCTGGTTTCTTTGACAAACACAGTTGGTGGCCTACAATGCTGGAAAAATAATGGCACCCATGACCTGTTCTCTAAGGCACAGGGAGCCAGTCTTCTCCCTCATTCTGGTTCCACAGGCTGATGGTGAGCCTGACTGTGACCCTGACAGAGGTCATGGCTCCACTGCTGTTCTCATGACTCCAGGGGAAGAGCAGGATGCCATAGCCTTGACATGCCTCATAAGCCTCTCCACCAGTGTTTCCTGAGCTCCTGTGACCTGTCAGGAGCCATACTGCCTAGTACACACATCGGTCACACTGCTGTAGATCAAGATATTTACATATAGAGGGGAACAGCTTAGAGACTCAGTTTGTGCATCTATAAAATGAAGAGGATTGTCTTGGGAGGTTTTAGGCATCTCAGAGCCTAGAGTGGGGTTCAGATTGACCCAGGGACCCAGAGATTCCCTGCTTTTCCCAGAACAGTTCTACTTCATTCTATTGCAGACATTGCAATACTACTTAAGCTTCCATTTGAAAAGATGATTCCACTACTAAGAGAGATTTGTGAATTAGTAAACACGATTCTCACAGGTTCTAAAATTTAAAGTTCTCCGTGACGTTACTAAGATTACACTAGCCATTGAAGCCTCTTGTCTATGAGAAATCATCCAACACTTAAGGAGATTCCTACAGTGAACAGGGCTAGTAGATATCAAATGAAATAAGAAACAAGCTAAGAAGAAAGTGTCCATTACATAGAGGGACTTTGGAGGTAGAAAGGGGTGGGAGAGCATCCTAAGTCTGACAACCTTGAAGTCAAAGCTTTGCATTATAGGGCCAGCCTTGGAAGATGAATGAGAGATCAGTTAGAATCAGGGACAAAGGCGAAAGGAGAGAGTGACCTAGGACTCTCTAGGCTTCTCTTAGGACTAGGAGAATCAGGATACAGAGAGCCTGGAAAGGGTGGTACACTGTGAGAGGGAAACAGGTGCATAGCAGAGCCAGGTGACTGTGGGACTTGAAGACCACAGGAAGAGCTTAGATTGCTCTTTAGTGCTGTGGGACATCATCTTGGAAGGGTTGTACAGAGGGGCTGCTGTGATCTGACGGTACTGTGTGATGAACACACGTGAGACAGAAGGAAGACAAAGAATAAAATGGACACTGATGGAACTGATTCTCAGGGTGGTGCAGATGTGAGAGGAAGGAGACATGAGGACAAGCAGCTGGAACTGTGTGGGAAAGTCTAATGTGGCAGAGAGGAAAATGAAAACAAGACTCTGTGATCAGTATGCACATAAACTAGGGTCTTTTGATATACAACACATACAGTTTTGGATCTTAACTTTACCTTCCAGAAACTAATTCTGCTTTCGGCATTGAGTTAGTTTTTGTTTTGTTTTCCTGAGCATTTGGGGGAGGAAATGCAGTTCTAAATAGACCCCAAATATGCATGTCTGTCTTTGAGAAGGCTTCTTGTGAAAGTTTCCAATCTGGTCAATCTCCAGTTTGGAAACACACACCAAAAAAGATGTAGACCATAGTATCAACTCTTTGATTTTAGGTGTATGTGCAGTAACACCTGCCAACAGATTTGACTAAGCAATTAAATGAACACAAATGGAAGGGAATACATGCTGAAGTCAAGGACCCAGAGGCCACTGATCAAGAGTGACTATGAAGAGCCTTCCAAAGACTCAGAGAGCTGTGCCTCAGACTTCAGAGACTGCGTTAGAACACATCTTTCTCCCTGCGAGGAAAACAAGACCAACGTATAAACATAGATAGTGTTTTACCAACTAAAAGAGACCTGAGGTCTTAAGGCTGATAGCAAGACCAAGTCCCACCCCTGTGACTTAGGATATATCATCTAATCTTCTCTAAATCAGAAACAAATGCTTGCCAGCTTTCTAGTGGGGATTACATGAGATTTGAAAATACTTTGTTATAAAGCATGGTGTACATGGTAAGGGAGATTGCTGACTCTAAGTACAGGAAGGGAAGGGAGAGGGCAAACATGTTAGTGAATAAAGCTGTCCGAAAGGAAAAAAAATGGGATGAAGAGCCTTCTGATCAAAACTTATCAATGGTTTCTTGGTATCTAAAATGGGGATTGGCAACCCATGGCTGTGTCTCCCATTCCACTACCTGTTTTGTGAATAAATGTGTAGTAAACAAAACCACAGACATTGTCTACAAACCACCTTCAGCCATCCCTCCCTAACAGATATGGATGGCTTAAACAGGACTCTGGGAGCAAAGTGAAAATGTCTACTATTTGGTCCTAAGCCCCAAATTTAAACCCCAATTAACAACAGTATTTCCTCATAGTTAAAGATACATGAAATGAGCCAGATCTTTCCTCCCAGTCAGCTACAATTCTGTGTCACGTTTGGTTTGGTACCGCTTTTCAGGAGCCCATTCCGTCCCTCAGTGACAACGTAGGATCTCATCTCCTGCTGCAGTAGGGATGTGGGCTTCTTCTTCTCCAGAGTCTACATCATGACCATTAGAGGGCACACCTCTAACAGGCCCCCAACTTTGACCAAGTTCAATCTGAGTCATATACTGGGTAAGCATAGTATATTAAAAAGACAGGTGTACTTCATTCATCCCAGAACTATTGATAATACCTCTCTGAGAGAGAAAGAAAAGTAAAACCAAATTTACTCCTTTTTTAAAAAAAAGATGTATTTATTTTATGTATGTGTGCTCTATTTGCATGTACACCCCTGTGTCAGAAGAGGGCATCAGATGCCATTACAGATGGTTGTGAGCCACCATGCGGTTGCTGGGAATTGAACTCAGGACCTCTGGAAGATCAGTCAGTGCTCTTAACTGCTGAGTCATCTCTCCAGCCCCCAAATTTACTCTTGATCAAATTAGCATGCAAATATCGATGCAGTGCTGACTATAGAACTTTGTACAATGGATGTCGGGGCATGCGCATGGAGTCGCAGCTGCTTTGAAGACTGAAGCAAGAAGTTGAGGGGAACTGGAGAAACGTAGAAAGATCTCATCTCTTAAATACATCTTTTCAAAATTTTCCCTATGGCACAGGAGGCAAGGCAAACTACATAATATGTGGTTAAATTCATTGGTTTGATGAAAGTTGGCTCAAGATCTGCCCTGTGCCAATGCAGGGGCAAAGATTCAGAGTAGACTATCAGGACATCTTGTTCTCAGGGAGCCTCTAGTCTGCTGAAGAGGCAGAGTGTCAGCAGAGAATTATACTACAAGGAAGCAAGGACACACCAAAGTGTGTGAAGCATGGAGGTGACAAGAAGACAGGTGTGGTTCCTGGGAAGACCACTTTAAGATGTTCTCTCCTGTCAGTGGAGGCAGAAGGCCCAAGACCCACTTATAACCATCTCACATCTTTATTTGCATTCTATCTAATGAGCTAGTGTTGACCTCCTGACCACCTTGGCTACCTCGTTCATGCATCATAATTCTGTGACGTTTTATATAAGCCAATTCACTGTTCCGGGCCAGGCCAATCATGAGTCAAAGCATATGCATTTAACCCTTCATAGTATCACCCACATGCACTCGAGAACAAAGAGCTGGAGAGGCAGAGGAAGCCTGGGGTATGGGGCCTCACAGAGGTGCCTTGGTGGCTCTGTCTGTCAGGCAGGTGGATGCTGACTGACTCTCTGAGGACCTCTAATATGGGTGAAAGGCATAGTTGGAATATAAACAGTCAGTTTATGTCCCATAAGTCAATAATCAGGGGAAAACTAGAAACTATTGCAAAGATCAGCTATGACTCTCAGCCTGCAGGCATGCGGCAAGCTGCTGGCTCTCTCTGGGGAGCGATTCTGGACTTTAGCCAGGTTATTAATTGAGCCCTAACCACCAAAGCCAAAGGAACTCCCCATCAATTAGTGGAGCTGAAAGCCCATGAGACTTAAGTCCTCTGGAGGACTTCGTCTTTTAGCCAGGTGAATGCCCCAGGAAAAAGGGCCCAGAGGGGGCTGGGGACACAAGAGTTGGAACACAAATATGTGTCTCGTTGAAAGAGACTGTTTCTTAAACTTCTCGGGCTTAATGAATCCAGTATCCGGTTTCAAGTTCTTGGTCTTTACCTCGACCAAAGTGTAGGACAGAAAACTTTAAATCTCCATGAGTCAAAAAAAAAAAAAAAAAAAAAAAAAAAAAAAAAAGCCAAATGTGGTTCTAAAGAGATGGCTCAGCTTTTAAGAGCACTTGCTCTTCTTGCAGGGGACTCAAGTTTGATTGCTAGCCAGCCCCTGGTTTGACTTGCTCACAGTTGCTTGTAACTCTAGCCCTATAGGATCTGATACTCTTCTGGATTTCACACACAACACACTCACATGAATACCCTCCTACAGATACATAATTAAAAATAAATTGTTAAAAACATTAAAAATGTCCATTTAAAATAACTTCCATCCAAGAATGGGATACAACATTCCTCTCCTTTATTAGCGATGATTAAAAAACCAGTTATTATGAACTGCCCAAGCATAAGGGCAGAGGTGTTGGTGAAAGAGCCTCCTATACACAATGTTAAGGGTGTAAATGCATACAATTCTCCAGAAGGCTAAGCTATAGACTGATAACTTCAACAGTGTTAAATATAGTTACGTTCATCTACTGATTTTTCTAAGAATTTATTCCAAGGAGATAATTAGAAAAATGTGCCAAGGATCATATAGAAAACATGTTCCTTATGGCATTAACAATACCAAGTATGTAGAAATATCTAGATATCATCAAAAGGGGAGTATTTAAAGAGATCAGGGCACTACACAACAGAGCCCTGCCCCTAGACAGAAGGATAGCAGAAATCTGGGAGGCACAATGTGATACTTTCTCTGGGTTTGCAGTAGGAAAGGCCTCCTGTCCATCCTTGTATCCATACAAACAGCATGCACTCACACTGCACTGTTTGTATTGATACAAACAATAGACCCATTCAAAGAGGTAGTGCATGGTGGCTCTGGGAGGTGAAGTATCCAGTGATTTTTTTTTCCTTCCTTTTTAAAAACACCTATGTTACTTGAATTTTTATAATAAGCCCATGACATTTTTACAAATAGAAAATCAACTGTATTTAAAGATCAAATGAAAAGTTCTAAAGGAGGCATAGCTTTCCAGAGGATAGGGCAGTGTTGAAATCGAAACAATAGCTGGCTTTAAGGAGATGGTAGAGGGAGTTTAAAAGATGCTGCAGGTTTTGTGTGGAGTGATGAAGACTCAGAGAATGTAGCAAGGCCCAACACTTAGGAATCTATGCTCCAGAGTCAGTCCTTAAGCTGAAGGCCAGGCTCTATGACTCTTCAGGTAACCAACTTGGGACAAAGTACTACCCCTTCTGTTTCTCTGTGTCCACACTTATAAGATGAGGAAGCAATATCATCTGCCCCTAAGGGTGTCAGGAGGGCTCAGAGAGTAAACGAAAAACACGCGTCACAGTGTCTGGCATATAATCAATGGTCACCAGACTCTAGCGCTCACAAAATCCATCCCCAGCTTGGGTGAGGTACCATTCTTGGAGTTGAAGCCCTAATGAAAACTAGAGGATCCTCAGACAATGTGGTCTATAGAAGCATTGGGAGGTCTAAGCTGTGAAGGTAAGGGGAGGAGTCTAAGATGCGTGGGTATGTGATAGTCTTGTTGGCTGCTTGCCCCCTTTACAAGATGAGAATCACATTACAGAAGGTCACGTTGAGGATTTAGTACCAAATACGCACACAGCACTTAGCTCCTCACGTTTTCAACACGCATTCGTTACTATAAACATTCAAGAGTTCAATGACTATGAAACAAGCTGCAAGTTTCCTGTCTTTACAGGTATTCATGTCAGCTTAGCAACTACTTACGTAAGGGCACAGAGACTTATTCATGAAAGGACTGTACTTCTAGATTCAACTGGACCTCAAAAGTCTATGCAAAGTCTAGGAATCATGGAACTGACCTTAAAGCTGTTGGTTGGTATGACATGCAGGGCGAAGGGGGCATCACCCTGGGGAATCACACAGCAATGCCATGGTCAGAAACTTGCTTGATTTTTAGACCAGTGAGCCAGCTGGTGATGATTCTTCAAAACTGCTCACTCTTTCTTAAACCCACTTCTACAGCTTTGGAAAAGCCAAAGGGGATGGTTTACCCAGGGGTGAGATACAGAGTCCTATGGATATGGCTGACTGCAAGCTACAATCCCTCTTCCTGCAAACACACACAGTTACACAGTCCTTGGCATCCACAAAAAGACATGGTAGCAAGCAGATAATACTAGCAACAGAAAGAACACTTCCTGTTCCTGCTGGTCACTTCCTGTCTGCTTGGCTATGAGCTTAGTTAGCTACTTGCCAATGCTTTCTCATGAACTTATCATGAGAGTGAACCACTGCTGGCTGTCAGACCATTTTACAGATAACAAGATAACAATAAAAAAAAAGGAAGTCCTTCAGTGAGTAAGAGATAGGGTCTAAGGTACACTTAGAATAGGAAGGTGGTTAATTTCAAAACTTTTGTGGCAGCATCTCAAATGGACTTTAATCCTTTTTGAGACCAGCCATACATATGCTGATCCCCAGGAATCAAGGGACAGGTGAACTCTCTCAAAGCAGTAGGTGCAGGGAAGGCCAAGAAGGCCATAGAATCATCTAGCAATTCCTGAAAAGGCAGAAGACCAGGGGGAAAATGTAGGCTGTATCCTACCTGTTATGGAGGACCCTCCAAGCAGCAGGGATTGAGTGTGTTGCCAACAGTCCCTGCTTCAGGAGCAAAGGACTACTGCTTGAAAAACCAAGAGTTTGTGTCTGCTCAGTAAGATGGGGTACCAAACAGATCACTGTCTCTAAGATCCCCAAGTTTTTGGGAAGGGAGATGCATTTGTTACTTTCTGTCAAGATCTTTTGGTAGACCCAGGCGGGCTATAAACACACACTACTCCGCATCTCTCGGGCTCGCTTTGTTCTGACAAGACTAGGTCAGGACAGTCCCTTACATCTCTCATACCTGGAGCAATTTTCCAAACCACTGCCAGCATTTGTCCATCCACCAGGCAGACACCAGGAAGACAAAGCCAGAGCTTCCTGACTTGAAATTGTAAATATTCAGATGCAAATAATATCTCCTTGACCTTCGATGGGCCTTGGGTTTTCTCATCAGTTGGGATGATACCCCATCCATCTGATATAAAGATTAAATGAGATAATTCTATACTGGAAAGACAGTGGAGGCGGTATCCAAGAGCCAAAGTTAGGAGCTATACAGTTTAGGGTCTGATCCTGGCTCTACCATTAACTGTTTATCTTTAGACATGTTGCTGAACCTCTCTGAGCCTCAGTGTCCTCAACTGTAAAATGGGAGGAACAGAACCCATGTGTGTAGGGGTTTTGTGATGAGCGAATGAGTTCAGACTTACAAAGTGCCTGGCACTGCACCTGTCACACTAGTGGTTACTCTGTAAATGGGAGTCGTTATGATTAATGTGTAGAAAGCCCTCGGCGTGGTAAAAAATAAGTATTCAATAAATGGTGGCTGTTATTCTTGCAAGGAACAGGCTCCTTGGAGAATTTTTGCACATTTATCTCCTTGAAAGCAATAAAAATGAAGGTGTTAGAGAAGAAGTGTGTCCTTAAGTAAATGTCAGTCATAGCTGGGAGAAGCCACGGCTTCTCTTGTCCCTGCAGAGTACCCAGGACCTCTACCTGCCCTGCCTGGGCCCAGGCTCTCCTCTGCTTCCTGTGGACCCGCCCTTCACACAGCCGAGCATGCTTTCAGAGCATGTTAATTGAGCACCTACAGGGAGGCCAAAAAAGGGCTGGAAGCCCAAGCACAGAATGTGAGAGCTCCGGCTGCATCCTCTCTAGTGACAGGGTAATGAGTGATACACATTGAATAAGTGTGCACACAAATGATTATTTAATGACAGCTGGCCTTGTATCCTGAAGGACGTGATGGTAGGGATCTCTTGTGATATCATTTTATAACCAGAGCCACTCTCTGTCATTCCAACTCCCCAGCAGTCATTAATACACTGTCTATTAAAATTCTGTTTTAATTTCAAGAAGCCTGTGCAAGTGGAATCATGCAGAGCAATCTTTTGAGGCAGTCTTGTTTTTACTACTCCATCTGGGTGATAGATGCCAATATTTCCTTCTTTTTTTCTGTTGAGTAATATGTCACATGTTGGATGTCACATAGCTTGCTTAACCAGTCATCTATGGAACAATGATATCTGTTTCTCTGGGGTTATCAAAAAAAAAAAAAAAAAAAAAAAAAAAAAGTGTGATGAACACTTGGCAAATACTGTCATGGAAATCTCAGACGGGAGTCCTGGTGTGTTCTAGCATTAGGGGTGTAGCTAAGGAGGAAGTCCTTGTCATGGCTCCCTAAAGGAGTGCTATTTAAGGTGAGTATTCATAGACAGAGTTGACTGGGTGGTGACTGAAGGGAGAGGAATTGGTTTAGGTACAAAGGCATTTTGTTTGGAGTCCCTGTACCCCAAGGGCACCTTGCTCATTATGGGGACTGAGAGAGCGCAGTTAGGACAGGCTGAATCCTCAACACTCTCACTCAAAGGAAACTTGGCTAAGAGGCTAGACCTTGGTGACTCTGGTTTCTCCCTTTGCAGGCACTTCCTCACTGCTCTTAAAAGCTGTCTGCTCTCCAACACCGGCCCCACTGATGCAGTGACCATGATTCTCAGCTGAACACCTCCAAATAAAGGCTGCAGATGTGGCCTGCTCCACATATGTGGCTTTCAGCCAAGACTGCATCACAGAGCCCAGCCCTCTGAGTCTCCCCGATGCCTCGATTCTGCCATGGTCATCCCTTTCTGGGTTTTGTGAGGCTATTTAAGGAGTTAAGTTTCCCTCACTGAAACACAGAGACGCAGCATGGAAGAAAATAATGGCCCCAACGGAGACATTTCAGATTGACATAAGTGGAGAAGTTCCCTTAGGAACATCATGTACCATCAAAGCAGGGGAGCCCCAGGTCATCTCTTACTCTGCCTATGTATGCGCTACGGCAAGAAGACGTGTTTAAGGTTCCCATAGGCTCACACTGCGATTTGACATTCTGGGGAAAGCAGCCATATGGTCTAGACAGAGCAAGTTCCTTTTGGAGTTCACACATTCCGAGTGTAGCACTATCCACCAAATGGTACATTTACTGTCTTTTTGTGGAAGACAGGGAACTTCTAGGATCAGAATTGCTTCTTGCAATCCACTAATAGATGAGCCCTTCGGTTCTCTTGGTAGGTCAAATGTTTCATAATTAGCCTAACTTACGGATGATCTGTTCAGTGGTTACGACTGCAGTGGCATAATATTTCAACTACAGGGAAGCACTCCAGACAGCTCCTAAGAAGACCAGTCAGGCTGGGAATGGCCGGCAGGGCTTCCTGTATTAAGAGGAGAGAAATACTACATCCTGCTTGGCCATCCTCCTTGTCTCCATCGTTAGACACTGCTCTAAAGACCTAAGGGAGATGTGCCCAGGACAAGTGTGCGGTTCTTCTTCTCAGTGAGGCTCCATGGCCCAGCAAAGTATGAAAGTGAGGCCTGTGCTCCTGAAGCGAAGCAGCCTTGAGTCTGTGGAGCTTGTGAAACAGCCGCACCACCGCAGGAGCAAATCACAGCAAGTACGATTCAAGGAAGATGGGAACATTAAGAATCCAACTGGTGCGACCGAGGTCAACACCCAAACCCCTGAGGACCCAGGTGTAATGGGGAAGACGCAAGCATCCAGGCACCACCATCCTGCCTCCTACTCGCTGTCTTTCCCCAGGTCCCACAAGGCAGGAGGATTCCGTAGCATCTCTATCCAGACCTCCCCGAGTCTCAGGAAGCATTTCCCAGTTTTCAAAAGGAAGAAACTCACGACTAGCAAGTCCCTGGTAGAAATGCCAACAGCATCCCCAAGTGCCATCCAGGTCAACGGCAACCTATCTGAACAGGATATTGTGTCCTCTGACCTTGCCTTCCTGAGGCTGGCTCAGCATCTTGAGGATGGGCCTCGAAGGCTCAAAATCCCTCACCCATTTCTTCCTAGGATGCCCAAGGTGCAAAGCAATGGGCCTGTCAGCTTCTGCTTAGAATCTGGGACTTGGATGTCCTCAGAGAAAGCGACAGCTGCCATTCAGGTTCCAGATGATATTTGTCACAGTCCAACCTGGGAAGCTAGAGAGTCTGCTTTCAGCCCAGAAAGCTCAGCTGAAGAAAGCACCTCCATACCTGCTTTGATCTCCATGTGTCCAGGGGATGGGCAAAGAGTGATGACGTCAGATCTAGAAAGGGTCCCCTCCTGCTCAAATACCAATAGCAGTGCCAACAACATCCAGGGCACAGAGAAACTCACACCTGAATTGCTTTTGCCCAAAGACAACCCTGATGACAAAGACCTTGGCCTTCTGTCATCTCAGTCAAAGAAGATGTGTGTTCCCTCACCACCACGGACTCGCAGCTCACCTGAGCCAGGCTCCCATAGCCAGCCAGCCCACCTAGGAAGAGCTTCTGATTGCCCAGCATCGAGTGACAATCACCAGGACCTGGAGTCACTCAGAAGTAGCAGTGCATCCAAGTCTGTCCCTGTGTGCTGGGAACATGTGACAAAGGTCCCCAGCCAGTCAGATACCCCAGAGCTTCAGACCAGTGGTGTTGGAAGTGAGCACCTCCCTTCCTCAATTCCAAGGCAGGAGAACAGAGCTCAGAGCAGCAGGGAGCTAGGTGCGAGTAATCACAGTCACCTGGCTCAGGGAGAGCTCTGTGACCTCCAAGGCCGGCTGCAATCAGTAGAGGAATCGCTGCACTCAAACCAAGAGAAAATTAAAGTCCTATTGAATGTGATTCAAGATCTGGAGAAAGCTCGCGCCCTCACTGAAGGGTAAGGTGAATTTCTTTATGGTGAAAAACCACTGGGCCAAGTAGTTTTCTGGGAAGGGAACGAGTGAGGAAGCAACATTTAAAAACAAACAAACAAACAAACAAACAAACACGTTCATGTTCTGTTGTTTACCTAGGTGATAACTAATGCTCTCCCACCCCACCCCCTGCCCCACACTATTTGCTTATCCTCAGGCTTGACAGCTTCTGCTTCTAACAGGTTGGGGAAAGGGACTAAGGAACTCCAGGATTAAAAAAAAAAAAAAAATAGTGTTTCTAAAGATGACAGTCTAGTTGATAAATGTCTGGGGTGGGGAGGATGATATCAGGCAGGGACTTCCTGCCCTCTGAGTGAGTTCACACATTTCCCTTGCTCTAGTTTTGTGTGTGTATCTTGCCACCCAAGACTTAAGGGGCCTACTAAGCAAAAGTTCCTCTCCACTGAGCAGTCAGCCACAGCATACTGTCCCAAGTGGTGGGCTCAGTCCTGGTATGTGGAGCATCAGGCAGCATTTGTTGATGTGTAGACTGTCCTGTCTAGAGAGGCTCTAAACACCAACAGAAACGCGATGGTTGAAGCTCATCAAACAAGGTTGGAAAGAATGTAACCAGTTGTCAGTGGCTACTAAGAATCAACCTAGACCACCTTAGGAGACTGTGATGACAGAGAACCACCAAGCATAGGGATCAGGAGTCCCTGAATTAATCTGCTACTGACTTGCAAAGTCCCTTTCAGAACCACAAGCAGAAAAAACACAAGACATTTGAAATCCATTTAAAGATATACCAAGTACCCCAGGAATGGGAGGTTCCATTGTCATCACCTCAGCCATCTTTTCCTTGTGTCTTCATGAGCTGTGGGGACTGTGGCAGGTTGGTAGAATGTGTGTGTCTCCTGTGGCTTTTGCATTTATCCTGACCGTGTTCTCCTATAGGCGGAACTTTTATCGGACTGGCCAAGATCTCAACAATTGCAGCACCTGCCAGAACACAGCGTGCATCATATACAGGTACCACTCCAACCCATGACCTGTTCTGCAGAGCAGGATGCCTCTGGTCCACAGAACACACTAGCAAACTGTCTTAAGAATAAAGAGCTGGGAAAGGCAGAGACAAGCACCTGAGCCTTAAAACAGAAGGTGTTTGTGCAATGTTTTTATTTGGTTCCAAGGGAGGGACTGTTTTCATTTCTTATCCATAAGATCTAGGAGCAAATCCTCTGATGCAATAGGTCACCCTGAGAGTGAGCAGGTGCCCATCACCTCTGCATGAAGATCTGTATCTCACCTCAGTTACTTGTTAAGAGGTAGGTAGAGTTCAGGAAGTTTAGAGGTTTGCCCAACTCATACAGAACATCCTGAGAGCAGAAGTGGCCAGAGTTAGGACTTCCAGATCTTCCTACTCCTAGTTACCGTAACTCTCAGCCTCTTCTCTTCACTGGATCTCCTATATCCTTTGTCTTATGTGTCAATAACTATGAGCATTTTGTGAGCACTGATAAATACACCATTTCTTCCCAGTACAAGACAATGCTGCATTAAAGACAACTATTAGACCTGTGTTTGAATTTCCAAATCTGATATCCACTTGTCTGGTCTTAGTTTCCTTGTATATGGAGTAGGGACAATGACCTCTATTCAGACTGACCAGGAAAACAACTGTCGCAATGTCTGTGAATGCCCATGGAGACTACAAACTTCTGCACCCACTCTTCGGCTCACTGCTGTTATTTCTAGAAAGATCGGTGTCCCTTCAGTGGAAACCCACTTGGCGGCACAGTGGAAATACAGTCAGACCACTCATTTTAGTTGATGACCTCTAATTTTGTCTGACAAAAGGGAATGGCTTCTTTCTTTTTTTTTTTTTTTTCTACATGACGTTTCTCTTTGAAATGAAAGCAAGGCCCGAGCAAACCACTGCTGCACAGGGCTGCCTGTGTTCTCTCGAAGCTGCTCCTTCCCTCTCTAGTAGCTTGAGAGCTCATCCTAATGAGCACTGGGTACCTGGACACCAGCCAGTAGGCAGGGCCCTGAGCATGTTCTTAGTGACCTGTTGGCTCCCTACATAGAAGACCACGTACTGACAAATAACAGGAGACTCTAAACTACTTACAAAGTGCCTCTAAAGCTAAAAGCATGCACCTTCACATCTCAAAGCAAAAGCCCTCCCACCTCCCCCCAAATGAAGACTCTCAAGAAAGGCCTGCAGCACTGGAAAGTGAAACAGGAAGTCGCATCGGTTGCTGCTCCTTTATTTTTTAATCTCCTGTCTTAAGCAAATTTCCACATCACTAAGGGAACAAAAATAGTCGAAAAGCAGAACTAAAATTTAAAAAAAAAAAAAAAAAACCTGTTCATCAGAAGCAGGAAGACTTGATTTGGACTAAGAGCCACATTTTAGACAGTCTTCCTTCAATTACCCAGGTTATGTATTATCTATTATTTTCATTTTTTTTAAAGGTTTGGCTTATGTTAGTAAAAAGGGCACGTAGTTATTTTCAAGTCTAATTCGAATGTCATGACCTTCCCCTGAGCCAGTCATTTCTGGCTTCTGAGTTTTCTTATTTGAGAAATGAGTCCCTTTAATTAGATGGTCCCAGTGGTGCCTTATAGTTCTGACATTATGTTATTCTAAGCTGAATTAACAGTGACAATATTTGGCTAAACTGCGACCTTCCAGAGTCTGAGAATGTTTGCGTTTTTTCTAACCCTTACTTCAAACATCCAAGCAAGCATTCTAAAGGCAGTTACATCCCAGCTGGCATGGCAGACCTCCATGCTCTCCTCCCATGCCATCCCAGCATGCATTGTTTGTGTCTGTCCCTCACAACATGCAGCCCTTGTTGTCATTCAGAGCCAGACCGTAATCTCAGACACAACCTGTATTCTTACTTCTAAACCACTGCAAAGGAACGAACGGTCAATTAATTTGATGAAAGCAGAAAGATCAGAACAGTATCCTGTCATGGCAACAGTGAGATGAGAGTTGTCATTTAAGAAAAAAAAAAAATTCAAATGACTTCAAACTTGTGTTGTGTCCTGGAAAGTCAGATCTTAGAAGCTAATGAGCAAGTGATGTGAAATACTCGTCTGCAGGCTGTGGTCTCTCTCCCTGATGACGGATGGGTCCAGTGCCTGTCACTGTACATAAAGCACACGGTACATGATGGATTGCCCGCTAGCTTTTCTTCCCTGGAGAGGCTGCTAAGTTAGCAACACATAAGGTTTGCTAAGTGGTGTTGCCCACAGGCCTCACCTCATCAACTACAGGCTATGGCTCTGCTTCCTGCTCCTGTCAAAACACTGAGGTCACTGGTTCTAAGCAGCTCGTTCTCTCTGACCCTCCAAGCCTCCTTGGCTCCCTCTTCTTGTCAGGAATCTCTTAGATAAATCATCAAGGATTACAGCATCAATACTGATGCCCCAATAACCCAGGCATGGCTCTTCAAAGCTTCTAGAGATTCAATATACCAAGGAGAATGACTTCAAGTTTTGAGGGGATTTGGTGATGGTGTGGTTGTTGTCTTGGGTTTGTGTGTGTGTTTGTGTGAGTTTTTGTTTTGTTTTGTTTTGTTTTGTTGGGTTTTGTGATTTTTTTTTGTTTGTTTGTTTTGTTTTTGCAAGGGCAGAGGGGCTGTTGTTTTGCAGTACTGGGGATTAGACATAGGGTTTTCCAGTACCAGGCAAGCACAGGACCACTGAGCTATGTCCCCAGCACAGTTTGTATGGTTTTATTCCTAAATAAACTCCCAGGGGAGGGGTGGGAATTGACTATACCCCAGCTTAAGCTGCTTCTAGCCTGCTCAGTTTCCATTCACTTTTGTTAGCTTTAATCCCAGGTCAATTTACCCAAAGGGTTGCATGAATGCTACTGGTGATTCCCAAGAATAAATAACACAGAATTACTTAGTGAGAAACGTGTTCTCTTTTCAATTTTGTTTGAATCCTTCTGATTACCTGGAAGGGAAAATCTGTGCTCCTTGCCACAGCATCTTTCAGCCCTTCTTGGAGCTTGCTTATCACATTCCTTTGCAAAGAGGGAACAGATCTCAGGTTCATAGCCATGGGCAAGCGACAGTATCTAGCCAGATTGTAGTAATTTTAAGCGATTTTGCTGAAGCTTTTAACTTGGAAAACTAATCCTCTTAAATATTCATGAGGAGTGATACAGGTCCCCCTTTCTAAAATGATCGTGCTTGGTTTGTATACTTGTTTAAATTTTAAAAAGTAGGCTGATTTTTGAACAGAAGAGGTTAAGTAAAAAATTGAGAAGTGGGTGTGGGAGAATTTCATAAAAAGCACAAGAATATCAAGGTGCGACAGGACACGCCTATCTTCCCAGCACTTGGTGGGCAGAGGCAGGGGGATTGCTGCAAGTTCAAGGCCTGTGTGTGTGTGTGTGTGTGTGTGTGTGTGTGTGTGTGTGTGTGTCCACAGAGGAGGCAACTCTCTTACTGAAGTTTAGAAAACAGTTGAGCCCTTCTTTTTTTCTAGGAGACATCCATCCTCCTTCCTTCACCCCATCCCCAGCTCCTCCAGCCACATCATGGTCACACTTACTCTAAAAATAGTCAGCTGAGCCTCTTCAGAGGACTTTGGTTCCACGGCTCATGCATCTGTTTCTTTCTTTCTCTCTCTCTCTCTCTCTCTCTCTTTCTCTCTCTCTCTCTCTCTTTCTTTCTGGATATAGCTTCCAGGGGCTGGGCAGGGAATCTACTTGATTTAATTTGTAAAATGCCTCTAATATTTTGAGAAAAAATAATAGGACTTTTTCCCCAGAGGTAGAAGGGGAGGCCCATCTCCCATCCAAGTGTGTTCCCTAGGAAACAGGAATAACGTACAGGCTTGTGGGTCAGTGGAGAAGCTGGCTATGGAATGTCTGAAAGGTACAAAGGAGAAGAGGGAAAGAGAAAACAATTATTGTTTAGGGTCTGTTTGTCCAATGCCCCAGGCTTAGCCTCTTCCTGTCCCTTTAGTGTCACTCATGGACTTTAATTTTTTTTTTATGGACTTTAATTTTATGTCACAGTTTTCCTTACTTCTTTCTTATGTAGGTCTATGTATGTTTCACACACACACACACACACACACACACACACACACACACACACACGATTTTCAACTAACAACTGATATAAAGTGCTTAACATCCATCAGTTTCCTGTTTCTGAATGGACACAACTAACTTACAGAAAGAAAAAAGTTTATTTAGCTCATGGTTCTAAAGGTTTCATTCCCAAACCTGGGCAGCTCCATTGTTTGCAACCTCAAGAATGGCAGCACATCCCAGTAGAAATCCAAGGTGAAGCAACCTACTTACATCACAAACAAGGACTCAAAAAGGGATTGGGACTCCAGTTCATACTTGTCTTCAAGGATCACCTCCCAGTGGCCTAAAGATCTCCCTGGAGGCCCCACACACCTTCACAGTAGCCCCTAATACCTTCACCTTGCAACTATAAAGCCCAAAGGAAAAGGACCTCACAATCTGTGGAGAACTGCAGACAGAGGCACCCAAATCACTCACGAGAAACACAGCTTGATGTAATCACAAGAGGTTTGCTCAAAAAAACTAGCTAGCTAGGGCCTCCTTCCACGTATCCCACGAAGGGGTAGAGGAATTCAGCTGCCAGCAACAGATTTTTACAGATTTTAAGGAGAATCTACAAACCAATTGGGGGTGGAGTTAGGGAAAGGGGAAGGACGGGGAACAGGTCACTAGGTCATCGATACATTTGATCTCAAATTCTTAAGATGGAATGTTAGTCACTTTATAATTGGCTATTTCGGACTAGCTTCATACTATTTATCATGAGCTCTGGTTCAAAGGGGTCAGGCTCATCTCAAACTTTCAGCATCCTGGCACCAATTGTCTCAGGGCTTGTTTAGTTAAGGCCATCTGTTCGAATGGTCAGCTAATTTCCTGGGACTGAGGCGCCACAGGTTTGACTTACAGGTTTTTATGTCTTTGCTTTTAAGAGTAGGGTTTCAGCAGGTCAACTTAGATTTTTCTGTCTTTCACAACCAAGTGTTTGACACATGGACATTCCTGGGACACACATCTCAGTCACAGTGATATCCCAAGTTCATGGCATACTCTTCATTTCCCTTAGAAAAGTAGCACCCTTCCCACACTGTCTTACTCAACACCATTAGCTGTGTGGGGACTCTGTAAAGACACCACAGTCCCCTTAGCATCTACTCTCGTTCTTTACAATATACACATATTTAGGTATTAATTCTCCCTGCTAACTCTAGCTTTCGCCTGTCAATCCCTCTGCTCTAGCTGAGTATAGGTCTTCCCCATGTGTCACCTCAGTGTTGGCTGGTCCTTTCTCCAGCAGGTATTGTTTTTTGTCCTATCCTGAGTATCCCTCTACTTACTCTGCCAAATTATATCTGAAAATAGAATCTGGCCATCTTTACTCCCATGCTAAAGAACCTTGTCCTGGCTCCTCTGTAGCTGACTTTTCAAGGCCTTTTGAACATGAGGCTAAAGCCTTTCACCTACAGTGTCTTCACTTCCTCTCTAGCCACAGAGCTAGGTGCTCAAGCCTGGGTCCCTCTGCATGGGTCACCACACATTTCCAGAGTACCTCTTGTACCATGATTCTTTGTCAGCATTTTTTTTTTATCTTGCCAGGAAATCCAGTTCTTCCCAAGAAGACACACACACACACACACACACACACACACAAAAGGCTCCAAAGGCATGCTCATCCCTCTGGTATACCACGAATCCTAATGTATCACAGGCCAGTCCATAGAACACAATTGGTGCTTAATCAATGCTTACAAAAGAGAAGTGTGACTTTTTTGATGGGGGGGAGGGGGGGCGCAGTGAGAGGTAAAAGTAGTGGAGGGCTTGAGACAGCTGTATGCATCACCCCAGAATAAAGTCATTGATGTCATTTGTGTGCAACCCCACTTTGGATGGGGGCTTGGGAGCTTTTAATAATCAAATGTTCCTATTGGCAACGAAGAACATCTACATAACAGGCCCTTTGAGCTGAATCAAATAAAGACTAGATGTAGCCCATGGATTGTCAGTTTCAAATACTTGGAACACTGTATACTTTCAATGAGATGGAATCTAATCAAATCTTCCTCAGATGACTCAGACAGCTGCTGCACTTTCACAGGACATTGAGATCCTGTTCTTCATGGCCGTCTGGCATCACCATTCAGGACTTTTGTGCCAGCTCTGGAGGGGAGGGCAGACTTGACTGGAGAGAGCCACAAAACTCCCCTAGGCCAAAATACCCTTGCTCTGACATCTGGGTAATCTTAATGATCGCTGAAGCATTAGAGCTGCAGGCTCTCCAGGATAATGGGCAGATGCCTCAGATATCCATCCACATGGTAATTCCTGGACCCTGGGAGAATGCGGCCTTATCTGGGAGAATGAACATTTTTAACTGTGACTAAGTTTAAATCTTGAGATTTGGCCTGAGTGTCACACAGAGGTCATTCTGAGGATAAAGAGACATGTGTGCAGCTCCCCAAACTGGTAGATTTTGTGTAGGTAGGAGCAGGGAGGCAATGTGTCTCCTTTTGGAGCTTCCAGATGGAATGCCAAGTCCACACCTCCACCTAGAGTGACAGAGAACTTTGTTCCTCCAGAATGAGAAGAGTGCCAATCATCAATGTTTTTTTTTTCAAACCATGAAATTTCTTATAATTTGATCAGCGGCAGTAGGAACCAGGCCTTTCATATTAGACCTGTAATAATACAGAAAGTCTGTGTGTCTCATTGAAGATCAGTCTATCAGACTTTATTTGACCAATTTTATAACTTCAATAGCTGAGGACCAGTATCTACTGAGAAGAAAGTTTAGGGAAGGAAAAAAAAAAAAAAAAAAAAGAGTTACCAGTAAGTAAGCCGCAGCCCATTGAATATCTAATATTTACAGGGCAAAAGGCCTGCCCCCACTGCACTGAATCCTGAATACATAGGATACATAAAAGTGCCCCATTCTACAGATGGGGAAACTAAGACTGTGGCAGAACCTGGCATTTGTACAATACTCAATTTAAGCAATCGAGGCTGCAGAGAAGAAAGATGCTTACTTACAATTATCTTGATACCAGCCATTGAAATAGGAGTTGAAACACTGTTTTCTGACTTCCAGCAAGCCAGAGCCAGAGCCAGAGCCAGAGCCAGAGCCAGAGCCAGAGCCAGAGCCAGAGCCAGAGCCAGAGCCAGAGCCAGAGCCAGAGCCAGAGCCAGAGCCAGAACCAGAACCAGAACCAGAGCACACTGCTTTCAGAGGCCAAACCCCTTTGCTAGCTGTTAGAGCTTGATCAAAATTATGACATGGACAAGTTCTACTCAGGCAACAACATTGTGAGGCTCTGCACTAAAGATACGGCTAAAGGGGAGTTCTCAGACCATGACCATGGCCCACCTGCTTCGGAAGCTCAGCTCTCTTTGCAGCATGGGCTGGCTCATTCCCCACTGCCTCTGAGGGAGTTGTAACAATGTCTTTGGAAAGGTTTAAGGACCTCTGAATGGGGCAAAATTGGGAGAGCTTGAAAAGAAAAAATGACTGATTTTTTAGATTTTGGGATACTTTATCCATGAATGGAATTGTTTTCACTCATAAAATAGCCCAGAAAAGCTAGCAGCACTTCTTTGTAATGCACCCTCAGAAGGCTGTTACCCTTCTGCTTGGCTTTGACTTGAGGATTAGATGTTCACAGATAGACCTCACCTTACATTCAGTAAGGTGTCCAGAGAATGGAGGAAGAGGGGAGGGAAGGAGAGAGTATGTTCTTGGAATGAGAGTGTCTTCTTATGCCTCTAGGGCTTTGGCCTTAGAGATTGCTTAGAGGAGTCACCTGATGTCTTTCCTCTGAGATGAGGAACCATTGGTAAACCAGGCTGACATTTTTCCTGTAATTAAAGGTAAGATCAAAGAAAGCCGGAGCCTGCTTCTTAGCCAAGAACAGGAAGGCTGGTACAATCTTAGAGAAATCACAGCAGGTATCTGACCCAGTGGGTGTGCCAAACACTGACCTTCAAAACTCTGGTTCCCCTTCAGGGGAGGGGTGTGGTCAGCCTATGCCCTGAGCTGAGGATCACACGCTGCTAAGTGCCACACAGGAAGCTCCCTTACCCTCCCTCAGCCCTTTGAACTCTGCAGACCACTAGATGCTTTTACTGTGTTGCTTTTGATTACCGACATCTTCACCACTGGCAAAGTCTGGCTGAAGCACATCCTGGGAACTGGGCAGATAATCAAAAGGAGGTCCCCTGCAGGAGCTACCCTTTGTCAGCTCTTCCCAGGGGCCTTCTCCTCTTGGTTTTGATGGTGACAATAGATGACAAAGAGACACCCTGGGGCACAGGTCACTGCCTCACAACTATGCACCCTGCAGCTGCGGGGGGGGGGGGGGGGGGGGGGGGGGGGGAATATGAGGGCTTCATTTCACAGAGCAAAGGGAGTCTCAGAGAGCTAGTGAGCTGCCTATAGCATGGGGTTGGTGATGTTGTGGACCCTTTCTTGAGTTTCTTTCAGTGATTTAAGCTCTTTGGCCACTGGGCCTCCATCTTGCCTGATGCTTAAGATATTGCATCATCGGAGAAAAAAGGCATTTCTCTAGAACCTGCAGTACGCCTCAGCCCTGTGGGCTTAGCAACCAACTCTCCCCTTAAATTATTTAGTATTTTTTTTTTCCTTTTGTCGGTTGCTCATGCTCTCCCAGCATGGAGGCAGGTAAACAGAACTACAGCCTTCCCCTTCTCTGGACAGCTATGGAATCTGCAGGGAAAGAGATATCTGATACACACGGCAGATCTGTCCTTCCTGGAAATCACGGGAGCATCTCTAGCTCTCATTAAATTCCAGTAGGGTCTGAGCCACACTATCTCGATGTGACCACGAACGGCACCTAGCATCACCAGCTACTGGCCACACACATGCATAGCTTGAATGCTGTCTTTGAGAGACAGTCGTAAAGTTTGGGGGCACAGGAGGTGATTTCTCAAGGGCCGACAGGTTGATATCTAAGTTATTTATTTGTCCTTACTTCCTGCCTCTCTCTGTAGCTCCATCCCTTTCTTCTTCTCTCTCAGAGTGTAAGGGGAAAGGAGCAAAATTTATTGCAGCAGCAATTTATCTGCAATAAAAAGTGAAGCCTGCTTTAATGCATTAATGGCTAAAGAGCCTTAAAACATGCCATAAATATAAAGTCAAGCACATTGAGTATCACACAAGAATAACAAGAGGGCACCATGGGACCCAGGCCACAAGTGACAGCACTGTGACCCCCATCCCCCACTTTCCTTCTTTGACAGTTCATAGAAAAATCATTACCACCCATTAAACAAGTCACCATGCTAGGCATTTTGCTAAATAAACATGTCATGCGTGACTCATTTCAGATTCCAGGTGGCAGGATTATTACTCCCATTGTGCAGATGAGAAAACTGAGCCTTGAAGAGGTTGAGTTGCCCGAGATCCTAGTAAGCTAGGGCTCAAACTTTGGTCCCTACTTGCAGAAGCCTTTCCTGCCTTCTAGCTCCTTCTGACCCTGCTTCATCAGTTAATACATTTCTGAGATACAGTCAACCCTTTCAGAGAGGTTAGAAAGCTTCTTGTCCTGGAGGGTTGTTTTCCAGCTTGGCTCTATTTTTCTGTGTGTCTAGAGAACCATATGTGACCCTCCTAGGACCATCAGCAGACAGATGCTCCAGATGGGTTGCATTTGACAGCTGGAAGTGGCTCTAAGTTGTGACACCCAAACTTATAACCTATAAATAATAAACAAAGCAGTCACAGAGAGAAAGTTTGGAGGACACTATCCCTTGAAGCGGTGGTGGCATTTGGGGACATACACACTAAGATTATTTTTCCAAACTGTGATTGTTCCCCAAAGTGATGTGATTTGCCCTCCCTAGGGCAAACTGCCCTCCCTAGGCTCAACAATTCCCACAGCTGGTTCTCTGAAAAGCTGCAGGAGGCTAATCACAGTGGCACACCCTGATTTGGTGGTGAGGGACTACAGTGTGCTCCCAGGAGAGGTAAGAAAGGAGCGGAGATAAATCTGATTGTGTTCTGTCTTCAGGGAGACGCTGTGGAGTTCAGCTTGCTCTCGGTGTGGGTGAAGACAGGGACTCTTCTCTACAAAGCAGTGAGAACCACTTTCTAAGAAGGAAGTGCCAAGGGTCACTGGAGACGACATCAGTAGCCAAGACCAAGACTAAGGGTAGCTGGGTATAAATTTATCTAAGTTGTCCCCTTATTGGCTAACATCATTATTGTATATATTGCTCATGGTCAAGGCTTCTCTGAAGTCTAGAAAGGGTATAGCCAGATGGAAAGTCAGCTAGGATGTAGAGACCACCCTCAGCTAAAGTCTGGTTCCACAGAGGATTGGTGTGTGTGTGTGTGTGTGTGTGTGTGAGAGAGAGAGAGAGAGAGAGAGAGAGAGAGAGAGAGAGAGAGAGAGAGAGAGAGAGAGAGAAGAGACCTAACCCACATCTATGCACTGTCTTCTATCCAGCTCTTCCATGAGCACATGAAACTTTGTTTCTTCAGTGCAGAGTTGTCCTGGTACATAACCTTTAGAATTAGATGCCTAGTCCTTGAAAGAACATTTATCAGCACTACTTTAGTTTCTTCAATTAATAAATGAAGATAATATTGTTTATCTATGAGAATTGTGATAGGGAATGTTACCTTGTAGTAATGGTGTCTAGAATATAGAGTTCAATACACAAATGTATTATTGTACATTTAAATTATCACATATTCTATTCTAACGGGGTTGAGGTGCTCATTTCTTCTTCTCCTTAGAACATTGCCTTGTGAGAGATAAAGAGCAAAGAAGTAAGGGTCAGGAAGGCAGGTGTTATAGGCTAGATATTTATGCCTTCCCAAATCCACATGTCACCCCATTTCATGGCAATTTGAAAGTGGGAGATGATTGGATTAGAAGAATACAACCTTCATGAATGAGATGGGTGTCCTTGCAGACACAACTCTAGAGAGTTTGCTGGCCCCTTCTAACATTTAGAGTTACAGGGAGAAGACAGCCATCTATAAACCAGGAAGCAGGCCCTCGCTAGACACCAAATCTGCTGACACTTTGCTCTTGGATTTTCCAGCCAATTGTTTCAGAACAATGAAAAATGCTTATCTGTTGTTTAAGTCAACTACTGTACAGTAGTTTTTTAATACATGAAAACCTGAATTACAGACTTAAATGCAAAGTCTAGGTTTAGGTCTGATAATACCCCAGTGTGATTTTTCCCTTTGTTAACTTGCTTATCAGTTAAGTGGGCTTAACAACCATCCCATCTTCCAAAGACACGCTGAGAACAAAATGAGAAAGGATTATCTGAAGTTTTGCAAAGCTAAAGATGTTATATAAAATCAGGAGCCTCCACCTGGCTCTTCCACCTTTCTTTATTTGGTTCTGTAAATCTGTGTGTATTATTTTTGAATGTCTAATCTTAGAATGAAGCTCACTATTCTGAACCACTGCATTTCATTTTGGCTTACCCAATTTCTGCTTACCTAGCCAAGATCACAAGAGCCTGGAGATGTTGTTTGGTCATGTACTTATAGTTTTTTCAAATATTTATTTTAATTATGTTTGTGGGGGGGGGGGGTGTGCATGTGAGTGCTGATGCCCATGGCTGTCAGAAGAGGGTGCTGGATCCTCTGGAGCTGGAGTTATAGAGGTGGTTGTGAGTCGTCCCACCTGGGAACTGAACTCAGGTCCTCTTTAAAGAGCCATGTATGTAATTAACTATGAAGTCATCTCTTTTCCTTACTGTAACTTCAACCATGGTGAGCCATGGCACAGGGTTCCCTCTTCTTTCTAGAACATTTTTTCTGCTTTGTATATACCATGGTGATGGAAGCTAGATTAATTATCTTTCCCACAACTTTTTTTTTTTTTATTAAGGCACTGAGGCAGCATGCTGGGATGCATCATCAGATGTCAAGGGCACTAAGGCTCCCCAGTAGCTGGGCATTCTTGACCTCATACATCCCCCAGAGGGTGACCTTCACACATTTTGACAAATCTAGGTTATCATAGTGCTTCTCATTCTGGATGCAACATTGTGACAACTTCTTGCCTAATAGTTATTTCTCACTGGATTCTGCCCAAACTATACTGTCAGTGCTCAGCTCTCTTTTTAGGAGTCTTCTTAGAATATAGGGAGCAGAGATGGTGGATGATGGTATGGTAGTAACAGACAGATGGACAAGAGGAAGGACAGAGGAGAGTACAATCAAGGGTATTAGTGTTCTACTCAGACCCAGAACCAGGCCTCCAAGAAGGGGTTCATTCCCAGAATTTATAAACAATATGTTGCACATGTATTCCTCTTTCCAAGAGGTTAATAAACATGGTCTAGGGGCTGTCATCTCTTCTTGTCTACTTAGCCTTGAGATGACAAGCAGATGAGGGAGGCAGGGCATGGCCCCTCCCCATCTATAAGCCAGCTGCCACCTCTCCTCTTTAAACTAAACAGTACTTTGTCAAAGGGTGAATAAGAAGAAAAGTGACAATTTTCCTTTATGTTAATAAATTGCTTTGGCCTAAAAAACATTAATCAATTTCTTTCCAAAGCACACATACACTTCTCAATACTCTGCTATTTGCTTGGCCTTGAAAAGAAAGTCACTTTCAATCCCCTTAAACTGTCAAGACCAGTGGGGGCAGACACATGGGGGAGGGGCAGCTCCCTAAATCCTAGTGATTATAATAGAACCCTGCTGTGTTTCCATAGAAACATAAGGATGTATTCTTCCCTGAATGTACACGAGGGAAGGAGTGAAGAGCAAGGCTGTGGGCAAGGTATACAATGTCTGAATCACTGGAGGTGCCGGTGAGGAGGTGAGAGGCATTTGTCCCTCAGAGACAAGACAGTGAAGAAGAGCAGAGTGGGCAGAGACCAGGTCCCACAGAGTGTGATCACACCTGTTATGGCCTCGTATTAGCATGGCTCCCCAGCTAGGTTGTTACTATAACTCCTACATAAAACTGAATCCTGGGGAAAGAAGAGAGTTACCCAAGGTCAACCAGGAGCACTCAACTCAAAAGCCTTTGGCTCTAGCCTCTGGGATGGGCAGCAAGTCAAACCTAGCAGAAGAGACAGAGTTTACATTCTGCCTTCTGGCTCTTTGCTTCCTGGGCCTGCCAGTTCTGGTCACATGCTAGACTCACTCCAAAACATAATTTCTAATGTTTGGATATACTTGTGGATCTTGAGAAATGCAGGCAGTTCATTATTGCTAGTTTGATTTGGATTAGGCAATCAGAAACTCCACACAGAAGGAGAAAGAAGCAGCCAGTGGTATATATGTGTGATCAGATTCCATGGACCTGGAAAGGAGGGCTATGTGAGAGGGGAGAAGCATATTAGAAACACTTGCCTTAAATTCTGGGAAGCAAGCCCCACAGGGATGGTGTCCCAGTCTGTCTAGCCACATCACTGGAATTTAGCACTAGAGTGGGTGGGTAGATGGATGGATAGAAGGATGGATGGATGGATGGATACATGGGTGGGTGGGTGAATGGATGGATGTGTATATGGGTGGGGTGGGTGATCAGATGGATGAGTAGGTGGGTAGATGAATGGGTGAGTGGGTGAATGAATGGGTTGGTGGCTGGGTGGATGGATGCATAGATGAGTGAGTGGGAGGGTTATTGGGTGGGAGGGTAAATGAGTATGTGGGTGGGCGGGTGGGTGAAAAAATGAATGGGTGAGTAGGTAGATGAGTGAATGGATGGGTGGGTGGGTGAACAGATGGATGAGGTAGTAGTTGGGTGGATGAATGGATGGATGGGTAGATGGGTGGATGGATGGGTAGATGGGTGGGTGGGTGGGCAGGTGGGTGAGTGAATGAATGAATGGGTTGATGGGTGGATGGATGCATGGGTAGATGTGTGGATGAGCGGGTAGGAGGGTGGGAGGGCTGGTAAATGGGTGGACGGGTGGGTAGATGGAATAGTCTATACCAGACAGTAGGCGCTTTTAGCATGAGCAAGTATTACTCATTTGCTTTGGCTCTATCTTGTACTCTATCATGAAGATAGTTTTCTGCCACAGTAGGCGAGGCAAGGCTATTAAGGAGCTAAAAGAACTGTGCATATGATATGGCTCTTCCCTACCAACCAAGCATGCATACCTGCAGTGACAGAGGCTGAGAATCAGAGTTTGCAACTTAATACTTTAAATTCTTTCCTTGGTGCAATGCAGAGGTTGCCTGAGATGACTGTTTCCAGCCTCTGGATCCATCTCCCAAGTTTCCTCTGGGAAGAAGGAGGTCCAAGTGATGCTGACAGATGGCTGCTCCATCACTTGAGACAAATTAGGGTGCAATACTGGGCAACAGTGGAAGAATGGGACTCAAGGTGTGGGTTTGGATACCTGTGATGA
This sequence comes from Arvicanthis niloticus, assembly GCF_011762505.2. Lineage (NCBI taxonomy): Eukaryota > Metazoa > Chordata > Mammalia > Rodentia > Muridae > Arvicanthis > Arvicanthis niloticus. Next base: position 85,261,197 of record NC_047663.1, on the reverse strand, counting down.
GCTAGCAAACCATGGGCTTTGGCTACAAGGTTTCAAATTGCTGATGATGTAGGATATCATTTACTAAGGACATAAAGCCACTGGTCAAGCAATGCCAGTGCTAGCTGGCCAGACTTTTAATCTATCTGCCATTCCTTTCTCAGCATCTAGAGCAGGATCTGGCAAACGGACAATACTTAATCAATCTTGGTTGAATGTCTGGGCGAACATGTGGTGCCTAATCTGTGCTGCGTATTGAACATGCACCTGTTTTCTACACTTGCCTGTGATCCTGGGAGTAGGAATCATACTTCTTTGGCAGGGTACCACTCTAATGCCTGAGAATAGGGAAGTGTCTTGCAGTTGATGCACTCTGGAGCTTTGCTTTGAAAAACACAATCTGTGTTTCATCCATTATGTAGGTCACCCTGCCAGGATTATGTCCCTGTAGAGAGAACCAGAGAATAGCAGAAGAGAAAGGATGTCCAAAAAGGAGAGAAGAATCTGGCTGAAGGTTATTGATACTTCCTCCTGCTGGCTACATGACAGGCTACTCTGCCCTTCTGTCTCTTCCATTTCAGAACGCCCAGGACAATGCTGTATTTGGAGACTCCTTCCTCACATGTGACAACTGTGATTTACTTCTACAGCAGCGCTAACTCTGATCTTAAGCTCTGGGAAGTGACATGGGCATCAGAGGCAAGGGCAGGTGGTCTTTTAATGATGGCTGATTTTCAGCACCTGCTGGGCATAAAGGACTCTGCCAGTCACGCCTCATCCAGAACGATGTGGGGCCTTTTGTCTTCCTTACACAGCGTTTCATCCCCATCCCTTGCCCCCGGCTAAACAAGGGGCATGCTCTGCTCTTACGGCTGTATTTCTGCCATTTTCTACACTCCCATGCTAGCTGTGGACTTTCTGAGAAAACACATAACAAGCACTTAGTGCTCAAATGCACCTAAGAGTGGAAGGGAAGTGAGCAGTCAAGGACACGGCCTTGACAGAGCTGCCTGACAGAATCTGTTCTTCCTAACCCAGTTCTCTGGGCTCAGGGCAAGCTAAGCCGAGTGAGAGGAAGGCCAAGAGTTCCTGACACATGTTTACCTCCTTTCCAGGCACAAAGAGGCTAAGGGAATATCAGGCTCCTGCCTTAGGCCCAGGTTCTTTGCTGACTCTACATTCTCAGAGCTTCTGAGCATCTGACCTCATGTTTACCTCTGAAACCTTTGTGGTAGTCAACATAGTATGAATGAAATACACTGTATACTAAGGACTCCAAATATACATATGGAATAGGAAAAGGGGGAAGCTATCTACCAGAAGAAGAAGATTCCAGTCTCTCTGTACGGAGGAATGCTGGAAGGTAGCCTGATATGTCAGGCTCTCTAAGACATATTCCTAAGAGATGCTTCAAAGAGCATAATGTATCAGTGGTAGTAATGTTAATGCTGACACTAATGCATGAATAAGGGGTTAACATATACAAAAGAATTGTAGTATGACAGGCACTGCTCTAGCCATGTCATTTATGTCTACGTTACATATACTGATTTCCTTAGCCTTGGGGACATTATGACTTCCATTTCACAGATGAGGAAACTAAGCTCAGTTTGATTATGTGTGCCTTTATATTGCTTTCCATGAATTAGTTTTAATTGCTTTCCATAATTAGTTTCCATGAATACTGTTTAACAAAAACAGTAACAGTGAAGATCACTAAACTAGGGATGAGAAAAAAAGCCAGACCCAATATTTACCGAAAGCCTGACATGGTCTATGCCTGATTTACTTGACAAAATGAGGTATCATTAAAGATATTAATTTGATTCAATGGGGAGGAATGGGAGAGTCTGAAAAATGGCTCAACTCTTCCAAAACCACCTAGGCATTTGGTCCGTAATGGCTTAGTAATTGATCCCAAGGACCTGCTCTTGTGTGCTCTGGGTAATGTGTGTGTGTTATCTTGAAGTTACCCTTTTCCTTCCTCTTTGTCTTCCAGTGTAGAGTATGATTTCCGGCAGCAAGAAGGCAGGTTCCATGAGGTTCTCCAGAACCTGGAGGAGGCAGAACCAGCTGAGGAAGCACCTTCCCCACCCAAATCCCCTGCAGAAGCCCCAGTCCCCGAGAAACAGGACTTACGACGGAAAAGCAAGAAGGTGAAGAAGAAATGCTTCTGGTGGATATGAGAAAATTGGGGCTCCCTGCGTTCCTTCCTGAGATGGGGGAATCCCCTCAAGGCCTCCCTGATCCTCTGCAAAAACACAGGCTGAGATCCCCTTGACCTGTGATACAGGAGTGCCTCAGAGCTGGTACACCACTGGACACCTGGTCACCAACCTTACCTGAGTGTGTGCCATGGCTTGCAGAGGATTTTGTGGCCACTTGTGTGGCCACTTGTTGCCAAGCTGCCTGTCCCTCACAGCCAGGCCTCATCCTCATCTGCTAAGCTCAGATTTCCACCATAAGCAAATGCTCACTGCACTCCCAAACACTTCCCCCAGGAGCAAGCCTTTCCTTCCCACCCTGAGATCACCAACCCCAAAGATACAGAAGTAAGTTTGTGTTGTGCGCTGCAGGAAGAGGAGGCTTGTGAGCAAGTATCCTAGAGAACATCACACAATAAGCTGGCAGGGTTCTAGGATTTACAGTACAAAAAGCACAACAGAAGTGAGCATGGCCTAACAACGCCAGGTCACCCTGAATATATTAAGTTGTCCTCTTTTTCAACTAGCTGTTAGATTTCAAATCGCGCAGCTGTCTTCTTGTAAAGTCCGGGGTGTCCGGGTTGTGGCAGAGTAAGGTTGTCCATGGGAATTAGGCACCTGTTGTGTGATCTATGTGACTGGCACTCAGGTGACTTTCATAGCTATAGTCTTTCTGGGGCCACTTAATTATCTTATGTCTCTGTATGCCCGGTGGGGGGTAATTGAGAGGGGCTTTAACTTTAGGGTCATTTACCTGTTAGCGTTCATTTGCTTGTAACATTAAGGGTCTTAAGACTCAGCAACTTGTATGTCAGTATATCTTATCAAGTGTTGTTAACAAGGCTTAATTACAAGCTAACATTTTTTTCTCATCCACGCATCCTTGTGACAACCATGTAGATAGGCCCAAACATGTTACTCTACGGTTACCCTTCCTGGTGACCAGGTTGCGGTCACCTGATCTAGGAAGAAACGGGACTGGGAATGAGGAGGAAAGTTCCTTCTTCTACAAAGTTTGCACTCCTTAAAATCTAGCTCGTTCTGTTGACAAGACCTTCACTCATGGAAGCCCAGTCAGGCTTGCACGCCAAGCAAACTCCTAGAATAGTGTAATTAAGTAATTGTCCCATACTTGGGCTGAGTAGGAGGCAAGGCTTGGATACCTCTGCATTAAGTTTAATGTTCTGCCCGCCTGTGATTGGACTGACACTGCCAGGAATGTGAGCTACACCTAAGTGAAGAAAGCATTTTATAACCGCCCCCTTGCCAAAGACCCGGTGTCTGAGTGAGCCTCTGCTGTGCACGTGGGGTGTGCGTACCCCACTGCCAATTGAGACTAATTGAGCAAACCACCCCAACAATTTCACCTCCCTTGTCACAGTGCTGCGGTACAAAAGCTATTTCAGGGAGAGTGAGGGAAATTTGGCAAGGAATCTGGGCTTGCACTATTTAAGTCTTGGATGTCATTTGAGATGTTCTCTCTCTGTTTCTAGTGTAATGTTTAAACCCACAAAGTGAGGCCAGAATATAGAATGTCAAGTTAGAATTAAGATAAATATACTTGTCATGCTTAAGAGACCACATTTCAATTAGATATGTTACCACTGGCCAAAAGCCACAGCTCTTTTTCTGTATCCACACACTCAACTCTCAGTTGGCCCCAGCAATGGAAAAAAACAGTGCCGAGAATAATCCAATAAGCAAACTCATTTGGGATCTCTTATATAATTTTATCTTGTAGCGGGGCTTCCATCTTAATTTGTTTTGCTTACACTAGTTTCAAATGAATTTATATTCCAGAATATCAGAATGGAACAAAAATATTCTTGTACTTAGATCTCGAAGACCCCAGGAAATAGAATAGCCTATTCCACTAACCTGGAGAAAATGGTGTAATTGTGTCCTTTCTTGATTGGGCAGAAGCATGACTACGCCCCCTGATTTCTAAGCTCTGTATACTCCAACGGGGGTTGGGGGGGCGGGATGCAGCTATGAGAGCTAACTGTAGCCTTTGTACTAGTTAGCCTGGAGAAATGAGGGGATATCTGGGGTAGCTCTTATCTTCACATGTACATGGCGAGCTAGGGACCTTGCATAAACTCTGAACTGAATGAGATGAAATTAGGACTGAAAATGTTAACATTCCCTGGAAGAAAACCCACCGAGGTCATGGGATTTTATACCAAAGCACAACACCACATTGCATTGCTTAGGCCACACCAATCTATACCTGGAAAGAAGGTTCCTTCTGGTAATTGAATCCTGAACATCAGTATGGGGGAAAAAGGATTGATAAAACACCAGCCTGCTGAACAGAAAGGGTCATCACTACATTAAATAAAAACCATACTCATATATACCAAAACTCTATAATCTGTTACTCGTGTTGAGTAGCAATGCTTCTTTGTAAAATAGTATGTAATATGATATTCTACAGAAATGTTATACTTGAGGTTATATGGTTTTATGGAAAGAGATTCATTTAGCAAAATTTACTTTTATGAAATGGGAGGAGAAAGGAATGACCGGTCAGTTTCAATGGCAGGGGTTTAATGTAGCTGTTCCCTCTATAGTTAAAACACTCAGTATCCCTGGAACTTGATGCCAGCTCATCCGTAGAGCTCCTTCTTGAAGACAATGTATCACTGTAAGGTTTTGTAAATTTCTAAACTGTTTTAAATGGGATATTATCTTTTTCAATAAACTTAAGTATTTTTCCTAGGTCTTAAGACTCAGTTATTAGCATGGGATGAGTGGAGTTATGAAATTTTAACTCAAGAAAAAAAAAAAAAAGCCTTAGCAGCCCCAAAGGCAAAGAGAGTTATAATATTTAACTTATTTGTTTATAAACAAGAATAGACCCAGAAATGCCTGTGACACCAATCACGGGAGCCCTGTGTCTTGACCATCGGGGAGATGACCTGTACCAAGGAACCATTCCCAGGTGCTCTCAAGGGGGCAACTCTATCCACAGACAACTGACTCTAACTTGGTTGATATTTTTCTTTAATTACTTTCTGATGAATAGTATTCCTTAGAAGACATCTTTGCATCATCAATACTGGGAAAATTAGTATTGTGTTCCAAAATTCGAACATGAGATAATAGTTTGCTTAGATTCAAATGAGCTCCTGCTTTTTTTCCTTTTCTTCTTCTTCTTCTTCTTCTTCTTCTTCTTCTTCTTCTTCTTCTTCTTCTTCTTCTTCTTCTTCTTCTTCTTCTTCTTCTTCTTCTTTTTTTCCAAGACAGGGTTTCTCTGTGTAGCTCTGGCTGTCCTGGAACTCACTCTGTAGACCAAGCTGGCCTCGAACTCAGAAATCTGCCTGCCTCTGCCTCCCAAGTACTGGGACTAAAGGCATGCGCCACCACCGCCCGGTGAGCTCCTGCTTTTGACAGTTGAGGGATCTACGTCTGAAACCGGTTCATTTGTGGAAAAGGCATTTGCTAATAATGTGTTCTGATGGCAAACTTGCTTTCTCTTCGACTAGTCAGAGAGAGAGAGTGAAAGAGAGAGAGAGAGAAAGAGAGAGAGAAGAAATGAAAAGATCTTCCCCTGTGCGTGAGTCAGGGTTTAAACTGCTATGTCACTATGTCACTGAGGCCTTGTTTCTGTTTGGAGGGTGGGTGCCCCCCTCTTAGAGGTAACGAAAACAAAGTAACACCCTGGGCATAGAATCAGAAGTCTTGGGTTTATCAGCTTTCCTGAGTGACCCCATCAACTGAGCTTCTTAGCTTGGGTCTTATGAACCAGAAATCCTGATCCTACGAGGACATCTGGCAATCCACTGAAGGGAGCTCTAAACACAGTGGAGGTTACACGCCAGGCACTCAGTAAATCCACATTCATTCCTTCGCTTATTGAAGTAAGTTAAGAGGAAGAAGAGCAGGTGCTTCCATGAGACTGTATTTGGTGTCAGATGCAGGTTTAAGCTCTCTCAGGACCAGGAATCAACTCATTCTGGCTTATAAAAACCTTAGCTAGCAGGACAATGTATGTTAAATAGCGGGTTCTCTGTGGTTCAGAGGTACACATTGACCAATAGCGCCTAGTGCAGCATTCCAGGGGGTGGAGAAGAAGCCAGTCACATAGTGTGGCATTATATTCCCAGAAGTGCAAAAGCCTTTGAGGGCCAGGCCCTCCCACATACATGAGGTATGACTGGATGATTTTCCCAAGGCTACTAGAACTTTGGAAATGGGTCCTGGGAGCACCAGTGTTAATGTGTCGTATGAGGAACTGGCCAGTTCCAGCCACCACTCAGGTTGGACTTGAAGTCCATTCTTACCGTGGTCAGCGGAGCAGAGTCCCCAGCATAATTTTCAACCGATAAGGATCTAACTTTAGGTCAGTCCAGGCAACTTGCTGCATGCTAAAAATGTCTCTGCTTTTCAGTTCCAAGCCACGGAGATGTTTTATGATTGTTACTCCCATTGGACAGGAGAGGGCTGGGACACACCTCCAGACTCAGCGCTGACTCTTTTCTACCATCCATGTTTGGTCAATGTAATGATCATAATAACCCATTTGAGTATTTCCACCTCAATTTTCTCCCATCTCCCTTAAACTGAATGATAGCCCAAATACCTAGCGACCATGTAATACCTCCTAATCCCAAAGTTTCACGACTACACCATCTCTTTCTGCTTTCTGTAGAGCCCTCAGCCCACATTAAGAAATGCTCCTTCAGACACCACACAGCTTGGTTCTCTTCCATGTCAGAAAATGTCCCCATGGCAGGCACCTTATTGCCCACCACAGTAACATTCCCTAAAGGATCTGTGGGGGAACCCTTCTATCTGCCTAGAACATACTTACCACATCCTTCCCTGCCCAGTGTCTGGCAACACATAATGCCATCCAGCTACCACCATGACCACAAACCACACCAGATGTCCTTCTTAATCATTTACTTATACCAGGGACCTTGCCCTCAAAGTCTTTGACATAGCTGTCCTTGAATATATATATATATATATATATATATATATATATATATATATATATATATATATATTTGTCATTCTTTAGTGAAAGTACTTGTCTGTTTAGTCTTCGTGGGTAGAAATCCTCTTATTTTCAGTTGCCTGTGTATGCCCAGCGATCACCACAGTGGGGCTTAGATGTTGAAGGAGTAAGTTAATTAGTAAATTGGATCCAGTGTAGAAGTTACTAACGAGTTACTAACTCTCAACAGCCCCTCCCCCAGCTTTTCCCCTTTACTGACAGTGCACTCATAAGGGATGGCACACTCTGCCACCCAGCCTCTGAATCTACACCCCTGGAATTGGAAGCTTTAGCAAGGAACAGTGCCCAAGGCTTTCAACTCTTTCACAGTCAGCCTGGCTTTCAGAACTTAGGAGCACCAGGACACAACTGTCCTCACCCTGCACCTTTGTTGACAGCCCCACTTAACCTTGCTTCAGAATAAATTGCCATCATAATTAAATCCCAATGTATTCTGCACATTTGACCAAGATACTGCCCAACTGTGTGAGAGAGAAAATGAGTTTTGAAATTAAAGCAGATTGTTAACTATTTTCGCTGTAATGTTTCTATTAAAATGCCAGCATTTATTACATGTGACCCAGTCCGTTTCAGACACAATGCAATTTAAAACAGACAGGGGCCATCTACTCCAGGAGCATTTTAGGCGAAGCGTTTTGCCTTGGCTTCAACCATGATTAAAGTGGAAAGACAATAACATCACACCAAAAAATTATTTACTCCCAAACAAATAAAAGCTTTATTATCATGAAAGGCTTTCAAAAAATTTTCAGAATCCATAAGTATATTAAATTTCATTCAGATGAAACCCATTACTTTCTTCCTGACAGAACTTGAGAATACATTTTTTTAGACCATTAGCTAGCCCAGTGACCTCTACTTGTCACAGCGGCCTGGTTGCCCAGGTAGCACACTCAATATTATGACATCTGGTTACGCTAACAAAGCAGCCTTCCTTCTCATAGGCCATACCAGCGGAAGCATTTCAATCGCTGGACTCCAGAGCAATGCCCATGGCCTTGTCACTGGGCCTACCAAATAAGTGACCCCCGCCTCACCCCAGGCAGAAATCATATAGAGATGACAGAAGCATCTTGGGGTTACACGTCATTGTCTTCTGTTTGCAATTTCTTTCAAATACAAAATACTATCTCTTCAATGGTTGAGACTTGAGGATTAAAGAGTAAAATCAAAACACAACTCAAAGCATCAATGTTTATAAATTCAGAGTGATGGCCTGACTGCCATTAGCAGGGTGAGATCTCTGCCCTCCACTAACAGGTACCCCATGGTCTGAAGAAGAGTAGATGAATCTCAGCCCCATCATCAATGAACACTTACAGAGCCTCTCCTCTGTGCCATGCCTGCTGCCAAGGACACTGTGAAACTGCCCCTGATATCCTGACCTCACAGGCTGTATGCTCTAATGAGGGCGCCCCCCCCACCCCACCCCACCCCCCGCAGTGAGCAGAGGTCCCTTTTAGATTCGCTCTACCTGGATGTCCTACCACTCTCCTTTGATCTGAAGATGAGGATGTAAATCCTCCTGGGACTCTGTCCATCATCCTGCTCTTCCCCCCACTATGTGGTAAACCTCTGAGGGAGCCTTTTGAGGTAGATGGTTGGCAAAATCATCCCTGATTTGTGTCTCTAATACCACCACCACCCCAGAACACAGATGCTCATGACCACAGCAAACAAGGCTCATAACTGGAGCCCAAGCTAACGTTTACCCCCTAACCTCAACCTCTTGCTAGCTCCCTTCCTATCTCATTGTCATCGCTTGAAAAGTCAGAGGGTGTTAAGTACCTGTGGGAGCATCTTTTCTCACTACTGCTTGGGACACCGTCTGTCACTCATCTATCACAGAAAACAACTTGTACTTTGAGGGGAGATAAAAGTGGAGCTCACAATATTATGTGACTAGTGATGAGTGGCAGAAGCCTGAAATCTCAGCATCTTTGAGACCCAGGCAGGAAGATAACAAGTTCAAGACTGCTGTAGGCTACAAAGTGAGACTCCATGGCAAATAAAAATCAAAACCAACTAACCAAACAACAACAACAAAAAACCAACACAGTAATAATGAGCTCTCTGTTTCCTTGACCTGACAGTGGTGACGACCAGCACTTGTCTGCTCCCTCCCCTTTACTCTTCAAACATTTCCCACAAGGTATTTATGATGAGTGCCACTTTTCAACAGAATGAATGCAGGCAGGAGACAGGAGCCATTTGTCAAAGTGCAGCCTATGGAGAGTGGGAGGGGGTGGTGGAGAATAGGGGTCTTTTAAAGTCTGCCAAAATTGGGAGCCAGGATGCTTAAAACTCCTATGGCAACAGCAAGCACCAAATTAAACATGGTTTCCCCTCTGTGACTTTCTCGCCCTGTCCCGGCCCTGGTCCCTGTTGGTCACTCCACCCTGAGTGCCCATGGCACTGTACAGGACGCCATTTTTCCATGTTACATTGGGATTTCTTTCATCAATCTCTCATGCTCCTCTCCACTAGGAAGCCGTGTCCCTGGAGACAGGAGTGGTCACTCTATCCTGGGAGCCTCCACGGGCATCCTATGTCATGTGACATGCCATAAATGTGCTGTGAGGTCTGCTGAGTGAATTGGGAGAAAATGTGGCCAAGCGAACAAAGAGAAGAAAAACTAGGGGCCAAGGTCAGGTCCTGCCTGCTGCCAGCTGCACCCCCATCTTCCAAATAAAGCCTTGGGCTCTCCTGGCTTCAAAAATGTTTAGAAGGTGAGACTATATACAGGAAGAGACTTCAAGAAGCTGGCTCTGTTAATTCCTATTTTTAAAAAAATGGTGCTTGAGAATTTTTTTTCTTGATCATAAAAAGAAAGTGAAGTTATTTCAAAAAAAAAAAAAGAAAGAAATGAAACTCAAGAAATTTAAAATTCCTGAGTGCACCTAACTCAGAAGAATAGGGTTAGTGCCTGGGTCTAGCCTCTGGGAAGCCATGGGGTCTGGTGAGTAACTGGTCTTCTTCCTCCCAGATCTCAGCCCCTTTGATGACTTCCCAACTGTTCTATTCCTATGGCCCTTCCCCTTTGCTGACTCACAGAACATTATTGGTTATTTGAGTAAGCCCTAGTGGACGCCACTTGAAGACTAAAGGGCACCCCTGAATGAATTTGGCAACAAGTCTAGAAAAGTGGGTTCTGATTTTGAAGGACCACTTGATGGAATTACTTCCTTCAAATTACTCAAGAAAAGCTGTGTCCTAGTGGGGACAACAGGGACCTGAGGCTCATGCCTCTTTCATCACAGCTGTTCCAATGGTCTGATCTTTCTCCACAGGGAGTCATCCTTAGGTGACTAGAGGCAAGCCATTAGCAAGTACTTCTTATGGGCTCCTCAGTAGCTCTCGAGAGGATTGCTATAAAGGCCTGAGTTTGGTGCCACCTGGCTCTCTGTTTTCTGGCTTGGGATCTGACCACTTGCTGTGGCATTGGGCCTCACCTGAGCCCTTAGGTCTTCACATAATGAGTGAGAGAATAGAGGGACTGGGCCCTAGAGCCTCCACCACATGGGCAGTTTAAACCTTTGCTATTTTATAACTAGCCTGCTTTAGGTACTTTGTTATGGTAATGGAAAGCTGCCAGACACACCTTGCACCTTACAGTCCACTGAACATTCCAACAAAGGGCCATGAAACCCTCTGAGCCAGTCACTATGTCAAGTCAGGAAAAGGGACTTGAGCATGAAAGATAACAAACAACAAACAAACAAACAAACAAACAAAAAAGGACCAGCAAGATGGCTCAGTGCTTAATGGGGTTTGTGACCAAGTCTAACCATCTGGATCTCAGGAACACAGAATAGGAGAGATAGACACCTACAAGTTGTGCTATGACTGCATACGTGCCATAGAATGCATACATGTCTATATATGTATACACACACACACACACACAAGACATACATAAATAAATGTCATTTAGAAGAAGAGGAAGAGCAACAACAACAATGACCACCATCCTCCAGTTCTTGCTTCCCAGGGCCTACTATTTGTAAAGTTTGATGCTTTGAAAACAAAGGAACTAAAGGACCCAAGTCATTAAACAGGCTCTTCATTCCTTGAGAAAGGAAGATATGATATAGTTTCCCCACTTGTCAGACCCCTTCAGAATCTACAACTTGCTTCACTGACCTTCGAAAGCAATGCTGTCTGAGATGATGGTCAGCCAAGACCAAAGGCAGACATTCTGTTCTAAAGAAGGGCCCTGGTGTCGGGAAACAGCACAAGAGCTTCTGTAGAGTCTTATCTTTATGAACACACTTAAAGTCACTTGTCCCAAATCAGATTTGCACAGCTCCACTAACAGAAGCTATGGCACTGGGCTATTTGGAGGTAATTTTGTTAAAACTTTGATGACATAATAGTGCATTTCCCAGCATTTGCTGAATGATTCCCAAATTGTGTGTGTGTGTGTGTGTGTGTGTCCCTTTTCTGGTGCTGACAGCTGTGTGTGGCTAGTGATGGTCCCACTGGGATACCAGTTTCTCTAGGTCTGAAGCTGACCTATTCTGCAGACCCCCAAGGCAAAGGTCCCCAAGTCAAATGGAGAAAATTCTTGGTGGTAGTAATAGCAGCCTCAGTTTACCAAACAGGGCACCATCCCTGCATAGGCTGCTCCAGGGACAGACCAAAGAGGAGGCCAATGAATCCTCTCCATTTCCCCATCTGGGATCAGAAAGATGATTTTGAGGATGAATCAGGCTTGTCTCCAATCTGTCAAAAAGAACCCTTTCGTGGGGCTAGGGAAGAATTGTAGAATTTTATATATAGAAGATCCTTAAAGGGAAGCCTGGCATGAAACAGAGCTTTTCTCACCTAGTTTTAAAAGCAGACCTTTTAAACATCTCAGCATCCACTTGTCCTTTGGATTGGTTTGCTTTTTCCATTAAGTCACTCCCTGAGGTTGGACTGAGCATCTGCTACACTCGAAGTCCTTGACAAGGAGACAGGAACCCCAACCATATGAGGACACCGCTCCTTCTCCCAGGAGTCACAGTCTGCTATGGAACACAGATAGGGAAAAAAGAAAATCCCAGTCCAGTGTGGAAACAATGTAATTGCAACATCAACAGGTCACCAAAGATGATGCCTAAGGAATGGAAGACCATAAGACAGAATAGGCAAGGAGTCCTGCATCCACCTAGAGTTTCCTGGCCTGCACCCACCTAGAATTCCCTGGCCTTTCCAATCCACCCACCCAAAGGTTTCATAACATTCAAGACCCAGATTCAGTTCTATGACATCAGCTTTTGATAGGTGACTTCTGTCCTATATACAGTGACCCCCTTGAGAGTTGAAAGACTGTGTGTATGTGTGTGTGTATGTATGTGTGTGTACATGTGTGCATGCATGTATATCCAATTATTCCCTAATATGCATTTATGAGCTTCCATAAAAGAGCACTGTGCTCCAAACATAGGGCCTGTGCTCTTCCCCATGCTACCAGCTTACATAGCAACCAAGCCATCCTGAGCTAATGATGCCACCTTTGTGTTACCATCCTGAAGTCAAGCCCCTTGCATAATTTTTAGTATTTTCTTATAATAAATTTATTATTCCCCCTAATAAACAAACATACACAAGTATAAAAATTACCATACCTACACATATGAACATGCACACATAGACATATACATACACAGAGAGGGAACGTTGTGTGGAAACACTGTGTGAGAGACAGATAGACATGGGGTTCCCAGAGGGTCCACTTAACTAGGCCTCCATCTGTCAGCATTGTGGAGGCCCAGATACTTCTTCATCCAAAAAGTTCTTTAGAGGAGCCCTTTGGTGGAAGATTAGATCTGGAAAGGATAAGCAGGGAGGCCATGTGTGCACTTAGGAGATGTAGCAATGGCAGCAAAGACAGAGATGGTGGTCCAATCCTGGCTCAGAAACATTTTCAGTTGGAAGGTCATCAAAGACAGGATGGGCAGCTGGACAGTGAAGGAGGAACTTCCTCAGCACTTAGGAATCTCATCCCAGATGCTTACTCTGCCACTGAGCTGGCCTGCTTCTTCCCTTTCCTCCCAGTAAACAAAATAAACATTTAAATAAACAAAAGGTTCTTCCCCCTACACGTAATTTTAGCTCTGAGATTGAATTACCAGAATCGAGGAGACTGTCTCTAACGATGTCTTCGCCATCCAAATCTACCCACAAATTCTAAGCCCTTGTGGAGGTTTCTGAAAAGCCATCACATGGGTTACCTCATTCGTTCCCAGCTGAGGCAGAACAGCAGCTGGGAGTTGAAGATGCTTCATTAGGGACCTTTAAGGAGGCTGGTACCTAACATGTTCCTTTAGATGCTAAAAGGCTGAGTATTGTATTCAGACTTTAGGTCCTCCACTACTAGCAAGCTGTGCACTTATAGGCAAGTCACTCAACCTCGGATGAACCTCAACTGTTGCCTCTACAACAGATGTAACTGATGGAAGCCGAGTGAAGCAGAAGAGGTCTGCCTGCCACTGAATATCTGCTCAATGGATGACAAACACTGTACGTGGGAATCGCATGCACGCTCTCCATGGACAATGGGCTGGAGGTAGGAGGGTGTGCCACCAAGAGTCTTGCTGTGGCTCTGAGCAGGTCACCTGGAGTCCCCACTCAGCACTGCCAAAATGACTAGAATGTGAAGTCAGAGCTTACTCAACACAGGTTTTCCGGGAATCCTGTTAGGTGAAACAGTAGGGTGGGGGTGACTTCCAGATTTTCCCCCTGGTTCCTTTTTAACAAACTGCTCTGAATGCCAACTGCAGTTACCTTTATTTAATCACTCCAAAGACTCCTCTGTGAAAAGCGGGGTAATTAGGCCCAAAATATATCACCCAGAGGCTTATTTTAACTACCCGAAATAAAAGCTAAATCCCAGTTTCAACAGAATTACCAGATCGCTTTCCTTCCCAGAACTCCAGGCAGTGGACATGTTTTGTGGTTGATTTTTGCTGTGGGGTGCCCGGGTTAGGTAAGGGGAGGGGCCAGCCTTCTTTGGGATAAACAGACCTGCAAGTTTGCCTTGATCTGCAAACTTCGGGTGGGACAGTATCTCTCTAGGAAGGAGACTCTGGTGACATTGTTCACATCCTGTCTCAGTGCCACTTGCTGTGTGACTTTAGATATGATATTTCTACTCTCTGACTTGCAGTATAATGTCTAGCCTTGGACAGAATGGTAACTACTGTTGCCTTAGAACTCAAGACAGGATTTACACACAACTGGGTCAAACTTTCTTGTTGCATGTGCTGACTAACATCTCTAAAGGGAACACCTGATGTTACAATATGGGTGGCAGCATCTTCTCTGTCTTATGTCCACAGAAAATCAATGCGCAGCTTATATATTGGATACAAGCACTGGATATGAACCCAGCACACTTCACATAAGAATAGTTACCAGGTAAAATGTGGGTTCTTCAAGATCAGTGCTTTTTTGCCATTCACCTAAATCAGCCTTTGTAAAGGAAACAAGGAAGAGAATATTGGCTATATAAACACTTTAGACTAGGTTAGAATGGAAACACCAATAACTGCAATCAATATGAAGTATTTATAAATATCTTCAATATGTCATTGCTGATCAGTTCACACTATGACAGACATGGCTAATCAATTTGGTTCTTCCCACTGAGTCAACATGGAGCTCCCGCAATCATTTTCATGACAGTATTTCAGGCAGACATCACCAATCAACAAGAGTGGGCATGGGCAGCCCAGTCTGCTTTATGACCCTGACTTGAAAGCTAGGGAAACAACAAAAGCCAAGGTTTAAAGATGTTAAGATGCTGCTACATTTTGATAATTCTCTGCAGAGAGAGTGTGGAGCCCTACTCCTTTCTCCCCATCTCCCTTGATCAAGTGTCACCTCTTCCAAACCAAGCCACGCCCTCTCACCATCAAAGTCAAGCTCCTTGGGAAATCAAGGATGACAATAAACAATCTGTTATCTGTTCAATTAGAATCTGGCAGAGAGAAATGGAAAGGCATCAGGCCTCCTACATCCTGATTTTAGTTTTGATAGACTTTCCTTTGTCCGTTTGTCTTCTCCAACAATCCATTGTTCAGTCAGATGATTTACAGAAAAACTGGGAGTGGTCTCTAGCAAATGATAATTACAATGTGCTGAGACAAAGGAACCACGGTTTGCCCCATAGAAAGAGGCATGCTGCAATCCCCCCGCCTCCCAAGCCAAGGTCTTGTTTGGGATTTCAGAAGCACTAGATACAAATGGCATGTGTCAAAAACATTGATTGTTTAATATTCCCAAGCAATGGAAACTAGCCAATAGAAATCATATCAGGAAAATTAAAAATGATGGGTGAAATGGGAATGTTTCCTCCTTGTCAAATCACAATTTGAAATTAAATTGGAGCCTTGGGCACTAAGACAGGGACCCCTGACCCCTGAGCATCATTCTCTTTACTTTGAAGGAGGTCTTTCTATTCTTGGAATTGCTAGAAAGGCCCCTTTTGTGAAATTGGAGCTGTCTTAAGAAAACACCTTTTGGGTTTTCCTTCTATCTCCTAGTGTTCCAGATTCAATTCTGTCTTCATTGTAGTTAAATCAGCAAACGGGAGTCACCAGGACTAAAGGCTAGCTTGCAACAGCAGCTCCACAAGGCTCTGGGACCAGACCAAGGGACAGAGAAATGAGGAACAAGCCAGTCTTACATCACCCCCTTCCTTCCTAACATGTTGCCAGTTGTTACTGCAAAAGCACACTTAGTAAAAAAGAAAAGACAATTTGGGGGCTGATGCACGGCTATGCTTCCCCTGCCTTCCAGGTGATGTTTCACTCATTCATTAGCTACTTAATTTACTCAGTAAGTGTGTACTGAATACCCACTCTTCACAAGGCATTCTGCTAAGGGACAAGTGGAACATAGTCCTTTCCCTCAGGGCTCTTCCAATGTAGGAGAGAAACAACTTCAGAGCCTCTTCTAAGGATAGCACAGATTCTCACAAAAATGCCAAAGAAATGAGTGAGTACTCTGTGGGTCCATGCACTTGAGCACAGTGTTGATAGGATGTGTATGGACGTGTCTAACAGAAACTGCATGAAGATGTACCAACCACTGGAAGACAGATGCAACCTCTCAAATGTCATATGGAAATAGAGAGGAGGTAGGGTTAGCTCACAAACAAACACAAACAATCAAACAAACAAAATGACTAAAAAACAAAACAACAACCACCACCAAGGGCAGATGACAAGAAAAGGTCTCAGTAGATCTGTTCTGAGACCATCCATTAGGATTGATAGAGTCTGCAGTCTTGTTTATGCAAGAATGTGGGGACCAGATGCTTCAGTCATGGCTTGTAGAATGTAGTGTGGTACAGTCTCTTTGAGACACAGTTGGACAATTTCTTAGGAAAACTACTGTTGCCTCAACTATTCCACTATGAAATTTCTACTCAAGAGGAATTCAAATATGTTCACACAGAACCTATAAGCAAATACCACAGCAGCCTAATCTATAATAGCCCAGAGCTGAAGATAGTACCAACCCCACCAACTAGTATAGGATAAGGAGATATCATGTTCATATAATAGAACATTATCCACCAACATAATACATCTATACAATATAATATTATCCAGCAATAAAAGGAAACAGAGTGTGGCATATTCCCAAATATGGATGGATGGACTACAGAACATGCTCAGGAAAGAAGTCAGGCATGAGAAATCAAACTTGTGTGATTTCACCTTCTGAAGTTCCCCAAATAGACAAATGCATACAGATAGCTTAGGAATGGGGAAGGAATGGAGAGTGACCACAAAATAACCTAGGGTGGGGAAGGGAATGACCCAGACTAAGTTACCGTGATGGCCATACAACCATACCAAAGTGATAGAACTCATGAAAACTAGTCTGCTTAGTGTTGCATGTTCTTGTCAGGGTAGCTTCCTAAGGGTATGTGGCTATGCTGGACTTAGGCAGGAGGTCACCAGGGTGAGAAGGCACAGGAAGGCGTGGTAGACAATACAAGATGCTCAGGCAGTGCAGAGAGCGAGAGCACTACCCAGGTATATGTGGGCAATATCCAGACATATACCTTTCTGGATGTTTAGACAGAAAGTCAGATGAAAGGCTGAAAGAAAGAGTAGTTGAGGCCACAGAAGACACTAGAAGGTGAGATTGATCTGAATGTATTTATGAGCCATTTTATAGGCAGTGGGGAAACTATTGAGCAGTGGGGAGTAGGGGCATGTAAAGAATACCAGACAGCAAGAGGAATATGTATTGGAAAGTCCAGTCACTATCACTAGGGCAAAGCATCCATGAACAGACCCATAAAAGAAGCAGGAGTGAATGAGAACTACTCCTTCATCACTTGTTATAGTTGATAATGCAGACAGACAGAGACTCATTGGACAAGATAAGAAGGAAAATAACAATAGACACCACTTACTTAGCGCTTTCTACAGTTCATACCCTGTTCTAAAGAGCTGCTGCTCTCAAAGAAAGGCAGGGAGGTAAGAGCCTGTTATATACAGAATGAGCCAAATGGATTGATGATCACCTTCAGATCCATTCCAAAGGAAAGGAATAAAGATTAGGAAGGTCATAAAATGCTTATCTAAGGTGCGCTCCGGGAGCCACACATAGGAGGCTTCTAACTCTGTAAGAAATGGTGGTACTTCAGCTCTGGAAGGATGCTAAGTGAGAAAAATGACAAACTGTTTGCAAGGCTGTGCAGCCCAGGGAGGTAGGAGATCCTGGCACTGCAGGACTCTGTGGGCACTACCAAGTCTTCATCTGTCTGTCTGTCTGTCTGTCTGTCTATCTGTCTATCTTCTATCTGTCTATCTTCTATCTATCTGTCTGTCTGTCTGTCTGTCTATCTGTCTGTCTATCTGTCATCTATCTACCTACCTACCTACTATCTATCTGTCATCTATCTATCTATCTATCTATCTATCTATCTATCTATCTGTCATCTATCTAGCTTTTCATGATGAAGGATGGAATCCTGGGCCTCACATAGACTGAGCTCATTCCCAGCCTAGCCTTGCTTCTTTAGATGCATATAACACTTGGCAAGTAAACTGGCTTAGAGAGTAAATAAACAGGTGTAGAGGGGAGTAGACGGAGCCAAATTCCTGGAGGACTGTGGGACTCAGGCTCCTTTTAGGGACCACACTGTCTCCAGCTACCATTAGAACATATGTGATAAACTGGGCTCTGTATCCATGAAGTAGGCTGTCATTAGATAACCACAACCATAGATCTTACTAAACCACAGTAAGGCATGGATGCCAGTGTGCTTTTGGAAAGCTGAGTGTGGTTGTCAGAGAATCATACAATCTGTCAGTACTTAAATGTTAGGAAATTTTTCATATAGTATATCTTAACTAAAACTTCATTTAATATATTTTGATCATACTTTTCCCTCTTCCAATTCTTCTCAGCTTCTCCACACCTCCCAATTTCATGTGACCCCTTCCTCTCTCTTTCCTCTCTCCCTCCCTCCCTCTCTTCCTCTCTCTCTCTTTCTCTCACGAAAAGAAAGATCAAAACAAACAGACAGACAAATAGACAAATAAAAATGCTAAAACAAAATGGAACGAAGCCATCCCCCAACACCTTCCCCCATAAACTCACCAAGTTTGTTTTGTGTTGGCCAACAACTGGGCAATGGCATCGAGGAAATGAGAGACTGAAGCTCTCATCCCAAATGAGATGACTTCATCAAACCTCAACCCTCAAGGTTCAGGGATCTGAACATCTGTGAGGAAGAGGAGGTAGAAAGAAGCTAGAGGTGGTAGAGGACTGCAAGGAAACCGTGTCCTCTGGATGAGACAGGACCAGTGCTCACATGAACTCACAGAGACTGGCAGCAGGTTTAGGCCAGCTAAATCTCAGTACTGACAAGGAGACGTAGACCCCAAATCCCGCCCCAATTTGGGAAAGTATTTGTAATTAATCATCTGCTAGGAAAGAGAAAATCATTTTTCTCCAGTGGAAAGTCACTGGGTATTCAACATACTGCATGCCAGGCCCATGCCCAAGAGTAGTTAGCCATCACAAAACGTACAGGATGATGTTTGTCCTGTCTCAGGGACGTGGGAATTCTGTTAACTATTATGATCCTATCAAACATGGCAGCAGTCAATCTGAGATGAGTAGCACTGGTCTTTACACATCAGCATCTCAGCTTGGTACACTTCATTCATTCATCCATCCATTCAGTCATACGTTCATATCTTTATTTAGTATTTATTGAACATCTACTCTGTTGGATGCTGTTATGGGACTCAAAACACAGCAGGGATTTTTTTTTTTTAAATTGCTTCTCAGGACTCCCACCCTTACAATGAGAACAAGACAATAACCTAATAAAGCCCAGAGGAGACCTGCTGAGAAAGATAAAGAATCATGTTATCGCTTTTGAAGCTGGTGGAGGGACCCCAGTGCTGCAGACTGGCATCAGGACCAAGAAGCCTCTCTGATTAGGAGATTCCTGGACCAATCTGATTACAGTGAGAGAACCAGCCTGCAGATACCAAGTAGAATTCTGTTTATATGTGGGAGGAACACATAAAGGAATGACCAGAAGGCAGGGGGTCCCCAGAGCTGACATCGGTTTGGATTTACTCCTGCCTGAGATGAGAAACTGCCAGCAGGTTTGAGCAGGAGAGCAGCATGGCTGGGGACACCAGGAACTCAAAGTTTGCCCTTATTTAGGCAAGATGGGGAGAGGCCACACTGTTGGTGATTCATTTGTCTCTTTGTTCATTTTTTTGGGTTGGGAGGGAACACATTCACACATGGAACAGCAATCTTCCCTGCTTTGAAATAGTGTTTATACAGAAAAAAATTACCCTCAAATTATCACTGACCTGGATATACCAGAATGCAGTAAAGAAAATGCTGACATGACCACTCCATGGTTCTGTTAAGAGGAAGGTTTTTGCTGTAGGTAAGAGAGAGAAAATATCCAGAGGCGTCTGGAAGAGTCCAGAGCAGAAAGAGAGGCCAACCAGACCTGGCCAGGGTTATCTTGTAAGAGGAGGGAGGATAGCTGTAGGGAGGAGGAGACCCTTGTCATTACAAAGAGAATCTGGGAAGAGGGAAGCCTGGGGAAGAGAGCTGGGCCAGGTTGCTAGGGCAGGGGTTTGAAGTGTAAAACAAGTACTTGTGGGTGGAGACTTAGGGCCCCTGAGGCCAGAGTGGGCTTTGATTTGGAACCAAAGGAGGATGCTGGTGGAACCCTGTGTCCCTTCTGTCAGAGGTGAGGGTAATGATTCCTTTTGGCAGATAAGAAGCAATTTCACAGTTCCTAATCACCAGAAATCCTTGTACAGTCCTTGTGTCTGGATATATGGACTTCCTGGTGGACTGCCTAAGACCTAACACAGGCAGAGTTCACATGATAAAGCCACTTAGAGAATCAAGCCCTTAGAGTCCTGAACCTAAGCAACACTTAAGTAAGGCCAAGCAAAAAGGTAGACAAGGATCTGAACCGTTCTACCTTATTTTCTTATAAAAACTCTCCCCTCTCTCTGTTTACTAGTGACACCCTATTCCTGCTGGTATATCTCTACTTTAATAGACTGTCAGTTGTACTTTATTTTGACAACTTGAGCTAGTGCTCAAATCTTCTTAACTCAGGTGGGAGAAAAACCCAATCCTTTATGCACAAAACAAAGCAGTGTCCAGTGTTGGCATTCAACAAAGGCCTCCAGAAAACCCCTGCTCTGAAACTTCGAGGAGTTTAAGGTTATTTGACAGGAAGAAGGGTCTACTCACAATCAAAGCGTGATCTCGGCCCATCGTGATGACTGTCCGGTTCACTGTGCGAAGCAGCTGGACCATGATCTCTTGGATGTGGTCATAAGTGAAGGCCTGCAATGCATTGAGAGACAACACTTAGGATTCTGAAACTGGACCAGATCACTCTTCCAAAGACACAGACAGGAGTGACCAGATGTAGATCATGTCCCCCTCAAATTGTCTGGTTCCATCAAGCCCAGACAGACGCCAGTCTTTCTTTTCCAGACATGTGTCCTCTACTCTCCATCCCTGTGTCCTCCCAAGGCTTAAGGGTAGGAGGGACAGGGAAGCTCTTTCTTGACTTCTTTATTTCTACAATTCTTTCCCCTGACTGATCACTTGCTATAGCTTGCATCGCATGCCATTCCTGGTTACAGTACTAAATCATTACAGTACTTGCTAAACACCTGGTACTCAGCCAAGCACTGCACCCATTTTCAAATTGAGATAAGCAACATTATGATTGCCACTATTCAAATGACCAGATAGAAGCTCAGGAAAGTGAAGTAACTTATCTGGGGTTTACCCAGCAAGGAAGTCAAGGGAAAGAATTGAATCTAGCAGTCCGGCTCCAAAGTCTGCCTCTTTTTCATTCTCAGGAGCAACAAGGA
Source organism: Arvicanthis niloticus (assembly GCF_011762505.2). Classification (NCBI taxonomy): domain Eukaryota; kingdom Metazoa; phylum Chordata; class Mammalia; order Rodentia; family Muridae; genus Arvicanthis; species Arvicanthis niloticus. The sequence goes on along the minus strand of NC_047663.1, from coordinate 85,239,592 downwards.
CAGGGTCACAGATCTCGAATTACTGCTCAGGCTTGCCCATTTGTCAAGATGAATATAGTCTCTGTTTTTAAGTGGGCAACTTCTAGCTCCTTCTGTGACTTCTGATCTTTCCTCTCTTAGAATATCTTCAATGCTACATATTCATTACTCTTTTATCTTTTCTTCACCCCTTTACAATTGCATCAAATTTATATAATGACCTCCGCTCAGTGTACTACTCCCCAGGACTATATTCCTTGCCTTACCAAAATAGATATTAAAAGTACCCCGTTCCTTTAGACCTCCTGAGCCTGGCTTCTTTTAAACATCCATTCCTTTTTTAGTCTAAAGAGCATCAATTAGATTGTTCAGGAAGTTTGATATTTAAAGCATAAAACTGTGACATTCCATCTCATTTTCTCTGAAAGTCCACAGTGTGAAGACCGTCCAGGGGAGTGTTCCGAGATCAGGTGGATTTGACTTTGGGCCCCACCTCTCCTAATCTGAGTTGGGTGACCTTGGGCAAATCGTTTTCCCTCTCTGTGTTGCAGCTTCTGTATGTATGAATGTGGTCAACATCAAAACCTGAGTTACTGATTTGAGGCATCAATTAGGGACCAAGCCCTCCTGTTCCCAGAGTCCTGAAGTGTCCACCTATGTCAGGAGCTGAGTGACTCCCTCACATCAACATTCCCCTGGTCTGCATCAGCATCCCGGCCAAGCTTGAGGATTCTCTGCACGTACCAGAAAGTGAAGTCTGAGGCAATGCATAATATAAACCCTGGCTGATATGGAAATGTCACCCAAAGAATGTATAGCTTATATGCAAATGGAAAACTTTCAAGATGATAAACCTGTGCTAAGCTGTAAAAGTGCAACCACAAATCAGCTGCTCTTAATTGTTCCATGCCAGGCAAGTGGAGGCTAACCCAACACAAGTGTCTTCCCGGCCCAAACTAAATGGTGGCTTGTAATTGAAATGACAAAATCAGTCTTCCCATTATGGCCCGGGCAAAGAAATTAATCCACCCAACCTAAACACATTGCAAATTGCAGTGATATTTTTTCCTTTTAATAATCATAGATTATGATATCTGAAAGAGACTCTAATTGTTCTTTCCCTGATTAAGCCCCGTGAGAAGAAGAGAGCTGGCAGTGGATATGTTAGGGTGGGGCCAACCCATCTTTTTGAATCACCCTGACCCCTCTGTGTTTTCTGTGTTTTGAAGTATGGAGCAGTATTCCACAACAACTGGTCTGCCTTATCACCCCTGGGGCAAGTTTTAGTAAGAGAACCCAGACCTGAATCACAAACTGAATCCAGCTGTCCCCATGATGTGCCCTTTGTTCTTTATTTCAATCCTGTCTGTTGAAACTAACTGGGAAATCCTCCTGTGATGTGAATGTTTTCAGTGCTGCTCTTTCATTCATGAAAATACCCCTTTTTAAGAGGGGGAATCCTTTCAGGTCAGAGAAGTCAGGAAGTGAACAACACCTAGTTGGTATTTTGTAAGACTGCTTTGTTTTCCTTGGGTTCTAAGGTGAATTATATTTATGGCAAATGTGCAAGAGAGGAAAAAAAAAAAAAAAAACCACCCCCAAACTTGAAAAGAAAGCAAAATAAAGATTACATGACATTTTAATAGAGCATCTCTGATAAAAATCAACTGAGGGGCCTCTCTCGGGAAATGCAGTTCTGACAGACTGTCCACAGCTGATTAAACACCAAAAGTTTACATCTCTAGGGAGCTAGAGAATTCCACAGGGGTGAGAGGTCACCGTGTGAAAGATAGCATTCGGTGTTGGTTCATTGCTTTGGAAAAGGATCTGGCTTTATTACTCTGTGCTAACACCACCTATCTGAGACCTGATGGCAATTTTCCATCTTTTCTCCCACAAAAGATCGGGGCTTATATATTTTTCCTAAAGATTTATTTTATTTTTATTTATGTGTGTCTCTGTGGATGTGCGTGCTGGTGCCCTGGAAGGCAGAAGAGGAGGGTGTCAGATCCCCTGGAGCTGTAGAATTAGATGGTCATGAGTCACCCTACTCAGTATGGATGTTGGGAACTGGATCTAGGTCCTCTGAGAAAGCAGGGAGTCATTTCTCCAGGCACCGAGGGCTATACACTTTCAGGCAGCTCATTTGTTCTTCGCCTTGTTTCCCATTTCATCAGTGAAGTAAAACCTTGACACATGTCAGGTTGTAATTGGATGACCTGATTTTTTTTTTTAACACGTTGAGAATTCTATCTTGACACAAGGAATGTTGAACAACTACAGTAGGTAGCTATATAGAATGTCATTAATTTTTATGAAAATTGTAAATGTATGTACTTTTTAGAATTTCCAAAAAGTTCATTTAAAACAAACCAACAAAATTTTGGGTTTCTCCTTCGTCGCGGGACCTTTAATCCTCCAGCTGCTAGAGTTGTGACTCTGATATTTATGAGCATGTCATCTGTGACAGGCTTGCACCGTTCCATTTCTAAACAGTTTTTTCCACCCACTTGGTGGCTACGTAAACAGAGGACATGACTGCTCCAACGTATTGTTGAGGGGAAGGGTTTATTGTAGGTATGAGGGAGAGCACAGCCAGAGGCATCTGGAAGAATCCAGAGTAGGGAGAAATAGAAGTGAACTGAACACGACCAGCAGACTGGACCTGGCCATGATGAGGATGGGAGAGAGTGAAAGAAACACAAAGAGAGAGGGACTGAGAGGAAAGGACAAAAAAGTAGAGAGCAAGACAGCACATGGCCAAAACGACTGCATTGTCGGGGAATGAGAAGCTGGGGGAAGCAAAGCCAGTGAGCTGGAGAAACTTGTGGTAGGCAGTGGGGTGAGATGCTCTGAGAAGTCTATGCTAACATGGACTCTGAAGCAGGTATTTGGGATGCTGAGTGAGCCTGGAAGCCAGCAGTGCTTGGTGTGCTAATAGGCGCTGTAGTTAGCCATTTGTCCAGAGGTTCTCTTGAACCTGACAGTGGCATTCCATGTTCAGTGTCTCGATTGAAAGTTGACTGCTTCACTCTTCCTCATCAGGCCATGTCTCCTCCCATTTCTACTTCTGACCATGAGAGAATGATTATGGTTTGATCAATATTTAATATTTAAATGTTCTGGACACATAAATATCATTTCATCTGAGTTGTAAACCATGATAAATTCTTGTTTTTCCGTGTGTATATGATGTATGTTTATGTATGTCTATCTGTATGTGAATATGTGTGTGTGTGTGTACATCGTATGCATGTGTATACATGTGTATCTATCTATGTGTTTGTGGTGTATGTACATATCCATTGGTATGTGCATACACATATGTGCTTAAGCTTTACAGTGGCCAAAGGTTTCTTCAATCACTTTCTACTTTGATATTTTACTACTTTGTTACTTGAGACAGTCTCTCACTGAATCCAAAGGTCTTTCATTCAGGCCAAAGTACTTCCAGAATTTTCTGTCTTCCTCTACCTGATCTCCAAAGGCTGAGATTAGAGATAAGATTAAGGACAATATATATATATATATATATATATATATATATATATATATATATATATACACACACACACACACACATACACACAAATAGAAATACAGATATAGTTGTGTGGAGTTGGAGAAGGAGAGGGAGAGAGAGAGGGAGGGGTAAAGGAGAGAGAAAGAGAGAGGGAGATAGGAGGAAGAGGAAAAAAAATGAATGCCTCTTCTGCCTAGGAACACAGTTGTAATATATGGCTTTTCCTTGGCTGTGTTCTTATATAAGAGGCCTTTCCAATTTCATTCTTATCTTGAAGAATCACAAACACTTACCTGGAAAGAAAATACTTAACTTTGAAGAGACAGTAATATCATCCAGCACAGACTCACACCCTTGCTCCCGGTGGCCACTAGAGATATGGTTTTTCATGAATTTGAGGTTTGATTTGGTAGTCTATCTTTCTTCCTCTTATTTGAATTAGATCCTATCTTAAAGGAGTTTGCTGGACCAACACCTGACTTCGGAAAGCAAGCTGCAGAAGCAGACAGGGTAGAGGGACCTCAGCACAGTAGAGCCCATGGCCAAGACAGGCAATATTGTCACATCCTATCATTTCTGCCTCTAACACAACACAGGGTGACTGTCCATTTTCTGGATAATATTTGGGCAATACCTTTCTGAGAATTTTTGACTGGATGAGCTTTTTCTGGGAAGGGAAATCTAAAGTCTGCAGCAAGAGATATGGTCAAAATGGGAAAAAAAAAAAGAGATATGGGTTCTAATTTTGATGTTGTTTTCAGCTTTCATGGTTTGAGGTTTCACTATGTAGCAAGGCCTATACTTATAGATAGGAAAACTTGTTAAATGTCTTACTTTACTTAAGATAAGGCTCTACTCTGGTCCTAGGTGTCAATCACCAGGATCAGTAGCTAGTTCAATGACTATCTGAGAATAATCTTCTCCAGTCCAAGCTCTGTTCTAACTAGTTCAAGCTCTTTGAATGATTCAGGTTGTGACACTATTTTCAGCCCTCCAAGACTCTATTATAACTATCTTCAATACTGTGAGCAGTGCTGTGCAAAGACTGCATCTTACTGCAGACGCTACAGAGAGGCCACTAGGCATGCTCTCTCCTTTGCTGTCTCTGACCTAAATGATCTTGGCTCTCTGGGCCTCAGTTTCTTCATCTATATGTTAGATACAATGCTACCATACTGCCAGAACTGTGCGGAGAAATTCTGACTAGTTCTTGTCCTGATAGATAAAGCTTTCTGAGGTTTTATTTCATTGCATATTCTTCTAAGTACTTTGCACCCCTAAATGCAGGGCTTCTTGCACCCAGTCCTCTCTGGGATGTGGGTACCCAGTTTCCTATGAGCTGGGGAATCCTGCAGGCACCTATGAAATGTAAGAAAGGCTTCCATATTCCAGCTGTTCCAGTAAGAAAAAACTTAGGCTCTGGATTTGGATACACATTAGAGAAATGTTAATCTGAGTCCCAGTCTCAGCCTACCCAGGGAGGGCTCTCTCAGTGCTTCACCTCCCTGAGAGGAAGGCTGAGGGCTGCCACAGAGCATTGAAGTCCCTAAGATGGATTCACTCTGTCTCTCGAGAGTTCATTTTTCTACCTCTAGTGCAGGTTTGCCTGATCCAGTCCATGTTTGCCGCCCCCAGTCTAGGCTTGCCCGCTCCAGTCCAGGCCTGCTTGATTCCAGTCAGGTTTGAAGCTGACCATTATATCCCTTGCTAGAAATGCATTTGTGAAGGGAAAGAGCTGTGGGAGAAGCGAAGTCACCCTTCAAGTCTATCTGAAGCACATCCTAAGATACACATTTGTGTACAAAGCTGTTTGGGTACCATCTCCCTGATTATGTCCTTAGGTAGCAAGTTGTATAAGAGTTCCCAAGTCAGAAATCCTGTTTGATGCATGATGTCTAACCCACACAATGGAATAGAAGGTAGAGATAGCTTGACTTGGAAAGAAACTCTGCAAAAAGACTGCAAAGCACTCTTTGCAGTGTGTGTGTGTGTGTGTGTGTGTGTGTGTGTGTGTGTGTGTGTGTATTCTTACTGCTAACCAAAAATTCTGGGAAAGTGCATGAAATTGTTAACACTGATATCTGAGAAGGAGAAAGAGAGAAATATGTGACATGAAATGAAAAAAATTATGTGCTATGGTTCATTGAAAATTTTCACAATAATCGGCCACTAGAAGAAAGAGAATTCTTTCTTGATGATAGGGTAACAAAGAACAGCCTGTACTGCTAGAAAAATGAACTCACAAGAGACAGAGTGGATCTATCTCAGGGACTGCAGTGCTCTGTGGCAGCCCTCAGCCTTCCCTTCAGGGTGGTGACACGCTGAGAGAGCCCTCCATGACCATACCTCCTCTAAGAACCCCCACCCATACTGAGGCTACAGAGGTAACCCTGGTCCCACACACTGATGGCTATTGTTAACATCACTGACAGAGGAACAAAGTGGAACAAAGTAACATGAGTTACCTTTTTCCCCCCTAAATGGCAGAACTCTGAAATGTTTTATTCCATTTACAAATTGCTTTTAGCTTCCACTCCTGACAGATTAAAACAAAAACTGCTTAAATCAACTGAGGTGGTGGTGGTGGTGGGGAACACAACAATACCATCACTTTTAGCAACCATGAAAATTGCACTGTGCTTAGAACAAAGCACTGGTTTGATGCAGATCCTGTACATTATTCTTTTGAGAGCTTTTATTAAAAAATACACTGGAATCTCCAAGCTGTAGCCTAGAGAAAAAAATTAATAAAATAAAATAAATCAAACCTTTCTAAATGTGTAATTCCAACATCTTAATGCTGATGAATGAATACTGCATCCAGTATTCATATATATACCACATATATACGTGTGCGCATCTGCACATCTGACATGCTCTAATTTGTGCCCTGTTCTTCAAAATAAGAGTCACTTACGGAGGGCTGAATAAAAAGATGTGAGTAAAGACTGTAACTAACACTTGTTAAATTCCAACTGCACTTCAGGCAATGGGCTGTGGGCTCCACACTTATCTCAGTGCATTTTGACAGATATGCTGGAGCTAAGTACTATCCTATTTTAAAGTGTAAAATAGGATCCACTCTAGTTATTATCATTCAGTTTATACTGAGCATTTGCTATACACCAGACATTGCCTGGCTGGTCCAGGCAGAGAGCTGTGGGTGATAGAACTGGAGGGGAACCCATGTCTTTCTGGTTGCAAGGCTCTTTTGATTCTGGTGCTAGTTAATTATAACAAGATCTCACGGTTTATAATATCCAAATGAACAAGCAAAGTTTATGTCCCCAAATTAAGAAAGTTATTGCAGCTGGGTATGGTAGTGCATGCCTTAAATCCCAGCATGTGGAGGCAAAGGCAGGCAGATCTCTGTGGGTTTAAAGCCATCCTGGTCTACATAGTCAGTTTCAGGCTAGACAGAGGAATGTAGTGAGACCATGTATAAAAGGAGAAGGAAAAGAAGGAGGAAGAGGAGGAAGAAAAGGAGGAGGAGGGAGGGGAGGAGGAAGGAGAGGAGGATAATGAGGACGAGGACGAAGATAAGAATTATCATCACCATCATCTTGTTATAGAATTAGTGGCTTACACACAATAAGGAATAACAAGTGTGACATGACCTTGGGACTTGCAACTCCAAACTGCTCTATCCTGAAAACAGGTTTGTCAGCCTGAGTTCATCAAATCTGAGGTTCTGCTTCTTGCTTTTCGGAGTTCCTTGGGCAAAGCAACTGGCTTAGACAGGCTTACTTTTGAAAGCCCATCTCACATGTATCAAGGCTACTGAAAAGAAAATCCCCTCCAGTGCAAAGATAATCGATACAATCACATAAGAACTGAGTCATAATGGAGTCTTAGCTAATGTCCTGTTCATCCTTAAACAGTTACTTAAGCAATTGTTAGTTTTAATTATTAGGGTCAATTATTTGACTCATATTTTGTGCTGATTCATCATCTATGTCCAAATACTTTGGGCTTCTTTATCTAAACTATTCTAAAATATAAGCTCTCAAAGCTTAAATGCAAACTGAATCAAAAGAGCAAATGGCCCTGCAGCCACGGGCTCCTCTGAGCTTTCTACAATTAAAAAAAAAAAAAAAATGGGACTTGGTAGGTTACTTGTAATAGTTCCAGAAACTTAACAGAAATTGCATACTCATCCCTCATCAATATTCTTGCATGGGCTACTGAAAATGTCAAGACTCACTGGAAAGAGAACACAAGGAAAAGGAAACCCGTTTAACTTTGCTGGTCAGGAAATTCAGAATGGTGCTTATGTTCATTGATTTTTATTAATGAGTAAACAAATGACTTAATCTTTAATGCATGCTGCTTGTTTGGCAGGTGATGTATTTGCAAACGCATGCATCCATGGGAATAGGATAACAAAAGGACTTCACGATGCTGAAGACCTTTGAAATGCTTCATCCAGAAAGCTATCCAAGATGGGCTTCCACGATGCATCTCCCTTCTCCCCTTCACTGACTACTGAATTTCATCTCCACTTAGCTTTCCTTTTTGTCCCTTTACCTCATATTTTGTCTCCACTCCTTCATAGTTTCAGTCATGCCCCTGTGGGTGCCTGTGGACATGAGCAATATCCCCCCCATATTCCAAACTGTAACTCTGATATATGAAGTTCCATAGAAATTATTGCACTCTTGACCTAAAGCTAACTCTCCTGTTACAATGTAGCACTTGCTACATTGCTAAGAAAACAAACAGCTCTGAGTAGCAGGTTATAATCCACCCCCAACCTGCCCCCTCACACTCCTGAGCAAGCATCATCAGAGAATTCTTTTGAGAATATGAATTGGGTCTATGTCATTATTTTAGGTTCATAATAATGAGTAATTGCTAGGATTTATATCAAGTAGATACAGATATTATTTAATTAGGAGATATACTAGGAGGAAAATAGTCGTGGCTGAGAGAATGAGGAGTGATTTTTTGAATGAGGGGGATGGAATCCGAATGAAAAATCTGGAAGCTTCTGGGTACAGGCTTTTTTTTTTTTTTTTTTTTTTGTTAGCTGCTCTTGACCTCACACAAGAAAAGACTGAGAGAGAAACAGAGGAGCCGAAAATCAACACCATCTTCTCTCTGTCCTACAGTGAAAATGCCCCTAATCATTCCAACATCCTCCTGGGACAGAACATAGGTATCAACAACTCATTCAGCAATGGCTGATAAGAGTTTCCACAGCAGGAACTCCCCAAATTAAAACCCCATGGCTCTCACAATTTACAACAGGCTCTTCCTACACATTCCTTCCAAGTTAGGCAGACAAGACTCCAAGCCCGGAGTCAGGAGACATCTCTATACCCAGGCAGAACTCAGCACTTCCACTAACTAGTCCAGTTAGGGATCGATTATGCCAGTGACTGTAGAGAAATTGCCAGCAACAGAAGCTTTAGAATCTGAACCCTGAAGTATTTTCCTTTTGCCAGGACAAGACTGAAGAAGGATGCCAATCTCAAGTACGTGAGAAATGGCCAGGAAAGGACGATAAAGCTGAAGAACGGATGTGTTTCTGTTGCCCTTACACAAACACATCACCATTGTTCTTTCTGTTCAGAAGGGATGTAATTAAAGCCTTCCCCTAGAAAGCCATGGCTATAAAGAACACCCTGTGCTGTTGTGACCCTGTCCGTGGTGCTGAAAAACAAGCCTTGTGAACGAAAGGCATCTCTTGTTTACAGAGGTGCTCTTTCTCCTGACCCCACAAAGAGATTTTTTTTTTTTAATTTTAATATTGGTTATTTTTCTTCTCCTCCAGATTTTGGATTTTAAAAATCATAGATCAAGTCTTATCTTATTACTAATAGTACCATCCTCATCCAGCTTCTTCTGCTACATTTAGGTAGTTTTGCACTACTCCCTCTACTGTTTGTTTGCTATATGATCAATTTATACACCTATGGTAAATTAGAGAAAGCTATATGTAGTTTTATTTTTCCTGATATACTGAAACATCTCTAATTCCAATCTGAGTTCTTTTTATGTAAAATAAGTTAGTTCTTCATTTCTAAGATTGTCTTCAGTGTCTCTTCTTTTTAATAGAAATCAGTTTTTGGAGTTTTAATAGTAATAACTTTTTCACAGAAGGAATTTTAATGTTTTCTCCTATCCAAACTCATCCTATACCCTCCCTACCTTCCTACCCACACAAATTCTCTCTCCCTCTCTCTCTGAAAAACAAACACAAAAGCAAGCAAACAAAAAACCAAATAGGCATACAAACAACCCCCCCCCCCCCCAAAAAAAAAAAAAAAACGAAAACCAAAATACACAAGCATAAGAAAAATCAAGCAGAGGTTATGGCAGAACCCAGAAGACATACCTAGGCTCAAGACAATGCCCTTCCATGTACTGCGTGTCTTGAATCCTTTCCTGACCAGCTCAGGGGGACAGAAATGTCTTTCTTCTGAATGTTCAATTAGTGACAGGTCATTCTAGTTAATGACTATAATCGATTTCTTTCTGAACCAAACCCACACGTTCATTCCTGGAAGAACATTGAGAATTTCTTGCAGGTGAGTGTGTAACATTTGGAAGTAGTCATCCACCTTCTGTGTTCTGAGATCCGGGGTGATTTTGTGTCCTTTCAAAGCTACCATGATACCAAACAGATCTTCATCTCCATCTCCATTAAAGTGAGATGGTCAGGGCAGCATCTGTTACAACTCAAGGTCTCAACAAGCATTCTCCAACTTCTGTCACTTCAGCCAACCACCTTGCTGATACAGTACAGCCTCTCAAAGCAAGGCATCGCTTTTCTCTGTGTCTGAATCAGTATTAGACACAGCTTGGGAGTGTGGTACATAAACACCAACCCCATCTGCTTATCAGAATTGATGTGGAGAGCTCCCAAAAGGTGCTTTGGTCTCACTCCTGGATATTTATTAGTAATTATCAGATAAAGACATAAATATATGACCGTCAGTGATGGTCAGATAGTAACAGGCTGATGGAAGAATGAATGGATAAATGAAAGAGAATTGTTCAAATATACTTGATATCTTAGCAATTTAGAGTTTGATACAAAAGATGTCTGTTAAGATTAAAGATGTTAGGAACCTTTTTTCTTGTATGCACCACCTCATTATCAACAACAACCATGTATGGGGATGTGGCATCAGACCTTGACTTCCAGAACAGATTTCAAGTATATAAATAATAGGAATTGGGGTGTTATTTAGGAATATTATAATTATTCCTCTCTGACCTTTACTGGATGATATACATCTTGTACCCAGCTATGAAGGCACCCTCTTTTCCCCTAAAGACTGGCTCTCTCCACAGGAAAAAAATTATTTTACTTTTGCAGAGATTAGCTTTTCCTGACTCTTGTCTTCAGAGACATAAACAGTAACAGCCTTGCCAGCATCCCTCCATCTCCTGTCCCCCGGAGGGGAAATGTGTGGTGTAAACTGTAATATCAGGCAGAGCCAGCCATCTCTTTATCTATTCAGATGACACCACTGAATTATGCAGGGTATTCTTTTTAAAAGCATCTATCATTTACTGTACAAGCATTACCAGAACTGAAAATGGAGTCATACATATGAAAGCTCTGGATTCACAGCTTCTCATTCTCCTGTGATGTGCTCAGGTACTTATGCATGCAGACTCTCTGTGCATGCAGACATTTGTATTCTGCTTTTCCAGTTAATATGCCAGAAGTGCTTTTATGAACACACTGGATAGATAAGGGACTGCTCTGTCTTTATTTGTTCCTGATGAGATGTAGGAGAGAAGGTTTAGATCCAGACAGATTAAATTCTAGCTCTACCACCAATATCTCTGTAGCTGGAGACTTTAACTACTTAGGCCTCCATTTTGTCCATCACTAACACTTAACTATAGGATTGTGCTAGAACCTCTTTGTTATATTTTTGCATATAAATTTCTCGATATCATATTTGGCTCATGCATGACTCATGCATAGCAAATTAATATTTTAACACATGGCTCTATCGTGGAGTATAATACAAAGCATGTATGAATAATTAAATGAAAGACTGAGTTAAACTCAACATTTTAGGACCATCCCAGAACATTGAGTACTTACGCTCACTCACCTGAAGTCATTAACATTTAGACAGAAATGTTTGAAGACAACTGACATCCCTCTATGTCCTTTGGCAGATGTGTTTGAGTGAACTGCCTCCAATCAATTTATACCCAAGTCTATTGGATATAAATCTAGAAATAGAACCCACATGTTCCAAAAGCTTCTGGAAAGCCCTAATGCCAAACATCATTTCCAGAACCTTAACCAAGACTGTTGTTGAGTGTTGTATAGATATTGTCATCTAATTAATCAAATGCATTGATTTGTTATACAGAAGTTTTTTGAAACTATATCACTAACCCTAACACTTCCCCCTTGCTCTTAAACTCACTACTTTTTCTTTAATTATTGTCACATATATGTCTATATGTCCTGAAATATGTAAATGAAATCTGTTCAGTATGCACAATGTTACCTCTATGTATGCAATCTTAGGTCTGACCACTTAGTTTCGGATCACCAATTGGGGTCTCTTCCCTGAGGAAGCATCAAACACATTTTTGAGGAGTTTCACTTGAGTAAGAATGAAGGAAAGAGGAAACACATTAAGTACCACCATCAGAAACTCCATAGTTTCTGTTGACAAATTCAGATCGTCATGGAGTTTCCATCAAGATCCTACAGCTGCTTCAGTGTGACACTGGTTTCAAATACATATCTGTGTATCCCACGTCCTTAATCTTTCAGCTAGAATTTAACTCCATACAAACCAAATATTTACCGACTATTCAATATGTGTCTAGTGTTGTGTAAAGATGTGACACTGAACAAGACAGATGCAGTCTTTATGCTCTTGGGTTTGTTGTCTGTTGGTAAAGGCGAGCCAAGTGTGATGTGCACGCCACAAATGGTAGTGTGCACACAGGGGCCATAAAATGTTTAGGTGATGAGGAGGAAATGTCAGTCTGTGATCTGAGCCTTGGGGCTTAGTCTAGTGCATTAAGCATGCTTGAACAGGCCAGTCCTCGCATGCATACATTGGCATAGGATCTTGATGAGAAATGCATGCCGTGTTCTCAACCGATGCATCAACCCATTGAGGTCACTGCAGCGCTCAAGGTTGGTACCTGCTTTTTATATAGCGTTTAATGCAGTGGCAGCAGATTTACCTTTCTCATTTGGTTCTAATGAGCATCAGAAATAAAATTAGTGTCAGCATCTCCTTCTAGGAAGTAGACTAATTGAAGATGGAAAGATCAATCAAACCTCAGAGGTACATTATGGAATGTCTGCTGAAAATGTGGAATTACACCAAGAAATATAAACATACAGAGAAAACATGGGATCAGATTAGCCTTCCCCTTGTAAAGTCTATAGACCTGATGTAGGACTATATAGAAGAGAAGTTTTACTAAATGAAAACTTATGTCACATTTTCAATGAGACAGTGGGGGAATCCCATTGTGTGAGATGGCAATGAATGCTATTCTTAAAGTACTCAGAGCAAACTTTATTATAGCCATAGTACTAAGTATGATTCTAGGGCTGTGAGAAAGTCCTCCTAGCATACTGAATAGACTTGATGCTGAAGACTGGAGCTGAAAGATGCTGGGAAATGCAATCTCTGGGGCAGACCACCTTCTTTGCCTCTGCACCTCTGGTGCTCAGCTTGCTGCCTGATGAGTAGTAGCTGCCTAGTTAATATTCAGTGAATGGCTACATAGAAAGGCATTGCTTTAGTTGAAAGGGGAATTTGCAACATGAACAAGTATAAAACCACAGATGATCATTTTCTGAATTCCAGCATGCTGCCAGCATTATCAGAAGGCAGTAGAAATGATTACGAAAGTGGTGCTAGAGAAATCACAAGGTGTCTCAATGGACAAAAAAAATGGGATTAAGTAAGTCCTGTCAGGAAAGGTAATGTCCAGCTCTCTGGGGTCACAATTCAGGATGTCTAGAGGGGAAGGGCAGGTGACAGAAAGGGTGAATCCAGTTGCCTAGGGAACAATGACAAGAAGTGGGGCTGTGGCTTTTATTGAGTAATTCCACAAACAAGACAAGATATATTTGTGAGCTAGAATCAGGATGTGCATCACCAGCTGCAGGCCTTCAGGACAAGCAAAAGGAAGAGGAAGGTGCCTTCAGGGGTATGCAAAACCCAGGATGAATGACAGGAGGAGGAAAGCCATGCAAGCCTGGTGAGAGGGCAAGAGAAGAGAAGCTTATGCTGGGATGTAAAAAACAGCAGGAAAGAGGTCAGAGGTCAGGGAGAAAAGCTGTGTGTGTGTGTGTGTGTGTGTGTGTGTGTGTGTGTGTGTGTGTGCGCGTGCGCGTGCGCGCGCGCGCGCGCGTGCGCACGCACACACAGCATGCCAGGTTGCTTAGAGAAAACCATGAGAACTAAATCGTATTTCCAATTTGAGCTCCTGGATCAGTTGGTCTTTTTTTTATCTTCAAGACAAAAGTTCCATAATACATTTCTGAGAAAATGTCCATTCTAGAACTCTTGAACTGTTTGCTAGAAGCTTCCCTGGTGCAGTCCCTGGCTACTATCCCCAGATGGTATGTGACATATGGGGCCTGGGGCCTTGCAGAGAGAGGGATGGCTCAAAAGCATTCCTCCTAACACACACACATACACACACACACACACACACACACACACACACACACACACACACCCTTAAGGATTCACAGTTATATCCATGGAGGAATCAACATCATGGTTTCCACAGTAACTACTGGGATTAGGCATGACCAATATTTATTCTGCTGCTGATGGGGGAATATAACCCAGGTGTTATGCAAAATATACTTTTTAGGAAGCCAGTGACCAACCAGTGAAGGCTTAGTATAAATGACAGCTCTTTCCAACCAGGGCCTTTATGCAAGAATTCCTTTGGGCAATCTCTTCCAGAGAACCAGCACTGCCTTGCAGGGGATGGAAGGGGCGCTTCTCAGGCTCCGCTCTGGCATTGTAGGTGCATGAGGCATCTGCCTGCTAGAAGAAATTCAAGTGTGCCTAAAAGAACGGTACAGCTAAGAAAAACAAAAATCTAATGCACCATTATCTTGAAATTTAAAAACAAGAAAAACTGCACAATGAATAAATCCATTAATACTGATGGATTTAGTTAACTGTTGCATCTATACTTAAACTTTCTCCTTTTAAAAGTCAGCCCAGGCTGACTTGAAACTTATGATTCTCCTGCCTCAGCTTCCCAAGTGCTGATGTTATCGGAGCGCACTTAGTTCTCATCCCCAGACACATGCCTTACTCCTGTTGCCCTGTCCTTGATATTGAAGAAACAAGAAGGGAAAGGGGCCAAGGAAAGAGATAAGTGGGGGTGGAGAGCCCACCTTGGCTGTAGGCAAAAAAATCTTTTAAACTTTGGTCATGGAAGATTTAAAAAAAAAAAAGGGAGGGGGCTAAGCATTTTCAGAAGCACTGTGAGATGGTGCTGATGGGACAGAACACACTGGGTTATTAACTTTATTGGGGAGCTCTAGTCGAGCATCCCCAAAAGCTGTCTTCTTATTTTCCAAGTGGATCTCCTAAGAACAAATGACCCAACAGCCATCTGGAAAAGGAAGCCATAGCCCCAGTTCTCTGAGCCTGTCAGGCAAGGAGCAGGTAACACCGAAGCTGAGCATGCTTGCTTAGGAGCTGCAGTAAGGACAGGGCGGTCACATAGCACATACGACATGCTGAAACATGCCAAGTTGGAAATGGGCCACTTTCATATGTTCCTCAAGTCACTAGTCCCAGCGCAGTCTTGGATTAAGTGTTTTCTAATCAATTACCCAGCCGTTCACCAATGGGAGACTCCATTGGCTTCCTCATGAGCTCAGCAGCTGATGGCCATTTTGCTAGTGCAGCCCTCTGGTAAGTAAGGTTAGTCCTTGGTTAGTAGAGTCTGTTGTTTGGAACTTATAAACAGAGAAACATTTAGCTAACCACATTGGGACAGGCAATCTGGAGAAACTCTCTACTCTTAAATACTTGTCCATTTAAAATGTTTCCATCTTGAAATAATTTTATATTCATTGAGAAGTTACAAAACGAGTAGAGTTTCTCTGTCACCTTGGCCCAGAGAACTATTATCTAACTGTAATTTTTCCTGATTATTGCTCTAATGTCCGTTTTTGTGGTCCGTGAGCCCATTCAAGGGCCTGTGGTAACTGTTTCCTAAGTCTCTCTGCTCTGTCATCACTTCCGTCTTCACGGAACTTAACTTCTGAAGGGACTCATCTGCTACTTTGTCTTCCTCAGCCTGGTCTTCTTTATTAGCTCACTGTTAGATGAAGGTTGTTGACTGAGCAAGGTTCCCATAGGAGCGACATATCCTTCTCATGGTATCCTAGAGAGGGTCCTGTGGTACTAAGCCTCCACATTAGTGGTTCTCAACCCTTCCTAATGCTACAACCCTTTAATACAGTTCCTCATGTTGTGGTGACCCCCCCCCAACCCTAAAATTATTCCCTTGCTACTTCATAACTGTAATTTTGCTACTGTTATCAATTGTAATGTAAATATCTGATGTGCAAGATATCTGATATATCATCTGAAAATGGGTCATGACCCCAGGTTGAGAACCACTATTCTAGAAAGCAAAGTTCCCAGATGGAACTCAGAAGCTCAGAGCCCATTCTTACTATATGGATCCTAACGCCACCATTCTTTTAAACAAGGCAGTAAATACAAGAGCATCTCTGAGTCCTAGGAGTTGCTCCAGGATATTAATTAAATCAAAGGAGGGTTTTAGGGAACCCTGATTTATATGGGTCAGTCAGAAGCACAAATAAAACAAGTTTACTCTTGCAATTAGCTTCTAAAGTAGGGATAGATGAGGACTGGACCTTCAACCTGGAGGATATTATTCTACCTCCAGGTAGACATGGTCAGAGTTAGGGGACACCCAGCTGGTGTTTGTTGAATAAATTATTGCTTATGTAGGCTGTGAGGACCTATCCCTGCAACCTGGAACCAGAAGTGCCCTGTGTTATGATAAGCAACCCTGGAGCCAGAGTCTGTTTTCTACTAATCAAGTGTGGCCCCATCACCCTAAAGTTAGTGTTTTTCTACTTTACTCATCAGGACCTTGTCAGCTCATTATCAGAGAGGCTTCCTCTGGAAGCAGATGGGAGTGTGTGCAGAGACTCACAACTAGACATTATGTGGAGAAGTCTCCATTGGGTCCCTCCCCTTGGAGCTCAAGAGAATATGGCCCACTGAGTCAACTAAGCAGGACTCAAATAGGCTCGCCGAGGTGAAGCATCGAGCACAAGACTTGGATGGGTCTGTACCAGTGAGTCTGCACTGGTCCTTTGCACGTGCTATGGCTGTTAGCTTTGTGTTATTGTAGGACTCTGAACAGTGGGGGCAGGCGTGTCTTTGACTCTTTTGCCTGCTATTTTCCTCTTATTGGGTTGCCCTGGCCAGCCTCAATGTGAGGGGTTTTGCTTTGTCTTATTGGATCTTGTTTTGTCCTGGTTTGGTTGTTGTCTCTTAAAGGCCACACACCTTTCTGAAGGGAAATGGAAGGGGGAGTGGATCTTGGAGAGAGGGGAGCTGAGAGCAGAGATAGGAGTGGAGAAAGAGGAAACTGTGGTCAAGATGTATTGTATGAGAGAAGAATCTATTTTCAATTTTTAAAAATGGTTACTTAAGGAAAACACTTTAAGACTCCTCAAACATTACGCTTCTCATAATTTGTTCATTTCTTTAGGAGTCAGTGTAAGTTCTTCCCAATAACAATGGATATATTAGTGCCAATTTAATGTAAAGGTCAATGTTTACCTTATCATTAAGGGTAGAGATAATCCCAATGTCACACCTGCCTTTCCTGAACCTATAGGATGAGGAGATGTAGCAGATAAGACATCTAGAGGAGACATAGCAAACCTCAAACCTGCTGTCTTCACTCCTTCCCTATTTTCTAGGCTCCTTTTTGTAGTGACCCACACAAGACATCAGAATCTTCAGTACTCTTAGAGAAGAGGCCATCACTGATCAATGAAAACTGACACAAGAAATGAGCCATGTCTCCCTTCCATGGCCTAAGGTTGGATGTTCAGTTTGTCTTCAAATCAATGCATCCCTGGAAAGCAACCTCTTCCACCAACTCAATGAGGGCCAATGCAAGCCAGCAGATTCAGTCAGGGCCAGTGTACATAGGTAGCACTCACAGGCTTTGGGTTGTTTGTTTGTTTGTTTGTTTGTGGTAGTCCTAGATCCCTGTCAGTGGTATGCAAGTAGACTTTTGTGAACTGGTTCCCTAGGAAATGCATTTTTAAATGCCGGCCATGATATATAATGTTTATTCACTTTTTGGAGGGCTTAAATTACTTTCTTCCTGATTTCCAGGCACAATACCCAAACATTCCATTGAATTTCTGTCAGTCAGACGCAATAGGTATAAATAATCTTAAGTGCATAGGTAAAAATAAAACCTTACAAGCTAATTAGGGATGCTTTGAGTATCTACTGCTTTTGATTTTAATGTGGTCCATTTAATTATAGACATAAATAAATGTTTAATCACGGTAGTTACTTAGCAATTGTCTCACAAACATCCTAAGAAATCAGCATACGACATCCAGGAATAAGTGAATTCCAAGATCCCACAATTGGAACAATGGCTTTTACAAGCCCAATGGTTCTGGAATATTCCAAAGGCGCCCTCAAAAAAGCAGCATGTCACTTCCCTCTAGAATCTCCCCGAAGGACTGGACCCTGGTGCTGAAAGCTGAACCCAGAAGCAACATCCACTGCTCCTTGGCAAGCTTCCTACTGGCCAAAGATGGACCCAAACACCAGCCACCACCAGGCCTGCCTGGAGCTAGCTTTCCAGGCTAATGAGGCTATAGTTTTCCCTGGGCTCAGTCCCTGTCTGTCATTTCCACAGCAGGCCACTTGGCCCTTAGGCTGGCCTAAAAAGGATTGTATGTTTGTTTTCAAAGCAGCCTGTAATAGCATAAAGAACACAGGAAGTAAGGGGACTAAACTAAAGAAGAAGAAAAACATCCCAAAGTGTGTGTTATAAGCCTGAGATGTGCTGCATCGTCCAATAGACACCCATCCCTGTAATCCTGATACTGCCAGGGACAGTGTCTCCTTTTTAATGAGAACTTTGATGGCTCTCCAAGATTGGAGAGTTAGAAAGAAGCAAAGGTAGGATTTCTCTCATACTCTGGCCGTGGGTGGCATCATGTATACATTCCTGCATGTGCTGAGAACACCCCAAATAGTAATGGAATAAGCCAGGAGTGCAGCCTTGGCTCCAAAGTCTGATCGCTGACCTTTAGGGCAAGAATACTAGGGAGATAGCAATGTTAGTGTGCAGTGGTGGGAGGCAGAGGGGGAAGATGTGAATTGGGGGTGAGATAGGAGAATTTTCCTTGTGTTGGCATCTTAGCTGGAGTACGCACTGCTTTCTAAGACTTACCTTTTTCCTTAAGCAAAAGAATGACCATGAAACCCCTTTCAGCAGGTGATGGATACGGACTAACAAGAGCTGTATCATCCTTTCTGAAAAGTGATCTATCTCTACAGCTTGGGGAGGGCACATTTCATACCACAGAACCATGAGATGCATTGTGGGATGCCCTACAGCAAGCCCTGCCTCGATGCCCTTTATTTGAATACTGGGAAAAGGAAGCAGGGCAGGTAGGTTAGAAGAAACCCCTGGACAGTCCCACAGCTCTGGGTTCTCTGAGAAATGGAAATAGGAAATGAGGATAAAACACAAGAAATTATTGGGTGAAAGTAAGGAGGACCTGATCAGAACTGGGCTCCTGCATGGAGCCAATAGAGCAGACCGAACGGTCGATACAAAGTGTTCTGTAACAACAACAGACAACAGCAACTAAAGAGACCATTAAACAAAATCAGGAGAGTCAGAACACCCAACTGGAAAGAGCTCAGTTGTAAAAGCTTTTATAAAAAGCTCCCTCCTCCCCCTCCTCCGTTTTAATCCTTATGGGAAGAGTAACCTGAAGAAATGTTAAAACAACCAATCAGCTTTCAGCATCCTTTTGTTTCTAAGGCAGCTCAGGCTACTCTGCAGGAGCCAGCTGCTCAACTACATGCAGCGGGATTCCCTCTAACGTTCAGAAAGGACACTGCCTGGTTCTCCAGTCACTAATAAAAACCATGCAGTTGTCTAAAGTCAACTGGATACATTTTTCTTTTTCTTTTCTTTTTTTTTTTTTTTTTTTGATAACAAAAAATTGTCTTGTGCAGATCAGTGGGGAGGTGGGATTAACTGTACCCCTTTGCAACTGATGTCCAAAGAGAGCAAAGAAATAATCCTTTAGTGAGAGAGAATCCTCAGGAGATTCTCAGTCTGCCATTCATTGTTTGTTTGAGGCAGGGTGCTGTGCACACAACACACCTTTCTTCCCTGCAGCCTCAGGAGCCAATTGCTACTGGGATGGCAGTGGTAGAAGTAAGTGTAGCTATCTCAGGGTACTTCAGTCCTGCAAGCCGAAAGGCTAGTCCTCAAAGTATGACCACACAAGTACATAATACAGCAGATAAATGGCTCCTAGGACCACAGCAGAGGAGGAGAGGAGGAGGAGAGAAGGTTCCCCAAGAACAGTGACATTTAAGTGATTTCAGATCTAGCCTTAGGTAGGCTTTAGCTAGGCAAAGAGCAGTGGCCACTTTCAAATAATGCCAAGAGGGGACCATAGCTGAGGAAGGTCTGTAGCACAGCTTTGGACGCTGCAGGCTGGAACAGGATGGAGTGGCAGCAGGATGTGGCCCCAGGTCAGTTCCATGACTTAGAGGGTGAGACTTGTGCTCTGAGCATCTGTGCTCCAAGCCTGGATGGATGAGGAGAGATGCAGAAGAAGTAACACAAAAGAGTTGGTACAGGAATACCAAGAAAGAAAAAAATGCAGAATCGATGGTAAAGAAGCTTTCTCATTCTCTCTGGGGAGGGAAGGGAGTGTGGATGAAATTGGGAAAACTCTGAACAGCTCTAAAGCCAACAGAAATTTGGGGTCTTCCCTACAGAGAACGAAAGGGGAGCATCTAGAATGTTCTAGGCAAGAGAAGCTGCAGTTGTAGGATTCTGTCCTCTCAGTGTTGAAGCAGGGGAGGACCAAAGGCTAGAGCTATGTGGGACTGCATAGCACCTGTCCATCTCACACCCAGGCAAAGTCTAATACAAACCCAAACCCAAACCCCACCTTTAGAATAGATCCATTTAGACATGGCTTCAGTCTCCATCCCAGGCAGGTCTTGAGCTAGCAGATGATCCTCCTGCCTCTATCTGTCCAATGCTTGGATTAAAAGTGCAGGTCACAGCACCTTTCTTTCTTTCCTTCTTTCTCTTTCTTTCATTTATTTATTTATTTATTTATTTATTTATTTATTTATTTATTTATTTAACGGTGATTCTGGGCATTCCAAGAGCCATGATTCCTCATCCAAGGAATGAGCAACCCTTTTCCCTTTGGAGAGTGCAAGCTCACCATACCGCTGTGACTGCTACATGAGGCATGAAATGGTCGCCCTCTGTTCTCTTCATGAAGTGGAATGTAAAAATGAATGCCCTGGTTTAGGAGGGGGAGGAAAAAACTAACAACCCCATATAGTTCAGGTGCAAAATTAAATTGTCTGAATTCCTCAGATAGCTATGAGGTACAGAGTGAGATCTCTGGGAAACCATCTTTGAGGGTCACTGGAGCTGACAGCCAAACCTGCTCAGTGACAAGGAAAAAGGAGTTGACAGAAATAGAAGCCAGGCTGCTCATTCCTCACCTGAGCTGGCTCCTTTCATAGGCTAGGTGCAGGCACGGCAGCTGAATGAGGAAATTTAGCACTATCATTTAAATAACAATTTTAAAAACCTCATAACCAGGCTAAGACAGTTCTCCAAGTCATAAGCCATCCAGGCTTACAGAGAACCCAGTAGGCCCCCTGGGCGGGGCTGCAATTACCTTAACAGTGACAACTGAGGGTAAGCATCCTTCCCCGTCCTCCAAACAGAGGCCCCAACCCCAAAGGGAAGCTTGGTATTCCACAGCACACTCTAACCGCTGCACTGCCGTACATAGCTCTTCCCAGAATTAGCTCCAGTCAGTGGTCATTGGCTAAGCCTGGGCTGGGACAAAGTCTTGCTACACGGCATCGACTAAGAATCACTAGTAACTGGCTCTGTTATCAGGATAGTGGGTCTGAATAAGCAGAAGGAAAAAATTGAGGATGTTTGGTTTGGGTGGCCTTTCTAAACATGTTTCCTTTCAAAGTCTAAGTGTTGTTTGCACCTGTGCAAAACGAGCATGGGTACCCCTTGGTCTGGGCTCCTTCCCTTGCTTCTTCTAAACTGATTTTGAACGTGACCCTACAAAGTAATGGTTCTCACCTTCAAACATATGTGTTATTATACATTGTTCCATTCACTCCATTCTGCACTGCCCTCAGTGTGACCCTCTCACCTCCAGCTCCCACCCAGTTAATAATGCTTTATGCTTTCCCAGTGTGTCTGTGTGTGTGCGTGTGTGTGTGTAGTCCCATTACCTTATTTTCCATCTCCTTGACAATCTTTCCCTCCCTCACCATGGTCCCCATTTTTAGGTTTGTAACCTACAAGCACATATATAAGCACAAATAAAAAGTGATGCATATGAATATATGATTTTAAATTTAGGTTCAACGTGTGAGAACGCGTGCAGCACACATCTTCCAGAGTCCGGCTTATTTCGCTTGACATAATGATTTCCAGTTGCATCCGTTTTCCTCCAAATGTCATGACTTCATTTAAAAAAAAAAATGAGTGCATAAAATCCTTCTTCTTACGTCTGGATTTTCAAAGCCAGGTCTCTGCACACGCCACGTCACTGCTACTCTGACAAAATGAAGCCTGGAGTGGAATGAGTGGGTTGGAAGTGTTTGTCATCCTGTGAATTATTAAAGGTAGACTGGACAGGGCTCTTGAATGAAGAAGGTAACAAAGCAGAAAGGAGCTTAGCTCCCCCTGATAACTGGTGAGTCATGTAGCAAATCTCCCACAACTTAGATATTTACATCACCCTTCACAACAGTAGCTAAACTGCAGTTCTGAAGTAGCAATGAAAATAATGTTATGGTTGGGGGTCACCACAGCGTGAGGAACTGTATGAAAGGGGCAAAGCATTAGGAAGGTTGAGAAGCACTGCTCTAGTTCAAGGAAATATGGAAGGAAAAGAAAGTGGGTCACATTCCAGCACAGCCTACAACCCAGCGGCATGGAAGTCACCTGTGCACTTGATGAGAGAAACCGTCAGACATCAGACCCCATCCTCCAGACCTAATGATCAAATCCTGCTTCAGTGTTCCTTCAGATCCCTAGAGTACAGGCTTAAGACGGAGAACTGCTGCACTGGAACTCTGGCCCGTGGTTGCCCTTCAGTACCCAGCAACTTCTCAGTGCAGTGCCTCCTCCAGTCCCATAGCACTGAAATCACAAGACTTGGGCTGGGGCCTCAGCAATGCCACCTTTTAAAGTCTCCCCAGGTGAAGTGTGCCCCAAGATTCACGACTAACTAGAACAAGAGAGAGTCTGATTAGGTAGTTTGGGATTTCTGGTTTGCAGTTTGGCTCATCACTCTCATTGTCCACAGAGTCATGGAAGACACTGTTCGTCAGGGACATTGGTTTCACCTCCAGAAACTGGAGGTGTGGGGCGAAGCTCACCAGATCAGAATCTTGCACCAACTCATTGGTGACGATGTCATTTGGTAAGACATCCAGTAGACAGTGGCTCATCCTGAGAGCGGAGTGAGCCAAGTCAGTAGTTGGATCTCCTTACGTAAGCAACTTAGACTGGGAAAGTGACACCATACCTCCTACACACTTAGCCCGGAAGTTACTCAGGGCCTCCTACTCCCTGTAGGCTTTGAAGCCTCAAACAAGGTCTGTGATATCACCAAAGTTACAAAAGGATGACAATATGTTGAGCAGACCTAGCAGTGGTGCCACTTCCTTGAGGTGGACAGAGCTTCAGCAGCTGTAAAAATGAACTGGGCACTACCTACCATGAGGCATAAGAGTAACGAGAGTCCTCATTACAACTGTGCTTCCCCAAATCAGGATTACCCAAACGTCTTTGACATTTTTCATAATAAACTGTAAAGGACCATTGCAAATTGCTATTCAGCAGAGAGGAAGCATTAAGATATTTCTGAAGAAATGGGAGAGCCAGCTTCCATGTCCTTATATTGTAAGTCCAAACACCTTTCCTCCTTAAAATAACAATAAATCAGGATTCAATGGCAAAGCCCCATGCCACCCAAACAGCTGGCAAGCAGATGTGCCTAGAAATACCGTCATCCCAGTCCCATCACTGGAGAACTGTTGAGTGTTCAGACTCTCAGCTTCTGTATTCTCTCTCCATGAGACAAGTGTGTGGACAGGAATGAAATGGCAATGCCCTTGTATCTTCGTGGCCATGACCACACGGACCACACAGACTGATGAACCTCAGATGGAATTGCTTCATCTGGCCTTATTTAATGAGGGATTATGAATCTCAATATTTTTCATAAAGTGGGAATAATGAACCTTACTATTAGGGGCAAAGTAATAAGAATGCATGGATTGCATTTTGCACAATGTCTAGAAAACAGCAATTAGCTGGAATCATAATTATCTGTAACCTTTGACCATTAGCTGGTTTCACTCCTTTGTGAATGCTTCCTTTATAATTCCCCCTCTCTCATACCCCTAGTGCCCCCTCACACTTAGTCATTCACATACACTTAGTCACTCCTTGAAAGGTCTAGTACTATAGCATGCATCTAGAGTTCAGTTATGATATTACATTTTTTTTCAGATTTTAAAGATGTATTTATCCCATATATGCAATGAAATATCTTGTGTTTGAGACCCATGTCTAAACATGAAATTCATTTACTTTTTACACACATATACATACAGACAGACAGACACACACATATACATAATTTCAGACAGTCTTGTTAACCAGTAGTACTAACATTTTAACCCAAAAGTCATAACCTAAGGGTCATCTACTGATTATATAATTAATAAACAATTAGTAATAATAATTTGTGTATAGAACAAGATTTCCAGGACTGGAATTTTCTACCTATGTCCTTAACACACAGTGGTTTGAAGTGTTGATTCTGAGGACATTTCAGAGTTGAAATTTCAGATTACAGCCTGAATTTTCCAGTTGCTTATTTACATGTCTGTGACCATACCCTTGAGGAACCATTTCATACTTTGAATCCCCAATGCCTAGCACACGCTTGGTGTGCTTTATGTATTTCTATGTGAATGAATGAATATATATATGAATGAATGAATGAAGCCTCTATTTTTACCCAATAAGTAGAAGACTAATGATTAGGATAGTTAGCACAGGAGGAAGAAATAACAGAAATCACATATCGGGAGCTTGATAATCATAGATGACTATGAAATACGAGCAGGAAAGCAATATCACCTCGTGAAGGTTTAAAGCTACTGCCTACCACAGAGAGTTCCTTCAGAAAGCTGTTCTCTGAGGGACTTTGAGGGAACAGAAAGTGTTCCTGCAAGGAGGAATGCTTATACAAATACTCATTAAAGACTTCTTGATTGTTTGAGTCTAAGACGTCTGAGTCTAGTCCCACTGAAGGGCAATACACATTGAGACCTTCCCATAAAAACTTGGCCAAGCCAAACCAACGATTGACCCTTTCCTTCCTCTTGAGGTTCTCAGCAGGTCTGCGTTGTGGCTCAGCACTGCCTCTCAGCCTGCATGGCTCTTTCTAGGGTCTGTCCTTTAGAAGCCCTCCAGCACTCCACTGAGATATTTCCTTTAGGTTCCATGTCTGTCTCTAAATGACTAAACAATGGCAACCAAATGTGCTTTGGCTTCACAGTTTCAGCCTTGTCCCTATGAGAATCACACTCCACACCCTTTCTCGAGAGCATGAGCCTGAGAAACTAGCTGAGGCAGAAAGAGTCTTGTTCATTTCTATCACTATGAGACATCTCCAGAGACACCAAACCCAAACCCTCCAGCATGAAAGTCACCGAGCATGTTCTCTTGAACATATGGGCAGAAGAAGCTCCCCTTGGTAGCCATGCAAACTAGGGATGCAAAAACAGATACTCCACGTGCAAATCACCTATAAAGACTGATGATAGCCATGCCTGCACATAGGGGAAACGTGTCCACTGGGACACAGGATGACACAATGTCACATTCTGCACTTCTAACAGCTGTCTATCCCAGCTCCACAATTCACAGCCATGGGGGATACACCCCTGGAATAGTCAGCCTGCCGAGCAGGTGTTGGTTTCTCTCTTTACATTTCACATGCTTTTCATCAGCATCAGTATTTTATGGTTTAATCAGCTGAGCCCACATCAGAGTCCAGGGCAGCAGCAACCTCATCCTGAGGACTCACCGCATCCTGAGAGCTGAGGACCTCCAAGATGCTGTTGAGCAGTTCCACACAGTACTTCTTCTCCAAGACCTGGTACTGCCCATCATCCCTCTGCTCCAGCAGCTCCTTCAGTTCTTTGGTGATGACAGGAAGCAGAATGTCCCTGCATTCTGGAACCAAAACAAGGCCAGGCATGTACAGTTACTGTCTAGTTTCCTTTGTTACAAACACACACACACACACATACAATATATATATATATATATATATATATATATATATATATATCATATATTTACATATATACATGTATTTTATATATATATATACTATATACACATATAAAACATGTATTATATATATAAAATAATATATATATGTATTTTACATATATACATATAGTATATATGTATTTTATATATATGATATATTATATATATGTATTATATATATAAAATACATATATACTATATGTATATATGTGTACATACAGTATATATGTATACATATATATACTATATGTAATTTATATATAATACATGTTATATATATGCATGTGTATTACATACATTTATGAACATATAAAAACATCTGTCATTTCTCATGGAAACATTCACATTCATATTACAATACAGTTGTAAATAAATATAGTGTGCTATATCTACTTGTAAATATGTCTACCCTATGATACTTATATTGTTACATAACTTAACAATTTATATGATTTTCATTAGGATGAAAATTGACAAATATATTTTCCTTGTAAAACAATTAAGTATTAAAGGTTAGGTTAAGATTTCCTTAGAGTATAATTCACAATTCTGGTTTTTTCCCTGAACCCCATTCCCAAGAACCATCTAGCTATTTTATTTCATATGTTTAAATATGTAAATGCACACACACACACACACACGTCCAAATACTGCAGTATAGGTTCTCCTAGTCTCATTTTTATTTGGGATTTGCTTTGTTGCATGTTGTATTGTGGTTATGAACTGTCACGACTTTTGTGCACGACTTTCCATACATAAACAGAATAAATCCTTCAGTGACACTGCCTATACCTGCTTCCCAAAAGGTGGCTTCATTACATGTGTGGCTCAGTTCCTTGGTATTGTTCATTTACCAGTATTCCTTGGAGCAATTTTTATATCATTACATATAACAACTAACTGAATTATTTAACTACTATAACATTCTCAAACCATTGATGTACTTCCTTATTTAGCCATAATCCTATTGTTGGGCATTTTTCAAATTACAAAACATTTAACGGACTTCCTCTTGTTTCTGTGCACATTGCTTTCATACTGCAATCAATTAGAACTTCCTCAGAGCAGAGAATACTTCTTGACAGGGCTGTCTCAGGACATTTCTGGGGTGTTCTAAAGTCTCACACAATTTTGTCTCTACATTTCCCTTAAAAAAAAAAAAAACATTTAAGTAAAAAAAAAAAAAAATCCAAAACTGTTTCAAATCATCCACAGCCAGATGCCACTTGAGCTGAGACATGAATCATATCCACCAGAATGCCAGTTAAATTCAAACCAGCAGTTAGATGTTGAACGTTTCTTTTATCTTTGGAGACACCAGGTTTCTGAAGGTACAGGGATGGGCTGTGGTTCTTTCACATTAGCTACTTAAAATCTGACCAGAGTAATGAACAATAAGAAAGGGCAGAAACCAAATCAAAGAAGCCAAGCACAACTCTTGTTTTCCATCCCAACACCTGCACTCACATCTCTGGCCAGCATCCTGACTGACTCTGGAAAGCCCATCATGGGCTTTAACCTGGAGAGGCTATTGGAAGGTGCCTGCCCTCCTTAGGATAATGGCTGAGCACTTGACACTGGAATCTCAAGGGCCCATTTACAATGGTAACAGATGACATTAGTAACTACTAACATGTATTGAGTGCTTACAGTATGCTGGGTTCAAATGCACTGTTGGAAGCATTTGGCAAGAGTTAACTCAGTTATTAATCTTGGCCACTGGGGGAGGTGATATTATTTTACTGATGGTATGTGTGTACGTGTAGAAACTGAAGAGCCCAGAGCAATCACAGCCTGTACTTCTGAACCATTGTATAGAGATTTCAGACCTCATGGAGTTCAGCTGTCAACTGTGTAGAGGATGCCACCTGCCCTTGTCTCTGCTCCCTCTCTCAAGATTGCCCTGGCTCTGCCCTCTCTGATGACTAGTTCTGCAACTTTCGCAGTCTATGAATGACAATGTTTTCCCAATACATTTATTTAGATGTAACTTTCCAAAGTAGATTTAGAAAAGAAACGTCCTACATATTTGTTTAGAAGTTTGCTTCAAAACACTTTTTTTAAAAGGGATAGTAACTTTGAAACTTTAGACTCGACAAAGGAAATAGCAGGTATTAGGGTACAGGGTGACAGGAAAACTGGGTAAGATCATTTTAGACAGAAAGCCTTTCCTTAGAACATGGGTAGTTCCAACCTCAGGATACTTCATGGCCCAGGTATACCTTGCTATCTTTCCTATCTTTAAGCCCTCAGAAGATAAGCACCATCTTTCTCTTCAAAAGTTAAGTTCTAAGTAGAATAACAAGGGAGAACTACAGTAACGCTAAATGTCTTCCTCCTCTACAGCTGACTGAATAAGAGAGTCACCAAATGCCCCCTGAGGAGATTCATTGTCACTGCAATGTATAGAATGGCTGAAGCAACCGAGGACCTAGAAGAACCTAAGAGCTCAGAGCTGCCACAGTGAGTCAGCTAGGACAATAGGAACAGAAGTATTCACTGGTCCCCTGTTGTTACACCAGACTCCTACTCCTGACATAAAACATTCCTATTCTGTTGAGGCTAAAGGTCTCCAAAGACCTTGAAGGGAAGAAAAGACAGATTAAGAGTAGCCAGTTATCTTGAGTTTAAAATATGACTACAGCCAGGGATGTGGTGCTTAGCATACGTAAAGGTGCTTGGCTTAGTCCCCAGATCAAGGCAAGAAAAGGTTAGGAAACCAATGTGTTAAGCACTTTTGTGACTTACAACTTGAAATCGTTTGTAAAATGAGATCAATAGGACCTGCAGGAAGATGTCAAGTCAGATAAAGGATTGACCCATTTGTGCATTTTAACTAACTCACTCGCACATTCCTTTCATCGGTCAGTCACTCGGCTACATGGATTGGGGTTCTCTATGTGCTGGCACTGTTCTAAAGTAGAAATAAATGACCAGAGTCAACCACCTCTCAGCACCCAAGCCAAGGGAGATAAGACTTGTGCAGATGACAAAGCAATAAAGAAACCAACAATGAGGATTGTACCTCCCTACAGTGCTATGTGAGGGGTAGCCACAGCATGGGGGTTGCTTAAAATTACATTCTAAAGTATCTCTATTAGGCCCGATTGCAGAGATTTGGATCCAAGGGATGAGCCTGGTGAGAGATTTTAAATAACGATCTCCACGAGAAGCAGCTGTTCTTCAACTCCTACTTAAAACTGAGCTAAAATAGTAATATTCCCTTAGAAAGTCTAGTGATGAGGTCCCCACTCCTAGAGATGTTCAAACACTGGGTAGCTGTTTACACACTGGGATAATGAGGTGAAGGGTCAGACAACAGGTTGAACTAAATCACTGTTAAAGTCTCATTCAAAATTCTACAACCACATAAAATATAGGCTCACGGAAGTGGCAGAAGGAAGGGTGGACGAGTGGATATGTTTGTACTAGAGTGGATCAGAGTCCAGAATTAAAGCACTCCATCAATCTGAAAGGTGTGGGCCTTACATATTAGCAAGACCAGCATCCCTGGATGATGAAGGCTGCTGATGTTGAGACTCAGCAAGATTCTCACCGAGGAAGCCATCAATCCCGGGCCCTGTTTTCTGCAGGAAGGGCCTGCCTTCTCTTTAACCCTGATTTCTCAGAAATGTCTAGCTCCCCTGTTTGGGGGATGAAATAATTTTTTCTGGTTTGTAATTGGAGCTGTGAAATTACATTAGCTAGTAAAAGCTTCAGGAGGCAGCATTTCTAAATCATTGCTTGATTGT
The DNA here is from genome assembly GCF_011762505.2 of Arvicanthis niloticus. Taxonomy (NCBI): domain Eukaryota; kingdom Metazoa; phylum Chordata; class Mammalia; order Rodentia; family Muridae; genus Arvicanthis; species Arvicanthis niloticus. The sequence goes on along the minus strand of NC_047663.1, from coordinate 85,209,658 downwards.
CAAGCTAACAGACACAAATGGTTTAAAAAGATAGATCTCACAAAGCCTTAAATGAATCTTCGTAGACAGAGATAATGGGTCTCATGAACCCTCATCCCTATGTGAGACTTTCGCCTCAGGTAACCACGCTGACAAAAGCTGGGCAATCTGCCATCGGGTGTCAAGTCCAAATTGTAATTCAGACCACTGCTGAGGTCTCTGCATAGTTACTCAGTTCTCTGTGTTTTAATCCAAAGGTTCTTTTGTCCAAGTGACTGCAGTGGAAAATGCAGCATTCTTGGACTCAACTTTCATATTTTCCCCTAGAAAGTTGGGTTATGATAGGTGGTGCTGTGCACCTGATCTCACAGCCCTTTTGAAGAGTGATGTGCCTTTTCAGTAAAGTTATTACCCAAGGATACTTCAAAGAAGATTATCTTTTTCTTTATTAGTTCCTCATATCAGCCAGTAAAAGAAAGAGAGAGAGACTCTGGCCTTTTGGAAAAGGCATCTTGAAGAGCACTGAGCCAACATTACACCTGTGACCACAGTCACAGCCTGAGCTCCGGAGGAAAGAGTCACTATGAACGACATCTGTGCGTGACATCTTCCCGTACATCTTTTTCTCTTCTGCGTTCTCTCAGAGTGAAGACACCCCATCACAGTCAACCAGGAAAATTGGAATACCATCTTAGATTCTATGCTTTCTCAATATCAACATCCAACCTGCCATGGTGACTGTCTCCAGTGTCCTTGTAGCACCAGAATGTCTTTATGTCTTATCACAAATCACACTATGTCATCATTATCGCTGGAATTGGATAGCCAATGATGTTCTTATCGCCCCAGAAATGAAGCTGAGGCCTAAAGGAGGACAACAGATGATAATCATCATGCATGCTAAACGTCTCCCCACTAGATGGGGTACAGCATCACTCTTCCAGATTGTTTTTTGAGAGGCACCAGTTCTATACCAGTGGAAGGTCAACATCTGTGCACTCATTCTAGGACAGAGTGGGTGTCATCAGGAGCCTACAGAGATAGTGCAATGCACACAATGAGAAATGTGACCCTTCTCTCTGAAACTAGTTCAAGGCATTGAAAGACCAAACAAATCTCTCATAAAATAATAAGACTAGAACCTCATGTCTCTGATGGAGAAACGTATGCCAATCTCTGACCTCAAGTATTATTTTGGTTCATCATATGGGGAGTCTGCAGAACACTCTAGAAGATAGTGAGCTCAAAGAAGGGATTTAGGCACAGTACAGGGTTGTGTGTTGTTCAGTTGTATCTTTACAAGGTTACTTTTCTCTGTAAGCCTGACTATGGCATCTGGACCTGTAATCTCATTCCAAGCCAGCATTTCACTTTGTCACCAATGCTAGTTAATCGCCTCTTCAGTCCTGGTCAATATTTCATAGACCTTAAGGTGAAACTCACTGGGTGTTGGCCAAGTTTCTATTGACTGGGAGGCAAATTCAGCTCTTGGGCCACTAGAGAGCTCATGGCAATCAAAGTTTGATGTTTCTCCCTGATGTGTCTTGGCACACTGGGAAAGCCCTTGATTAAAACCCTAGCTCTACTGGACAGTGCTAAACACAGTAAGTGTGGCTCAGCTTCTTTTAGCTGCCTTTTCCCCTTGGGCTCAAGGACCATCTGCAGATGTAAAGGCCACTTGGCTGGATCAGCTAGACTAGAAGGAGTCACTCCATAGACACAGCATTACTCTGACAGTCAGCAATTTGCTCTCCCAACCGCCCTCCCTCCTCCAGCCAGTGTCACGAAGCAAACACATTCCACCCATTGAGGGAAATCAATAACTACCCACAAACTTCATATTCCAGGTCAGGTACAAGCCTTGTGCAATCTACTAACATCTCCCCCCAACTCATTTTTAGTGGCAACTCGTGGATCACTCACTCCCTGAAAACATAACCTAATTATAACATCCAGCTCATCACCTTCTCCCTTCCAGGCCTCACCATGATGTACATCTCCTCGCTTTGAACTTACAGGCCAAAATTTGCCTCCCAAGTCAGACAGCACAGGCTATTTAGAGATCATAGAACTCAGCAATGATGAAAACGGCTTCAGGAATCTCAATAGAATCAGTCCTAATTACACAGTAGTAGATCCTCCAGAAGAGACGTGATTCTCCAGCTATATTCTGGATGCCCACTGAAATTCCTAAACAAGCTCCCCACTTTGAAACATATATTTAACATTCAAGGCTTGGAAGCATCTATCACATATATTTTATAGCTAACATTAAATGGGATTTTTTTTAAATAAGCAAAAGCCTCATAATGACCAGACATGCCACAGTTGCATAGCTGTGGTAAGAAGGGTGAACTGACAGAAACCATTGAACCTTTCTACTCCTCTCTCCCTCCCTGACTCTTCCCTCTTCCTCCCTAATTCTCTGCCCTCTCCCTCCTTTCCTGCTCTCCTGCCTCTGTGTGGTGTGGTTAGGTGTACATGATGTGCACATGCATGTACATTGGTGCCCTTGCCAGGTTAATGTCATGTGTTGTTATCATTCTCCACCTGGGATGCAGATTCCAATTTGGCTAGACTAGGTAGCTGGGATCCTCTGTTTCCGCCCCTACTGCACTGGGGTTAAAGGATGCATGGTTGCTCCCACCCCTTCTACAGCAAACACTTTTCCCTTTGAACCAGCTCCAAGTTACAAGAATTTTTAAGAGTGATATATATATATATATATATATATATATATATATATATATATATCACTGATTATAGATACATTTGAGTTCTCTGACAGTATATATACTGCAAAACATACATACCAATAATATGTCTGTGTCTTTTGTACATCAAGTATATGTCATACTTTGTTTACTGTGTTCTGTGTGTGTACTCATAGAGAAACACATAGCTGAAAAATACTTATTGAGACAAACATTGTTCTCACAGATGTTCTATTCCATAGGCTGTGCTAAACAAAGAAAAAAATAACCGCTGATTTTCCAGATCGACTTTCCTGGTAGCAAGCATGAGGATAAGGTTTGCATGTCCCAACAACCTCTGGAATAGGAGTTGGGAAGTAGGGGCAGGATGTGAATAGGAAAAACAAGGCATAATCCTCCAGACTTCTCAGGGATCATCTCATGAGGAAGGAGGACCTAGGCCAATGGTTCTCAACCTTCCTAATGCTGCAACCCTTTAATACAGTACCTCATGCTGTGGTGACCCCAGCTATAAAAATTATTTTCGTTACTACTTCATAACTGTAATCTTGCTATTGTTGTGAATTGCAATATAAACATCTGTTTTCTGATAGTCTTAGGCAACTTCTGTGAAGGAGTCATTAGACAACCCCAAAGGAGTCACATCCCACAGGTTGAGAACCATTGTCTTAGGTTGTCCAAACCCAGGGAATGGAATACCCAGGTCTGTTTTATGTTTCCAGTCCACAGGTAAAGCAGGCTCCTGTCAAAGAGGGAACTCTGGGAACAGGTTCTGGTTGTGCTCCTAGGCAGAGGACAAGGGTGAGGTTACCACACAGGATCTAGTAAACAAGCTAGGGGGAACCTGAGGTGGAAGGACCATTTCCTGAATGCAGTCAAGGAGATGTCTCTGAGACCAAGACTGGGGCTGACATGAAAAGGTCACATGGAGAAGAGCATGCCAAGGTCTTGAGGCTGAGCACTCTGCATGAGAGAGAACAGGTCATGCCCCTGTATGCAGATTTGATATGGGAAATTGGCCAGAGACAAGCGTGGCTGGGAGAATGTAAGACAGGACAGAAAATTTGCACAGGTGGGGAAGAGGTCAGGGCTCATCTGGGCTATAATAAGGATTTGATTAGAACATAGAAGTGAGCAAGGTTTCATTTCTGTGTTTTTCTTGGGAACTGGGGATTGGCAGCATACAGAAGGGGCTTTATAGAGAGGAAAGGGATGGGTTTTAAGCTCCTCACTCTCTCCCAGCCATTCGTTCTAAAGTACAGAATCTCGTGTCTTGTCTATGGACAAGAGTTCAGAGACATTCAGTAATTTAATTAAAGCTAAGAAGATGGCAGTGGCAGAACCGTGGGGCTCAAGAGTCCACCTTCTCAGTTCCTGAACTGTCCTACCTCCTTGCTACAGCAGTAGATGAGACAAGATAGAAAGCCTGTTTGACTGTTTTTGTTTCGTTTATTTGTTTTCACAGACATAGGGGCAAAAATATGGACTGACTTAGGCTAAACTTTGGAAGCTGTGTCAGTACAATCTGCAGATGGACTGGTTAATAAGTGGTAAATATAGACATCTTCGAGTGTTGATACCAAGCAACAGATTCCTTACAGAACTTATCAAATTAGGATCTAATCATGAAGCCTTTCGCGTCAGCTAGCGGGTAACAAAAAGCTCCCTCGAACACCTCCCAGAAGGCGTGAAGTGGCTGCTGCAGAGACTGCCTACCATCACACCTTCTAAAGCTGTTAGGACAGTCATGTTCTAACAGGTCCTTGTGCTTTTTGTTTGACCTGCCCCAACTACAACGGCTGACCTGCCCCTTCTCCCAAGCTCCTTCATTAAAGCACACAGCTCCACCGAAGATGGGTTTTGTAAAACAAACACGTAACCTGGGCTAGCTGAGTGTGCTCCACTAGTCAATATGTCCTTATGCGCAGAAGGCTCATATTTCCCGTGCTACCCTGGATGAGAGCAGCCCCACCTGGTAAAAGGCCTTGCCTCATGCACCTCCAAACTAGGAGGAATCAATAGGAGAGTTTGGAGCCAAACTGAGTTGTCTCTGTCCTAGGTGATCCTGGATATTAGAGAAGCAATGGACTGTCCCTCAAACACACATAATAGAAGTGTGCTCAGGAGCCCTTTGAATACCATGCGCTGGGTCTGACTTTCCTCTACCATATTTGTTCCAAATCAGCACCACATGTACCTTCACTCCACTACTGGAACAGTCAGTCAGCAGCCCCCACATTCCTCGAAAGCTAAGTCTTCTTGACCCTCTTTTTGCAGAGTTCCCAACTCCCTTCCCCACAGCCAGTCCCCTCAGGAGTCTCAAATTCTCTTTCACCAGGAACTGTGACTCCTCAACCTTGTATAAGTTAGTCTGTCATAATAAACTCCAACCGGACTTCCTCAGCAGGCAGAGGCATTGTGACAGACATATCTTAATAAGGGACAGGGTTATTAGGAGAAAGGAGGAGTGGGAAGGAAATGTTGACTTAGAGTCTTCCTACCTCATTGTACTCAGCTAGTGAGCTAGTGAGCAGCAATTGTGACCTTTGCATAGTTTGGTACCTTTTCTCCCCAGTAGACTTGAAAAGCTGGGACAAAATATACAATCTCAATTGAGCCCGGTCTCCCACAGTTACTGTACAATCTCGATCACACAGTGGGATCCTAATAAGTGTGAGATGAATGTATGCGTGTCTGCTCATGGCGGAGGGGGCCTTGTAGGTCTGAATCTAAGGCTCTTCTCGGGGCCAAAACACTGATTCATGGTTATGGTATTGTTTATTCTGTAATACTTAAAGAAACTTCTGGGGACTGTGGAGTGAGGGAGAATTGTATGCCTTTGCCTTCACCTTCATGATTTCCTGTGATTAGCCCTTCTGGTAATACCTCACCCTTTTGAAGCTTTGCTTTATTGCAAAGGGAGGCATGAAGACATGTGTAGAGTGCTGGAGTCAGAGTAGGAAACCCTAGGTTTAAAAGCCAGCCTTACTATTGCCCAGCTGTGTGATGCCGGAAAGGACCCTTCTACAAATTTCCTGCACAGATAGGGATTCAAATGCCTCTTTCATGGGATGATCCAAATGCAACATCATCCACAATCTAGTGCAGCCTCGTGCGTAATGAGGCATCCTCATTAGATGCTGAGTCTAAGATGTTTTGAGTCCACAGTAGGGTATGCTGGGCCTTCAGCTGGAGCTAAGTTATGCACTTCACTAAACACCTGGTCTTGGCACATTGGGATAAAATGGACTGAAATGATTTTCTGCATTATTCAAAGTATCTCTCTCTCTCTCTCTCTCTCTCTCTCTCTCTCTCTCTGTGTGTGTGTGTGTACGCACATGCGTGCATGTGCATGCACATGTGTGTATCAAGAGACCCCAAACCCAGAGAACTGAGTTCTGAAAGGTGGGTATAAATGGCAATGATTGCAGCATGTGCCTTACAATTTCATTCTCCTTTCTTGTATGCAGACAGACCACAGAGGGCCCAGGCATGCTCTCTCTGAGTGCCTCTCACATTGCTCTTTGCAACTTAAGAGTAATAATGCCACTTACGGGCAATCCTCGAGCCGCACAGGAGCCCTCTCCTCCTGCCATCACAAGCTTTGCAAATATCAAGAAGAACAAAACCCAACAGCAATGTTTTGGATCAATAGGAGTGCTAGCATTCCGTTTCTGGGAAAATCACACATTAAAAAAGCCTCTTGCTTGCATTTTAAGGCTAACAGAGGGGCTCTTAGTTTCAGAGAATTAAATGAGAAAGCGTGCCTGGATTTAAGCATTGGCAAAATGGAATAGTAATTGTTTTCAATCATCCTCTGGCTCCTTCTTTCTCCTCTCTCTTCTACCCCACCTCAGCTGTAAAGGGGGGGGGGGGGCTGGGACTCCTCCACTTCCAGCTCCACATTTTTAATTCCGCCGTTGTTTATTATGGAGAACAATCTGAATAGGGTCACATGCTACAAACAAGCTAGAACTTCAAAAGGGAAGGTCGCAAAGCTGTGTCATTTTTCTCCCCAGAAATAAAAATGGAAATGGGTGGGATCGCTCTCCAGCCTTTCTTTGCCAAGTGCAGACTAAGAAAGTGGAGAGTAGAGCTCCCCCTGAAGGGCAGGACCTCTTATTGCCTCTTATTGTCTGTATTTGAGCAACAAAGCCACCAGCCTCTCTGCATCCTGTCCCCATAACCCAAAGCAAAGAGTGATTTAATGGACCTCGCACTTAGGCCCAATATTTAAAAATGAGAATCAAAGAGATATTTCTGGGACTGTAAAGCAACAGAAGAGGATCTGGGAAAGGTGTGAGATAGAAAGAAGTGGAGAGAATAAATATGCCTCAATGACACATAATGAGCTCTCCACACAAAGCAACAAGGATATACGGTCCTCACCCTGAGGGCGGTCCAAGTGTAATAAAGAAAGAGGCGGTCAATTGACAGGAACAGTATAAAACCCACACACAATGAAACACAGCGCATTTCCAATTACGTTCAGTCCCTGCGGATGAATCTCAAATTGTACTCCTATGAAATTGATATTAATATTTTATTGGGGGGCATTACTTGTTCATAGACTCATTATTAGCTATGTGTACTTCTTCATATGCTACCTTAGTCCAGAAAGAATAAAAAGGAGAGAGACAGTGTGAGAGGAAAGTAAAGGTCAGCACACAAGTCCCGGCCGCCCCCGAGGGGCAGTACGAAAATCATCCAAATTTTTGAGGTCTTTGAACATTAAAGCAAAGGAGGACTCCCTCCCCCTCCAGGAAACACAGGTATTTCTGACATTCAAGTTCTAAAAGAAAACCCTTCATACTGAATTTGAATGCTAACATTCTAAAGCTACTGTTCTATGTAAGTCTGTTTGAAGTGGAAACTTATGGTTTCTTTGGAAAGTCAGTTGTGTCAGATGGTGTTTTGTTGGGGGCAGACATGTGAAGGGATGCTTTGCTGAAGCAGACACAGGTGAAAGGATGTTTTTCTAAAGCAGACACTTTGAAAAGATGAACCCAACAGACAGTGGACGACACTGGATGGTATTGGTACACCTTGCCATTTCTTAATCCGTCATTGTTTATCATGATGTCAAAGAAAGAAAAACACCAAAAAAAAAAAAAAAAAAAAAAAACCCTTCTAGTGATGTTCTGGTGGCTTCTTGCTGCTTCCTTGGACTTGGGCTGATTGGCAGAGTGATATCAGCTGCTACAGACTCACATGGAGTTTTAATAAGACAGACTCATTTTGCTGAGGCAAGACCTGTGCAAGGACAGACACATGGTGTTTGGAGGGAGTATAAATAGGACTCAGCTCAACAGACAGTGATGGGGCATGCATAGTTAGCTTTACAATGCTTCATTGATCTTGTGTCTTCACTTCATTGAAAGAGGCAAGGCAGAGAAATTCTAGCATCCTGCTGGTCCTGGTCACTCCTGCTGATTTGGCAGAGGCCTGGCTGTTTCTGCTAGGTGGTGCCACTGTTGCTGATTCCTGTTTGCCATCCCAACACTACCGAACTGGACTGCTGGTATATTGGTGAACTGTTTTTGAGTGGATCGAGCTGCCACTGCTGATTCCTGTAAACTGAACTGCTGATTTCCTGACACCACAGATTGGATTTGCTCCAAAGAACCATTTCTAATCAGGTCCACTTCCCCTGTATCCTAATAACCTTTCCTTTTCACTACCTCTGGTGGATGATGGACTAGAAGGGAGGTTAAAGCATTTAGGAACACTTATTCAAAGTAGGTTTTGAAAAAAAACAAGCCTACATCAGTTAGTGATATGATCAGCTTCCTGTGACATCAGACAGTGCAATGTTCATTCTGAAAAGAACCAAAGAAAAACAAGTGCAAGTGCTCATCTAGTTGTGTCATCAGCTCCTGTGACAGATACACACACACACACACACACACACACACACACACACACAATTAAATAAAAGGAAAAGCAAACAGAAATGATTTCATGACTAGGTGCTTGTCCTTGGCACTTCATCTACTACAGTGAACCATTAAGTCCTAAACATCTATAGATGTCAGGGTTACCTGGAGGTTCAGGACCAGAACATGGGTGATATGGACAGATGTGACCAGAGTCAAAGCATCTGTGGTGCCAAGGCTTCAGGGATGGGCAAAAGGAGGAAAGGGAAGTGTGCAAGGAGATGGGAGAGAGGACTGACTATCAGAAATAGCGCCAAAAAGAATGGACTGAATACTAGTATGGAATAGCTTGAGAACCTATAAAATACCCTGAGGGGCATGCCAAAGGCCCCAGCAGCTAAATACATCTGAGAGTGATGGGTAGACACTGGTGTAATTATGTCTAATTACACGAAAGACGCAGTGAGTGTGGCTGTTTCCCACCAACAATAATTCACAGCAGGAGATTGTGATACTGTCAGCAGACTGGCTATTGAGTTTATTTGGTGGTAACCATGATGAAATGAAGAGAAGAAAAGGGAGGGAAGGAGGAGGAGGAAAAGGATAAAAAAAAAACGAAGTGAAGCAGAAGGAAAATGAAGAGAGGGAATGAGGAGGTAGAAGACACAGAGGAAAAGATGGAGGGAGCGAGGGAGGGAGAAGGGGAAGCAGTACTTGCAGCACTGTGTACAGATCTTTTGGGTGTTTTGGCAACAGGTAATTGGAAATATGGGAAATTTTCACTTGAGATGCTTAGAACAGAGCAAGACTAAGGAAGGCCTAAGCATTATCCTGTCTCCAGGTAATGCCAGCTGGATAGGAGATGAATAGCAGGGGTTCCTAACACATCCCATCACTGGCCACTGCGACACTTCTTTCCATGTGCCTCCCAAGGCAGGGAGAGAACAGCCTGCTCTCCTGGACACTCTGTATTTCAGCATCACCAGCTTGCACACCTACATACAGGAAAATACAGACGGCAAGAAAGACAAGAGATGGAGAGAAATGCCATCCATCAAGTAGGCTGTATTTGTGTTCCCCTGGCATTCTTAATAATGGGCCATGTGACACATGTGGGCCCAGGGTCTCAGTTACCATCTTTGTGATCTTGGGCAAACTTCTTAAGCCCTCCATACACCTGTTTCCTCATCTATGAGGTAAAATTAGCATTCTCAAAACAAGCCTGTGAGATGGAAGACAACAGTGTGTTACTCACGCTTTTCAGTGTTGTTAACAAATATGGGGGTTGGGGGGGGGGACACAAACATATGGAGAAGGGACTCATTTAAGGTTATAGCCCATAGCAAGCTGGCACCATGACTTTAGGCCTGTGGTAAGACAGGGCAATCATGGCATTAGGACATGACAAGGAAAGCTATGATATGACAACCATGAAGCAAAGAATAGCAAAATGGAACCAGAGACCAGGTATAACCCTTAGGGCTTAACCCACAGTGACCCATATCCATCAACTAGACCACACCCATCAAAGTTCCACCACTGTCCAATAACCTATTTAAATTTTGATTTGATCACTCTACCTGCAAAGTCCCTCACAGGGGAATTGTGTTTCCAAATTTTCCTGGGTGCTTTGGGAGCCAATTAAGTTGATAGTTAGGCTAAGTTTACTCACCGAGAACATACTGCAGCACACTTGGCCCCCTGTAAGCACTAGAAATATCAGAATTAGTATTACTTAATTTCTAATAACCTCCTATCTCACTGCAACTGAAATATATCGATATGCGAGGCGTGCAGATACATAAATACATATGCACAGGACTATATACTTACAAAGACCATGCTTTCTTCCACATAAATTATATTAAAATTAATAAATCTATAATTATATAATAAAACAAAATGCATATATATCTATATTGTATGATAATATATAATTATATTACAAGAATAAGTATAAATGTAGCATATACAATAATCCATGTGTATATATGTCTGTGTCTGTCCATCTGTCTGTCTGTGTATTATTCCTTTATATTACATATTATTATCCTTCCTGTTTACCAGGTGCACAAAGTGAGAATTTAGGAAATCAGGGAAGTTACCCAGGGCATAATACCAGAACTGACACATTTGCATTTGTCTTTCAGATTCTATGCTCTTAAAGTTTGGGTTGCCCTGAACCTCGGTACTTCATAGGGGAAAAGACAGCAAGCACTTCCCCAGAGCTGCTTTCCCAAATAGCATGTGGAGAGTTCCCTGCCACTGGGAGAGGAAGAGACTCTTCCTTCCTCCAGCCTACCTTCTACCTTCTCCTCATCTCAACTCGGCCTTGCTGTCTCATTAATGATTAACAAACACCAAGCTCCCTGCAAAACTGGAGCCTGCAAGGTGATGAAGTCCACCCATCCCAGCAGGGAACAACTCAGCAGAAGGCTAGCACCAAAGGGAACACATTCAAGCTCCCCACATTGCACAGGGGCCACCCATGGCTGAAATACACCCACTTAGGGTACACATGCCATGCTTACACAGACAAAGTGAAAGCCAACAAAGATGGAGGGCTGATAATTTATGAGGTGCTGTAGAAATTAATTTTGTATGCCTCCTCCATTAGCAGTGTATCTGAATTAACTTTAATATGCAAGTTATCATGTTAATCTTTGGTACTAAAAAAGAATGTATCATCATTAACCTTGCTGGCCCCACATTTAGCGACGTAGTCTTTTTATTAGTGGGCATCTCTGCACACAGCATTATTTCTTGGTTTCTTGGTCCTTTTACCTATCAGTATGCAGCCCTTCCGGTAGTTCTGCAAAGCCTCTGCTGATTCAGAAGCTCATTTTTCAAACATTTGACTCTAACTGCCCTTGAGTCACCACCAGACATCGACTACCCCTCCCTTCCCCCACTTTCCTCTAAATGAAAATACATTCTTTGCAGAAAGAGCCATCCATAGGAAACATATTGACCAGTAGAAGGAGGGTCACAGAGAGAGGGGAGAGAAGGTAAAGACAAAGGGAATAATACCACAGGACAGTGATGCTTCGCCCGGTGACTGTGACCTACATGATTTGAGACTAGTTTATTTTGTTTGATATTCTTCATTCGAGTTAAGATTATTATTATTAGGAAGACTTCTAGAAGTCTGTGTTTAATGTTGGAGGGGCTGGCCGGGAAGAGCAGAACTCAAGCGATTTGCCATTCCCGTGGCTCTCATAGGCGAATTGGTGGTAGATGAATTGGTTTCTGAGGCTCTGCTGCCTACCCTAGAGTTTCTCACAGCCAGCAAGGGTGATTGTGTGTTAGAGAACCTTGCAGGACTTTGATGATCAGGATCAGAGCTTGGCTGTGTTCCTGAAGGACACTAGGGATGGAGATATTCAAATATAATATATTTATGAGTGAGGGGCAAGTTCACCTTCCAGGAACAGGTCTTCAGAGCACTGGCTCCTGGATAACATATCCATGAGGAAATGCCTACCTCAAGGAGCAGAAAAACTAACTGCATGATACTTGGAGATTCACAGTAAAAGATAATAAAGAAATCACCCAAATGGGGTAATCCGGTACATCCTTCTATCTGTATGCTCACTTGATACAGGGAAATTACAGGTCGAAAATGTGGGAAGTTCTATACCCCATTTTGATAAATAGCTTTAATATCCCATCTCACTTAACCATACATGCTAATCTTTAAAACACAGTAATGGTAGAGAAGTGCTTGATTAAGTGCATCTTGCCATCTTTTTCTTCCATGTACTTCTTCTAACTGAATAATTAGGCAATCAGAGAACTTCTTAGGGGGAGGTCAGAAAGAGGAGAATAAGGACTAAAATATAATCTTCAAATATAGCAACAGTGCCTAAAAAAATAAAACTAGTTTTTGTTCATCCACAAGTGCAACGGGGCATGGCTTGTGATTCAGGCTATCAGAAATAAATAAATAAATAAATAAATTAATTAATTAATTAATTAAATAAAATAAAAAAATCAAACAGTGGTTCCTGATCAAATTCTTTGACCTCTCTGGTCAGTTTTATAAGCTGTCAATAGTGAGACTTTTAAAATTCTTGGAATGATCTTTGGAATACAGGTAGGTCTTCGTTTTAGGGTTACTGATTGTTTTTCTGGCTATTTATTCTATGAATAAGAAGAAAGCAGAGATTCATCTATATATTCTTCCCTAAGGGTGTTGAATACAAAACATTCCCCAAGCTTTAGCCACTCTTTGCTTTTACCAGTAGTATGGATGCCCATCTTGGTTTATATTTACTATTTATATTCTTATAAATATAATTTATAGCTACTATGTATTACTATTATTTACTTGCTATTTTTATTTTTAGAATGTAGGCTCATTTTAATTCGCTCATATTTGTTTTAGGGCCTTTTCCTATCTCAGAAAGCAAGCGGGCAGCACTTCCTACAACTGTGAAGGCTGACAACTAGCTCAGTGAAGACAAAATCGTTTCATGGAATTCTCAGACGAGGGTGAGCCAGAAATGCTTCCTGATTAGTAGGAAAAGGCTACGAACAGACTACCCAGAGCCTGCTAGCATTGGGAAGGAAGTTATAATAGCACAATGGGCTCTACTTCTGAGATCTAGGACTTCCTCTGCCCACACCTGAGGCTCTCTGTGGTGCCAGGAGAAGCTCTCAGCTACGGGGCAGGTCCTTCAAGAAACTTCAGGAAACACACCAGTAAAAGGAAAGAAAGTATTTTTGGCATTCCTGGCCTCTGATCTCAACTCCACCTCTAATTCATACTGTGACCCTGGGCAGCTCCTGCAGTTAGAGATTCTAGTCTCTCCAGTGAGATCCTCAACTCTCCCGGCAGTGGGTTGTGTGGAATATCCACGTGTCTTTGACCACCTTCTCCCAACACCTCAGAGGGTGACTGTTGGTTGCCATTTACTCTGTCATCTCACAGTCTGCCTGACTGGGAGGAAGTTGTACAGCTTTGAAAAGATCAGCAACCTGGGGGCAAAAATTAAAAAAAAAAAAATCTAAAAAAAGCTCTTAAAGCTTCAGTGTTGAAAAAAAATCAACACAATTGACTACAGTCTACACACAAGAGAAGGCGACTTTCTAGGGTGTAGGCTGAGGACGCTCTTTCAAATAGGTATGACAAAGACTCCCATATCACATGCTAGACTCAAATAATAGTCTATGAGTGAACATGGAGTTCAAATGATCAGTTTTATCTCCATCTTCCTATGACACAAAATGTACAGTAAAAGGGAAAATGAACAAGCAGATCAAAAGTCAGTGGTTTAAAATTAGTTATAGATCTGTAAGCATGCTTACAGCATCTGACAGAAAGGTTCCCTGCCCAGTGACGTCAACAATCTACTTCCTAAGGTTCCTGTAAGCCAACTGTTATCATAATCACCGTGCCAGACTTGCATGTCCTCTGTGTCCCAGTTTTTTTATTGTTTGCTTCCTTGCCTTGATATTTTGAAAAAGGTTATTTTTAAGCAACATTTTAATTTTAATATACTCCACTAGCTCCAACTCTGAACTGACAATGAAAGCGAATGTGTTCTCAACCACTTAGCGTGCGTGCCAGCCCCTTAAATAATTATTAATGCGTTGTAACCAACAGGTGATTCAAAATCATTCTTGGCGCCTCTGGAGTCCCAGAGCACTTTGCTCAGACCTCTACCAACCACAGAGTACTCCCACTGCAAACACAGGCAGCCTACTGTGGTATCACTATACTGCTACTGTCTTTGTGTCTTCTAAGAGGCTACCCAAATGCTTTGTTTTTGTAACATGTTCAGTAAACAAAGAATGTGTTAGAAGATCCATTCTAAAAGCTACCTCTCCTTTTAGCATCTATCCTGTGGTAAGTTTGATGTGTGACCAGTAGCTGTTTTAAGGTAAAAACAAATACTTAGGTTAAGTTCATGGCTGAATAGCCTGACTGGACTGAGCCCCTGGGTAGCCATTTTCATTGGGCAAGAACAGAGAGACCAAAGCTGGAGCCAGCAGGCCCGGAGCTGCACATGGCTGCTGAGTGTGTGACATTTCCTACATGGTAACTACCCCTCTTTCCTCAGTGTACCACATTGTTTTTTCCTGATCCCGAGGCATAGAAACAAAGATCTAGAGATATGCAGCCACACAACTGTGTATTCTGAAGGCACATTCATCCCACTACCAAGACCATATACAAGGGCCCTACTGAGGACCATCCAGTGTTAATCTCTAGGATGATAAAGGAGGCAGAAGGGGGCAGACAGCCAAGTATAGACCTAAACAACAGCTTTGCTACAAGGGAGAGGCTCCCATGTACCCACTGCTACCTTTCCAGGAACAGAAGCAGGAGACAGCCATCTCTCATGCTTATCCCCAACCCCTGGGTGTGTCTCTTGATGGATATGACATAATCTCATGGCAAACAAGAAGAGGGAGCCACAAATCTTGAGTTCAGGGAATCCCTTTCTCCTTTTCCCACTGAACCACAACACAAACTACTCCATTGTGGATATGCAGGTCCCACCACTTACCAAGATTTGCAGCCCACTGCAGGCCCCTGAAATACAACAAATGTTCCTGGGCAGTAACTAGGGCCTATTTGATTTCTCTGCACAGGCCTCTCATGACAGCAATGTGCTGTGGTGAACCTCCTGTTACCTGGACTGTAATTGATTACAAAGCTGCCAGTACAACCAGAGACGAAGCCCAGAATCCACATCAACCGACCATGCTCAACAAAGCATTCTGCTATTCATACAAGTTCTGGTAAATCTGGCCAGTAGGCAGAATAACCTGATGGAAGGCACTTTTTCAAGACCCACACAGGCACTTATATAGAAGGAATATCCCAGTGCAGAGGACAGTGTTGTCCTAATGAACACTCTCTCTAGGGCTAGCAGCTTGAAGACCTCAGGTCCCAAATAAGACCCCACACAGAACACTGCTTGCTGGACCTCTCCCCAGCACAGCACAGATGCACATACCATGGCTGTGAATCCATATAGTATATCTGAACACAGTCTTTTGGTATCTCCCATGTCAGGCTGACACCAGTGTCTTTAAAGCCCTGGATGAGAATGGTTTTCAAGGAGTTTTGTATAGTGCATGAAGCTACTGCCCTTCTTTGTTGTCCTGGCAACACAGACCTGATGACAGGACCTTAGAGCTCCGATGCTGATCATGCATGTGCAGAGCAGAACCTAGAAAAGTGGCTTGTCCTAGGTCGTACTACTTAAATCTTCAATGTAGCATTTCCTCCTAGAGAACTCTTTCAATTAAGACAGCCATCTCTTTCCTCAGTGCCAGCTCAGTGCCAGTTATTAGACACACAGAGAAGCACAGTGCTTCACTGGAAGTCGAGAAGTCAACCCTGCCTGAGCATAATGAACATCTAGAAGCATGGGAGCTCCTTGGATCCAGAATATGCCAGTTTCTGTTGTGTTACTTAGACTGAGTAAACAAAACATTAACGAGAAAGAGCTCCTGGCCTGGTGAGGGGGTGGGGTTGGAGGTACTGTAATGGGCACCTGATTCTCTTAATTCAAGACAGGAGAAAAACTGACCGGTTTTCCAATCAATTTACAGCATCCTCACAGATCTCACCGGAGGAGGGCATATCCTCATGAGCCATGCACACAGAGCCAGATACACAGACACCCAGTTTTATTGAAGGCTTAAGACAAAATCCCTCATCACACTCAATACAATCTCCTCTACGTAACAGGACCATCACCAGTTAGAGAGATGAGGCAATCCCCGGACAAGCTGGGTCCAAGCTTGGTGGGAATAAGCCAGTCACATCCCTAGATCCAAAAGAATCAAGGCCAAAGCTGCATTAAGGAAAATATGCATATGCAATTGAGATTAGCCTGTGCTGTAAATGTACCTTCTTAGCTGACCCAGAGAGAGACTGGCTGGGACCACTCTCTAGGAGATGAATTGCTCCAGACCACATTCTCTCTGCGGTCTACAGTAGGTCACATGATGTGCTGCAGATCCCAAAGCTGAAGAGACAGAGAACCAGGGAGCACGGCTGAGTGGGACCCAGCTTAGGACTTAGGCACATACAATGGGTTCTGATTTAAGATGAGAGCAGGGGCCTAGCAGAA
Source organism: Arvicanthis niloticus (assembly GCF_011762505.2). Classification (NCBI taxonomy): domain Eukaryota; kingdom Metazoa; phylum Chordata; class Mammalia; order Rodentia; family Muridae; genus Arvicanthis; species Arvicanthis niloticus. The sequence goes on along the minus strand of NC_047663.1, from coordinate 85,192,996 downwards.
GATCTTTGGGTGGTGACTGAAGGCAGCAAGTTTACAGAAGGGGCTGTAAGAGATGACGTGGGGCTAGAGAAAATGACAGAGTAAGTGAGAGACATGGGGGAGAAGGATATACACAGCTGGTAGCCAGTATAGCAGGAAAGCTGAACATAGTTCCATCTGAACTCTGCCACAGGAATCCGGACGATTACCACTACTGCTCTGCAAGGGATGTGCTACCCCAAAGCCAGCCTTGCTGGAGACCACCCAGTCATGGTCACAAGCCAGTATACATAGTGAAAAGGAAGTCATTAAGATGTTTTAAGAGCCAAGATGAGCATATGAGAGCAGGTGAAGAATGAGAGAGAGAGAGAGAGAGAGAGAGAGAGAGAGAGAGAGAGAGAGAGATGTTGTGGTCCACAGTGATGCACTGGAGCCTCTAGTCCTAAGGAGTTTGATTAAAGGCATGGAAGAGAAAGAGGGTACCTATCAGAGTCTGGGGTAAATCTGATGATATCCGAGCTCTCTTAAGTTACTGTAACCATGGAGAACTAAACCTTCCAAGGCCTTTTGTAAATGGTCAGAGTAGGAGGCTTGTGGAATCAGATAGAGCTGTATGTTTTCTAAAGGTTTAATTTCTTTCTTTCATTTTGTTTTTGTTTGTTTGTTTGTTTGTTTTGTTTTTCTTCTTTTTAATTTTATTTATTTTTTTATTTACATGAGTACACTGTAGCTGTCTTCAGACACACCAGAAGAGTGCATCAGATCCCGTTACAGATGGTTGTGAGCCACCATGTGGTTGCTGGGAATTGAACTCAGGACTTCTGGCAGAGCAGTCAGTGCTCTTAACCACTGAGCCATCTCTCCAGCCACCTTGTTTTGTTTTTCAAGACAGGGTTTCTCTGTGTAGCCCTGGCTGTCCTGGAACTCACTCTGTAGACCAGGCTGGCCTCGAACTCAGAAATCCGCCTGTCTCTGCCTCCCAAGTGCTAGGGTTAAAGGCATGTACCACCACTGCCTGGCAAGGTTTAATTTCTAATGGACATTTTATGAAGTTTTGGATTCATAGCAAAACTGAACAGAAAGTACAAAGTACCCCACATGTCCTCTCCAACTCCCAGTTCCCATCAGAATCAGTTCATTTCTACACTGTGCTATGTCTTCTGAGCCAGGCACAGGAAACACATGCCACATCTGACTTGGATTTAACACCTTTAATTTGCTTGAGATTTTCTTGGGATGGAGAGAGCTGTTCAGCCAGATGCCAAGAGCAACCCTGTTGTGGTGTATATCACGGTGAAGTCTCTTCAAAGTTTCTCTGAATTGCTGATGTAGATTTTTTTCATTGGTTGGCTATGGTATCTCCCTTTCCTTCTCTCTTTCTCTTCCCCCTGATTCCCACTTGGGCAGGAAGGTAGGACCTTCTTTGTTGGTCTCATCTTACTGTGAAAGTTAGGCAGAGCTCACGTATCAGAAGATTGGCCCAAAGTCTGACAGGTCGCCCCTTTTAACCTCCATGTCTTTAATTTGAGGGAGCTGGAATAAACTCCAGAAACAGGAAGTATATAACAAGGGCAAGAGGCTGTTTCCTCAACATTCCAGATCTTCAAATGCCTTGAATACAGACTATGAATTTTTACAAACCCAAATGTATTTCCAGTTGCTATAGCAAATGTTGGTGACTCGGGGACAGTTAGATATAGTGTGGACAGTGAGAGCCTGTGTTTGCATCCTGTTTCTTACATTTCAATTTCAGCACATGACAGCACATCCCCGAATACCGAGGGATCATGTGAGGATACCCAAAGATGAGGCCACATGCTCTCAGCACAGTGTGCTCTCACACGTTTGGAATAAAGGGGAGTTAAGAAGTCCAATTTCCACCATCAAGGAGGACGTGCTGTGAGCCTCACGCTGTGTGCTGTTCACACAGTTGCTCAAAGCTGAATCTCTGGGTGGTCAGTCCACAGACCTGGAGATAAAAGCATGCTGACGCATCCCTAATTCAAGTTTCTCGCTCGAGACTGAGGGACAACTTCACTAAGTTGTGATGTGCAGGAACGGGCCAAGTCAGAACACAGCACCGCTGACTTCCAGCCTTGCCTTCTCTCACTCAGCCCTTTCAGGTAATAGCCAGCCTAGAAACAGTTATTGCCAGTGAGGGTGGTGGCACTTTACCTGTGAGCTCCTCACTAAATGCCAGACTCTCCGCCTCGTGTGTGAATTATTCCACTCAATACTCAGAGCAAAGCACCGAGGAAACCACCCTGCATCTGCCTTTGATAGAAGAAAGCCAGATGCTGCGAAGAGGTAAAGGACCCTGGTGGAGGTGGCACCATCAGGTCCTGATAAAGGCCTTTGCTCTGACTAACTATTCTGGGCTGTCCCTAACTGGAGAATGAGAAGCCTCTCCTTCAATAATTTCTCCTCTTCAGCTGAAGCTGTAATTAGAGTCTCATTTGCCTTTAGGTAATTGGCTTCCCTTTTTGCTCTGTTGTCTGGTTCCACTCAGCAATCCTTCCAGCCTGGCTAGTGTCACACAGCCAACCTCCTTTGGCTGCCTGGGACTACTGAGGGCTCTCAGTGCCCCGTACCTACCATGTTGGATGTCTCCAGTTTCAGCTCAAGAAAACCTCAGTCTGCTTTGTGCTGAGTTTATTATAGAAAGAAGGAGAAAAGCTTAAGTGAAAGTGTGTGTGCACCTAATGCACAGCTATATGCACAGGTGTGAGGGGGTTGTAGGTGTGTGTGTGTGTGTGTGTGTGCGTGCATGTGTGTGAGTGTGTGTGTGTGTATATTTCTAATGAGATTGAATAAGGAAAAATCAAACTCCTAGATGTTCCTGAGAAATCTGGGTGGCATTCATGACCAACTTTATGACCAATGAGCAAAGAGTACGATGCTTTGTCTATTAAAGGCAGGTGAGCCAGTAAGTTTCTAACTTAAGATGGAATGAATTTTATGTGTCTGTAACTAATAAAATATAATATTAGTTATGGATCACTGATATGAGGTCCCTGAAAATATAACAGGAACACATTCCCAGTAGCTCCCAGCAGATGACAAACCTGGTTAAACTGTGCCCTGATTACACAAAATATACAAGATAAAAACAAAACAAAACAGAGGTGAGTTACAAAAAATATCATCATAGATACACATCTCCATGTATTCTATATTTATCTCACAATGTTCGGGTAATAGCATGACCTTATATTAATTGTCACTTTTCCAGCTTAGAAAAACATCTCCAGAGATGCTTGACAGAGCATCATGTACCTCATAGCATGGACGACTGTGGACTGAGGCCCAATCCTAAGAGCCCTTGCCAAGCAAAAGTGAACCCTGAATTCTCCTGAAATTTGAGATGAGGCTGTCTGCAGCTCTGACCCTCTAGGGTCCTCACCGACTATTGACCAGATAACACCCATATCACACTTGTCCTGGCTCCTCAGGTCTAGGTAATATTCTGCCTCTTCTACAAACCTGTTCCCAACATTGGGAAACCCTGTTCTCACTGAATTCTGCTGATAGCCATTTTCATAGGATAAACATCATTTATAAAATTACACTCAAAACTAATGCATAATACATTTATGAAAAACTCTACACATTTATCAAAGCCTTATAAACTATGAATTTACAGAGGCAGCAGCAGATGTCCTCAATCTGCGTGTGGTCTCGCTCAGTCTGTAGCGTTTACAAGTAAATCAGCAGATTTCAATAAAAACTCCCATGTAACTATTCTCCAAAAATGTGTCAGACAAGGCAACAAGAAGCTGGAACTAACTGGCTTCACCCTCCTCACCTCAGTCCTCACCTCTCCCTATCGCTCTCCTCTAGCTAAGCACCACTGAGCAAGCATTCCACTCTTGCTCCCTTTGTGAGATGTTCCTTGGTATGCTGATGTTTGTGACACACAAGGAAGGATCATAAGAAGGACAAATCATACAGTGTTTTAAAGGAAAATATAAACAACAACAATAAACCATATTTCCCTGTGCTCAAACTTCCCACCAGTTGAATAGGTGGGTAGAAAATGTGTTGGTAAGTCATCATGAGTTTGGAAGTATTTGATGAGCTAAACAGGTCTCCACCCTCTTCCTCATTTGCTCTGCTTACCTGGGCCAGGTAGGCACAAGTTTAGAGAGACTTTGGGGCATATCTTTCCTCCGGTATTTTAAGCTTCCCAGGACAAAAACTCTTTGTCCACATGGCACAAAGAATGGAGGTTTGGAAGATGTTCCAGAAACCAAGCAGATTCCAACAGGAAGGCTGGCCCTGCCTCGCTGACATATAACTGTTGGCCAGTTCTCTAACTTTCTATTTCTGTGCCTGTACAATGGGGGTAAGACCGACACTGTGGGGGATATGGAGGTCATTAAAGAAGATCATGCGTGGAAATCTCTATGCAGAACACGCCACAAAATAATAGTCAAATAAATGATAGCCATAGAAGTGTCTATACTGTGTTCCTATTATGTTTGCATGCTCCCCATATAAAAATGTTTAAATTTTAAATAAATATTACTTCAACTGGAATGAATCAGTAGCTAGACTTCAATTCAATCATACTGTAATCTCAAGGATCCTTCTATTTAGGAAAATATCAGGAATAAAAATAGCAATATGAAACCTTAGTAGTCAACCTAAAAAGTCTCAGAATGTTCTAAAACCTGCCTCACTATAATTCCAATGTGTCGTGACTACGGTTTCATAGTGAAAACTAAAACCAGGATGTTGGGGTAAACATAAAACCTCATCTGCATGTGTGTGAACACCCACATCATGTGTGCTTCCACTGGCAGAATCACTTCAACACTTGAAAAGAATTATGGGTAATACGGGTAGAAAGATGTAACCCACCTCACACTTGTGAAAGTAACATGAACTGCCATTAAACAACCTAAGATATTTTCTTCCCTAAGTTAATTGTGCTTCACAGTGCCATTAGAACATGCCATTTTAAGTACTTTTGTAAGTTCAAGAGGAACTTTTTTCTTTGATTTAACTCCAATAGGATTTCTTTTTAACTTCAGCACCCGCCTTTCCCCCCAAAAGACACTTTTATAAATGTCTCCTGGAATTGTCCTACAGCTTATTAAACCACTCTCCTCTCTGATTCTGGATCTGAAGGCTTCTCTCTGAGACTCTCTGCAATCAGTCACAAATGGGAAGAAAAGATGGGAGGGAGAGTTCTCAGATCTGTAGAGGGAAGGGGCGCCTGGAGCCGAATGTGGCTCTGTAGCAAGCAGTGCAGATGGGCAAAATGGCCTCCCTATTTGAAGATCTTTGATGCCTCTAAATGTTCTGATGAGAAGCTTAAAACCTTAAAACTCAAGGATACTTTCTTGAAGAAACAAAATTCCTCTAATGCTTGAATCCTTTGAACTTTTCCAGGGTCCTGAGATGATGGGCTGTGGGAACTAAGGGCAATATATAATCTCTTTTCATTGGAAGCAGCTTCTGTGAAATGGCCCCATTCTGTGCCTTCATATTTTAGATAAATTTTCATTGTTGGGGTAGTTCTAGAAGACTTTGTCCTAGCTCATCATTATTTAATGGGTCGTACGGTTTGCTGAAGCTCACATAAGAGCTTATTGACTGAGCTAACACACATGACTGTGACACGCAGTGCCTGCTGCATTGTAAGCACTCAGTAAATTTCAGCTGCTGATGCTGATGAAATTGTTGCTATCACAACAGGGGTTTCCCTATTCCCAGTTCAATGTTGTTTTGTGAGATGTGTAAAGAAACTCTATGACCCTATAGGCTCTAGCAAGTTTTTTGGCATAAGGAAAATTATTTCTCTCATAACTGTGCAAGTCTAAGCCTGCAGAAGGTTAAGTGTTATGTCTTGGTACATAATTCCCACGATGCTCATATCACTCCAGAGCCTAATATGGAGATGCCCTGGTGGGAAGAGACTACCCCTTTTTCCTGACCTTTTTGACCCTTCACTGCTCAACCAATCACAGTGCTGAGGACCTGGGCAGTTAACATACTGTGGACAAGGGATTAAGTCCAGGCTGTGGGAAATCTTGCTCTGAGCCTCCAAGTAGAACAATGGATCCAAAACATAAAATTACTTCAGCATGGAAAAGAAGAAACTGAGAAACATGGATAAGCAAGAAGAAAAAATATACCAGATTTGTGTATGAGATCAGACCCAGGTACAAACTCGTAGACGGGTTAAGAATCTACATATCATAAATAAAACTATGAAACTCTTAATAAAATATATACAAATACATTTTTACTTTGTAATTGAGAAAGATTTCTAAAGTATAAAATAAAGAGATTTGGCTATTAAAATGATTGATGAAGTAATAATTTCTCTTCCCAAAACTGTATCTTAAAATGAAAAGAATAGATAGAAATAGAATATTTATGTCAGCAAAATAAGAGCATGAAGAATATATAATACATACAAGGATCAGGAAAAGAAATACAAATCTTTGAATATGAAATGCTTCCCCATGGGTTCATGTTAGTCGAACTCTTGATCCTCAGATGATGGTCCTATTTTGGAAGATGATGGAAACTTTTTGAGGTAGGGTCTTGCTGGAGGATGTGATGTGGATCGCTGTTTTTTTATGATTCAGCCTCACTTTCAATATCCTTTATGCCTCCTGACTGCAGATGAAATATGAAGAACCATACCCCTCCTCCTACCACCATCTTTTCCCCCACCATGATGGACTGTAGCCACCAAAACCTTAAGCCAAAATAAACTCTCTCTCACTTAAGTTTTTTCTTGCTAGGTATCTGGGCACAGCAAAGAGGAAAAATAACTAATAATGCAACAATTAACCCAATAAGAAAATAGATACAATTTGTAAACAGGCATACAAATTACATGTAGCAAAGAAATACTGAAAAAGAAGGCTGGCAGTGTACACCAGTGTATGGTCAGGAGAACATACACTGAGAGAGTGAGGACCTAGGTTAAGGCCATTTTATTGCCAAAAAGAAATGGGCAAATACTATGTTCAGAAGAGTATATGGATCCATGGGATGTCTCCTTGGTGCCTAGTGGAGACATACATTGGTACAGTCACCTTTGGCAAATAGTTTGGCATTATCTACTAACTTGAAATATTCAAATTCCCTAAGACAAGCAAATCTCCCAGTACTTATAATCCTCAAAGAAATTCCTCAGTATTTACGAAACAGTTGAGTAAGACTATCCATATGAGCAAAGTTTATAAGAAAGGTCACCAAAACAATGAACTCCAGCTTTCTATGAAATGTATGGATCTTCGGAGAGAGTCTTAAATGAAAAAGTTTCCCAAAAACCAATAGTTCCAAAGTTCAAGTACAACACTTGGAATGGATACAGGCTTGCTAGTTTTGCATAAAAAGGAAAACAGCAAGATGATGGGTGGCTTGTCGAACCTGGCTGCTCACTAGGAAGAGGAGAGTCACGATTATAGATAAGCAACTGCTAACTTTCTAGTTTTTGCCGGCAGTGGAAATGGATGGATGTTGCTGGTCTTGGCTACTTTGTGGGTTTTTTTCCCACCATTTATCTCCCCCCGCCCCCCAGCCTGGTGTCACTCTCTATCACTAGATAGATAGGAGATAAAGAAGAGTAAAGGGTAGAAAGAGAAATAGATCTAATTTCTTTCCTTTTGTGTCTGCTTTGAGCATGATTACTCAGGAACCACAACAACCCCCCTCCCCCAAACAACCAACAACCACCAGCTCCACCTCTCAGAGACCTCAGCATTTATATACCTTTGAAAAGTTCCCAGAACTCCAAACATTCTACAATCACAGAAACTATCTGCAGCTGGCAAAACCATGCCTCGGCTAGAGCACTAGGCAAATCACAGTCATCTGCTAAGGTTCGTCCATATCATCACATTTGGGATTAAAATGAAAACACATTCTTACAATATCTCTGTGTTTCTTTTTAAAGAAATCAAAAATTCCAAAATTGTCACTACAGATGAATACTAATTGTGTTCTTAGTGATAACAAATTGAGTCCGTTGTGTGGGGAGTGGATGAAGTCCTCCATAAATATGCGTTGTTGACATGAGTGCAGCCACATCTAGGACCCAGTGCCTCCGACTCATAGGAATGAATGATACTGCTTTCTCTGTATCAGGCTCAAAGAAATTGCCAAAGCCTTGCCCTGATTCATCTGCAAATGTTGACAGTATGTGTAGAAAACATGCAGCGAAGCTTACAACCAAAGGCTGCTCACCTACAGAGGTCCTCCCTACCATGATTATCCAACCTGCCCTCATCCATAAGATGTATACAATAAACCCACCACTTGATTCAGATGTATATGATATATGCACTGAGTTTCTGGGCTGCTAGTGAGTATCAGAGTGTGTAGCAATAGACCCCAGCTTCTCTGTACATGTGTTTGTGTATCTGTCCTTTCTTCACCTCACATCACACCAGCTGGGCTCATCTCTAAGTTGTGCAGGTCACAGCAATGTAGATCAATAAAGGCAAACTTGTGACAACCAATGATGCAATAATGAGATGTACCAGGACTCAAGAACCACCGCTCCTCCAGTTGGGTACAACTGAGGTGCTTACTTCCCTTGTATTTTTCCTTCTCCTTCTTCCTTTTCTTGTTTTTCTTTTGTTGTTATTTATTTGTTTGTTTTGTTGTTGTTGGTTTCTTTTTGGCATACTAGCTGTCATTGAACCACGGTGTGTTTATCTGCAAGGTTCCAACAGACATTCAAGAGCTGGTGTCATTAGCCCCTAAGTAGACAGTGCACATAATGAGATAAATAGATCCTTCTTCTTTGGGATTTCATTTCATCAGCAGAGGGCTGACTGAAGAAGGCTGAAAAAAAAATGCTGGGTGCTGTGGTGAGCCAAGCTCTGCTTGGTGGGACCTGATTCTCTCTGCCTATCCCTTCCCTGCCTCAGACTCCTGGAGATGGGCTTCACCCTGAATAGGGGCCCAGCCCCTGTAAAAGAATCGCATGTAATCGTGCATATCCCAAAACCCCTCCCTAGACTTTTAGGACCTGCATGTTTGGTGTAGGGTCTGTGATGCTACCATTTAGACAGGCTCTCAACTGTATCGAAGTTTAAGGAATCTCTCTCAGAGAACAAACACTTTAGTTTGTTCTCTTTGTGAATCCTAGATGTACTTCTGAACATATTAAACTTTCTACTGCTATGCCTCTCCTCAATTTGAGTCTCCTTTTATAGCCCTAGGGAAAGAGCTAAGGAAGGGGACAAGACAGAAGGGACAGGGCCAGCTGCTGTTTCATCTGGCATGAAGACCTGAAGCCACAGATATGAGTATCTAAAATCCCTTCTTAGGCAAAATCCTCAGGGAAAGCTGTTATAAATAATTTTTAAAGAAAATGCCAAAGGCACTCTTTCTTCTCTGTCCTAAATGAATACCTGAGTATGGTTCAGATGTCATTTGGGAGAGATGGGGCGATTTACTTTGCTAAACCTAGAGCCATAAGGCATCTCTAATTTTAATTTAAAGTTGCCACTGTACAAAGTAAAAGCAAGACCAAAGAAAGATGAAAACCACAGAAATTAAAGCAAGCAGTTTCATCTTCTGTGCATGTGGGGCGTGGGGCCACCACGTGCAGAGTCCTGATACTTGCCCCTCCCCCAGCGCTGTCCTACACCTGACCTAAGATAGGGGAACTGTTGAATGGAACCTAACTAAACTGCATGAGCCATCAGGGAGACTTGCTAGAGACAGTGGATTTAGTGGCCATGACAAGAGGGAATGGGAAGGCTGAAGAACTCCAGGCAGTACACAAGGAGCAGAAGTGTGCAAATGTGTGTAAGACAGATGGGAAAGGAGGCCTGCCATAAGGCTAGAGCCTGTCCTAGGTGTGGGGTGGTCTCTCTCTCTCTCTCTCTCTCTCTCTCTCTCTCTCTCTCTCTCTCCCTCCCTCCCTCCCTCCCTCCCTCCCTCTCCTCCCCCCACCACAGTTTCCTTTCCACCACATCTGATCTCAGCACCCTACTAAACTGTATGCTCTCTGTCAACTGCAAGCTCACTCCCACAAGGCCCCTGCCCACATCTATCAAAGAGAGGTGCTCAGCACTGAAACAGGGATGGCTAAGGGACAATGGAAGAGATCAAACTCCCTCAGGGGGATTGGTGAGACCTGGTTTCAAGTGAGAAAGAAAGCACTTGTAACAAAAATACAATATTAAAACAAAACATGATAAAGTAGGAAAAACGGATTTTGATCTTTAGATGGTTTTTAAAAAGCTGTGTCCTGGATCCAGTTCTAAAACTCAGAGGCAGCAAGAGGCAGGGATGGTTTCCAAAAAGGCTCCTTGAGAACCCTTCCTGTCCCAGGTTTATTCCAGTGAGGTAGGCAGTGTGGCTCTTCCTAGAAGATTGTTGGTGGAATGGGCAGATGTCAGCACAGTCTGAGATAGATAAGTGCCACTCTGCTCTGTCCTCTGCCGTCTTCTCGCTGTAGGCATCAGGTACCAACTAAATCAATTCCAAGGGGACAAAAAACCCATGACCTTTATCAGAGAGATACACCTTGGCAGTGTTCCACCACTGGGATTTGGGGACATATTTGTCATTCTGGAACCACAGAGCTCGATACCCTAAAACACCAATATATTCTGAATCCTTTGTTCTCATTGTCATAGAAATGCCCTCACTTTCTAGGCTTCAGTTATTCTAAATGTAAGACAAGGATGATAACACAGAAGAATATGATAGATATCCCTGTTCTAAACAGTACCTAATGGACGGCTGACTTAAGAGGAGGTTTTTTTTTTTAATGTGTGTGGGGGTATGGATTTATCTGTACCACATGTGAATGCTAGAGACCATTGCACCCCCTAAAGCTGGGGTCATAGGTGAGGGTGAGTCACCTGATATGGGTGATGGGAAACAAATCTGGGTTCCTCTAGAAATGAAGTAAGCACTCTTGGCTGGTGAGGCATCTCTCCAACCTCCACGGCTGGCATTTAACTGCTGTGACTCTCCAGCAGGATGCTGTTATTATGCCAGGGTTATTACATTCATACAGCAGGTACAACAGATACTTTTTAAATACCCATCTAGCCTATCTTGGGCTTCCTGCTCATTGTTTTATATTTGCTTATGCAGTTTTGTCACTAGGGAAATTGAAACTCAGTGAGACTGCTCATTTCAAGCAACACAGCAAGTAAGCAGTCCAGTCAGAACTCAGAGATAAGGGTGCTCCAGATCAGAGACCCTTATACTCAGTGATATCACAGTCACATTATTTCAGAAATGAAACTGGAGGCTCAGAGCTGCTCCAATGTACAACAAGAAAGCTACAAGAAGCCAAGTAAGAGCCCTTCTGCTCTGTCAAAGCTACGTGTGTGCATGCGTGTGTGCATGCGTGTGTGTGTGTGTGTGTGTGTGTGTGTGTGTGTGTGTGTGTGTGTGTGATGGTTAGAAAATACCTATGGTGTTGGGAATAAATGCTCTTCCTTCTTCCCTGTACTCCCAACAGTCCCCTAGCCAGTGTGCATTGTCACTTGAGAATATGGCAGCCCTAGACACTTGGCAAAGGACAGGGATAGGACTCAAAGGCAGGTGTTCCACAGTGGACAACCAGGCTTCTCGTGTTCTCCCTTTTGCCTCTCCAGGAAACTCCTGGTGAAAAGACCCAACTGCTAAAGCGAGACAGTAGAAGAGCTTCTAACCTCTGACCCATCCGCTCCCTTCTGTTTTGGAGAAATGAACAGTGTGGATGCTCAGGCAGCTTACACTGACCAGATGGGGCATGTGATTGGCCTCAGACTGAATGGCAGGCTGCCTGAGAGGTTAGTTCTGCATGGACAGAGCCACTCTACAGGTACTGATGGCTGGCTTTCCCATAGACCCTTGCAAGCTGTCCAGGTGGATCTGGCAAGTTCTCCTTCCACCCCAACTCCAGGCAAGTCTGGTCTTGTGCTGAAGATTGTGCAGGTCAGAATCCTATCCTCGGTTCTCTTGCTGCAGTTAAGCCACTAAACAGAGGGACAGTCACACACCGTGGGCCATCTTATCCATGCCCAGGATAACAAGCTATGTGATGCTACTTAGTCTGTATGACATCTTGGTAGCACCTGGGAGAGCAGTCCTACTTTACAGGTGAGAAGATGAAGTCCACTAGAATTCAGTTGCTCAATCACGTGGGTCTGGCTGACAGAGACTAAAGATCTCCAGAGAAAAAAGTGAAGGGGTCTCATGTGTGTATTTTAAAGGAAGCATGAGGGACAAGAGAAGGCAATGGGGGATCGGAATATGATCCAAGTGTCTTATATTCAGGTATAAAAAATGGCACAATGGGGCCTATTATTTTGTACAATTGATTATGTTTTAAAAGGCCAGAGTCCTATGTGGTAAACCAGAGAGGACAACTGCCAACCAACTGTCTGAAACTTGTAGCTACATGATGTGAGGCAAAAAAAAAAAAAAAAAAAAAAAGCCTCAGACATGACCCAAGCCAGACCTGGCCTCCTATGTGCATAGCAAACAGGCCTTTTGTAAAAATACTCCAAGAAAACAATTAAAAAAAAAAAACAAACAAAAAACACACAAATCCCAAATTGGAAGAACATACAGCTCTGGGGCTTCTATTCACTGAGTCCTGTGTTTCTTGAGAAAGAGGGAGCTTTGGTGGAACCAGGAGTCCTGGTAAGTATCAAACACAAAGAGATGCCCTTACTGCGAGAAATCTGAAAGTCCAGGCAGAAGCTGGGATAATGCCAGGACTAGGGAAATTACCCATAGATCCAACCCTGCTCAGCTGACCCACCACTGAGTCCTTTAAATGGCTTGTCCATGTCAGTACCATACAAGTTTTTGAGATAGGCCCTATTGTTATTATTCTCAATTTACAGATAAGCTCACTGAGGACCAAAGAGGTTTAAGGAAATCGCCCATGGTCACACAGTTGACAAGAGACTGAACCAGGAATAAAAACTAGGGTCTCCTGTGACCCATGAGCCAGCACTGTCTGTCCTACATTCTTAACATTTTCCCATAGGATCCAATAAAGTAATATGTCAAAAAGGTCAGCAGAGGGCTTACAGGTCTTCCAGATCTTCTGCTAGGTGATGATACAAACGTTCCAGACTACAGGTCCAAGCTAATGCCATTGACAATACTCCAGGCAATTTTGCACATCTGGCAGTTAAATGAGTGAAGCTCAAAGCAAATCATGTCCTGGGGGCACAGGCCACCCCACAGGGTGAATAACAGGGATTTCATTACAGCTCAAAAGGCAGAAAATCAAGCTCATCTGATGTAGGGGTTCAAAGAGAGATGTTCACCCAAGAGCAATGGACCCCAGGATGTCCCCATGAATTCAGGCTTGATTCATTTTGAACTTGAGGACATGAGAAGCTTAGGAGGGAAAGCTTCCCTCCCAGCTTCTTTTGTTAAGAGGGCTCACTTGGCCAATGTATCCTGGGAGACGCATTACAAGGAAGCTTTGGTGTGAAAGCTCATTGTCTTCATGTGTGAGCCAAGGGTGGAAGGACTAAGCCATGCTTTACAGACTGGAAAACGGATCCCCAAAGGACACTTTGTTTTTGCAGGTAAGACTTTTGTAGCTGTGTACCACTCCAGGGTTGACCTTCTGTCAGTTTGGCATTAGTCAGGGTACTTTTACTGAATCTAAACCTTAGACACACAGCAGGTTAGGTAGCAGGCTGCCTTGTGATTCTGTCAACTCTTAGAGCCCCCCCCCCTTGGCCCAGAAGATGGGGCTCTGAGCAAGAGCCGAGTAGCACTCTCTCCACCATCTGTGCAGAGCCAGCTATATGCAGCTAGGCCCATCCTCACCATCTTTCTCAATCTGGATCCAAGTTCTCTCCACAATGACACCCTTCAAAGTCCTGCTAGAGGCTGCCAGGACAGGAAGGGTTAGATATATCTCAAAACGTTCAGAGTGAGGACAACATTTAGATATGGTGTTGGAGCTCTCAAAAACCCATACGCCTCCCTTGGAAAAGCCAATGACATTTCAAAACACAACTATGAGAATTCACCTCTCTTCGCTGCAGGAGCTGTATATGTCTCGGTCCTCTCTGTGGCCACACATCTGTCTAAATGTCAGGAAGCGACATGAACATGTTTCTCCTAATCTTCCTGAACTCCAAGCAGGTGATTCCGATAGCAGTGGTACATACACCATGTTAACCAGGCATTGGGGGGAAAATCGTCTTTACAGTGAAGTGGTTCCTGAATATTTCTGTGATTATGAGGTAATTTGCATAAATATTCAAGCTTTGCTCTTTGAATAAATTCCAGTTGAGTAGCAGAACCGCTGATCCCCTGTAGTCCAAGGACTTCTTGTCTCTTTTTACAGTTTGCTTCTGGTTTTCGAATTGAGATTAGTGTAAACAGAGGAATTTAAAAGCAGAAAGGGCTGGTCTGAGGGCACAGAAGACAATGCTGGCCTCTGACCTCTGCAAGATTTTTTGTTTGTTTGTTTCATTTTGTTTTTGTTTTCTAATGGAAAGAGTAAAGAAATGCAGTTTCCAGATAGACAAAGGATTTTGTTGAGCAAATGCATGGTTGGTTTTGTGTGATCCCAAAATGCAAAGCTGCTGGGGAAAATGTGGAGGACAAATGTGAACATGGAAGCCTCACACTGTCTCCTCTGGAAAGCTCTTTGGACCACCTGGTTCACTGACTGCAAACAGGGAGTCCCTGTCTCTTCACAGTGACTACCAAAGAACATGGTGGAATAGGATCTCTAACCACAACCTTGCCTAAATCTTCTCTTGTTCCTAGATCTCCCAAAATTATCATTAAACAAAAAAGGCAAAGGTGGTTACATGAGACTCGGTCATTTGAGGGATGTAGTAAAGGGAAGAGAGAGAATGTATGCATGCAGATGGACTCTATTCTACATTCGAGGAGCAAACTGCAAGAAGCTGGAAGCTGAAGTATCTCCTCCTAGAAGGAACTGTCCAGGGTCTGAAGCACCATTCATGTAGCACCGTTCATGCTTTGCATTTCGTTGTGTCGATGTATTACCTATCCAAGAATAATTTGCACTTCCTCTAAAAGCTCAAAAATGCTGCTAATTCCTACTTAATCAGATTCGCTGAGATGGGCCCAGAAATTTGCATTTCAACAAGCTCTTCAGTTTATTCTGACACACTCAAGAACTGCTCAGCTAAAGGTTCTTTCTATTTAAAGACACTTTGCCCACCTCCCTCCAAGTAAAAGACAGCAATAACAGATGATACAGGGGAAACTGGCACTCGGCAGATGATGCCAAACTTCTCCACTCATTAAACTGTCTCAGGAAAACTGAACAACGCAGCTTAAGCTTTCTTAAAAATCAATGCAGATTCTAATACTTACATTGTTCACTGCTTTTGATACCTATGGAGGAAGAACACTGCCAGCAAAGAGGCACTATAATGCTTGACAGGTCTGCCCTCTGGCTCTGGCTTCTCAGAGGGGACCCACCCAGCAGGAGGCCCCATGTTCACCTTGCTTTTTGAAGAGGTTGCTCTGCACGATCTCATTCATGGACTGAACCTTCTGCTTCTGCAGCTTCACGGGCGGGATGCAGGTGTAGAACTCATACAGGAGCTGGCTGAAGACAAGAAAAATAGGAGTTGGCAGAGGTTAGACCCAAGTCATCTACCTCATGGCACTGAGGATCCAACCTGGACTGTCAGTGCTCTGGGGACAGAATTAGCACTACTGTGTCTTCCTTGCAGAGCACCAGGTAGACAGTGACCCCTTCAGTGAATATGCTGGTGTCAGTATTGAATAGTAGTAGCATTCAGATGTGAAAATCTGAAAATAATACCAATAATGATGAGCACACACTATGTAGTAGATGTGTGTTTTACATACACTCTGGGTCATAAACCTAACACTATGATGTTTGGAAAAAGGTATCCCAATCTTTATATTTTACCTATTTATTACTTGGAGGTATTGAGTCAGCCTCTTTTCATGCAGTATAGTCTGGTTTTGAACCCATGATCCTTCTATTTTGGTCTGAGTGCTACGATTACTGGTGAGGACACTATATCAGTCTAACAAGTATGGAAAACTAAGGTTAGAAAGGTTAACTAACTTTGCCAAGGTCATGCAGGTAAGATAGCAACAACACAAGCGTTGCAAACCAGGTTCCGATTTTACTCCTGTGTCATTTTATGAAAGGCGCCTTAGCCAACTAGTTACTAAGGTACACTACTAAATCATTTTATTTTAAAATGTCTTGTGGTTGGAGAGATGGCTCAGTGGTTAAGGAGACTGACTGCTCTCCCATAGGTCCTGAATTCAATTCCCAGCAACCACATGGTGGCTCACAACCATCTGTAATGGGATCCAACGCCCTTTGCTGGTATGTCTGAAGACAGCTTCAGGGTACCCATGTACATAAAATAAATAAATCTTTAAATGTCTTGTATCTGTTAATCCTTTATAGTAAGTCTTGAGATTAAAAGGGAGTCCTTAGAATTTTTCAGAAGGCTACAGGGAAAGTTGTGGGGCTGGAACCAGTGCAGGATGCCAGAAAGGAGAGAGCTCCTTCTCACTTGAGTAAATATTTAGTACATCACTTCCCATTATAGTTTCTATCGGCTCATTGTAGTGATCGGCAGTAAGCAAACACTTACATGGTTTGCAATAAGCAATATGGAGAGAAGTGGGAATATAAGGAGCCAGACTCGGCCATGTTGGCATGACACATTCTAATGAAGGGCAATTCATAACACCAGACAAATCAATACAAATGCAACAGATGCAGTGGGCGTAAGAGTTTGAAACGATAATGGCAAGGGGTACAGGAAGAGGGTGAGAGGAATTGATTTCTAATAGACAGAGGTATTTTTTCCTGAATGGGTAACACTTGAAGTCTAAAGAAGGAGGAATAAGTACATTGCATAGAAAGGGAGAAGGAAAAAAGTGATTAAAAACAAAAACACCAACAAACAAAAAATAAGCAAGCAAGTAAACAAACAAACAAACAAACAGAAACCTACTGGTCCTGTCCCAGCCAGCGCCTGATTGCAGTTCAAAGAATAGCACCTATGGTAATGCCTCAATTTCAAACATTCGTTACAGTCATAGCTGTAAACGCAGGAAGGACGTGCAGGAATGCTTCTAAATGTGCATGTGTTTCCATGTAAAAAGCTTTTTTTAAAAAAAAATCATGTTTTATGCTATCTGGGAACTTTAGTGGGTTTAAAGAAAAGTGACAGGTATGGGCCAGACTTGCACGCCCATTCCCACAGCATGATCTTATTAAAATCATTTGTTCATCCGTTACATGACTGGGGTGAAAAAAGAGAGATAAAAAATGAAGCCGGTCTTCATGATCTCTTTCCAATTTGCAGCTAGGGATTTACCAGGCACATGTTGAGACCTAAACCAAACACCACATAGGCCCCTGTACTGTGGCTAGGTCTGCCTCAGACAAACCTGCATGTGCAACTCACACTTAGCATCTTCAGAGAAGTATGATGGTGCTTTTCATTATGTCTGGGTTATCATTGAAGCCTGGCACAATGAAACCAAAAGCTCTCATCTGAAGGCCCCTGAGCAAGACTCCTGCTGTGTTCACTCCCTGACCTGAAGCTGAGAGTTTGTATAGAACCCCCCAGGGGGCCCCAGCTTTTCCTTCCAACCCCTGGTGTGTCAGGGGAAGCTGGGGAGAGAACATCAGAAGCTCTCACCTGAGCAACTTGGCATCAAAGACTGTTTCCACATCATGAAGGACTGAGGGGATGTATTTCAAAGCCGCCACCTGCGGGGAACATGTAACAAACATGAGTGGTGTTCACATCCTCTGTGCTGGTGGTGAGGCAGACACGATGCAGATCAGAGAATGACCCTGCATCTTAGACACTGCTGTAGTCAGTCAAGGCACCAGGGGGACTGAAACACAGCTGGGAGGATGGCTCAGCCAGTAAACAACTTGCTGCACAAATCTAAGGACCTTAGTTCAGGTCCCCAACATCCCTGTGAAAGGCAGACAAGGCAGCAAACACCTGCCCTAGTTCCGAGAATATGAAAACAAAGAGATTCCAGATTCTTACCATCAAGCCAACTGGTGAGCATTGAGACACTCTGTCCTAGTGATAAAACACTAACCAAAAATGACTTAAAGGGTTTATTTCACCTTATAAGTTGCAATGTGCCATTGAAGGTCAAGGTAGGGACTCAAGCGGGAACATGAAGCAGAAGCCATGGATAAATAATACTTGTTGATTCATCCAAACTCACAATTAGCTAGCTTTCTTACATAACCCAGGACTACCTACCCACAGAATGATAATACCTACAGTAGGCCAGGCCCTCCTATGTCAGTTAAAAATCAAGACAACCCCTCATAGACATGCCCATGGGCTAATGTGATCTGGGCAGTTCCTTAGTTAAGACTTTCCTTCTCAGGTGACTCTCAGTGTGTCAAGTCCATGGTTAAAACTGGAATAAACCTGGTCTCAAAAACAAGGTGAAGAATGAAAGAGGAAGCCACCAACGCAATACCTGGACTCCACAAATGCTCTTGGGCATGTATACACACATACAGCATCGCGGCAGGACATAAAGCGTATTTGGGGGTGCTTAATAACAGACACCTCTATTACTACCAGGTGCTGTGCTTGAACTGGTTTGCTGGTGGCTAGGGTGATTTGAAATGAGTTATTTCTATTTTCTCTCTGCAGTCACTCTAGTGGACAGAAAACAGTGCATATGTCAATAACAGTATCTTTTGTTCCAGTGGCTAGGCTAAGATAACTGAACAGTAAGATGGATTTTCTTTTTCCTCTCTTTATCCAGAGGTATGAACTATTCCCCATATCCCTGGAAGGAATACAGTTTGCTTAGCAGCAGGCAAACTACAATTTCGGCAGGAGCCATAAGTCACATGGCGAGAATATAATGACTAAAGGTCCAGTGGAAGAATGTGGTTTTACTTTATTTTCTCCACGTTCTTCGTGATGGTAATATGTATCATCCTTAAGCAATCAGTCTCGAATAAACACAGTGAAGATTACTTCCTCCAAGAATATCTTGTGAGGGGGAGAAATGGTTGAGCAGATATACCACCATGCCTGTTGACTGAGTTCCATCCCCCAGATCTACATAGTGAGAGGAGGGAGCTCACTCCCACAAGTTGTCCTCTGGCATCTAATGTTTGTGCCACAGTGTGCATGCACACACGCACGTGTGCACACACACACATAAGAAATATGATTTTAAAATATCTTACCCTAGCTATATATAAATGAGCTTCTTAAATAGTGTCTGACTTTTCTCTGAGGATTTATAATGGATTAGATACTGTACCAAATACTATAATATAGTGTCTTCTTCATCACGGCTCTTCCAGAGTTACCGGATTTTCAAAGACAAGGATGTCCAATTGTATCAGGGGTCAGTAACCTACTGCATGTTGCAGAGTCTGTAACTGTGGAGTCAGAGTATAGATTTAGGGATCTGCTCTCAGAGCCATGCCCGTGACACACAACAGGCCTTCTCCAGCCCTTCGTTCTTTTCTCCCTGATTATAATTTCTAGATGTCAGTACTTCATATTTGCAGTAAAATTTTTAAAAATCACACAAAATAAGGGTGAAAACTGCCCCTCAAGTCCCATATCTTCATCTCAGCTTCGGTCTCTATGCCCCAGAAAAGAAACATTGTTAAAGTCATGTGCGTTTTCGTCTGCACTACTTAAACATGTATGTCCATGGACATGTATCTTTGTACACACACACACATTCAATTGAACTTGGTTTTGCAGTTAAGTTTTTCCAATAGATCCTTTGCACACTGTCCCCTGGAGCACACTCTCTTAATTTCTGATCCCCACTCAGCAATGCCCAGTGGGGATACTATACCTCCTTCACCTTACCCTGACCATGGGCCCTAGGCTATTTCCATTTTCCTAATTCCAAAAAACACATTCGGGAAAATGTTCATATTTGAAAATACATACACAACTCTGTAAGGATCCCTATAGAACAGATTGCTTGAAGACAAATTAGTGCATCAAAATACATATGCATATACATTTTAGATCTCACCGAATGATCTTGAAGAAGGCAGCAAGCAATTCTTCTCCACTGCATCTCCACTTCCCCAAGTCCTTGCTCACACTGAATATGCAATTTTTTAAAAATTTTTGTCAATGTGATGAACAACTCACTACGATAATTCTGAAAGTCTTTGGTTGCTAGCTCTGTCAGCCGTCTTCTCTATACTTAATAAATATCTGTATTTACTAACTTGTTCATTCATATCTTTTCTCCCATCCTTTTGGGTGATTCTTTTCCTTGCTCAACTGTAGAATTCTCTACGCATCAACATCAGTCTTTTCACACTAACACATTTTGCAGGAGTTTCCTGTTGCACTGAGATTTCCTGTTCTCTGAGATTATATTTTAGCTTTGCTTATCATATCTTTTAATGCACAGAGATATTCTAAATTTGTATGTTGTCAAATGTGTCAGATCCTTTTCTTCATATTTATTGAATATGGGGTCTAGAGTTCATTCTTTTTTCAACTCTAGATCATAAGAGGAAACAGCTAATGTTTTCAACTAGGCCTTAATGGGCATTCATGCCCTACAGGATGATGTAAGGTTTTCTATAGATAAAAGGGAGGTTTGTGATCAAACAATTTCAAGAAATAGTGGTTAAGACAAATATAAACCATAGATATTTTTGTTGTTTTTCTCTACTGCAGAGAAGTCTAGGATTTTAATGCTGTAAATAATCATGACATCCCTCCAGGCAGCTGTAAGGACTCAGGACATCACAACCTAGTTGGGCAAGGACCGTCTTGATCAGGAGGCACCAATCAGATGTAAGAAAATTAGATGTCCTCAGGACCCAGCACATAAGAGGAAGGGGTAATGGGAATGTGTGAGTTGGAAGTGATGAATCGTTCTTAGCCAGTTTTTGTGACACTGTGTCAGAAAATGTAAACATATCTGTGTGTCATACTCTCTCAAAGTCCAAAGAGGCCCTCAAACTGTGGGAATAACCCAAGAAATAGTTGTCTAAGCACTCGTAGGGACTAGGTTCTTTGTTCACTATTAGGCCAAAGAACATAGACCTCACAGGGACCTGGCTATGGATCATAACTCCCTAACTGGCCTCTGCATTAGACTGGGTCCATTTCATATGTCCAAGCCTCATTAGGTTGGATAAAAGAGAATGATGTCATATAAAGAATATCATTATGATGCTCAGCATATTAGCCCCACGAAGGTAGACCAGATCTCCCCACGTCACATCTCCATATACTGCTCTCATTCTCCAATGCCCAGATGCAGTACATTATGACTTAGCATAATTAAGATAAGATAACTTGCTCTCTGCAAGTTGAGAAAAGCCAGAATCTGAGGGTCTTCTGAAAGGTTCTGGCTTTTGGGAGCTGAGTTTCACTTTGGAGGTGTAGAGTCATTCAAGTGTGTCCACATCTCCAGGAGTGGACACAGACCCAAACATCTATACACAGGTGCTCTCTAAGGAGCTGGACACGTTTAGCTGAAGGACCCCGCCTTCTGAGTTCCCAGCTCTAGGTTGGTAATAATTTAAACAGGCTGTGTAGCTGCTACCTCTGACCCACAGGAAGGTGGGCAAGTTCATCTGGTCCGGTCATCCCCACCAAGCAATGACGAGCCTGTAGTTCTCTTGTTGAGTGAGGAAAGCCTACTTGAAAAACTGACCAAAAAGGCTGTCTATGACCTTGCCTTGGAATTTCTGAGCTGATGACTATCAGCTTCTGAGCTATCAACTACTGCTAGGAAAAAAAGATGTCAGCCACCTAACTTATTGGAGACCTCAACTTGTTGCTTGTCTGAGGCCTGGAAACTGGAAACAGATAGGCTTTGTAGATCTGTAAGCCATCTAGGAACAGTGAAGATCAACTGTAACTCTTACTGCTGCTTCCATTATTCCTGCTGTTATACATCAAATGATACTACAGACTTTTTACTTTCATTCCACAGTATATGTTCCTATTATGCAGCGTTACTTTAGATATATATGCATATATACACACACATAGATACAGTACCTATAAACTCATGTAACAGGATTATTACTCATAGGGTCTTCAAGTAGGAAACATCACTGGAAAGCTCCTATGTACCAAATACCTTACATGTAATAGCTCATTTAATTTTTACAACTATTCTGAGTAGATACTGTCGTCCCAATTTCAAGTGAGAAAACTGTAGTACATGGATGCTAGATAATTTGCCAGAAGCTGTATAGTAAGTAAGAAGCCAGACTATGTCCCAGATGGCTCAGCTGACTCTTAACCAGCATGCTTTTCCTACTGCCCTTCATGCTGAAGGAAAGACATTCTGTCTTGGCAAGTAGGGCATTTCTGTAGGGGACAGAAGGCCGATTTTGGGAGGGGGGATGGATTAAAACCATCCCTTTATATTTTCCTTTTCAGTTTTTGAATAGAAGTATGGTTTTACTGGCATTCCTAAAGTGAAGGGCCTTGCTCAGCACCAGTGTATATAGTTAAAAGAATGGCCATCAGGAAAACTTACCAGACTAATAAGCCATCTCATGGCGTCAACTGAATTTCTTTCCTTCTTCAGAAAGTCAGGTATAACCCTTGAGAAGAGACCCAACCCCAACTGAATGTCTGTCTGTCCCAGATAGAAAGCATAGGAGGACACCGGAAATCAGCTCTGTCTAGATCAGTGGTTCTCAATCTATGGGTCACATCCCTTTTGGGGTCAAACAACCCTCTCACAGAGGAGTTGCCTAGACTATCAGAAAACATGGATATTTGTATTAGGATCCATAATAATAGCAAAATTACAGTTAGGAAGTAGCAACAAAAATAATTTTACGGTTGAGGGTCACCGCATCATGAGGAACTGTATTAAAGAATCGTGGCGTTAAGAAAGTTGAGAACCACTGCTCTCGATAGACATGACCTAGAGCTGACCACTTTGGTCTGAGAGCAAACAGTCGAAACAATACGAAACAATTGATCTCCAAACTCTGAGATGCTGGTACGCTGAGTGTTTTCCAGATAAACATTAATCCCACCCACACCAGAGGCCAGCACTGCTACCAACAGACAGAGACTTACTTCCAAATAGGACATGTGTAGGAGGAATACACAATTACAAAACAAAGCCTGACATCTTTCTGGTCCCAGAGCTAAACACTAGTCTCTCTCCCTGCCAAGTTTCAAATCATTTAGTTTAGCCAGAGGACAGATGGTCAAGGTCCATGGAAATAGAAAACACTACAACACGGCCACATGAAGACTCTTCCCTTAGAGATACTGAACTGTCCTGGAAAAGAGCAGATGTGCTGCTGTCTCCAGGTGTGCTCACTGACTGAGTCCTTGGGTGTAAATCCAGGCTGCATATGATTAGAGCTGAGGCTCCTGGCCACCACAGAATCAATGCCAAAAAACAGTATCCTTTCACTGAACAGTATGTACATCCTGAGAAGAGGACCAGAGTACTCTTGAACATGTTTCTTCCATGTTTTCTGCATTCAACATTCTATGGCCTCCAAGGTTGGCAGGAAGCAGTAGGACATGGTGTATAAAGTAACAGAGTGCATGCAGGTTACGTAGCTCAGTGATAAAACCCTTGCCTAACAGGGTCACAGCCAAGGATTGGATCCTTAGCTTGAGGAGCAGAGATGAGGACAAGTAGAAGCAAACCACAGTAGCAGCATGAGAAGGCAGGCCATCCGCCCTCGAGTTCACAGGAAGTCTGGAGTCTTATTTCTGGGATCCTGTTTTCTACCCAGCAAAATGAAGTGTTTACAGTTGCCTAACCAGTTAATGTTGAAGACTGCATTAAAAAACAAACAAACAGGCCAGGCAGTGATGGTGCACGCCTTTAATCCCAGCACTTGGGAGGCAGAGGCAGGTGGATTTCTGAGTTCGAGGACAGCCTGGTCTACAGAGTGAGTTCTAGGACATACAGAGAAACCCTGTCTCGAACAACCAAAACCAAACCAAACCAAACCAAAACAACCAAACAAACAAAAACCTGAGCTCCTAGTATTTTTATAGCTTTTTGATTGGGACATATTTTCATAACTGCCATGGAATCTGTCATTCCCAAACATTACCCCAAGTATGGAATATGTGGTTGAGGAATCGGACAATATTAAACAGTCACTAATCACTTGAAGATCTGAAAGAGAATTCTCATGTTTTTAAATGTATCTATTTTTACTTTGTGTGCACTGGTGTTTGGTCTGCATGTATGTCTGTCTGCATGAGGGTATCTAATCCCCTGGAACTAGAGTTACAGACAGTTGTGAGCTGCCATGTGGGTGCTGGGAATTGAACCTGGGTCCTCTGGAAGACCAGCAAGTGCTCTTGAGCACTGAGCTATCCCCAAATACCCCCCATTTTTTGCTATTAGTAAAAAAAAAAAAAATCATTTTCCTGCTCTGAATTCAGGTTGTAGTCTGTGAGCCACTTCTCAGGAATGAACCTTTTTTTTTTTTTTCCTGTTGATTTGGACATTTGGACATTTTACAACAATTTGAAAGGGAAAGCAGACTTCTTCTAAAGCATCTTGCCCTCATGACTGTGGATATCTGCCCATCTTTCTCTTGTGTAGCTTTCCTCTGCCTTTTGCCATAAGGATTTGAATCTTTAGTGGAACTAGTTTACACTACTGTTGGTAGAAGTAGTATTGATGGCAATCAACTCTTCTGCATCGTTCACCCAACTCCAAGAGCAGGTTTTTTATAGCTGTGGTTAAGTTACTCAACCCCTCTGAGTCTTCTTTTGCTCATCTTAAAAGCAGAGATAGAGTATTTACATTACAAGGTGTTGCTGCAAAGATCAAAGGAGCTAACAATGTATCTGTAAGATTTTTACTCAACAGTGTGACAGGTAATAAACGATAAAACACAGAAGAAACCAACCAAACACAATGGGAACAAGACAGAAGCCAAAAACTTTCATTCATCCCACCAAAAAGTGTTTGTTGCCAGAATGTCCCTGCCCTCCTGGACGCTCCAACAGCTGTTAGCATGCGTGTCAGAGACCATGCAAAACAGGAAGGCATTTAATGCATCTATTAAATGCATTCAGTTCTACTGAGACCATCAAAATGGGCATTATGCAATATCATGAATTTTGAAAAAGGTGGCAATTTGTCACCAGTCTCTTCACTCACAGTGCGGCTACATGTAGCTCATGAGTGTGTACAGCTGAGCCTGTCAACCCCCTCCACTTTCTTCAACCCCTGAGACAAAGCTTGTGCACGCAGACACTCCTGACCGTGTGGCCTATGACTGAAAATACTCGGAAGCATTTGGCCCAAATCATTCTTGTGGTATAGAGAAGAACATCGACTTTGGACTCAGGAGCCTTTATGGCTTCAAATTCTAGCTCCTTCCTCTTTGGACAAAGTCTACTTTGGAATGAGATTATTAATTTATCAGCTTCCATGAACACTGGGAACTGCAGTTCTCTGCAGATTTCTGGTTAGATTCAGAATACTGTAGGTGAAGAGCCCAGCTCTGTGCCTGGCATATAGATTAGGCACACAATCCATGGAAGGCATTTGCATTGTTTTGTTTTGTTTTTTTTCTACTCTGAACTACTGGCCTTAAATTAACTTCATGGTTTTGAGTGAATTGTTGCCATGTCAACAAAGGATAAAGAAAACCACTGAAAATACCTAACAGAGCCCGATGAGTCTTAGGAACAGGAAATAGCTTGCTTAGGTCCCAGAACTCACAATGGACAAAGCCAAGATTCGAACCAGACCCACGTCACTTATAACTAAAGCTGTCATGATTGACAGCTCCAGCTCTAAGTGTCTGCACAGCTGGAAGTGCTCAGTTTTAACCAGGAATGTCAACTGTGAGTATTCTCACACCATGACATGGACTTCCCTATGGGCCAACAGGATAGAAGCCATTTCTCAATTGAGATTCTCTCTTCTTAGAGAACTCTATGTCAAGTTGACCAAAACTAGCCAGCACAATGACTAACAAGTATTTAAGTGAAATGACATAACAGTCATGTGTTTCACATTTTCCACAGACTACTTCTTTTAACTCTACAAAGTACCCTTACAACTTGACATTTGTTTTTGTTTTTTTTTTTGATTTTTTTTTTTTTGGTTTTTTTTTTTTTTTAACAAAAGGAAAAAAACAAAGGTCTAGAGAAAGAGGTGATATGCTTAACGCTGAGGGCTCCATGCCCATGTGGAAGGACTGAGGCATCTCGGTCCCATCCAGGCTCAGCTTAGCCACAGTTCTCCCTCGCACTGAGAAGGCCATAGACTATAGACCATTCCTCGTGTAGGGGTTGCCGGCATGAACTTGACCTCCCTCCCAGATTTAGCCCATTCCTCACACCATAAAACAAACTTACATTCTCCTCCAATGTACTGCTCTTAATATTTGAGATAGCTCTAAATCCCTCCTGATAGCGTTTCAAAAGCCATATAAATAGGCAGGAAGTACCTTTGACTTTATGCAAATCCCCAAAGCTAAATTTGGCCCTTAGAGCAAATCCTTAAAAAAACTAGATAAAACCCCTTTGCATGGCTCAGAGGTGGAAGTCTGGAGAAGAAACAGTGTGATCTGGGAAAGCGGGGCTTTTCTAAGTCTACCCAGACAATAAGAACCAGACTAAAATGACTTATGCACAAACCGTAACAATCGCATTAGCTTTCTTCAGTTGTGTAGCTAGCATTTTCTAATCTGTTCTTTTGTAGACAATGTTTCTTGCAACCTCATCAAACAGTAAAGTTTTATATATGAAGAAACAGAAGAGGCTGAGACGTCGCATGTTTGACAGAATAAGGTTCATCAAGAACATCTTCCTTAACCCAGGCTCCTGTCAGGGAGGTGCTCACTCAGCCCTCTCTGCTCCCTGACGGCCTGCATCATTTCTTTCTTCTTTCTTCTCTCACTACCTTCCTGCTCCCTTTCTCCCTTTCTCTTTTCTTCTCTCACAAGATATCTACAATTTATCACAAGGAATCAGGTGTAAAAACTGGACAAAAAAGCTCTAGGAAATTCTCTCTCTCTCTCTCTCTCTCTCTCTCTCTCTCTCTCTCTCTCTCTCTCTGTGTGTGTGTGTGTGTGACTCCTTTACCTCTTTGGGCCACTTCTGCTCCATTCCACCATTCTCCAAATGGAGTTCTCTGTTTGCTCATCATCTCTGTTTTCCCCCCAGCATCTTCCCTGGAGACTCTCATGGTAACTAGTTACCCTTAGCCCTCTCTGGGTATCCTGCCCCTGCTTTTGCTCCTACTGCTGTGCAGCTTCTATGTGATACAGGCCAGGGTGGGAGATGAGTTCAAATCCTGTCACATATCAGGCTAACCCTGCTCTGGTTACCTATTTCATTATAGTGGGGTTTCTAGGACTATAGAAACTATTCTTTTCTTTTGAGCAGCAAAGGAAATATTGGAAAGGCATTTTTAAAAAAAACTGGCAAAACAGAAAGGAATTTGAAAACTGTGAAGTCAGTGGCCCTAACTAGTCCCAAGGACATCCACCTCCATGGATGAATGAATGGAGTCAAACACAGTGGACTGCAACTGTTGGAGTCTTGTTTTCAGGGCTGGGCAGAAGGATCTGAATCCTGGCTTTCCCACTCAGCCTGTCAGCTGCTTCACCTCAGTTTCTACATCAATGCATTCATTCATTCCCAGCTTTTTTTTTCTAGGGGCTTATACCAGGGCTCTGCTAGGTACTATAGACATAAGGATACACAACTCAGAGACCTCTCTAATACCTGCAGGGTTTTCAATATCCACTAAACCAAAAGAAACCAATGCACTGATCCCCAAACTCTGCTTTGTGTTAAAATCTTTGGGGGAGTTTTCTACCTCTATTCCACCCTACCCCACCCCCACCCCATCATCCTAGCCACATTCTGTACCAAAACCCACTGATGATAACTAGGCACCTGAATTTACTAAAGATCTAATGTAAAGTTTATTACCCAAGGCATCAACAGCAAATACCCTCTGGCCAGATGGTACTGCCTCTGCCTCCCCACCTCCTTTCTCCCTGAATGCCTCTTTTTTTTTTCCATTAGTTCTAATCAGAGGCTAGGTAATCCTGGGTGTAAGGGCAGGCAGTATGGCTATTTAAATTAGCAACTAGAACTACAATGTGGTTTTTAAAAGAAGCAGTCTGCATCAAATCGTTGATCCAAAAGTAAATAAAAAATAAATTATTAAAAAAATTCATTGACCCAGATAAACATGTTTGGATTTTTCTCTATTGAGAAAGCACCAAGGTAACCTCCACCCTAGCCAGTACTTGGGAGTCGATGCTATGAAATTCTTCCTTACTTGCAGGTTGCTGTTCCCCACTCCCACACCCCAACACAAAGATAGCCCTTAAGATGTCTACAGGCTTGGAACCACGATTAGACACATCCTGTTTTATCCAGCGAAGAAACTCTTTAATCCCCAAGTGATGCCTGAATTAATGGTGCTGAGAATTAAAAGCAGAGTATCAGAACCTCGGTGGAGAAGACCATCACCTTCCTATCTCAGCATCAGAGGTAGCCATGTTTAGCTACTTTCTACCTAGATAAGACAAGCTTCAGAGTTATTCCAAAGGGAGCTGCTGGGACACCCAAGTGAAACAAATGATAAATAAGTTCCCTTCCACCAGTGGAGCCCTTGGTCCTCATGATCCTAAAAGCAGACTGTAGGCTCAGGCTTTTAACTGACATTAGACAAAAGTGAACGGCTCAGTGGACAGAGCACGCTGTCAGTTTTGGGTGGCCACAAGCTAGCACAGAAGAGTCTTAAAGCTTGAACCGACCTGCAAAAGGATGGTGGTCTTGTACTGACTTTTCATCAGGTTGTTGATAGATTCGAAGAGCCGTCTCATGGATTCTTCAAACTCCATCTGCTCTTTGCCTTCGTAAAGCCTGTGAGAAGACATCTGGGTCATTTCTTAAACCAACTGGCAAGACATCTGAAAGTGGGCAGCTGCTAGCTAGCCACAACCTCCTTTTCCAATGTAAATGAAAACGGGTGGGAGGTAAGGGCTTGCTGGGGAGAGGGAGGAGCCAGTATTGTAGCATCCAAAAGGAACCTGGTGCTGTGCACCTTCAGACTCACAGAACATTAGAAACCTGCCTCTCTTCCACCTTCCTTCTTTTACCTTGAACCACAAAGAACTGGAATGTTATCTGAGCTTCGGACCTTGGATTTTCAAAGTCTCCTGGAAACCCCAAGGAGAAATATTTTCAAGTGTGCTGTCCCTTCCATTTAGCCACCACCTGCTGGTCACTTGGGTTCCTACAGCCATTCCTAGGATCAGGGCCAAATGCTCACCCTGTCCCCTCAATTCTGCCCCCTTATTATATACTTCAGAACTGTCTTCCTCTGATTATAAAGACCTGATGTTATCAATATAAAAACATTAACATAACAGAAATGTGTAATTTACAAAACAGAGCCTCTTTCATCTGACCAAGGAAATCAGCTACTGTGAACATGGCGGTGTTTGTGCTTCCAACGACTCAGGTCCTCTCCTAATACAGACATGGGCTGCTGCCCGGAAGCTACTTCCTCGACGAATCTGAGCCCCTTCCCCCAGCCTAAGAGCCTTGCTCAGCCCATGGCTTCTCCAAACAAGCTTTTATCAGCAAGCATGAAATCTCCACAGCCTAATCTGTGCCATCCAGTGTGACATGCACACAAGAACACTCTTGTCCTCAGCTCAGACCAAGAGCACCTCTCCTGTCACAGCCCACATGTCAGGAACCAGCCTGAGCCTGTTCTGCTAAAGGTGCTTTCCTGAGATAAAGCTCTGACACACTTAAAGAGTTTGTTTGCTCCCCTTCCCTAACAGGCTAACCAATCATAGCCACTTCACTACTGTCTCTGTGAAATTTCCACCTGCCCCTCACCGGCTTCTTCCCTACCTTTCTGTGTCTCAGCTTGCCTCCTTAAGCTAGACTCTCTCGATATCTCTCTCCTCTCTCTCCTCTCTCTCCTCTCTCCCCCCCCTCTCTCTCTCTCTGTATGTCTGCCTTTCTGTATCTCAGCTTGCCTCCTTCAGCTAGACTCTCTCAATCTCTCTGTGTGTATGTGTCTGTCTCTGTCTCTCTGTCTCTATGTCTGTCTCTCTGTCTCTGTCTCTCTATATGTGTGTCTGTGTCTTATCTATCACTGCCTCTGTCTCTCTCCCCCTATCTCCTTTATTTCCCTCCGTCCCTCTTCCTCTAAGGCCATAGATCTCCTTGTGTCCTTGTTCCTCTGTCTCTCTTCCTCACTTCCTTCATTTACTGGCTCATCTCTTATTCTTTCCGCTGCCCATAGATGCCTGGAAATCACCAATAAACTATGTCACCCTGGTTCTTTCTGGTCTGTAGCACTGAGTTTGTTCACTCTCTCTCAGCTTCATTTAACCCACTGTCTTGGCTGCCCAGCATATCTGCACAGATGTGTTTTCTCTACACGGCATCTTCCCCTGTATATCTGTGTGTATGAGGAAAGTGGCTTTGAGAAGGTCATCTTCATGAACCTGCCTGATCCATTCACAAAGATGGTTGCTAGCCACATTTTTCTGCTGAATGACCTGCCCACCCCCCCCCACCCCCATAACTGAGTCATCACATAGAATTCCCTTTTCCTGCCTGTGGGATTTGGCATTTTTATTTAAGGGAAAAATTATAATGGGTTTCGTTGGGCTGAAAAGATGGCTCAGTGGTTAAGAGCACTTGCTGCTCTTGCAGAGGTCCTGAGTTCATTTCCCAGCATCCTCAGTTGAAAACCATCTGTATCTTCAGTTCCAGGGGATCAAATGCCTTCTGATCCCTAGGGACACTGCACACATGTGGTAAACTAACATACATGCAGGCAAAATAGTCATACCTATAAAATAAAAAATAAATCTGTTTTAAAGGGGTTTTGTTGAGTCATCTTAAATAGCAGGTCTCTAGGGAAAATGTTCATGAACTCCCCTGAAGAGATCCTGGGAACCATCCGTGTTCCCAGTTGTATGCTCTCATTAAGTCTATTTGAGGTTTGTAATTTGCACAACTGCCCTTATGATAAACTTCCTTTTTGCATAGGTCAGGCCTAGTTGCTTTTGTCTCAGCTTCTCTATAGTCAGAACTTCAATGAGTGCAGCTTTTACTTGTAGTTCTCCGGGATTGGATTCAAAGCCAAGAGCTCTTGGGAAGCCTAGTAAGCTGTTCATTCATGTCTTAGCTGGACAAATGAAGAGACAAGGACC
Source organism: Arvicanthis niloticus (assembly GCF_011762505.2). Taxonomy (NCBI): domain Eukaryota; kingdom Metazoa; phylum Chordata; class Mammalia; order Rodentia; family Muridae; genus Arvicanthis; species Arvicanthis niloticus. The sequence goes on along the minus strand of NC_047663.1, from coordinate 85,161,849 downwards.
AGATCAGAAAAGTGACTCAGAGTCACCTTCCCTGAGGTAGGAAGGACAAGGGACTTTCAGCGCTAACCAAGGATTTCCACCGGAACATTGCCTTTGCAGAACACTCTAGTTTCCTCCAGCAAGAGGTGTGATTCACTTGGGGTTGCAGGATTTATGCATGGCTTGAAACAGGGTTCAGCATCCTCTTCCTATGCTCTGGGAATCTAAGTGGGGAAGGCAATGATGCTAATCCCATGAAGCAAAGAGTTGGGGCCCTTGCCACGATGGGAATCTCATCTGCTCCTTTTACAGATATCAAAGCTAAGTATCTATGTACCACACTGAAGCCAGGGATAGAAACAGGTGCTGTATCTGCCTGGCTTTCACCAAGGATGTAGAGAGACTTGCATCAGTTTAGGCAACAGCTGGGACGGATGACCTTGCTACAGACAAGAAAGGAAATAGGAATCTACTTCCTAGAAATGGCTTTGTGGTAGAGTCATATTTCTCCACATATTGGCAAAAAAAACAAAAACCTGCTTGTCTGGACTCTTAGTCCCCTGGTTGATAAAAATAGAAGATATAAAGATATAATGTTCATATAAAGTTTTTTAAAAATATATTTATTTATTTTTATTTAATGTGTATGAGTGTTTTACCTCATTTATGCACTTGTCTCTTGTGTGCCTGTTGTATGTGGAGGCCAGAGAGAGCGTCAGATCTCCTGGAACTGGGATTATAGATTCTTGTGAACCATCATGTAGGCGCTGGGAATGTGGGTCTTCTGAAAATCAGTCGGTGCTCTTAACCACTGAGTCCCACAAAAGTTAGTTACTTGGAGGATTTAAAAAAAAAATGAGGGGACTTGAGAGATGGCTTAGTGGTTAAGAGCACCAACTGTTCTTCCAGAGGTCCTGAGTTAAACTCCCAGCAACTATATGTGGCTCACAACCATCTGTAATGGGATCCAATGTCGTCTTCTAGCCTGAAGGTGTACATGCAGATAGAACACTCAAGTACATAAAATAAATTTTAAGAAGAGATGTGTTTGGGGTGCTTAATGTTTTAGCTGGCACTTAATAAGTGCTTAACTAAACATCAGCAATCATTGTTGCTCAACAGATGTGCTCTTGTTGGCAAGCTCTCTGATTTGATCGTAAATAAGTAAATAGAATATTTCAAGTAATTACGGACTAAGAAAAAAAGACATAGGAGTTTTAGATTATATGGAAGTGTCAGCCAGATGAGAGTGAGGCAGTTAGGCAGTTCCCTGAGAAGCCTGAAGGGAAAACTAAAAAAGCCCCATCTAGCTGAGTTGCTGTAACCATGGCCTTCAAACCAAGGTCACGGCAGAGGGCCTCTACATCACTTCTAATCCTCGCTCTGTGTCATTGCTTCATGAAGGAAAATGTTTCTTTTTCTGGCCTAGAACACTTAGAAAGATGCATCTGAAACTAGCTGACGCTGCCAGGGAGCAAATTACTGAAGGGGCCCCAGGGCCCTGACCACAAGGAAAACTGGAACAGCTTGGGAGGCTGGGCTGCCAGGTGTGCATTCCGTCCAGAGCCAGCACTGCAGCTCCCGGGGCTTGTATAGCCGGTGCAGCATGCTGGGAGATACTGCACAGCTGAGCACTCTTTAAATGCAACAGGGCCCCATATGGTGCACACAGCGCCTGTATCACTTCTTCTGCAGGCGCATAAAGCCTCAGCATATACTCAACATTCCGGGTCCTGAACATTAGCCCAGGGAAAGGGACCTAAACAAAAGCAGCCTCCAGCTGGGAAAAGAGAAAGGGAGAGGGTTCATTTCTTTCCATATCTCGAACATTTTATAGACGCTCTGACTAAACCATCCTTTCAAGCAATTCCCCAACAACTTCCAGACTCTCTGAGAGAATATGTCTTTAGATATATCTTTAGATAAGGCTTTCTAGGTTTCAAGCTCTGCTCAGTCTGTCACTTGTGAGGTGATGACCCAGGATCTGTTTTCTTAGCTAGTGAAATTACACTGCTCCATTTGGGTTCTTCTAAACATCAAACATAAATGGAGTATCCCCTGGCCCAAAGTGGGACATGGATAAGGTGCTTCTGACATAGAATAGTTTCTGGAGTTGCAGCATGTAATGAGATATCTTGGGCTAGACAGAAAACTCATTTATATCCCGTCTAAACCTTATAAACAAAGTGTGAAGGTGATTTTATACACCACTTCAAATAATTCAATGCAGAAAACAAAGTTTGGGTGTGGAATTTTCCACATACGGAGCCAGGTTAGCACTAAGAAAATTTTGGATTTTTGGAGCATTTGAGATTTCAGAAGTTAGGATAACAGACTCTGTGCACCATATAAAACCATCGGCAGTCTAGAGTGTAGTATACAGTTGGCAAATATCAGTTATCGTCTCCAACACACTCCAGTTTCTCTTCTGGATCCATCTTTCACAGCTTCCTGAGTCTTACAGAGAAAGAGGTCAGCATATCCAGAAAGCTTGCCCCTCGAAGAGCACATACCTAATGTGCCAGGTGCTACACTGGACACTAATGAAGAAAAACTAACATGAGAGCCCACATGTCCACCATTGACCACCATACACTGAGAAAAAGCAGATAATAAAAGTCTGGTCAGGCCCTGTGCTTGTCTCTCATATAGACTGGCTCACTTGACAAGATCTGTCAGAGTATCTGTATCTCACATGGGACAGAAGAAAGAAGGGTTTCAGGAGGTGTGGGGGGCCTGAGCTCTGAACGATGCTGTCACCTCTTGGTATCTCCTCTCTCTCTGCCTTCATGTCCACTCCTATGTTACCACCCACCACTGCCTGTCTGTCTCACCTCCTCTCCTCGGCAGTACCAGAGATGCACCCCAAGTTTAGCCCTTTGTCCAACACCCTTCCTATTAATCACCTTATCACATTCTTGCTTTAATTTTTTTTTTCTTGGCAAGACACACACCTCACATTTCACAGGAGTCCAGGGGAAAAGATTAAATTAATTGAAAGCTTTTTAAGTGAAAAAAATCTATTTTAAATGATTTCATGATCTTTTATAGAGCCAGGTAAGTTAATCAAACAGTGAGATCACTATACCGTTTCGTTATCTTGCACACAAGGTCAGGGTACTTTGGTGCCCCGAGATAGAACATCAGGCATTCAGTGAATACTGAAGAGAGCCTCCTTTTTAAAGTGAGTTCCCCGTGTTGACTGATACACACTCAATTCACCATTCATTCTCAGCACTGTAACGCCTTGTTTTTCATGATTACTTGTGTGCCTGCTTTCTCCACTACTATAGAATCCCTAGGACAGACACTAAAGCATTTTCTATCATAAGATTCTCATCTCCAGCAACAGACCTGGACCATCGAGAGCAAGCTAGCAACCAAGGATAGGTTACAGAGTAAACAAATCTTGCCCCTTGATTGTGGCTCTGCAGATAACATCTCGGTAAGCCAGAACTGAGCTGTGTTCTTCTCACTTCAAGAGCAGCATGCTCTCCAGCATGGCCTGAAGTTCTCTTTGCTACACCCTGCATCAATATCTCCTTTACTACTCAGTAACTACAACTACTAGAAGTTGTTTGTTATTAAGCATTTCCTAGGTGCTTTGTAGTTTCGATCACCATAGCAACCCTATGATACAGTTGCTATGACCATTAAGTAATAAGGATGGAGAGCAGTGGTTCTCTACCTATGGGGCTCGACCCCTTTGGGGGTTAAATGATCTTCTCACGGGGGTCACATATCAGATATCTTGCATATCTGATATTTATATTACAATTCATAACAGTAACAAAGTTACAGTTATAAAGTAGCAATGAAATAATTTTACAGTTGGGTTGTCAACCACAACATGAGGAACTGTATTAAAGGGTCACAACATTAGGAGAGTAGAGACTCAGCTAGGCTTCAAATAACATATAATGCCTATGAGTGTCCCCGACTCCACATCTCACCCCTTTATGCACTAGATAATGTAACCACGAAGAAACAGAGCCTAGCAATGGCCATCATAGGAGCTGGAGCAGGTGGGCACATGGAGAACATCCTTTGCCCTAGAAATGTCTTGGGAGGACTGAGGGAGGCAGCTGGATAACTGGTTCTATCCCTTTTCTCGTGAAGCTCCAAATCCAAGGTAAACTATCTGTGCTCCTACGTCTGAACTCAACACTTGTTTTATTAGGACAGCTTGCCTGGTGAGCAGCTTCTTGTTTCTAAAGAGTGATTGCTCCAGGAGAGCAGAGCCAAGAGCTCTGTGTACTTTGTCTTTCTCTCTCCCTTCCCCCCTTCTCCATCTCTGTCTGTATCTCTCCACCTGAGTTAAGAATTACAGCTAAACAAGCTCTCTGAGTCTACCTGGAAATTATCCTTCCTTGTGCTTATCAGTTCTTTCAATGGAACAAAATGCAATGCACTCTGCAGGGTTGTTTAACATCAGTGCAACAAGGGAAGAAACGGGACCCTTGTGAAAGTGATGGCCCCATTCCTTAACAGTGTCCTCCAGGGACGGTCACTGTCACCACCCCACCCTTCCCTAATAACTAAGCCACATGCATAGGCCTGATCTTGCTGGTTGAGACATGGAATTTTGGTACAATGAGCTGGAAGTCTGATATTGTGCTTAATGGTATCCAGAGAAGATCTCACTTGAGGAGTGATATGCTTGAAGTATAAACAGTTTCTCTGCCAGAAGGGAATGAAGACAGCAGAACTCTATGAGGGGTGGCTGAATATGCTACAGCCGATGATAACAGTACGCATCTCAACCAGAGAGACCATCACACAGGCACTATTTCACTGAATGCCAACAGCAGACAACAGGCAGGACTCAGACAGACTCCTGGTGCCAGTCCTTTTGTCAAAGACAAAACTATTTGTGTTCAAGTCCTTGCTTCTCTAGAGGGTGACAGTTAAAGAAGGATCGCCCCTTAGGGCAAACTGCAAAGAAGCATCACTAAGGAGCCCTTCTATAAATCACCCCAGGGGAGAATGATTTGTGGATGGGAGGAAGAAAGAAGGCAGATTCCGTGTGTGGAAGACCGGCTTTGAAGAGATGTCTAGATTGAGAGCATAAAAATTAATGTAATCGCTGAAGAAAAATCACCTCAGGTGAAAAGTAAACAGGGTGAATAATAATATAAAAATAGAAGTTAACAATATGGGGGGGGGAGAATGAAAGAAAAATAGTCCATCCATAGCTTTCACTTTACTTCTAAATTATGGCAACCCTGTGTGATAAATTAATAGTTAAGGAGGTAATAAGATTTGAGCAAAGCCTTGGAAGGAGCCATAAGTCATGAGTAGACGATGACGTGTGTCCCATGCCATCCTTCATTCTACTGAGAGAAGCCACTGGCTTTATATCATTTGGCAGGAACCACTGAGTCACATAATTCTGCTCTTAAGTAAATTTCTCCATTAGCATGAAAAATGGTATTTCGGGCATTTTTACTCCAATATAATTAGAAATTGAACGTTCCCAAACAATGTTTCTAAGGATAGAAACACACACACACACACACACACACACACACACACACACACACACACACATATATATATATATATATATATATATATATATATATATATATATACTCTTTCATGCTTCGAGACACTTAGAGAAAACTCTAGATTGCATCAGTGACTTAAAAAAGAAGCTAATCTCCATCAGTGCCTTAGCTCATGCTCTATGGACCAGTTGGTATAAAAGTGTGGATGCCTAAAAGCAAAGAATTATTTCCTGCATGGCTTACTATCTTATCCAATAGTTACTTCTTGTTAATAACATACTAGGTCTCTATGATATCTTTAAATGATAACAAAGAATAAGTTTTAAGGTGATTATCCATAGATGCACAACTAATAAAACTAGAAACCAATGTTGTTTTAGTTAGGGTTTTGGTTGCTGAGATGAAACGCTACAACCAAACTGAGGAGAAAGGTATTTCATGTATATTTCCATACCATGGTTCATCATTGAAGATACTCAGGGTGGAAACTCAAATGGGGCAGGAACGTGGAGGTGGGAGTTGATGCAGAAGCCATGGAGGGGTGCTGCCAACTGGCTTGCTCCCTATGGCTTTCTCAGCTAACTTTCTTAGAGAACCCAGGACCATGAGTCGCAATGGGCGGCGCCCTCCCATATCAATCACTAAATAAAACAATGCCCCACAGGCTTGCTTACAGCTGGAGCTTCTGAAGGCAATATCTCAATTGAGTGTTCCTATTCTCTGATGATTCTACTTATGTCAAGTTGACATGAAAACCAGCCAGGACAAATGTATTAAGTTGGTAATTCAGTTACCTCATAGAACAGGGATTGTAAGTGACAACTGTCCCAATTATGCACATGCATAACTGATTTAACCAAGAGAATATTACAGTTTTTCACAGAGAAAGTTACTCTTTCTTGAGGTGGGGGTGAATGTATCTTGCTGCCCCCAGCTCCTTTCTACAGCTTCTTTTTCTATAAATTCCTTCCTAATTTTCTCTCTTCACTAGGGAACCATGGCTGGTGCTAGGATCTAACACAAAGTAACACAACTAAGGGCAGATTCCCTGGATGCTCACAGGATAGAGAATCTGATTTTTTTTCTTCTGCTTCCTGGTTTCCAGCATTGACTGTGGCTAGACAGACAATTACCCAAGAAATGTCAAGTTATTATTGCTCTAAGCTGTGGTCATGCCTAGAGCATGCAAACCTTGTTCTTTGAGTCCTGGCTTCCTGAGAGGGATAATTAACCTCAGGCTTATGGCTCTGTGCCACTGAGAGCCCCCGGCATTTGGTGTGTATAGTTAAAAACAAGTCTTTAACATTTTCCTTACTGATACCTTGGATCATAAAAAAAAAAAAAAAAAAAAAAAACCTGCTCAGTAAAACTTGAGGACATCCAAGGAAAATCAAGTTCAAACACACTATAATTTCCATTGTGCAGGCTTCTCTGGGATGACAGCAAGACTGAATGAAGGCTAGGAAGCAGCCAGAAGAGGGAAATGCAGCTGAAGGTATGATGGTCTGAGTCTCAGGACTGAGCTAGAGACCAGCACCAGCGTTAGTAAAGGCTGTGCCTTCAGTAGGTCATTCAACTCTGATCCCCTCTCCAAAAATACTGTTGAATTAAGCCTCTGGGATTCATATATTCTCTCCCTCCTGCCCCTCCTGCCCCTCCTGCCCCTCCTGCTCCTCCTGCCCCTCCTGCCCCTCCTGCCCCTCCTGCCCCTCCTGCCCCTCCTGCCCCTCCTGCCCCTCCTGCCCCTCCTGCCCCTCCTGCCCCTCCTGCCCCTCCTGCCCCTCCTGCCCCTCCCGCCTCACCGATACAGCTGGAGAATGAACCCAGGGCCTTGTGCACATTCATGAAAGCATATATGCCTCACTGTTGATCTGTAATCAAAGCCCCAAATCTCAGGGAACGCCTCTGGCTTTATCACCTCTCTGTCTTCCTTCACAGCAAAACTCAGCACTCAGACCATAGTTTGGATGCCATTTGTTCAGAAGCCCCTACCCCCAACCTCCGGACAAGACTGATCTCATTAGGATACCTACCACACACCTCCCCTTGACTAACATGCACCTCCAAGTTTGTCTGTTCAATGACTATTCCCCACTAAACTAAAAGAGTCCATGAAAACTTTGAGTTGACCCGATTCACACTTGCATCCTAGGACCTAGCACAGTGACCAGATCAATAAGCAACTGTCAGTGTTTGCTTGCTAATGCTGACCAAGCTGTTATCACAGACAGCCATTTTAACTTACTTGAAATGGAAACTTGTGTTATCAATTTGGGTGCTTAAAAGAGGAAGCAGAGTCTTTGGGCTAACGTGCACGGAACAGGCATGCGCTGTGTCGCTGCTGAGTGTTTGGAAGAATAAATGCTAAGCTAAAGCCTTTAAAGCTGTCAACTCCAAGAGCAGTTATAAAACTCCCGAGAAACGGGTGAGAAACACCCGTGTACTAAAAGGCTGCTCATCCATGTTTCCAGGCCTTGATATCACCTATGAATTAGCAACGGAACAGGCAGGCTACCTGCCCAGCAGATGCCTAAGGAATCTGGCTGGAGGGGATGGCAAAAGCCCAGCCTCAGGAAAACTGAGCTTGGAATGCACACAGCAGATAAAAGCTGCAGTGTGTAAGCCAGGGGAAAGTCTTCAACGTGTCTGTGGACTTACAGAGTTTAGGAGACACCAAGTTCTAATATTTACTGTAAATGGGAAGGGCAACAGATTTTATATAAAATCCAATGAAAGTAGGAAATATTGATAGAGGAAGGGATATCTGACCCAAACAGGTAAGCTTTGCAGTTCAGGGCAGCATTTGTTTTTTAAGCATAGTATCTTGCTGACTCAGCAGCCTATACCTGGCCGGAAACCAAATGAGGACAGCAATCGAGCTATCTCAGGGAGAAAGCCATAGGAAGGGCAGGGGAAGAAAAGCTAAAAACAAAAAACAAAAAAAACAAAAACAAACAAACAAACAAACAAAAACCCATACTCCCCTGTGTGCTCGGGGCCACAGAGGAGGGCAGCTGTCACTGTATCCAAGCTGGCTTGCTTTCATGAGGTAATCAGTCACTGACAAAGACATGTGGCATGTCATAATGCAGAGGTGACTGCACCTGTCACTATACAGCTGCTGTGCACAAGCACAATCCAGTCATGATGCACGAGTCAGTACTCAGCAGTCATGATGCAAAAATCACACTGTAACAGGCACTGTTACAGTGTGCGGTCACTATGCACAGACATTATGCAGACACTATGCACCAGTCATTATGTAACAATCACAATGCACCAATCACTGTGCATGGTCACTATGCACAGTCACTGTGCAGACATTATGCACAGACACTATACACACTCACTATACACACTCACTATACACAGCCATTATACACAACCACAGTTACTCTGTACAGTCACTCTGCACAGTCACTGTGCAGTCACTATACACCAGTCATTCTACATAATCACTACGCAAAGACACTGTACACCAGTTATTTTCCACAGTCGCTGTACAATTCGTGTATGGTAGGAACTAAAAATCCAATACCCAAACAAGTAAACCAGTAAGTATGACATGCACTTCACAGATAAACGGCGGAGGCCAGGACAGCATACATCAGGAAGATTCACCCAAGCAAGAAGAGACTTGGATGCCAAGACATAAACCTTATGGCGACAGAGAAAAACAGAAAAATAATAATGAAAAAAAGCCCATGAATAAATGGAAGGGCCCAGAGACATCAAGTTCACTGGCCCTCAACAGGACTGAGTGAATCCAAGGGGTGAAGGGCATGCCAGACCAGGAGAGAGATGAGCCTGAGGACCAGATGGCCTCAGGGGCTGCCAAGGCCAGAGCAGCACCCTCCCAGGCCCCTAGCTCTTCATCCCCAGAGTAATGCAAAGAAATGAACTTTGGGAGTTGGGGTACAGCAGTCCCATCCCCTCCACCTGAAGAGTCACTGCCCACCGTTTCTCTCACATTAACTCTGGGGAGACAGCTGGGGAGAGGGAAAAGAAAAAGGGGGCACATTCGCATCATCCCCATTCCAGTATACTGTTTTGTTGCTGTGTGTTACTGCTGGCTGTTGTTCTTAATCTCTTACCATGCTTGTGTAAAAGTTAAACTTCATAAGTCTGTACAGGATCCAGGACTTCCTTCAGTTTCAAGCATCTACTAGGCCCTAGTAACCAGGGTCTTTGACTGTATACTCCATGGATAGAGAGACAGCAACCCCTGATCTAAATTGATCTCTGGAAAGACCCCTCTGGCTACTATGCAGACTGAAGTTTGGCGACCTCTACCAACTGACTGCTCAGTGGAAAGAATAGCCCAGGAAGACTTGCAAGTGCAAACTACTGCCAAAGACTGATTTAACAATGAATCATGAGGGCCTAGAGAGATGGCTCAGCAACTGAGAGGACTAGCTGCCCTTCCACAGGACCTGGGATTCCATTCCTAGCACTAACATGGCAGCTCACAACCTTCTGTAATTCCAGTCCCCCCAAATCCAACACTCTTCTCTCTCTCCTGGCTTCCACAGGCCCCCGTCAGGCATGTGGCATATGTACATACACACAGTCAAAATGCTCAGATCCATACGGCAAAAATAAATACATCTCTATCAAAAATTGACACTCAGAATTGTCAAGAAAGCAATGGATCCACACAGGATAACCCAAAGCAAAGTAAAATAGTAAATCCAGCCTTGTCATGAAGCAGTCTGCCAAACCCCAGTGTCTTTACTGTATTGATGGCCACAGGGAAGTATTACAATGTGATGCTCATTGAAGACTGTTACAATTTAGATGGAAACTCTCTCCCCAAAAGCCTAAATGTTGAAGGCTTGGACCCTAGCTGGTGCATTCGATCATTGAAAGGTGATAGGATCATAAGGGCTCTGACCTAGTCTCCTGGATTAATCCATCTATTGAGTCATCATTTAATGGCACTATTGGGAGGTGGTGGTGGCCTTTGGAGGCTAAGTGGAAGGAAATAGGTCCCGAGGGGGCGTGTCCTAGGGGGTCACTATCTTATCCTGGGCCTGCCTCCCTTCTGCCCCATTCCTTCCCAACCACCATGCTGTGAGGTGACAAGCCTGGTCTGCTACAGATCCCTGCTCCAGAGTGGTCCTCCTCATCACTGACCTGAGATCAAGGGAATTGGCTGGCCATTAACCAAAATGATTGAAATCATGAGCCAAATGGGGATAATGCCTCCTTTAAGTGGTTTGCATCACTTAGAAAGTTACTCATCCTGAGCTCTGAGTAAGCAGAGGGAAAACGCATCTCTGTTGAGGATTCTCAGTCACCAGCTAGTCTTCTCCAGGGCTCTGTGTTTATGTTCTCCATGTTTCTCACTGTATTCAGAAGCAAACCATTCGGTTAAAGAGGGCTCTGGTTGGAAATGGCTTTACTTGGCAATGTCTGAATGACACAAAGGAAGTCTGATCTTTCTTAGAACTTAATACCTGGAGTCATGGATATACACAAACACACGCACAGCACACTCTGATGCCATGCGAATACACACAAACAGACAGACAACATGTGTATACACACAGACATACATAGAGAACACTTAAATCTACAGCTAAGTAAAACTTATCTTCAAGAAATACGCCTGAGCTCTTCAATGAGTAGTTCTGGGAAAACTGGGCATCCAGAGGTGGAAGGGTGCAAGCAAATCGCCACATGCCACCTGGCACAGAGTCAATGAAAACTCACTGGGCCTTAATAGAACACCTGGAGGTCTGAAACTGCTAGAAGAAAATACCTCAAGTTAGACATTGTCGAGAAACTCTGAAAAGCGCACAGGGCAAAGGAGAAAATGTGTTAGACACTGTCAGTCAGGCACAGTGTGTGCACCTGAGGCCCCAGCTTCCAAGAGGCTGAAGCAGGAGGATGCTGGGAAGTCCAAGTCACCTAGCACACAAAGCAAGATCTTATCTCAAAAGAGCACAAAATAGAAACAAAAACAAAAGACCCAAGCAATTACCAAGAGTGAGCCTCAAAAGAAAGAAGGTAAGGAATGTAAGAGTTTATAGGTTCTAGAGACTGTGAGTCTCTAGACGGTATACCCACATGCAGTGAGATGGGCTGCTGGGAAAAGAACACATTTTAAAAGAACCAGGAGGTTTTCTGCTCGGGCAGTGAGCACACCAAACCCTAGATCTGAAAAGACTTGCTTCCAGCAAAACACGCAACTTTCTCCGTATAGACATCCCAGGGAAACTGCAGAACACTGCAGACCAGGAGGAGAGCCTGAGAGGCCGCAGAAAGAAAAGGTGCTACCATATGGCAGGATAAGGTTAGCCTTAACAGAGAGTTATCAACGAACCAAAAGACAACCACATCTATAAAACCTCTGAATATGAAACCAGTCACTGAGCAATTTGCAAACGGGACTTGCTGAAGGTGATTCTGAAGTATTTCCTTCAGAAATAGAAAAAACAAGCATCAAAAGCCTCAGGAGGCATGGAGGACTTCTTTTATAAATCGTTACTAAAATCATAAAATTTACGTCCTTAGTTATTTTAAAAGATGTGGTTTCTTTTTATTTTATGTGTTTGAGTGTTTTGCCCATGTGGATGTCTGTATTGGTGGAGACCAGATGGGGTCGCCAGATTCCCTGAAACTGAAGTCACAACCCTGAGTGCTGGAAAAGGAACCCAAGGCCTCTGGAATTGCCAACTGCTCCATCTCTCTTGCCCGTCTCCTCAGTTATTTTTTTAGGTGTATTATTGGTACATGTTTACCAGTCCAATAGTATTGGTAAATTCATATTGGTAAAAATATCCAAAAATGTCAAATATTTCAAATGATAATAGTATTTTACTTGTGAAGATAATCTCTAAAAGTCAAATTAAAATGCTTCATAATAATAGCATAGCATTTAAGAGAGAAGTGAGTTTCCCAAAAGTCCCTTTATTATTCAGGAAGAATGTAAAAGATATTAACTTTGAACTTTATTAAGTTAAATGTGTATGATATAATACATAGGTAGCCATTAAAACTTGAATATAAAGTATAACTTTTGAAGTCATAAAAGAGAAGAAGAAAATGGAAAAATTGGAAGCAACCCAAAAGAAGGAGAAAGGACAAAAATCAGGAGGGAAAAATGAATAGTTAAGACGGCTGAAATAAATCCAAGCCATCACAGTAAAATCTATTAGCCCTTCTCAATGGACACCACCATCAAATGACTAACAGCCCATAATTCCTGAAGCTTATAATGGACAGAAAAGGTACAGTATGTACACCATTTCTATTCAATACTGACCTAGACTCCTACCCAGAGCTGTAGGACAGGGAGAAAAAGAATCCAGACTGAACTGAAAAATGAGCTTCTCCACATGTGTGCAGATGCTAAGCTTTGAGGACGCCCAACAATATCTGCAGAGAATCAGCCATAGGAGGAAAGGACTAGGTGCTGCAAGACAGTGGTCCTGACCTGCCATGAGAAGGAAGGGGAGGAAATTGGAGTAAAGAGGGCAAGATGTGGTGGATTTGCAAGACTCCTGAAAAGGGGACAGGGTTCCGACTTCCACTGTGAATCAGACATGGAGGACTAAAAAACACAGCCTGGAGAACCAGGCTCTCTGTTCTGTGGCCTGTTGCTTGCTGGTTTGTGGGTCTGTGAGAGCAGACATCTTGTTAAGTCTGTTTCTAAATAACTTTGAATTTCCATCAAAAGAAAGAAGGAGAGGGAGGGAAAAAGGAGGAAAGAATGGAAGGAGGGAAGAAAGAAGGAAGGGAGAGAAGGGAAAGGGAGAATTCATGGATCTGGAGCTTGGGTCTCTGCAGAGGGGTGACAGCTGAAGTGATGGGTTTGGATGCATGGAAGGATGGGACCTAGGTGACAGTGTAAGGCCACCTATCTGAACATTTGGGACCTCCAAACAGGGAGCACCATGACAGTCTAGGGAACAGCAAGACTACGAAGGTAAGTGATGGTGTTTCACCCTGGATAAGATGGTAGAACTGATGCTTCCTCTGGGACCCAGAGGAGACAGTCAGTATAAGAAAGACCTAGATTCTGTCATAAAGAGAAGAAAGGGGGAAGAGTTTTGAAGTTCCACAATGGAAGAGAGGGGTGCAAGAGAAGAGAAGGAAAGAAGGCACAGATACAGAGAGAATAAGCCCCACAGCCTCAGCTCTACAGTTCCTGGAAAGGGACGGGGAGCAGATGCTACCTCCAAAACGTGAGGGCTCCTGTCCAGTGCTCAGGTATCTGGCCATGAGGTACTGTGTGAACAGCCTGGGAACATGGGTATGGGGGCTTTAGGTTCTGCTTTAGAGATCTCTTAGTGCTGACCTGCTTCATAGACCCTCAGCAAGGAAGAGACAAGGCACACAGGAAAGGCTGCAGCATAGTGGGTGTCCATGTTCACAGTCTAGAACATAGTATGTCTGAGCAGAAGGATAGAAAGGAGGCAGGTCACTTAGCCTAAGCCTCAGGCAGCCTGCCAACCACGTGGATATCTGGAGAGGGGCCCAGGGCACTTCTGGTGACTCCAAGAAGCCAGCAGTTGGGACTGGAGAGAGGCAATATATGCAGCATCCCCAAGTAGGTCCATGGCTACTGGACTCTATGGAGCCCACGCTTGGGCTTCTGTCAAGGTGCTGCTTAGGACCGGACCATACCTATGGTTGGCTAATGCCCATAGTCCCAGACAAAGGAGCAAAGGCCAAAGCCCAGGCAGCAGCTTTCCTTATTCATGAGTGAGAATAGAGTCACCCAGCACATTTTGATAGAGCCATGATCACAATGATGGTGGGGTCAGTCTCAGTTCCCAAACCTGTGAGCCTCAGGCTAGCACTTACCAACCCTAGTGCTTGCCATTGGGGTATCCTCAGCATCCCCATAAACCTGCCTTGATGGGAGCTCCAATGCACCTGTTTTCCTCTACAAAGTAGAAGATTAACCCTCTTGGACCAGACACTCAATCTGGCTTAGAGAAGACACTCAGCCAACAGCCCATTCACTGAGGCCACTGAATGTCGCTGGGGGTGGGGGTGGGGCAGTCAAGGGGAAGGAGTGGAGACCTGGGAGGTTTCTCATGCTTGTTTGAGATACAGCAAGTGCTAAGTAATTGAATGAATGAATGAATGAATGAAGTCCCTATGTCTCTGGTTCAGCTACATTAGGGAAATACATCTAGGAGATGAGAGGTTTAAAGACCTGAATGACTGTACCCAGACGTGCCTCATCACAAGATTCTTCACAGATTTTATTCTACCCTAAAGATATAATAAACAACAATTTCAGTAACTGAATAACATATTTCTTATTAAGAAAACAGATGTTCCTTTGGGCAATGCCTACCTCTAATGCATTTGAAGTACATCCAGCTATCCTGACATGGCTCCCCATCTCTGAAAACTGTTCACTTGCTGACCCTCAGCCCTCTGGCACACTAGACCTTTCTTACACAGAATGTCCACGTTTAGTCACAAGGGATTTGTGAACACATTTGCTAAATCTCCATATTATTCTGTAGAGAGCGCTCCCATCTGAGTCATTTTCTGAGGAAATGTGAGGCCTGGCATTTGTCAGAAGCAGCGATTTTTGCTCTGGGGCGAGGATTCATCTCACTAGCTCACAGACTTCTAACAAGGAGTTAACAAGAAAAGAGAGTCGCCCACTGCTTCATCCTGGAAGAAAGTACATTTCATGTCCTCTATGGCTTTCTCTTAACTGTCTACAGCAGATAGTCTTGTTCTACAAAATTAAGCCATTTAAAGGGACAATGGGAGCAGACAAGACCAGTGTCGTATACTTGGCTGTGAGCAGAATATGAAGAAGTCTGCCTAGCCTCCGAAGGCCAAAGGTAGAGAAGTGGGCCCAAGACCATATCCCAGCACAAGGCAGTCCTAATGTTCACAACTCACATGTGGATGACACGGAATCAATCGTACTTTGAGCCCTCCAGTACTTTGAGCTTTCTCCAGTGCCCTTTAGACTGGATGTTAGAGAGGATGCTGCTACGGCTTGACTGAGGTTTGTATGTGTCCCACCACGGGGTTTACAAGTTAGGAGCCTAGTCACCAGTATGGCGGTGGTGAGAGGTGGTGGGGAAACCTCCAAAGAGGAAGGGACTACAGGAAGTCCTTAGGTCACTGAAGCATGCCTTTAGAGGGGATTCCGTAGTTGTCGTATGACAGTGGGCCTGACTGCTCCTCGGTCACCTAGCTTTCTGGCTGCTTACATGATCCTTTCACCCTTGAAATACTTCTGTCACAGTGCTACAGCACACCATTGAGCTTCACCAGAACTGAGCCGATGCAGGCACCACTCTGGAACTAGCTTGCCTTGGATATTTTGTTATAGTGAAAGGACACAAGTTCAAACTAGGGAGGGGCCGACTGTTCCTCAGAGCGCCCAGCAACCTCCCTAGAGCATGACATCACTGTGGCAACCAGGGATACTGATTCTCCCTCACCATGCTCCCTCAAAGGGCTCCCAGAATATGAGTCCTTTCTGCTTCTTCTCTTGTGTCCCTGACCTTGCTTTACCTAGACCTTCTGTCTTGCCCACCCCTTCGATGGGCTAATTTCCTTGGATCCATCCTCAATTTTATCACATCCCCTAGGTTGTGTTAGAGCTTCCAAGGCAGCTTCAGATGGATTTGCACAAAAACACTATTTCCATTCTCCTGGGATTTAAATATCTGCAGATCTCATTCTCTGCAGTACATGTCTAGTGAGCTGTTCCAAGAAACATGCCAAACTTTACCCCAACACACACACATACACACACACACACACACACACACACACACACACACACACACACACACACTTATAAATGCACATTTATGTGGGACAAGTGAACCATGTGACCGGGACATCAGATCTGGAGCTAGAGTGAGGTTGAGTTTGAGATGTGTCCAAACCCTGAAAAATCTCATCTTGAGACCAGCCGGAGTAAGGATCACTCCCTCCCTGTTCAAGGCCTGCATGCTCAGTACATGCAGCCTCGCGATCCCAGCCTGGTGGCCCAATTACAGGTGTAAGCACCTGGAATTACTCTTCATGCCAATGAAGCATTCCAGGCACCTCAGCCCCAGTCAGTGATATTCATTCACCACAAAACCCCCTACCCACTCCCCAAGGTTTATATAGCTCTTACTACCCTCAACTAAAGAACAATAACACTGAAAACCATCTTGGAGAAGGCCATTTCCCCCCCAGGCACTCAAGACAAGATCATGAGGGCCCACCCTGCGCACCTGGACAAACTTCTTTCTTTTTATTTCAGCCCTGAGCACAAGAGGTGCCTGAATACCCTAAACCAGAAGCATGCCCCAGCCGGGTGGGCACACTTACACTCTGCATCCATCCTGCTTGGAATCACCAAGTGATGAGTGTCTTCTTGTATGTTCATGAGAGGATTCCTGTCTGGGCTTTTAGTAGATTCCAGATAGGGGTTGATCCCTGGGAAGCCCAAGGTAAGACTGGGACCTAGAACTTTGCTCGTCACTCTCCAAGCAGTGGGGAGATGTGCAAGGTAAAATCACCCACCAACCTCCCATGTTTTAACCCGTCATATCTACGACATTCTAGAAGCCTCCAAAGGGAGTACATGACAGTTGAACATGTGGAGAGTTCCAGAGGTTGGCAGTAATGAAAGGTACGTGTGTGGCGGCTATCCACTATTATAAAAATATCTTTTACATACTAGGAGACTAAATGGCTTTACCTCACAGCAAATTAATAATACACACATTGAGGTCACTTGAGACTTAAAACTGCCATCCTGCTGTGCTTTCTGCCTGTTTGTTTGACCTGCTTTTAAGAGAACAATGCAAACAACCAACTTACCTTGCCTTGGATTTGCCATGTAATCAGCTCCTGTAACCTAAGCTAACGCACAGCTTTAATCTTATAAGCTTCCGTGTTCCTGACCCGGAGAGCGGTGCCTGTGTGTATGTATGTGTGCTATTGTAATCATTTTCTGGAAACAGTGAGCACGTCAAGAGTGACCTTATAAAGCAACTATCCACCATAAATGTTGAAAGTGATGTGGATATAGGTTGCTAAATCTGTTTATCTTGTTACATTTACTTTCCTAGGTGCTTCTGGGTCATGGAGTCAGTAAGTTTCATTCCCTATAAAACTCTGTTAATGATTTCTGTAAGCATCCTATATTCCTTCCCCTTTCTGGGTTGCTTAATACATACAAGCAAAAGTTCTCTATGAGGGGCTCAGACACAGTGACAGACAGTCAGACATCAGACAGGCATAGACAGACAGACAACAGACATCGACTACAGGCAAGCCATAAACTGTGAACTGCAGAAAATACAGAGAGAGAAGTGGAGAATTCAAATCTGGGCTCACTCTTGGTCAAGTTAGGCCAGGGGAAAGTGTTCTGATTTCTTTCTTTAATGAAACACCAATGTATTTTGGTGCCCCTCTACCCTGCTGCCTGGTCAGCTCTTCACCCAGCATGCACTGGAATGGGTGTGATGACTTATGTAACTAGTAACTATAAGTAAGTATTCCCTTAGCTCTGTAAAACACTCACGTCAGGGGCATCTCTGTCTATACACTAAAGGCCTGGAATCAGCCATAGGCCTGAAGACAGTGGTAGGCCTAACATGCATGCCTGCTGGCACAAAGTCTTGGTCTCTGTGTAAAAACCTTGAAACAGACGGCTAGAAGCTATTGTAAACAAGCAGCTTTGGTGGACAATTGCCAGGCTGTAGTCATAGACCTTGTAGATAAGTAACCTCAATGGATTATTATTATTATTATTATTATTATTATTATTATTATCCCTAACTTAGATAGGGACAAGTGAATCATGGGTGGAGTCAGAGTGACCTGTCCTCTGAAGTTTCACCCAGCTGATACTCTGTTCTGGAAGATATCTGTATAATCCCTAAAAACAGTTACGCTCCTGCGTCATCCCCTTCCCTCACATCCTGCCTTTTTTGTGTATATAACCCCTGAGTGAAAAAGTAAAAATTGCGATCTGATCAGCCAATAGACAGGTCGCCATTCTTTGCATTTTTGCCTGCTTGCCCCCCCCCCTTTTCAGGTGATCTCCTGGGACTCCTGTTTAATGTCCTGCTGGCCAGGACACACTCAGATGGGTTATTTAATGTGAGAGGGATGTTGTAGGAACCGCAGTTTATAGCTAGTCAGCCAGAAGCACAGCTAAAAAACACCCATGGTTGGAGCTGGGACCGGCCTCTAAAGTGAGGACAGCCTTGGGGACTGAGCCCCTGACCTGTGGGATTTGATTGCACCTGTAGGTGGACGATGTCAGACTGAGCCAACCTTCAGTTGGAGAACTTCCCACTCGGGCCCACCACAGGGCTCACACCCGCTGTGTGCGAAAGCTCCACACACATTTGGTCACAGACATCTTCTCTGCTAACTGCTAGAAGGAACAGAGGACCCAGCTTGCTTTCCTACAGACTTTCCCTCTGTCCTTCTGTCTCCAGCCCACCCACTACACTGCTGACCCTGAGTACAAGTCCTCACACCCAGCCTGCTGCAATTGCTTGCACTTCCCACTGCCTTTCTCCCTTATCTGTGCTTTCTCCCCCAAACCATCTCCACAGTACTTCAAAAGCACAAACCTAATCGTGTCAGTCTGCTGCCTCAGACCTCCAAAGGCTCCCTCTCTACAAAATAGGGATTTTCAGGCTGTTCCCCAAAACAACTTAATCAGGACTCTTAATAAAGTTTAATTTCTTTATATGCGATGAAAGAAATTTTAACATCTCTGCCTGACTGAAGTGGATGGGTTTATCCATGAACTGGGTCAGCCAGCACATTTTCCAGGAATGAAGAACAGTACCTAAGCAAAACATCTCCCGACATCAGGACAAAGCCAAGCTCCTTGGTTTACTTTTTTTTTTTTTACAAATTAGATTCCACCCATCTGTCCAGATGGGCCATAGTCCCCACAATGTACCGCGGCCACTTTACCCACACACTACTTGTATCAGCCAGCTGTCCCTCACTGTAACCAACACCTGACCTAATCAACTTAGAGAGAGAAAAGGTTCATTTTGGTTCTTAGTTGGAGACCATTCACCTGATGCACAGGGAACAAAAGATTGCCTCAAACCAGGATCTCACAGTCCTCTCCACTGGGCACTTCGCCAACAGTCTGAGGACTTCCCACCAAGCCCCACCTCTTTAAGGGTCTACTGCTGGACAAAAGTACCACAGGCTGGGAAACAAGCATTCAACACATAGATCTTTGCTAAGGACATTGCCCAAATCATAGCGCTGTCCTTTACAACCTGCTATTCACAAACAACAGAATATGCTACCCGGTCTCTCCCACCAACATCTAGCTGGATGACCTAGAGCCATATTCTGTACCTTTCTGGGTTTCATTTCCTCTTCTGTGTAACCAATATAATGCTGGGAGTTTGTAAGTTTGTTATGCCAGGTGGTGTAGAGTCAACAACAGAGAAGAGACTTGATGGCTAATGGCGTGTAGACAGAGCGAAGGTAACCAGGGTTTCCATTACATGGGTGTATCGGGAAGGTGGGATTGATTCTCTTTTCTCCCAGTGTCTGCCTTCTCAAATAGCTCTCCGCATTTAAAATATCTCTGTGAAAAGAATCACTGATGTTTTCCAGGTGGGGCATTGCTGCCACTGGTGTCCATCTCTTTGAGCCACTTGCAAGTTGCCTGTATCACCGGTCATTGCTGATCCCTGGGAAGGATGCCTGGATGGCTGGTGGCATATTTGTTGCACCAAATCCATCACCATGACTCACTAATTTCACCACTCTTATTGAAGTGCCTACCCTCTAAAACACACCCAACAAATATTTAGTATTTCCAAAAATCAAAGGAAAGAACAGCTTAGAAGTCTGCACATGTGCACAATTTATCCAAACAGCAACTTATTCCACAGTTAACAAAATGCTTCCATGTATGCTCATGAGAAACAGGCTGTTAGCTCCCCCCTCCACAGCTCGGCAACTCACAAAACACATAATAAATTAAAGAGATGTAACTGTTAGACAATCTCCCTTTGATGACAGTTTTCCCTTCCTTCCTGATATGATGCCAAGTTAATGTTATCATAAAATAATCCCATTTAACTACAATTGTGCAGTTTACAGAGCCATTACTGTCATCAAAAAGTGGAATTATATTCAAACCCGAAAACTGAGGCTTACATAGAAATAAATGGCATTAACATACAAACGAATTACGTGCAGGAGAACCGAGAATGCTGCTGTGACAGGCATTCCAGCGTGTGCTCGGCATCCACAGATGATCGCATTTTAATATTTATTCACACATGAACAATGAAAACAAATCACACTGGCAAGCTAAATTCCTATTTGTTTAAGAAGACAGAGGCTTATGCATGCCCTCTGACTAACACTGCACTGGGCATGCTCGGGCTTTGTTCAGACAACCCAGTAAGTACATCTGTGACCTGGAAGTCAGCTCATGTGACTACTTTCACAGGAGAAATCTAGGCTTCAGGGAGGTGTGAGAGGAGGCCAGGGAGGTGAGATATGGGCAGAATGAAGCAAGATACAGAATTAAAATGCCAAGGGAGCTCTGAGAACCGGTGCCTGGGTTCAGATCAGTGATACTGAAAGCATCCAGGGGAAGGGTGGGAGTGTTCAGCTCAGGCAGATGAGTTAGACCAGAGGTGCTGACTAGAGCTATGCACCATGCTCCTGCAGCCCATATTAATGAGTGGCACCCATGCAGTCCAACAACACTGCCTATACCACAAGAGTCTTTCTAGGCTCCTGAGTGAGCTGTGGGGGAGGGGCTGACATTTGCAGATACCGAGGCTCCCTTAAGAGAACAGTGTGTTTCTCTTCCCAAGGAGCTACTCTGTGGCAGCTTTTCTTTATTAGTCCCTTGGGAATGAGAATAAAGTCATGGTTGCCTGCAGGGTTTTATTAATAACAAGGATGGCTTTCCAAACCCTCCCAAGGACCCCCTGTAGTTTACTGATTTCTTATTCGGCAATAAAGAAAAATGACATTATGTCCACTTGCAGGAAAGACAATGCACCCGGAGATGGTTGTAGTAAGTGAAATTAACCAGACTTAGAAATACAAATATCACCTGTTTTCTCTCATATGCAAAATCTAGAATTAAACACACACACACACGCATTTACACATACATAATGTGAAAGTACATTGTAACTATGAGGGGGAGGAGTCTAAAGAGAAAGATGCAGGAGAAACTAGAGAGGGTAATTGGAGAGGAGACAAAATACATTATATTTTTTTTCCTCCTATGTAGAATCTAGCTTATACCTACACAGATACATGTATGCAACCTATAAAACTTCATTAGGGAGTCTATTGCTATGATAAAACACCATGACCAAAAGAAATTTGGGGAGGAGTTTATTTCATTTTATAACTCCCAGGTCACGCACCATCCCTGAGGGAAGTCAGGACAGGAATTCAGGGAAGGAACCTGGAGGCAGGAATTGAAGCAGAGACCATGGTGAAGTGCAAGTTTACTGGCTTAGCCTCATAGCTTGCTTAGCCTACTTTCTTATAGCACCCAATACCAGCCAAACATTCACACTGTTGATAGTGAGCTGGGCCCTCCCATAGCAACCATCAATCTAGAAAGTGCCCCATAGGCTTGCCCACAGGGTAGTCTGGAAGGGGCATCTTCTCAATTGAGGGATGAATGGGATCAAAGGCCTTTGCAGCTCCAGGCTCTGGGTATCCTCCCCTTGAGGGCTGTCCTCTCATAGGCTCTGCAGACTCATTGATCAGTGCCTGGCCAATGTCCATCATAGAACTGGGGAATGCGACCTATTTCTGAATCCATGTAAAGCCATAGCTCAGAAACCAGTACAGAAATGATACATAGCTCACAGATCAATACAGCTGGGTATTTGAACCTTAGACTTAAACATGCTGAAAGGGACCTTATAAAAAAGGTCTATATTTAGAGGATAGTCCTTCCGTTGCTTCTGAATGTGTTTCATTTGTAGTTCAGCCTGCCTGAGAAGTCAGTCTACAAATGCCTGGTGGACATCAGCCATGTGTGTGGCCACTCGGGTTCGGTTGAACATATCAACCACAATTTAAGGATTTTTAAGATTTAAGATTTGATGACTCCATGTGGCAGGAGCTAGGACCTGTTCTGCTGGCTTCCATTATTGTTGCGGCTCAGACTTGTGTGCAGCCACAGACACCTGCCCCAGACACTGAATTTGGCAGCTAATGATACAAGAGTACAAGAAACTCATCTCCTTTGGCTCTAGATAGAAAGGAATCATCCCTACCAACTAAAATTCCACTTATCAACTGTTTCTCTTCTATTCACATCCAGTTGCATCCTGTGTGTTGATGCAGGAGAATCCTCACCCACACAGTGTTCATGTGCAGTGCATACAAAGAAAACTGACAGGGGAACAAATATTGGGAGCTAGATCAGCAATTATACACACGGGACAAAAGAACAAAGAAGTATCTGGAACCCATCCTGCCAATAATCATGGGATTCCTCTCCAGATGGCTTTAGAACTCAAAAGCATTGACATTCTGCTTTCTAGTTTCCAAGTAAGATGTCTTTGCTTATGGGAAAGTACCACAACCCCCCCCACCCCCGTGTCCTTATACATTCAGGAGAAACAGACCGTCCCTAAAGCCTCTGCAGTGAATAGGACACATAGCATCTAGTAGCTCTTGTTATGAGGCTGCAGGCGCTCTGTAGGTCAATGTGCATGTTAATTCAGAGGAAACATTTAAGATTATTTCTTTGCTGCTGTAAAGACATCATTTCTTGTCCATGTTAGTGATATCTCATATGCTTGAAATTCAAGTAATGCTAGCCCCATGCCCAGGAAACCAGAAGCCACTGGGTACAAAAAAAAAAACATCACCCTGAAGGGTTAGAAGTTCTACAAAATGATGTGCTTAGAGGTAGAGAAAAAAGAAAATAAGCAAATTTACTTTGTTCAAGAACATGGAAGAGGAATCTGAAAGTGAAAAGACAAGAATGAAATGAAGAGAGACAGAGGGAGAAAGAAAAGAAAATAATACTAAAAGGAAGAATGGAAGAAGAGATGGTGAAACAAAAGGTAAGAACTATTCTTACAGACCAAATGTTCTCTCTCGAAAGAAGACATGAGAAATCCTGACTTGACCTGTATAACTGGAACTACAAAATCTGATTCCTTGAATTCCAAGAAAGTCAACTCTTACAAAGACCAGAATCCACAGCTGGTTCACGACTAATTTTAAAAACAAACCAACAAACAAAAAACAATACTATCCAAACTTGCAAGAATAATCCCCAAGATTTAACTAGCTGGAAAACTAAAGGATTTGGAACCGATATTTCACTTCTTAAATAAACTAAGGCATACAGGTATCATTCTATTCTTTATCTGAAATTTCAGTGTTTTAGGAAAATTCCAAAGGAGACACCTTGTTGAGTGTGAAACCAGGGCCATCCATCCCCTGTCACTTTCAGGTGATAGGTGGAGACCTCACCTTTAATAAGGCATCTCTTAAGCCAAAGCCTATACTGCAAGTAACTGGCCTTAACCACGACGCACAAGAGCTCAGACACACAGTTCACAGAGTCCCCCAGCCACGCCATCTGATTAAGATCTTAACACGTGACCTAAGACTGTTCTTGGCTTAAAGTTTTGCAGGAATGAGAAGGAATCAAGAGCAGCTTCCACTGATAGAATATGTAGCCCCCACACAGTGGAAAATGACTCAGAAGTGACCAGCGAGATGAAAGCAGAGCCCAGATCCAGATGGGGTGGGTGTGTCCTATGACACCTAACTACCTAGCCACAGCCACACCTGTGCCCCATCTACTCCTTGGGTTTTTCAGTATTACGAACTAAAATGAAGTCTTGTGTCTCTTCTTAGTCAATTTCAGTTGAGTAGTCTTTATTCATGCTAATAAGATTCTAAAGCAATATAACCTTTAATACAGTTCTTCGTGTTATGGTGACCCTCCCCAACTATAAAATTATTCTTCTTGTTACTTTGTTACCGTAATTTTGTTACTGTTATGAACTGTAATGTAAATATCTGTTTTCCGATGGTCGTAGGCAACCCCTGTGAAAGAGTTGTTTGACCCTCCCCCGGCAAAGGAGTCATGACTCACAGGTTAAAAATTGCTGGTCTAGACACCATAACCTTTGAAGATTTTTTTTTCTTAGTTCCAATAATCTAATGAACATTTAATCCACACTACCTAACTTTACCATACACTTACATAAATGTATTATATTTGAATATCTCCATCCCTAGTGTCCTTCAGGAACACAGCCAAGCTCTGATCCTGATCATCAAAGTCCTGCAAGGTTCTCTAACACACAATCACCCTTGCTGGCTGTGAGAAACTCTAGGGTAGGCAGCAGAGCCTCAGAAACCAATTCATCTACCACCAATTCGCCTATGAGAGCCACGGGAATGGCAAATCGCTTGAGTTCTGCTCTTCCCGGCCAGCCCCTCCAACATTAAACACAGACTTCTAGAAATCTTCCTTAAATAATCTTAACTCGAATGAAGAATATCAAACAAAATAAACTAGTCTCAAATCATGTAGGTCACAGTCACCGGGCGAAGCATCACTGTCCTGTGGTATTACTCCCTATGTCTTTACCAAATGAGCTAAGAGAATAAAATTATTATATATTCATGATCTCTAGACTAGATTTGAATTTTCAAGGTTTCTTTTTTTAAATCAAACTCTAGCTATATTTTTTTTCCTGTCTGTCCTTGTTTTGTCTTGTTTTTGGTACTAGGGATAAAGCCTAGGGCCACATAGATGATCTACAAACCCTCTACCACCAAGCCAGATCACCAATCCTGGTGTAATTTCTTTAAAAAAAAAAAAAAAAAAAAAAAAAAAAAAAATTCTTCTAGTTTCAATAAGAGAAAAAATCTCCTACAGTAAGAAAATATTATTGTGTTGTGTTGTATTGATTGCAGTGCTAATCAATCTGTCTCACACAACAAATACTTACTGTGAGAATAATGTCCTCGACCGAACAATGAACTTGAACACGTATTCTAAAGCTTTGAGAGTTCTGAGGATGGGTTCACACTGCTCCCCCCTGCTGGAGGTATCCAAGTAAGTCTTCAGCACCGTCATCAATTTCCTGAATAAGGAATAATATTTTCAAAATACATCTCTTTCTCATCCACAGCATGGTAATTAGTTTGCTCGGGAAATTATAAGGCATTCAATCGAAGGTTAAAGGTGGCGGTGCAGCAAAGCTCACGACTCATTTGCAAGCATAAAAATAACTGCTTCAAAATATATTTATTACAGAGGATGAATAAGTATTTCCTGCCCATTAAAAAAAAAAAAAAAAAAAAGCCCAGCAAAGATAAAGTAGTGAGGGAAAAAAAAATAATCTTTTGACGAGGAAAAGAACTAGGCATAATCAGGAATGAGTGAGAATGAGGGTAATAATGTCTTTTTCAAGTTCTTCTATATAGATATATTATTGTTAATTATCATGGAGCATCTTTGCTTAGAAACTTTCTGCAGCTATTCATCACTGGTAGGTTAGACTTTGGAATACCTGACCCATCTTTCAAGGTAAGCTGGCTGCCACCGAATTTTCCTGTGGGTTTCCATCTTTGACCCTGAGGGTCTCCTACATCCAATCAACACTGAGCTTCTGAGCATGCGTACTGGTGCTCACAGGTAACCATAAACAACAGTTGAGTTGCTGAGTGATCCGATAAACTACTTGTTTATTTGCCACGGTAAACTATTCACCCAGTCTCTGGGGTTTTGGTTATTTTTAGGATATGTGAATCAGCCAACCCGTGCTTAGATGTTTAGAAAAGGGAAAGTTCACCCGGACTAGTGTCAATAGAGAATGCTCCAGTTCCCTGTGCCCCGTGTATCTTGCCAGGACAAACACAGGTGCATAGGAAATCCCTGTACACAGTTACTTACTTGTAGGCCAAGGTAGCACTGAAATGCTGTTGGATGTAAGCCTCCAATACTGTGTTAAAATGCTGGAATTTCCGGTCTGCAATGAGTCCTATTATGTAGATCTGAGGAAGAGTCAGAATTACTGGGGGTGCTCTGGGAGGGTACCCAGAGCCTGTTCACCTGGTACAACTGAACCCTTGTCACAATTCTTTCGCCTGAGAGTTAATCCCTCTAATGAATAATGAATCCTTTTCACTAATACATTGTCTCTACCAAAAAAAAAAAAAAAAAAAAAAAAAAAAAAAAAAAAAAAAAAAAAAAAAAAAGAAAAGAAAAGAAAAAAGAAAAAGAAAAAAGAAAAAAGAAAGAGAGAATATTTCAAAAAGTATGCTTTGGGGTATTAGAAGATAAAAGGATTTCCTACTCAACTAAGAGAATCTCAGGTTGTCGTTAAGACTGCCTTCTTTGTTGCAGGACTTCCAGAGTCAGATCTATGCTTCTGTGCGTTATGATTCTCCAGGAGGTTCATGCAACATTCAGCACTTCCTTTGGTAATTTAATCAAAGGACCTTTAGTCATGAAACAACTTTCCTGTCAGGCTAGCATTCTAGGGGACCTTCCCAAATTGAGCTTGAGAAAGCCAATTATCTCCAAGCATCCCTTTCCAGAATACAAACATCCATGACCCAGGAGTATTGCACAAATCAAGAGTTTGCTGGTTCCTAACAACCCTAACAGTCTTTTCTTCCTTTAAATTATATTAAATGTATTAAGTAATTTATTGATCGACAGTGATGGGAGGTGAAGCCCAGAGCCTCCACATGCTCGTAAGCATTCTAACACAGGGCTATCCTTTCAGCCCCAGATGGTTCCCATAATTCTTTTTACATAGCATAGAGAAAATTGGAGTTGCAAGAGAGACATTAAGAGTGAGACCATATGGGAGTCTGGATGGCGGTACACTGTGAAAAGTTCACTGGGAAGAGCGAAATGACCCTGGTTAATTATAAGACGTCAAGAAGAGATGGTAAAACAGATAGGGTAGCATCTAGGTGCTTTATAACCTGGCCTCAGACAGCTCCTGACAATCCTGAGAAGCCAAGGTAGTCATTTAACACTCCCCAGTCTCATGCACTGTCAATCAGACATCAAAAACCTGACAACACTTATCCCCCACATCCACCCAGATCAACTGCCAAGCCTCAGACTCTCAAATGAACTGAAGACACTGAAACAGCTACTCAGTCTTGCCAAAGGTTCTAAAACCTCTCAATATTCATGGGAAGAACCACAAGGCCCATATGTTCTGTTTTCTCACAGTGAGACAAGCATTCAAACCTGATGTTGCCGAATGGTTATCCCGACTCTCTTACCAAAGCATCAAAGACAAGGATGTCATACTCGTTACTCTGGGAGTGTTCCATCATGATGTTGAAGAGGGCATCCAGAGTGTCCTGGAGGAACTGGATAAGGAAGGACGGTTGTATTCAGAAAGAGGGCAAATAGTCCACAAATCTCATCATAGTGTGTCCTTTCAAGAGAACACGCCCACTCAGCCACAGTCAAGGTACTCAGAGAAGTTTCCTGAATAAGCCGCAGGACTTGGAATGACGTGACCCCACATCAGTGACACATATATACATATTATGATATTTCCCATGACAGGATTCTGCACCATACAGAAGAGTAAATCACTTCAATGTGCAGCAATGAGGAAGCCTCTACAAACATTGCATTAAATAAAATAACTCAAACATTCAATGTTCACCCTCAGTTACTCTGTATTTATGAACTCCAAGGGCAAGGAAAAACAACATCAGCACCACCACCAACAACACCCAATTGATGTTGATGATGGTCAGCATAATGGTGTCTCCTCTGGTGGTGATATATGAGGAACCCTCTGCAAACCAACCAAGATCCTGGCACCTTCATTACCACAAGCTAGATGAGGTGCACATGTATAAGAATTCTTTGAGATGCACTTGGCACTTCTCCATACCTGTAATACAGGCATGTGTATATGCATACATATAGGTATATATAATATGTATATAACATATAATAATGTTGCATGTATATAATAACAAAATAAAATAACTAAATGTTTTCAAAGAAGAAAATAATAGAAAATAAGAAGACAATGTAATACACCCCCTCAAGCCTACTCTAAGCTGCCCAAAGACAACAGATCTGGGGGAATTCCCTTGCCATTCCTAAATTAGGTAGATTGATCAATGGTGTGTATTTAAAGCATTGATCAGGCAATTCTGCCACTGTTTCTCCAGGTTTGGGCAATTAAATAAAACTTGACTCCCTCTACTCTCCTAAGGATAAGTAAATACATTTTCCATGGCCACTCAAGACCCAAAGTAATCATACAACGATGTCTGATCTCTGCTTTCTATCTATTTCAAGTTCTTGATGGAAACACCATCACCAGGACCACTGAGAAATCCTTTGCAATTCCTAGCACTGCAGAAGAGAGCTGGTTTAATTAGGCCTGCTGTTCAGACACATTACATTCTCTGCTACCACGAGGAAGCAGTATCTGGCATTTGCATTGTTTTCTATTTGCTTTGCTTAAGATGTAAAACCTGGTGTCTTTCTCCTGCTCATCTTTAATATATGCTTTCCCAGAAGCACAAAATAAATATTTTTTTGTATTTCTACCAATATGCATATAGTACTGAGACCAGACTGCTACTATATTATTATGTATCATAGTGTGTAACAGCAAGAATATTAGTTAACATATATTGAATCTCTCGTGTTTCATATGCTGTAGCTCACCTATTATTATGCACTAAGGATAAGAGACTGTACTGGGTAATTTTTAAATGTTATCGCTTCAAAGGCTCATAACAATCCTGAGAAATGTGTCATAGTCATAATATTATGACATAAGCTATGGGAGTTGGAGAGTTGAGATCTGCATCCAAGGCTGTTTATTTCCAAGGCCCAATTCAGCCAGTGGTTTTGATGCCCAAAGTTCATGTCTGCCTGGATTTCCCAACAGAGATTCCTCATGGTGGATTGGTGCCACATGCTGTCATCAGAGGTCAAGTCGTCTGACTCCATCAAAATGTCTCACCATTACGGCTCTGACACTGGTGGATGAATCCAAGCAAAGTCCCACTGACCTTCACGACTTCCTCTCCATCCACAATCTTCAGCTTCTCTAGGTTCTCCTGGAGCAATTGTGGCTTCATGCGCCATTTCAGCAAGCCAAGCAAACCCACTAGGAGAAGAATCCGGGAAGAGACTCGTCATCACTGGCTAAACCGTCCACACCTGGCCTCCCCTAGGCTTTATGCACCACAGAATCAGCCCCCCAGTGGTTCCATTACCGTTCTGGGTGAGCTTTGTGGAACACACCAGGGTGGAAATGGAGAACACATCTCGGGAGCTGACAGAAAGGCCCCCAACGCTGCTGGAGCTCCGGCTCAGAGTGGCTCCCTTGTTTTCCATGTGGTGTCGATAAGAAGGAAGTGTCAGGTAAGCGCTGGCATCTTCCATTTTCTTGCTGTCTCCCTAGAAACAACACTTTGGTTACTGCTCCAGGGCAAGACCACATATGCAATGCCACATAGTGCCTGTAATGGTTGAATAATATACACTGTAATGTGGAAAGTTCAGAAACAGCAAGGAAATCATCAGAGAAGCAATATGAGGTAGGATTGTTTTCCCACAAAGCAGGTAGGAATCCGCAAATCACATTAATAGAAAGGCCGTGGCTCTATAGCTTGTATTAAGGGATTATAAGAGAGTTGAAACTCCCAGAACATGACAGAATCCATCTTAAATTTTTGAGACAAAAGAAAATGTAGATGCCCATCATTCTGAACTAGGAGTTAGTGACAAAGGACATAGGTCTGAACCTTCTCTGTCACTGAAGTTCATGTCACCTTGGATTCATCTTTTGACCTCTCTGGGTCACTTTCTTATACATAAATGGAGTCGTATGGTTTCTAAGAAGAGAGTAGGCATTCTAGGAGACCATGCCTACTGTGTCCTCCCTCTGCAACAGGAGCTATGCCAGGTCCCTTTCCTGCCTCGGTTTACCCTGTGTAAGGCTCGTAATCATTTGAAACACATCCTGCTACCCTCAGTGCTCAGATGAGGAAAAGGAGGTTTGATGCAGTTAAGCGAAAAGGAAAATGAGTTCTTGCTGCTCTTCTGACCCCAAGACATTCACAGACTGTTGGCAAAGAAAGACTTTCAAGCCAAGAAGAACCCCAGTGTGAAGCAGGAGCAAACAGAGGCTGTAGAACAGAGGAGCTCTGTGGGAAAGGCAGAGTCTCAGAGAAAAGTATCATGGTGTGGTTATGGCGGCCATGTTCAACATGTGTGTTGGAGCAAGTGGAGCAGAGGAATCTGAGGCGAAGCTCTGGCCCTCGCTGAGCTCTTAGCTATGCCCACTTCATGGCTCCATGCTTTGCCTCCAGCCTGGGCCTGATAGTTGGTTGCATCGTCCTGTTCTGAGAGCGGGAAAGCATGTAGGGAAGATCCCAGAAAACATTCCCCACACCATTTTGTGCACAGCCCAAGCCCGTGGAGGCAAAACTCAGAAGAGTGGGCATGTGTATACACTTTAGAGCTTACACAGCCCCTTCATCTTAATGAATGAGACCCTACATCTCCCGCTGTAAACGCTCAGTGTGTCTTGAATGTGACCGTCACTACCAACTGCTAACCTGACATGATCTAGGATCCCTTAGAAGATAAGTCTCAGGGCACGACTCTGAGGGAGTTCCATGTCCTAGTTAATCAATCAGCTCTGATGGCACATATCTTTAATCCCAGCTCTTAGGAGGCAGAGGCAAAGGCAGGCAGATGTCTGTGAGTTCCAGGTCAGCCTGGTCTACATATGGAGTTCCAGGCAGACCAGTGGGATTCCATAGTGAAGCCCTGTCTCAAAAAAATAGTAATATAATAAATCATGGATTGGATTGATTGAAGTTGGGAAGCCTACTCTAGACGTGGTAACATCTAGGTCTCTAATTACTGGCAGTTATCTCCTGCTTGCTAACAGGGATGTAATGTGACCAGCTGCCTGAAGTTTCTCTCTCCATGACCTTCCAACCATGATGGATTTTACTCTGGAATTATGAATCCAAGTAACCCTCCCTCCCTCCCTCCCTCCCTCCCTCCCTCCCTCCCTCCCTCCCTCCCTCCTTTCCTTCCTTCCTTCCTCTCTCCCACCTTTCCTCCCTTCTTTCCTCCCTCTTTTTTCCTCCCACCCTCCCTCCTTCCCTTCCTTCCTTCCTTTAGCATTTTGCCAGGTATTTTATCATAGTAGTGAGAGAAGTAACTAATCTAGTTTCCAACATTTTCATGTGCTGGACACCTGCTAGCTAGTGCAGAGTTGAAATCATAAGAGCTTTTAGAGATCCTTGGGCCACTGGAGCACTGACCTTGGAAGGAATGAAGGAAGCTCTTATTGGGATCCTGGTTACTTCTCAAGAAAGGATTGTTATCAAATCCTGAGCTTGGCCACACCAAATCTGACTTCCTGTTTGGGATGCTAGATCTTTCTCACACATAATCTCTTGGCAATGGTGTGACACAGTCAATACGGCTCTCATCAGAGCTTAGTGCGGGCGCTGTGTCCTCCATGTGCCACTGACCTCTTTGATTACAGTGTAGCCTGCTTCAGGTGTTTTGTTATAGTATTATAGAGTATATTGCTTGTGAAAAATGACACAGAGCTGAAGCTTTTACTGAGTGACAGAGTGCTTTTCTCACATGGCACCTTGGTTCAGTCCCTGGGGATGTCCTCTCCCCATCTCCCATGAAGAAGGCAAAAAGGAGGAGGAAAGAGTAATGAAAAATAAAACTGAGACCTAGGAAGCTGTCAAAGGGACAGCAGGATCTGGGGCTCTAGGTTGTAACAATTACAGTGTAGCATCCTTCAAGTGTTTTCTACATATTCCTGACAAGGGCTCAGAGCTCTTTCCTCCTGGAACAATAACATTTCCACTATTCCACAGCATTGCCCACTGTGGGCACTACCACTCTTGGGTAAGTGGACCTGAGCTATATAAGAAAACTAGCTGAACATAAGCAACGAGCCAGCCAGTAACTAGCATCCTTCCATGGTTCCTGCTTCCAGATTCCTGCTTGACTTCCTGCCCCTCTTTTCATTTGCTGATACCTTGTATCTGGAAGTGTAAATGAAACAAAGCCCAGGTGAGGCCTTTGCTCACCACTGTCCTGTTTGTAAGCAACTGTTTCATCGCCTCCTCATAAGGATTCACTGAGGGCTCAAAAAAGGGGAAACAGAGATCCAGACAAGTGCAGATTTTGTCAAAGCTCATGAGCCCTGGTGAGTATGATTTCAGAGTTCCTGCTGTTAGTGGCCAAGCCATCCTGCTGCTACAGCTCTGCCCCTTGCAGGCCCTACTCCCCCATACCTTGAGAACCACCAACTCGTGATATCCGTCATGCAGGGTGGTTCCGTCTTCTTTCATGAGCTTCACATAGGACATGGCAAAGTTCTTTTCACCTTTATCTTTAGCTGCAGACAGCAGTGCAAGGCCAGAAGAAAAAGAAAATGAAAACTCTAAGAGCCAGCCAGCCAGCCATTCTGTCCCTCTCTATTTAATAGTACGGCAGGCATACCATGAATGGCATACTCACATTCTAGTGATGACCGGTGTCGAAACATGAACCGCAGATGGATCCTCTGCATGTCTTCAATAGGGACAGCCACCTCGGTGGGCAGAAACAACAGCTCAGGGGACAATGAGTATGAAGAGACACCAGCCCCGCCCAACCCCCACCTCAGCAGCCCGACCATTTAACTTGGAACAGTATGTGCTGATTTACTTCCCATCCATCAAGACTGATGAGCTGTAAATAAATTACATAAGAACTAGCTATAAGGAGAAAATAAAGTATCAGATGTAATCCATTTGGCAAATTACATCCCCAGCCAATGAAAAGAGGTCCATAAATTATAGCAAGGAAAAATGAATCTCTCAAAATTGATATAAAAGTCACATAACTATAGCATGTGTTTTGATGCAATGCAAGCAGCAGCATGCACATTTTTCCTGCATTGAAGCCAGATTTAGAAAATTAACAGTGACCATTTGGGGATTTGCTTGATGGCTCTCACATATGCAAATATAACTAGTAAAGCACTCTAATCATATATGTATATATGTGTATATGTGTGTGTTTCTATTTATTTATGCATAATATACATATACATATATGTAAATATATACATATATATATATTTAATTGTGTTTATATATGTGTGTATGTATATCTATTTATTCATGTATATTTACACATACATATATATTTAATCCAATGTGTATATCTAGACTCATCCTCTCTTTGGTTGACTCATATCTGATGCTTTTACTTTCAAGGCCTACGTGAGGACAATTGCCCACCAGTGACCTCAGCATCCTCCTCTAATGCAACCACCTCCAGTCCACAAGCATCTTTAACTGAAGTGCTTTCAGCCTGGCTTTTGAGCACACTGCTCCCTAAGTCTCATGGGCAGTTCAGGACAACACAGACAAGCTAGGCTATCTGCAAGGATAATACTTAGATTTGAAAGGAGGGTAAGCTTGCACCATGTGGCCAACTATTCAGTGACAAACCGAGGTGTGGGTTGTGACACTGTCTGTTTCAGAAAGTAAAATTTCAGACTGACAGTCTACCATTCTGCCTATGTTTCAGACTGAGCAAAAGAGCTGAAAGACTCATAGGTATCTGCACCTTCTTTTGTGCTCTCCCTTAAGACTGAGGGTTACCAAGAGCTACAACCATGCAGGCCACTAGCCCAGCTGAGGTATGGTAGTCCCTGCACCCAGTGAGCTCACATTCTACACAGGTGACAATAATAGTCGCATGGCAATGACTAGCATAGAAGGAGTCTAACCAGGGTCCAAGAGAGCACACAGAGCACGACACCTACCCAGTCTTTTTTCAGAGAGTATGTGCAGACAGACCGACTGTAGAAAAACAGGAACATAAGCAACAAAGCAAGGGCCGTGGTGTGAATAGCCATCACCAAATAGAAATCCTGTCTGTCTTGAGTCTGTAGTCAGAGCACCGGCCGAGGAAAGAATCTGCTAATATCTTAGCAAAGACAGTGGAAGCTTTGCTCATGCTTCACTGTTCAGTGAGTTGTCTCCTATGTCTTGTTCCAGCAGAGATGTTTCTCTGCTTATTCTAATGACCTGGCACCTTGGCTGCTTCTATCTAAAGCATTTTACAAAAGTCATCTTTGCCCTGGATAGACTCATATTTTCCTGGAAGCTTTGTCATTCTTCCCTATTGAATAAAACAACATAGGTTGCTAGGCACCATTTACAAGAAGACTATGGGATAACTCCACTTTGACTCAGTGATCAGGGTAGCTGGTGACCTGCTCATTGGCCACCATGCACATGCTACCAGACATAAGCTAAGTTACTGTTACAGAGCCCATGCAGGTGTTTCAGAGGACAGCATACAGAGGGTGATGACTTCTGTAACTCAGAGCCAAATACAGATGGTCCCAACATTCTGTATTCCTCCAGCAAATGTGGTCCAGAACTGGCCAGGTCATCCCATAAAGGAAAACACAGTATGTTCTTACATATTATTGAAAAGGCCACACATCTGCCAAAGTTCACACCTGACCGATTAGGACAGGAAATTGCTAAGGTGTGTTCAACAGAATGCTATTCCTAGGGTGTGGGTCTATGAAGAAAAGAAGCAGCCCACTGGCCAGCAGGGCTTAGGAAATGCACTGCTCTCTGCTTTCTGCAGTGCTGTGCTGCAGAGAACATCCACCTCAGAACCCGAAATGAAGAATCTGTCTTTTGAAGCCTAGATTTCTAGGTTCAAACCTCTCTGTATCCATCACATTTACTTAATTGGGGAATACTTTCTTTTTAATGAAATGTCACTTAGTAGCTTCACAATATTGGGTGCCTGGAAAACTTATATGAGAAAGACTTTGAAGAGTGTAATTGTACACATTTGAAGTCACTACGTGTTTCTCCTCTCCCATTACTAAATCAATATCCTGTTATCACCAACTTAACTGCAACCTACAATCATGCAGCCTACAATTGAAGAACTATCCAGATCAGATTGGCCCGTGGCCATGTCTGTGAGCTGTCATCTTTATTGATGTCAGATATGGGAGGGCTCAGCCCACTGTGGGCACTACCACTCCTAGGCAAGTGGTCCTGAGCTATATAAGAAAGCCAGCTGAACATAAGCCAACAAGCCAGCCAGTGATAGCATCCTTCCATGGTTCCGGCTTCCAGATTCCTGCTTGACTTCCTGCCCCTCCTTCCATCACTGATCTCGTGATCTGGAAGTATATGTGAAATAGTCTTCCCTCCTCTGGATGTAAGGCAACCAAGAGAGAGTAGTATAGGCTGAGCACATACTTCTTTATGGAGCCTTCTATTTGTATTAAATATCTCTTCTTCCCAGTTATTGTTACTCCCATTTTACAAAGGAGGAGCCCGTACAGAGTGGTTGAAAGACTTGCCCAGGATCAAACATCAGGTGAGGGGATGGTAGAGCTGGAGCATGAACCTTGGGCCTCAAGGAACTCACTCTATTTGAAAGACTTAATTCCTCAAAGGGAGACAGAGTGCTAACAGCCCCAGACGACCCCTATTCTCTCCGCTAACAGACAGGAGCATGAACCCTGAGCTTTGCTGGGGTTACAACCCTAGCTCTGACCCACAGTAGCAACGGGATTGTGGGCAAGCGGCTCACTTGTTCTGTGTCTAGTTTGACTCAGGGTGGTTGTAAGTAATAAGTGGATCCCTTAAATAAAAACACTGAACACAGTGCCTGGCTTGCTATGAAGCATTCACTGCCCTTGTTACCATTAAGATCATTATTACCTTGACTGTTTCTATCCATCGGGGCTGTTTGACTTGGTAGTACACGACTGAGTGATACTCGTTCATAGGCTTGTCTCCGGCTCCCACACAAATTGCATTCTGATCAAGATAAAATGGAAAGAAACACTATAATGTTACCATTACCTGAGGTAGGCCGTTTTGGCCCTAAGGCCAAGGATAATGTTAGGGTCAAAGAATAGCTTCTCCTTCCCTACCCCTTCTTCCAGGCTCTTATTCTGACAGCCCTTCTACATTGTGGATTTCTACACTGCCATCCCCAGCCTAGAAGCGACAGTTGCCTAACTGCAAAGATTCTATTATTTCTTTTCTGAAATGCACTGGAGCCTGCCAGGCACTGACGTGGATGCCTTATTGTAAATGGTAACCAGCCTCAGAATTACTGCATGCTGTCCCTCATACTAATCTACTTTTACCCCAAAGTGAATGTCTGTAACATTTACAAACAAAAATGTCTTTCTGATGGACTCCCCAAACTAATGCACCACAGTGGATGGATGCCTGCTGGGCACTGGAAGATGGCAGCAGCTTCAGAAAGACTCCTGGGTATCTGATCTGGAAAACAGTCCTGGGGTGAGGAGCTGAGGGAGCAAGGATTCAGTGACGCACAGGAGGAGTACTCTCTAGGGACACACCTAGATTAAACACTACAGCAGAGGTTTTTGAACCTGTGGGTCATGACCACTTTGGGGTTGTCAAAAAAAAAAAAAAAAAAAAAAAAAAAACCTTTCACAAGGATTGAGTATTAGACACCCTGATTCATAACAGTAGCAAAATTACAGTTGTAAAATAACAACAAAAATAATTTTATGGTTGGTGGGTCACCACAACATAAGGAACAATATTAAAGGGCCATGGCATTGGTAAGGCTGAGAACCGCTGCCCTAGAGAGACGGACAGAATGTCAACTTTGTGGGGAAGAGCTCAGAAGAGTTCAGCTGTCATTTCTGACAATGGGATATGATGACAGGCAGACAGACAGACAGACAGAGACAAACAGAGACAGACAGACAGATTACTGTGTGTTAAGGAGGGATGTTTAAGTATAGATGAGGAATGAGGAAAGTTTCTTTAAAGATGAAGACAGTTAAGCATCTTGGAGATTCTAAGCTAGCTCTGAGCAGAAACATGAGAAGAGCATTCTGAGCAAAGGGAACACAGAGCATGCGTATCAGTAGAGGATATTTGCACACATACACACACACACACACACACACACACACACACACACACACACACCACCCTTGGTACTCCAAAAAGGAGCTAAGTGACCAGCTCCAAATTCTCAGGAATTACTTCCCCATCCCTGGCTCTCCTCCTGTCCTTTGTGTCCATTGAATCAGGTCGGGCTCCAGCACATTACCCAAGCCACAGTCACCCAGAAGGGGCCGAAGTGTGGTTTTCTTGCCACATTTTCACCATCTTTAACCTTAAATCTCCAGACTTTTAGGAACATGATGGTTGATTTTAGATGGCTACCTCTGAAACTGTTGAGTGTCTACAGGGAATTTTCTGGTGAATGAGGGCAGGTTTCTCACCAGATTCTATAGGCTGCTTCAACAGACCCGTGGCTAAACTGAGTCACCAAAGCTGGTCACAGTTTGGTATTCTGTGGCCCCTGTTGAACACTACACTGTGGGAAAGAGGACCTTTCACTGACATTGAAAAGTTCCTCTGTGTGGCCAGGTACTGGCAAAAAGTAAGCTCAGCTTCTTCGGGGTTTGAATGAGAATGGCCCCCATAGGCTCAGTTATTTGAATACTTGGTCTGCTGTTGGTGGAACTCTTTGAGAAGAATTAGGAGATGTGGCCTTGTTGGAGGAGGTGTGGCTTTGTTGTGGAGGCATGTCACTAGTAGTAGACACTGAGGTTTTAAAAACCCATGCCATGTCCAGTCTCTCTCTCTCTCTCTCTCTCTCTCTCTCTCTCTCTCTGTCTGTCTGTCTCCCTGTCTGTCTCTGTCTATCTTTCTGTCTGCCTTTCTTTCTTTCTTTCTTTCTTTCTTTCTTTCTTTCTTTCTTTCTTTCTGTCTGTCTCTCTCTGTCTGTCTGTCTCTCTCTCTCTCTCTCTCTCTCTCTCTCTCTCTCTCTCTCTCTCTCTCTCTCCCTTCCTCCCTCACTCCCTCTTCTCTCTCACCCTCTGTCTTCCCTCTGTCTGCTGCTTGTAGGTCAGTTTAGCCTGCCAGCCTGTTGCCATGTTCCCGCCATGATGGTCATGGACTTTAACCCTCTGGAACCATAAGCAAGCCCACAATTAATGCTTTCTTCTATAAGTTGCCTTCACAGCAAAAAAAAAGAGTAACTAAGACAGCTCCTGTGCTAAATGATGGTACCTCTGACGAAAATCCATTTAGGAAAAAAAAAAAAAAAACTACAGGACATAGAAACCTGACTGAACACTCCCTTCTACAGAACAGATAGTAATCGTAAGCTGGAAATGAAGGAAGATGCTGTTTGCTACAGGACGAAGCCTTGCAGAGCTTCCATAAGCAATAAACAGAATCAGGCATCCTAAAGGTTTCCACCCCTGAGAAAGAGCACACCACCCAAATCAATCCAAACCTCAAAATCACCCCTGATGACTTCTTCTGTTATGACCATTCCACAGCTGGGTAAACTGATACTCCGAGTGGCACAACACCTAGACCCACTAACCCCTTGTACAGTGTCCCTTCTTTCATAGCTAGAACACCTTCCAGCCTAGAAAGATGGAAAGTGGTAGCATTTGTGGGCTCACAGTCTCTGTAGCCTCAGTGCTTCTCACACAGCCTATAAAAATCTGAAAATATGCATCTTTCTCTGGTGAGTTAGAAACTGCCTCATAGAAGAAGACAACCAGGTATCACAAAACTATCTTGATCACGAATCTTTATGTCCTAATGCCAAAGAAAAAGGTCTCACTGCTCTCCTGAGAATGGCGAAAACCATCCTTGCCTCAAACTCTATACTTCAGAGACCAACATGAATATTGAAAGTTCCAAGAAAGCATCCAAGGGGGGACTCAGAGCCCATACCTTGCTAAGGACTTCAAGGATGCTGTGCTGGGTAGGTTGCCCATGCTCCAAAGGATGGTCCTACATCCATGCACATACCAGCAGTATCAAACAGACTCTGGTTAAAAATATAAGGCATACATGAAGTTTGGAGGATGACATAGGGTGAGGAGGCATCTAGGAAGAATGAAGGGGAGGTACTAGGGTAGATTTACTCAAGCCACATTGTGTTCAGGTGTGAAAATCTCGAGGAATGAAATTTTAAATATTTTTAAATAAAGAAAACACTCTGACCAGGCAGTGAGCCCATTTTTAAGGACAATACGTAAGTGCACGTGTCTCAGTGAGGTTTCTGTCCTTCATATTGCCCATTCCCATGGCCCTCAACTAATGATCAGAGCCTCCAGCTAGTGTCAACAACTTCAGCTGGAAATCTGAATGGGCATCAGAAAGCCTGGAGGCTTTAATGTAGACTTGATCTTGAAAAGCAGTCTCATTGGGAGAACCCAGGGTCCTAACACATACCAGATGACTTCATAGGAATCATGTATGGGTTGGACCATATCATATCATACCATACCATACCATACCATACCATCATATCATATCATATCATATATCATATCATATCATATCATACTACAGATGTGAATAACACCTACAAGTGGAATCAGAGCTGGGGTTCACTATGCCTTTCTAATAACAATGGCCAACGTAATGGAAATCTACTGTGCAGATTACCTTATCTGAAATGCTTGGGAGTAAGATGCCATCACTGGCCCCATTTAGGGCTGACTTTAGACTCTCGGGTGCACAGAGATCACAGAGTCAGTCCAAGGTCCTTTTGCTAAGGCAGGGTAAGATGGGCTTTGAACCTGGCTGCCTGGTCTCACGAATCATGGTCTTAATCACGTTATCACACTACCTGCTTGGCCTGGCAGCATCTCTGGTAACTAGCTTCAGGATGGGTTGCCTATTTGAACCCCTCAGTTCCTTCCTAAAGTTTCTCTTGACCATGATGAGCCGTCTCTGCATACTGTTCTCCTGTTACCTGGTATTGAGTGAGTAACATTTATTGTATCTACTCTTGTGTTTAACTTGCTGCCCCGTAAGAAGAAGACTATACTTTGTGTTTTTAAGGATTAAAAAAAAAAAAAAAAAAAAAGATCTAAGATCGCAGAAATAACAAATGATACTGGGCATTTGAACCCTGAATTTCCCCATCTAAGCAAGGTCCTTGAAACTCCAAATGGAGCTGGGGTAAGGTTAACATACTGCTTACTGGGTCTATTCTGCCAACGATGGCTGGGGGAGAAATAACCATTTTCAGAGGGACCATTCCCATAGAAACCCACCATACAGCTCAGGGGCATTTGAATGTGTGACATGATACTTAATTAGGCAGTAGTATTCATGTCTGCAAATAGGGAAAGAAAAGCCTCCCACAGGCTTCCTCAGCAATTTTCAATAGTCAGTCAACTGAACTCCCCCATAGTGTCACTAATGTATGAAACTGAAAATTATCAGCATGTCACTTGGTTATTCTTCCTCCTCATGCTTGTCTGCAGTGCATGTGTCTGTCACCCAGGTCTGTCTTGAAGGAGCAGTAATGGCAGACAGAAGAATAGATCAGACACAAGGCAAGATGTCAGTTTGCCTGTTAACTGTCCCTTCTAATTTGTCCTCTGCCTATGTGGAAGGCAAGTGATACCAATGTCTTAGTGATGAGACTAAGGTTTAAAAGCTCTCTGGACAGGTAACTGGACCACGCTCACTTCAGCGCAAGGATCCATACATCCCCATAATGAAAGTTTTCCTTTCAGATAAGAGCCTCCCACCTTCCTGTGTGTTCTTTGGAGCAGAGTGTGCCTCGTTCGTTTCATTTTTTCGGAAAAGGTATTAGCATTTAACAAAAGAGGGTTTTCCTCATCAGAAATTAATTAACCACAGTGGTTTTAAGAACAGAAAGACAGTTGTAAAAACCTTCTTCTTTACATTTAAATCCAACACTGAGTCT
The DNA here is from genome assembly GCF_011762505.2 of Arvicanthis niloticus. Taxonomy (NCBI): domain Eukaryota; kingdom Metazoa; phylum Chordata; class Mammalia; order Rodentia; family Muridae; genus Arvicanthis; species Arvicanthis niloticus. Next base: position 85,120,566 of record NC_047663.1, on the reverse strand, counting down.
TCCCAGGATTTTGCTGAAGCTGGTAGCAGCCTCAATTTGAAGCTGGCAATATGCTGGAGAATCTTCTTAAAGTTACAGGCACCGTGGTGAGGAGAGGAGGCTGGAGTCAATCTCCATCTCTTCCACTGTGAACTGCAGGACCTGAGACCTGTTTTACTCCACAGGAGCTTCTATTCTCCCTTTGTGATAATAAAGACCGTGTCACTACCCAGCCTGACACAGGGACTATTATCCTCAGGGTGCTGGTCACTCTTAGGCAGAAGGTGATACACAGTAGCAGGCCTGAGCTCCAGGCCCTAGGGCTAGGACTGTAGGCTCACCCCTCCACACTCCCCCTTACTTTGTTATCTGTCTCCCTATAGGTGGCCTACGAGGGATGTTTGCCCACGCTGTAACTTCTGCTGAGAGCTGATCTCATTTGCAGTTAAATATTCAGAGAGGAAGAATTCAGAAGTGAAACCCTCCCACACACCGGACACAAGTGCTGACAACCTTAAAGGAAACATAAGCAAATAGATATAAACACACATGACAAAGATTGTACAGGACATATGCTGTGTAAATAGAACCATGTGCTTTGCCTTCCTGGATGCATGCTGCTAACCCTCTGGAGACCAATTTGCGAATAAGACTTTCCACCCAAATTTCTGGCTGAGCACTGGGGAGTTGGATTTAGTGCCGAGAATGTCTGCTTTGAAGACATTCTGAGCCTCCACACCAGCCCAGGGCGCTGTATTGATCTTTACCATGGATTTTGCCTGATTTAAACTAGCTTGGGCTTCAATGAAAACAACATTTTAACTGCAAAAAGGATAACCTATAAACAAGCACACACACATACACACACAAACACACACACACATGCGCACAGATGGGGGAATATACATTGAAGAATGCGTAGGTAAAAAGACAAATTAACATAGGCTCTAATTAGACTCTAGAACAGGGTATTAAGCTACACAGTGTGGATCATGTGTCTCAATATCTTCCCCAGAGCTCTGATCCTTTAGAGAGAAGATAGTTATGAGCCATCCTTCAGCCCCGAGTCCTGTCATTCAGCGCTCTGGAGTCCCTTACAGGTAGCACTTTGCCGTCCTCTGTGCACACACACATAATCACTTCCACGTTCCGCTGCGTGGTCTTGGTGTACTTGTCAAAGTCACCTTGTAGGAGAGTGATGTAGATGTCGTTCCTGACATCCCCTGAGGATGGAGAGAAGACCAGAGTTAAAGTCAGACACTAACCACAGAGGTGGAGCCGATGGGGAGGAGCAGGAAGGACCATTAATAAAACAAAAAATCTGAGCAGTTTAGAAAGGGCATTTTTTAACCTGACAGGAGGGATGGAGATGTAAGTAGCAAGGGTTGGAATGCTGGAAAAATCAGCAGCAGAAAGTGAGGTGGGGTGGTCAAGACTGGCCATGTTTTCTCTGTTAAAACCATTTAATTTCCATCCTCTAGTGACACCTTCTGGGGAGGCGAAAGAAAGCACCAGGTGAAATGGTCTTAGTCCTCAATCGCAGATAGACCTTTTGTTGCACAAAAGTAGGGTTGAGATATTTCCCATGAATCCTAGAGCCTAAGGGTGAAGGGCAAGGAGCACAGAGTTTCTAGGAAGGAAGTGCACAGTAGGCATTGAGATCTCAAGCAAAGTGGGTATCATTAAATCACACCCTGGACCACTATCACTCAGCTACAGGAGAGAAAAGGATGAGTCAGAGGGAGTGCCATTATACACACTATATGTTATGTTATAGGCCTTTTGAAAAGCCTCCATGCATATCTTGAATGTATTAATAGGCATGGTCAATTAATAGGAGAGGCACCACAGAAAGACTTGAGGGAGATCCTGAATACTTTGTATGGTGTTCGGACATGTTACTGTAATTGGGGTTCCTTCAGACTATAAAATGTACTCTAAAAGTGGAAGAGTGGCAATACCCCGCCCCCAAGTAGGATGGAATCGTGGTATGTATAATAAAACAATGATGTCATCCATGAGTTACTGACTTGCAGAGTCCCATAAAAACCTTATTAAAGTAGCTTGTGTCTGTAAAGTATGATTGTGAGGAAGGAGATAAATATATGTGTGCCCACGTGTGTGTGTGTGTGTGTGTGTGTGTGTGTGTGTGTATTCATATTTTGTGATTACATTGAGAATACATAGCATAGAAGTTTCTGTATATGAAAACATTGGTTTTTGGTGGTTTTGTTCAGGTAGAGAAATAAAGTGAAGGAAGTTGACTCATGAAAATAACGAATTACATAAGCTGGACACCTCAGCCCTGCTCATGGCCCTGCCCTTGAGAAGGGTCACTTCAGCTGTGTCCTACCTGGCATGATGATCTCTGGGAAGCCCAGCTTCCGGGCTACCACAGTGGTCCTGTCCACTAAGTGTGGGTAGTCCTTGCGAATCTGAATGATGTCACCTACCAGCATCTTTATGGTCACCCACAGGCCTGGAAGGGAACACATAAACACTCAACCTCTCTCCTCCTCCTCCTCTTCCTCCTCCTCTTCCTCCTCCTCCTCCTCCTCCTTTTTCTCCTCTCCTTCCTCTTCCTCCTCCTCCTCCTCTCCCATCCCCTTTCCTCCATCTCTCCTGTAGGAGACTACTAAAATAACAGATACATTCACAGATGCAACAGGCCAGCCCCAGGGGCTCTGAGCAACATTCAGTTATAGCAGGGTCATCCTCTGACAGTTTATCACCCTCTCTGTACCTAAGGTCTTCTAAAGCAGAGGGGATGCCAGCTACTGTCTCACAGGACTTTGGTAAGGATGAGTCACATGTAACTTAAAGGGCCTGACACACAGGAGAGAGCAACTCCTCACAGTTATTCATGAATGAAATGCCCATCCTAAGATTCAGTGGGTGATCTGCAGTGATATAGGCCACATGCGCTCAGGCTTCCCTCTGTCCTATCTAGGTCCAGGACTCGGGTCCATTTACTGATATATCAGAGGTTTCTGAGCTGCAGCAAGTTCATTGTACATAGACTCTGTATGATGGTGACTCCATACCTTGTCCTCCACTGTCTCCCTTGGAAGCTATGACTTTGCCCAGAAGGCTGTGAAGGAAATCATTCTCAGCTGAGACCCTAGGAAGGAAAAGAGAGCAAAAAATGTTCCTGTGATCCCTGATGGGGTCTCCATCTTGTGTCCTACATTTCCACAAGGGAGCTCCCCAGCACCAAGGTGAAAAGTGAGCCTGCCTGTGTCAGCTCAGAGAAAGCAATGCCCTCTTCACAAGCAGCATGGCTCTGCAATTTGAGGCAACCAATGACTGCCACAGTTGTAGGCATTCATGTGACAGGAAAGATCTCCAATCTCTAACATGAATGTCTTCTCTGGAAGTTAACAAGGACTTCAGTAGCTCCGGTAAGACCTAGTCACTCACCTTGACTAGAGTCATTGGCCCCATTACCTGGAGATCTTTGCGGTGCTTAATCTTGACACTGCTCTCAACACGGAGTCATTTTCAAGCAAGGAAATTATAATTACCTCCTTGGTTGCCCCTGCTTCTCCTGTCACAGATATATATGTGGCTTCCACAAAGGGACTCCCAGTAGGCCGCTTCTTCACACTCTTGTGGCCCCTGCTACACTTGTAATTAATGCCTTTGGTCGATTATCTGCTTAATTACCCATCTAAAGTATAAGCAGAGTCATGTTGACCTTGTCTACCACTTCAACCCCGTGCCTGGCACTCTTCTTCCGGGCTGCAGTAAAAGTCTCTGGATCAGTAACAGGTCAGGATGCCCTCTTGGGAGGCCTGCCTACCCCCTCACTAAGGTGAGGAACAAGTTCACCCAAGACAGAAGTAAGAGTAGGATGGACAGCCTGGAGATACACAGGATTGACTTACGGGTGAAAAGGAATGAAATGTTGCTTCTCTTCATCACTCTCGGCCTTGCCCTTGATGATGTCGGTGATGTCCATAACTAGGAAGACAGAGGGAGTGAACGGAGAGTCAGTTAAGTCAGGCAGAGTTGATGAGACGGGTAGATTATTAACCAGGAGGGAAGGGAAGAGCCATGGGAGGGTGGCTAAGGTATAGCAGAGGGCAAAGGAAATGGTTACAAGTTGAGCAGCAACTTGGAGATGTGTGTACTGAATCTCTTCCACAAAAGCCAGGAGCGGGAAATCTCTAGGGCCAAAGCATCCAATGAGAGACCCTCTTTCCACAACCATGCGCATGGCACATAGACGGAACTGTTGAATCCCTGATCCTTGCCAACTGACTTCATAGGCAATATGCAAGTGTACCAAAGATGACTGGAAAGCCAGGGGACTTGTAATGGCAGAAGGAAGTCTCCCAAGGGGACAAAATGGACAAGATACAGGAATTTAAAAGAGCTCATGATTTAAAACTTATATTTTATTGGGTTTGAAAGCTTTGCTTTATTAGTTACTCATAATTATGTATCATACCCATATAATTATGGGTATGATTGCACACGTGTGTAGGAATGGGGGCAGAGGGCTGTAAACATCTAATGCCCTGCAGCTGGAATTATAGGTGATTATGAGCTGTCAGATGTAGGTGCTGGGAACTGAACTCTGATCCTCTGGAAGAGCAGCAAGCACTCTTAACAACTGAGCCATCCCTCCAGCTACCCACCCCACCCAACTTACATTTTAATAGTGAGGGAAAAAAGTGGTATATCCAATTGTAACGTCATGAGTTTTTAAATCATCTTTTGAGAAAAAATATACTTCAGTTGAAATAAAGTATATTAATTAAAAAAGAAAATATATTAGATAAATAATAGCTCCTTCCACTAATAGCCAGGGAGATAGCCATAAACCATAAAAGTAGGGCAGGAATGGTGAAGCTCTGGGTGCACATACAGCCAGCACCAGAGAAAAGGTGGAGCTGCATGGCTCCGGGCAACACATAAGGACCCTGCAGTGGCCCCGCTCTCCGAATGTCTGTTCTCATCTGGAACTCAGATGGATGGCATGACTCACTCTGTGTAACTGCATTTCCTATTCTGGATATTATTTTTTTTTTCAAAATGGTTTGCTCCTCGTAATTAGATCTGGAGCGAATTGTTCTTCCTTTCTCACAGGCAATAGCGAGCTGAGGCACCAACCGCTCAGACTGCACAGCGTTCCTGGGTGCTCTGTGCAAGACCTTAGGACCACATTATTTGCCGAGCTTCTCATAAATCTGAACTTAGTCACCGGTGACTTGGGTTAGCCGCCGCAAATGTAGTTATGAAGGGCTGCTCTGCCCAGATTTTTCAGGGGTGGAGGTGCAGAAATAATCTTTAAAATTCAGCCATATAAAACATGTGCTCTAATAAAACGTAACTGCAGGACATCAGTCATCACCTGCCACCCCGAAGGGTCTCCTCAGCCCCTGGGTGCATTTCTTGACATTAACATCTTTAAGATCCATCTTCCCAATTCGGACTATTTGACAGATCAAGAAAATCTTATCCCTGTTGAGGTCTTTGTTTCCCAGATCCTGTAAGGTCAGGAAAGAAAACAGTTATAATTGTGCATTTAATAAAAATATGTAAAATAGAGACAAAGCAACTGTCATTTCTAAGGACTGTGATTATCATTTTAATGACGCCATTGATCTTAGGGAAGATAGAAAATGACATCACCACACCCTTTGGACAGATAAGGAAGACAAGACCCAGCCAAGATCCTGAGTGGCAGGACTCCAGAGCTTTCCCGCTGCATCATCTCATCTGATCCCTGACAGTTCCCTCAAATACTATTAAAATGATGCTATTTTTACGTCTCTATTTCCCCTATAGGAAAGCTTCCTCAGGATCATAACCTTGGCCCTTGGTGACTCTGGAATGGAGATTAGTAACTGAAGCAGCATCATCGAGGCATGCCCTGAGCATCACATCATCCTTCTGCGATATATTTAGATGCCCCACCTTCATGGGGCTCCCTGCCAGCTAGGATGAGCTGGGGCAGAAACAGCAAGACATGCTATTATGCTGGCTTAGACAGGCAACCCTTGGCCTGCCCTTGCCGAAGAGCAGCTTACCATCTGAGTTAATTCTCTTGTGAGCATATGCACGGGGGACAAAGCCACCAGCTCACATCAGGGCCAGCACCCAGTTAAAGCAGCCAGCCCCTGCCTTTCACCGTAAGTGATATGAGAAAGAAGAAATGCAGAGAGCAGGGTCTCTGGGAATAAGACAGGTCTCTGGCATGGCCCAAATCTCCCTACAAGGACATGGGCTGGTTAAATCCCTTGTTCCAGTTTGGCTAGGCTACAATGTGTGTCTGGCCAAACACTAATCTCCACGTTGCTATGATCTTCATCAGTCAGTTGACTTCAGCGAATGAGGTTGTCTTCCATAACATCCGTGGGCCATGTTTAAGGCCTTCATAGCAAAACCCAAGTTTTCATGCCAGAGAAGGAACTCTGCTTAAAACTGTACTCCAGAAGTTCTGGTTTTCTCATCTGTCTTGCTTCCCTGCTAATTCAAGCATATATTTTCTAAGTTGCTCCTGAAAACCCCTGAATTACGAAGGGCTCTCCTTTCACTGGCTGGTGGAGTAAAGAAGGGCTCCCTTAGTGCTGGAGTCACCCCGATGAGCAGGGAGAAAGAGAAGGCAGGAGTGCAAGGGTAACCTGAGAAAGCAACATCTGTACCCTGCCTTGTCCCAGAGGACCTGCAGGCCTCCTTCAACCATTCCACTCTGTCTAGGAACTTATCTTCGGAAGACAGGTTGAGGGTTTTTTTTTTTTTTTTTTTTTTTTTTTTTGCTGTTGTTTTGTTTCTCATCCCCACCCAACAACTTTAATAGCTCCTTGTTTCCTGCCCTGTTTGGTGCTCATCTTTCTGAGCTGACATGAGAGGGACCAGACATAATACACCCAGCTGTCCTCGCCAGCTGACTCTTCACTCTCCTCTCTATTTTTATCCACAAAGATTGCTTTATCGCTCTGGAGATACACAGTACTCTCTCTAAGCTCTGGCTCGTTCTTCGTAAACACACCTCCACCTCAAAACTGTCTGCCTCTTATTCTCCTGCATAATCAACTTCTCCCTATGCTCAAGATCTCTGTCCTCAGGCATTTCTCATGAACTCCATTCTTAGGTCTCCCCTCCCATTAAAGTGTTTTTCTTTCTTTTTTTTTTTTCAAGTTTCTTCTAATACTTTATTAGTCACTTTCTCTAGAGGATCAGAGTATATATGTGTGTGTGTGTGTGTATACTTACATATGTGTGTTCATACATATACATGTGTGTGAATATATCATATGTATATAAATTTATCAAGAGTATAAAGTGTTTTTCTATTTTTGAAATATCTAAACCAGTGTGTTTGGGAGACATACCAGAGCCACTGAGGCCTTGACACTTGAATGGTTTCCACCAACACAGAATTGCTCTGCTGAAGCCTCAACCTCGGCACCTTAGAGCATGGCTATGTTTAGAAATTAGCTCTTAGAGATACAGTGTGTTCAAAATGAGGTCATTAGAATGGGTTAATCCAATGTAATTAACTCCAATATAATATGGAGTCAAGAAGCCATAAACACACACATTCTATCTATCTATCTATCTATCTATCTATCTATCTATCTATCTATCTATCTATCTCACTCACACACACACACACATGAACTCTCACGTACACACATACACACATTCTCACACACATATACAACTCTCTCACACACATACACACACTCTCACATACATACATACACTCTCTCACACACATACACACATACAAGCACTCTGTCACATACATACACGCATATACACACATTCTCTCTCACACACTCTCTCAAACACATATACTCTCTCTCACATACACACATAAACATATACACTCTCACACACACATGTACTCTCTCTCTCTCATACACACATAAACACACTCTCACACACACACACACACTCTCACATACACATACACACACTCTCATACACACATATACACACACTCTCACATATATACATACACACATGAGTGCATATACATATACATATACATACATATACACACTCTCACATACACACACTCTTTCTCACACACACTCACACATACATGTTCATATGCATGCACATATGCATGCTTAAATGAACATGTACACATGACCATGAACAAGACACAGTGAGAAAGGTGCTGTCTATCTACAAACCAAAGAATTGCCCTCAAACTAACTTACCCAGCCAGGACATTGCTGCCAGATGTCTAGTGTCCAGAACTCTGAGATCATAAATGTCTGTCAAGTCAGCCAATCTGTGAAGCTGTGTTACACCAGTTCTAGCAAACTAATACACTAGATACACTTGTAAAGCTCTGAGATCTCATCCCCTCTCCCCACACCCAAAGGAAATATGTTACTTGTCCTCAAGGGAAAACACAGTCCTTTAAGAATTGCTTGGGTGGGCCCCACCCTAGGCCCTAGAAAGTCTGAATACTCTATTACCACTGCAAACTGCCTGAATACACTTCACAGCACAGGGAGAATTCTTGGGATGGTGTGTAAACCAGCAATCCTTACTGAGATTGTAGGCTCCAGTCGTTGGCTGCCCCTAACCCAGTCACTTCTGCTTTAGTCTTACAAAATTCTAGCATCTGGGGGAAAGCAGAACTATAATAGCCAGGTGCATTAGTGTGCCTTCCACCTCCCACCCTCTTTCCTGCAGCTTCAGACTGGGCTCAAGCACAGGGAGCCTCCTGGTCCATCCCATTTTCCTACTGTGGGCCTAGGAAGTTGACGGAGGTGACATCAGCAATCATCCAGATCCAGATGCCAGCTTCTCAGGCCCAGGGAGCCACAACCATGCCCCTGAAGAGGAGACCAGAGAAAGCAAACATCCAGAGGGCCGAGAAAGAATGCCAACTAGTGCCCAGCTGCCAAGTCATAGCTCATGTCCAGCTTAAGCAAGCATCACTGTGACACCCAGTTGAAAGTACCTTGGGCATACAACATCATGTCACCCTGTTTTAATTACCTGTTATATTTGGATTGCTCTCTGACATTGTTACTATGTACTTGTTATTTGTTTATTAATTTTATATTCATTAATTAATTCATTTTAATTTAAAAAAATCCTACTTGCTGCTGTCTGAAGCCCAAGAAAGAGTGGTGGGACTTGAAAGCCATGGTAATGTACCTGTTTATTATAGCAGGTGGTGTTTGTTTTACGTTTTATTGTTCTGCTTCCCCCACGACCCCCCCCCAAATGTTAGAATTTTGTTAAGTTCAAAGTATAAGTTTTAAAATAAAATTAATAAAAATAATTTTATATTAATTATTAATAATAATTGATTATTCTTTCAGGTCTCACCCACTACCGGACCTGAAAGCAGGGGCCACATCAGCTTGTTCACTGCAGGTGTAGAGCTTCCATGTGGCTCTTGAATCCATGCAAAACACAAGAACACCATGACCTTTCATGTTCCCAAATAGAGATGTCAATCATCTCAACAGAAGGGAGCATTAGTCTGTCCAACCGCTCAACTGAAGGTCTCAAGTTCACTTGTTCTGCAGAGCAGAGGTGTGGCACCATATTGTGAAGCCAGGATCCTGTTCTCACTAATACTGTGTGACACAAACTCACCCATGCCCTTTCCTTCATGTTCGAATCATGGATTGGTCCTCTGCACAACGAAGCTCTGATTGATTCCCTGTCCTCCCTCATCTCATGAAACATCTGTCTCTTGGTTTAATCAGGAAGCCCTGTGGGACTCTCCTATTTTTCAAGCAAATAAATAGGCTCCTCCTTCTAACTAGTAATAGATAAAAAGACTGAAGCACATTTGTATATGCCAAGAAAACTCTGTCCGAGGAATTAGGACCTATGATCCCATTCCGTGCTTCTGGCCTATTTTTTTTTCAGGAAATAACAAACAAAATAGATCAACTATACCCCAATCTAATCACAATGTAACATAAGACACCGCACTTAATGGGCTGTAACAGGAAAATCATTGTAAAGCAAGGTAGGTTAATCTAGCATGTTGGTCACTTCTGAATCCAACTCGTCAGTTTGGTCAATGCCAAAACCCATCCCCATTCCTCCTCCATAATTTCCTTCTCTAATGCAGGCAATGGAGCACAAAACCACACAGTCTTCTCCCTAGAGAAGACTTGCAGACAATGCCAGTACCCTTAGTGGAGAAAGGACAAGAGAGGGATCCCTGCTAGAAACTCTAACCCCTATCTCATTCTGCATCCCTTACTCAGATCTAAAGGGTCAAATTCAATCTCAGAAACGACTCATCCAAATAACAATTGATTTTAGCCTTCTACATATAAGTCATGCTGGTAAGTACTGGTATTTGGAAGGACGCTCCTGAGGACCTGCCAGTTCTTTAGTTACCTACGGCCTTAATTATATTCAAAATGTTCAACTGACTAAGGCAACCAGTGTTCTAGAAAGGTCCTATTTTTTCCTGGTATATTTTAGATGTGCTTTCATAAAGGCCTAAACCGAAGAAAAAATTATATTTATTGTGAATTAACTAAAAAATAAAATATCTTCTGTGCCCAGGTTTAACTAGCCATTGTTGCTCAGAGAGGTACACTTGCTTACATTAACACTGTGTTGTCTGTGTGTAGGGGAGTCAGAAACAGGTAGAGAGAGGGAAGAGCAAAGGAGATGGTCCATATTCCCAACAGCATCCTCGAGACACATGATGCTTCGATGAGCAATGAATCCTTATATAAAGCCTGAAACAGGGCTGTGCACAGAACCCATGCTCCATCCTGATCAATGCCCAGCCAGCCTCCTTCCCAGTCTTCCCAAGACCAGATCACTGGACGTGTAGAGCAGAGTGGTCAGAGAGTGCGCACTCACCGTGAAGACTACCTTCAAGTTATTGAGCATCTCAATTTCCTTTGGGAATCCTTTGCTGCCCCATCGAACCAGATAGTTCTCACTGTGGGAGGAAGAGTAGCAGCCTGTTACAGGTGGAGCATCCATTCAAGATACGAAAGAGCATTAGCTATATTGTCAGCACCGCTGCGGCTACTGGAGACAAGGCAGTGTTTGAGAAAAAAATATATTCGTTCCCTCTGAAAGATAAGTTATGTTGGGAGACAGACATTAAGTGGGGGAAAGAATTATGAACATATGTGTATCCAAGCACACCTTCCCTCCCCAACTGCTAAGAACATTCTGGCACAGCTGCTTAATATTTTTGCCGAGCAGCTGCATACTCTGTAGAGGTTATTGAGAAAGTCAGAGATGAGAAAGGAAAGGAGTTTAGCAGCCTCTGCAGAATGCCGAGAACACTTCTCCCTTTCGAGCGCGCTCTCCTTCTGAGACTGAGTCGGGATTTGGATTCTTGAAGTCATCCTTTGGGTGTACAACTGCTTCTACTAATAGGATATCTTACCAGGATGGACCCTACAGGTTTTGCTTTTGATACAATTTGAATAAACTATTCTAATGCTATTTGACAACTACATAATAATGTCATGCAAGTGTCCTGTAAATGAAACATTCAAGATGCTGTAAGAATGTACACTGGAAAGTCCTGCCCTAGTCTAGGTGGCCAGAGACATTTTTGCTAAGGAAAAAACACATAATCAAGTTGAGCATGGACCAGGAAAGGTTGCCGGCGAGGGAAAGATGTATGCAAAGGTCGTGAAAGGAATCCAAGAAGGAGCATTAAGAGTTAAGTGGTCAGAGGATAAATTAAAAGGAAACCCAGAGCAAATGGGGCTAGGTAGGCCATTTGGGGATATTTGACTCTGTCTTTATAGGAGGGATCTGGAGATGGATCAGGGGTTAAGAGCATTTGGAGCTCTTGCAAAGGACTCAAGTTTGGTTCTCAGCACCCACACAGAGCAGCCCCCAGTGGCCTGTAACTCCAATTCTAAGGTATCTGACGTCCTTGTGTGTACTCTGAAGGCATCCTCACAAACATGGTGTGCATACAAATAGGTACACACATACACATAAAATAAACTTCTAAAAAATTCTAAAGTAATGGAAATTCAATGAAGAGTTATATGAGGGGATGGTGGCAACTTGTCACTCAGAGATCCCCCAAGACTCAAACATCACCATTTGCCATCTGACCAGTAGACTGGCAACTATGTACACCTTGGGTGTATAATTGGTTCACCCAGGCCAGGAAGACTGAGAGGTTCAGCATCAATGTAATGTAATGCTGTACTATGAGTAATTAGATGTTATATACTACACAGAAGCATACAGTTGGTGCCAATAAATCATGGCAGGACTTTCCTGCCCATTGTATTTGCAGTGGAGCTCTGTCATTGGCTAGAGAAGAGGTAGGTGGAGCTAGGAGTTGGGAGGAAGAAATTCACAGGAAGAAGAGGAGGAGGAGAGGAGAGATGGAGGCAGATGTTACCCTCGTGTCTCTAGCTATCAAAGGTAGTTATTATTATCAAGGTTAGATATTTGAAAAAAATTCTAATTGTGTGGGCATCTTGTGTATTGAGTATTTGCTTATATATAAATTTATTTGGTGAAAAAAAGGGGGGGGGGCATGCCTAAAACCATGGATGCCAGGGAGCTGACTGGCGGAGGCAGCAACCACGCCAACATTTTGTGAGTCCTGGACCAGGGCCACTGGCCAGCTGGTGCCTCCATTAGTGTAGGAACTTAGAATGGGAACATGGCAGCCAGGCTGGGAGCAAGCCGGATGTCTCCTTTCTTCTAATGTCTCCCGCAACAATAAATAACCATTAATTTGAATTAATAAAATATAAAATAATAATATAACCAAATTCAATTCCAGTAGACAGCATAAAATAATTCACCAAGTAAAAGAGAACTGCCTCCCTTAGAGACTCTCTCTCTCTCTCTCTCTCTCTCTCTCTCTCTCTCTCTCTTTCCTTCCCTACACTCAGAATGATATTTCTTTATTTGTCTGGAGTTTTATTGTCAGTTTATTGTTTTTATTTGCTTTTTAAAAAAAACACTGAAAATTGAAGCCAGGAGCTTGTACATGCTAGGTAAGTGCTCAACTACTGAACGTTGTTGAAGAGGAAGAAGAAGAAGAAGAAGAAGAAGAAGAAGAAGAAGAAGAAGAAGAAGAAGAAGAAGAAGAAGAAGAAGAAGAAGAAGAAGAAGAAGAAGAAGATGATAATGATTTTGGAACAGGTCTTTCTAAGTTTCCAAGGGTGGCTTTGCCTCAGTCTCTAGAATAGCTGAGATGGCAAACCTGCTGTACTCAGCCAGACTCACACAGAAGGTTAAACAGGGCAGCAGGATCAAAACTAAAGTAAGGCACGGAACCCAGGGCAGATGGAGCCCAGCCTTCAATTAACTTACAGTTAAAATGCAATCAAATTAAATGTACAGATTTTTTTCTTTTTTTTTTTTTTTGTAAAAGCTAAAATTTTCAGTGGGATGGATGGCAAACTTGCTATCAATGAGACACTTGCTATTGATAGCAAGAAGGCTCTATCAGACATTTTGAAATGATCCCCCTTAGTTATTTATAGGTTGCTCTTGTTGAAGTGGCTGGGTTCTGTCCAGCACTGTTCATCACATGGTACGATCCCCTTTATGACCAGCTTATTCCACCTAAACAGCAGGCACCAGCAATTTCCTTCTAAGAGAAATGTAATCATAAATAAGAAAAGCAATTTAGAGGGCTGAGCCTGCTCCTATCCATCCTTGCCTGAGAAGACCAGACGCTAGAATCTGAAGGCTTGAACCATTAGCATGGGTAAGGTATAGAAAAGATTGCCCCATTTGCTTGGATTCCGTGGGACATAAGCTCAGTCCTGGCCTCCTGCCTATGCTGCAGCATCTTTGTTCTACCAAAAAAATGTACTTTTAATTTCCAAGCCAGATCTCTTTGGAGATCCTGGGAACCTGGCTACAAATGGTCCTGACCTGGAAAGATCAGTTCCAAATAAGCTGCCTCCAGTTCCCATCTGAACCCCAACAGAGGATGCCTTAACATCTGGTTGGGATAGTAGATTAATGGTAGCTAGACTGGGTAGGAGTAGAGAGGATTTCAGCTTGAAAGAAAGAACATCTAATCTGAGTCAGACTGACACAGGGAATGTCCCAGGTCTCTCAGCCCCTTCCCCAGCTCTCTTCTTGTTTTTTTCTGTTTGGTACTTTCATGATCTTGGCACTTTTTGCCTCCCTTCTCCTCTCCCTAAGTGCTGCCCTGTGTCCCTGGCACTCCCAGAGGCACCACTCAGACATGTGCCATCATCCAAGATGGTACATCATGGAGCAAAGTGGCCATCACTTTGCTATCTATCATCTATCATCTCCCTCCACAAAGCTGACTGGGGCCATTCATCAATTCACGAGCCAGGCGGGCAGTCATCCTCACCAAAGCAGACCCAAGTTGCCATGTTTCTAAGGGACACTGGGGCCCTAATGGTGCTGTGAAGACCTTTTTGTCAGGTGCCTGCAGTACAATTGTAAGGAGATAGGAAGTGGCCTATGACACATGGGTAAAAGAGCCTACAGAAGCAGAACCCAGTATCTTCCTAGTATCTATTGAATATGACCAAGTATCTAGTTTTATTATCATATCCACTAAGACTGGGCCAGGTGAATGGCAGGGACTTAGGTGTTTAATAAAGTCTAGCTTTCCACAATAGTGATGCTGAAACTCTGGTGGTGATCATACAAGACATGTGATACAACTCATACCTGGGTGGCAAAATTACATGGGAAATAACTTATCCTTGAAGTCAAGTGGACATGGGTATAAACTTCATCTCTGTATTTTTTTTATAGAATAGTTTATTCAGGGCATGGGAAGGGGAGTTAAGAGGGTAGTAGAGGCAGAGAGAGAGAGAGAGAGAGAGAGAGAGAGAGAGAGAGAGAGAGAGAGAGAGAGAGAGAAAGAACAAGAAGAAGAAGAAGAAGAAGAAGAAGAAGAAGAAGAAGAAGAAGAAGAAGAAGAAGAAGAAGAAGAAGAAGAAGAAAGGCTGGCCATGAGCACGTGGAGAGAGGGAGAAGGGAATGGGGAAGGGGTGAGGGGACAGAGAAGGAACAAGAAGGCAAGAGCCACCTCTGTTATTTATAAACATGTATGACTTTGGGCAAGGGCAATTTTCCTGACCTTTCCTAGTCTCCCCTTCTCACCTAAATATCATGCCAGGATCAAATGAGATTGAATACAGACCTCTGTACAGTCAGTCTTCCATATGACCATATGAACAGCCTTACCACATATGACCATCTCCTGGTGAACCTCCCTTTACTAAAGCACCACTATTCACTAGGCGCTGCCCACGACTTCATCTTATCACCCTAACAGCCAACGAGGAAAATGCCACTTTCTCTATAAACACGGAAAGTGGATAATTCAGCTCCATTCTAATGTGTCAAATGGGGACGAGGTGCTCCAAAACCCCACCACATAGAGTCAGGTGAGGGTCAGCTAGGACAAGGATTGTCTGAGCCACAAGCACAAGTGAGGAGGATCGATCCAGTGACTGTCAATATTTTTCAAGATTCCCAAAGACATTTCCCGTCCTTGAGCTGAGGCATCCAGGAGTTCCCTCACTTCCTCCATTCCCAAGGGCAGCCAATGTAAGGTTGCCATGATGATAGCCTATTGGTATGATGGGCCCATATTAACATGTACTTTTTCCTCACTTAAGCCTGAAAATAATGGCCAGAAAGACCAGTGCTTATGGTTTTCAAACAAGGAGACTCAGGAGTACAAATGTTTAGCAGCTAGTTAGGGTGAAGGAAAATCAAACACCAGAACAAGGATGTGAGCTTTTATAGAGGCCCAAGACATTGCACCATTCATTCCTCAGCTCCCGTTTCAACGACAGGCATGTTTAGTCTATAAATTGCTGTTTGTCTGAATCTCATAATTTTTGGTAACCAAAACACATTATCATAACCATAAATCCACTGAGAAAACAAATCTAGTGTCAAATTATACTTCCATCTACCTCCCACTGCCCCCAAAGGGGTTCTTCCCACACTGTCAGAGAAATTCAGTTTCTTTTCCGGTAGGAATTACTCTACAGAAAATAATGGGGAGAAATGACCGATCCTCTGTGAACTTCCAACTCTGTCTTCCCACAGGCAGAGAGGTCTGGACACACAGAACCCACTGACCTTATGACCATTTGCTTGTGGGGGTCATAGAGAGACATGAAGAGCTCAGCATCCTCTCCAATTCGGCACACAAAGTTTCTCACAAAGACGTAGAGGCTGTGTGTAGGGGATGAGGAGATCCGAGAATAAGTCCCATAATCTGGCTGGTCTTTTGACTGAAGGGTAGAAAGAGGAAGAAAGGGGGAAGATATAACATGTTATCCCAGTGCCACTTAGAACAGCAGAAAAGCTCTCTGAGTCCTAAAGAACCCCTCTCTCTGCAAGCCTGAATCTTTGAGCATCCAACCACCTCTACCACAACAAGCTTCTGCAGTCTGAGGTTTTTCCTCTTTGACCCTGCTTGCTTTGGTCTTCCTATCCTTGGAGATCTCACCACTGACCCCCAATTCCCCATGAAGCCAGGAGCATAAGAAGCACAAGCTATAAAGAGAATCTATTCTTAAATGCTTGTGTGTTTTTTTAAAAAATTAGTTTCACGATAACTTGACATAAGCTAGAATCGTTTGGAAAGAAAGACCCTCAATTGAGAAAATACCTTCATAAGATTGCCTATCAGTAAGTTTATTGAGAATTTTCTTGATTGCAAACTGAGAGAAGATGGCACAGACCACTTGAGACAGTGCCACCCCTGGGCAGCTGGTTCTAAGTTGTGTGAGAAAGCAGGCTGAGGAAGCTATGAGGAGCAAGCTAGTTTGCAACATTCTTCCATGGTTTCTGCTTCTGTTCCTGCCTTGAGTTCTAGCCCTGATTCCCCTCAGTGATGGAGTATGTCCTGTGAGTTGAAAGATAAAATAAATCCTCTCTTTCTCAAGTAGTTTTTGGTCATGGTGTTTTAACACAGCAATAGAAACCCTAAGCCAATGCTCTTAGCAGCATTATGCCAGGCACACATTGGAAACTACTCAGATACCCTACAATCAGCCAGTGATGTAGACTGGCCAGTGATAAACACATCAACATTAGGTCATCAATATACTGGCTCAGCATTAAAAAAAGAACTCCCAGAACAATATGTTAAGTCAAAAATGCCAAGATAGAAAAATAGATATTCTATTTAGAAGCTCTAAAAGAATCAGAACTAGCAAGAGAATGCTATTAGAGGTTGCTGGGGCTTAGGGGTGAGGAAGGTGTGTGAAGTTTGTATAGTGGTACCATTGTCGATATGCTAACTTTTGAGTGGAATATACACCACCAGGTACCACTAACATCTGCCCAAGTGATGCTTAGAAACAGCAAGTTTTGCTACATGAAAGCAGGACCACCATAAGTCTAAACATGTAATTGCTTTCCAAAGATGCATAGCGATTAACCAGACCCCAAGTGCATACATCTTAATGAACTATACAGTTAGAGCAGCCATTCTGAAACCATGAAGCTTCACGTTTTATTTTACACTTTCACTATCAAATCTATTTTTGTACTTACTCAAAAATAATTGATTTCGGTGCATGATGTTTTTAATCATTTTTTTTAAAAGGAAAGAAAGTTTGAAATGATAAAAATAACACGTGGCAGCTAAAGTGACCATTTTTAAATATAAATCAGATTTAGTCTTCCTTGAAGTCTTTTGCTGGCTTGCCGTCTTACTGAAACTGACATCTGAATGTTTTCCCACAATTCCCCTGGGCTGCTCTAAGAAGAATAGACTCTAAATAGACTCTGCTTCCTAGCTCTGAAAATCAGTCCACTCCCCACAGCTCACCATGCCCTGCCCACACTGGACTTCTTCAGAATTTGCTCTTACCTCAGGGCCTTCACATTTGCTGTCCCCTCTGCCTGGAGCACTGGTCACCAGAGCCCCCCAGTACTGGTGGCATCCAAGTTATTCTTTCAGTCCTACAAGAGACCTTTTCTGCCTCTTAAAGCATCTCCTAAGTCAGTGCCTACTTTATTGCCTTTTATCACCAAGTGCAATTAATTTTTTTAATTAATTAATTTACATCTTTGCTACCTTTCTTCTCTTCTTTACTCTAGAATCTAAATGCTCCAGGAGAGGGGGAAATTTGCCTGGCATTTAACTGCCTGTGGGATGCTTGCTGAATGACTTACAGATCTAAGTACAAAGGCATAACAAAGCTTGCATTGTTACCATTCATCTCAGTTGTAGACCAGATGGCCCCTTGAATAACAGTGCGGTAGCTTATTATTTTAGGTTTATGATGTCCTAAATGCCAGCTTTGCTTGAGCAAAGGCTACTGAAGGCTCACCATTTCTTCTTTGATGCGCTCCGTGACTTTGTAAGTTGCCTCCTCGTGAGCATGGAACAAGCTGATGACACTGGTATTATCAGGGTCCAATATGTTTCCGTCTTCATCTCTGACAATGAGGTCAAGCTCAAGGATTCTGTAAGGCAAGAGATGGAGATGGATGACGCTGGAGAGGCCTTTGGGGTGGTATCTGCAGTGATGGGCTGACTAAAAAGCTAACACCTCTACTCAAAGAGAAATGGCTAAGTAAACTGATCAATAATGGAAAGCTAAGTAGCAGAGTTTAAAAGTGTATTGTTTGGGGGCTGGTGAGATGGCTCAGTCGGGGAAAATGTTTGCTTCCCAAGCAAGGGGACCTGAGTTAGATTCTTTGAACCCACATAACAAAAGCAGGCATGGTGACAGATGCTTGTAATTCTGATAGGCAGATTCCTATAGCTCACTGTCTGGCCAGCCTAGCCATCTTGGCGAGTTCCAAGCCAGTGAGAAAAAACCCTATGTTAAACAAACCAGAACCAATGAATGGAGCCAGAAGAATAATCCTACGGGGCCTGCCCGTAGATGTCTCCATCTGCACACACATGTGCAGCTATGTGCATGAAAACATGAACACAGAGAGATAGTATGTAGTTTCCTGGCATGTTTAGTAAAAAAAAATCTTCCATGAACAGAATAAAATATGGGAAAATAGTGTATTTTATGTGAAATAAATCGAAGCACCACAATGCGGGACAACAAACCTAGCCAGATGTGTTTTCTGATTGCATGGGTAAGAAGAGCCATGTACAAAGATCTAGATGCCAAAAAGGAGCAAACCACAGACGTGGGAAAGGCAGAGGGCCTGGGGCTGGAAGGTGTGGAGTAGTCAAAGGAGAACTGTGCAGCTGTGTCTCAGCTTGTTTAATGTTTCACTGCACACGCACACACACAAAGGTATTCATATATTATTCAATAAACGTGTGAGAATGGTTGTTGGGGTAAAACTATCTGAGATCTATTGATCGATGCCCATTGCTTGCGCTTCAGCTGCTTGGCTTCCAGGCCATAGGCTTTCGAGTCTTTGGTATTGATCTGTGTCAACGGCATCTGTCATTCTGCTTGTCATCAAAGATACTAACAGCACTCACCACACACTGACAGGAAACTCACAAGCATTAACTACATTACAGCTGGGTCACACTTACCACCACCATCGCCAACAACAACCACCCTGAAAATCGGATTCTATTACTCTTCTTATTTTACAGATTTAAAAGAGACTAAGAAGAGGGAACCAGTTCGTTTTTCAAAACCACCATACTAATATAAGCTAACTCTAATATAAGCACCCCTGCCTGTACTTTGAACCCATACTGTAAACTTTTCCACTCTTAGGAGCACTGTATGGGATGGGCTGGGAGGAGGGGGCAGGTTGGCAGGTTGTGACTTGAAGCTCCTCGAGCACTTGATGCTGGTTCAAGTGTCAATCATCCATGCTTAGAAAGGGAGGAGAGCTGGAAGTTCAGAGAGGGCCAATGTCTCTCTCATCTTGGTGGGCCCCATTACGAAGAACCAGCCTTTAGAAGAGACATCAAGGGCAAATGAAGGAGGTTGCATCTGCACTCTTAGTATATCACCCAAATACAAAAGGAAGGAAGCCAAAGATCACCCGTTTGTCGACATTCATTACAAAATTAACTTCCAGCTAGATATGACTCATCCCATTGCATGGCCATGCTGCCCAGACAGTGATGCCAAGGGGGATAAATGCACTCAGTTAATGCTGAGGAGAGGTTCATGTGACCTCAGAAAAGATGGGGCAGAGCCAATACATAATTTAGCCGCAAGATCGCGCTAGCTCTTTCCCTCAAAATTGATCAAAGTAGATTCAGTTCTGAAATAAATGAATAAAACATCCTCCTAGGTCCAGCTGTCTTGGGACTTTGAGAAGTCATTTGATGATTCCTCATTTCTTGGATATGGAAGAGCTTGTCCACTGTTCTCTCTTGGAACCTGGGAACAGGTGAGGCTGTCTTTCAAGTGGATACTGCTCTGCTCAGCCAGCATTATTCATTGTGGGGACTGAAATGTTTTGAAGTGTTTTCTCCTCAGGAGGTAGCCCCTTTGCTCTTTTTGGTTCAAGAAAGTGGTACCACAGATCTGAAAAGGTGTAAGGCAGGAAACTCTGCACCCCATAAATATTATTAAAAGACTGAGAATAAAGGAAAACAGGTGGATTTTGCCAAGCTCACTATCAGACTCTGAACAAATGCAAGGGTTTCTGCTGGGCACTCAAGGCTTCTTCCTAGCACCTGTCTGCATTCCCCAGTCATCTCCCAGACTGTCACCCTGACTTTCTCTTAACCACTTGCATTAATCAGACTTCCTGATCATTGTGACCAAATACATTAGGGAACCAGCTTTAAGAGAGGAAGGAATTGCTTTCACCAGTTCAAAGGTGTCACCCCATCATGCTGGGGGCATGACAGTGAAACAGTGTAGTCCACAGTGGCCATGAAGGAGAGAAAGGAGGATCCAGACAGGGGCCAGAGTGAGGTGTGGCTCCTAAGGACACATTCCCTAGAGACCTACTTACCCTTATCACCTCCCAATAACACCATCATACTATGAATCTGTCAAGGAACGTAAACACACAGAGCCCTCAAGATCTCTGGTAACACCTTCCCACACATATCTGGACTAGTATATTATTAAGCCCGTAGGCATTTAGTAATCCAATCCCATTGATGGCCAGGATTAACCTTGGCACCACTTCACCTAGTTTCCTAGTCAGCTTTAATTGTCAGCTTGACTAATGACCTAGAGTCATCAGTTGAGGAACTTCCTAGAATAGGTTGGCCTATGCCAGCCATTCTGAAAATGTGGGTGGAAACCCCCACAGGGGTTATATATCAGATATTTACATTGTGACTCATAACACTAGCAAACTTACTGTTATGAGGAAGCAATGAAATAATTTTATGGCTGGGGGAACACCACAACATGAAGAGCTGTATGAAAGGGTATCAACATTAGGAAAGTTGGGAACCATTGGCCTATGTGCATGTCCATGGGGAACTAACTGTCTTGATTGTTAACTGATGGAGAAGCTGCAGCCCTCTGTGGGCAGCACCCTTCCCAGAGAGGTGGTTCTGTTCTGTGTAAGAACACCAGCTAAGCATGAGCCTATGAGTGAGTAGCCAGAAAGCAGAATTTCTCTAGGACTTCTGCTTCAAGCTCCTGCTTGAGTCTCAGCTTCTCACAATGACGGACTGTGCTCTGGAAGTGTAAGCCACATAAATCCATTCCTCTTCTGGGTTGCTTTCGGTCAGAGTGTTTTATTACAGCAACAGAGAGAAAACCAGAACATCCAGGAACTCCTGCTGGCCTTGTTAGTTAGGGCAGTTGTCATCTCTACCTTCTCAAGCCCTCGTCCATTCTTTCTCCTCTCTGGATAGGTATGCCTTCTTACCCAAGTGTCTCTTTGTTTCTCTGGACTCTTGGAGGCAGAAGAACACAGCACTTGGACTCTGGAAGTGTACTCTCTGGCTCTGTTGTCTCTGGAGTCAAGGCACCTAAATCACTCCTTGTGCCTCAGTTTCCTCATTGGAGAAATGGTGATAGTATCCACCTTATAAACTCATGGTAATGCTGATCTACTATGTGGGAAGGGGTTAAAGTCTACCTGCAATTTAGAGGGCACCCAGGGTTACCATCAGTGCTTGATGCCTACTTACTTCCTATTGTCGTTTCTGTTTTGCATGGAGGCTATATCAGTCATTGCATATCTTTGTACCCAAAGACACGACCCTATGTACAATGGAAGTCTGATATTGGGACAACAGGATGGAGAGACTCTTAACACATTTACAAGACTCGGGGTTCCGCCTGCTCTAGTGTTCTTGAAGTTCTGTCTGGATGCTGGCCTTCTGGATGCAAGGAAGCTGTCTCTCCTATACAAGAGCCATGGGTCCAGGATACTATTGCAACAGTAAACAGCCCAGTTCCCTCTCACTTCCAGGGGAAGCAGCAGACAAGGGAAGCAAAAGGCCCCTTAGCTTAGGACCACTGTGGGAAATCTCTCGATTCCACAAAGAGAATGGCTGACATGGGAGACACTGCTAGGCAGGGCTGGGCTAGAGGCTGTTCCAGAGGGGAGCCTGGTTTAGGGTGAGTTGTCTCCCTCTTCTTTCTCCCATTGTAACCCCTCATTCATTCAGTTACCACTTGTGGAGTAGCCACTGTAGGAAAACCCTCCCAGCACAGAGTCAGAGAGGACTCAGATAGTCAAGGTTTCAGAGGGGATCTGGATGTGAGGAAAGGAAGGTCAGAGGGGACAATGGTTATTCCAGGGGCTCAGGGGCTGCAAGAACGCCTACCATAGCCAGGTGGTCAGTGAGGGAAATGGGGAGGTTTTACTATAAGTCACAGCCATTTCTACCACCCTAGACCTTCTCAGGAGACCCACTGAGGAAGTAGCATCTGAAGGTTACTCTGCAAAGCAGAAAACACTCCCAAGTCTCACATGCTTGGTGCTTAGCTGAAGACACCAGCCCAGCCATGGTATGCTGGTGTATGGCAACCTATCACTGTGGGATGACACTCCATGAAAACAGATTTGGATACGCTTCCAGGATGCTGTCGGGAGATCGGCAGTGGGGTGAGCTTCTGGGATGGGAAACAAGTGGACTCTGGCCTCAGCTTGATGCATCAGAGTCCCATCCTGGTGAGCATGATGAAGGCCAGAGAGCCTGACTACTAAGTAACCTCATCCTACTCTCTAGAGGGTTACTTCCCCTTGGGCTCGGGGTTCAGCTCCCCTCTCTGCAGTCTCTCTACCCTGATGCTCACTTTTCACTGAAAAACCCTTTATCTTCCAAAGTCCAAGGACCATCTCCTCCACAGAGCTTCCCCTATCTTCCATCTTCAAATCTATGAACAACATTCTTGCTTCTAGCTTCCTGAGCTATCAAACTCATGATAGTAGACAAGTGTTCATTCATAACACTCCTAACCAGACGGCAGCCCCCGGTAGCCACTCACGGATAAGAACTTGTATTTTTGCAGCACCCACACCTAATAAAAAATCCATCTTGTTATAATTACTTTGCACATTTATGTTGGAATAAGTGAAAATATACACAGGACATTCAAAAAAAAAAAAAAACTGAAAAGGGGAGGGCTTTCTAGTTGTCTGATACAGCCTAAGTCTATATCCTGGGGAGGCCACTTACTAGCTATATAACTGTACAATTAACTTCACTCCCTTTATAAAAAAAAGTTATTTTAATTTTTAATTATTTGTGCGCACGAATGTGTGAGTACAGATCCCCTCAGAGTCCAGAATAGAGAGTTGGGTCCCCTAGAGCTGGAGTTACGCGCAGTCGTGAGTCACCAGGCATGTGCTGGGAACTGAACTGGCATCCTGTGCAAGAGCAATGGGCTCTCTTAACTCTGGAGACGTCTCTCTAGCCCCAACCTCACGTCTTTAAAAGAGCCTCGGTTCCCTCATCTAAAATGAAGAATAAAACGGGGGTAATAAAACCACACATCCTACAGAGTTATTAAACGAATTAAGTGAAACAATGCCTGTGAGAAACTCAGCACAAAGCCTGGCGCTTCAGAAGCTCCAATCGAGTGTTAGTTCTAACACTGTTACTGTTATTAGCTTGCCTCGGCAATTTGTTTTATTTCCTTCCTGACGCCAGAGCATTCAAATCTCAACCTGCTCTTGCTTCTCTTTCTGTTTGGTTAACACTTTTGTAACTGTGTGAGTTAGCTGGAGGCAGGTGGCTTGGATAACTTCAAATGGGGAAAGGACACTAAACCGTAGAGGAGAGCTTTGTCAAACGCAGAGGGAAAGAGGCATCACGCTGAATGTGAGCATGTCTGTGCTCCCCTGTCCCTGGGAAGTAGGTTAGATAGTGTCCGAAATCTGTGCAGTACCCAGTAATAGCCACTGCATAAGCAAGCCTCCACTCTGCTTGTGTGTCCCTGGGCCCCAGGGCATGATAACAAAATGGACACATAGACAGGGAGGGGCTGAGGTAACAACAACCTTCTCCCAAATAGAAAGTGGCAAACTCCAGAGTCTAAAAATTAAAGCGGGCTTCTCCAAGAGAGAAAGGGAAGAAGGAGAGGCTGGGGTGGGGGTGGGGAGTCAATTTTCAGAGGCATGAGGTACTTGTTGCCGTAGTCGATCTTTGATGTGACTTTCTGCTTCAGTTCCTTCAGCTCATCCTTGGGTAGCGTTCCTGAGAGGAGCTGGGAGCGCCATTCCATCAGGTCATACATCATGGACTGCACTTGGAGAAAGCGTTCCTTTTTGCTGGCCTACAAGATGGAAGCAACGGTGAGTGCCTATCCACACCAAAGGTCTTTGGCAAGCTAGGCCACAGTTGGGAGAGTGCAATCTGACCTCTCTCCCAGCCTTGCCCAGCTGTGAAGGGACAGAATTGGTGCTCAGCTGCCAATATAGTCCTTCCCCTTGGGCCACTGGAATTTCCCCAAAGCAGAAATATTCTCAATCACTTCTTGGTTTGAAAAAGAAAAAAAAAAAAAAAATCTAACAGCCAGGCCTGGAACATGACTCAGCAATTAATAACACTTGATGGTCTTCTGGAGGACCCAGGTTCTATTCCCAACACCCACATGGTGACTACGAACCATCTGCATCTCCAGTTCTAGGGGATCTGCCCCTCTTCTGGACTCTGCAGGAGTAGACATGCATGTGGTACACAGACGTACTTAAAGGCATAGCAGTCATACACATAAAGTAAAATTAAAAAATAAACCCAACAGCCAAAAGCTGATACCCAAAAAAGCCAGTCCATTTTGCAAATATTTCCTTCCTTTGGTAAATAAACAACAACAACAACAAAAACAACCTAAAGACACAGAGAAGGAAAAGTTTTCTGCCTTGTATCCAGGAAAGACATTAAGGCTCGAATACAAAATGCCATGTATGGAATGCTTGGCCCTCACTGATGGCTCTTCTTTGGATGGTGGACCGCTGGAGGGTATATCAAGTCCTTGGCCCCATGCCCCACCCTCTGCTTCCTGTCCATCATGGTGTAGACAGCTCTTCTCCCGGTATCCCTACTGCCGTGATGCCATGCTAAACCATGGAACTACAATCAATGACTGAAGCCATGAACCAAAGCAACTCTCCCTACTCTTAAGTCATCTCTCTCAGGTATTTGGTCAAGGTGTGGGTGGGGAGAATTTCCAACACAGGCTTGGTCCACGTCAACACCTGCCATGATGAAAGCAACAGAGCTTGGTTGGGCCCTTTAAGACCAGGAGCCAGAATTGTTTCTCTCATAGAAGGGCTTATTGTTAGGGCATCATTCCGCAAGACATGGTTTCTGCAGGACACAGAATATGCGGACAGGTGTATAATGTCAAGTTAATGTCAACCCATCATGTGATCCTCGTTTTCTTTCCATCCTGTGTAATAGGAAAAGAAAGTCATAGTTTCTTCTTACACATGTACTATGCTGTATATTTCTATATTACATGACAGATGTGTGGGTATATGAATATAGACACATCTGCTCCATGGTATGTATGTAGAAGACAGAGGAAAACCTCCAGCATCGCTCCTCTCCTCCATAATCTCTTGTTGTCTTTCCTGCTGTGTATGCCAGGCTGGCTGGTTGGGGAGCATCCAGGGATTCTCTTGTCTCTGCCTCCCGTCTCCCATCAGGAATGCTGGGATTGCAGATGGTTACACTACCCATATGACTTTTATATAGGGTATGAGAATTCAAACCTGGATCCTCTTGCTTGCCCAGCAAACACTTTTATTTACTGAGCTACCTCCCCAGCTCGGTTCATTTTTGATCAAGAACAAGAAGGTTAAGGGCTCAGAGCTTTTTGATAGGTACCGTAACAATCACCTAATAACAGTGCTGGGTTTCTGGTTTCTTCCGATGTCTTGGCTGCTAGTTCTGTTGCTGGGATAAAAAAATATCCTGACAACAAGCAACACAACAAGGGAGGGAGGATTTATTCCTGCACATAGTTCAAAGTACAGTCCATCGTGGTAGGAAATCTAAGGTGGGTAGCAGGAGCTCGAAGCAGCTGGTCACATGTTGTGAACAGCAGGATAACGCTCAACTCACTGTCACCATTTTGTGTGGTCCAGGGACCCCTGCCTGGGTGAGTGTTCTGACACTGCCGGCCCGTCTTGTTTTTACTGCATTTATTTGGAAAATGATCCTCTAACTATGACAAAAGCTTTGATTTCTCCCTTAGCAAAAGTAGTGTATTATAATGAAAAACATAGATTTTGGCCTTTTTTTCTGTGGCCTGGAACAGTGTTCATAAAGCCCTTAAAACACATACTAAGCAATGGGAATGCCATTTGGTGGTTTTGAAAGAGCTTCTTTCATCCATTGTTGGTTTTGTGTTAATGTTGTAACTTTACTAGACCCCCTAGACAGCCTCAGGATGGGCTCTGATGACCAGAAAAAAACAGCCACAGAATTGATTAGGTGGTGGAATTTTCAGGCCCACCCTGAGCTACCTCATCTCTCTGAGAGCAGATGCTCCAATGCACTGAAGTCTATGTAATGCACCTTTCATTAAGACTCTTGAGCAACAAGCTGGTGGAGCATCCCAGGTGGTGGGCATTCATGAACTGGCAAGGGGGCCTCAACTAGCAAAGACGTGACTGCACTACCTGTCTCTTCCATCAGGCTGACTGCATCCGTACCCTTTATAACAAAGCTGCTGTCTTATGTTTAGCACTTTCCTGAGATCTGGAAAATTTTAATGAATTATGAAGCCTACAGTGAGAGGGGGTCACCTAGGTGGGGAGAGGCAGTAAGGATCCTCAATTTGAAGCGGACTGCAACAGAAACACAAATGTCCTAGGGACCCCGGCTGTAACTTACATCTGAAGAGAGTCCTAGGCTAAGGAGTCTAAGGCTAACTTCTAGGCAATCAGTGGCTAATTGAATTGTCCAGCATGTACATGGCGTGGAGTAATCAGAAATGTGATATTGGGACACCAGAGCATACTGGAACATTCTTCATATAAATTATCTACATTTACTAAAAGGACATCAAATTTAGGTATTAAGTGTCCAATATACACTGTGCAGACAGGGCAAAAGTCATAGACCCAATAGCGAGACCACTGACATTTGACAATTTCTATTTGTAGAGTAGACAGCATGGCTGACTTGCTATAGAGCCATTTTTTGGAGGAAAATATCAGCTGTAAAGATGTAAATATGAACGATGTTTTAGGGAACGTAGTGGAGATGAACAAGGACTCACTCAAGCCCCAAGGATTCTGTTTGCTCGCTGCTCGTGTAAATACGATTTGAGTGATCCACAAGGTTTCACGTGCCAGATTTTTATCCCAGGTTTCATGAGCTAGATTTTTATCCCAACTGGGAGAAAATAGGGGTCAAAATTTAACCCAACTGGGGTTTTTAGAGGGTAGGTTTTAGGAAAGTGATTAGAGGATTAGGTAATGTTTATTAGAATGGATCCCCAATGACTGAATCAAAGGAACGGTGATTAGATAAATACACACGTACACCTTCCCTGTCTCTGGCTATGCGCTATTCAGCACCAGTCTGGAAATCTGCCATCAAGAATGGCTCTTTGTAAGTCAGCGTGCCTCAGGTACCGCATTACAGTAATGAGCAGCAGAAAAAAAAAAATACATACTCTAGATTTTACTGACAACCTTTGGGAACCTTACAAAATTGGATGTGCTAATTACCTCGTGCCAGGAGATTTCCACATGGGTGTCAATATTTACCATAGAAGGTAGTCTACAGGCAGCGTGCACACATCAGTGCTTGTGCATAGGGCTGTAACAAACTCGCAGGAAGCCTTGGCTGACATTTTCCCTCTCAGCCTTGTGGCTTGCTTGGCTAATTGTTTTCATTAGGAGCTTTGATGCATCAAAGGAGGACTTTAAATTAACTTTGCTTTGAAACAGAGAAAACACATAAAATGTGGTCTTTGTTTTTTCAGGGTCAGAGCTTCTTCACAGATCTGAAGACAATAGCCATCCGTTAATTAACATATGACAAGGGAACTTTTCAGAATGTCAGCCTGCACACCAAATCAAATCCCCTGAGAATATTAAAGAGGCAGGTTACCAAACCTGGAGGATTTACTTTATGCACAGCTATCAAGACGCTACATCGGCAAACCCAAGTTCAACAGCTTTTCCACCTGTTTTAAAACACAAGGCTCCCACCCACCCTTGTTGATCATAGCTGTCACTGTTAGCTATGTGGCTTCAAAGAAAGCACGTAACCTCTCTGGGTCTCAATGTCCTCGTATGTCATAGTATGTATTCCCTCTTCTCTCTCTCAAACCTCAACTGAAGGCCAAATGCCAATCATAAGTCTGTGTGAAAGCTGCAGGGTTCATCTGTCCCAGGAACAGGTTGTATCTCACCACATAGAGCTGCTTCCAGATGCTTCCCCACTCCCAAAGCGTGGTTGTCACTTCTTGTGCCAGAGGGATTTCTGCAGGAATGATGTTCTCTATGTTCCTATTTAGGACAGGAGAGAGAGAGAGAGAGAGAGAGAGAGAGAGAGAGAGAGAGAGAGAGAGAGAGAGAGAGAAAGGTAGAATTGAGACCCAGGTGCAAAAGAGAGAAACTTCTGGAAACTTTGCAGCAAATTGCAAATGGAGAGGAGGCTTGTTGAGCTCTTGCCAGCTGCAATGGTCACAGGCTGCATCATGCAAATATGTGGGACTTCTCTCTAAATGTCCTCCTTGGGGGTGGGGTGGGGGGGCTCCTTATGCTCTCACTATTTGAATCAAATCTACTTTAATAAGCTCCAAAGGCAGCTGCTAGTGAAAAGTCAGATTCTCCAGACTGACTAATCCCCCCTCAGAATCAGATTCCAGCTAGAATCAATTTGGATTAGCTCCTCATAAAGAGAGAAGACCCATATGACCCACACAGCAGCTGAGTGAGCTGGGGCCCACACATCTGCCCATCTGACAGCTTAGATGACCAAAAGCTAACTAGACAAAGGCATCCATGAGCCAGGAGAGACC
Source organism: Arvicanthis niloticus (assembly GCF_011762505.2). Taxonomy (NCBI): domain Eukaryota; kingdom Metazoa; phylum Chordata; class Mammalia; order Rodentia; family Muridae; genus Arvicanthis; species Arvicanthis niloticus. The sequence continues at coordinate 85,091,302 of NC_047663.1, read as the reverse complement.
ATCCTGGCAAATAACACAAGTACGTGTGTGTGTGTGTGTGTGTGTGTGTGTGTGTGTGTGTGTGTGTGCGTGCGCGCGCGTGTGTTGGCAGGGGCAGGGGTTAATGTCCACACGTGCTTTTTATGTAGAAGCCAGAGGACTTAACGGGACTGTTCTTCAGGGGCAGCACCTTTCTTTTGCTTTTTGTGACTTTAGTTTTGTTTTGAGACACACTCTTGCACTAGCCTTGACAAGCAGGCTAGACTAGGTGGCCAGAGGGCCTCAGGCACCCTCCTGTCATCCTGGTCCTCAGCACTGGAATTATAGTATATAGCACCACACTCAGCTTTTTTTTTACATGTGTTCTGAAGGAACTCAACTTGGGCCTTGCTTGCAAGACAGGCACTTTACCAACGGAGTCCCTCCCCAGTCTCCACAAGTACCTTCTCTTCTCCACTGTCACTTCCTTGAGATGGATAAAGGATGTAGGAAAAATGCCCTGTAGAAAACAAAATAAACAGGATGGAAGACAAGTCATACAGGGAGAGGAGAGGAGCGAGTGCTCACTCAGCACTGAAGGAAGGAGCAGAGGCCAGCTTAAACTAGAAAGTGCACCACCATTCCCTGGGGACCTGGGAAGGGGAACTCATAAGCAAATAGCATGTCAGCAAAGGATGTGGGAAGAAGAGGGTACCAGAGCAGCCTTAAAGTATGGAGAAAGAGAAGGAAGTATGCAGATCCTGGAGGCAGGGGAAGGGTGGAGAGTGGGGGGAGTGGGGAGGGCTCACTTTCCTGAAGACCAATGAAGAGAAAAAAATTGCCCAGGAAGGCATCAGGGCCAGGTGAAGACATCGTGCATTGTCCCAGATGAAAACAGAGTGACCTTACCTGTGACATTTTATGCTTTATGAGGTACCCTCTGTACCAGTCTGCAAAGAGAAAAAAACGAAGGCAAAGGTTTTTCACTTTTTTCTGCATCTTTTGTTAACTTGTTTTGCTCTGCTTTCATCTGTTTATTCTTGCCCAGCAAAGAAATGCTTTGCAGTCTGCTTTAGACCTGCCGGACAGGCCAGCCCCAGACACTCACAGTATGAAATATGTTGTGTTGGTTGCTGTCATCTCAAAGCAACATCTTCAGGTACATGGTTTCATTCGAATACTGATGTAAATCCCCTTCTCCTTTTGAGAAATAAGGTGCCTTTGTAAAACCTCCAGTGCACTGGGCTGCATGGTCCCAAGTGCCTTTGGAGAGAGGCCTCAGCATCCATCATGCAGACAGGTACCACAAACCTACAGTCCTAGGCATCCTTTCCTCATTTACCTGCCTGTGGCCCCATGCATATTTGAAAGTCCTGTCTTAGGCATGAAGAGGTTCAGGGATCTGAGCAATCGTCTTAAAATAATATGTACAGTTCTAGCAGCAGCAAATCATTTTTCTGAAGTTTGTCATTAGCAAACAGATACATTCGTGAAAGATACAGGGACAGGAATTTTAAAGCCCCTCCTCCACCTCATAGGATTGTATAAAAAAAAAAAGTTCAATTAACAGAAATCCAAATGACTCGGAGTCCTCTGACAGAATGAGCATGAGTTCAGATGCTGTAATGAGTCCACTGGCCTTTGAAATGATTGGAGCACAGCCACGTGGTGGCATTTGTCATCTTTTTAAATAAAAAGCACCTGCCAAGTGCCTCATTAACAGACCCTCATTATCAGGCTGACAGATTGTTGCCGGAATATATTCTCAGCAGATATCCACACAAGCCGTTGCCCCTCCCGACCCCTGCCTCAAAATAACTGAAATGCAAAGTCACCCTCCCAGTCATGACCAGCTTGAAGGTCAACACCTAAAGGAAGTTTTGAACCCACAGTAATCCCTGGAGATCTTATTTTGAAGTGACAGAAAGTGAGAGAGAAGAGAAAGGACACAGAAAAAAACAGAAGGGACATTAAGGAAGTTGGGGAGGAAGGATCCGGAGCTTGGAATGAAAGCATCCTTCCAGGAGCTATTCTGCATTAAGCCTTTTCATCTTCTTGACAACCATATGGAGCAGGAATCATCATTGTTCCATTGTACAGCTGAATAGCCTACCCGAGACACAGAGATATTGAGCAATTTTCCCAGTCACTCAACTAGTGACATGTTTGGATGTAGAAGGAACAGCCCCACTTCTAATCTTAGGGGAAGGAGTTTGGTGGTCATGTAATGTGCTAGCTCCATTTCTGTTGTTGTGATAGAAACACCTTGACCAAAAGAAATTTGGGGTGGGGGTATTCTGGTCCACAATTCCAGGGGAAGTCAAAACTGTAAAAAGGTAAAACTAGTCACATCATAACATCATATCCACAGCCAAAGGCAGAAAGAAGTGATATCTCTCTCTCTCTCTCTCTCTCTCTCTCTCTCTCTCTCTCTCTCTCTCTCTCTCTGCAATGCTTCTTGCTTGCTTATTATGCTAAGCTTCATTTTTCTACTCTTACACAGTTCAAGATTTTCTGCCTTGGGAATGCTCCTCCCCATACTGGACTGTGTCTCCCAGCATCAACTAACTTAATTAAAACAACCCCACAGACGTGCCCACAGGGCAACCCAATGTAGCAGCTCTTCACTGAGACTCCCTTCCCAGGTGGCTCTAGCTTGAGTCAGGTTGGCAAAGCTAGTCCTCACATCTAATAGTCCATCATCTTATCATCAGAGTTCCCCAGAGGAAATCTCCAAGCTACTTTCCAACTGAGGACACCTGGGATGGAAGCTCTTCTAGTTCACCTTCTAAGAAGTGCCACCTTCTATTTTTTCTTGCCTCTAAGTATTTGCTAATTATGGTGGAAGATAATTAACAGTGGACAGGAGAATTTAATCCTTCCAGTTGTTTTCTGTGCCCCAGATGCTTTGCTAAAGGCATTGATTTTGTTTTTTCAAGCTTTAAATTTAGTGGGCTGGGGGTGTAGCTCAGTGGTAGAGCACTTACCTACCAAATTAAATAACAGGATTGTCATAGACTAATCTCTATGACAATCCTGTTATCACTTCAGTTTTGTAAATGAGAACAGAGAGAACAGAGAGGCACAGAGAATAGGCAACTTGCTGGTTGTCACACAGCTTGAAATTTAAACCTAAGTAGTTGACTCTTGAATCCTACCGTACTCACTGTGGGCACAATGACCTTTATTGTGACTACCTACCAGTCACAGTCACTTTAATCACGAAACACTGTATCTGTTCTCTCTTGCCACACTCACAGCAATCAATCCTGTGAGCTAAGTGTTCTTATTCCCATTTCATTGATGGGACTGAAACATAAGTCAGTTGATGTATTTAGCCGAGATCACACAAGTACAGCTTTAGTCCAAGTCTGTCGATTTAAAGCCGGGACCCTTGAAACTCCTCTGCCACTAGACGCAGAGACAGAAGAAAGTCATGTGCAGAGGAGAACCCAGCCCTCGCTAGATACCACATCTGCCAACACCTTGATCTTGGATTTCCCTGCTCTACAACAGAATTCCATTTCTGCTGCTTATCATGTTAGGTCTATGGTATTCTCTGCAGCAGCCTGGATGGTTAAATCTCATGCCCTGAGGAAAGATGAGCAAAGTGAAATTTCATACAAGTCTTTCAGACAACTGTGAAATGTCAGCTATTCAAATTGTCTTCCCTTCCTAGAGCACAAAAGTAACCTGAAATACACAAAGGGGAGAGGGGAAAGATTCCAAATCCCCCAGAACCATGAAAAAGAACCCTGTCTGCCATTTTTAGGCAGTATGAAACTTGGTCATGTCACTTAAGCCTCAATGTTTTTATCTGAGAAAAGTAGCACCTCTCCTCAGAGGACTATCACAAGAACTATTTTTAAAACATCATTATGGAGGCTGAGGAGAGAGCTCTGCCATGAACTTGCTCTTGTACAAGACCTGAGTTCAGTTTCCAACACCCATGTTGAGGGGTTCACAACACCCTATCCCTCTGGCTTCAGAGGAGCTGAGATCTCTGGCTTCTGTGGGCACCTGAACTCAAGTGCACATACCCATCCAGAGACACACGTACACATAATTCCAAATAAATAAATAACACGACTATAAAGAAATGCATCTAGTAAAGATATAAAACTTTGAAAAGGAAAAAAAACATTCTAGTTTCAAGATAGCCATGGCTTGATTGTGGACAAAAAGGAAAGACAGGACCATAAGAATAATCAGCTGTGGATTTCAATCACACCTTAGGTTTCAGGGAGCTTGAGGGGTTTTAGGAGATTTTTATTTCTTTTTTGAGACAGGGTTTCTCATTGTGGCCTTGGCTGTTCCTGAATTCACTCGGTAGACCAGATTGGCCTTGAACTCAGGGATCTACCTCTGCCTTCCAATGCTGGTATTAAAAACATGAGCCACCACTGCCCAACTAACATCTGAATATTTTTAAGAAATATATGAAGCAAGAATGTTACTATTTATCTAAGTAATGAGTACCTGAGAGTACTTATACTTTCCTCTGTATGAAATATCTAATAATATCAAGATCAAATAGCAGTTATTTGATCAGAAGTTGAGAGTATGGGCCCCGATTAAAAGCCTCCTACAAAGTGAAGGGAATAATGAACAAAACCAGATGGCAACTTGAAGACTGAAAAAAAAAATTGCAAACTATTTGTTTAATGAGGGACAAATACCAAAAAGAATAAAGGAATCATCTGACCCAGTAGTATAAAAGCAAACAATCCACTTAAAACATAGAACATTTCTACAGAGAATATACCAAACTGCCAATGAGAATATGAAAAGTTCCTGGGCATGATTAGTCATCAGGGTAATGCAAATCAAAAGCACAAGACACTGCCTGAGGATTACTGAGAAGGATGCTTTCAAACGGTCAAGATAATAAATGGATGTGAATGAGGAAACAACGTATAGTGTTGATAGCAAGTATACCGTTGGTACTCATGTCTATGAGTACAACTATTATGGGAAAAAAAGTCTGATGATTAGGAAAGAATTTAAAAATAGAACAAGCTCTCTTGTAGGCATCCACCCATAGGAAATGACATCATCACTTTTAAAGATGTCTGTGCTCCCATGTTAATAGTCTGCAGCTCTAGTCATAAAAGCTGAGATAAAAAAGCAAAGGAAGCACCCATCAGTGAATATGAACAAAGAAACAGAGGTGTATCAAGTATTGTATTCAAGCAGAACACCACTCAGCCTTTGAAAAAGAGACTCTGCTACCTGGCATGACCTGGATGGTATGCTAAGTCAAATAAGCACATACCAGAAAAGAAAATACTGTATGATCTCATCTGTGTGAGGCATCTAAGAACAATAAAGAGCCAGAGGGTCAGGGAGTCTGCTCTGAGATGGTGTCTCCTAGCAACATCAGAAGTTAAATCCATATAGTCTCCGCAACATGATAGCCCAAATGTGAGCTGAACAAGGATGACACCAATGGACGTACCCAAGTGGACAAGAACAAGCCCACAGAGGCCACCACCTTACATAATGAAGTACAGGCAACTGAGGAAAGCTGCGAGTGGGAGGGTTGGTCTTCCTGAAGAAGAACACACCAATTGGCCAGTGCCAAAGGATCAGTCCAGAAAACATACACACAGGAAACATTGTATGAAATGTACAAGTTATAATCAGGAATATATGCATGCATATACATACATATACATATATGTATACACATACATATATGTATACAATAGCAACACTTTTAGTGAGAAAAGAGACCACAGATTTGAAGGAGAGTGGGGAAAGGATTATGGGAGTGAGTAAAGAGATGGGAGAAATGTAATTAAATTATAATCTCAAAAATGAAGAACTATGAAAGCTTAATATGTAGAGTTAGAAAACAAGACCATAGTGGAGGGGGTCGGGGGATAGAGGAAAAGGGAGATATAAGTCAGAAGTTACAAAGCAGTAGTAGATATGTAACCTGAAGAAGTCAAGAAAAATGTGTGCAGCCGGGCAGTGGTGGCACACGCCTTTAATCCCAGCACTTGGGAGGCAGAGGCAGGCGGATTTCTGAGTTCGAGGCCAGCCTGGTCTACAGAGTAAGTTCCAGGACAGCCAGGGCTACACAGAGAAACCCTGTCTCAAAAAACAAAAACAAAACCAAACAAAAACAAACAAAAAAAGAAAGGAAGGAAGGAAGGAAAGAAGAAAAAGAAAAAAAGAAAAAAAAGAATGTGTGCAGCAGGTGGACTCCAGTTAAGAAAACAATAACAAGGGGCTGGAGAGATGGCTCAGTGGTTAAGAGCACTGGCTGCTTTTCCAGAGGTCCTGAGTTCAATTCCCAGCAACTGTAGAGTGAAAAATTATAAAAAATCATTTTATAAAATATATATAAGCTTTTCTCTAAGCCTCACTTTAAAGGGCATAGAAAATTTTCTCTGAAACAAGCTAAAAATGTAGACTGGCCAGTTTCAGGAACTGGAAGAGAAGAACTGCACCCTGTCCCCACCAACAAGTACAGCCTGCTGATGTTCAAAAAAGTAAAACAACCAATCATGTACACCGGCGTGAAAGTTCCCCCTTTCCCCATCCTGTGCACATAAAAACCCTAGACCCCTGAGCCGAGGGGTCAATCCCTCTATCTCCTATGTGAGATATGGAGATATGGGCTGGCCCAGAGCTCTGATTAAACTGCCTCATGTGTTTGTAGCAAGCTGGTCTCTCTGAGTTTTTGGGTGGGCACCATCCTGAGACTTGAGTGAGACTGAGGGGATCCTTTTGAGTTTTTTTCACAACCACATGGTAGATTACAACCACCTGTAATGGGATCCAATGACCTCTTCTGGCATGTCTGAAGACAGTGATGGTGTACTCATATACATAAAATAAATAAAATATAAAAGGAGGAGGAAGAGTAGGGAAGGAAGGAAGGAGAAAGGAAGGAGGAAGGAAGGAAGGAAGGAAGGAAGGAAGGAAGGAAGGAAGGAAGGAAGGAAGGAAGGATACAATCATGTATACCTCAACTATAAATAATAAAATGTATGTATTTAAAAATGAGTATGCAGTCAAAGCTTGGCTTAGAATGAAGATCTGAGTCCTACTGTCTGAGTGATCATTGACAAGTGACGTGCTGAATAGGAATAATCACAGCTGTCTTGTCAAATTTAAATTATGTGAAGCTTTCAGAGAGATCTATTTCCCTGTGCCTGCCATAAGGAAAATATTCAAAAAGTTAGTTGATACTATCTCCTTTTTTGGACAATAATTAAACTCATACCATAATCCAGCAAGTTAGGAATGTTTTTCTATTTTGTTTCCAGAACCTACAGACTTAGACTTGAATTCTTTTTATTGATGTCCTTTTAACTTATTTCCATAACAACAGAATAAATGAGACAGAACTCAGGCTCACTGACATCCCAGCCCCACCCTCATTCAAAAAGCAGGAAAAGTGGGTTTCCACATTCAGAGTGGAACAGCAGCATCCTCCAAACAAAAGAGTCTCTTTCATACCCAGCTGCTTCCGGCACACAGCGGGAACAAAGGAGGCCTCCTGGCAAAGTGGTGCTTTAAAAGGTCCCCTGTGAAGAGCTCATAATGTCCCCATTGTTTGGGTCAAGATCACCCTTGATGAGGTTGCTAGTACAGAAGGTGCTGTGGGCTCTGGTGTGCCCCGCTCTCCATGTGGTAGACTCAAGACTCCACCACCTACCCAGAGCTCTTCATGACCCACACAGTCCTTCAGGGGAGGGCATCTGATAGCTCTGAAGAGCTGCAGATGTTGCCAGGTGAGAAAATTGGCTCCCAGAACAGTGTCATGGGGTACTCTCTGTAGAAAAGAGTGCAGTATCACATTGCTTTATAATAACCCAAATCTCTCAGCAGCCTCCTTCCTCGCTGCTCCCCACGAGGTCATATTTTACTGGAAATTAAAGTCCAAACACTTTCTGGAGTCTATGTCTAGAAAAAACACCCCTCCCTTTTCTACTATAATAGACCTGACAGCCCTGACATACACAAGTATCAGTATGAGACTTTCCCTGTTATTCCAAACCAGGCAGGGAATGATTAAGTGTAGTGTCCACATACATCTCCTGGAATGCCTTATGAAGAAGACTCTAAGTAAGTTAAGCTACCTCAAAAGGATAGACACACACACACACACACACACACACACACACACACACACTGTGGTCTAGGAGAGAGCAGGATGTGGTGATAAAGAACCAGCCTGCCTCCATTTTAAGCATAAAAAACACTTTATAATATAGACAAACTAGGTTCATTCCCATTTACAGTTAAACCTCTGTTTCTCAAGGATTGGGCTATGCCCCGCAGGTAACTACAACAGGTAACTACACAGGTACTGCCTGTTCCAAAAAACAGCAACGACGTCTGTTGCTTATAACCATCTTACAACCCTATCTTTGATTCAAAAAGTTATATGATTGCCTGTTGCTATGACTACCTTGTTTTGCCTACCCTTGTAACTACCTCTTTGTTTCATAACTAAATTGTTATGCTTACCTTCTGCTCCTGTAACCCCGCCTATTTTGCCCACCAAATGCCCACCACATACCCCTGAACTATAAAAGCCTTGTCTTTCTCACATTAAAGCTAACCTCTCAAACCTTGCCTTAAGGGGAGGAAGCTCATTTATGTGAATAAAAAAAAAAAAAAAACTTGCTTTAATTAAGTTGACTGTGATGATTTGGGTCAGTGGTCTTTTTTCTCCCATTTTTGGGATTAACAGTGGCCCAAGCCTTCAATCCCAGTACTTAGAAGGCAAGGGCGGGGGCGGGGCAGGGGCGGGGCTGGGGTGGGGTGCAGGGCGGGGCGGGGGCGAGGAGATCTCTGTGATCTCTGAGTTCAGGGCCAGCTTGGTCTATATAATCAGTTCCAAGCTAGCTAAAGATACATAGTGAAACTAGTGAGACTCCGTCTCCAAAAAAAGGACAGTAGAGACAGAAGCATCTTGGTATCTTTGGAGATGGGGAATTGTTGTCTTAGCATACATAGGCATGGTGGGATGCCTGCCAGAAGCATCATCACATGGGGATGTCACAGCCATCTGGTACCTCAGTCTCCAGCTGCATAGCTATTGTGCCATGAGTTAATTCATCTTACTGCTCAACTGAGTAAGAAAGACAGATAAGAGAAAGAGAATGCTCTGTGCTACCTTTATTTAAGCTGGGGAAAGGGAGGGAGGTGTGCATCATGCTGGACATGAAATTGGAATCTTTGGATGTCACTAAGCATTTGGAGAGATGTTAGCCCTTCTGAACTATATAATACAAACTGAGTTTGTATTATAACATGTGATCTTTATAGTAAAACCTGCTCATATCTAGAGCCCCCAATCAGAATTGAGTTTGCACCATTCATATTGAGAGTACTTAGTACAGAGCCATTTATGGCTCATGATTGTAGAGATTCAAGGTTCCAAAGTACATTGCAGCCTCTGGTGAGGGTCCCCTTGGTACATAAATCACATCAGCCTCTAAATCCCTCTATATCTGTGTGATCTTTCTCCCGCACTCCACAAAGCTTAAAGAATTCACTCACAGCACCTCCACCCTGACGACTTTACTTGCCAAAGGCCTTACCTGTATACATCATGGTTAAGTTTCCTCCTTCATAATACCATCAGCATAACACTTAAGAGAGTGGACTCTCAAGTAAATTCAAAGCAGACAAATCCTATTTAAAACATAACGTGGAGCAAATAAGGAGCTAATCTCATCCATTTTAGACACTAAGGTTTCAGCTTCCAAGTGACCAGGGGCCATAGTGCATAGATATATACACCTGTTGGTCTCCTCCAAGCTCAACTGGCTGAGGGGAAGGATCACAAAAGGATGGTCTTGAGTCCAGCATGGTGCAACACTGCTTCTCTCTTCTCCCCCTTTTTATCAAATAGCAAGTCCAGGAGCTATGTGCTCACAACTCTTCAGGTAAGGAACCAATAGAACAATAGAGCAAAAACAATAGAAAACACAGAGTTCAAAACGACCATCACTCAGATTCCAACCACCCAAAGTTAAGCATCGTTAACCTCTTAGGATCGCTTAAAAATTTTTTTTCTGTTGTAAATAGATATCTTATAATAAATAAATAAAACTTATGAGAAGATTACAAATTAAAAAAAAAAGGCTTTCTGCCATGGCTAGAAGTAGACATGTAAAACACAGGGCTGTGCTGTGGGTAGGGATGGTAGATTTAGAATAACAGGCCTGACTCTATGGAAAGGCATTCCCTCACCCACTCACTCCCTGAACCATGCTCATCCCCTTTGTCTTCAAAAGGCTTCAAAGGCCAAGGCTGGGGCATTTCTTAGGTGTCTTGGTCACTTAAAAGAGCACGATAAGATGTAACCCAGAAAAGAATACCGCGAAAGCATACAACATGTTCCAGTAGGTCTTGTTCCTCTGTAGGGACTCCTTTAGAAGTTGCTTTGAAATATAAAATACTAAATTGACCTCCTCAAAGAATGGGTTTTCATTCTCTTATTCTCTTGGTTTGCATCTGTTTGTATGTATACATGTTTGTATACAAATTTGCGTATATTTGTGGGGGGGGTTCTGTTTATGAATAGCTGTGTATTCACACACATGTTATTCATGTGTCTTTGTTAGGAAGTTATAGGTGTTTGTATGAATGTCATGTTTGTGTGTACATGTGTATGCCTCTGTGTGTGTGTGTGTGTGTGTGTGTGTGTGTGTGTGTGTGTGTGTGTTTCATGCATGCACAAGCACCTCTGCACAAATCTGGAGAGAAAGCTAGGGCTCCACTGCCTGGGAAGCCTCCTGTAGCTTATTCAGCAATGTAAAGAACTCTACCTATCCAGTGGCCTGATGTGAGGACTAAGTAGGCTTCTGTGCTCTCTGGGATGACTGGCAATATCTGGTCTGTAGAAAGGACAAGATGGTTCTTGGCTACTGCATCCCAGCAAATGCCTACCCTTCAGCATACCTGTCTCCTACCTCTCTGTACAGACTCCTTTCCAAGGCCTCATCTGATGGATTTTCTGGGGGATAGCACAGTGCCTGTATTCTCAAGCCAGTCTCCTCTTTCTCCTTAGTTCTGCCAGTCACAGGAAACACACTCTGTGTCCTTTATAGAAGGAGTTATAGGCTGGCCTGGCAGGAGAGAACTCTGGGAGTTTGGCTTGGCTATGCAGGATGGTGAGTCTGCTGATCATCACTTACACATTAACAAACTCATTAAGTCATTATACACTAGGTCTGCCCATAATATCAAGTGTAACATAGATGATATTAATTTTCAGTTGCCTGTCTCATGAGTTTAATGCTATTTAGTCTTTAAGAAAATATTAAGAAGTCCTGCCTCTCACCGCCATCATGGGTGAACCCAACTCAATATACACTTGGCTTCATGACCTGGTGGCTTTGGGAGAAGGAAGAGCTGCCACTTTACCCAGCTTGAGCCCCTGCTCCACTGGGAACTGCGTTTATATAACACTACTGTGCAGCACAGCCTCACTCTTGGAGTCAGGAGGATAATTTATGGCACCCTCCTGAATCTTGATGATGCTTATTTTTCTTTACAATAGTGTACAGATTAATAAAACACTACATCTAGAAAGATCCACAGGCCCAAAGCCCCATGGTCCCCTGACTGTGGCAAACGCAGAGCATAGCAAACATCAAATCAGCCAGTTAGGCCTTTGTTATGAAACTAACATTCTTAAAATAATAAAGCACTTTTTTTTGTTGTTCAGTAAACTCTAATTACAGTCATTCCTCAGAATACTGGAGAGATTGGCTCCAGGATTGCCTGCAGACACCAAAGCTCACAGATGCTCAAGCCCCATATATAAAATGGTGTCATATCTATATAGACCATATGGAAGGCCTCACATATTTTAAATCATTTCTATGCACTTCAAATTCCTAACATTTGTCATATAAATCATAATAGTGTTGTCCTTCTGGTCTGTACCTGCTTGGGGGCAGATCAGCCTCTCAATGTTGCATAGTCCACAAGGCTTCAGGGAGACCTGCTGCAGTCAGGGCAATAGATAGGATAGCCACCCAAATAATCACAGCGGGTAAGAACTCCTCCCTTTCCAGGTGCCCAGTGGATGCCGGACTTCTCTCCTCTATGTACAAATGCCTTCTCTCTTCCAGTCTCTACCTGCTTAGGGGAAGATCAGTCTGTCTTCCCCTCTCTCTCAACACTGTACTGTCTGCAGGACTCCCAGGAGATTTGCTGTAGCTAGGCCAACAGTCTACAGGGCTTCCAGGAGATCCACTGCAGCTAGGGCCACAGATCACCCAGGGTATCTGCTACTACCCAAGGATACAGGAGGCAGGCTCCAGTCAGGGACACCCAGGCCAGCTAACACCAGAGATAACCAGATGGTGAGAGGCAAGTGCAAGATTATAAACAACAGAAATCAATATACTTTGACACCATCAGAACCCAGCTTTCCCACCACAGCAAGCCATGGATACCTCAATACACCTGAAATGCATGATGCTGACCTAAAATCCCAATCTTGTCTCATGGAGATAATAGAGACCTTTAAGGAGGATATCAATAGCTCACTTAAATAAATACAGGAAAACACAGTTAAATAGAAGAAATAAAAGGAAGAAGCCCTTAAAGAGGAAACAAATAAATCCCTCAAAGAAATACAGGAAAACACAATCAAACAAGTGAAGAAATTGAACAAAGCAGTCCAAGACCTAAAAATGGAAGTAGAAACAATAAAGAAATCACAAATAGAGGCAACCCTGGAAATGAAAAACCTAGGAAAGAGGTCAGGAGCTACAGATGCAAGCATCAACAACAGAATATAAGAGACAGAAGAGAGAATTTCAGGCATAGAAGATACCATAGAAGATAATGGCACAACAGTCACAGAAAATACAAAGCATAAAAAATTCCTAATGCAAAACATTCACGAAATCCAAGACACAATGAAAAGACCAAACCTAAGAATAATAGGAATAGAAGAGAGTGAAGACTCCCAGCTCAAAAGGCCAGAAAACATCTTTAACAAAATCATAGAAAAAAAACTTCTCCAGCCTAAAGAAAGAGATGGCCATAAAGTAAAAGAAGCCTACAGAACACCAAATACATTGCACCAGAAAAGAAAATCCTTCCATCACATAATAGCCAAAACACTAAATGCACAGAACAAAGAAAAAAATATTAAAAGCTGTAAAGGGAAAAGACCAAGTAACATATAAACACAGACCTATCAGAATTACACAAGACTTCTCAACAGATACTCTAAAAGCCAAAACATCCTGGACAGAAGTCATATAGTCCCTAAGAGAACACAAATGCCAGCCCAGGCTACTATACCCAGCAAAACTCTCAATCATCAGATGGAAAAAATCAAACTATTCCATAACAAAACCAAATTTAAGCAATATACATCTACTAATCCAGCCCTACAGAAGATTTTAGAAAGAAAACTCCAACACAAGGAGAATATCTACACCAAAGGAGAAAAAAAAAACAAAAAATTAATCATCATATAGCAAACGCAAAAGGAGAGAAACACACACACAAGTCCACTTCCAACAAAAAATATAACAGGAACTAATAATCATATGCCTTTAATATCTTTCAAAATCAATGGACTCAAGTCCTCAATAAAAAGACATAATCGAACAGACTGGACATGCAACCAGAATCCTGCATTTTGCTGCATACAGGAAACACACCTAAACAACAAAGACAGACACTACCTCAGAGTAAAAGCTGGAAAAAAAGTTTTCCAAGCAAATGGTTTCAAGAAACAAGCATGAATTGCCATTCTAATATCCAATAAAATAGATGTTCAACCAAAAGTTATCAAACAAGATGAGGAAGGACATTTCATATTCAACAAAGGAAAGATCCACCAAGATGAAATCTCAATTCTGAACATCTATGCCCCAAATGCAAGGGCACCCACATTTGTAGAAGACATGTTACTAAATCTCAAACCATACATAGAACCCCATACAATAATGGTGGAAGTCTTCAACACTCAACTCTCAACAATGGACAGGTCATTGAAACAGAAACTAAACAAAAACACAGTGAAGCTAATAAAAGTTATGAACCAAATGGATTTAACAGATGTATACTGAAAATTTCACCCCAAAACAAAAGACTATACCTTCTCAACACCTCATGGTACCTTCTTCAAAGTTAACCATATAATCAATCACAAAAACAAGCCTCAACAGATACAAGAAGATTGAAATAATTTCATGCATCCTACCAAATCACCATGGACTAAGGCTTGACTTCAATAACAACAAAAACAACAGAAAGTCCACATACCCATGGAAACTGAACAGCTCTCAACTCAATGATAACTTGATCAGGGAGGAAATAAAGAAACTGGAGACTTTCTAGAATTCAATGAAAATGAAGACACAGCATACCCAAACTTATGAAACACAATGAAAGCAGTGCTAAAAGCAAAATTCATAGCACAAAATTCATAGTGCCTTCATAAAGAAATTGGAGAGATCCTACACTAACAACTTAACAGCACATCTGAAAGCCCTAGAACAAAGAGAAGCAAACACACTCAAGAGGAGCAGACTACAGGAAATAATCAAACTCAGGATGGAAATGAACCAATTAGAAACAAAGAGAATGATCCAAAAAATTAACAAAATCAAAAGTTGGTTCTTTGAGAAAATCAACAGGATAAACTCTTAGCCAAACTAACTAAAGGACACAGAGACAGTATCCAAATTAACAAAATCAAGAATGAAAATGGAGGCACAACTGAAACTGATGAAATTAAAAAATTCATCAGATCAAACTACAAAGGCCACTGAGCTGTGGTGGTGCACGCCTTTAATCCCAGCACTTGGGAGGCAGAGGCAGACAGATTTCTGAGTTCAAGGCCAGCCTGGTCTACAGAGTGAGTTCCAGGACAGCCAGGGCTACACAGAGAAACCCTGTCTCAAAAAACCAAAAAACCAAAAACCAAAAAACAAACAAACAAACAAACAAAAACTACAAAAGCCTTTACTCAACAAAACTGGAAAATCTAGATGAAATGGATGACTTTACCAAGTATCAAGATACCAGGTAAACAGATACCATATACCAACGTTAAATCAAGATCAGGTAAACTATCTAAACAGTCCCATATCCCCTAAGGAAATAGAACAAATCATCAAAAACCTCCCCCCACCAGAAAAAAGAGCCCAGGACCAGATAGCTTTAATGCAGAATTCTACAAGACCTTCAAGGAACAGCTAATATCAACACTACTCACACTATTCCATACAATAGAAACAGAAGGAACAATACCTATTTCATTCTATGAATCTGTAGTTACTCTGATACCACTTAGAAAGGGAAACAAAATAATCATGAGAGATAGAGGGAGGGATGGTCCTTGGTAGGAGAGAGGAAGGGGAAAGGGGGGGGCAGGTTCAGGTATGAGAAGAGACAGGAGAGAAGTCCAGAAGGCTAGGAGAATAAATAGAAATATGTAGCAGTGGGAAGCAAGGAACTGGGGTGAGGGGAACCACTAGAAAGTCCCAGATGCCAGGGACTCAAGAGGCTCCAAGGACCCAATGGGGATGACATTAGCCAAAATGCCCAACAGAGGGGAGATAGAATCTGAAGGGACCACCTCCAGTAGATAGGCATTGTCCCCAGTTGAGGGAAGGGGTCAATGACCCACCTCAAAATTTTTAACCCAGAATTGTTTCTGTCTAAAAGAAATGCAGGAACAAAAAAAAAAAAAAAAAAAAAAAAAAATGGAGCAGAGACTGAAGGAAAGGCCATCCAGAGACTGCCCCACCTTGAGATTCATCCCATCCATAGGCACCAAACCCCAACCCAGTTTCTGATGCTAAGACATGCTTGCAGACAGGAGCCCGGGAGGCTCTGCCAGCACCTGACTAAGACAGATGTGAATAGAGCCAACCATTAGACTGAGCCTGGGGAACCCAATGGAAGAGCTAGGGGAAGGACTAAAGGAGCTGAAGGGGATTGCAACCCCGTATGAAGAACAATATTAACTAACTGAACCCCTCAGAGTTCCAAGGGATTAAACCACCAACCAAAGAGTATACATAGGTAGGTCCCTGGCTTCTGCTATATATGTAGCAGAGGATTGCCTTATCTGACATCAATGGCAGGGGACACAATTGGTTCTGTGGAGGCTTGCTGCACCATCGAAGGGGGATG
The DNA here is from genome assembly GCF_011762505.2 of Arvicanthis niloticus. Classification (NCBI taxonomy): domain Eukaryota; kingdom Metazoa; phylum Chordata; class Mammalia; order Rodentia; family Muridae; genus Arvicanthis; species Arvicanthis niloticus. The sequence goes on along the minus strand of NC_047663.1, from coordinate 85,075,198 downwards.
CTAGAGGGGTAAGGTGGGAGTGGATAGGTGGATGAGAGAGTACCCTCTTAGAGGCAAAGGCAAGGGGGAATGGGATGAGGGATTTGCAGAGAGGAGACTAGGAAGGGGGACAATATTTGAAATGTAAATAAATAATCAATAAAAAATAATAATAGTGTTGTATTGCTTGTGGATTAATGACAGAAGCTGAATATACATATTCCAGATGTAATATTTTCTGCCTTCAGTTGGTTGAACCCCTGTAGATGTAGATCCCATGGACACAAAGGGCTAACTGTACTAAATTAGCAAGATGTGTTTAAAAACCTCACTCAAGTGTATATTTAGAGAGAGTACTGCAGGTGCCTTGGGTTCTTACAGTGAATGGCCCATCATCTGAGGGGCACAAACGCAATACGGACTCACCTCCACAGGTCTCCTGTATTCGCACCACATCGCCGATCTGTAGCGTGAGATGCTGGGCTCCACTGCCTTGGAAGTTGTAGATGGCTGCGAAATGGAACATGGAGACAGTCAGGGAGACCTCTAGGTACTATGATCATTCTTTATATTGCTGCCTCTGCCTTGAGTCTCTGTCACATATATGAAACCCAAATGGGCTACGGAAGGCCAGAGCAGAAGCCAGATACCTGCTTCATTAATCAATACAGACTCACTTAAAACCCCACTTCTTCCCACATGAGTCCTGCACTGTAGCCTGGATGGCCAGGAGGCTATTTGTACTATCTACACATTTAACCTCTTGCTGAGCTTATGCATCTTCTTCCCTCATCACAACAACCCATGTGAGGCAGGGACTGTGAGCCCAGCAATGGAAATGAAGACATTCTGGCCAAAGTCCTCAAGTGTCAGGAGCCGTAATGGGACAAGTTAATAACTAGCAGGTGATCATCCTGAAATGGCTTTCCTTGGATTATTATATAATCTGCAACAGGTGCACCCTTATTCAACAAGGCTGTAAGGGATTCATTTTAGGAAAGACTCCTGCTATTAATATGCTTTTCCTATTATTATTAAACACATATAACTAAGCAATAGCACACTCCTTTGGAGCAGATCTCTGCAAATTCACGAAGATGTACTGTCGCGCCCCAACTCGAACAACCGGATCCTTCTCAACAACCTTTATTGTAGAAGCGCTTCATTATTCAGCCGGGAACCCCAAGCACCCAGAGCGAGCTGTTTATATACTCTGTGGGGGGGGGGAGCGCGTGGAGGTGCGCGATTGGTTGAAATTGCAGTGCTTCATTTGTGTATCTTGCTTGGGAGGGGTTGGTGCCAAAACTGAGTTGGCCCAAGGGTGATCACATGCGCAGTGCACTTGTTTACCAGTAGTAGATCATACCGAAAGCCGGCACCATCTTGACCAAACTGGATCGGGCCAGCGGCCTACATCATCATCTTGACCAGCCGAGTCTGGTCGGTGGCCTACAATGTACTGTCTTGTAGTGATGCTATGTAGACAAATAGATGACTTCTTAAGTCTTAATGATGATCCTATAAGAATTCCTAAAATTATATCAATGATTATTAAGCTCTTTTATAACAGGACTGCTATTAGGTCTTTTTCTGATAGTCAAAATTGCAATGAGAATGTTGCCAGTCTCCCAAGTGTCACCAGTTAATTGCTCTTAGATAGTAACCAGACTTTCTCCTACTCAGAGCACATTCCAAGAGGTTGTAAAACAATTAACCAAAGGTCATATAAAGGGAACAATTTATTATAGGTGCTGGGACAAAAGATAAAATATTGCCTGGGTTTATCTATACAAAACTTCACTAATAACTTAGTTACAGTTTTAAACCTTCAGCGAACAACTTAGTTATAGTTTTAAACCTTCGGTGAACCTGTGGAGCTACACAAGTGATGAATATTTAGTCAGATAATTACTCCTAATGGATATGCATGTAAGCATTCTTTGTTGTAAACTTCTATTTATATGATTTGATTTTTAGTGTGAACTTGTGATGAACTTTGTAACATGTGATCATGTATTCTGAAAGATGTATAAGTACTGAAGACAAAGAAAGAGAGTATGTTCCTTCCTTTCCTTCCCCCTGCTCCAGAAAACTTTTTTCCCTTAGAAGAATGTTTTCCTTACTAGAATTTTTCTTTTCCCTACTTAGGATCTTTCTGCTTTTTCCCTTAGATAGCTTTCATAGAAAACTTTTTACACTTAGTAATAAACTCTATAATAACTTCTCTAAGTATCTTTTCTTCCTGCAACTTCAGACTAGCAGGCATAAATTAGAACCCAGCAGTTCCTGCTGAGATCGTACAAAGGCTATTTACTTAATCATTTGCTGTTTTTAGGATGAGATGCTAAGTGCCAGAAACTGCAGTTTCTGGCCTCAGAGGACCACAGAAGGCAGGTCAGCTACAGTAGCATAGTAACTTAGACTTAGATAAGTAAACTTTTATTATACAGCAACCCTAAATATCTCGTAAGACAAAGTCTTACCCCCAAATCTCCTAAGACCAAGTCTTACCCTCTGCTAACACTCTTCCCCCTCTGCTGCCTCAGGAAGAACGGACAAAAAAAGATCATCCCTGCCAAGCCGGGGCTGAGCAGAGCTGCAAAGGCCTGGGTAAGCCCTGAAGGCATGCCAGCACACAGAGCCAGCTACAAAGACCAGACTCTTTCCCTTTCTTTTGACTCCAGGTACTTAGAGTCCCTAGTGACTACACACAACAACTAAACATAAACATATTTCCATAAAGCTACTAACCATCTAAACATTACCACCCACATCAAGCAATGACTGCAGGTCAACAAGGAGGACATGTCTCCCACAGCTATTGCATCCTAATAATGTTCAAAGTATCTACTTTTCAATTCAAAAGTATGAGTATGTTAAGGAGGAAGTACAACCAACTCACAGGAAGGGACAAACTAAGAGAAAATTGGGCAAGAGAAAGGACAAATACTGGACTTAGGAGACAAGGGGTTAAATCAACTGTCTTACATATATTTAAAGAACTAAAGAAAAATAGGACAGAAAGCAAAGGAAATGAGAATGATGTCTCCAAAGTAAAGACTATCACTGATGACATAGAAATTATATGTGTGTGTGTGTGTGTGTGTGTGTGTACACACACACACACACACACACACACACATATCTATAATGGAGCTGGGTGTGGCAGCATGCAGCTACAATCCCAGCACTCAAAGGCTGAAGCAGGCGGATCATGGGTTTTGAGTGAGGCCAGTGTGGTTTCACAGTGAGAATTACCTCAGAAAAATTATACAACAGAATCAAATAGAAACTCTGGACAGAGGCAACAATAGTAAATATGAAAAGACAAAAACAAAAAACAAACAAACAAAACCTACCAAAGAACTTTAAGGACAGAGCTGAGAGTGTGGGAGAGAAAATCAGTGACCTTGAAGACAGGACAGCTGAGGTCAAGCCAGACCAAGATGCACAGAAACAAAACAGCAAACAAAAAAGAACAGATCAGAGACCTGCATATTACAGCCAAATGCACCAACATGCCCGTAATGGGAGCCCCAGAGTAAGAAGAGTGAGAAAAATGGGCAGAAAAAATATGAAGAAATAATGGTCAGAACTACTCAACTACGCAGGAAGACTCAAGTCTCCATAGCAGGAGACACAGTGGAATGGAAGTAGGGTAAACACACAGCATGCACACCGAGATACATTTAAGTCCAACTGTCATAAACAAAGATGAAGAATTTTAAACACCTGTACAAAGGACTTTAATGAGACAATGACATAGGGTCCCCTTTAGAAACCACGAAAAGGAAAAAAAAAAACTAGAAATGGAGAATTCCATAGCTCATGAGATTTTCCTTCAAAAATGAAGAGAAAATTAAGAAATGAACAGAAACGAATTTTAAAAACTTAACCCATACTTAATATCACAGTCTAATAATATCATAATATACAATATATTGTGTATCTGATATATATTATAATAATATATAATAATATCATAGCTAATAATCATGGTCTCAATGAAATAATATGACTGAGACAAATGTATAAAATAACAATGAAATATTATAAATAACAATATATAAAATAATAACAAAAATATCTATGATAACAAGCACACAACATAAAGATGATTGTAGTGTAACAGAAAGGGTGATGTAGGGCTAGGTAGGAGCATAGCATAGATTACTATAGTATAGCATATACTATGAGAATACAGTTAATTTTAGCTCTGACTAGATTGTTATAAATAAGTGTAATTAGTTTTAAAGACCAAGTTAACCAATAACCACTAACAAAACAGCTTTAGATGCCGGAGAGAAGGTTAAAACACTGCCTGATTTTCCAGAGTGCTCCAGTTTGATCAGTTTGATTCCCAGCTCCCCGACAACAACTCAACCCAATTCCAGTGAGATCTGACACCCTCTTCTGGCCTCTCTAGGCAATGCACACATGTGGTATGCAAGTAAAATATTTATACACATAAAAAATAAAATAAATAATGTAGCGGCTTGTGTTCTCGTGCTAATTATGTTTACCCAAAATCCTGTTTGCAGTGTTCTGCATGTAGGACTAAAGGAAGCCTGTCCCCAGTTGTTTTTTTGGCTGGTCGATCTGCTGCCAGTGGCTGGGCAGGGAGACAGAGGTGGGGCTTTTTTTTTATCCCGAGAAGGTACTGAGGAAAGAGGAAGAGGGGGTTCTGCCATGGCATAAGCAGACAGACCATGCAGGAAAGGTGCAGGAGGGAGAGACTGCCGACATGTAGGTACAGGGGGAAAGTGGCCCCAGGAGGGCTGACCAGCAGGGTCCAGGACAGCAAAGATGAAATAGAGATTTAGCAAGTATTAACTCAGGAAGATTGGAGGCTGGTGTGTGTTAGCCACGTGGAGTGAGGGAGTGGCCCAGCTGTTGAGCTTCTTAGGGCATATTACAGGCCGTGTGTGTGTGTGTGTGTGTGTGTGTGTGTGTGTGTGTGTCTTTTCTTTCATGAATCCAGAGCATTTGGGCGGTACCAAGAAGCACACGCTGCCGGCAGGGAGTTCAGAGTGGAATTACATATTACCACTTCAAAATAATTTTAAAAATTAAATAACCTTGAAAACATTTTAAAAGGGAAAACGGATTTTTTAAAGGAAACAAACACAGACAAACGTGAAAGAGGGACAAACGACAAACAAAGACAAAGATAGGCACGAGTGACCGTGAAGTGATGACCCCATGCTAAGGCATAGACAACAGAAGGAAAAATAATCGCCTGTAAGCAAAGTTGTCATAGAAAACTGAGGATCCACAAAAAACAAAGATGTAAAATATACACAAAGCCAACAGCCGCGTGAAAAGAGAAAATATTGCCTCAGTATCTACTTTAAAGTGTACACGGAGATTAAACCTCCTGTCAGAAGGCAGAGGTTGCGGAGATTGGAAAGAAGGCCCAGCAGTTAAAAGCACAAATCACTTTTGCACAGATCCATTCTGAGCACCTACTTAGGGGGGTTCATGTCCCCATAACTCTAGCTGCAGAGACCCAACTCCCTCTTTTGTCCTTTGAGGGCACTGCACTCAGATGCCCAAACCTACATACATACACATAAGTATACACACAAATGCACACATGCATGCACACACACACACATATATGTATGCACACATACATGCATGTGTATATACATATATATGTATATATGTGGGATTGCAGGAAATAGTTTTTTTTTTTTAAATTCCAATCCAACTGCATGTTGTTTCCGAAGAGTAGCTTAGGTACTCGAATGGGTCTGATGAAAAAAAAAAAAAAAAAAAAAAAGGAACGGTGTAGTTACAAATATAGAACAATGAACTATATTAACAAACATTGACCCAATTAAAGAGACAGGCAGTTCTACAGCAGTAGTGGAAGATCCCATTAACTGGCCATCAGCAATGGATAGAAAAATTAGGTACAAAGTCAAAAAGAAAACAGGAATTGGCCAATACCGCAAACAGCTGGACCTGACCAACATCTGTAAGCCACTGCTGTCTAGAGCAGCAGAGTTCCTACTGTCAACGTGCAGGGACCCAATGCAGCATAGATCACAAGTTGGGTCACACAGCAAATCTCTGGCAGTTGAAATGACTAAGATCATGAGTAGTGTCTTCTGTGACCACAGAGAAATAAAACTAGAGGTCTGTATCAGAATCAAAACTGAAAATAAAAATCACAAAGGAGGGGTCAAAGGCACAAGCAAAATAAAATGGCTAACAAACTCGTGAGAGAAATTAGGAACTCTTTTCAGACAAGTTAAAATGCAAACACAGTCTACCAAAGCTGGAGGATACCACAGAGGCGTGATTAGCACATTTCATAGCTATAGATGTCTGCCTGGAAGCACAGCAGAGACCTCAAATTACCTATATTTCTAATTTTTAACAACTAATAGAAGAAAAGCAAATGAAACCCGAAGACGAAAGAAAGAAAACAACGCAAATTAAAGCAATGAGGAGCAGACTGGAGGGGAGAAGCAACAAAGACAGCGGAACCAGAATGTTCTTAGGATGTGTGTCTTAGAGGATGTGTGTCTTAGAGGATGTGTGTCTTAGAGGTGATAAGCAGATAGGCAGGTAGAGCAAAAATGAGTGGAGGCTTCATGTTACCAAATCAGAGTGAAAGTGAGGACATTACTGCCAACAATCCAGACAGGAAAGAGATTATAAGTAGACAGTCTTCCAGCTACTGCCTCTTATGGTGAACGTAATCAGCAATGAAACTTTCTCAAGACAAGAGGCTTTCGATACTTGTACCCCCCCCCCAAAGTACGGTGACCTAGACGAATTGGATGTATTCCTTGAATCGAACTACCGACGTTGACTCATGAAAACATAAATTCAGTTATCAGAAACCTCCTCAAAGGCCTGTGGAGATAGCGCAGTTAGTAAGGTCCTTAGGAAGCAAACATGAGGACCTCAGCTTGGATATCTAGTAGCTACATTTAAAAAGCCAAGTATGGTGCCTTGCATCTGAAAGCTTGTCCCCCACCCCCACCCCAGGAAATAGAGACAGACAGATTCCTGAATTCATTGGCTAGCTGGGTGGGCTCAGTCAATGAGTCCCAGGCTCCTAGAGAGGACCTGTGTCCAAACAAGTAAGGTGAGGAGCAATCGAAGAAGACATCTGATCTTTGGCCACCACACACACACACACACACACACACACACACACACACACAAATGCATGTGTGAAGAATCCACATTAATATGTACACAGAATATACATACAGACATATGCACATGCACACTCCAAAAAAAGAAAGCACAGTGCCCTATTACTTCAGTATGAATTCTAGAAGATAGAAGAAATCAATACCTATTCTTTTTAAACTCTTCCACAAAAAACAGGGAAAACACTTCACAAGGTGTTAGCATTCTGTCTAAACACCACCTCCACAGTTATCTGGCAACAGCCAGGTAGGCCTGGCCCACTATAAAAGGGGCTGCTTGCCCCCTCCTCTCTCTCTCTCTTGATCTCCTGCTCCATGTGCTCATGGCCGGCCTCTACTCCTCTACTCTCTCCCCCTCTCTGCCTCTTTTCCTCTACTACCCTCCTAACTCCCCTCCCCATGCTCTAAATAAACTCTATTCTCTACTATACTGTCCTGTGGCTGTCCCTCAGGGGAAAGGAATGCCTAAGCATGGGCCCACTGAGACATCCCCTTCCCCCATACCTCACCACACCCCCATAGAACATATTCTATATCTCTTTATCTTTTTATAAGCACATCACAAGGTATTATGAGTTATTATATTATTGTATTATTATACAAGGAATTTATAAGTAAAGGCCCATATCCCTTGTGAATCTAGACACATGCATCCATAAGAGATTAGCAAATGGAATCTAGCAGCCTTATTAAAAGACACCGTGGAATTTCACCGAGAATGCAAGAACTGTTCACTATCCAAAACAATAAAAGAAGTATACTTGTATCAATAGCATAAAAGAAAAAGTTTACATGATCATGTTAACTATTGAAGAAAAAGCATTTGCAAAAATTTATCAACATCTTATGATTAAAAAATAGTCAATAGTCAGAATAGACTTACCCAAAAAATAGAAAGCAGTTGCTGCATGAGTCAGACCTCTCTGTCTCAGTGACACATAACTTACACAGACAACTTTATTTTGGCTGACAGTTTTAGAAGTCTCCCTCCCTGCCCTTGGCTCTGTTGCAACTGGTCTATGGTGAGGCAGAGTTTCATAGCAACGGACAGATGTGGCAGACTCCACTCACCTCACAACACATATGAAGCAGAGAGAGTGAGAAGGAAGGTGCCATACATAAGAAATAGTTCCCAAGGACCTCCACCTAGGCCCCACCCTCTAAATTTAGCACCAACAGTAGATGGCTACATTTTCAGGAAGTAAGTCTGTGGAGGGTATTGCATATTCTAACTATAACAGGTGTTTATCTTATACCTTCAAAAATTAACTCAAAACATATCAAAACCATACACATTTATAAAACTCTTAGAAGAAAACACAACAGTACTTTTTCATAGCTTGAAAGAGAAGAGCCCCCCCCATAGGTGCATATATTAAAATGTTTGATTTCCAGTTTATAGACTGTCTAGGAAGGATTAGATAGTATGGACTTGTTGGTGGAAGTGTGTCACTAAGGGTGGGCTTTGAGGTTTCAAAGCCCATGCCAGGCCGCCTCACTCACTCTCTCTACCTGCTGCCTCTGAGTCAGGATTTAAGCTCTTAGCTACTGCTGCAACATCTTTTGATACTGTAAGCAAGCTCCCAATTAAATGCTTCTTTTTCTAAGTTGCCTTGGTCATGGTGTTTCATCACAAACCCAACTAAGAAATATAACAAAAGGCATCTTTTATATTTAAAAAATAGATAGAAAGTTAACCAGGTGGTGGTGGTGGTACATGCCTTTAATCCTAGTACTAAGGAGGCAGAAGCAGAAAGATCGCTGTAAGTTTGAGACTAGCCTTGTCTACATAGTGAGCTCCAGGACAACCAGAGCTGCAGAGAGAAACTCTGCCTTAAACAAACAAACAAAACAAAACAAAAACCAAAAAAAAAAAAAAAAAAAGATTGTCTTAGTTAGGGTTTTACTGCTGTGAACAGGCACCGTGACCAAGGCAACTCTTATAAGGACAACATTTAATTGGGGCTGGCTTACAGGTTCAGAGGTCCAGTCCATTATCATCAAGGCAGGAACATGGCAGCATCCAGGCAGGCATGGTGCAGGAGGGGCTGAGAGTTCTACATCTTCATCTGAAGGCTGCTAGCAGAATACTGGCTTCCAGGCAGCTAGGGTGAGGGTCTTATAGCCCACACCCACAGTGACACATCTACTCCAACAAGGCCGCATCTCCTAATAGTGCCACTCCCTGGGCTGGGCACATACAATCACACAGAGAGAGATTGAGAGAGAAAGGTAATTTGGACTTCATCAAAATTTTAAAACCTCTGTGCATCCAAGGCCACTATCAAGAAAGTGAAATGATGCAGTTTTAGGGAACATGGTTGCAGCTGTCAAATTATACAGAGTGAGGTATCCAGGCTCAGATGTACAGATGCCCCACATCTGACTCTTCCATGTGGATCCTGGTTTTGAATCTTTACGTTTATGTGTCTAAGTTGGAGTGTTTGTAGAAATCAGCAAGCTAGAAATGTCCCAAAAGAGAGAGGGGATGGCCTTAAGGGCAGTAAGACAATGGAAAATATGTAATATTAAAGTAGAGCGATGGAGAATTTGTGGGTAGAAAAGTTAATACAGGAAGAAAACGTGAAGAGGAGGGTCAATAAAAAACCAAGGATGCATGAAATTGACACATGCAAACCCACTACTTTATAAGATAATTTAAAATTCATTTTTTAAAGGAGTTTGCACAGACTTACCCTACAAGGGTGGATAATGGTGCCCAGAATCCATAGGTTATTAAGCACAAATCCCAGTGCCAAGCATGGAATACATCTCTATGAGATGATGACCAGAGAGTTCCCAGAGCAACCCCCTGCCCAAATAATCCAGGCTACTGCCCGGTTGCTCACAGAGTTAGATAATAAGACCTTGTTGTGGAACTCACCACATGCTTTAGTTGCATGAACATAAAGAAGGCAATTTAGAACTAAGCTGGAAGCTTCCTCCCTGGTGTCTGACTCATCGTGCCCAATGGTGTTCTCTCTCTACAGGCTGCTGGGGGAGAAAAATCACCAATGGTCTTACCCAATGGTGACCCTGCATTCTACAATAATGACAGTCCCAGCAAGATACCCCCCACCTGCTGGTATACTAGTGAGATGACTCTTACAGGGATTGCAAACTCATTTCTGTTTAGATTTGAGGCCAGCTTCATAGGAGGGAGCTCATGCCTGATCCTGTAAATCTAGTCAGAAACCAGGAGAGTCAAACTGGACCATCATCGCCAGGTTCAGGGGATTGGGAGGCAATAGAGAGAGGAATATTCGGGTATGAGTAATCTGATCAAGAAAATGGAGAAGGGGGGCTCCTTGGGGAGGGGGAGGAAGGTAAATACAGAAGAAGGTGGGAGGAGAGGAAATGGCAGGAAACAAATGACCTCGTAGGCAAAATGGGAAATGGGGGACCCTAAGAGAAGGGGGGATGGAGATAGATACAGAAGAAGGAAGGAGGGAGGTAAAATAACTATATGGATATCAGAAAAAGCCACAAGGAATTATAGTAGTGACTATTCACACACACATCCTATACTGCACATAATGCAGCGTATAAATATACATATACAGTTTGGATCGACTTTTGTCATCGGGGCTGATGATAGTCCCTTCAAGAGCCAAAGAACATCTAATAAGACCCTCAATATCAGACATGAGAAGTCCTCTTTTGGGTTGTTTGCAAAGGCTGTCTAAGAATTCTATGTCCTCAAACATACAACCTCCTGAGGTTGCCCTTAGTTACTCCCTAGAAGTAAAAGGTACTCTACTGCTGAAGACACAGAGGCTCCTGGGCTGGAATGTGTCTGAATGTTCTCTCTCTGAGGACTAACTTTCATGGTACCAGAAAGCACATGCAAGTTTCCAAAGGAGGGAGGAAATCAACAGTTCGACCTAGCCAGCTATGACTCCTATGAAGCACATCAATGACCAGCATGGCACCATAACCCTAAAGGTGCAATAGTGGCACACATGCCTTGGCAGTAACCAACAGCTCTCATTGGATTAAGACCTACTCAACAAGAGGAATGCTACACCTGGTTTCTGAAACCTAGATATCTACTCAATATTAGCATTCCTTCTAGGCTCCGCCCCACAGTTGCCTGGCAACAGCCAGGTATGCCTGACTCATTATAAAAGGGGCTGTTTGCTCCTTCCTTTCTCTCTTGCTCTCTTACTCTCTTACCCTCTTTCCTGTCTGTCCCTTCTCTCCCCATCGCCCCCCCCCCCATGTTCATGGCCTGCATTTACTCCTCTTCTCTCTCTCTCTTTCTTTCTCCCTCCCTCTCTCTCTCCTTTTATCTTGAGAGGGACTACCCTCTCAAGTCCCCTCCTGATGCCCTAAATAAACTCTATTCTGTACTATGCATCATGTGACTGGTACCTCATGGGGAAGGGATGCCTCAGCATGGACCTGTAGAGGCACCCCCTTCCCCCACACCATACTGCGCCTCTACCAAACATATCCCTGGCCTTCTCTTTCTTTTTATAAAACACAACACGCAGTACTATTGAATTCATGGTTATTAGAGGAGAATCTACAACCACTAGTTTACTAAACCAGCATAATCCTTAACAGCAATGTATAAACATTTGTCCTTATGCCCATAGATCAGTGTCATCTTCATCTCTCAGCAAGAAAACTTCTCTTTGCAAGACTGAGACCACTAGAGAAAACCACAACCCTTCAAAACGCGGAGTTCTGGAGCTCAGTCCTAATGGATACAAACACTCCAGCATCTAAGACTCAGAAAACATTGCAAAAGAGGGCATGGGAAGGCTGCGAAAGCCAGATCAGGGGGTTTGCTGTGAGATTTCATCTCCTATTAATTTTAGAAACTGCACACATAAAATCTCACCATCACAACTGCCGAATTGTGCACTGAACAAGGTTGACACCAGCAAACTTGCCAGTGGACAAGGAAAAGCCCACAAGGCCTCAAACCTACAAAAGCAAACAAAACTACAGACAACCGAGGAAAGCTGGGAGTAAAAGAAGCAGCCGTCCCAGGAAAGAGCACACCAGTTGGTTGCCCAGTGCCAAATACTCAGCTCTTAAAAACATACATACCAGTAACATGATATGGAACTTCATAGGTTATATTCAGGAATATATATGCATATACAAACATATGTGTTTATAGATTGGGGGGGGGATTGTACTGGTTTTAATAAGCCAATGATTGTAGATTCTCCTCCAGTAACCATGACTCCATTAGTTCTGAGTAGATATCTAGGTTCCCTCTCATAGAGTGGGTCTTAATCCATGGGTTTGAAGGAGAGTGGGGAGGGCTTTGAGGGAGGTCTTAGAGTGAGGGTAGGAAGGGGAGAGTGTAATTAAATTACAAACTCAGAAACAAACAGAGAAGCAGGCAAAAAGAGCTCATGGATGGGGAGGTCACAAACCCCAGGGGAGAGCCTACAACTGTTGCTCTGCTCAGTGGACATGTCTTCAAAGTGCCTTTAGCCGTTTATAGTTATAGCCACAAAATAGTGCCACTCTCAGCCTTCAAACACACTTTCCTTTGCAATGGGCAGTGGTTAGCTCAGAGACTCACAGCAACAAATCAGATCTGAAATAAAAGTCTAGACTACCCCGACCTTTATAAAGAACTCTTACATTGCACCAACAAAATGACAACACAGACCAAGTTATAAACGGGCAAAGGAATTTTAAAAACTGATTTCCCTAGAGACCCGCAAATGCCAAAGAGCACATGAAAAGGTCTTTGGCATTAAAGTCATTAGGGAACTGCCAATCAGAAGCACAGCATACCACCTCGTATGATATAACCACCCATTGGTATGGCCAGAATGTTATTTTTTTTTTTTATTTTTGAAAGGGATGCAGAAATATTGTAATCCTCAAAAAATTAGCATGGAAACAAGTCATGTATAGCAATTAGGGGACAGTGTGAACAGTCTTCAAAGGCAAGCAGAATTAACATGGGACCCATCGATTCTATTCCTGGACTCACACCCCAAATTGTCAACAAGAATTCAAACCAAAAACCTTCATATGAACATTTGCTGGACACTATTCCCATAAGCTGAAAGATCAAAACAACCCAGGTATCTATCAGTAACTGGATAAGCAAAGTGTGGAATGTGCGCACAACAGAATGTTATTCAACCAGATTCGAACTACTCATACATGAAGTACAGATGGTCCTAGAAAAACATACTAAGTACAAGGAACCAGGCCCAAAGAACCATCAATGTTTTGCTCCATTCCATTTATATGAAAGATACAGAAACAGAAAAACAGAGATGCCAACAGCTACATGGTCATTGGAGCAGAGCAAGGAGTCACTGCTTAATGGCTACTAGATTCCTTGTTGAAGAAGTGCAGTCTTGTACAGGCATTGGAGATGGAGCTGTGGCCAGTGCTACCGAACTGTGCAACCTAGCGTGGTTAAAACAGCAAGCTGCAAATTCATGTGTCTAGTCAAAATCACCAAGAAGTATCTGTGCACAGAGCACCTGAAGTGTGGTAAGGTGCTAGGATGGAGAGGTGTACTGGTGAGCAGGATATCGGAGAAGACTGTTTGGCCTCAGGGAGCCAGAGAGAGGAGAAGTGCCAGCCATATATGGAGCACGCCTTCAGTGATGTGCAGTCATCGGCAACTTCGATGGGAATCAGGCAGGATGACCTCTACAGCATGACAGGACCAAAAGGCTCATCTGCAGCCCCGCCTCCGGAAGCCCAGGTCGTTATAGAGCATCAGTTATCTCCAGGACGAGCATGTGGGGTGACTGGAGGCTTCCTGGGGTGCAGGGTCCACACCCTCATAGCTCTGCTCTCCCTTAAAGCAGGAAGGAGAGTGCCCAGGGTCCTTCCACATGAGGGCAGTGAGCCCTGCTTCTGCCCACTCTGTGGACAGTGCGTCTGTTTACAGGCACCTCCCACCTGCCTTGGCAGCTGCCAGCTACGGGCTGGACTTCCTCTCTGTGTCTTAAGTAGGCATCATTGTGCTAGCTCTGACCACCCTGACAGGCATCCGGGGAACCAAGGGAGTAAATTACACTTTACAAGTTGTTGTTATGGTTCCTGGAGAAAAAAACGTATGTAACAGTTTCTCTCCAGGCCTCACTTACCTGGGGGTCTAGACTGATAGTAATCCTGACTGGAACCAATGTTCACTGGACATTTGCCTTGGACTAGACACTGTTCGAAGCTCTCTCCTCTTACGTGTTTATAATCCTCACAGTACTGCTTCCAAATACAAAGAATCGTGTCCATATGCCAAGTGAGGGACAGAGAGGCTAGAAACAGAGAGGCTAGTAAAGTTACCTAAGCTCATACAGCGCCTGAGCTGAGAGTACACTGTACCATGTGCTTGACCCTGTGCATATCCTGAGACCTCTAGGCTTTGTATAGATTATTCTGCATCACAGACAACCCCCTCCCAACTCATCCCCTTTCTCTCCTCTCTCCCTCTTCAGCCTCCCATCTCAAAAGCAGATGTCCCCCCCTAAACTCATCAAAGAGAGCTCAGTGACTTGGAACGATGCCAGCCCTGCCATTTCGTTGAGTGTGACCTTGGTTGAGTAACTACACCTGTCTGGGTCCCATTTTCTTGTGAGGAGTGCGCTAATGGTATCTCTCACATGTTGTTAGGACACTGAACAGGGTCTGGTGCAAGGTTTGCCCTATGGCCCTAACCTCCCGATGAGAGTATTCTCAAGGATGGAAATTCCCTGAGAGGCACTAAAGCTTAGAAAGCATGAGGCAGGGGGGTCTCAGACCCCAGCTCAAGAGGTCAGTCCTGTCCTTCACTGGCTCTGGCCTCAAGCACAAGGCTACCCACAGTGTGCCATTCTCAGTTCACGCCCTGCACAAGGCCAAGAGAGGAACCTGGCTGGGGTCTGCCTGCCCGAGTGTGTGTGCCCCACACTTGTCTTTCTGTAATCTGGACGTCTTTCACTGAACAGGAGACTCCTAGGCCTTAGCAGTTCCAGCTCCTGTTGAAAGACAGTAGAATCTGTAGCTGATCCTTGGACTGGTGCTGTCTGAGCCCAGGCACTCGGATGAGCAAGGTAACTGATTTAATAGCTCTTACGAACCATTTCTGAGACTTCCTGCTTCCTCTAAGTAACCTAGAAATTGAGACAACACCCAGTTCTTTTTTTTTTTTTAAACAATGTAGCCAACAGAGCTCCAGATGAACAAATAATGTAACCACATACATACCCCCTGCAATCTAACCCCACCACCCCACCCCTCATAACACCTGGGAGTACGTTCTAGCATCCTTTCTCATTAACAGCTCCAGTTAGCCAAGATTCCATGTGGCCACCCTAGTTCTCAATGAAGATGATTTTATTCTCTGTCAAAAGATTCCTAAAAGACCCACCAAATAATAATCATGAAAGGCTGGACTGTCTGCAGGATCAATACCCGGGCCGCAGTAAGAGCTCAATCAATGTGTGTCACGTTTCTTTTAAGCAGTATTACAAGATCTCCGAAAGCCAGCTACTCAGAGCCCCACTAACTCCTTGCGAGAGCTTCATGTCACCTTTAACACCGCTTCCCAGCAGTTTGCAGGCAGTGGCACAGAGGGTCACCCTTGAGTGAAGTTAAACCTTTATCTTATCTAAGAGTGAGTCTGGAGAGAGCCCCAGGGCTCTGAGGCTTTCTCTTCTGCATAACCAAGCAGTTTCTCCATTCCCTCTGCACGTGACCTGGCTTAGAGTCCTTCCACCACCCCCCCCCCCCCAGGCTGCTGGCTCTTGGACACATGCCAGTGTGCTAGTGTCCTTGTTTAGCAGGCTCTGCAGTGACTCTGTGCTTCTCCAAGCCAGAGGTTGGCCTTGGGACTTGGCCTTGGGGCTGATGGGGCTGCAGGATTAACTGTGGTTTCCACAGAAGGAAACCACCCTGATGGGGCTTTGCCTTTGCAGCAAATGAGGTCAGAACACAGCACACTTGGAGGGCAGGGTATACTGAGTTTTGCTCAGTCTCCTGTGGCTTTTGACTGGAGTTCTTTCCCTCACACCCTGCCCACTCATATCAGGCTAGAGAGTTCAAAATCTGTCAGCTTAAGGTGTCTCAGAAACATTTTGGAATTGTGCCTCCAATGAAATGTATGTATCTGTCCCAAGGACTCACTTTAAATAGGAAAGTAACTGATAACTACTTATCAGCCCACCCTCCCTTAGCCTGAGGACCTGTGTTCTCAGAGCTTCGTTTGCTAGGGGAAAACAGATGAAGGAAGTGATTCTGCTCACCAGTACCCACTTCTGTTCGATTTTCTAAATTACTAACAGGAAACTCCAGGGCAGAATGCCACCCTTTGCTAAGTGTGATTGCTTATCTCCGACCCTCTGTTTCTGACCAGGCTGAGGGAGCGTCCACTTGTTCCCACTCTATAAGGCACAGCCCCTGTCAGCAATTTAAGTGTACAATGGAAAAGGCAGAAAAGCATCTAGAACAGGAGTTGGTGGTGTGGGAATTGGCCTCAGAGTGGCAACACCAGGGCTTGGTAGAACCTTCAAGAGGCTGAGCCCAGTGGAAGCTGGCTAGGTGATTGGGGCATTGGCTTTTGGAAATGAGACTGATTTATTTCCCCAGAGAAAGTTGTTATAAAGAGAAGCAATTGGCCCCTTCCCAGTCTCTGGCGTCTCTTGCTCTCATCTCCATGCTTACCACGGTAACACGGATGGCCCTGAAGTCCTCACCTGCTCCTGAATAGGCAGAGCCAATGATTACTCTCAGATCTTCAGTTGCTAAAGCTGGGACCTTTTTCTTTAAGTATTCTGCTTTGGGTATTTTGTTACAGCAACAGAAAATGAATTGACACTCCACTGTATAATTGAAGAGATAGACCTATATCAGAGAATCATGTCCAACTCACAGTATCATCTGGACCAAGGTGGGTAAATCCTGCTTAGAATGATGTGGATGTATCCCATAGCACAGGCACACACAACTGATGCACATGCACATTCTTACTTTCACATATACACTGTGGAGTTAGAAAGAATGAGATCAACCACGGAACCTCAAAGCCTCTAGCAATCTGATGGATCCTATGGGTTAGAGGACTCTAAATGGCTCTTGTTCTCCTGAAATCTGGTACAAGAGCCACACAAAAGAGAACCAATAAGCTGCCTGAACTCTGTGGTATCAGAGCTGCCAGGCACAGCAGCTGTGGCCTCTCAGAGGGCCAGACAGGTCCAGTGAGGGAAGTGAGACTAGAAGGAGAGGGAGGAAGAGAGCAGGGGCAAGGGGTAGAAGAAGAGCAGTGGGAGGGATGGGGAGGAGTCAGCATGACCTGTGAGGACACAGCAGGGCCACCTCAATGGATTTCCAGACTGTGAACAAGTGGGACTGGCCCAGTGGTTGATGGAAAGTGTCATCATGAGGGAAAGACTTCAAGATCTGTGGTGCTCTCATAGGGCATGGCCTCTTGAAAGGAAAGGGATGGGGTGAGAAGGTGGAGGCCAGATGGAGTAACTCAGTCCATCAGAACCTTGTAAGGCCCAGAAATGGGAAACCTTCAGGTTCTACTTCCCTGGTTCCTCCCTCATCTACCCATCCATTTATCCATTCATCCATCTATCCACCCATGCACTCATCCATCTCGGCATCCTTCCAGGCATACATCCTTCCAATCAATCAACAACAACTAAAGAAACGTGTCAACTCCAGATAGAGGGTTAGGCTTGGCATGCTGAGCTTATATTCTATGGAGGATCCCAGACAATTTAAGAGAAGACTGAAGTGAAATACGATGAGGTTATAGCAGGATTATAATATGAAACGAGGGGTCCACCTCTCCCAACATGAGAAACAGGAGATTAGAAACAGGAGATTTACTGTGGTGCTATTTGTAACCACATGCAGAGATTTACTACTGGTCTGTATCCCCAAAGGCAGAGTTGCTGTATCACTATTCATCATGGAGATAAACTGACCTGAATAGATCACAGACAAAATCAAGAAAGAAAGGAAGAAAAAAAGAAAGAAAGGAAGGAAGGAAGGAAAGAAGGAGGGAGGGAGAGAGGGAGGGAGGGAAGAAAAGAAGAAAATGTTTTTCTGATTTTGGCAGCCCCTGAGTCCAGGAATACTTTGGCACACAGAGCCTTGACTACATCCATTATGGCAATTTACAGCGTGGTTACTGAGCACACGTTCTCCAGAACCTTAAATAGCTTCCATAGATGCGGATGACGGACATATAACACAGACTGCATATATGTACATCCTTTCTGGAAAGATGGGCCTGCAGCTTGGTCTGGACTCTCACTATTAAACAATTAGAGTCTCTGCCCTTCCATGTTCCTATTACTCTCAGGCTGGATGAACTCAGAATGGATTCCCATGGATCTCTCCCCTCAGACAGCCGACCACGTACTGGGAAAGGCAATATATGCTTACTAATTCAGACACAATGTGTCCCTCGCAAGATGGTGGGTTAGAAACGTAATTCTCAAGTTCTTGCATTAGGATTTGATGACATCGTGAGTGTAGACCCCAAGGTGGCATGAGTTACTTTAAACAAAACGAAGACTTGAGTCAGTGCACACGTGATGCAGAGCATGTGGTACCCTCCACCATGTTTGTAAGCTGCAAGAGCCCTCAGCAAATGCCGAGAAGATGCCCATACCAAGTTCTCCGACTTCCCAGCCTCCAAAGACATGAGCTCAATCAACTTCTATTCTTAAACAATTACCCAGTCTGTGGTGTTCCGTTAGAGCAATAGGAAGTGGAGCACGGTGCTGGTGAAAAGTGACAAGACAGAAGGACTGGGGTGTGATTTCAAAAGAACCTAAAATGGGCTGGGAACATCTCTCAGCTTCCTCACCTGTAAAGGTAAACACATCCTCCTCCAGGGCACTGGTGAGGTTTGCACACAGAAACACTGATCTGTCTAGATGCATCATGCTATGAAAGGATGAGGCAATTCACCGTTTAAAGGGAAGATGGTGATAACTTAGATCAAGAAAGAGCCGAGAAATCCCGCATGCTGTTCTGGCTCTTCCAGCTGCTCATGTCAGAAGCCTTAGGACCACCCCAGACACCTCTCTGCCTCTCACACCCACTTGCCCCACCTACATGATGACGTCCAGAAGTGAGGTGCATGTTCGCACATCTGCAGCCACCCTGGAGGGTGAGCCACTGCCACCTCCTATCTAGGTCACTGAAGCAACTGTCTCACCAGCCTCTCCGCTAGGACACTTACCTCCCTTCTCATATCCCAGGAAACTGCCAGCCTGAGTATCAGATGTGGCATTTCACTACTCTGCCCCAACCCCTGAAATACCCCATCCCACATTTCCATCAAGAATAAAGTCTCCACAATACACAGAAGTCATTACTCCCTATGACCACCTCCTACACATTCCATTCTTACACTTCCACTCCTAATCCAGCCGCCCGGCCTCCCACACAGCAGAGGGACTTCCTCCTTGAGACATTTATTTGCATTGCCTCTGCTTTACAATCAGAATATCCCTCCCTTAGGAAACTCCCTTACTGCTACAGCCAGTGAAGCGAACATAAAATCTCACTTGGCAGGTGTGGTGGTTTGAATGAGAATGGACCCTGGAGGTTCATACATTTGGATGCTTGGTGCCCAGTTAGTGGAGCTATATGGAAAGGATCAGGACATATGGCCCTGCTGGAGGAGGTGTGTCACTGGGGGTGGGCACTGAGGTTTCAAAAGCTCATACCAATCCCAGTTAACTTGTTCTCTCTGTCTCTGTCTCTGTCTCTGTCTCTGTCTCTGTCTCTCTCTCTCTCTCTCTCTCTCTCTCTCTCTCTCTCTCCTCTCTCTCTTCTCTCTCTCTCTTCTCTCTCCTCTCTCTCTTTCTCTCCCTCCCTCCCTCTCTCCCTCTCCCTCCTCTCCCCCCCCCAGTCTGTCTCTTTCTGCCTCCAACTTGTTGATCAGGATGCAGACTCTTAACTATTGCCCCAGCACCATGCCTGCCTGCCTTCTGCCATGTTCCCTGCTGTGACAATCATGGATTCTAATCCTATGGAACTATGAGCCCCCAGGTTAACTGTATTCTTTTATAAATCGTGTTGTTCATAATGTCTCTTTAGAGCAATAGAAAAGTAACAGACACCAGGTAAACCCACAGCATTCTGCTGGAACCGGTGTTTTCACTGTATTGGCTGATCATGCCAGTGAGGGTGTCTCAGGATCTGCCTCGACACAAGTCACCCTTTGCCTTCCACCCTCCACCCTCATGCTACAATGAAACTAGAACCCTCTCTTTCTTTCCTATGGTGAGACCCGTGACCTAACAGCAGCCGTGTGTTGTCAGAGCTCTAGATTCTCTGAGCAGTTGCTGGAGAGACATCTGTGACAGTATCCATCCATATGTTAGTCACATCTCGCTCCTCCAGGACCAGTTTCTGCCACTGTGAATTTAAACCAGTGTGGAAGCTGCCTTGTCCTTGTTGGTGCAGGGAGACAAAGGATGTACTTCTCTGAGAACAAAAACCAGGACATCTTCAACTGCTCAGTGACTCAGCCTGACTGCTCTTCAACTCACACCCATTACAGAAGGGAAAGATAGAGGGAGGAAAGGAAGGAGGGAGGTAAGAAGGGAGGGAGGAAAGGAAGAAGGGAAGGAAGAAGGGAGGGAGAGAAGAAAGGAGGGAAGAAAGGAAGGAAGCAGGGAAGGAAGGAGGGAAGGAAAGAGAGAAGGAGAAAGGGAGGGAGGTAAGGAGGGAGGGAGGTAGTGTCTATTAAAGGTGACATTTGAGGTGTCTATACCCAGATCCCTCTAGAGTTGAGTGCCAGTGGCAAACATCACCCCCATTTGCTCAATATATGCTGCAGAACACAGGCTGTGGCACTCATGCATTGTCAACAATTAAAGATCAGCAAGCTTTAAAAGAAGCAGCCAATCCAGAAATGAGCAGAACATTATGGCACCACACTTCCTGTCTCAAGAGACAACAAATCCATGGGGATGCTGAACTCAGGAGAAAGCTGAGTTTGAAAAATGCATCTTTCAACTGACACTCCTTCAGACCTAGACATGATGGTTGGAGCCAAACTGGATATTGACTTATGAGGTTCCCATATATCTGGGTAGTAGGTCTTTACATGGACTTAATCAACCAACCCACAGGGTATTGTCTAAATGACCCCAAGTTGTTGACACATCACAAAGGAAGAGGCCAAGCACCAAAAAATTAGCATCAGGTAGGAAGTTAAGCTTTCAATCCCTGTGTTTTTGTTGCACCAGATGAATATCTTGGGACAGGTCCAAAAACACAGTTGGCCTCTCTTCCAAAGACAGGTGTCCCAGGATGCCTCCAAGCATTTCCCTTAGAATTCTGTTCCCACTGCTCAGGGACCTGCAGATGAACCATGTTAAGACCCTTCCTTCTCCGTGGATAAGTACTCATTTATTTCAGCAGGACACCACACAGTTTCTAACCTTGCTTGTTGACTTACTCACAAGTTTCCTTTGTCTTCATTACCAGAATATAAGCTCCCAAAGGGTAGGACCCATTTAGGGCTAATTCTAGTAGCCTTGGTGACCAACACGATGCCTGGGACTTGGGAGATAACTAACAACTATGCAAGAAATAAGGAAAGCATGAACTAGTGAGAGAAAATGAGTAAATAGAGTTGCTTGTTGCCTTGATGACTAGAGCAGTAGACTTGGTTCCTCCAAAGGAGTGTTCACTCTGACTATTAGGGAAGCATGTTGCGCGCACACTGCCCATGCAGACCGCATGCACCCCTCCACATAACTCTAGCTAGGAGAGTACTGTGACAAATTATGTGACCCAACTGTATCCATAGCAAACTGAACTAGGCCAGGACAACACCCCGAGTATAGTAGAACCTGTGCATAGGTTGGCAGTGACTTGAGTGATCTTTTTAAAAATTAAAATATTTATTAGGAAGCATTTACCTTCTTTTTTGCTGCTTTGATTGGTTTTACAAAAGGGTTTTGTTTCTGCAAGATATAGTCTTTGAAATAAATTCTTTTGAGTTCCCAAGTTTGATAGTTAAGATAATAACCATTTCTTGTGCTAGTATAAGGTTTGTTTTTGGTTTTTTTCATACATTTTTTTTAAATTAAAATACAATTACATTATTTTACCCTTCTCTTTTCTCTTCAATCAACCCCTACCTCTCATGTACAGATCCCCTTGCTCTGTCTCAAAGTCTCAAAATCATGGCCTGTTTTATGAGTGGTCATCTTGAAAAGGTAAATCAGGTCCCCACTCTGGATCTTCCCTCTTGGAACACAGATGACTGAAACCATACAGCTTTAAAGCAGGAGTCATGATGAGGTGATTGAAAATATCAAAATTAAGAACAAGTGATGGACTCAGAGGGAGGTGATGAGGATAGTCCAGAGAGGATAGCTTGAGGTATTTAGAGAGGCTGGGAAGCCAGGAGAGGAGGCGTTGGTTTTCAAGGCTGCCCAAGTTCAGGCCCTCAACTGCTGCATGTCTAGCAGTCTTCTTGCTAGACTCCCTGGATTCCTGGATAATTTCCTTGAGCCTTAAAAATACATCACTTGCCATGCACCACACATATCTAAAATGAAGTATTTGAATAAATGTTGTCCCTCATAATAAGAGCCCAGCATACAATAAAACACCAGCATAAACTAGCTCTGTCCAAGGTTCTGAGCTATAAGCAGCTCCAAATCCCTGAACTAGAAAGTAGACAAGAGTCCTTCCATATCCTTCCCACTGTGATACAGAAGAGCATGCCTTCTCTGCATCTGCAGAGCCTGCCATGACTTTGATCTTGCCCCCACCCTTTAGAAATAGAGTGACCTCGGTGTCCTGATTCCCAATATCCGAGAGTGTGAACCCATGTCAACACACTGACTCTCTGGAAGTAATCAAGTCAAATGAGATCATTAGGGTTACCTCTAATCCAATAGAACTCAGTGTTCTCATTAAAAAGGAAAAAGTAGGGGGGGGCATACTTACATGGAGGAGATGCTGGGTGAAGATGAAGGAGGCGTACTAACAAACCAAGAAACACTCCAAATACCAGCCATTGCCAGCACTTGAAAAAGAGGCTCAGGAAAGATCATTCCTCACGCCTCAAAAACCCAAGCTGGAGACAAGCTATAAAGGACAAACATCCCACCTTTAAAGGATCAAACTATGACACCTCAAAACACATCACTTTTCCAGTCTTTTTTTTTTTTTTTTCCCTAGAAGAGAACAAAACTTGAGAGCTACACAGAGAAGCTTTGGCGGATCACCTCTTATCTGACAAAAAAACTGGGTAGTTCTGAAAACAGGAAAACCATAAATCCTCCCTCAAAGACACATTCTGTGGCTATGCAAACCACAGGAAGTGAACTCCAAGATGGATTGAGGGAGCCCTTCCCTGAGTCAGCCTTCACTGAAAGCCCACACCCATTGCTTTTATCCTGGCACTTGGCTGAGACTTTTTTCTCCCTGGTTAAGCTGCCATATAAGGGTGCCCCAGGCATTAGCAAAATGTACACTCTAATAACCTTCTGCTAATTTTTTTTTGTCCTTAACCTGTTCTTTGTTTGTATAAATTACAGGGCACCGGCCAAGATAGAGAAAGAAAGGAGACTTTCTTTCCTTCCCTCTGAGCATAAGTGAGGCTCCATACAAATTTACCTAAGAGCCCCACTTTAGAAGAAGTCTCATTCCATTTTTTCACTGTACTTCTCAATCTGACGACTTCTGCCTTGAGGACTGACTTATAGTCCTTGACCACCGGTGCAGAGACCACACATGATCTGTTGTGGACTTAACTATGTCTCCTTAAAATGTAAAGGCTAAATTCCAAATTCCTACTATCTTGGAATAGAACCATATCTGCAGCAAGCACTTTGAAGATATAAACAAAGGAAAAGGAAGCCCTTAAGGGAGGCTGTAACCCATTCTGAGCACTGTTCTTGTGAGCAGACAAGAAGATGCCAAAGGTGCAGTTGTTGAGAGGAGCAACCAGGGAAAAAGGAGATGAGATGATCACCTGCCAATAAACTAGACGAACCAGGGAAAAAGGCAATGAGATGACCATCTGCCAATCAACTAGAGGCCATAGAAGAAACCATCCTTTCTGGCAGGTTGATCTTGGGCTCTTAGCTTCCAGAAACATGGAAAAACTGAGTGGAGTTACCAAATATAATTAGCTAGGTACATGGCTGACTCTAATACAGACTACATTTCCCAGTTCTTCTTGCAGGTAGGTTTGGCCATGTGATTAGGTTTTAGCCCATAAGGCTCTAAGAGGAAATGTGAAGTATAGCTTCAGAAAAGTGTTCTTAAAGGGAAAGACCGGGTAGTCCATGTTCACTTTATCAGTCCTGAAGGCTGCAAAATAGGACCTAGTGGGTGGAGTTTCTGCAGGCAGCTTGGGTCAAGAGACAGTGTGTGCATGCCAAGGAAGCAACATGGAAGATAGTGCTCTCTCTCTCCAACTCACAGCATTTCTGGGTGGAGGCCTCCAAGGGCAGCAAACTGTGGCTGGTAAATACAGGAGAGAAACTAACAGGGAGTAAATGTTATTCAGTCAAGTCCACCTTGGAGCCAATGTTCTATGGATTTTGTGAGGAGCAAAATGCAGGTGTACCTCAAACAATCCACTATTTCCAAGGTTTGCTTTCACCCTTAATAAACTTAAGACCAACTGTCATCATTTTCTCTTTCGGCCTCCTCCCTCCATCCCTTTCCACACCTCTTCCAAGGAGAAGGTCATCACTGGCCAGTCTCACACAGAGAGGATGGAGACTGCCAACGGTCATGCTAATTTTAAGCGGATTTAGGGTTGGGCCTACTAAGTAGGCAGTTAGAGACACGCAGAACTATTATCCACCACCCTGCTAGTCTATGTCCAATCCCTGTCCGTATCTCAAATTATTTCATTGGCTTCTTATATACGCTATCCCTACTCAAAAAGTCATAGAACCAGAAACAGAAGGAAGTGCACTCAAGCCCCTCAGACTCTAACTATAAGCAACCTCCTCTTCCAGGCTTGTTCTCTACAAACATCTACTAAAACCAAATGAGACTTCTTGCTCCTTCCAATTGCTACTCACACACTTTCTACTTGTACCCATGGCATCCTGCTTCAAGGGCCTTCCTGGTCTATCGAAGAATTTCTACAGTACTTAAGTCTAGAATCTGAGGGCAGTGCAATGTAAGAGCCAGCTTCATTATTACCTGGGGTTCTTCACCTATAAGGTGGGAATAATAACACACTCTCACACAGATGTTCCAAAGTCAAAGACGAGAAGTGGTCGTATAAACTTAAACCTCTCAGTAGGAGCAACTGCCCCAAAATTGGCATTGGGACCATCCTTTTGTGTCTATCTTGATTCTGTAGTTGTTCATTTTTAAAGTAAGTCCCTTCATTTTGGCCTGGAGTCTTCCCAGGTGCTTTACAATTATGGCTCCAGGTTGTCCCCAGAGCAATATCATCAGACTTTCACCACCACCATCATCATCTCCACCCCATTACAGATGAAGAAACAAGCCTAGATTTGAATTTAAGTTTGACTTCACAACCCAAACTTCTAACCTTCTCTAAACTCCTCAAGGCAGAGGCTGTCTTTCTAAAGCACACTGCCTTGCCTGGGAGGAGTCCACTGTGCTTCTACCCCAGGCCTTCTCTAGAGCTCTGATGGAGTCCTGTGTCAAGGCTCTAGCAGGAAAGGGAAATAACCTGGTACGGGATTGCCTGCTGCCCAGTAGACCTCAAGGTGGCTAAGGATGTACCTGGTTCTGATGCCAAAGGGGCTTTAACAAGAAACATCAACAACCCCTTTCAATGAGGCTAAAGACGCCCGTTCTAAAGAATGTGTCAAATGGAAAGGCACCCAGAGACGGCCCAGCTGTCTTAACTCCTCATACTTCTCTGGCCTTTCAGGTCCCTCCAAGCCCTTGTGCCCACCATCTCCAGCGTCCTCCACGATGGAATGCTATGAAGTAGGAAAGAGTTAGAATGCCTGTTATAGAGTGGGGGGCGTGGCCTGGGTGTGGCTCTCATTTTTCCCTCACTACACCATTGCCTCTTCTCACAGGTTTAAGAGCCCTTCCTTTCTGAGCTCACTTCTCCAGGCCGCCAGCTTTCATGCTCCAGGACACAAGGGTTGCCCCGCCCACACCTCATGCCCTTTTCACAGTCCCTCTGTTCATGTGTAGATTGCTAGCAGGGTACCCCAGCAGGAAAGGCCAGAGTTAGGAAAGCTTTGACATTTTAAAGGAGCCTTTACTGAGTCTAGTTCAAGCTTTCCATTTTATAGATGGAGAACATGAGACCCCTCGCGGATATGATTTGTCTGTTCTCTGGTGGGGACTTTTCATCTCCAAGTGCTTCAAAGTGCCAAATGCTTGCCTGTGAACGGATAGATCTGAGAACCCCTAAAGTAGCCACTCTCGACCTGTGGCTCAGGAACACACACACACACACACACACACACACACACACACACACACATCTGCATCTATCACTCTATCTCTGAGTTGCCTCCTGCCTGGATTATTGAAGTATCCTCTCTTGGGGAGGTCTGCAATCTGGCAGTGTGGAAATCCCCCAATCAACCTTTAAATTCTCACTTAGAGTTGGCAGTATTGCATCACTGGTGCCACTTAGAATCACACTACCTGACACCTCCCTTCCCCCCAGCTACCACTTCCGTCCCCAATTTGAAGCAGAGGCTTCTGGGAGCTTAGACGGCTGAAGCTGATGAGGCTGTTTTCTGGGCGATCCTCAGATAATTTGACAGAAGACCCCATTGGCTTCGGCCTCCAAACTGAATGCCTGAGATAGTAGAGCAGATAGATCAGGGGTCACCTGACTCAGAGCCAACAGGCAGAGCAAACCAGCAAACGAGACCGCTTTGGAGATGGGAGAAGGAGCCATGATGGCTAGAAGATTGGCCAATGGAGAGTGCTCCGTGCAAAGCAAAGCCTGGCACACAGGGCTGAATAGCAAAGGGCCAACAGGGACACCTCTTAAGGATGTGTGAGCAAGCACTTGGGAGAGGCTGAAGGCAAGGATACACTTTCTCTGCCTTCATTTTCTCCTTCAACCCAGCGACTGCAGCAGAGAGAAGCACTGTGTCCCAGACCATAAGTTAGCATGGAACGCCCTGCCCTCACCCATGCTGCAGGTCCTGTCGCATCTACCTGCATGTGGCCCTCCAGCCAACTGCCCTCCTCTGCAGCGCAGACCCAGTGCCCACACCTACCCACTCCGTGCCGCTCCTTGTCAGTTTTGCGCCAGGGGGTCATGGCTAGACCGGAGCCTTGAGAGACTCCTGTTCTCTAGTGAAGAAGTTGGCTGGGGTGGTTAGGCGCCTTGCAGGGCCCCACTTCCTTCCTCTTTTTAAACTCTCTCTCTTAAGGTCCGCCTTCCCCTCCTCTAGGTTCCCACCCCCCTCCTCCCCCTTCTTCTCCAGCAGGGGCACACTATTTTTGCTAAGAGCTAAAAGACTGCCTGCAAAACTTGGAGACCACCCTCATTTTTCTCTTCCCCAGGCGAGTGGCTACAAGGCGGACAGGTACTTAAAGCCAATCCAGACCACAAGGGTAGAGTTTCCGTGACTTCTGAACCCCGTTAGTGACTAAGCATGAGCTTTGGGGGCTGATCTTTATTTCTCTGTGATTCGGGTTCTTTATCAGGAATATGGGATAGGGGTACCCCCTCCACCTGCTTTTCGTGAGGATTAGAGAAGAACCTGTGCTCAGTGGGTGACACGCAAGAGATGGGGTCACTTTAGTTAGCATCTTTTCTGTGCCACGGACCCAACGGGAAATCCGATGAGAGCTCAGGAGACTCCTCTCTAACACTACTTAAGCAGATCAGGAGGTCAAGGGCACCCTTACCACCAGCAAGCGTGGGCTGGGGAAGAGTCAGCCAGGATGACTTAGGCAGATGTTTCCTCACAAAACCTAAAGTTTGTTCTTGGAATAGATTCTATTGAAAAGGAAAATGTCTCTCAGGGCTACCTTAATGATGATCTAAGTCTCCTCGAATTTTCTTTCTTTATTACCATTTCTGCAACCTCTTTCTTGTCCTACCCCAGACACATTAGGAAGAACTAGGCAAAAATCACCACTGACAGCTCTCACAAAATACCAATTTTCTCTCATTTTAATGTATTGGCTTTTCAGTTTCTGACAGCACAAGTTGGGTGTATCTATTATGTGAATTTTTCCTAGGGACACATGAATCCCTCTAGTCATCTCAGATAGTGCGCTAATGACATACCATAGTAATGATTGCTCTCAAGTTTAGGTTGGAGAACAAAAAGTTTGCTGTGCTTGCTTATAATAACACAACTGAGGGGATACATACAGGAACATGGGTGAACCCCAAACTAGCCACATCATTAAAATGTCTCACCCCCAACCTGGATGAGAACTTCCTTGTAGCTGCACAGATGTAGTCTCTTCCGTATACTCTGTCACCTCTCAGACTATGCGACTGTATACCTGGGACAGAGTTACATGTGGTGGCCAGAGAGACTCAGAAAGGAGTGACTAAAATCCCAGAAGGGGTTCTAATGACTCCCCCACACTCCCTTGCCAACAGGCAAAATCTTGAGGGTCTCTTGAGGATAGTCACAGCTGCTCTAGCAACCCTGGTAAGAGCTGGAAGATTCAGAGGACAGCACTCCGCAGCAGCATCTACAGTAAGCAGCTGTGTCATGGTTTTGCCAGAAGATCAAAGCCAGAAGATTGTGTGTATGTGTTTAATACTCATGACTTAGTAACTTTTTTGTTGCTGTTACAAGACACCAATGACCAAGGCAACTTGCAAAGAAAGCATTTAATTTAGGGTTTACAGTTCAGAAGGGTAGTACCATCCATGGTCATCTAGGCTGTGACCATGAAAGCAGACAGGAAGACAGACATAGGGCTGGAGCAGTAGTAGATCACTTATATCTGATCCACAAGCATGAGGCAGGAGAGTTAACTGAGATTAGCAAGGGCTTTTGAAACTTCAAAGCCTACCCCTAGTGACACACCTCCTCCAACAGGGCCATCCTTCCCAATCCTTCCCAAACAGTTCCACCAACTGGGAATAAAGCATTTTAATACATGAGTCTATGGGGACAATTATCAACCACCACCAGCACAACACACACACACACACACACACACACACACACGTTTGCACACACACACATGCATGCACATACATATAAATATCACATCTATTAAGTCTGAAATCTGGAGTTCAGATTGTGAAAGCTTCATTTCTCTTATAAAGAATTTACATTAGTCCCTTGATATTTTCCATTGACTTTCAAAAACTGAAAGATATATATCTGATCCTGTGGGGCAGGTTGAAAAGTCAAGCAGGAGCTAAGAGATATAATTTCTTCTTTGTCAAGGTCCCCCCAGCCTTGTCTTTAAAGCTGGTGAACTGACTGGGTGCTGAACTCCCTTGGTAGGGGGACAGAGTGACATGGTTTCTGCCCCTGGTATAGAGCCAGCAGGCATGGTCCTCCAGGAGTATCTATGGCTCCTTTGTCCAGAAGACTTATTTGTATAATAATGTACATAGTTTCATGTCCCTCCAAAGAATAAGGACTCCATGATAATCAGAGACAGCATGAGTCTGGGAGGTGAAGGTATGGCTAATGTCCCAGCAAAATGGTAAACACTTGGACCTTCAGGACAGTTCTTAAGGCTGTGGAAAAGAACTCTAAAAAGTATGAATTTGAAAATATATAATTTCTCAACTGTGCAAAAATATAAGGATACAATATGAATTATATAAGGAGCCTCACAGATCTAAAGGGAACAGAGGCAGCGGCACTGTGGGCCAGCTTGTCAGAAGGATACCAAGGAAGGAGATACAGAGACGTAGGGAGTGGTGAGCATAAGGCAAGATCCCACATAGCTAAAGTTGTTTTTTTGTTTGTTTGTTTGGTTGGTTGGTTGGTTGGTTGGTTGGTTGTTTGGTTGGTTGGTTGGTTGGTTTATCCTTACAAATGCTGGCAGATTCCTGAGTTCAACCTGGGACAGAGCTAATTTAGGTCCAGGTGTGGCCAGAACGGTGATCTCCGGACAAAGTCCCACTGGGCTAAGTTTACAAACAAGATCTCTGAATTCTTTTGCAATGTTGAAAAAAAAAGAAAGAAAGAAAAGTGCACTTGCTGTCCATTTCCTAAGAATCAAGGGCTGAGCTGTGAGATGCTGATTCATAGGATAACCAAAGGGGACCTGGAATAAATAATTGAATTGATATGTAATTTAAAAACACTGAACTTTTTGGTCCTCATGAGTTGAGCTAACAGAAAGAAACATCAGTGCTTTAGAATGTTTCTCTAGCAAGAGGTGAGCTGTCTGGAGATCTCTGGAGAGGAAACAGCTCTTCAAGATTTTTTTTTCTAGCAGAATTTCTGATTTTAGTCAGAAAATCCATGGAGAGCAGACACAGCTCTTTTAGAATCAGTTCTAAGAGGACTTCTGACCTTGCTCAAGAATTACTTGGGTTGTCTGAGGAGTGAACACAGCTTTAAAAAAAAATTTTTTTTAAATTTTCTAGATTTCTTATTTTGATCAGAAAACCCAATAATTACTTTTAGAACTTTTTCTAGCAGGATTTTTGACTTGATAGGAAGATCCAAGAAATTTTTTACAGCAGTTTTTCTGACTTTGTTCAGAAAACCCATGAGCTATCTAGAGAGATTTTCAAATTTTTACTAGCAGAGAGAGCTGTCTCAACCAGAGAGCTTTTAGAATAGCAAGAAAAAGCTGTCTAGGGCAGAGTAAAACACACACACACACACACACAGAGAGAGAGAGAGAGAGAGAGAGAGAGAGAGAGAGAGAGAGAGAGAGACAGAGACAGAGACAGAGACAGAGACAGAGACAGAGAGACAGAGAGACAGAGAGAGAGAGGAAGAGACAGAGAGTGCACACAAGCATGCAGATTGCCATCTCAGCAGAAAGTGCAGTCAGCTTGGACCTACTATCTGACTTGCAGTCTTTTGTATCCAGATCTCAAACATCCCTGGTCTCAGACCTAGCCAAGGCTGGTCCTTGGTAGTGTGGTCAGACTCACTTATATCATCAAAAATCATCTCTTTTAAGGCCCAATGAATTGTAGGTGGAAATCACATCTATAAAGTTTGTTCCAACGCCTTGGTGGATATTTGATTGAGAGCCTTGTCAAGTCTTAATCATCACAACAGTATAACAGTTTGTCACTACGTATCATAGACTGGCAAACATTTTCAGAAATAGCCAAGTTGGTAAATATTTCAGCCTTTGGAGGCAAATTCAGGGATACTATGAAAATATTTACATAATGACAGGCATGTAATTCTGCCTTATGATTACAGTCAATATCTAGAAGCCAGTGTAGGAGGAAGTATGTGAGAAGGCCTGCCTGTCAACAATCATGATTTGAATATGCTTGGCCCAGGTAGTGGCACTATTAGGAGGGGTGACCTTGCTGGAAGAAGCATGTCATTGTGGGCATGGGCTTTAGGATCTTCATCTTAGCTGCCTGGAAGCCAGTCTTCTCCTATTTGCCTTCAAAACAAGATGTTGAGCTCTCAGCTCCTCTTGCACCATGCCTGCCTGGATGTTGCCATGCTCCCACCTTGATGATAATGGACCAAACCTCTGAACCTGTAAGCCAGCACCAATTAAATGTTATCCTTATAAGAGTTGCTTTGGTCATGGTGTGTGTTCACAGTAGTAAAACCCTAAGACAAGAACTGACTTTGAACCATTAACTCCTCTTCTTTCTCACAGTTTATTTTATGTGTATGGGTATTTTGGCTGCATATATGTTTGTATACTACATGTACACAGTGCCTATGGGGCTCAGGAGCGGGCATCAGTCTCCTTGGAACTGGAGTTACAGTGGTTGTGACCTAATATGTGATTGCCGAGAGCTGAACCGAGGGTTCTCTAGAAGAGCAGCTAGTGCTCTTAATCACTGAGCCATCTTTCTAGTCCTTAAGTGCATTTTAAAAACTTATTGTTAATGAGCATGCCATAGGCTAGCAATGAGATCTCTCTCAATTGTAAGACTAAGCTGTCAAGGTCCTAACTAATACCTCTCAATGAATCTCCCATACCCATTAGAACACTATTTTCAAGAACACCAAATACACACACACAGGGCATGATGAGGTTCTAATTCCCTTCTAGAGCTTGATTTCCTGTCTCCTCTGCTATTTCTAACCCCTTTCCTCCCCTACACCACATACACAATCACCCTCAACTAGTGACCAGATAGTACTCTCTGAAGACTCTTAAATATGCCAAAGTCCTATAACCTGCACGTTCTACCATTCCTCTAAAGAGAATCCCCCCTCTTCTCCAGATTGATCTGTTCCCTATCTCCTAAATTGTCCCCATGGTACCTGCAGCAGCCATCCATACTCAAGAGTGGTTCACTTCTCCCAGTCCATCTGGAGGATGACCTTTCTCTTTCTGCAAAGTTGCTGAGTCTCATTTCTTATGTGATGACATCATCCTTTTCTGTGTATGATTGGCAAATCCTTACTTAGAGACATGTTTACTGAACAAACCCAACACTAGCAGTGCAAGGCCAAACAGGAGGATGGCCTCTTGAACAGTTGTATTGGGGTCCCATACTGTTGAACATTTTTTAATTGCTGATGTTCAACTGACGTTCAACAGTGGAGGGGTTTCGCCTAAATTCTGGTATTTCTGGTTTCTAAATAGCTGTGGAGTCTGCCTTATGACAGAGTCATGGAGGGCAGGTTAGCAGCCATCCTTCAGCCAGAACACATACACTGGTTTGTCTCATGCACAGTACTCTCCTTTTCCCCAGAACTGAGTCTAACATCTCAACTGGCCCTGATTCTTAGGTGCATATAACTGCTTTACTTTATTTCTTTTTTTAAAGAAATATTGATTTATTTTTTATTTATATGAGTACACTGCAGCTATCTTCAGACACACACTAGAAGAGAGCATCAGATCTCATTACAGACAATTGTGACCCATCATGTAGTTGCTGGGAATTGAACTCAGGACCTCTGGCAGAGCAGTCAATGCTCTTAACCAGTGAGCCATCTCTACAGCCCCTATAACTGCTTTTCTTAAGGTCAAAACAATGGAACCCTATTGGGGCTTGTGTTCCATTAAAAGTGGGGAGGTAAAAGAAATCAAGATGCATGATAGGAAAGGTGTGCATCTGTGCATGTGTGAAGAAGAGGCTTAGATGTCCATTCACATGGAAAGAACATTTTTTTTTTACCCTTTATTATTTTATTATTAGCTAGATTGCAAAGTCACAGGTTTCTTTATGGAGTTGTTAGCCATACTGAGTTTGAGTAGGTTTTCTCCCACACTCATGTCTGCCCCTAACTTCAGGTTCCTCACTGTCCCACTGTGTCCTTCCACAACCCGTCACTACTCCTACTTTGATACCTCATGTGTTCTATTATCTTGCCCATGTATTTAACAATTCATAGATTGCCCTTTTCTTTCATCTGAGTGAAATTCCATTATGTATGTTTCACATTTTCATCATCTCTTGATCTCGTGATGGACATCTATGATGATCCCATCACCTTGCCATTAAAAATAGAGCAACAATAAATGTTGATCTGCAAATCTCCATGGAAGGATGTAGAGTCCATTGGGTGCATGCCCAGAAGTCATATATCTGGGTCATATGATAATTCTATTTTTAGTTTTATGAGCAACTCCAAGCTGATTTCCATAATGGTCACACTAGTTTACACTCCCACCAACCCTGAATGGTGGTTCCTCTTTCTGGAATCTTCTTTACACTTGTCATTTGTTTTCTTGATGGTAGCCATTCTGGGTAAGATAAAAATCTCAAAGTAGTCTGAATTTTCAGCAAAATGGATGGAACTGGAAAACATTATATTAAGCATAAACCAAGCAAAGAAAGAGTGTTCCTTGATCTGTCGTCATGAACACAGGCCAAGTTTGCTGGCTAACTTAAGTTTCCTACCTAGTCCCCAAATGAGTACATAGATCCATGACCTCTGGTGGATATTCTGGAAATGAGGGAGAACAATATTTTTTGTCTACTGGGGCGTATTTGTGTTGGGTGAGAAGCCTACTCAATCAGATTGTCTTGTTCTAGGGCTCTTACAACCCTTGTCTTCCAGAAGGAAAAGATGCAGACACAGAGACACAGTTTAAGTTGAAGTTTATTTAATAAAGCAAATATTCCAAAGACAGATTGGATGCCTTAAAGTGCAGTGGAAACATAGTGGGTTCTGTATGGTGGATTTTAAAAGACGATTCTACGAATAGTCAGAAAGTATGTGCAATTTTCATGGGGTAAAGTTATCCCTTTATACTCCCAAATCATTGATGGATCTCCCTTTTAAGGTATTTCTTTCTAATGTAGAAAATCCCACCAGGGAAAGAGTGGGTATAGGCCTCTTTCATTTGCATATGTGGAAAAGGGGACTGGCATAACTTACATAACAGGCATAACCTAGCTGCAGATTTAAGGATATTTAAGTACAAATGTGCATTGTGATTGACAGAAGACACAGCTACTTAGACACAGCTGTTACCTTACATCTAACCCCCTTGCGAGCCTGTTTAAAGCCCACATGGATTTGATGGTTCAGGTAATTGAGGCTTCATTATGAAATCTATACATGGCCAGCACTTTACAATAGAGTGGCAGGCATCACTAGCAGAAAATAAGATGTGGGCTGTCGGCTGGACTCCCTTCTCCCAGCTCCACTGTTCAGGCTTATGTTCCCCTGACACCCTATAGGTGTACAAGGTATGTATTCTTGAGGAAACACATTTCTAGAGCCAAAGATGCCTCGGTCCTGGAGGAGTCACACCAGAACAGTTGTATGCTGCTGCAGAGGAAGGCAATAAAACTCAAGAGGCAGCTTCTGTGTTCTGGTAAGAATCCTCCCTCAGTGTGGGCGTGTCTCCTTCCCAAGAGGCCCAGCGCACAAGTCTGGGTGCACTCCATACTGTAAATGTTGACTTTCTGGATCTTCATCCCCTGCCCCCTAATCCCAAGCTGATACCCTTTGATTCACATTTATTGAGTATCCATCTTGTGAAAAGCCAGTTAAGGTGGTAAGGGAAGGATGAGATTCCTGTTCTCCTGGATCTGGCAGCAACACAGAGAGGCTGGAAAGCAACCTGTGTTAAGTAAGACCAAAGAAAACAGAGCAGAAATATGACAGACCGGGTGTCCTGACATAAATGGAAAAGGGAAAGGCCAGGGAACAGCTCTCTGAGGAAGTGATATTTAAGAATTTAAGAAGTGATACCTGGGAAGTAAATGTCAGGGAGGTCAGGCACACATGTAAAGGTCCTGGTGGTAAAACAAGCTTAGAGCATTTGAGGACAGGAAGGAGTGTTACAGGAATGTGTCAGTGTGGTGGAGACAGGCGGGAAACGGTGCAGAAACCAGATTATGTAGGACGAGCAGTTCTCAACCTGTGGACAGGGGTCCTATATCAGATAATCTGCATGTCAGGTATTTACATTACAATCCATAACACTAGCAAAGTTATAGTTATAAAGTAGCAATGAAAAAATTTTACAGTTGGGAGTTGCAATGGCTGGTTTTGTGTGTCAACTTAACACAAGCTAGAGTCGTCACAGAGAAAGGCGCCTCCAGTGAAGAAATGCCTCCATGAGATCTAACTGTAAGGCATTTTCTCAACTAGTGGTCAGTGGGGAGGGCCCAGCCCATCATGGGTGGTACCATTCCTGGGCTGGTAGTCCTGGGTTCTATAAGAAGGCAGGCTGAGCAAGTTGGGAAACAGCATCCTTCCATGGCCTCAGCATCAGATGCTCTTGCCTCCAGGTTTCAACCCTGCTTGAGTTCCTGTCCTGACTTCCTCCAATGATGGATTAGGATCTGGAAGTGCTAGCCAAATAAACCCTTTCCTCCCCAGCTTGCTTTTTGGTCATGGTGTTTCATAGCAGCAATAGAAGCCCTAACTAAGACATGATGAACTTAAAGGGTCGCAGCATTAGGAAGGTTGAGAACCACTGCTGTGTGGTCTTGTAGGTCACAAGGGAATTCGAGTCTCACCCTAGGCACTGCAAAGTAAAAATGACAGATGCTGGTGGGCCTCGCTGCTGGACTCACTGCTCTAGTGAACAGGAACACTTTCTCAGAACCAGAGATTAGGCCACCCCAACCCTGAAGAATCAAGACAAAAACAAGACCTTGGGTAAGTAGGTGTGACCAGCTACACTGTAAGCACTGTGCAGATGGAAGAATTACCAGATATCCCCCTGCCTGGAGAATGTGATAAATGCTAATTGAAAGAACAATCAAATTCAACAGGCGTGATGGTTCAAACCTTTACATCCAGCACTCAGGAGGCAGAGGCAGGCAGACCTTTGAGATTCTGAAGCCAGTCTGGTTCACCTAGTAAGTTACAGACCAGACCAAGGTTGTACTGTAAGACCCTGTCTAAAAAGATTGAAAGAGGAAAAAAAAAGTCAAGTGTGTGTGTGTGTGTGTGTGTGTGTGTGTGTGTGTGTGTGTGTTTGGCTGCATGTATGTATGTGCACTATGCAAGTGCCTAAGGAATTCAGAGGAGGGCATCATGTCTCCTGGAACTGGAGTTGAGGATGGCTGTGAGCCACCTCAGGGGTGCTGGGAACTGAACCTGACTCCTCTGCAAGAGTAACAAATGCTCTTAACTGTTGAGCCATGTCTCCAGCCCCTTTATTTTTATTCATACATACGTCTGTGTGAGTGGATGCCATTTGTGTTGGGGGGGGAGGGGTACTCACAGAAACCCGAGCAGGTCATTGGATTCTCCGGAGGTGGGGCTATAGGCAGGTGTGAGCCTATATGTGAGGGCTAGGATCAAAAGACAGGTGCACTTAACTGCTGAGTCATCTCTCTAGCCCTGCCATGCTTTCTTATATCATATAGAGATTAAATCTATATAGCCTAAATCATATAGAGATTAAATCTATAATAAAGTCTGTTTAACAAACTTCTGAGATCCTCAGGCCTCTCCATAGTGTGTATTGACCGGCAATAAATCCTACCTTTTCAATGATTGATATATTCTAGGTGGTCTTTGGGTAGGGAACAGTGGCAAATGTCACTGGAAGACTGTGGAAAGTTCTACTGATGCCATCTCTGAAATGTGTCTTTACTTAATTATTACACGCCACCACCTTGGTCTAATCCAGAGTCGGCAGTCCCTGGATGCTGAAAGACCCTTAACTGTTCTTATCATGTCTAGTCTTGAGCTATGAAGTTTCTTTTCCAATGATAAAAATAATGCTTCTTATTTATTACTTCTCATTTTGAGTTACCCATGGCCCAAAAAATATTAAATAGAAAATTTCAGAACTATACAATCTGCAGGGGCAATATAATTTCTAAAAAAAAAAAAAAAAAACAAAAAAACAAAAAAACAAAAAAACAAAAAACAAACAAACAAAAAAAACAGTTGCAATAGCTCCCTACTCCTTTACTGGATGTAAGTGAACACCTGAAGCTGGGCCTTTTGTGTGCTGCCTTTTTCCTGTTTCCTGTAGGGATGAAACAGGACCAGAGTCAGTATGGCTTCTCACACTTTCTCCCTTGGTATCATTATTACATCACATTAATATTCTGGGACCATTAGGAAGTAAACCAAAGGTTACCTGAACACAAGCATTGCAGTATCACAACCCTAGATCTGATTCCCAAGATAGCTACTCAGTGACTCACCGGTAGACTGTGTACACAGTGTAGATACGCTGTAAGAAGGACAACACACATCCCACTCAGAACAGTCAGCTAACACATAATCTCAGCACAATACTCAAAAACAACAGCACACAACTCAAAACCTACAGATTGCATAGTACTGAACGTTTCCATTTCATAATTTTGGACTGTGGGTAACTCAGAGTGACGTAATAAATTAAGAAGCACTATTTTTATCATTGGAAAATATACTTCATAGCTCAAGAGCTGGTGTGATAAGAACAGTTAAAGGTGTCAAACCATAGCCAGACAACCCAAATAAAGTCACCTAAAGCAAGATCAAACTCTATTTCTTTTTTGCATGTCAGTAATACCTTCCTCGGTACGCTTTGGAGGAAATTGCTGTGGGCTATCCCTTTTGCCTTTATAACCTGTTTGACCTCAGACTTTAAATTCTGAAGATTAAGTTTCAAGATATACTACAGATCATCTCTTACTAAAAATGCTCAGAATGAGAAATGCTCCTGATTTTTTTTTTAAATATTGATACCATTAACATAGACACGATGAGGTTTTGTTTGCCTTTAAAATAAGGTCTTACTGTGTCTCAGGCTGGTCCAGAACTTGTGATAATCTTCCTGTTCTCATATTCCTGAATGTTGAGTTGACAGGCTCAGCATTTAGATGGGTTCTAAATCTAAACAAACAATACATTCCTATTGCATTTACACACGACTTCAGGGTAACACTATACAATATTTTTAGTATGCTTGGACTCTGCTGCCTGACGTCAGGTGTGGACTTTCCACTTGTTCCTCTATCAACACCCCAAAGTTTTACATTTTGGATTATTTACTTGGGGTTTTAAACTTTCTAATTAAGGATGTTCAACATATTTGGTAGATCACTTTCCCCTGGGAGGGGAGTGTTGCCATATGGTTAGCCCCTCTCCTCTGCCTGGCTTTGCATGGGGTCAGGGAGTGAAGGAGTTTGCCAGCTGCAATGGATGTGTTTCTTTCTCCTTCACAGAACAATGGCTTTAGTGAGATCTTTGCCTATTTACATCGTGAAAATCTAGGGCACTGTTTCCAAGGTTCTCTGTTAAAGGGTGCCCCCCTCTGTCAGTGCATCAAAGTACAGTCTTTTTTTGTTTTGTTTTGTTTTTTTGTTTTCGTTTTTGTTTTTCAACACAGGGTTTCTCTGTGTAGCCCTGGCTGTCCTGGAACTCACTCTGTAGACCAGGCTGGCCTCGAACTCAGAAATCCGCCTGCCTCTGCCTCCCAAGTGCTGGTATTAAAGGCGTGCGCCACCACAGCCCGGCCCAAAGTACAGTGTACAGTCTTAATAAATAGGTTTTGTTGACTGTGGTGAAGACTTCAGTTTCGAGGTTCAGCGTCCTCTCTTGTCTTGGTCCTCTGGTCCCAAGGTTACCAGGATGCTGATAAATTTCTGACCCTGAAGATCACGTGGGCAGAACTATGGACTGAGTACCCCACTTCATTTGTTGAAGTCCTAACCTCCAATCAATAGCATTTGGGAGTGGGACCTTCAGACGGAACCTCCTAAATAGTGACTATGGAGAGCTGCGAGCTAACTAGCTCTCTCTGTCTCTGTCTCTCTGTTTCTGTCTCTGTCTCCGTCTCTATCTGGGAATGGAACTCAGTTCCTAACCTGCTCTAAACCACCGAGCCTTCTCTCCAGCATAAGATTTTTCTTTTGAAATGCAGGTATTTGTTGCTGTTGATCTCCCCTGGAGCATTTTCAATTTGCTGTAGCTCATAGTTTTACTATTTTCCCTTTTATCTATCTACAAGTGTTTTAAAGTTCTTCTTTAAAGCACTTCTGCAAGGCCCCAAGGCCTGACACTATTACTGATGCTATGGTGTGCTTACAAACCTTATCATGACTGCCCAACAAGCAGCTGAAAGTCAGATGTAGATATTTATACTCAACCAGTGAACAGAAGCTGGTAACCCCTGTGGTTAAATTAGGGTAAAGCTGGAAGAAGCTGAGGTGGAGGGTGGCCCTATAGAAAGACCAGTAGTCTCAACTAACCTGGACCTGGGGATTTTTCAGACACTGAGCCACCAACGAGGCAGCAAACACCAGCTGATATGAGGTGCCCAGCACATAAACAGCAGAGGACTGCCAGGTCTGGACTCAGTCAGAGAAGATGCACCTAACCCTCAGACTTGGTGCCCCAGGGAGTAGGGAGGTCTGGTGGGCTGGGGGTGGGGGTGGAACATCCTCTTGGAGATGGGAATGGGGTGGGGAGGGTCGGTATGGAATGTGGAACAGTCAGAGGGTGGACTGGGAGGAGGATAAAGTCTGGGCTGTACAAAAAGATTAAAGAATAAAAAAAAAAGTATTCCAGTGATTTCTTTCTTGATTCAGTGGTTGGTGTCTCTTGTCTTATTTCTACATGAAGCAGTTAGAGCTTGACTTGTGACTCACCTGATTTTAAGTGCCAACATCCATCTGACCAGTTCCTTCTGCTTCATTTGCTGTAGTGAGCCCTCCATAACTCTCGAGAGGTTCAGTAAGGCAGATTCTGCTCTCTACAAGTCTTTGCCATCAAACTGGCTGATTGTCCGGGACAAATGGACTTTTGGATCCATGGCCCTCTCTAGCATTCTTCTCAGATGTTGCTGGGACTGTACCTCTATCTAAGAAAGGCTGTGACTATGTACCTATACCTTTCAGGAATGAAAAAGGGAGCGGAGTCATAAGATCAAATCAAACATGGATCCTTGTGAGAGAGGAGGAACCAGGAGTAAGAGCTACTGTTTTGCAGATTTAACTTTGGATGCATATTTTACCATTATGCAAAATGAAGACTTTTGAGGCTGGAGAGGTGGTTTAGTGGTAAAGAATACTGTCTGCTTGTCCAGAGGACCCAGCTTCAGTTCCCAGCACCCACATGGTAGCTTGCAACCATCTTTAACCCCAGTTCCAAGGGCATCTGACGTCCTCTTCTGGCCTCTGCTGGAACTGCACAGACATAAAATACCCATATACATAAAATTAGAAAAAAATAAACAAAATCTCAAAAAAAATA
The DNA here is from genome assembly GCF_011762505.2 of Arvicanthis niloticus. Classification (NCBI taxonomy): domain Eukaryota; kingdom Metazoa; phylum Chordata; class Mammalia; order Rodentia; family Muridae; genus Arvicanthis; species Arvicanthis niloticus. The sequence continues at coordinate 85,034,382 of NC_047663.1, read as the reverse complement.
CAAACAGTAAGATATTTAAAAAGTAATAGTTAACCACTATGCCCAGTGAAAGTTGCCCAAGTCTCATATTTTCTATGGAGGTTAGATTTGAGTTTAGATAGTCTAAGATGCTCAATGTTCACCATTAGGTTAAGTCATGTCATACTTAAGATGTGTAGCACACACAAAGATACATTAGCTCCCTCCCATCCATACTTCACTTAGAAGACAAAACATAATTTATTTGCCATCTGTGTTGTAGATTCTTCTAGTGGCCCACTACAGACTGAATAAATCAGGGCTATAATATTTGACCAAAACAACTACCTTGTCTTTTGTGTGTGTGCTGTAATTGTATGTGTGCAGGGTGGGGTGCATGCTGGTGTGTGTGTATATGTGTGTGCGTGTGTGTATGTGTAAAGAGGCAAGAGTTCACTGGGCATTCTTCTCTACCTTTCTTCTTCTAGCCAGAAGCTAGAGGTGTAAGGTTCTCTTGTCTCCTGTTCTCCAATGTCCATTTATTGTTTAATTTGTTTAAATATGTAAAGTTTTGTTTGGAAAAAGAATGTATTAAACCCAAGCTGCATGACATTGTTCCTGGGTCACAGATTGTTATTCACCAGCCTTAGACACCCTTCCTTTAGTCTAGCTTGGTGAACCAGAAGTGCACTGATAGCAGCAGTAGCAGCAGATTAAGAATGTATCTATCTCAGCTCCCAGAGCAGAGCCAGGAATTCACCAAGAGTGAATTTCATACAGACGTGGCTCTGGGAAGCTCCAAGGGAATAAATTGATGGGTGAAAATCAAGAGTTTCAGTCAGAGGGAGACAACACAGAAGATCTCCAATGGGTGATGACACCTAAACACCCAAGCCAGCCACTGGCTCCTGTACACTCATCTCTTCTTAGCTCTCATCCCCAACTGCATATCCCTTGCTTACATAATACAGGTCAGTGCAACAGACCAGCCTGTGCCCCTCCCACCACACACATATATTGTTGTTGCCTAGTAACATCTCCCCCGCCCCCCCAAACACCCTGTGTTTCCTTTTTCTCATACCCTTTTCTTTTTCTTTTACCCCCTCAAAACAAAGAATGGCCTCATTTACTGGTCTTTGCACTCAGCCTGCTGAGGGTTAAGACTGTTCAATTATCTAAATGCTGATCTCCACCCCCCTGTTTTCAGTCCCCACATCTTTAATCCAAACTCCCACGTCTCTATCGCCATCACCTACTTTTTTCTCTTGTAGTTACCCATCTATGTGCCCCCTCCAGAACTTAACACTTACCACTAGTTCAACTGTGATTGCTTTCTGCAATTTTTAATTTCCACAGTAACTGATATATTAGTACGCAGGGCCCCATCACTCCTTAAAACAATGGGTGTTTAAGGAGTGATTGTTTTGAAAACAGCTGCCACTCCATTTTTATAACAAGCTTCCTTGTGGATAGTGGATAGTGTTGCAGATAGTACTCACCTCACAAGGACAGACTGGGGACGGGGCCTGGTGCGCTGAGCAGCAATCTAACAGAAGAAGCTATCACTTCAATGCAGTACAAGCTAGTCTCTCCTCAACACTGCAAATGCATCCACTCAAAGAAGAAAGGCAACCAGAAAGAAAGGATGGAAGAAAGAAAGAGAGAGAAAGAGAGGGAGAAAGAGAGGGGGAGAGAGAGAGAGAGAGAGAGAGAGAGAGAGAGAGAGAGAGAGCACAAAGGCTTAAGTAACAATCTAACCCCAAGATGAACAAGCCTCCAAACAAACAAACAAACAAAAACCATGAAAAACTAAGACACCTCCAAAAATTACCAATTCCCAAATAACTCCTAATGAGTTATTATTATTATTATTATTATTATTATTTTATTATTATTTATTATTATTATTATTATTATTAAAGTTATTAGAAACTTTAGAAAAATAAATAAAAAAAATTATATATATGCCCATGGAGTTCACAGGTGTCGAGAATAAACTCATAAGGGAAATCCCAAAAGCAAACACATAGCTGAATGAAGGAAAAAATAAGTTTTTTCAGGATATGAAAAGAAAATTTAGAAAAAAAAAATCTTAAAATTCATTAGGAAGCACCCAAGACACTGGACAGTTGAAGCACACTCAAGCAATAAGAAATCTGCTAGAAGCTTCCCAGCACTTGGAAGGCAGAGACAGGCGGATTTCTGAGTTCGAGGCCAGCCTGGTCTACAGAGTGAGTTCTAGGACAGCCAGGGCTACACAGAGAAACCCTGTCTCGAGAAACCAAAAAAAAAAAAAAAAAAAAAAAAAAAAAAAGAAGAAGAAGAAGAAGAAATCTGCTAGAGATAAAACCATACTCAATTTCTAGTCCTTCAGGGCCTTAGAAATAAAAACAACATTGTACCAGACACAAAACAGACATGTAGAATAATAAACTAGAATCAGGACTCAGATGTGAGCCTGTGTAACTACAGATAACTAATATTTGACAAAGCTGTCTTTAAAACTAGATATTAAGATGGCTTCTTCAACATATGATGCTGGGAAAATCAGATATCAACATGTAGGAGAAAAAGACTAGCTCCTCATCTCTAACTGCGGAAAAATCAATAGAGCATGAGGATTTAAATATAAACCTTAAACTCTGAAACTGTTGTGGAAGAGGGAGAGGGGGAGGGAGGGAGGGAGGACATTTCAACACTGAGTTAAAGGAAAGGCCTTTCTAAACAGGATTCTTGTTGTTCAGGAAATAAAGCCAGAAACTAGAAAAAAAAAAAAAAAAGAAAGAAAGAAAGAAAGAAAGAAAGAAAGAAAGAAAGAAAGAAAAGAAAAAAGAAAAGGATCTCATGAAACTTGAAGCTTCGATGCAGCAAAATAAACTTGACTAGCTGAAGAGACAGCCTATGGAATGGAAGAAAATCTTTGCCAGCTATACCTTCAGTGGGGGATATGAAAGGAATTAGTACGCAGAAGATATACAAAGAACAAAACTAAACACTAAGGAAACAAAAAACTGAAATTTTTTTTTTAAATGGGCAAAGCAACTCAACAGAGAATACTCATGAGAAATATAAATGGCCAAGAAATATTTTAGCAAGTGTTTAAAAAATCCACAGACACCAGGGAAATGTAAATGAAAACTACTTTGGATTCCACAGCACTCCAGAGTATCTAGTTTCAAGAGGACAATTGGCAGCAGATTCTAATGAGGTCACAGGGACAGGGGAACTCCTATTCACTGCTGGGGGAGTGCACCAGTCCCTGCAGCCACTATAGAAGTCAGCACATAGGTTTCTCAAAAAGCTAAAAGGAGAATTACCATGTACCATTACTTGATACACACCCAAGGACTCTATATCCCACCATAGAGATACTTGCACAACCATGTTCATATGGCTCTGGTCACAATCACTAGGAAATGAAATCACCCTAGTTGGATGGATCAATAGATGATCAGGTAAGGAAACTGTAGTTTATAAACAGTAGAATTTTAGTTGGCTGTAAAGAAAAATCTAGAATGTGGAGTTTGTAGGAAAATGAATGATATTGGACAATATTACACCGAATGAAGACACCCAGTCAAATAATGGATGTTTTCCGATGTATAGAGATTGTGGCTTTGACTTCTCAGTATGTTTAATTTAGAAAGCTTATAAGGTTAGGAAGCTAGAAAGGAGACTGGGGGGGGGGGTGGAAAGAGAATTAAAGAGGGAGGGATAATGGTATGAATGCAGGGAGAAGGGGCTAAAATAAACCCAGCAGAAACAAAGATATTCTAAAGAGATATTCATCTCTCAGTATAACCATCAGACTATTCAAACAATGGACATCCCACTTTCTCTCACTAATGGGAATTCCCTAGGAATCTCGTGCTGAGTGAAAGCCACAGCCACAGAGAAAATTCATGTACCACAGAGATTTCAGAGAATTAACAACTTGTTGGACCACAATGAGACTGAAGTCCAAACAGAGAGGGGCCAAGGGCAGGTTCACACCTTGACCAAGTGTGATGGTTTGTGAATGCTTGGCCCAGAGGGTGGCACTATTTGGAGGTGTGGCCTTGTTGGAGTAAGTGAGTCACTGTGGGCATGGTGCTTTAAGACCCTCCTACTTGTTGCCTGGAAGCCAGTCTTCTCCTAGCTGCCCTTGGAACAAGAGGTAGAACTAACTCTCAGCTCCTCCTGCACCATGACTTCCTGAATGCTGCCATGTTCCTGCCTTGATGATAATGGACTGAACCCTAACTAAGACATCAAGACTGCTTAGATATGTATATCTCTTCTTTGGCTCTCTATTTAAACTTTAACTTCACTTCAGGACCCCCCCCCCCAAGACTTTCAGGCTGTCTTAATCAGTATTCTATTGTGAAGAAACAACAATCACAACAAATTTTATAAAAGAAAGCATTTAATTGGGGGTGGTTTACAGTTTCAGAAGTAGAGTCCATATCTTAGAGTTTTACTACTGTGACCAGACACCATGACCAAGGCAACTCTTATAAGGACATTTAATTGGGGCTGGCTTACAGGTTCAGAGGTTCAGTGGCATGATGGGTATCACAGAACTAAGTCCTATAAACCTGGTTAAGAGCTCATGGATGGGGAGGTCATAGACCCTATTACTGCTCATTTGCAAACTTTTGTCCAACTGCACACCAAATACATATCTTTATTTGCCTGCCTCCCTACTGTCAGTTTTCATCAGAGAAGCTTCTTTTTTGCAACAGGCAGTGGCTTATGTAGAAGACTCATAACTGGCTAAAACGCAGCCAGAGCCATTGAAAGCTCAGCTCCAGATAGGGCATTCTTATAACCCATTCTAAGACTCAGAACATTTTCTGGAGAGGGGACAGAAAGAACGTAATCACTGAAGGATGGGGAAGTGTGCTACAGAACACACATGGCTGATGCACTCATAAACTCACAGTAGCTATGGTTACATGCACAAGACCTGCACTGCACTGGGCTTGTTGATGTCCCATCATGGAGGAGGGTCTCATGACACCCTAGTCCCCACTGATGTTTTAGTGGCTACTGAGAGTAGGTGGGTCATTTTCTTCGGTGGTCTAACCACTGGTAAGTTGCTCATGCCTTGGTAGATAAGCCATCACCCATATTCATACATGCAACTCTAAACTCAGTGGTCATACAGCCCAAAAGACATGAAAGTGAAAGAGGCAACTGTTGGGTTTCATGGGGAGCCAGGTAGTGATCAATGGGAAGATGAACATGATCAAATTCATCATATAAAACTGCCAAACAGTCTACATTCACATTCTGAATATTCTCCTGTGATACTATCCTCTCATGTCTTAGGAAACTTACAAAACAGCCTAGGCAGCTTGCTTCTCCAGAACCCTAGTGTAGGCTGACAAATCCTTTCCACTGTTACCACTGCTGACCTTGATAGGCAAGCCTTTACAGTCTTGGTCAACTTTTTTTTTTTTTTTTTTATCTTCAACACAAGGATAACTATTGCACATAGTTGGCTAATATGTCCAGTTAGATGTAGTAAAGTGTATAGAGTGCCTGGCACTGGGGATTTGTATAAAAGTTGCTCATAAGGAATTCTAGCACTACAAATATCTCTCCTCATCCACTTAATGGTGACCTCTGAGGGATTCTTTTCTTTCTGAGGATGCTCAAATATGTGTGCTGGCTGGTTTTGTCAACTTGACACAAGTCAGTCATTTGGAATGGCACTTCAAAGAGAAAATGGCCCTATCAGATTGGCTTGTGGTGCATTTTCTTGATTGATGTGGTAGGGTCCAGCTCACTGTGGGTGGTACCACCTCGTGGGTGCTGTAAGAAAGCCGACTGAGGAAGCCAGGAGTAGGAAGCCAGTAGGCAGCACTCCTCCATGGCTTCAGCATCAGCTCCTACCTCCAGGTTCCTGCCAACTTCAATGGTGGACTGTAGTGTGGGACTGTAAGCTGAAGTAAGCCCTTTCCTCTCCAAGTTGCTTTTGGTTATGGTGTTGGGTCATAGCAGTAGAAACCCAGCTAAGACTGTTGGGAGAAACTGATGCACATTTTGCAAACATGCCATCTAAATGGACTCTAATTTTTGTGAGCGATGCTGAACATAAACATTCTAATTTCCTAAAGTATGCTATAGCAAGTCTACTATTTGATCTGTTTGGATGGTAGAGGCAATTTGCTGTTACCTAACATGTTTTAATAGACTTATTTGAAATTGTCCTTGATTTTTATGGCTAGGCAATTGTGCCTAAGCATATATGGTCAAGTATTGTTCACTGTTTGGGGGTGAAAGGCAAAGAAAGTTGCCTTCTCTAACATGGGTGGACCTCCCAATCTGTTGAGCAAACTTTGTGGGCAACTGGGTCTCTGAGATTGATTTGGGGAACATGAAGAAAGCATGGATGTGATTTCTGACAAGGCTTAAAAATTTTAAATGTATAAGCATTTTTTAAGGCCCAGAAAGACCTAAATAAAAAATATTAAATAAAGTGGGGTGCCAATCACAGCACAGAGACCAAAACTGGGACCCTGCTATTAACTCAAGCTTGCCAATCCCCACTGTAGATTTAGACTGACAGCCTGTGAGCTAATTCCTCAAATGAAATCTCCTCTCCTCTATCTATATATACCCTGATAGTTTTCAAAGAGGCCCAAATCAACTACCTAAGTATTCATGAAATTAAGTTATAGATAAATCCATAATTACTTAAATTAAAAAAACTACTTGGCAAATTTAGACTCAAGTATCTTTTACTATATGTGTGACCATGTAATTATAAGTAAAGTTACATAAGAGAGTATATATATATATATGTGTGTGTGTGTGTGTGTGTGTGTGTGTGTATAATGTTATCAAGAAGAATCCTTGAAGCTAATTTTTCTTCTCATTCTCTTTTCATTAATATCCTATTGTTTATATAGGATTAAAACATACAAATAGAAGAAATTACTGCGGAGCAGATCCCAGACAGCAGCTCTGCACCCAATCTCACAAAACCCAGAGAAAGTGGGGCTCCCAGGAGCTCTAGCCTGGGCAGTATCTTAGGTAAGGAGACAGCAACACCTGTCCCAAACAGGGAGTAACTGAGACCCACTGGGTCCCAGGAATTCACTCCTGGCCTGGAGCACTGGTTCTTTCCAGTATGTGCCCGAGCACTGAGCAGATCTTGGGCCTCAGCTCTAACTCCAGCAGCAACACCCACCCCAAACAGTTCTGATACAACCAAGATAATAGGAAAGACAGGCTCCAGTCAGAGACAAGGCAGGTAGCACTAAGGAGATCCAGATGGTGAAAGGCAAGCACAAAAACATAAGCAACAGCAACCCAGGATACTTGGCAACATCAGAACCTAGTTCTCCCACATTAGAAAGTCCTGAATTCCCTATATCACCAGGAAAGCAAGATTCAGATTTAAAATCACTTCTAATGATGATGATAGAGGACTTTAAGAAGGACATAAATAACACTCTCAAAGAATTTGAGGAGAACACAGGTAAACAGGTAGAAGCCCTTAAAGAGGAAACACAAAAATTCCTTAAAGAATTACAAGAGAACACAACCAAACAGGTGAAGGAATTGATCAAAACCATCCAGGACATTAAAATGGAAGTAGAAACAATAAAGAAATCACAAAGGGAGACTACCCTGGAGATAGAAAACCCAGGAAAGAAGTCAGGAGTCATAGACACAAGCATGACCAACAAAATACAAGAGATAGAAGAGAGAATTTCAGGTGCAGAAGATAGCATAGAAAATATTGACACAACTGTCAAAGAAAACGCAAAATGCAAAAAGTTCTTAATACAAAACATTCAGAAAATCCAGAACACGAGAAGACCAAACCTAGGTCTTCTTAAAAACCTTAAGGATAATGGGTGTAGAAGAGAATGAAGATTCCCAACTTAAAGGGCCACTAAATATCTTCAACAAAATTATAGAAGAAAACTTCCCTAACAAAGAATGAGATTCCCATAAACATACAAGAAGCCTACAGAACTCCAAATAGACTAGACCAGAACAGAAATACCTCCCCTCATATAATAATCAAAACACCAAGTGCACAAAACAAAGAAAGAATATTAAATGCAGTAAGGGAAAAAGGCCAAGTAACATATAAAGGCAGACCTATCAGAATTACACCAGACACTATAAAAGGGAGAAGATCCTGGACGGATGTCATACAGACCCTAAGAGAACACAAATGCCAGCTCAGGCCACTATACCCAGCAAAACTCTCAATTACCATAGATGGAGAAACCAAGATATTCCATGACAAAACCAAATTTACACAATATCTTTCCACAAACCCAGCACTCCAAAGGATAATAGCGGGAAAGCTCTAATACAAGGAGGGAAATTATACTCTAGAAAGAGCAAGAAAGTAATCCTCTTCCAACAAATCCAAAAGAAGATAGCCACACAAACAATGGCACCGCTAATAACAAAAATAACAGGAAGCAACAATCTCCTCTCCTTAATATTTCTTAACATCAATGGACTCAATTCCCCAATAAAAAGACATAGGTTAATGGACTAGATACATAAACAGGACCCAGCGTTTTACTGCACACAGGAAACCCATCTCAGTGACAAAGACAGACACTACCTTAGAGTAAAAGGCTGAAAAATAATTTTTCAAGCAAATGGTCCTAAGAAACAAGCTGGAGTAGCCATTCTAAAATCTCCAGCCTGAGAACACAAAGGGAGAGACTCATAGCTCCACCTGTAGAGCTAGTTGAGGCTAGCCTTGTCCTGCATCTGTGGAAGTGGAGGGCCTTGGTGCCTGAAAGTTTGGATTCTCTAGTGTTGGGGTTTTTGAGAGCAGGGAGACGGGAATGCAAGCATGGTAGGAGCACACCCTCATAGAAATAGAAGGGGGGATGGGATAAGGGGTTTTGTGGGGGGGAATGGGAGAGGAGATACCCTTGAAAGGTAAATAAAAAAAAATATCCAATAAAAACAGATAATGGGTCTGGCAACTGTAGTGGAGCAGCTGAGACTTTTTGTCAACAATTTATTATGGGGATTTCATATAATCCTCAAGGACAAAGTATTGTGGAAGAGAGCCATGGAACTTTAAAACTGTTAATACCAACAGTATTGGTGAGACATACTGTTGCTGAGACAAAGAATGATGCTGACCTGTGAGCTTGTTGAGTGCTCTGACAAGGGTGACATATTGGACATATGTTCCTGACCCACCTTTGCTTGACTATATCCCAGATGGGACAAGCTGCCTTGCCTCAAGTTTTTAGGCCTTGTAGGATAGAGAATAGAAAAGAGAAATTATGTTTTTTGTATTCTTCTTCTTAAAGGTGACCAGCTATTAGGACACAATCATGTACTGGTCTAGAAATCAATCCAATAAGGGAAGTAACAGTCTACTTTTGGAAGACTGGATCTGGACTTTGGTCAGAGACATATTTGCAAACTAGTTGTAGCTTGCTATGATGTTAGGATAGCAAGAGATAATGTTGGGACAGAATCTGGATTTCAAAAAAGGGTTACTGCATGTTTTAGGGCTCTTTTAATTGTCAAGCTAAAATTGGTCTCTAAAATTTTGTCTCTTCTACAGTATTTATTGTAAGTTGCATTGACTGTATAATTTCTAATTATGTTCGTGTGTTGAAACCTGGCATGTCTGTTATGGGGGTCTATCAACCAGCTTTCATCTCACTGCCCTGAGTATTAGAAACCTTGATTCTCTGAAAAAAGCTTGAAAGTGCTGGAAAAAGTGAGTTAGGCTTTAAGCAGAAGCAAGAGGGTAGCAGGCTTGATTATTGCTGATATAACAGCTTTAATTCCATTAATTGCTAGCACCACTGCTTATGCAATAGCATTGACACAAGGAGTTAAGACAACTATTTTTGTTAATCATCTAGCAAAAAAATGTTACTAATGTATTGAGTATACAAAAGGATTTATATAGGTATCTGGAACAATGAATGATGCTCTATAACCCATTCAAATTATCTGAAGGAGGTTCAGGGTTCAAGAGTTAGGAGCCATTCCAAGTGTCATGACAAATATTGGAGTAGTGTTACTTCTGAAATTCACAATGATTGTTATTATAATTAGAGAAAAGTTTAAAGACACCTGTAGGATATTTAGCATAATCCTAACACCTCTCTGGGTTTGTTAACTTTGCATAATGAGATTTTGAATTTAAAGAATGCTGCTCTGTTAACCTTTGATGCTGCAGACAATGCGGATAAAATTATCCATGGCCTGAGCTCAGTATTTCCATTTTGGTCAAACCTCAGGAATGGCATATATAGCTTGATCAGGCTAGCCCTTCTTGTCCTAGAAATACCTTTATTCCTGCCCATCGTGTTAAAGCTTATCTTTAACAACATCAACATGTTGGCAGCCAAAGTACATGGCTTAAACCTGAAAATGGACCCCCAGAGTTATTAAACTAACAGTCTGGCAAGCCAAGGATGGGTAAGATTCTGCACAGAGCTTTACCAACCTAAGACAGAAGTTCATTGCCTTTGATAATGCATATTCCATGATGGGTAAGGAAGGCATTCTTGTCAGAATGACCTAAAACAGGCTCAATCTTAACAAAATAAAAAAGGGGGAGAGGAGGAGAGCCTTTGGGGCTGCTTGGCAAGAAGCTGACATGGGTCAAGGACAAGGAAGTAGGCTTCAAGCAAGAAGTAGGCTCAGATACTTTGGTCATCCTGATAAGCCATTAGAAACAGTGTTCACGTAACTGGGTTTAAGGCCTTGCTTTTTCTTTGACTATCTGTGATTATTGTATTGCTTGTTCCTTGACTATTTGCATCTATTGTATTGCTAGAACCTCTACCTAGAACTGACCTTGATACATGCATGTAATCAAAATGGTATAAAAGCATAAAGGAAGAGGGGGTATAGGATAGGGGGTTCTAGGAAGGGGAAATGGAGAAAGGGGATGATATCTGTATTGTAAATAAATAAAATATCTAATAAAAAAAAAGAAGTGGGGAAGGGAAACCTCTCAGGAATATAGTTATGAAAAAAAGAAGAAATTTCTACAATTTTATTTTAAATTTCAAAATTATTTAGATGTTTGAGTCATGAGAATTGAAATTATATATATGATTTAATATAGGTATTTCAAACTTTAAAAACATTTTGTAATAATATATATTTTCAAGTCATTTTCACTATTTTTACAAGACAAGGAAAATCTAAATCCAAAAAGATGTACAAAGAAAATTATAATTAATAATTTTAAGTGTTCTATTTTCTAATTTTTGGTTCTTAAGATAGATTATTCACATAATGTTCAAACTTCATAGCTAATACAGCAAACAGGTTTAAATTTAACATTCTCTCCTGATAATCGTCTGTTTCCTATGACACAGTTCTGAGAAAGATCATCATTTAAGGAACTTCTGGGTCAGAAACACAGCCACAGCACTGGCTTATGCAGAAGCTCCACACGGGCATCCCACGCATAGTAACGACAGTCAGCACAGCTACCATGCAGTGCCCACTACTGCTGTGGACACTGCGTCTCTGGGGTTGACTTTGAGGACACATACATGATGCTGTGTGATATCTTACAAGCTCCTTTTCCCAATTTGCTTGTAGTTTCTTTCCTTTCCTTCACTTTTGTTGGAAGCTTTGATTCTGCAGTCAACCTATCAACATTAAAAAATATATTCAGAATTCAAGTATGGTCAAGAAAAAGAAATAAATGCCTAGTAGAGTGGGCATCCAAAAGGGGGAGTGCTATTTTATATACACAGGACAAAAGCTATTAGTAGACTCCATTATGATACTACGTGGCTGGCTCTAAAACTTTTTTTTTGTATCAGTAGGCTTAGCTTTTAGAAAATGTTTAATAAATATCTTTAAGTCTGATAAAAGGTCAAGAATGCCCAAGTTAAAGTATTAAGTAAAAGGAGATACCTATCATAAGAACATGGAATACAAAATTCAAAACGCTAAAGCAATATTTTAAGGTTGATATCACATTCAAAAAGTTAAAGTTAAGCACAAAGATTTAAAAAAAAAAAACCAAAAAAACCAAAACAAACAAACAAACAAAAAGAACAAATAAAAACCCTCCAAACTGAGTTTTTATCAGGTGAGTAAGCAGTAACAAACAGTGCAGGAGATGTTTGAAAGAGTCTAAACATTCTTCATGGAAGAGCATTCATTATTTGATTAAAGCAGGCAGTATTCCAGTTCTCAGCAGAGCCCATCTTTATTGTGACAAAGTTAACTTTGAACTGTGTGCCTAAGCTAAACAAGCAGAAAAGACATAAGGTTGGAATTTTGTAAAAAAAAAATTATTTATTTGTTCATTTATTACGTATACAGTGTTCTATATGCATGTATGCCTGCACACCACAAGAGGGCACCAGATCTTATCATACATAGCTGTGAGGCACCATTTGGTTGCTGGGAATTGAATGCAGCACCTCTGGAAGAGCAGCCAACACTTTTAACCTCTGAACCATTGCTCCAGCTAGGTTGGAAATGTTTTAAGTTAGTAGGTGAACTTACATACTTAAAAACAAACGTTCCATGGTATTTTCTTGTTTTGTTGTTGGGTTTTTTTGTTTTAATCAGACAAAAATTTTCCAGTGTACAATTTGAGACCATAGTGGTATGCATCTATGTACTGTTTCTCAAGAAACAAAGGGCAGGAAGATAAGGGAGTGTACCAGACAACAAGGTGCAGTGGCCATCTAGAAATCCTCCAGAGACACCATCAGACAGACATCACAGGCAGTCCCAGCTGAACTCCTCTCAGAACTGTCTGAGACTAGGGATATGCGCTAGAATATCGAGTTTTAATTTCATGTGTCTTATATATTTAAACATTATTTTAAAAATCCACCACTAATCCACTACTACTACTGCAGTAGTAGCAGCTGATGTTTTTTTCTTGGTGAGTACTTTGTTTAGTAGCATTGGAAACTTAGAATCACATGAAGCACAGTAAGAGGCCCTTTGGCATGGGTGGGCTGTGTCTCGCTATCTCAGTTAAATGTCTGATTCTCACTCTTTTGAGACTCGCGTAGCCCTAGCAGTTCCCAGAGAGCTCATCTCATGGCACAAATGGACATTAATATACTCAACTTTTAAATGTATACAGGCTTATTTTAAATACAGTTTCCACTGCACTGCATGCAGACGTCATTCATCTCCTTAAAATTATCTGGCTCCTTCATTTCCTTATGCATTTTTTAAAACTTTTTGTACAAGTGTGTGGGTACATGTGCTTCACCCTATCCTTCCCGTACCTGTCCCTTCTAACTTTGCTCCTGTTTTCATGTCACACACACATATATGAATTTATGCACATATAAAGTCTCGGTGTCACAAATGAGAGAAACACGTCCTGTTGGTCTGAGGCTGGTTTCATTAGTTCAGCACGAGCATCTCCACTTGTATTCATCTCTCTCCAATCACCCAGCTCTGTTGCCTCCGTGGCTCCACTGTGTACATCCTCCACCATGCCTGTGTTGCTGGACACCTAGGCCAGGTCCACACTTACTTCTGTCCTTCTGACCCTGCCGTGTAGCCAGACCTTCCTTCAAGTGCCTGGGCTCCAGTCACTCTACCTTCAACAATGATTCCCTCACATACTCTCCCATACTTTGTTAGTCACAAACTCAATTACCTAGAAAGCTGGAAGCTTTGAAGTTTTGAAATAAAAATGAAACTAAATTAGCTTTAATATTTAAAAATGCCAATCAGGCATCAAAGCCCATTTCTGAAGGCTTAGTATAAATATGAAAAATCATAAAAACTTTTACCTATTCTTAACAAAAAACTTAAGTCTAAATGTTTTAGACTACTAGAAAGCCCTTTGAGAAAGTTGGTTTTTCTTTCGTAGCTACTTTTGAACTGAGAGAAAAACAACAGTACATTTATTCCACCCATTGAGATACTCTGGAATGCTGGGCTGGGCTGTCTTTGCTCTGTGGACTGGGAAATGTAACTGCCTAGCATCACTTGCTGTTTGCAGCCTGATCCTCCTGCAGTCACCTTAGTCTACCTGACCCTCTGAAAAGAACCAAAGGAAGGTCACCCAGACTGCAGAGCTGCAGTGCACAGTGCTCAGACTGCAGAACTCCAGTGCACAGTGCTCAGACCGCAGAGCTCCAGTGCACAGTGCTCAGACTGCAGAGCTGCAGTGCACACAATGCTCAGACTGCAGAGCTGCAGTGCACACAGTGCTCAGACTGCAGAGCTGCAGTGCACACAGTGCTCAGACTGCAGAGCTGCAGTGCACACAGTGCTCAGACTGCAGAGCTGCAGTGCACACAGTGCTCAGACTGCAGAGCTGCAGTGCACACAGTGCTCAGACTGCAGAGCTGCAGTGCACACAGTGCTCAGACTGCAGAGCTCCAGTGCACACAGTGCTCAGACTGCAGAGCTCCAGTGCACACAGTGCTGGGAACACAGACAGAGCCACATGGCACAGTGCAGGCAGTGAGAAAGAAAAGGTGGAGAAGCTGCTGGCAGCCAGGTAGAAAGACACACTGACCTGGGAGAACTGGGGGTGTTCTCACTTTGTTCATGTAAGGCCTCAGTGTTGGCTGGATTATCCACAAGCTTCACACACTTCTCCTTCTTAGGCTGTGTATCCAGATGCAGGCTCTTATGAGGAGAGAGGCTGGCTGGCTGTGTGCATGAAGAGGCTGGCTGCATGCATGAAGAGGCTGGCTGTTTCCACTGCACAGCGTTATCTTTTAAGTTATTAAGACAGGGCTCCTCCTCCCTCTGAAGTGGGAGTCTAGAAACTTCTTCCCCAGTGGCACTGGCAGCAGCTGTTTCTTCTGGGGTGGTTATATCAAATGGCAGCACCTCACGTCTCTTTTTGAGTACAGGTACTTCAATTTTCTCTGAAAAATTGTCATTAAAATATATGCTTATTGAATAAAAACAAAGATGGCAACCCAAGGAAACTCAGTGAGTTATACATGAACTCGCTTCCCTTTTTGGTACTCTGAAGATACACTTTTCTCTTTGACAAAATATATACTTTTAAGTTAAATTTTCATATAAGTACATATTGCATGTTGAGCACCTCACACACATTATGTCCCTGTTTCCTTGGCTCTCCCTCCAGCCCCCTTCATTCTTCCATTTTCTTGGCTCTCCTCCTGCCTCCTTCACTCTCCTGGTCATCTTCACTTCCGATTCCTTCTTCTGTCTTTACCCTGTCTCTCTTACAGTCACTTTTCACTGTTGTTTCTCTGGTCCAGGAAAGGACCCAGGCTTTACCCTCACTGAACTCCAGCTCTGGCCCCACACACCATCAACTCTATCTTGTAAGGCTATCTGTAGCGTTTTCCTTGTCAATTCTGTAATATATAAAGCCCAGGAATGACCAGGATGTGCAGGTGACAGCAGGAAATCAGGCTGTCTTCCTGAAACCTCTGGAAGGTAAAACAGCAGTGGCTGAATCCAGGAGTTCTGGTTCGAGCCCCACACTGCAGCCAGCTGACGGCAGGCAGTAACTTCTCTGTGCTTCCATATCTTTAAGAACAGCAAACCTGCTTCATTCAGTCCTGTCTTGTAGAGATGAGATGAAGGGTGACACTCTGAATATTGGCAATGTACGCCTACTAGACTCAGCTATAGAATATATTCAGACTCTAGCCACTTCTGTGATACGTGTCTCCCTAGTACCAACCACATCCTGCCTCACAGCAGCTACTGCAGAGCTCTATCCTTATGGCCTGCTGATCCCCTAAGAGGGTCCCACAGCCATTTGCTCTAATGCCTTTCTCCCACCAACACACAGATGTGCCCTTTCATTTTCACAATCAGAACATCAGCAGCCTGAGGAAGGCTCCCTGCTCACACTGCTGCTTTCAGAATAGCAGGCCCCCAGCTTTCTTTTGCACTGTGCTTCTGAATCATCCTGACCCCCCACTACCTCGAGTGTTTGCTGGGTTGGCAGACCTTTGAATTACCTTTGGGTAATTCTTAATCAGGGGAGCCTATTGGAGTCAAAGAGAAAAAGGATAGAGAAAGAAGCCTTTTAAAAACTATATATATATAAAAAAAAATCTTCCTATTGTCAACAATCTCCCCCTGGTGGTGAGACTTACTATAGTTCCCAGATATGATTGCAAACAGTTAGGCAAAGGTAACCTGGTTAAGAATTCTTAAACTAAAACATGTTAACCCAGCCTTTTGGGGAAGAGATGGGTCAGAACCACAAAATTCCTACATTTCTTAACACCGACTTTCTAATTTTCAATTTACACACAATAAAACCCACTATTTGTAATATATAAGTTGCTAAGACTGCATAGGTAGGCTATTTCCCGAGTAATTAGACTTAGTATATTTCCCCCATCAAAATGTTTTTCCTTAAAAATAGAACTCTTGAGCCAGGCATGATGGTGCACACCTTTAACTCCAGCACTTAGCAGGCATCAGCAGTAGGCTCTCGAATTCAAGTTTGGACGACACAGTGAGGTTTATGCTCACCAGGACGACAGAGAGAGAACCTGTCTCAAAGTTAAGTAGAAAGAAAGAAAAAAGAAAGAAAGAGAGAAAGAGAGGAAGGAAGGAAGAAAGGAAGGAAGGAAGGAGGGAGGGAGGGAGAAAAGGAGGGAGGGAGAGAGGGAAGGAGAGAGGGAGGGAAGAAGGAATCCAAGATGAAAGGTGGAATAAGATGGTAGAATCTGTGTTTCCATCAATTATCCTTCCAGAGTCTGAATAACCATGCACTCAAAAATACTTAATAGAGCTCACTCAGCAAACCAAAATTCAAAAGTAAGACAGTGAAGGCTCTGGACTCCTCCCCAACCAACACACACACACACACACACACACACACACACACACACACACACAGAGTGACTGAACTATAAAAGCTTCTCCACCTCTGTGATTCCCCTTTCCCCAGCCACTATTGTATCATGCACAGAATTCAGTGACTATGCTCAAAGAAAGATGTGAAGGCAGAGACATTTCACTTTCTTGTCATCCTAATTCACTATATGGGGGTTTGAATCCTCCACTGTTCCACAGGGGAGACTACCAGGGGGCTTTTCTACTCCAAGTAAGAGAAAAACAAGGAGAAAACAGGGATTAATATCCAGATTTTGACAGTAGCCCTTTGTCCCTACCAAACATTCCAAACAGACTACATATAGGTTCCACACCGCTGAAGGCACAGGCCACATGGCCTTTGGACTTGAGTGTGTGACTGGCTCTCCCACATCCTGGATGCCCTCTTATGAACCGTCCCAGGGTGGACCCTGTACCAGTCACAGAGCTATCACAGAACTGATGGCTAACCTGTACTGAGAGTGACTTCTAAATGCTGAAGTGGAATATCCGAAGTGGGCTCAGTTTCCAAACAAACAACAACCCCACTGCCACCAAAACAGTAAAATAGAAGTCACAAGCAAAGAGAGATGGCAAGGAATGCAACAAACACCTAATTCATCAATCCAGAGATACATCCAGGGATGAAAAAGCCAAGGATGGAGTGCCTTAAAAAGGGTAAAACAAGGTACTGATGACAGAACTTAAGACAGGCATGGGAGTGATCTGTTGGACAAAGAGCTTAACCATTTTAAGAAAATCCAGAGAACTTCAAACCAGATGCAGATAACGAAAAATATAAGGAAAAATAAACCAGTGAATGAAAAATGAAGTAGATGACATAAACCACAGAACTGATGAACCCAAGTAAAGAACAGCAAGTCTTAAAGACAGGCTGTTTAAAAACAAAGAAAAAGAAAATGAATGAGAAGGAAGAAGAAAACGTCAGCGGTTTAAGAGACACCATCCATGGAAACGCAGGTGCCACCGGTACCAGAGACAACTAGAGAACGACAAAAAGTGCAAAGTTTATTCAAAGAAATACCAGAAAACTTTATAAACCCAAGATATGTAAAAAGATGGGAAAGTCAAAAGCCTGGTCAGACCCCAACCAGAGTCACTCTCAAAGGTCAAAGACCTTCTAAGAGCAGCACAGGGCGGGTGAGGGAACGGCAGTGCCGCAGCAGACTTCAGAGTACTGAAGGGAAACGCTGCAGGAAAACCTTTCCCAGAAAAGCTAAAGGAATTCACGTGACTAGATCTGTCTTCCAAGAGAAAAGCTAAAGGATGCTCAAAAAGAAAGTGTGAAGATGCTAATGTGCACCATGAAACCATGTGAAGCTGGGGTGGAGGGAAATGGCTCAGTGGCTGCTCCTCCAGAGGACCTGAGTTCAATTCCCAACACTTCCACGGCAGCTCCCAACTATCTTCAAGTCCAGTTCTGGGTTATCTGACATCCTCTTCTAACCTCTGCAGGCACCAGGCATGCACATGGTGTACAGACATACATGCAGACAAAACACCCACACACGTGGAAATAAATAAATTTGGGGCGGGGGAGAAGCAGCATCTAAGGGTTTAACACCTGAAATGCTTAGAGAGAATCCTTGACTATTCAAGGTTGAGAGCCACAGCCCCTGTGCCCTCAGCAGGAAGATTTTAAAAACACTAACAAAGGAACAATTCCAATCAATTGTTATGGTATAAGAGAAATATAAAAAATATTTGAATTTTGACAACAAAACTAAAAGCAAGGAGAGAAATGGAGCTAAGTGAAGGGGTTTTTGCCTTTGTATTTAAAACTGTCACATTTGATTCAATATAACTTGTCTTAAATATCAAGGTGTTCTTTATAAGCCTCATGGTAATTAAAGTAAATTATAAGTAATTATAAGTAAAAAAGTTAAAGTCTAAGGCATGGAACCAGACATAATAACTGAGAAACATTACTCAGCAGTGAAGACAATAGGAGAGAAGGAAGGAAGAAAAGGCCCACCAGAAAACAACCAGTGATGCGGCAGCACCAAGTTCTTGGTGATCAGTAATTGCCCTGGATGAAGATGGATTACATAATCTAATTCAAAGACGGAGTGGTTGAAGGGATCACAAAAACAAGAGCAAATGATGCTGCCAACATGAGACTCGCGTCATTTACAAGATATGCAGAGGCTAAAAATGAATGAATAAAAATGTAATCCACCAGAGAAGTGAGATATTTATGTCAAGTCAAATAAACCTCACATCAAAACTGTAAGACTGGGACATTAAAGAATGATAAAGGAGCCCAGACCAAGTCTGTAGCATAACTATAAAGAGAAGCACACCACACAAGTATGATCAAATCTGCATTAGACAGACTATGGGACAAGCAACAACGGCAGAGGCAACACCCCACTTACAGCCATGGAAGTCAACCAGACAAAGTCAGCAACACTGCATTTCATGTGCACTCTAGACTTCAATGGAGCTGACACAAACTTACAGTTGTCTATCCAACAGCTGTAGAATTCCCATCTTCTCTACTGAATATGAAGATTACATATTCGGGAAAAAAACAACTCTGAACAGAAACAAACAAAAAACAAACCCAAACCAGGGCCTCATCAAATGTTTTCTGACCCCAACGAAACCAGCAATAGAAGAAACACTGAGTAACAGAGCTGAACAGAAAGCCGGGAAGTAACCGAGCCACCAACACACAGCTCCTATGTTCACAAAGTCAAAACATGCAACAGGAAAAGGAGGACTTCTTCAATTAATTGCGCTAAGAAAACAGGGTTACTGCTGCATGAGTTCGCTATGAAGACCTTCTAGAGGGGACCTGAAAGCATAAGCAGTCAAAGCAAAAATAAACATGAGGCCGAACCACCCTAAAATTCAGTGACAGCAAAGGAAACAATGAAGAGAAATTTACACGATGGAAGGAAACGTCAGCAAACTGCACATCTGATAAAACATTAGGATAATTTATCAAATTTATACAAAGTATAAAAACCACAAAGCTAAATACCTCACAATCTGATTTTATAAAGGGCAAAATAGGGGCTAGTGAGATGGCTCACTGGGCAGTTGCTTGCATCTATCTGAATGTGACTTCAAGCTCCTGGAACTACAGAGGTAGAAAAAGGGAACCAGCCTTATAATGTTGGTGTCTGATCACCACACACATGCTGTGGTGTGTAAGCACACATACACACAGGTACACACTCACATGCAAGAAAAATAAATGCGTGTTTAAAAAGTAAATATTTTGTGATCTCCTTCACCTAGGAGCGCTAGCAGCATGACAGCCACACTCAAGTCAACAACAGCATACTGTGTAAGGCAGAGTTAGAAAGAAAACTTTCAAAGAGGTTTCCCAACTTCAAAGGGATAAAAAATAAGATATTCAACTTAAATCATGAATAGTTCTAAGATGTTTCTACAGGGATGGATAGTAACGTACCTTGATTTGATCATTATACAATACATACATAAATGGAAACATCACAGTGCACCCTAATAACTGTGTCCAATTACTATGTGTCAGAAGAAAAACAATCAGAATTCTCAATATGAATAGCTCTTGAGGTAAAAACTACACCTTCTCAGCATTTCTGGTGGTGAGTCCTGGGACACATGACTAGTTTCTGGTCAATGAACTGGCAACAGACAACATCTAAACAGCTGGGATCCTAACATGCACAGTACGCCATCAGTTCTGGAATGCTCCTCCAGAGGTTCATCAGAAGGGGAGGAGGATGAGCTGAGGGAGTGGGGAGGAGAGGAAGAACCTAAGCCTTGCTTAGTTCTTCCATAAACAAATTTAACTGGTCTAGCTCCCAGTATCAGCTGCTTCAACAAAATGAAACTGAGTCGGGTATGATGTCACACATCTATAATCCCACTCAGGAGGCAGAATAAAGATTATGAATATGAGGCCAGTGAACTGCACAGTGAGACCCTTCCTCAAAGTAACTTCAAAACTCTTTGGGACACCCTGAGATGCTACAATCTTAAAGGAGTAAAACTCAAGTCCTTGCTATTCAGTATGCTGAACTCAGATATCCTAAGAGAAAACATGATTATATTCATGTTTATGTGGTAACAAATCCTCTTAGTTTTCCTATACATTTGACAGCTACACTGTACTACAGATCATAATAACAAGTTGGTTTATAGTGACGGTGATAAAAAGCTACAAACCCTTGGTGTCTCAGAGCTACTCCGATCTGAAAAGTGAGAGCCTACAGAACACACCTTCGGGTTCATACTTCAGCTTCAGCTCATCGACCCTAGCTCTCAGCTTCATGTTCTCACTTTCTGAGAGCTGTAGGTGTCTTTCGTTTGCAAACAATTTCCGCTCAAGATCCAGGGCCCGCTGGCTCTCAAGTAACGCCTTCATCCTCTGGATGGACAGCTCACCCTTTATGCTTTCATTTTCTTTGCTACAGTAACGGGAAAGAATAATTAGAGAATATAAAAATAATACATGCCACAGACATGGTGGAATAAACCTTGTGCCTTAAAAAGACAGTTTTTTTCTGAGATTTTAGCAATAAAGAAAAGAAACAATGAACAATTAAATAAGTCCTAACAGTGCAACCTCCACAAGACTTTTATGAATCTTTTAAACAGAAAGAGAAAATATTTTTCCCAAATGCACACATGCATTAAGTTTTGAATTATTTGGAATTTATTCTTAAATTCTAATTGAGAAACTTAGAATCCCTTTCACTTACCAACTAGATGCTAAACATAAAATATATATGTTATATAAACCCATATGCTGCACAGATATTTTATTGACTTTCTTCTGAAAATTTTTGAAAATTAAAAACAAACAAAAAAGAAATCAGTACTATTACTATAAGCAAGGAAACCCCTTCGTGTGTGTATTCACAACCGCAAATACTTACTTTAGTCTATCAAGCTTCAGCTGAAGTAAGTCTGCGTAATAGGTGCTGTCTTCAGGAGTATGAGCGCTGTCTGAGGTGGAAGGCTTAGATTCCATACTGCCGCAGACGTTCTAGTGAAAGCAAACACTCTTGTGACATGAAGCAGACGGCAGACTAGGTTTGCTACAGTGGGAGCAGCCACCACTAAGGAAGTGCTCATCAGTTTGAGGCTGCCGTGCTAACAATCATCCTCCTAACCCAGCTGTGGCAGCCCCCTTTCTCACATAAGGAAAATGGCTCAATTTGACATGAACATGAAAATAATACATGTTTAATTCTGAGACTAAGGCTCCCAACCACACCAATCCTGAAATTTAGAATAAGCCATAAAATGGAAAACCATGGAGAGGAAATCCTTTAAGGTACTTTTGATATCCCACCCCCCAATTCCCAGTACTCAAAAAAAAAAAAAATTCTTTGTATTTCTGGTGGGGGATGAGGGGGAGAGAAGGTGCAAACTGCAACCAATTTTATAGGCTGCAGAAAGCCCAATTCTCCTAATTCCAAAGTAAGTATAGTGTGTGTGTGTGGGGGGGAGTCATGCATTAGATAAAAGCAAACGTAAAAATAACTAGAGCATTGTGAAGAAAAAAAAAACTAAGGGAAATAAAGTCTAAAACTAGAAGTAAAAGCAGATACTACAACCCTGCTGCTGTAACTTAAATAATCTAATACTGCTCTACAGAGGTAAACCAACACCCAGAATGTGTCGAGAGATGCGCGCACATGTAGCAACTTGGTAGTTGATAAACCTGCATCTCACTGGGGCCACATTGAACAAGTGATGTTGGGACTGAATTCACATCATACATACAAGGCTGAGGTAAGACTGCTGTGAATTCAGGAGAATTTAAACACTGGGTCGACCTATACAGAAACTGAAAGTTCACTGCATAATAAACCATGGAAGCTAAAAAACATTGAAAACTTTAATTCAGAACTTGGCTATGCTTTAGAAAAGATGTTACACATACCTTAAATTTCTCCAGTTTACTAATTTCCCCTAAAAGGTGTTTTATTTCACCATTCTTCTGTTCTACCATGGCAAACAACCGTTCCTGCTGCTCAAATTCTGTTTGTGATCCCCTCATCCTCAGCAATGTGGAGATTTGTAACTAGAAAAAAAAAAAAAATCAAACACATACATCAATCAAAACTGAGATCCTGGGAAACATATTTCTGGTATAATTACTGTTTGGTGCTCCAGGATTTGAATTCATGTTGCAAAGTAAATAGCTCCTTTTCATCTCATAACCTGAAAATACTGGCATTAAAAGTTTTGTGGTGGGGGTTGCCGCCGCCACTGCTGCCATCGTGCCAGCCCCACAGGTCTCAGTGAGGTGGGTGACTCTCCAGGATGGCAGACAAGCCAATTTGGGAGCAGATTGGATCCAGCTTTATTGAGCATTACTATCAGTTATTTGATAACGACAGAACCCAACTAGGCGCAATTTACATCTATGCACATGCCTTACGTGTGAAGGACAGCAGTTCCAGGGAAAAGCTACCATTGTGGAGAAGCTATCTAGCCTTCCATTCCAGAAAATTCAGCATAGTATCACAGTGCAGGACCATCAGCCTACACCAGATAGCTACATCTTATCAGCATGGTTGTAGGACAGCTCAAGGCTGATGAAGATCCCATCATGGGTTTCCACCAGATGTTTCTATTAAAAAACATCAACGATGCTTGGGTTTGCACCAGTGACATGTTCAGGCTTGCCCTGCACAACTTCGGCTGACCTCCTCCTGGCCAGATAGTCACAATGTTTCCTCCTCCCTCTTCCCAATCCTATCTCACTCCTCCAGATGCTCCAAATATCATACACAAACGAGCAGGGCCGAGGTGGGAGTAGGTGCAGTGCGCTTCTGTCACCACGGTGTTGTGCATGGTGTTTGGATGCTAGACTAGTTGCATCTGACAGGAAAAGTTTGTGTTGTACCAGCGCATGCCTTGGAAAGACTTAAGTAATGCGAAAGATTGTCGGTTTTTGGTTTTGTTTTTTTAATCTACTGACAAGTTGCTCTAGTAACCCAAAGAAGTGAAGGAGAAAGCAGCTGCCTCACCAACTGCCCAGATATTGATTTGTTCAGATGTTTCAATGCCTCATGATACAATAAAAACCACAAAAATTTTCTTAACAACAACAACAAAAAAAGTTTTGTGGTGGATATAACTTTGAAGTATTTATTTTGACTATCTTTTATGCTTATCTGAAGTCTTTAACACATTTATGTGTCTGTGAAATGTACATTAGACTACATGCTGTGGCCCGGCAACGTGCCATTCTGACAGTACATGAGCCTGGCCACACCATGCCTGCTACTCATCGCTTGAATTACCACCATGGGTCTACTGGCAATTTCCTAAAATTTTTAATTAAATGGGGAAATTGTTAAGTTAACTACAGAAATAAATGACAAAGATGGAAAGGTGTTTTCCTACTGCTAAGTCCAGGACAACTCTAAGAGGCGTGTGGTAGCTGCCATCTTCCCACTCACACCCGGAACCAAGTCCAGGACAACTCTAAGAGGCATGTGGTAGCTGCCATATTCCCACTCACACACGGAACCAAGTCCAGGACAACTCTAAGAGGCCTCTGGTGGCTGCCATCTTCCCACTCACACCCAGAACCTAAGACCGCATCCCAAGTAGCTCCTCTAGCTCCCAAGGTCGATCGCTGGATCTCCTCACTGCTTTGTAACACTTACAGAGCAGACGAGGGGAGCCTGTTAGTAATCCATTACTTCTTTGGCAGCACTGGGCAAAAGGGAGGAAGGGTCAGAACCAGAATAGGTGGAGACAGGACTGTTTTTTCTCGGTGCTATAAGCTTCTCCATAACAGAAAAAGAAGCCTTCCAATTCAGTCTATGCAGACTTAATGAGCGGCAGGGATGAAAGGCCACGCACAGCGCAGATTTCAATAAAGCCTGGGCTTTCATGTGAGAACAGGTGAGAGAGTAAGTCTAGACAAAGCAGGAAACAGTGTTATCAAGAAGACACTGTGAAGACACCGTGCTATGAGCAAAAAATAAACTCTCACTCATTCCAACTCGACAAGAACGACTCACTGTCTACCTGGCCGCATCAGTGAGAAACTGATGAAGCAGTCAGCACCTGCTGTCCCAAGATTCTTTTTTTTTTTTAATAAAAACTAAGAATCATGCAAGTGTACAAATAATCATGTGAGTGCACTTTCTGAAGGAAATGTCTCCTGCATACACTTGTACGCAGTGCTAGGACTGAAGAGCTGGAAGCCTTTACCAGTCTATACATACCTTCATCTTGTTCATCTGATCTCTGGTGAATGCATTTTGCTTCTTCATTGACTGATATTTGTCTTTCATCAAGTTGAGCTGGCGTTCCATGGCCACCCTTCGATCCTCCACCTGGAAAATATTAACGTGCTTGTTCCTGTAGAAGGTGAAATGCCAGTCTAGTCAACTCAGGCAGGAGAACGATTGCAAGTACCTCTGCAAACAGAGAGTTTCCTTTGCTGTTGGGGTCCGCCGCCTGCTGGAGTGCGTGACCCAGCTGCACCTGAAGATCCTGATTTTCTATGCGCACTTTCTAGATGGAGAAGAAACCAGTTTCAGTCATGGAGCCCAGCAGAGGGCACGTGGCTTCTAACCAGCGTGGCGGCCCTCATCGTACCTCCAGGGCATTATAGTAGGAGACCGCTTCCCTCTCTCGCTCCTCTTTGTCTTCTTTAAGCCGGTCGACCTGGTGCACTAAGGAAGTGTTGAGACATTCCAGCTGCTCTTGCTTGTACTGCAGTTCATTCACCTCTTCTTGGAGGGCATTCTATTCAACAGGAACAGACATAACTTTTCATTCAGCAGTTGATTCAGTATTTATTATTGGTTCCCAACCCAAATTTAAAACAAAAAAACAAACAAACAAAAAAAAAATCAGAAAACATTCAAAGGCTGCCAAGTATATTTTAATATTTTTTTAATCAGAGAAGCAATAAAAATACCTTAAAAATGCCCCCTTTTCTTGTGAATTTTAAGTTTTAATTATCTTTAGTTGAAATGAAAAATCCATATTGACATGCATTTTAATTTGACTGTACTAATATTTTATATTGGGCTTTTAAGATCCAAACTCAGGACAAAATAAAAGCCTATTAATGACCCCAGAGTTTCTATAATATAAAAACTGCCTCATATAAGCATAAAATAGAAAATTATTTTATGAATGAAGCAATCCTCCTGAAAGTTTAGCAGCATGATTTTGGTTACATCAAAAGCCATTTCAGGCCTCAAACCGGTTCTTAAGAACAGTGACAAGAACATGCAGAAATAGTCTAAAGTGAAACAAGAAAACATCTGAGGTATAAATTACCTTCACACCTTCCATTTCAGTTAGCTCAGTCTGAAGGGCCAGCAGCTCCGAAGACACGCTATTGAGTACTCGCTGCTCAGACAGTAGCCGGAGTTCTTCTGACTTGTGGGAGAGAAGTTCCCCCTGGTGATCCAGCTTCTGCTTCAGCTGCTTTTCACTAAGCCTTGCTTCATCTAATTCCACTTTCAGATTTTCTAACTAAATCCAGAAAAGAGACAGAAAGATTCACAACCTCCAAACTCAAAGGTTATTTCCTTTCTGAAAGCCATATTTAGAGTTCATACCGACTTTCCAGTTGCTTCTCTACAGAAATGCCCCGTATCTGAGTGATGTGAGCAAAGTAACTCTTCCCTCCCTGACCTGTAGTGCTGGGAACTGACTGCAGGGTCTTGAGTTTTCAAGTTTGTCAGGGGCATCTCTGTCTATACACTGAAGGCCTGGGATCAGCCATAGGCCTGAAGACAGTGGTAGGCCTAACATGCATGCCTGCTAGCACAAAGTCTTGGTCTCTGTGGAAAAACACTAGAACAGATGGCTAGAAGCTATTGTAAACAAACAGTTTTGGTAGATAGTTGCCAGGCTCTAGTCATAGACCTTGTAGATAGGTGACCTTGGTAGATAGTACCAACTTAGATTAGGACAAGTGAATCATAGGCAGAGTCATAGTGTCCTGTCCCCTGAACCTTCACCCAGCTGACACACTGTTCTGGAAGATTTCTGTATTCCCCCTGAACACCTACTCTCCTGCATCATCCCCTTCCCCACATCCTGCCTTTTTGTGTATATAACCCCTGTGTGAAAAAGTAAAAATTACAATCTGATCAGCCTATAGACAGATCACCTATAGACATATAGATCCTATATATATGACATATATATATCATATATATGTATATATATCCTATATATATGACCTATAGACAGATCAGCCTATAGACAGATGTGTCTTTGCCTGCTTACCCCCCTGCTCTCTTAGGTGATCTCCCTGGACCTCTGTTTAATATCCTGCTGGCCAGGACACAAGTTAAATATCTCTCACCAAGTTAGATCGCTACCCACTAAGGGTATTTTCAACAAATTCAGGAATAACCCACGCTAACCATCCAAGGAGATCCGGTGTTCTTAAAAGCAACTGAAGATGGAAGAGCTAACCATGAGGTATTTGTACCTCATGGAGAAGGGCAAGTACTCCTCATCTCCAGCAAAGAGGAAGAGAAAGAGGAAGAGGATGAGGAAAAAGAGGAAAAAAAGAAGAGGAAAGGAGGTAGAAGAGGAAGACAAAGAAGAGGAAGAAAGGAAGAAAGGAGGAGAGAAGGAAGAGGAGGAAGAAGGGGAGGAGCAGCAGCAGCTGGGGTTTTGACAGTGAATGGGGTCACTGAACAGCTGCCTACTTTGTACCTAAAACAAAGCCATCGTATACGGTACCACTAGACCAAGTACACGAAGCCCAGGGTTTCCTGACAATTTGTGCTTCTTATTTTGTCCAGTTTTCTCAGTTTGCCTAGACATTAGCATCCTTGTCTGTCGTAATGGAGATAACATTACCTCCTTCCCAGAGTTCTTGTGAAGACTCGATCATCCATAAACACATTACAAAGTTTCACCTCTAAAGCACATTCCCTTACCGGGCAGGACGCTTTGTACTGCAGCACATACTCACTGTAGGAACGCTGCAGGGCTAGTTATCTTACAAGGTGAGCCACACCACATGCTGTACAGAAGGCTACAATGGTCACTAATATTACAAATATTTCAAATACAAATATTCAGCTACCCAATTTAAATACTTAAATAAATTACTGCAAGCACTTAGAAGACTAGTATGTACATATACAAATTCTTTAATAGTTTGTTTCTCAGTGTTTCCACTCAGAACATTAAGACAGAGAAACTTATCTTAGTGGTTTTGCAGAGCTGGTACTTAAGCACCCCACCCACCCAGTACTTACTGCCAGCCATGCAAGCACAGGCTAGCCTCCTGTGAGCACAGATGCAAACCTTGTTTTCCAGGTCATTCACTTGCTGCCTGTGGCGTCTGTGGAGCTGCATTTCTAACTGCTCCAGCTGCGTTTTCTGTTGCTGTTTCAGGGCTTCACACTCACAGCTCAGACTTTCCAGCATCCGACTCTTGAGCTCTACTTCTCTTTGAAGGGCATACTTCTCTTGGTTATAATTCTGAAAACACATTTAAACACATAAAGCCCTTCACTCATTGGAGATTATTAGTTAGCACCATAAGCTGGTTCATACCTGTTTCATTTACTGCTTTCCAAGGGACAACCACCTGTCAAATTAGGACTAACATAGCTAATCTGTCATTTATTTTTTTGAGGTGGAGGCAGGGTTTCATGCATGTTCACGTGGGGAAGCACACATGTCTATGTATGTTACTGTAGGAGAAATGACAACCTCAGGTGTTGTTCCTCAGGTAATGACCACCTTATTTTTGGGACAAAGTCTCTCACTGACCTGAAACCTGCCTGCTGAGTAGGTAGGAGTGATTGCCAGTGTGCTGAGCCCCAGGGATCCACCTACTTCAGACTCTCCGGAGCTGGGATGGATAACAATAAGACACTGTTGCAGTGTGTCTGGGAACTATACTCAGGAAAGCATTTACTAAATGACCTATGAGCCCAAACCCAAAAATCAGTCTTAACAAACCCCAAAAGGTATATTTAGAGATGTCAGGGATCTCAAAATACTTAGTTGAGAGAAGGAAAGGCACTGATCCCAGGAAATTACTGACTATTGCTTTCCAATCTGTGGTCTCTGCTGCCCTGAAAACCAGCAGTGTAGATAGTAATGGAGGATGTAGTTTCTAGATTTCAAAATCCAAAAGAAACCTCATACTGCTAAGTGTTAAGGATTTCCTAAAAAATTCTTGCTCTTGGCTAAACAACAACTGCCATGGTAGTAAGTCTTATCGCACACTGATCAAAAACTAAGAATGTGGCTGATGATTAGAACAGTAAGTTATTGTTTATTTAATATAGTACAATAACAGAATCTTTCCATAATTAGAATCCACTTGAGAAACAACAAGAAAAAATAAAGGGACCTTTGGTGTCACTAGACCAGAAACACTGCAACCACCTCACAGAGACACTCAGCCCTCCTTCCCAACAACTATTCATTCTGTGCATACTCAAAAAGCTAACCTCAAGATCCATATAAACAAAACACTCAGCAACTTTAAGCCACAGTGACTGGTACTGAGGACAAGGGAAGGTTAAGAAGAGGCTTCCTAAGGGAACTGTTATAGGAACACATTCTCAAAGCAGCAGGAGAAAACGCTCATGGATGCCAGATGCTGTTCCACATATCAACTCGTGCCAGGCATCCGGCTCAGCATTGGACATCACTTGCATCTTACCTGCTGGGAACCCCTGCCTGATGGTTGGACCCACAAACAGTACCTACATATACAATGCCCAGCCACGCACAATATGCAGTATTTGACCTGACAAAATTTAACTTTAAATTTGACACAGTAAGAAATTAATGATATAACCAATAATAAAAAGAACAGTTTAAAAAGTTATATGTCATTTTTCTCTCAAAACCTTACTATACTATATTCACTATTCTTAGATGCTAGATAGTATAATGTCTGTGTGAGGAGATGAAATGTGACAGGTGCTGTGTAAGGCACATGACATCGTGTCAGATGACTCACGACCTTACAAGACAACAAGAGGAGCAACATCTGCTTCAGGTGCTCTGGACAGTGACTCGTGTCCCAAGCAGGATGTGACCCTCACAGATTTATAGATTATCATTTTACATAAATTATTTATATCTAGGATTGTCCATGTATTATTTATGGACAACTATAGACAGGGGAAGTATGTTAAAGTCCTTGATGGAGGGACAGCAATTGCTGCAGTTCTCTATCAAGGAAGGATGAGCCCGGAGCATGACGGTCTATATCAACCCCTATGGAAAGAGAAACAAAGGATACTTTACCAGCACTCAAATGTTCCTGGTAAGCATTACTAGTTGATAATGAGATGTTCTTCCTTGACTGCTTTGAAAAACAGAGAAACAGATAAAAGGAAAAATACTGAATACTTTCAGAGTGTAGCTACATTTACAAAATAAGCATAGACATGCTATGGCTAAAAAAGTCCTGTAGTTCTTTGTAAATTTTTTTTTTTTAATGAGATAAAGCAGGGTAGAGAAGGGATTTGGGAGAGGAATGACTAACAATGAAAGTCTTGAAAAACTACTATAAAAGCTTCCTAAGATGTACACAGCTACAAAAGGGGGGTTTAATAGTATCACCATATAATTCTGGGTAGGTGTAATACCTAAACCAGACCTCATATACTAGCAAGTAAAACTCAACACCAGCAATGGGTTACATATTTTTGAGTTGTTGGACAAAAGAGTCCCATAGATGCCTTCCCCCACCAGCAATATTGCAGACTACTGTCAAGGTTATTGGTTGTCCTCCACAAGTTGCCATAAGACCCTATTACAAGAGACACCAACATGGAGAAATCTAGCTTCACCTGACTGGCTAGTCAATGTACTACGCACAATACCTGAGGAAAAAAGTAATAACTGAACTCACTCAGCTAAAAACTGTGAGCTACAACTTAATGACTTCCTGCAAGTTAGGCCTGCTGGTGCAACAGTGGCTGGAGTGTAGGAGAGCAATCAGCCACCTTCCAACTTGGATTTGATCCCCATCCTCTTCTGCCAGAGGAAACCCAGACCTGACACTGCCAATGAAGCCAAGAATCTGAGGCCAGACAGGTCATGGGCCCTCGGGGAAAACCTGTAACTATTACTCTGCTAAAAGAACACAGATCTCCTCAAGGTTCAGGGGTCCACTTGGAAGCAGGGGCAGAAAGACTCTGAGAGGCAGAGGTGGTAAATAATGTCAAGGAAACAACACTTTCCAGACACAACAGGGCAGATGCGCATATAAACACAGAAGCTCTGATAGCACACTCAAGGCCTTCATAAACAGCCAGAGAAAATCTCAGCTCCCAGTCCTGGCCAAGAAGCTATTTGCAACTGACAGCTGTTGAGTGAGGGTAAAATCAGTTTTCTTCAATGCAGTGACACTGGGTAAATCAACCACACCCTAGGACACGTCCCATTCCCAGGAGCTGTCAGCCAACACAAACTGAACTCCATGGTTTTGTTTGTTTTTTTAAGGAGAGGGAAGTTAGGTGGAGAGGTAGAGAGAATCTGAGAAGAGTTTAGGGGTGGTGGAAGAACATATCAAAATATACTGTATAAATTTTTCAAAGAATAATTTAAAAATTAAAACAAAACAAAAAATAAGATAAATAAAATTCAATTAAATTAGGGGAAAAGGCCAGAATTATTTTTATCATTCTCCCCAAAGTTCTTCTATTTTAAAAGAAACCTAAATTTCATGAGGTGTTTTCAAAACAATTGTGCAATAATGACTTTGTTTCCACTCTGAGATGTATAATCTTTGTTTCATCACTTGGCGTTGAGTACTTATTAAGAACAGTAGTACTTGGAAAACCAGCTATCATTAGTGATGTTTACCTATTATATTTATAATTCTGAAATTCAGTTTTAAAACACTAAACATTTAATATTAAACTAAAGTCTTGGTGAAATGCCATGGAGCACTCAGAGGTTTAGAACTATAAAGGAAGTGAGGTGACAAAAGCAGAGCATGGACTGAACACCACCTGGCAGTAAAGGCAGCAAGGAAAGCAGGCTGAACTCAGAGCCAACCAACTGCTGGAAAGAGCATGGACATTCATTTAGTTCATCCCCCTTCTCAATGCAGCAGGGTAACTTTAGGTCTTCAAAAGAGAACTGATAGTTGCCACATAAAACAAGTTTTTAGTTCTTAAGCACATCCTTGTAAACAGGTGTACGGAATCCTACCTCGGCTGTGGCCATCATTTCTTCATGGCATTTATCCAATTGACTCTGCAATTCCGTCTGCCTCTCCAGTAGCTGTAGGCCATACTGTGCAGCTTTCAGCCGCTCGTCTTCACACTCTTTGAGCTTTTTTCGAAGAACTGTGATATCTGCCTCCATGTTTTCTGTTTTCAACCTACTGTGAAGACAAAATACAACTACTTGAGCTAAACTTGGAACTAAATGTAGTGACATCAGAGCAGGAGAAGAAACAGTACTGCCATATAAAACCAAAATGATAGTAGATAGCACAGTAGGTAGTGAGAAATGGCCAAACTCTACACAACTTGCGAAGGTAAAGTCAATACAATTTTCTGATAGGCAGATTCTGGGAGGTTAAAAAAAAAAAAAATGGATGTAAGGCTTCTGGCCTGAGCAATTACTGAAATGGAGCCATCCTCAGCTGAGGGACTGAGGTAAAGAATATTACAGGGAAGAAAGCTAGAATTCGTATTTTGAGTATGACATGGTTAAGCACTTGAGTATGTTGGGCTGAAAATACAAATCTGGACAGTGCCAACATTAAGTCCTCACATTCCCCATCACTAGAAGACGAGCATGACTGCTGACGAGTCTCAGAACCAAAGGCTGTTATGAAGGAAGACCAGAAGTACCCTCAGGTAAGACTCAGGAAGTAAGCAGAAAGCATTTAATAGTCTGGGAGCCAAAAAGACAAAATTCCTCCAGGAGGTAGAAAGGAACCATCATGGCAAATGATACGAAGGCAAATTAGGTGAGAAACTGGGACCTGCAGGGCGCTGGCCCTAGGTGCTCTGCTGGAGGAGTGAGCCGAAAGCCTGGTTGGGATAGGTTTGAGAGAGAATAGCAGGCGATATGCGAATGTGGCTAAATGACAGAAAAACCAGAGTGGAGCGCCAAAGCCTGGTGCGCTAATCACCTTTCAGTCCAACCTCTCAAAACCACAACCTGTAAAGTGACAGGAAGCTCTGTGGATGAGCTAGCTACCTGGGTTCAAAGCTCACTTCCACCACCAATTGGCTACATCAATGTGAAAAAGTTTGGCCGGGCAGTGGTGGCACACGCCTTTAATCCCAGCGCTTTGGAGGCAGAGGCAGGCGGATTTCTGAATTCCAGGACAGCCTGGTCTACAGAGTGAGTTCCAGGACAGCCAAGGGCTACACAGAGAAACCATGTCTCAAAAAACAAAAACAATAACAAAACAACAAAAAAAAGTTTGGTGAACATCTTGTTTCATCTACCTTAACAGATGCTATAAGAAGAGTAAAAGGCCTCTAACTAGATTGAGAACACACAAATTCTGACTAGGTATCAACAGAAATATCATGCGAGCCAAATGGATTTTAAACTTTCTGGGGCTCACATTTTCATGAATAAGTTCGAGTGAAAACATTTAACCCAAATACCTAAAATGTTACTTACCACTGCAATCTCTAATCATTGGATAAATGAATAAACAAACAAACCCACATGCAAAACCTTCAACCCAAACGTTCTCCTGCCTATAGGATGCACAGGGATAAAGATGGAGAAGAACCACTGACTGGCCCAACTTGAAACCCATCCCACCAGAGAGAGTCAACCCCTGACACTATTAATGACACTGTGCTATGTTTGCAGACAGGAACCTAACATAACTGTTTCCTGAGAGGCTACATCCAGCAGCAGATGGAAGGGGATGCAGAGACCCATAGCCAAGCATCGGGTGGGGCTCTGGGAGTCTTGTGGTTAAAATATAAGTGAGCAATCCGAAGGGGTCAAGGCCACCACAGGAAGACTTACAGAGTCAACCAACCTGGGCCCATGGGGCCGAAGACTGAACCACCAACCAAGGAGGATGCAGGGGCTGGACCTAAGCCCTCTAACACATTTGCAGCAGATGAGCAGCTTGGTCTTCCTGTAGGTCTCCTAACAATTAGAAGGGGGCTGTCTCTGACTCTGTTGCCTGCCATTGGATCCCCTTCCCCTACTTGGACTGCCTGCCTGGTTGGGAAGTGCTTACTTAACCCTGCTGTGACTAGGCGTCCCAAGGAGGTTGGGGGAAGACTTCTCCTTTTCTGAGAAAAGAGGGTGGGGGTAGTGGAAGTAAGGATTTGTTGGGGCGAGAATGGGAGGAGCAGAGAGAGGGGCTGCAATTGAGATGTAATGTGAATAAAAGATAAATAACAAGTAAAAAACAAGTGAATGAGATGCTACAGTGAGACTCCGTCGGGTGCGTGTTACATATCTGCAACAGTTAATTCGGGCTGAACCACTGGCTAGGGGGTTAAGGTACTAGAGAACTCAAGACTCGGAGGTCACAGAAGAAAACAGTGACAAGACCATCCAGCACCGTTTATCTCTATCTGCAGTCAAACCCGCAGCGCAGCGGTCCGACTGAGAACTACACCGACCCGGACCGCAACTCCGGAGAACTCAGGTTCCGGGGGAAACAGGCGTTCCTCCTGCGGCCGCCCGATGCACCCTTCCCGCCGCTCGCCCTTACCTCTCTCCTCACGCTTCCTGGATGCTGCAACCGAAGGCCTGTCCAGAGAGCACTGGGCGCCCAGACTGTGACACTAAATCCACCTCAGCACAGAAACACCACCGAATTCATTCGGCCGAAGCACTGCTAAGTAAGCGCCGGAGTTTTTGAATACCGTTCCCGCGAGAACTCGCGTTTCTCACGAGGTGTCTTGTCCAATCCGCGCCTCCGGGGCAAACCAAAGTCGCGTCTTGCAACGACTGCGCATGTGCATGCTATGCGCCTAGGCTTTTGGGCGTTTCTGCTGGGTAGTTTTCCTGGGAGCTGTATTTACTGCCTCTGCTGTTAGTGAATTGTGTTTCTCAGGTTTGTTTGTTGTCGTCTTTAGCAGCGCCAGTGTCGCCGGGTCGGGAGGTAATGTCAGCCCCATACTGGCCCGCCTGCAGTCGCCTTTAGTAGCTAAGGCGATGAGTCTCACCGGGGCCAGCACAGTGCCACATTCACTGGGATCCTCCCAGTTAGACCCGCGAACCACCCTGCCAGTTCCACGGAATCTTGCCCTTTCCACGGAGGAAATCAAAGCCTCCTCCAAAGAAAACCTTAGTAATTCGAAGTCAAAGCAATAGGGGCTGCTTTTCAAACGAACCCAGCTAGTTCTGCAATACAGCTCAAATACATGCGTGTCTAATTAGAAATACCTTGTAAATTTACTTATTCTTTAAACGTTTAAACAACTGGAAATCTGGAGAGTTCTAGTAACTGGCACCTGACATTTTTTATCTAAGGGCTTGGCTCTCTCTCTCTCTCTCTCTCTCTCCCTCTCTCCCTCTCTCCCTCTCTCCCTCTCTCCCTCTCTCTCCCTCTCTCTCCCTCTCTCTTTCTCTCTGTTTTTTGTTTTGGTTTTGTTTTGTTTTGTTTTGTTTTTCGAGACAGGGTTTCTCTGTGTAGCCTTGGCTGTCCTGGAACTCACTCTGTAGACCAGGCTGGCCTCAAACTCAGAAATCCACCTGCCTCTGCCTCCCAAGTGCTGGGATTAAAGGCGTGCACCATCACTGCCTGGCGTGGCTCTGTCTCTTATCGTGTTTTATTGTGTTGGATCTTTCCCATCAGTGGATGAAGATGCTGAAATGATTCATTGCGAAAGTTAATCAAAAACTTCCCCTACTCCAGTCAATCACATTCATATAATGTGTGTGTGTGTGTGTATACGTATACATATGTATGTATGTATTCCACCTGTGGTCTAGTCCTAAACCAGTATAGTTTGTTTGTTTGTTTGTTTTTGAGACAGGGTTTCTCTGTATAGCCCTTGGCTGTCCTGGGACACACTCTAGACCAGGCTGGCATCGAACTCAAAAATCCACCTGCCTCTGCCTCCCAAGTGCTGGGATTAAAGGCGTGCGCCATCACTGCCCCGCTGTGAATTGGCTCTTGACAGGATCACCAGCGGTTTTTTTTTTTTTTTTTTTTTTTTGGTTTTGGTGTTTGTTTGTTTGATCATGCAGGCCAAACCTGTCGTATACCACAGCGCCCCCAGTGATTTTTACCCTTCAATGTCCAGTAGTCAATGTTTGTTTTCCCCTTTTCCTGCATTTGGTAGAGTTGAGTGCCTCCTTTGAGGTTTAATATCTTGACGCCTAACACCCCTTGATTTCCTGCCTTCATTTTCAGTTGTAGACCGGTATTTCTGATGGAACTAGACCAGACATTAAAGGATTGAATTGGTTTTTAAAATAAACAATGGTCTGTCAAGCAGACACAATTACTGTGTTCTTCGTTAAATGAAGCAAATTCTGTTTCTTCTATCATTCTCAAATTCCTCACCTAAGGATTCAGGAAGATAAACCTCTAGCCTTGGCCAGTCATGATCAGTCAATACCTGTAACTAAATCTTTATGCACTCCTTGTTTTGTTCTTTGAGTCAAGAGAGGGAAAATCACATATTATTTCTCATGTAAAGGACTGCAGTGACATAGACCTTGGAAGGATGTGATTAAATGCACAGGAGTTGCTTACAACATAGTATGTTGTTTACATATATTTAATATTGGTAAGGCCTGCCCCCCCCAGCATACCTGTAGCCATTTTGTTCCATGCTTGCCAGCTCTTTCATATTGTTGCTGTAACATGCCTACCAGTCACTGACACAGGAAATAATTTGACTCAGAGCAAGGTCATATTGATCACATATCTTGTTATGTTCTGTATGACAATTGTTAATCTTAAGAAATACCACAAAGCTTTACATAGGACCCATCAAATTAAAGGTCAATATAAACTTATGTCTAAAATAGCTTGAGTCAGAGCTGACCACTGGGCAGTACTTCCTGCACCTGCACCCGACCTCACTGTGGCTTTTTCCTTTATAAGCCTACCCTGAGAAATGTTCGGACTTGTAGCCTCAGCCACCAGATTCTGAGCTACAGCCCTGACTGATCAGTCTTAGGGTGTGCTTTCAATGAGCCATCCCTGTCTGACTGAGCTTGTGTTTGTATGGTTTGTAGGCAACTTCTGAACCCCAACAAATATATATTTAAAATCATACCCATAGAAATTCACACACATATTATAAATTTATATATATATATAAATTTATATGAATGATATATGCCCCTACATAGAAGGAGCTGTGTAAAAAGGAAAAGTATATTTTGTCTAGGTATTCATTTAAAAAATTACAGATTCTCTGGTGCTAAGCAGAGCCTTAAAAGATGGCAGAACTAAGGAAAAATTGACTCTGTGGAGAGAACTGTGTTCACAGAGTCTTAAAAGCCATTTGCCCTGTAGTTGTTAAGAGCAGTTTATAGGAGAACACTGATTTGGGCTTGTCTTTCTACACTGGCTCACCACATGAAAGTAACATGGAATCACTTGTGCTAACTGGCACACAATTGAGCTTTAAGACCATTTTTAGTGGCCAGATGGTTCAGATCAGGTGGATGCTAAGCTGGGACCTGAAGAGGTCTCTCTGTCTCGCTTGTTGCTTGTCCACAGATACTTCCTGATCTTGTTTAAAGGAGTTGTTAGAACATCTTCTGATCCTGAGGACTGCTGTAACTCAGCATCATAAATAAAAGTCAGTTATGATCTTTAAAGTAAATTTGTTGTGGTTTTTATCTTTTTGACATAGTCACTGTTTAGTAAGGCCCTGGATAGAATGCAGCCAGTACCACCACCGGACACAAGATGTCGCAAGTGAAACAAACGATTTTAGATAGCTTCTTAGATTAACTTACACTCTTTAGTAAAAGTCTCCCAAATGAGGCTGGGGTACCTACACATGCATGCCTGGCATGGCAAAGGTTTAGGGCAGGGTGGATTCTTCTATTTCCATTTTCATTTACATCAGAGATGTCGAATTCCTCCTCAAATGATAGTGGGTTCACAGAGCATAGGAAAGGCTTCTGAATTCTGAGAAGCAACAAAAATGTGCACTGTAACCTCCATTAAAATTCCTAATACTATAGTTGTTCAAGTGCAGGCTGGCTGCTGTTACATCAGTGTTACATCCCTATTGCAGTTTCCCCTCCCTCCTCTCCTCCCAATCCCCTTCCCAAATCTCCCCTCTCCCTCCCTTCCACTCCAGGGCAGGCTTTCCATGGATGTCAGCCAGCCATGGCATATCAAGTTGCAGTAGGACTAGGCACCTCCTCTCCTATTAAGGCTAGATAAGACAACCCTGTATGCCGAGAGGGTATCAAACGCAGGCAGTACAATCTGAGACAGCCTCTCCTCTCACTGTTAGGAGCCCCACATGAAGACCAACTGTAACATGTGAAGAGGGCCTAGGTCAGTCCTTTGCACTGAAGCCACTATGGACTCAGGTGAGTTGATTCTGTGGTGTTGTTTGTGGTGTCCTTCATCCCTCTGGCTCCTACAATCTCCCCTACCCCTGCATCTTCTACAGGATTCCCCAAGTTCCACCTAATGTCTGGCTGTGGGTCTCAGCACATTTATAGGCAGGATAAACTGTAGGTTGAATGTTTTGTGGTTGGGTTAGTGTCCCAGTCCCTCTAGTGGAAGTCTTGCCTGGTTGCAGGAGGCAGCTGGTTTAGGCTCCACATCCATCAACTCCTGGGTGAAGCCTCTTTGGTGACAACTGGGCTGTGCATCAGTCTATGAGTATAGCAGAGTTCCACTAAGAATCACTTCACTGACTTTTTTTTTTCTTTTGTCAGTTATGTTTGATTCTATCCTAAGTCTTTGGGCTCTCTAGCCTCTGGCTCCTGGCCCTCCAGGCAGTGTCAGGGGTAGGCTCCCTCTCATGGCATAGGTCTCAAGCTGAACCAGTCATTGGTTGGCCACTGCCACAATTTATGAGACACCATTACCCCCCCCCCCCGCACATCTTATAGGCAGGATAAATTGTAGGTCGAAGGTTTTGTGGTTGGGGTCCCAGTCTCTCTAGTGGAAGTCTTGCCTGGTTACAGGACATAGCTGGTTTAGGGTCCATATCATCATTGCTAGGGGGCTTAGCTGGGGTCACCCTTGTTAATTCCTAGGAGTTTCCATTGCACTGGGTTTCTAGCTCATCGAAGAGATGATCCCCCCATTCCAGTCGGCTCCCCCAGAAACTAACTCTCTCTCTCTCTCTCTCTCTCTCTCTCTCTCTCTCTCTCTCTCTCTCCTTCCCCAGCTTGATCCCTCCTGTTTCCACTTCCCTCCATCCAGGCCCCTTCCCCATCCACCCTCAATGTCTATTCATTTTCCCCTTCACATTTAGATTTATACGTCTTTCCTTAATCCCTCCTTGTTACCTAGCTTTTCTTGGTCTGTGGATTATAGCATGGTTATCCTTTACTTTATAGCTAGTAACCACTTACAAAAGAGTACATACCATGTTTGTCTTTCTAGGTTTGGGTTACCTTACTGTCTTAGTTAAGGTTTCATTCTGTGAAGAGACACCATGACCAAGGCAACTCTTATAGAGGAAAATATTGAATTGGGTCTGTCTTACAGTTTCAGAGGCTAAGGCCATTACTGTTGTGGCAGGAGGCATGGTGGCATGCAGGCAGACATGGTGCTGGAGGAGCCGAGAGTTCTACATCTTGATCCACAGGCAGCAGGAGACAGTGTGACTGTGCGTAGCTTGAACATATAACCCCCAAACCTGCCTCCACAAGGACACACTTCTTCCAACAAGGCTGGTGTACTGCAGCTTGGTAGCAGAGGTTAGCCTCTCTTGCCTCTAGGGCCAGCTCTCCCATGATGCCCAGGTGAGGGGTGGGGCCAGTTCTGCACAGCTCTCAGACATCAATACGAAACTCTGTTCAGGCTTGCCTGGTGCCAGACTGATGGTGGTCTCAGGCTCCCCTCTACCCCCACTTTTTTTCAAGGAAAGTTAAGCTACTAATCAGATGTTCCTAGGT
This sequence comes from Arvicanthis niloticus, assembly GCF_011762505.2. Taxonomy (NCBI): domain Eukaryota; kingdom Metazoa; phylum Chordata; class Mammalia; order Rodentia; family Muridae; genus Arvicanthis; species Arvicanthis niloticus. The sequence goes on along the minus strand of NC_047663.1, from coordinate 84,994,629 downwards.
CAGAACACTGAGTGAAGACATGGCCTCTCTCTTCTCTGCCACCTCCTGACACTAATGATGCAGCAGTCACAACTGCAACGCCTCTAGGGGCCGGTCTGTTTGTTCTTTTGACGTGTCCTTTGCTTTCCAGTTTCATGAGGTCCCATTTATTAATTTTAGATCTTTGTCCCTGCATGACTTGGTATTCTGTTCAGGAAGTTGTCTCCTGAATTCTGCGCCAATGCATTCAAAACTATTTCCCACTATCTCTTCTACCAGGTTTAGTGCATCTAGTTTTATGTTGAGGTCTTTGATCCACATGGATTTTAGTTTTGTGTAAGGTGACAGATATGGATCTACTTTCATTCTTCTGCATGCAGATACTCAGTTAGACCAGCGCCATTTGTTAAAGTTGCTTTTTTCCCCCGTTGTATAATTTTGGCTTTTTGGTCAAAACTCGGGTGTCCATAGGTGTGTGGATTTCCTTCTGGGTTTTTGTGATTCCATCAATCAACCTGTATGTTCTTATGCAGTTTTTATTACTACAGCTCTAGAGTACAACTTGAAATCAGGGATGGTGATACCTCTGAAAAAATTTTTTATTGGACAGGATTGTTTTAGCAATCCTAAGTTTTTTTTGTTTTTCCAACATGAAGTTGAGTATTGTTCTTTCAAGGTCTGTATAATGTATCTTCTTTATAGGGAACTATTAGGAAATATAGGCATTAGACAAGGAAGTTGAAGTCCGCTCTAGCAGGCAAGCAGCTGGTACTATTGTGTCATTCAGTTCAAAACCACTTCCTGCCTGTTGGCACTAGGTGGCACTGTTGGCAAATATTTTACGTGAAGAAAGAATCTTTTGTAGAAACTAGATTCTGCTGTTGGAAGTATCCCCAGCAAGTGACACTTGCTCCGTGTCCCTTGGATTAGCCAAGTGCCCGTGCATGCATGTGCACTCTCGCGCGCACACACACACACACACACACACACACACACACACACACACCCCAGTAACATGCAATGTTAGCCATCTGACCATTGTTCTACCTTAGCTGGACTTACCCTTCTCTCCTATTTAATTCATTTACCCTCATCCTTTTCACTGAAGAGGCCGGATGACCAATGGATAATAATATAATATAGAAAGAGATGGTATAATATAGATGTCATAATATAGAAAGAAGTGAAAAAAAATAATAAAGAAAGAGATGTTCTGGATCTAGCATTGACACTGAAATGCATGCTGCATTACAAGTGCTAGCCTTTCTAAACATCCATGCCCCTGGGGACAATCAGAGCACCCAACCTAACGGGCAGCTGTGAACATAAACGAGCAAGCACTTTTAGCATAACATCAGTAAGTAGTAGTTGTTCTTATTAAGACTATCAGTTCAAATATCACTCCTTCTCGGACCCTTTCCTAGGTTCTTAGCCTAGGACGTACTTCCTATATGTGATCCACATAGCACCCTACACTTGCCCTTCAGAACATGAATTGTTTGTGGTAATTTGCATCTGCCTTCAGCACTAAACTGTAAGTCCTTTGAGCCCAGAGAAAAGCTTTATCTATTTTGCTCACTACAGTTCTTTTCCCCCAGTAATTGTCATAGTGACTGGGTCATGCTAGGACTTAAAGTTAAGTTTGAAGAAAGAACTTTAAAAATATGCCTCACTAATATTAAATGCAGATTAATTCATTTAAATGAGAATCTATAACCTCTTGGATCGCTGAAATCAAAGCTTCTTACAAGATATATGTATATGATGTCTATGTATATGATGTCTATGTCTATGTATATACACATACACACATATATATGTATATATGTATATATACTGAACATTTATCAATTAGCTTACATTAAGTAGTCTTTGGTCTACACCCCAAGTAAGTATGTGGGGGTATTTGATACACTTGCAGTTTAATTGCTTCCTTCACCAAAACAATATAGGTACCCCTTGCTTAAATCAACATTTCTTCATTAAAAATTTATATTTTGATATTATTTCTGCAATTCCAACAATCTTCCCTTCCTTCTTTTCCTTCCTCCTTTCCTTCCTTCACCTCCCTTTCCTCATTTCTTGGTATACTGAAGATGAAGCCCAGGGTCCCTCACATCCCAGACAAGCACTCTGTCACTGTGCTGGGCTTCCAGCTCTCCCAAGCATTTATAATACACTAGGGAGTGTAGCATGCAGACTAGCTCTGTTGGAGAGGCCCATAAAGCAATGAATCCTTGGCTAAGGTATCTGCTCACGGTGTAAATATCAATTCTGCATATTGTGTTCTCTTTAAGGGAAGAGCTGTACTCGATGGGCTTAAAGTGTTTTTTTTTAATATTTTATCAAGGTCATGGACAGGCTTATTTACATTCTTCAAGGTACGTCCTATTTATTTCCTCAACTAGAAAATATTTGAGTATACCACTTCAGAGCCCTTAAGGTCCCTTAGTGTGATCAATGCAGCAAGCAAGAAGGTACAGAAACAGCTATGGGAAATATTAGAGAAAGGTTGCTTTACTTCTAAAAGATAATGTATTTTTGTTTCCAAATCCTTTTCACACTATGAAAATGAGGAAGCGTTGTTCTGTGGGTATAATGTACACGACGCAGACCGTCTAAACTCCCCACTTCCTGCCTGTTGATAAAGCTTTAGGTCGTTCTGATAGTAGCTGCGTTCATTTCTCTGCTCCAGTCATTCTTTGCTGGTTGTTTCTAACCCCACTACCTGGCAGGGTGCTGAGACCATTGCTTCACTGCAGATGAATCCCATCAACCACCCACGATAAACTGTGGGCTGCTGGCTGGCTGTGGCCGCTTTTGATAAATCAGTCAGTCTTGTGAAATAGTTCCCTGAAACAACGTTCTGGAACTCATCAGGTATCTTCTCTGACAGTCGTATCTTCTCCCAGTGCTCAGATTTCTCAAGCAGCTGGGAGAGGGCCCACATCCTCCCCCAGTGCTTGCGTCTTGGCAAATTCAGATCTGTGAGCTTTTGGCACTGAAGGGACGCTCTTTTTGCTCTGTGTTAGCTCAGGGCTAAGAAATCTCTTGAGGGTGAGTAAGCTTTTAAATGTTAGAGGACAAACAGTTCCAGGATCCATGTACATTTAGCAATTTGCAGGAAAGCTTGCTGTCCCTTATCACTGCATTTAAATTTGCAGCGCCCACACTGTGCTTTGTCTTCTTGTGCGCTGGGCTGGAGGTTCATATTGTTGCCTTTTTGTGTCCATCTGGTGCTGAGATCTCCCTGTCGGTGGGATCTCCTCCCAGGAATGAAGTGTGGCTTCTAAGTCGATGTGTAGTTTTCAAGTTTTCTTTACTCTATAGTCACGAGCTCTTTAGCAGTGTGAGCACCTTCTGAGAACTGTGGTCTGTGTGCCACTGCACGAACACCATAGAGCAGAGTTACACAACTTCCTTCACCCAGGTCAATCGTCTGATGTGCTTGCTTGATGTTAACAGGGAAAGTCAATGGTTTAGAACATGCCTGTGGTATCAGCACTCCGGAAACCAAAGCAGGAGGCTTACAAGGTCTAGGCCCACCTGAGCTATGTAACAAAACTATCTCAGGAAGAGAGAGGGCAGTCTAAAGCATCCCTGTTTTTCAGTAACTTCCAAACAGTTCAATTCTCAGCGCTGGTGACTGAAACAAGAGCTGTGCACATAGGAGGCCGGTGCGTCTGCCAAACCACACCCAATCCTGAACAATAGTTGTTAGGGTTTTTAAAACTTACTTATTTATGATGTTTTTAAATGTAACCGTGCTCTGGACGTACACCTGCATGCCAAGGAGGGCGTCAGATGCCTTTAGAGATGGCCAACAACCACCATGAGGTTGCTGGGAATTGAACTCAGGACCTCTAGACAAGCAGCCAGTGTTCTTGATTACTGAGCCATCTTTCCAGCCCACTAGTTGTTGGTTCTTTGTGTGTGTGTGTGTGTGTGTGTGTGTGTGTGTGTGTGTGTGTGTGTATCCAGCTCTCCAACACCTGTTGTTATTGTCATCCTGGTTATTTAATAAATAGGAGTACACTCCAAAATACTTATAGAAAGTATATGCCTTAGTGTGCTGTGAAGAGACAACACGACCAAGGCATCTCTTATAAAGTACAACATTTCACTGGAGCTGGATTACAGTTTCAGAGGCTCAGTGTGTTGTCATCATGGTGGGAAGCATGGCAGCACTCAGGCAGACATGGTGCTAGGGGAGCCGAGAGTTCTACATCTTGATCCACGGGCAGCAGAAGGGGACTGTGTCCCCAAGGCAGCCAAGAGAAGTCTTTCTTCCACACTGGGCGGAGCCTGAGCATAGGAGACCTTAAAGCCTACCTGCACAGTGACAAACTTCATCCAACAAGGCCACACATCCTCCTATAAAGCCACACCTCCTAATAGTGCCACTCCCTATGTCCAAGCATTCAAACACATGGATCTACAGGGACAAAACCTATTCAAACCACCATAGTGTAGTATAGTAAATACATAAGCTAAAACATGGTCATTTATTATTGTCAATATTAAGCACTGTATATAATTGAATGTGTGATACATTTATATGATGGACAGATGGGTTTGTTTCCCCCAGCATCAACACAGACACAATACATTACGGTGACTTTCTGATGGCTGCAGTGACTATGCTTGTTCAACTCCTTTCTAAATGTATGGGCCCTCTGTTGTGCATGTGTACAATCACAGACATTGTTATTATGGCCATTGCAACGTGTGACTCAAGGTGCTTCGCTGTGGAAAGATCTTGTGTGACTATCATTTGCACTACAGAATTCCTTGCAAAGGGGTTAACATGCATCCTACATAGAAAGCCAGGTTAAAATTCTTGAAAACGACATCCCATTCGGAAAATGAGTCTTCCAGCCAATGTAGGGAAAACAGGCTTGAAAGGTAATACCTCACTTGTTTCATAATTTGGCTAGAAGGTTAGGTTTCACTTCTGCTCCCATAAAAGTCATTGGTCATGTCTCCTCCTAAAAGAGTGGTTTCCAAACCTTGCTGCACCTTAGAAATATCTTCATTAGTGAGTTGGCATCTCTGATGCCTACAGACTGTACCCAATACTAATTAAATCAGAATCTGCCAGTCATCAGTAAGTTTTGCAAATCCCCACATGGACTGAATGTGCGGCAGAGTTTGAGAACTTTACACTGAAGCAGTCATGCATGGTAAAGCTACCATGTCATTGAGTCCCATTGCCCCTGTAGCTCAGTGGTTCTCTGTCTAGCTGTTTATCAGCACTACCCTTACAGAAAGTCCCATTCTGATCCATTACATAGGAACGCATCAAAAATGTTTAGCTGCTTTCCCAAGTGACTCTACTGTCAGCCAGTGGTAGAGAATCACCTTGTCCACAGATCATTTAAAGAAGTAGAGCAATGTGAGTCCTTTAGCATTTTTCTGGCAGTTAAGAGCTTTATACATAATTAAAAGTCTTATTCAAGTAATTTTAAAGAACCTATGGAATATCCATTTTTCTTAAGATTTCTCAGCTTTAATATCCAATCATTTTGTTTAATCTTCACTGAAGGCTTGTCCAATAAAATACAGCTAAACAAAGTTTTGTTTTGTGTATTTATAAGTTCTTCCACACAATATTTGGAATGAATAGTACAAGTTTACCATTTATCTAAAAATCAAATTTAACCAGCACCCTTGGTTTTCATGTATATGCCCACAGTAATTAGCAAGAGAGCATGGGTTTTCCTTGAGAAAGTTGGCAGCTGAGCTGATGTTGAGGAGAGCTTTGTGCCATTCAGGGTTGGAGCCTGTCTTAGAGTTTGTTCTCTTTTATCTAATGGTGGTATATAATAAGTCAGGGGTGGAGTGTGGGTTTAGCATCCAGAAGGCCTAGGTTCAGTCACTAGCATTGCCTCTGCCAACACCTCATTCCCCACTGCAAAAGGTCAACACTCTGAAAACTAAAAATAAGTTTGAAATCCCCCATGAATGATTCTACTTTCATACTCTAAGAAGTGCAGGAAAGGTGAGGTCTTGTTGTGCACGTAGGTGGAGTGTAAGAATTGGTGAAGATCTTTGTCCTGCGTCTGGGCTATGGCTGTACCCACAGCTTCCAGCTCCAGTGCCGCAGCTCTGACCACAAGAGAATTGCCCCCTTATCATTCTAAACCTGGGGTAATTGCTCAACCTGAATTTGGGTTCAGGAGAGTTGCATGCATAAATAGAACTTTTAGGATGCCAACTTTGAAAAGCAAAGAGGTACATGTCTGTGCACATGCAGAGAAGACAGTCCAGTTATCTCTCATTAAGAGTGCTTAATATTCATAGATGAACAGACCTGAAGTGATTTGCAGAAGCTTGTAAAATCCATCTTCTCAGAGGTAAATACATTGTTTTAGGACAATGGACAGTTAGTCCTCCCTTCCCAGATTGGCTTGGTATTTTGCTTCATGCTTCAACGTCTCACTAGTTATCTGTGTAATTTGTCTTATAGAAAATGGAGTTGAGTATTTTATGGGTATTGAGACAAAATAGTAACCTCACACAGTTCTACTCCCCATTCACAATGCAAAGGAGAAAAAAAATCCTTGAGCAAAATTAGAAAACTGGGGATGTGCACACAGAGTTTATGTTCCAGTTTATTTTGAAAAGCTCAGCAGAGTTTTTAACCTCTCCCAGTGCCCATATTCACTAACAGTAGCTCACTAGTTCTTGCTATTGCGCTTCGTGGACTTTTTCCAGTTCACTCACTGCCTCCTCCGTTATTTTTGGGCTTGCTCCTTCAGTGAAGTAAGATGTAAGGAGAAAATTAGATTACGTGCATGGGTTCCTATATGCATTTGAATTTGCCGTTCCTGCTGCGAAGCAAGATTAGATTACAGTATTACTCCATTGTTCCCCAAACCGAGTCTGAGATTCTTTTCTAGACAAATGGAGTTCTTTGTATTGTTACAGTTTATCTGACAACTGCTCGAGGAGAGAACTCAGGTCATTTCTGTCATAGTTCAACTTGGACACTGTGTAGAGTATGAATAAATTTGTCCCCAACAGAATAGATGTCAAGTCGGTTTTCTTTGGCCATGTTTTCATTGATGAAATAAAAGTAGTCATTAGGACAAGCTCAAAGACCAAAATTAATAACTTGAAAAAATCTGAAGTGTTTGCCAATGTGTAAACAATCCTCACCTGTTGGATCGGTGGCACTTGACATCAGATGTTAACATGGGACGGGTCCTCAGGATGAAAGCTGGGCTCTTTATTGTATAGATGAAACAGCAGAGGCAAAACACTCTTGATCACATTGTGGGTTAATGTCAGAACGTACATCTACAGTCATCATTTGACTTTAAGCAAGGCCAATGTCATTTCCATTATCCGTAATGGTCTCTAGTACATGGTAGACACCATTTCAGGGTTATTTTCTCTCCCCACTGAGGTTGAATTCACTAACCATTATTTACAGTAAGGATTATAACATTGCCGTAACCTTAATTTTTAAGTAACAAGATTTTGTCATGAAATTATGAGCCATTACATGGGTAATTTTTTTTTAATATGAAGACGATTCTGAGTGATGAAAGCCTCGTAGCTCATATTTTAGAGAAAGATGCATAACTCTCTATGGCTCCTTCATTTATTCCTTTCACTCTCTCTGTGTGTTCAGCGCCCCCCCCCCCCCACATGGAAGCCACATCGCTTTTTAAATTGTTAGAATGTCTGTGTATCTATGCAAAAGCCACAAAAGACAAATCAGCCTGATAAAGACGTGAAACACTTTTCTGAAATTCTCACACCTCATTCATTCCCGAGTAGGATGTGGAGCCCATTTCCTGTGACTCAAATACACACACAAAGAGGGAAAGGGCCTGACACTTTCCCACAGTGAAAGACAAATGTCTGGTGACCATGACTGCAAGGGCCATACGCTGAGAGTCGTGACCTAGAGTACATTCCAGGCTGAGCAGCACTGACTTTTAACGTAGAAAACCCAGCAGTTTCCTTTCTCAATAAGGACCCCTTCACAGAATATGGCCGATGGACTCAGCCTAGTGTGCTAGGAGGGACTTGGATTTTCTCTGAGGGTCTGAAGGCTGGGGGGAATTGAAGAGCCTGTATACCTTCACCTCCTTTCAGGGGACAGAATGGCAGTAAAGTGAGCACCCACGCCCCCTTCTCCCCAGGGGCTGGCAACAGCTGCTTGGTTACCAAGGGAAGAGTTTACTTGGGTGGGGAGGAAATACTTCTTTATAAATAATGTGCTTTATGACTGCTGTTTCTGGGAAACCTGATACAATGCAACTACAAGTATTTAGGGTCAAGTTCCAGCGGTTTTAATTAAATATTTGACTGTTTTATGTGTTATTGTAATTGACTGAGTTTGAGACCTGGGATATTAAGAAGTCAGAAATTTGCCTCTGTGTGTGCATTTCTCTCTCTCTCTCTCTCTCTCTCTCTCTCTCTCTTCCTCCTCCTCCTCTTTCTTCCCTTCCCCCTTCCTCCCCCTTTGCTCCTTCCCTCCCCCCTCCTCTAGTCTTCATCTACAGTTCACAGTTGTAGTTGTGATAGGCTGGGCTGATAAAGTTGGATAAGGAAACCTTCAGGCCTGGGTTGGAGATACTTCATATAGCACAGAAGTAAAATCCTCTCTCTTTCTCTCTGATTTTTTTTTTTTCTCTTTTAGGGAATCTCTTTTTTCTTCAGAGCAGAGATGGTGAGCGATGGCTTCAGGTTAGAACATCTCTGCTCAGATACATAGGCAGGCAAGTGTCTAGAAGAGGCACACAGCGTCTCCATTCAGAATCAAGAGAAACTGACAAAACTCAGACTGCATTCAGTTCATTCCTAGAAACAGTCGTAGACAGTCAAAATCTCTCCTTTTCTGTTAGTCTCCTTGCTTCCTCCCTACAAAAATGTGTACTTCTGGAACCCTGTACGTCTTAGCCTAATGTAAATGCATTCACTATGTGGATGGTCTAAAAGAGAAGTTTAAGGGAAAACTTTACTACAAGATTTGGGTTCTTTGAGAAGTCTTGTAAAATAGTTTTATAAATTGTTGCTAACTAAAATATTATTGATATTGGAAGATGAGTGAATCTTTCTTAATGCTTTATGGTCAAGCAAGCACAAACACACTGTATTATGTAGTGCAAGAAAAATAGGATTGTTCCTTACATAGGGAATGGGTTAGGTAATCTATCAAAATACCTGATTTCCTTTGAGAGTTTAATCATCAGTTCAACCTGCAATTCAGGGAATGGAATCCCAGACAGGCTTGGCGTAGTCAGTAGAGGATCGCCACAGAGGAAAGGTGAGCTCTGAAAGTCCCAGGCTGGCACTATGAGCTACGAGCTCCTGCTGTTAACAGCCTTACCCATCCTGGTTCTACTCTTTAAGAGCAGCGGGGCCCTGGAACCTCATTTCTTGGATCTAAATCAGGCTTTCGTTACTTATTCTGTGATGTTGTACAGCTCCGTAGTATTCTTTACCCAAGGCATAAAAAGTAATAGCTCCTGACTCATAGCAGTGTGAGGATCCAATGAGACAGCAGTGCGGTGAAAAAGACTCTGGCATATGGTAAATAATACAGATATAGTCCACTGCAAGGCTACATTGTAATATTCATAAAGCCTTTGTAAATAATGCCCCCATCTCACTCTATTCATATGTAAAACTATATGTAAAACAGAAGAAAATAGCATTGTAAGGACTGGAGCCATGTATTGTCATGATTTAAGTTTTATTTTAAAGGTTACACATGCACACAAAAGCAGAGAGGCTAATGAGGTGACCTCCATGTGCCCAGTGCTGACCTTCAATGTTGGTCACTTTTATAGTTTTTTTTTTCCACCTATTTCTCCACCCATATTTTTCTGGGATGTTCTGCAGCAAATCACAGATAACCATTTTTTTCTATTAGTCATACATTCTTGAGTATGCAGCTGCAGTAGAGCGGTTGCAAGGTGACCAGTGTGATTTTTCTATATGTGGCCCCTTTGCAATGTGACTCTGTCACTCATCCTAGCAGGAGTAGCATCTTTATCTCAAGCTCCAGCCTGTAGGTGCTCATCTTGGGAGCCTTAAACGCTTAAGCCAGATCTTCATGTAATGAGCATGAGGCTTTGCCATTCTTCCCAAAGGACTAAACTTAGAAGGCACAGGAACTTTATGACTGTGAAGGAGCATGACAGTGGGCTAGGGTCTGTTGGGAAACCCTGTTCTGTGACATTCATCCTATGTGCCTCTGTGTCTGAAGTAGCTGATTTACGTCACAGTCTAAAGCAGGTTGATATCCGATGCAAGATAGTCATTCTTGAGCTTTATTGGCTCACAGCCTTCTTTGAAAATCTGATGAAATGTGTAGAACTTCTGCCTAGAAAAAGATGCATGAGTGAAAGGAAGCCCCTAATTACCTAAACAGGGAGTGGTGCACTAGAGGGTGGTGCTCACAGGCTAGTCAGTGTGGCCATACAGGAGAAAAGGCTGATGTTCTTGATGGAGCATACTTGAATCCCCAGGGATACACCGTTGGCTTGTAACTGCCGAAGACTCTGTTTGTGTTCCTCAGGTATGTGCTTTCATCGTTGTTACTGTTGCAGCTACTTTTGAAAGAGGAGAGGGGCTGTTGGCACAAGCTCCTGGCTGGATCTCAGCTTTCTTGACCAGATATATTTCAGTGTCTTCTGAAGTGTCAGTGGTTCCTGCAGCTCCCACTCCTAGACCTTCCATTGGCCCAAAGCCAATGTGATGGAATGAGCAGGAAGTAGGGGACCCCTGAGACGAGCCGTCGTAGCTGCACTTTGCCATCGCTGATGCTGTCTGATGGACTGGATGCTTCTCTGGAACTAGGGCTGAGTGTCTTCAAGGCTCTAGGTGATAATGTATTAGGCTTGAGTCAACTGTTATAATACCACCTTGGTTCAAATTTCACCCCGCTGCTTGAGTGTCGTCTGCACTGTATGATGCAAATATTAGCTTATTCGTGTGGAGAAGGAGAATCTTTTTCCTGTTGCTACTTCTTCTCTTGCTAGCTGTCCATATGACCAGTTGTCTATGAAATGGGATGAAAATAAGCAGGGATTGAGGGCTGGAGATCCAGCACCAAACTCAGATTATAATGCCTCTAGGATAGTTACGTTATTGTTTATAAAGGCGATAGATAAAAATTATCATAAATCATCATATAAAGAGGCACCTATTCACATACCCCCTTTCCTCATACATTGTTTTATTTTTAATAATAGCCAGTACCAGCCTGCACTGTACTAACCTATGTACTTACTGGTATCCTCCATCATAACACAGACATAGACTGCTGAGTTCAGTGTTAAATCTCTGTAACAGTAGGTGGCATGGTAGGTGCTCACCCACCTCAATTTACGTTTTTGACAGACAGGTGAACAGTTAAATAAAGTAATGTTGACTAGCTGGCATTTCCGGAAGCTCTGATGCTGGCCTGCATAAGAATACCCAGGATGGGCATTTCGAAGATGCAGCTGTTCCCTCTGTGTAACCTTAGCTGTTCCCTCTGTAACCCCTAGCCTCAGTGTGAGAACTGAGCTTCAGGATAAGGTCCCTGGTTACATGCTGACGCTGAGGAAAACCCTGCAAAGCATTGTGAAAAGACTATTGTTATGTGACTTCTGTGGCCTCCAAATGTGTAAAGCAGGAGAGGTTCACTCTCTCTCCCTAAATGATTTGGGAGATGTCAACATAAAAACGGGGAAAAGAAAACTGTGCTGAAAATAACATCAAATAGGTGGTTCCCTCATTCAGTCTCATTAAATGAGACATTCTTCAGTATTCTCTGCTCACGCTTTCAAATAAGTATGTCTTAGGAGATGCATATTTTACAAATATCCTTCTTGGCTATATATTTCTTTCAGGCTGTAAAACGTTCAGTAGCAATGAGAATAATAAAAAATAAAGTAAAACGAATTTTTTACTGGAGTCTTCAATTTAAAAGGCAGGTAGGCCAAGTAATACCTACAATAGAAAAAAATTTAGTTAAGCTCTAAAGGGTATCATTAAATAATTAAAAATAGGCATGGTTGAAACCATGTTAAAAGTTACAATTCTTTTTCACTGACCAGAGAAATGTAAATTAAAGGAGTAATTACTTATTTTTGTTACTAACCGACTTGGTTAAGTTATTGTCTAGTTGTGTGGAAGAGCAGTTGTGTCAAGACACAAAACACATGTAGCTGTATACACTGAAGTGAGCTCTATGAAGGCAGTGTGGAGGTGCGTGGGTGACAGAACCTTAAATGAGGATATCCTTTGTCCCGGAAATTATATTGAGGACTAGGTCTTCAGGATATAGTCAGAGATATACTTTCAAGGATATTAATGGATAGGCCATTTATAAAATCAAATATTTCAAAGATGTTAATACCCACCCACACATTCAGGATTAATAAAACTGCTTGACATATTTCCATACACTAAAAATAGCTGACATTTCTTCAGTACTGTTGCTTGGCTGGCACTGTACTGAACGCATCATAAGAATTAGCTCAGTCTCCACAACAGTCCTCTGCATAAATGACAGTATTATCTCCTGTGATAAATGAAGAGGCCGGGTCGTCTGCTCAGGGTTCTGGGAGTGCTGAGGGCTGTGGTTGTGGTCATGGCTGACAGTCTGGCTTGAGTCTGTGCTCTCTGCACCATCCTTGGATATAACACAGCAACCACACAGAAAAAAATAAAGATATGTTCAATAGAGGAAAACAGAAGGAGTTACAGAAGGAGCAGAGGAAGGAAGAGAATACATAGACAACTTAGAAAAAAATGGGTCAGAGGATCTTACAGTAGATAACCCATACTGCCAGTTATTTGGAGTGACTTACTTTTTTCTTTTAAACTTACCACAGTCTAAGATTATTATTCAGTAAGTTATATTGCTGTGAGGGTCATAAAATGTATCTTTTAAAAATCAGCCAACTATTAGCCTTATTTAGTCACAGCAAATGTTGAGGTCTCAGATGGACTCAGTTGGCACTGGCTTTCCTCCTTTCCATTGTCTCTTCACAAATTTCTATCCCTTTGCCATTTGGTTTTGGTTCTATTTCTTTATTATGGAAGAGCCTGAGTAAATCCGCTAGGGTTAATCATTGAAATGCAAATGGGTGTGAACATAGAGAACCGAATTGATCATAATGGACACGTTGCTTGGCTAACCCAAGAAACATTGAAGAAACTGAGATCTCCACTCTTTAGGCTGCAGAGTAAAGATTCTCCCATCTCTGCAGTTGCTTTTGGTTGTAGACTTGGCCACGTGACATATGAGGACTTGGCTGCTAGAGGATTTTCTATAAAATGCCATTCTGGGGTTTGAGGATGGCTTGGGGTTCCCCTTAGAGGTTCTAAGTTTGCACCCACATGGGCACTCACAGCAGTATGTAACTCCAGTTCCAGGGGATCCAACGCCCTCTTCTGGCTTTGGAGGATACCATGTGCATGTGGTACACAGACATACACATGTAGGCAAGGCATCCGAACATAAAGTATGTTTTTAAAAAAATTTAAAATGCTCTGCTTTCCAGATAGATCAAACCGGGCTAGTGCCGCTGCCCTCTCTCCCAATCTGCCATTGAATTATGAAAACATGAGCTGACCCTGATATTGTGGAGCTGCTGAGCCAAAGCCAGCTGAAGCCGACTCTCAGCTTCTTGTTATGTGAGAAAAATAAATCTGTTGTCTGTTGAGGCTACTATTGACTTGCTCGTTGGTTGCAGCCAAGCAGATTTCCAATGGATACAGAACTCAGCATCCCCAGAGGTGGTTCCTCCTCACATGTAAACAAATGTTTAATATTCTACCTTGCAGAAACCATATTGTCTGAATCATTCTGATGGGATCTTAGAAGACCAGTATTAGAATTTAGAGTTCTTGTGCTTAAAATTTCTTCTTTTCATGTATAAGAATGGACAATGGAAGAAGAGTAAATGATTATCAGGAGATGACACAGCTGATATTATCTTTTCACACTGCAGAACTCTGCATGGGGTCACCTGCAGGCAGTCGTCTCTGTTGACTCCAATTATAAATCACAAGGGTTATGTACCATGATGTGTAATAAGAATAAGCTACAGCATCTCATAGACAAACTTTCTGGAGCGACATATGTCTGCCCCTACCCCCAAGCACAGGAGCTTTGGGCTGATGAATCCACAGCAGATCTGAGTGCCCGCACCTGAGCAGTCCTTTTGTTGGAAGACGTGGGTTGCTGATAGCACCTGAGATGTGTGAGCCTGTGGCAGCTGGTGTAGCAATGAACTCATTATTTTGTCTAAAAGGCCAGCTCAGTCCCTGCAGGAACATCTTTTGGGTATTTTTTTATATCACTTATAACTAATGGGTCTAGATTTGCCACTTATAGCTCCAAAATGAATTTGAGTAATATAAACGCATTTTTTAAATGAAACTTAAAATTGAGGTAGGTAGAAGCCAAGGATGTGATATCGAGTTGAACTTGCAAGAGCTATATTATGAACACTTGACTTAAATGAAGGAGATATCTTTTTTTCTTGTGGCCAACCAGAAAAAAAAGAAACCTAAAACTCAAACATGTTGCTATAACCTAAACATTTGTAATTCAATCCCAGCTCAAAAGCCATTACTCCTGGAATGGTCTTTGAACCTTCGAGCTCATGCATCCCTGGTAACTGTCTGAAAGCACACTCTTTTGGTTCCTTCTAGACACTTTCACCCTCTAATCATTGTTTTAGTAATTTCCATCTTTGTTCCCTCCCTGCTTGTTGCGGCCCGAGCTGCCCTACACTTGGGGGCCAGAAATGTTGAGAACTGCACTACCCCACATTTGGGGGCCAAAATGTCTCAGACTGTTCTGTCAGTGTTGGAACCCGCACTGCCAAAAGCCTTGGGGGCTCAATTGTCCTGCACTGTCCCAAGCAGCTCCGGTCCACGGGTCGGGGTTCAGCAAGAGAGAGAGAGAGGACGGACTGGAAGAATGGAGACCAGACATAGTGTGATTCAATCCTGTTTATTCTTCAGTCTCTCTTCCTAGTCCAAGTCCCAAGTCTTGAGTTCCCAGTCCCTAGGTCCTAGTCCCTAGTGCCTCCAAGTTCCAAGTTACTTCTTCCAAGTGCTAAGTGCCTAATGTCTAATTCCAAGTTCTTCCTCCAAGTGCCAAGTGCCTAATACCTAATAATCCTTCTTCCAAGTTCTCTAGTCCAAGTGTCTTCTTCCTCAATTCCTAATTCCTACTCCAAGTTGTACTCTAAGTTGTACTCTCTAACCTAATTCCTAGTTCCAAGTTGTATCGCCGAGTGCCTAATAATCTGTTGCTTTCTTCTGTCTGCCTCTCGCCTTTTATATGTCTCACTTCTAAGCCACACCTCTAAGTCACTCCTTTAATCATGCCCTTAGGTCTTTTCTCTAAATCTGATCTCTAAGTCACACCCTTAAGTCACACACCTTTAAGTCTTACAAACCCAAGGGAAAATCCTGGGTATCTAAAGCAAGATGTTATCAGAGTGTGCTCAGCTGTTGCAGGCTAATGTAATCAAGTCTCTTATCAGGGTATATGGCTCAAGGTGGATGCAAGGATGATAGCCACCTTCTTTTGGCTCCCCACACGTGCTCTCACTGGCATGTTGGAGGTCCTGGAATCCATTCTCTATCTTTACTATGTCTCTCCTAGTGAAGTTACTGGGCGCCAGAAACTTCAAGAAAGATTTGTTGAACCCATGAAGGATATTTATGAGACTGCTACTTAGTCAAGTCAACAAATGAACTTTCTCAGGGGAGAGGGAGAGGAATTCTCTTTTATTTGGGTGGTAGTATTGATTGGCGCACTACGGGCACATGTGCATTCCTGGCCACAGTTGTAAGTGTGTGGGAGAGAGTATTGGAGTGACCGGAACGAGTCTTAGTCACAACAAAGTTCCTGTGTGTCAAGTTCCAGTTTATTTAACTTTTGTCCGAGTGAACATTAAGGAGGAGACAACTCTTAACTGTACTCTGTAGGATACTGCGATGTTTTTACACTTCGAAAAACTGTTTCCCACAGTTGATCCTGCGCTCTCAGTGTGTGTATGTGTCAGTCTGCTACCCGGATAGAAAAAAAAGCATCAGGAGCCTGGCAAACGTTAGCTTAGCTTACAAAGCCTTCAGGGGGACTGAGTGAATGGGAACTTGGGTGTTTGTAAGCATTACATAACAGGAACAAGAGCGTGACACATTGCCCAAGACAGAAGGCCTCGAGAGACTTCCACACACCCTACCCACACTCGGGTTGGAGATTCGTGTGGGATATGCTGTGGGAAGATCATTATTCAGCTCCAAAGAGCAGCTGAGTTGCCAGCACACTGAATGTTCGGAATAAGATAAAATGTTAATTACAGACGTCAAGATTAGAGTTGCTTTTTCTGCAAATTCCACGGGGTCTCCAAGCAACTTGATCTTTGAATCCCCGAGGAAACTAAAAATCTACACAGAAGAGATTCTTATCTTGATGTTATAAGAATCCCCACTTCGACTGCTGCCAACAAAAGATCTAGCTTCATGACACAAACTACATGGAATATGTCTAGGCTCTTTCAGAGGGCTGACATTTAAAACACAATTTAAGCTTCATCTAAAATATTAAGAGTATATATACAAGGTGCTTTGCCGGAGCTTAAGACAACACTGCAATCACTAAGCCTGAATTCTTGTTTCAGAAAGCCTTGCAAACAGAGTGAGTTCCAGGACAGCCAGGGCTATACAGAGAAACCCTGTCAAAAAAAAAAAAAAAAAAAAAAAAAGAAAGAAAGAAAAAGAAAAAGAAAGCCTTGCAACGTGCTCCGTTAAAAATATTTTTCAGCTTAAAATCGTTTGCCATTTTACCAAAGAGGCACATCCCAGAAGAGGAATTTGGCTGTTGGAAGACTAAAAGCTGAGTCCTTGCACTTGGAACTCATAAATGTGAGTCACCACCTCCTCTTTTTTTTGCCCCAGTCCATCAGTACTGATCACTGATCACAAGGGATTCCTGAGAACAAATTAAAGGTTAAAGTAACCAATGCCCAAAGTCCTGAGTCACTCCTAACACCCAACAGAATCTGTTTGTTGGAGAGAAGTGTTGGTTCTTTGAGTAGAGTCACATGCTACACAAATGCAGATGGACAAGAACTCCATCACTGTTAGGTTTGGTTTTCTTAAAAACTTAACTTCACACCAATACCTAGGATCAATTCTTTTGGGTGGAAATAAAATACAACATTAAATCAGGACCTTGCGACTAAACTGAGTCTTTTCCTGATTTAAACCTGGTAGGGTGAGCATTTCTTTCCCTTATTTTTCCTGGAGGGGTGTCGCCTCCTGAACCAACCAGCAGACAGAAGACAACAGACACGGGATCTTCTTCCCAACACGGTTTATTCAGGAACCTTGAAGTACAGCAAAAGCCCCCCGTCTCCCCCCCAGCTCTAGCTCCCAGCCCTTAAATCTCTGTGTCTTCTCCAATCAGAACCTGTCACGCAGTCATTCTCAATTGGTGCTGAGCACATACGTCACATGGCCCAATCTTATGTAACAAATGAACAAGCAAAATGCATGCGCAGTAAAGCCTAGCCTACGTGCCACCCAGGCTTCCTGAAATGGTGAGCCAACATGCCAGGGGCGTCTGGCACCCAGCCAGGCGCCATCTTGAGTTCTGCTCCCCACAAAGGGGCAGGCCAAACCTTGGCGTCAGGGGATGAGCCTGGAACTCACAGACATTTGCCTGCTTCTCTGTCTTCAGAGCGCTGGTATCAAAGCTGCCACAACCATGGCCAGGCACCTGCCTTTCTATTTCTTTAATCTTGCCTAAAAATGTGTGTTATTATTATTTATTATTATTATTTAGGTACAGAAATAATTTACATTTGGCCTTGGCTACTGGCACACACACACACACACACACACACACACACACACACACACACACATTCTTCCTGAATCAAGACTTGCTTTCCTGTGTCTTGACATCTTCCCTCGAAATACATAGCAATTTATCTCCATGTAAAGGTAGGAGAAAACTGACACCACAAATGTCTTCCGACCCTCACATACACACCACAGCTTACACACCACTCCACACGTGATGATAATGATACAAGTTAAAAATTAAATGTTACTTGTCCTCACTAAAACTCATGTTGAGGCTTGATCCCCTATGTGACAATGATAAAGCATACATTCTATGAAAAGTGTTTGAGGTTATAAAGTCACCATCCCAGGAAGGAGTTCTTGCTTGGTGCTAGGCAGTGGCTTAAGTATCCTGAAACCATCTAACTTCACCAGAGAGGTCTGTTACTGTGAGATCTCGCTGTGTGTGTGATCTTGGTCTCTTCGGCACACACTTGCTTCGCTGATACATAATACAGTCAGGCTTGCTCAGCAGTTTGAGCCTTGCTGGGTGGGGCTTCCAGACTACATACATGGACATAAAATAAAACCAAACCCTGAGTTGTTTGTTCCCACAACTTCCTCTTCAGAATCCAGTCTGGGAGCACACACTACATTTAGTCATCAAGGATTTGAACCATTCTTTAATTGAGAATATCACTGAAGAGCATTGTTTTGTCTGAGTACAGGAGGGAGAGGAAGGGAATCTTGTTTTATTCTTCAGGCCAAATTCTCAGCTTTTAAAGTTCAGAAGCTAAGAGATCAATTCTTTCATCACTGTTTACATTTTGCTTTTAGATGCCTGTTCTGTGAGCAGTACATGCCTATAAAAGAAAACATGGTGCAGGTGATGTGGTATTTGCCATAATATCCCATCCAATGATGTTATATATAAATGGACTTGTAAATATAATTTTGGGAGCTTTTCTTGTTCCCAAATAAATGACACAGACACTCTATATCTACACCTATATCTATATCCACACACAAATATATACATATATATAAATTTATATAATTTATACATATATATGTGTGTGTGTTTACATATATATAAATTTATATAACAATAAATATAGTTAAATAAGTCAATATATGATATATGATATATATATATATATATATAGACATAGATACATGCACACACATACACACATATAAAAATCAGTGATAGCTGCAGATGATATTTTTCAGGACCCTGATATTGATATGAAATGCTCTCCCATGGACCTTGTGTGGCTGGAAGCATCAGTGGCAGTGTTGAACGTACAATGCCCTCACTTGGTGGTGTCCTTCTGAAAATGATATTTTGACGATGAACTCACTTTATTAATTAGAGCCAATAACTTCTTAACTTTAAATCAGTTGCAGATTTTGTGTACAGCAACTCTGTATTTTCTGAGAGGCTTCGATTATAAAGCCAGAAGTTTTTATAGCAATGATCTAAGGGGCCTTGTGATGTTCTTAACAGTTTTTTTATTTGACTTAGGGGAGATATTTTGTGCATCTTTCACTGGTGGAAACACAGAAGACTAATTATCCTAGTTCATATAACAGCATAAACAACTCAGAGTGTGAGACACACTGAGCTAACTCTCAGAGCATAAGTTGTTGCTGAGATGTACAGAAAATGAAAAAAGAAAACTTTTATTTCTGTTTTTTAAGCGTTTCCCCCCATTGTGTGTATGTGTGTTTTATACACATACACATGAGCACAGGTACTTGTGGAGGCCAGAAGAGGGATGCAGATCTCCTGGATCTGGAGTTACAGGCAGTTGTGAACCACCATGTGCATGCTGGAAATAAACTCAGATCCTCTGGAAGAGCTGCAAGCTCTCTTAATCACTGAGCCATCTTTATAACCATCCCCACCCCCCCCCCAAATATTTTCCTTTGAAAGAAGTAACAGGAAATGAAAAATATCCTCTAAGCATCTATATGACAAGGACTTATACCAAGAATAAACAGAGAACTCTTGTGGTTCATAATTGGAATGCAAACAACCAAATCTAAAATAAGCAAGAGAGACGCAGACAAAGTTACAAAGGACACAACAAGCAGAGCTGAAAACTACGCTGCGATGCCACTTCCCAGCCACTAGGGTGGCTAAAGTTAAAAAGGCTGTTGATACCAAATGCTAGCAGTCAGCATGCCCATCACCACGTGGAGAGATGAGCCAAGTTTACTGTGTGTATGCAATAGAAGTCTAGTTAGTAGAACAATAAAAAGGGATGAAGCCACAGCATGGCTCAATCTCAAGATCATTTTGCCAGGCCAAAAATGAGTACATACTGTACTTTCCCTTCACGGGATGCTGTAGAAGAACAGAGTTATCTATAGTGATGGAAAGCATCCCAGTGGGTGCCAGAGAATGGAGTTGGGAAGTTAAGAGGGTGAGGCAGGGTGAGAACACAGAGAAATTTTCCCACGTGTTAGGGATCTGTGCTGATGGTTTCATGTTGCCTAGACATGTCAAAACTCATCTAACTGTCCTTAGGAAGTGTGTGAAGTTCGCCATATGTCATGGATGCCTCAACAAAGCTGTTCTTAAGAGAGAAACATAGGTTGGAAAGACATGTTTATAATATATCACCAATAAAGGGCAGAATAAGAAGAAAGTGGAAAAAGCTAGAATGATTTGAATTTTAAAGTTCCTGGAAATCAGTAGGAGAAAGGGTAGCGTAGCAAGAAAATGGGCAGATGTGTCCAGTGGAACGTGGATCTGACACAAGACAAATATACATGGCAAGAGAGAGAGAGAGAGAGAGAGAGAGAGAGAGAGAGAGAGAGACCCAAAATAACAAGGCAAGAGAGAGTTAAGTCACGCCAAGGATTCTCACACCTTGAGTTGATTTGGAATATGAAAAAATTACACATTCATATTAGATTTAAACACATTAAAATACTGTAATTTCCAGGAAATGATAGAGTAGAGAAATATTGTAATAAAAATACTTCATCTAAGAGATAAAACAAGAGAGAAGAAAATTACTAGACCAGGTGAGAGATTATAAGTTTACATAATTTAAAACTAAATTAAATTTCTGTCATTATTTTAGTGCATATTGTGTGCATACACACAAACACACATAGACTCACACACACATACACACACACACAAATTGTGGTATATCTTCATGTTCAGCATTGCTCTGTCTTATATCTTGGATTTCATAGTTCCATTTGATCTGGTATCAATTTCCTTCTGCTTAAGAAACTTGCTGTATTGTTTTCTGCTGCTGATAAATTCTTTTAGTGCCAATTGCATAAGAGTATCTTCTCTTTGCTGCAGCTCAAATTTTCCTTGGCCAGTGCTGTGCTAAGATTTATTTCCGAACCCTGTTTGTCTAATAGAGTTCCCTTGGCTTATGTTGAGAAGACACTATTGTTTTCAGCTTCTTTTTAAATAATATAGTTTTCCCTTTGCCTACTTTTCTGCTTTTATTTTGAAAAGAAAAAAGAAAAAGAAAAAACTGTGAAAAAATAAGATACTACTGTGGAAACCTCTTCACATTTTACCAATATATACTAATTGTTAACATATTTATTTTTGTGCTCGCTTTCTCTCTCTCTCTCTCTCTCTCTCTCTCTCTCTCTCTCTCTCTCTCGTGTGTACATTTCTATTGACACATTACATACTGCACTTCTAAGCAAAGTTAACTTTATAAATGATTATACTAAAATTAATGGGAGCGGAAATGTTAATGGGAGCGGATACATCCCCTACTAGATCCTTTGACACTTTAAAGCTTGTCACTCAGGCCTTTGAAAAGACCCATGAAAGTCTCCTCAACTCTGAATCTTTTATTTGTTTGTTTGTTTGTTTGCTTGCTTGCTTGCTTGAATTTTCTCAGGAGACATTCCCAAAGGGAAGAGTGAATAGCTAAAAGGGACATGAGCCTTTTCTTTAGTTTATACTCTTAAGAGATGGCACATGGGACATTATAGACATAAAAAGACTAAATTATTGCTCATTTTGTGATTTAAGAAGGATATGAGGAGAAAGAAGACTATATTGGGCATTTCAGAACTCTGGATTTATTCTACTAATAAGCAGGCTCTTTGACTGTGGCCATATTAATTAGATCAGTGACAGGTCTAAAGTTCGTGCATGGCATGGCCCTAAAAGTGAGGCCCTCTTTTTTGTTTTGTTTTGTTTTTAGAGACAGGGTTTCTCTGTGTAGCCCTGGCTGTCCTGGAACTCACTCTGTAGACCAGGCTGGCCTGGAACTCAGAAATCTGCCTGCCTCTGCCTCCCAAGAGCTGGGATTAAAGGCGTGCGCCACCACCGCCCGGCTTAAATGTTTTAAAACCTACTTTTAATAAGGGTTCTTAAAAGCTTTAACTTCCCTTCTAGCTCACCAACTACCAGATGTAGTGGAAAAGAAAGGTTATTAAGATACAGGGGAAGTGGACCTGTTTAGAAATAGTTCTTTGGAGCAAATCCAGTCTGCATTGTCAGAATATCATCAGTTCAGTTCACACAAATCAGCAGTGGCTGCTCGATTCACTCACAAACGCCGTTCATGAATCAGCAACCACAGGTAGATCCAAGAGAAGCCATGAGGCTCTGCTATGTGCTGTTTAGAAGTAGTTTCTTGGGGGAGACTTCAATCTCCATTTGTCAGGATACCAGCAGTGCAGTACAGTAGTCTCATGAGAGCAAGTGTGAATTAGCATTGGTGGCATGACCCAGCAGAAACAGTCAGGCCTCCACCAAATCAGCAGGAGTGACCAGGATCACCAGGGACACCAGAGGTTCTCTATTATGCCTCTTTCAACAAAGTGAAAAGATCAGTGAAGACAAAGATGGAGACCAAAGAAGAGTTGCAAAGCTAGCTATGGAAGCCCACAGTCACTGTCCATTGAATCCTATTTATACTCCCTCCAAACACCACATCTCTGCTGGGTCTTGCCTCAGCAAAACACCACATGAGTCTGCCTTAGCAAAACTCCACATGAGTCTGTATCAGCCAACAAATCCAGAAACTTCCACTTCACTCTGCCAATCTGCCCTAATCCTCAGAAGTGAAAGATACAGAAAACTTATGAAAAGTATGGAAAGTTTTTATGACCCTCTAGACCTGAGCCAAAAATGTAGGCCAGCCGGTTCACTAGTTCCACAAAGAAAGCAGAACTAAATGTGAGATTTTTAGGTCTTAGAATTCACTGCCCCAGGATACATTTTGTATTCCGGGAGGAGTGCATTATTCCTGAGTCAGAGGACACTTGCTGGATTAACATTCAGGAGAGGAAGGGAGAGGCTGATTAACATTCCTCAGACCTCAGGGAAGAGAACCTACCTGCCGGTGGGGAAGGCCCAAAGCACGGAGACACATTCCAGGATGGAGGAGGTAGGAAATGAGAGGAATAGAAACTTTTTGAGCCCCCTAGCAGATAGAATGAAGCCAGGCCAACTAATTTCCAGGAACTTAGCTGACCACAAAGTGGCAGAACCAGTACTACAAGTCAGCTGGGTCATTCCAGGAACTGGCTGACCACAAAATATATAGTTGAACAAGGTTAAATTCTTGGAAAAATATGGAAAGGATGTTTCCCATACCCCCGCCCTGGATAATGGGTTGGGACTTTCCACTTTTTTATGGTATGGGCTGGAACTTTTGGCTATTTTTATGATATTCTTCCTTGGTTTCCCACTCACCCCCCCCCCCACCTACCCCCACCCCTTGTTTGTGTTTTTTTCCCTTTAAATACCCTGTACTCCCCTGCCTCGGGGTCGACACCCCTTGGAGTCTCGGCCTCAGCATGCTGATTCTGATCCCGAAATAAACCTCTTTCAATTGCATCGAGTTTGGTGTCTTGTGAGTTATTGGGTGGCCATGATATCCAAGACTTGAGTGAGGGTCTCCCCTCTTTGGGGTCTTTCAGAAGCAGTAAGAAGCCACCAGAAAACTACCACTTTTTTGGTGCATTTCTTTCTATGAAATCATGACAAACGATGTCCAGTAAGGAATGCAAGGCACACGAATACCATGTTGTGCCTTGTTCAGGAGCTTCAAAATACCACTCAGGAGCTGGCTCCGATGCAATTATACTAGGGTCTGTCTCTTTATTACAAACTCAAGCTTGGGCTTACTCACCACTGGCCTGACACAGCAGGACGGTTTGGTGAAGCAGCCCCAACCATCATCGGGACAAGGTTGTATAGGAAATGGAGGCAAGAGAGGAGCTGTCCAGCCTGGCATGCATCTAATTGAATCACTACTGTAAGCCGACAAGTGGGTGCTCTGAAGCAAAACCAGGAACAATCACAAACAGTCTGAAAGCAGATCTAAAACAATCAGGCTTATCTTGATTGGTTATTTGTAGGAAGCAGCTAGGGAGTAACTCCTGGGGTATGAGCCAAGGACAAGCCATGGGTCCTTCCTGGTACTTGGGTACAGCTTGGGTTCAGCTGTGGGTCACATTCTCAGGCTTTTTTTTTTTTTTTTTCTTTTTCTAAGATGGGGTCTAGTCCTAAGATGGAGTAGGTTTGGCCTCTCACTATCCAGCATCATCTACGGGCTGTTGGGTTATTTTTATATTCCTTCTTGACATCATGCGTCCTTTCACATGTCTGCTTTAGCAAAATATCCTTTCACCTGTGTGCCCCAGTAAAACACCATTTGACACAACTGATTTTCTAAGGAAACCAGAAATTTCCACTTCACCATTACTCCTAGAACAAATCCCCAAGAGACAAAGTAGATGGAAGAAGACAGGGAGGATCTCTTTCCGGGTCTTCCCCCTCATTGTTTCCACTTCCTTCTTTAGGGATAACACTTGCTCTAGCCTATTCTTTCTACTTATCTTCTGTGCATTTATTCAGATGCAAATTTGTTTGGCCAAATTTCAAATTAATACCATCCTGTGGTGGTTTGAATAAGAATGGCCCCATGGACTTATAGTTAAAGTTTTGGTCATCAGAGAGTGATGCTACTTGACAAGAATTAAGACATGTGGCCTTGTTGGAAGATATGTGGCATTTCTGGAGGAAATGTGTCACTTGGAGTGGGCTTTGGGATTTTGAAAGCTCAAGCCAGGCCCACTGGCTTTCTCTCTTCCTTTGTCCTGTGGAGTAGGATATAGAACTCTCAACCACCTTTCTAGCACTGTGTCTTCCTGCACGATGCCATCCTCCCTGCTGTGATGATAGTGGATGAAACATCTGAGACTTTAAGCAAGCCCCAGTTGAATGCTTTCTTGTACAGGAGTTGCCATGGTCATTGTGTCTCTTCACAGCAATAGATCACTGACTAAGACAGAAGTCAGCATCAGGGAGTATGGTATTGCTGTGACAGGCCTGATCAGGCTGCTTGTTGTCAGAATGTTGACTTTGAGATATTAATTAGGATAGCGTTGAAGACTTTAAGTGGGACCTAATGGGCCATACTAGTAGGAACATGGAAGACAGTGGTGCAGAGATCAATGTAGGTTACGATGGCCCTACTCAAGAGGTTTCAGAGGATAATATTACAAATATAAATATTATAAATGGCCTAGAGACTGTTCTTGTGAAATTTTGGTAAAGAGTGTGGCTTTTTTTTTTTTTTTTTTTGGCCAAATCCAAAAAAATCTGCCTGAGGCTAAATTAAAGAGTTTTTGGATTAACAGCATTGGCAAAGACTTTAAGACAGCCTAATATTGACTGTATTGTTTGATTTTTAGTGGCCATGCTTATGCAAATCTGTAATGAAAAGGAGCAGGGTGAGGAACAATAGTGACCAAATATGCAGTCTGAGGAAAAAGGAAGCACCAGAAGTGTGAGGAGGCTAAACCCAGTGTTTAAGGAGATAAAAAGTTTAAAGAAAAACCTGATCCCCAGAGGAAATAAAGGGAGTGATGACCTCAGGGCAAGACACCACCCAGTTAAGTTTCCAATATGCTAAAAGAAATGAAAGCTTAGGTTCGGGTGTGGTGGTACACACCTCTAATCCCAGCATTTGGAAGGCAGAGGCAGGTGAATCTCTGAGTTCAAGGCCAGCCTGGTCTACAGAGTGAGTTCCAGGACAGCCAGGCTTAGGCACTAAAGGAAACCATTGAAAACAGAAAGTTGGTAGAAAATGTATTTGAACAGGGGGAACTTGTTCCAGCCCCAGCAAGCACATGAACTTGGCAACCATGATCTTTAGAGTCAAGGATACAAGAAAGGGATTGTGGAATCTCCCTCTGTGGTTAAGGAATGCTGCTGAGGCCAGGTGTGTGTGTGTCAGAGGTGTCCCTCCATCGAGGCCCAGAGAGGCCATTGCATGAAGCTGTGAATGTGAAGGCTGGATTGTCTTGCAGACCCCAAGATGTTAGAGATGCCAGAGCTTTGGGATACCTGCCAAGGAAAGTTGCTAACAGGGTGTGGCACCAACCCAAGAGAAAGAAACGTGTTGCAATCGACAAAGCTGAAGAGAGTTGGAGGTCTGAAGAGCACTTTGACATCAGACTTGGAGATACAGAGTTTGGAGTTTGCCCGGCTGGTTTGGGTGTTGCTTTTGTCCAGTATTTCCTCACTATGTTCCCATTACTCTCCCTTTGGAATGGTAATGTATATCCTGTGCCGTTGTATGTTGGAAGTACTCACTCTGCCTTTTTAATTTTGGTTTTACATCGAGTTACAATTGAGATATTGCCTTGAGTCTCAGAAAAGACTTTGAACTTTAGACTTTTAAATAGTGTTGAGGCTATTACAGACTATGGGGGACTGGGTACATTGTTGTATTGTGGTATGGCTACAACCCTATGGGAGCCACAGAGTAGAATGGGTGGTTTGACTAGGAATGGCCTCCATAGACTAACATTTGAATGTTTGGTCATTTGGTGCTATTGGCAGAGATTAGGAGGTGTGGCCTGCTGGAGTAGGTATAGTACTGGCTGAGGAAGTGTGTCACTAGGGGTGGGCATTGGGGCTTCAAGTCCAAATCAGGCCCACTAGCTCTCTGTCTTCCTACTGTGGATCCAGAAGGTAGAACTCTCAGCTACCTCTCCAGTACCATTTCTGTCTGTATGCTGTCATGCTTCCCACCATGATGATAACGAACATCCAAAACTGTAAGCAAGCCCTAATTAAATGCTTCTTTTTACTAGAGTTGCTGTGGTTATGGTATCTTTTTATATCAGTAGAACAATCACTAAGGCATATCTTTATATACAGTTGCCCAATCTTTTTTTTTTGTCTCAGTATGTTTTGGAGAGCTCTTTTTCATGAAGAGCTACAACTGAATTTTAGTCTTTTTAAATATTATCCAGCAGGGTGTTCAAAGATAGCAATCGTGCTAACGGGAATTGAGTGTCTGGCATGTGTCAGATGTTCTGGCCCTTAATGGAGAGTGACTTGTGTAACTTTCATAATAGCTCTATAAACAATGGCATTTCACTATCGTTTCACATTTAAGCAAAGCTGAATCACAAGATATGTAGATAATTTGGGCAAGTTTAAATTGTTAGTAAGCAGTGCACTGTAGTTCTGATGGCTTTGTTTCAAACACTCTAGTTTGTTTCTAGAATAAGCATAAGTGTACTACACTCTTGTTCTCGTTTTATTTTATTTTGGTCTGTGTGTCTGTGTGCACATGTGTCAGTGTGTCCAATACACATCAAATTGTGACCATTTAAATAGGAGGATGCTTATTGCATTGGTCGGTTATGTGACTTCCTCCATTCAGAACACTCTATGACTGGCTGAGCTGTGGAACTCAAAAGCTGTTGAAGCCCTCAGCCTGGGTGCTCCTTTCATACCTTGATCTCAGCCTCTGTTTCACATTCTTCCTTGGTCTTTTACAAGGAGCAGTTGGTTAGGCCACAAGTAGTTCTAGCCCTAATTACTATCTATGACATTTGCATGTTACCTATGTTATAGGGATGTGGCCAGCATATGCACAAGGTTCAGTGGATTATGAGTGGGGACAGGAGTGCCATCTCCTGATACACCTAGGTCCTCTGGATCATTCAGACTCTCAGTAGAGCTCCTTGTTCTGCTTGTTCTTGTGATCAGAGGAACCTAGGTTGATCTCTGCCTTGTTATAATACTGTGACGGCATCGTCAGCCTAAGTTCTCTTTTTTGTAAAAATATTAACTCACTTTTACTTTGATAAGTCTTGCTGCCTTTCTCTCCTACACTATACACAGTCAATTTTAAATGATGCTCAATACAAATAGCATTTGTTCAAGGTCATGCATGCCTATGTTAAGCATTTCATTTAGATGGGTGCCATAACTGAACACAGAAATTGAAAGTTTCTGAGCAGTCAAATACTTCTGGCTTGATTTACTGAAAATACAAGCAGGGATTCATCTTTGAGTGCCCGAGGCATGGAGTGAACAGGGACTGTGTTACAAGAATATGAAATCATACTTAATATGAACCCTTCTTTTCCTTTGGAGTTACATGAGAGATCTTCATTTGGATATGCAAATGAAAGCATTTTTTGTGAGGATCTGATTCTATAATAATTTTCAGAAAAGACAGAATTTAAGCTTCTAGCCTGTGATTGTTGGAGAATTAAATTCTGCTTTCCTGGAAAATATTATACTCTAATATAATCTATTCTCCGCTGAGTCATTAATAAATATTTTATACTTTATTTTGTTCTTTGTCCCTTAGGTAAACTGGTAGTAAAAAGTTTAAATTGGGTGTGTTAGGGAGAGGTTGTTAGAAGTCTCCAATCCATATCATATCATATACATATCATATACATATATGTGTCTATACACATAAATACATACATAAACACCATGTAACTTCCTCAGTTAAATACAGTTTTTCTTCATTTTAACTCTCTATTACATGTTTAAGTAATGATCTTTCTCGCCTTATATGAAGAGAGAAATTAATTCAAGTCTTATCACTGGGTTGAAGTCAATTTCTTAAAGGTAATGTTGACCTCCTTGCAGATCTGTCAATTCTCTCCCTCAAACTTCTTCCTGTGTGTGTGAGACAGAGCAACCCTGAGAACAGGCCCTCCCACTTGGAGAGAGGAAGTGAGTTGCAGTGGACTTGAGTGAGAAGGAGCCAATAGAACAGAGGCTTTCCTGAAAACATCCTCTTCTGTCTGTTATCACTAAGTCTGCCATGACACAGAAGCCATGAAGGCCTTTCAAGTGCTGGAGGATTCCATATGTTTGTTTCCTCTTTGGTGGCCTCCTTTTTGGTAGAAGAATGCTCCAAGTTAAGTAAACAAAACACACAAGCAGGCTGCCTGTGGATGGTAAACTAGAGAGTGAGAAGTGAGAGTTTGTGCATGGACAGATTAGACTGAGATGTAATCTGTTCCCTATTAAAATATGTCTTAGAAACAAGAGCATGTTTGGGGAAAACAACTCAAGACAAAATGTGATTGACTAACTTTCCACTTGAACTGCAATATCTATCTCACCCCGTCTTGACCAGGCAGTCATTGCTAGGTCATATTAATAAAAACAAAGTAGAAAGTTGTATACCGTGACATGACACTTATATTTCTATTGCATACATCATCTGGTTCAGTGAATTTAAAACATGGCACACACCTTTAATCCCAGCTCTTGGGAGGCAGAGGCAAGGGGATCTCTGAGTTCAAAGCCAGCCTGGTCTACAAAACAAGTTCCAGGACAACCAGGGCTGTTATCCAGAGAGACCCTGTCTCAAAAACAAACAAACAAACAAACAAACAAGAATCTGAACATTGAAAATTGTCCCAGCCCGAGCTGCCCCATGCTTGGGGGCCAAAATGTCCCGGACTTCTCTGCTGCTCTGGTCCTCAGGTCAGGGTCTAGCAAGAGAGAGAGTGGGGGAAAGAAGGGAAAGAGACTCGAAGAATAGAGGCAAGCCAGAGGGTCTGTAGTCATGTCTCGTTTACAGTCTCCCATTGACTCTCTTGCAAGAAAATCCTGGGTATTTATAAGCACAAGCAGGGAACACAGCTGAAGACACTTTACCACGTGCACCTTGCAGGCATGGATATCACATGTGCCTTGCAGCTGGGGGCATTAAACAACAAAACAAGATATGTGGGATAAACAAGATGTTTGTCAGAGTGTGCTCAGCTGTTGTAGGCTGCTGAAAAACAAGTCTCTTATCAGGGTATATGGCTCGAGATGGCTGCAAAGTTGATGGCTGCTTTCTGCTAAAAGTTGGCTCCCAACAGAAAATTATTCCTTTGATTCCTGAAAGTTCCCATTATCCCTAGAAATAAGCTAATGCTGTGCTAGGAGGTGAGTTCACCACCCACATTCTACATCGTCATTGACAAGAGCATTTTAACATTGTAAGCATGTGTGGATTTTATAGCTCTCCCTTGCAGTTTCCACATGTCCTAAAACATACATGGAAATTTCCACGGGGGAGGCTAATCCCAGCTATCACTTTGATGTACCAGGCAAGCAGACTTTGTGGAAACTGTTTTGTTGCAGATGCCATAGAAGATCAACTCCCACTGCCTTGTGTGATTTGCTTGTATAGAAGGAAGCGGGAACAAGTCTCTTCTCACATCTTGACGATGGGGCCTACTTTCACCACACCACTCCTCACTATTATCATCTGCTCCTTGATTGAGCTGAGTCAAAGAGATGCCTCAACAATTCCAACTGTAGCGATCTCGATAGTTCCTTTGCAGGCATTGCTCTGGATTTATGAATAAACGCACTTTTGCTGACTGGCTTCTGGAAAACATTATTAAATGGGGGAGGGGCTTGTCTGGGAACTCCTTCATGCCTGCAAACACACTCAAATCACAGAATTCTGAATTAGCGTTTTTCGATCTAAGATCTATCTAAACAAAGTTGCAAAGATTTCTTCATGGACGTAAGTATGAGACGTTCAAGAATTATTGGTTTGGTTCTTGTAGTTGAGAGAAGAGAATGGGGAGATTTGAAACACACATGGAATTGGCTATTTAATGATTTTATTTTGAGACTGTGTCTATAATAGGTTGGAACTGACTCCCCAGTCTACCTGGGATAATCACCTTCAGCTTTCTGAAGTGTGTTGTTGAATGCAGGACCATCCCGAAGCTGAGGCAGTTTAGTACTGGCTGATATTCCCCTGCTCTCAAGTTCCCTTGCCTTAGCTGCTGTCTGGGAATCTTCGTAGAGTAGCTAGCTGGCTCCCCTGGGACTATACGCAAAGACTCACTTAACTCGACGTGTTGTTCTACAGGTTCTCTTCTCAGGTGAGCACTCATATTACTTCAAACCTGTGTCTAGGCAGATTTTTCCCACACTCTCTTGAGCCATAAATAATTGAACTTCTGGTGATGAGAGCCAGATCGAGAGCTGGCTACTTCTTTACTAGCCCTGTGGATCTCACTTCCCTTCTGCATCTGCACTGGGGGTGTAGTTGTGAGCGTACTTACCCTCCATTCTCCCTCTGTGCCCTCCAGCTCCTGCCTTTAGCAGACATCTCCAGAATGAGGAGAGGCTTTTGTTTAAAAGAGAGAAACAGACCCATGAACTGGAATCCGAGGTCTCCCACAACCAGGCAGCACGGCTTTGATAATTTCCCAAAGTAAGTCTGATGATTTAATGTTCTGGGTTTCCTATATTATGTTCCTCTCTATTTACATTAACGATTGAGAGGGGATTAGATTTCTATATGTATTGCAGATGTGACTAAGTTATGTCTTGTTGCTGGGGTTGTGGTCAGGGTCAGGTGTTGCAAAGTTTGGGGCTTCTTATTTAAGGAGTTCAAATAAAAAGCCCACACACATTGCAAATGTGTCTAGAAAATTTGATTCAAAGCAAAGCTACAGAATGGTCTGAATATCTTGCAAGAGGGCAATGGGCCATGAGAGTAAAGACACTCAGGGACTCCAGTTATTATTTGGAGCTTCGTTTTCAGGACTTCAGAAATGGAAAGAGGAGCCTGGGTACTAAGGGACATGGAGAAGGTGGTTCTCTGTTTTTATTGACAAGGTAGGTATAAAATCTTTTCCTGACATACACATTTCTACCAGTGGTGCATCTGATTTTAATCATATGTATGCCCAACTCTTCAGAGGCATAAGATGGTAACTAGAAGATTCTGCCTAAAAAATTCACTTTAGGGCAGTTTTGTCTTGTTGTGCATATACCACAAACCAGTTCAGACTGGGTTTTACCCCAGATTCTTGTACTTGGACATAACTGAGAATATGTTTAAGTAGGATCTATCCACATTGGATGATAGTAGGGTAGGGGAAACTTAATTCCATTCCATTAATGTGCAGGTGAGGACCCGAGGTCACTAGGTGCGTGGATGAAGGAACGGTTTGGTGCATAGTATGTGCAGGTGACAATGTTAGACTGTCAGCTGCATTAGTAGAACAAAGCTGGGAAGTGTAAGGGTTTGCCTATAACCCAAATGAAGTAGCCTCTGAGGTTACCAAACTGTTCTCTACGCTGGCTTGCCTCAGCAGACCACCGGATGTCACTCTTAAGCTACGCAAGCATAGCTCTAACTACAAGAAGAGTTTCCAGCAGTACATTTGAAGTTAGGAGACACAGCAAGGGATGGAAATCCCTAAAACGGCTTGACTGGTGCATTTGCAGTATCTATGAACCACAACAAAGTTTACTCTAGGTTCCTGCACATGTCCTCTAACCTTGTTCTCAGTATCCATCAAGAGGGCTAATAACCAGAGAACACCCCACCAGTATCAAAAGACACGTCTGCATGCCTGTAATCCCAGCACTTGGGAGGCAGAGGCAGGCGGATTTTTGAGTTCGAGGCCAGCCTGGTCTACAGAGTGAGTTCCAGGACAGCCAAGGCTATATAGAGAAACCCTGTCTCGAAAAACCAAAAACAAAAAACAACAAACAAACAAACAAACAAACAAAAGACACGTCTGTCATTCATCATTAGCTGTATGCTCCAAGCAGGGCATTAGGAAAACGAGCAATAAAACTGACAGACAAGAAGAGACGAGTTTGCGCCATGCGCACATTTAACTATTTAGAATCTAACTATGGCAGAAGAGTGTGAAGGGAATAATGTAAATCGGGTAGTACTGTGGCTTGAATACACCTTCCAGGCTGGTGTTGGAACTGAGTTGTCTTTGAGTTGTGTTAGTGGTGACTCGGTCACGAGAGCCATGTTGTCCTGGATGCATTAAAGGCATTATTGGTGGGGGTTGTGTTCCTTCTTGCAGATTGGCTTCTTCATAAAGCAAGTTCTTTTCTGTGTGTTCTCTTTCCATTTGATGCTTTCTACCAATGCTACAACTTCACACGTAGACCCTTCAAACATCAAGGCCAACATCTTTGCCTTCTCCGCCTCTAGAACTGTAAGAAGTTTCTTCAGTGCACAAATTGCCTGGTCTGTGACTGTTCAGTAATGAGTCAGAAACTTCATCTGTCCGTTGGACTTGGTGACTTTGTGCCTCAGAATAATCGAGCCCAACTTTTACATTCTGCTTTTGGAGCAGGAGTTTGCAAACTCGGTTCCACAGACTTTGTTGCCAGGGAACTTCTGGCTAGATTATGCCAACTTGAAGCTGTGGCAGAAAATTGGAAGAGGTAAGAGGCAGCAGGTGCTCTCTGTGTGTTCCAGCTCTACTCGGCTTCCTTCCACCGGACTCAGAGTTGACTCAGCACTTCTTCACCTTTCTATAATGCAACCCTTTGTCTTAGAATCCAGTGGCAATCATGCGATGTTCTTCACAGAAGCTCTGAACCATCTTACCATGATACCTTAGTGATCTGAGCACTGTGTGAGAACCCCACCTCTACCCCAAGTGTCTGGCTTTAGGAAATATATCTTTTCCTTCAGTTTCCGCCCTGCCCCCTCGCCCCAGTATCTATAAACACTTCTCAAGTTTCCTATGACAAGGCCACCTTAGCAGTCCTGTTACTGGTGATGGGGTTGGAATCTGGTCTTGCCAAGTTCTTGGAATTGAAACCAAATACGACACAGGTTTGCAAAGTGGCAAGGAGATTATGTAACACTGCAGCAGCAGAGAAGACCTGAATGTCCTGCAAGGCAGCAGCAGGTCACATGAATGAAGACAGTCAAAAGCCCTGATTGTTGTCTGAGGCTTCAAGAGTTTTATGTGGTTCAAGAGTAAGACAATTGAGCCTACTAAGGAGTGGAGTGAGGGTGGTTTTCTGTTCTGTCAGATAAAGTCATATAATTATTTTCTGCTGCACATATCATTTCTCATGGTTTTAATAATAGGCACCTTCAATGATGCATACACAAGAGATGAGGAACAGAGTTTTATCCTTAAAGTTTGAGAACAGTTTTGCCTTGTGCTCCAAACCACTTGAGCCTTTCTACCTCCGAACATTGGGAATGCATCTGAATAGGAATCATCCACATTTGATTCTTGTTAGCGGAGGAGAAACGTATCCCATTGTTCTGAGGGTTATCTACCTGTAGCTCAGTGCAGATGTGAGTCCACTGTTACTGTGGCATATGGACATAGCATGTGCAGGTAAAGAAGATAGGCTGCCCAGCACATTTCTTGAAGATAGGAGGTGTGCATGACCCAAAATAAGTAGAGATCCAGGTTGCTAAACTATTCCCTGGGTTTGCCTGGTCCCTGTCTTTTGTACTCCTTTGGCCTTCCAATAAATGTTTAACTTATTCTCTGTATTAAATCACCTCTCTTTCAAAATTCCTAGCCTGGATTCATTTTCATGTTAGGGCTCTGACTATTGTCACTTAGCCATAAGAGATATACATATTTTTATTCCTTATTCAGAATCAGATTCTCATAGCTGAGAAACACATTGAATGAGAATCTAATGTTTATAATATAGACCTAACCATAGGCCAACTTATGGCCAGCTAAAAATGATAGAATATAAATCTTTATACAAACAAATGATCTACTGATACATCTGTTCTGGCATTAGAGGAAACCCATGTTGACTTAAGTGAGTGATGGTCCCCACATTGTCCCTTTCTTAGAGATTTCCAAAAGTAATTTAACCATAGAAGATTTTAGCCTTCAGTTTTTGGTGGGGTTTTGAGGTAGAGTCTTGTTACCTGACATTCATTCTGTAGACCAGGGTGGCACCAAACTTACAGGGATCCTCCCAAGTGCTGGAATTACAGACACACATCACCACATTCAACTTCCTTTGCATTTTGACTAAATCTTCCGCAACACTGTCTCCATAGTATGACCATGCTACAGAGAGTCAGCAATGCTGGCCTTCAGAAGCTGTCAAGCCAGCAGAAGAAACATGGCATGTGCAAACAGTAAGAGGAGACACCAAGGCTTGCTGGGAGCAGCACACACAAGGACAGGCCATTTGTCACCTGTTGCTGAAATGCTTTGGAAGAGAGAGAGAAAGCAGGGGTGTGGTACCACCTTCTGCTACATCTCCCAACCCCTTGTTTACAGCACGGGGGTGGGGGGGTGGGGGGTGGGTGGTGGTGGTCAGGATTAACACAAGCTGAGTCTACCTCCTCTGAAATCTGTAGGACCAGAAAATCTGAAAATCTGAAGTAGGAAGCGCTCCAACCACACCTTGTTTATACTCAACAAGTTTCACATTTTGGGTGATTTCACACTTTAGCCTCTTTGGTGAGGGACATCTAACCTGTATTTTGATTAATTTTTTAAAGCTATATTTTATGTATTTTATGTGTGCACACCCATGTATATTGTACATTGGGGTTGCTTACATTCCACAGCATGCGCATGAAGGTCAGAGAACAACTTGCAAAAAAAAGTAGCTTCTCTCCTTCTACCACATAGGTATTGAGGATTGAACTCAGGTCTTCAGAATGGAAGCAAAGGCCGTTACCCACTGAGCCATCTAGCCAGCCCTTGTATTTAAATTTTGAAGACCCATTTGAGAAAATAAGGACACTTTCCTAGAGAGAGCTTTTACTTAGTGCAGAATCTCTCCTAACATGTCAATGATATTTTATTTCATTTTTTTCAGTAACCATGGAGAACACATAATTTCTGAAGGTCTCTCAATAATACATGCTTGAAATTTTAAATTATTTACTGTTATTAATTGTACAGAATAAGTTTCTTCTCTATCATTTGCATGAATGTATTTATCTTGCTTTGAGAATCCACATTCTCTCATGCCCTCCCCCTGATTATGTCATCCCTGTTTCTTTTCTATTGATCACTCTTCTATTTTCAGACTTTTTTTTTAAAGATTCTACAAATAAGAGGAGTGTGTGATCCTTGTTTTTGTGTGCTTGCCTTATTTTGATTATCTTTAGTTTCATTGATTTTCCTACAAATGACATGACTTTATTCCCCTTCATGACCAAATTGTACTCCATTGTGTGTTTACAGCATGCTTTGTTTGTCCATTCCTCTGAGGACAAACATCTAGGTTGACTTCATAGCTTGGCTACTATGACTGTAAGTAGTAAATACACTCTTGAGTTTCATTATAGAGCAAGGTTCGTCAATTCTTTTTTTAAAAATACATTTCTTTATTGGATATTTTCTTTATTCACATTTCAATTGTTTCCCCCTTTACAGGTCTCCCCTTCAGAAACCTCCTATTCAGTCTCGTCCCCCCCCTGTCTCTATGAGGGTTCTCCTCCACTCATCCACTGACTACCATCTTCCTACCCTGGCATTCCCCTACAATGGGGCATCGAACACCCTCAGGCCCAAGGGCTGCTCCTCCCACTAATGTCCAACAAGGCCATCCTCTGCCACTTATGCCGGCCAGAGCCGTGGGTCCTTCAATTTGTACTCTTTGGTTGGTGGTCCAGTCCCCAGGGAGTTCCCGGGGAGGTTCCCAGGAGGGTCTGGCCAGTTGACACTGTTGTTCCCCTGTGGGGCTGCAAACCCCCTCAGCTTCTTCAGTCCCTTCTCCAACTCCTCCATTGGGGACCCCACACTTAGTCCAATGGTTGGCTGCGAACATCCTCAGCTTGGCTCCTAACAAGCCTCACACTGAGAAGTCTGTCCTGAACCAGAATCCAAGCCTCTGTACATCTCTTGAATTTACCATTTTGTTCTGTACAGTGAGTTTCTATTTCTGTGTTTGTTTATCTGTTTTATTTTCCCCTAAGAAACATGTGATTATATGTCCTGGCTCCAATTTTTCTCGGTCCTGACTCTTCATTTCTCACCTCTGGAGTCAATGAAATAATCATTGTCCTTTCTGTACAGAGCATCAGAAGTGGAAAGGAAAGAGAAAGATACCTCCTGGCTACAGTGTAGAGCCATCAGTCCACAGGAGTGTTTGAACCTCAGTGTGTTTCATCCTCTTACCAGGTCATTCGTCTTTGAAGGTAGTGACACACCAGGGTGAGAGATGACCTAGTGACGAGGAACGAGGGACATCTTCGCAAGCTATCGTTTGAAGAAGTGGCTTTTGAAGACTAAGAGGGAGGTGTGGGAGGGGGAATTGCAATCTCCTCTCCTCTTCAGCTATTAAACCTTTTGAGTGCTTTTTCAAAATATATTTGCCTAAAATTCTTCAGGGACTCACTTAAAAGAGAGAAGCCAGAGGCAAGAGGAAGAGGGTCTGAAACCAAAGATTTGCTGCCCGCTTCGACCACGCATGCATGACTTGAGCTTATAGGAATAGTTTCTCTCCTGCTCAATGACCTGGCTTAAGGAATTCTGTCCCCTAGTTTTGGACAGCAGTAGAGGTTATGGAAAAAAAATTCCCTGAACGTGCCTTCCCCCATTACTTTGTTCTGTATCAAAGCGTGCTCCATACATAATTCTGGGCATTTAGTGTTTTTTTTCCATGGCAACTCATTCCAGATGGATGTGACAACTTGATACGTACTAATACAATAGGAGTAACACACGCATTTAATACCGGTTTTACTTTCCCCTAAACCAAAATATCTCTGTAACTATGGCTTGCTGGGTAAACTGCAAAGCTTTTTACAAATGGAAGGGCTGATGAGATGCTGATATGTTTTGAATGTGGGTCCAAGAGATGGCTGGAAGAACTTGGCTGTTTGACAGCATTCCATTACAGATCAACTTCAGTGCAGAGTAACACACAGTTCACACACACCTTAATGGGAACCTTGTGGCTCTGACTCACAGCAAGAAGTGAAGCCAAGGACTTGAGTCTGAGGCCTTTTCTTAAGTTCCTTGATTGAAATCTGGCCTTATATTTACTTTGTGTTTACCTTCTGAAGTCAATGAGATCATGGTGACCAGGATTCGAAGTGTAGTTGGGGGCAGTCTCAGAGGGAAGTGTTGTCAGAGAGCTTCCAAAGGTCAGTCTAGAGAGCCTTCATTCTTCAAAAGACAGGATCGGAGCAAGAGCAGAGGGGCATCAGCTGCAACGTCTCTTGGCCCTCACTTCATAACTGGGCAAGCCACTCTGTTAACAGTCTCTTAGAGAACTGCATCGGAGAGAAAGGCGAGACGGGAACTGAGCTTTATGTAGGAGTTATTATCACGCCAGGGTGTGTGAAAAGGGGAAATGCTAGGTTCAACATAAGCAAAGCAAAAGCCCCCTTAAAAAGGAGAAATAACTTATAAGATTAGATTCTTAACCTCTAACTCCACTAGATCATAAGATCAAAAGTATTCCTAAGCTCTCAATCAATTAAATAACCCCCCTAAAACTAGCTGTTGCCATTGGGCCAGACAACTGTCTGATAGACACTGGTCTTAAAGGGTGGGAACACGGGCAAGGTTTAATCTTTGCCATAGCTCGGTAATGCAATTGAGTTATTTGGAGATAATGAAATTACTGTCTTTTTCTTTCCTAACTATTGGTTGTGTGAAAGGTAATTTGATCCACAGTGATAAAACAAAATTCTGTCTTTGAGAAGAGCCTGGTTGGTCCAGCGATGGCTATTTTGGTTGTGAAAACTGAGCCGCAGTCTCCATGATCTTGTGACATGGCTGTTGGGGCTGTTCTCCAAGGAAATACTGACTTTTCTGGAGATTACCTGGGTTGTTTGACGAGTGCTTTGCTTGAAGCAGTTCAGTAACATTTCCAGTGTTCAATCTTGCTGTTGCCAGAGAGGCACAGCCTACAGGAGGATCTAGACACAAAATATACATGACAGATATAAGAAATTTTTTTTTAATGAGGCTTAAGTAGGCTTTGTCTTATCTGGTAGGTTCTGTCTTACCTAAAAGTAGGGAAAATATTGTTGATCTAGGTGTTTGCTATGCTGGAAGTTCCATGGGGGGTAGGGTGGGGGTAAAGAACAGTGGTCCAGGGCATCACTGAGGTGAGAACAGTAATACCACAACATTGGCTTGGCAAGCTGACTTGCTGATTCAGGATCTACCTTCCATTCTAATGTTTTTTTGGGGTTTTTTTTTTTTTTGTTTTGTTTTGTTTTGTTTTGTTTTGCTGATAA
The DNA here is from genome assembly GCF_011762505.2 of Arvicanthis niloticus. Classification (NCBI taxonomy): domain Eukaryota; kingdom Metazoa; phylum Chordata; class Mammalia; order Rodentia; family Muridae; genus Arvicanthis; species Arvicanthis niloticus. The sequence goes on along the minus strand of NC_047663.1, from coordinate 84,955,561 downwards.
TTCCATCTAATGTTCAGGATTGCATTAACTTGCAGAAAACTCACTTTTCTAAAGTGGAACATTTATATGACCTCAAAAGAACCTTCAAACTTAAATGCCAGGAAAAGATGGCTGAATTAAATGATTGGATGAGAAAGTAAGGAGCAGGGGTCAGGAGATTATGACAAATTGAGTCTTTCATGACCCATCAAAAGACGACATTCTTTGTTCATCTTTGGCCAGTACCACATGCAGCAGATATTACCACAGGACTGCCAGGTCTTCCGTTTCCCATTACAAGTCAGCAATATAGGTATTTTGAATAAAACGTTCCAATGTTTAGTTGTTGGCAACCTCTTGGAGTTTTCGGGAGCTAATTAATGACACCTCTCTCTTCTCCTACTGCATTCATTACCAGTTGAGAAATGACACAGGAGTGGGACAGATGGGAATGAACATGTCATCATTATTAGTGACAAAGCTGATTGTGGGAGAGGGCTGGAACCTGCAGCCAAGTGTATTTTCTAATTCCCACTTTCAGAAGAAAGCATGGGTGTTCACAACTGCCTCGTAAGAGAAGGAAGGGTGCGAAAGAGAGGCAGCATGATGCTCTGAGACTATTAAGAGAATAACTTACCCAATTATGAAGTGAGGACCAGTGGACATCAGAACTAACCTCCCTTCCCATTAGGGGGCGAGCAGAGCAGCCTCAGAACGGGAATCATCTGCCCCATCAACTCTGCCCCAATAGCAAGAAATTCCCTTTAAAGAACTCAGTGCACACTTAAACTTAAAAGACCACACTTAGACTCAGCCCAGAGTTACTGCTTTGCACCCTCTGCCTTTATGGCACAGGGCACTCTGTTTTAAAGTGTTTTGCTTGTCTTTGAGTCAGTTACCCTTTTTAGTCTTGTACTTTTCAGAATTTAAAAAAAAAAAAAAAAACAAGACCTCACAGTACTATTGTTATAAGCAGAAATGTTGTTAGACGTGATTTTTTTCTTTTTCAGTTTTATAGAAATTCAGCTGATCTCTTTGAGTGTTCCTTGATGGTTTGGTAGGAACTAAATAACTGTATTTTACATTGCAGAACCCTGTCAGCTGTCCTGACAGTGTTGGAAAGTGCATTACAATTGCTACCAGCTCACTACATCTAATTTACCTGTTCAGGTAAGTAAATCCAAGAGGCATTTTGAGCTCCGGTTCTCACACGCTCAGGCTTTTGTTCCTATCTGTTGTCTTCCAATTTCTTTTCTTGTCTTACCTTTCTATTTGAACATCTGCAGTCATTTTCCTGATTCTTCCATGTTTCTGCTCCCTCCTCCCTTGTCCCTCTTCCCTCAGCTCCTTCCCTCCTCCCTCGGCTTCCTCTTCTTTTACTTTCCTCTGGCCATCCTCCCTTGAGATGCACAGAGTAAACACTTGACCAAGTACAATAGCAGAGATGGTCTGACATTGCGATTCTCCCATCTGGCTCACTCCAGACACTTAAACAGGAAATGACATTCATAGTTTTTCTGTTCTCTGTGGTTTTAGAAATGCTTATGATTAAGTACAGTTTGCCATGAAGGTTCCATGGCCTGAAACAATATTTGTTATAACAAAGTAGGTTGTTCTCAAGGCTTGGTAATGTAAATGGGTGTTGCATTTAACACAGACAGTACACAAAGCCACTTTAAGTTTTCATTATTGTGACTGAATCCCAAGAAATATGAAGTCTAGTGTACCTTAAACTAATCCACTCCTACAATCTATTTCTAAAAGGCTTATTTTATTTTATTTGTGTGACCGTTTGTTTGTATATATGAAAGCATGTGTGTACCTCATGCCATGCCTAGTGCCTGCGGAGGCCAGAAAGAGCATCAGAGTCCCTGGAACTGGAGTGACAGGTGAGCCTCCCAATATGGATGCTGGGATCTGAACTCTGGTCCTCTGCAAAATCAACAAGTGCTCTTTACTGTTGAGCTATCTTTCCAGCCCTGACCCCTAGAATCTTTGTTGACTAAAAACATCTTTTGAGTTTCACTGTAGTGATGGTCTGTGTTGTTTCTGATGCACTGCTTAAATTTATTTTTCTTTGGTCTGCTTTTGACTACTCAAAATCAATTATTTTTGTTTGGTTGGTTTTTGTTTTTGTTTGTTTGTTTTTGTAAACAATGCTTAATATCAATTAAGCATTGTAAACAATGCTTAATATCAATATGATAACCCTTTTTTTTCCATACCATCCCTGGTACTTCCTCATCTGGAGTTTCTCCCACCAGTTAACAAGGTGGGAGAACAACAACAGAAAAAAACCAAACCAAAAGAAAACAAAGCCTTGGTGGGTCAGGGGCCATTAAACAGGATGCTGGAATTTATGGCTCTCAATGTCCCTTTTTTGTCCAAAAATGACCCCATGAGTAGATTTTGCAGGATGGGGGAGCAATGGAGTAGACTGTCTCATCACAGACTACCTCAGCTGTGTGCCTTGAACAGCTGCCCGGCCAGCGCAGCCCACTAGGGAAGTTCATATCCAACAGGACAGGTAGAAGGCCAAGCGCTAGGCTGTAGCACTCAGGTGTACGCAGTGATGGAGGCACGGAGCTTTAGGCCAGGACTCCCAGGCATGCACCACCCCTCTAAACTTCCACTTATTGGGTCCTTTCCTCATTTACAGAACTGCTAAATATATCTCATATATTAGCACTTTTAATTTAATGATTGTTATATCCATGACAAAGGGAGCCTCCTAGTGAGGAATCTCATGCAGAATCATTAAAGCCATTCCAGTAGCAGGGCGGTGGTGGCACACGTCTTTAATCCCAGCACTTGGGAGGCAGAGGCAGGTGGATTTCTGAGTTCGAGGCCAGCCTGGTCTACAGAGTGAGTTCCAGGACAGCCAGGGCTACACAGAGAAACCCTGTCTTGAAAAAAAAAAAAAGAAAAAAGAAAAGAAAAGAGAAGAGAAGAGAAGAGAAGAGAAGAGAAGAGAAGAGAAGAGAAAAGAAAAGAAAAGTAAAAGAAGCCATTCCAGTCACACAGTTAATGAGCACCAGAGCCAAATTTACCCTAGGATTTGGACGCCCATGACCATCAACCCTGTCTACTGCCCTGTTCCTGCAACTTCACTTTCACCCAGACATTTAATGTACTATTCTAGGTTCATGTCTGGCTGGGAATGATAGCATCCTGCCCAGATTTTAATAAGATCTACCCAAGAGCATTCATAGCTTTCGTCTCTGAAGCAGGCTGTGTTGTCGTCATCATTGTTGTTTATACCCTTATCTAAGTTCAGGACAGTCTTTATTTGCTAAGGTTATTAAAGCAATAGCAGATGGAATGGCTTTAACAACAAATCTCTCTCTCTCTCTCTCTTGTTTTTTTTTTTGTTTGTTTGTTTTTTTGTTTTTTTTGTTTTTTTACACCCTGAAGTCTGGAAGTCCACGATCAAGGTGTCCATGTATTTGGTGTCTTTAGATGCCTTTCTCCTTGCCTTACAGACTGTCATGTTCCCCACTGGGCCCACATATGTTTTCTTTAGATGCACACATACCTCACATACTTGGCATCTCCCCAAACACTCTAAGCTCCTCTTCTTAAAAATAAACCACCCGCAGGGGACTTCACTCAGTGATAGTGTGCTTGTGGGACAAGTGCAAGGCCCTAGGTTCAGTCTTCAGTGTCGGGGTGGGTGGGAGGTCACACCAGTCAAAATGGGTTAGGATAGACCCCATTTCACCCAGTTTGCCTCTTTGAGATCTTTATATCCAAGCAGATTCACATGATGATATGCTGGGAATGGGGTTTCAACATGCAAATTCAACCTGTAAAAGGGGGCTGAGAACTTGCTCCAAATAAATTGATTAGTCAAGGCTCCAGAAATATGTCTACTTTTGGTTATCACTCTTGATTAGACTGCACTCCTGTCCTAACTGCTATCCAGAAGGGATGCTTTAGGCAGTAATCTTGCTGTAAATCCAACTTTCCCATTGCCCTATACGCTGACTTCTACCTAGGTGCAGTGTGAATACCTTTGTTTGCCCAACATTTGCATTTGGGAATCTAAAGACCAATAAGATAATATTAGGAGGTAGGGTCATTAGACTACAATGAAATCAAGATGGCTTCATCCTCATGAATGGGATTAGCCTCTTACAAAAAGCCTGTTACAAAAGAGGCTTGAGCAAGCTCACCTGTTCCTTCTAGTCTGTGATTATATATAAAACATAGCACCCAGGAGGATGGAGCCTCTCTAAACACCAAATCTCTAGGTGTTTGGATTTCCTAGTCTCCGGTACGGAGAGCAATAAGTCTCTACTGTTGATAAATTAACCACTCTAAGGTATTTTGCTGTAGAAGGTTGAAATCACAAAGACACATCCTTCCCCACTGACATCACACAGGAAAGGGACTTCAAAGTGCAGAGCAGTGCTCATGTCTCATGCTTAAAGGCATGAAAATATTTTTCTGGACAAAGAAAGTATTCTCTAGTTGTATTGCCAATTAAAAGATGCATACTTTTTTTTTATGAGACTCTTCATATTCACACCATATCTTCTGTCTTTTAAAGCATTCATGTGCTCTCTGAGGCGGGCACTGTTAGGCTAGCTTTTGAAAAGTATGCTGGGGTGGAGAGTGACATCCTAGTAGTAGAATTCTGCAGCTAGGCTTAAAGTTCTGGCATCAGATTGCCTGGAGTCGCATCCCCACATCACTTTACTCTGGAATGATCTTGCATAGTCCACTTGACCTTTTAATCGAGGCACACTTTCTTCGTCTGTAAAATATAGAATGATAATGCATGCCGGATGGATTTGTTGCTAAGTGTAAATTAGCTAAGACATATAACTGAGTTAAAATGCTGCCTGCCCCAGTGTTAGTACTCAATAAAGTTTAGCTCTGAATTTTATTACTAGTGCTGGAATTTACAGACTCGTCTTCATTGGTTTGCCCTGCATAGTTATTTTTTTTTAATGAAATTTGTATTTATGCCATTTATTTTTCTACAAAAGGTAAAAATTCAGCTCAAATTGGTTAAGTATGGATTGATGTCTATTGGATTTTATACACCAAACAATCCAAAGACATAACAAATTTAGATAGAGCAAAATACAGAGCCCAAATGGTGTCACTAGAACTGAGTTTTTCTCTATACCTTTTAAAGCTCTCCATTCTTGGCAGCTCCCCCTCATGGTTGAAAGGTAAGTGCTGTCAGTGCACAGACTGGACGAGTCTAGGCTGAAATTCAAAGAAAAGGAGGATGTCTTTATTCTAGAATTTATGGGAAAAAAATGGAATGTCTTCTGATCGGCTAGGTCAGTCCATATACTACTCTCAATTTAATTACACAATAGCATTAGATTGGGACTTTCATAAGCTAGGCCTGTAACAGTGCCTCTCCCCCAACACACATACCCCATGTTAGGCACAGAGATACCTCCACTGGAAGCATGTGGTATTAAAATGGGAAAAACTGAGGTGTAAGGGCTGGGGCAAATGTTAAAGGATTCCAGACAACGAAACAATAGCTGCTCACAGCTTGCATGAATGTAAATAGTTTTGGAGGACTTACCACACATTGCAGCTCAACAGTACTGTGAATACAAACTCATCAGTTGGTTATGAGTTATATCTAACATAAAATAAAACATCAAGAAAGCAAGTCAGTCTCCCATACAAGCCAAAGAAACATACATTAATGCCTACAATGTTTAGGGATGAAAGATTTTCGCACTTTCAGTTCCTAACAATGAAGACGTTCATTGGTTCTTCTGATCTTCCCCCCAAATATTCATTTCTTTTCCATCTAGTTGTTAGACTGGCCTGAACTCTTGTAGTGGAAGAACTACTAACTTCACATTTGAATGTTTCTTCTCCCTTAGATCCTGAGAATGTCCAGTTTGGTGTTTAGACCCTGAAGCCTTTGCAGAGGTGAGTACGCCCAGGAGCGGGACTTTGTAGAGACAGGTTAGCCTTGTCATTTGCTCTCGTCCACTCAAACCTGTCTCACTTGGCTACAGGGTCTGTTTATGGATTCTAGCCGACATTGCGTGGCTTCTACCTTGGTATTTGGGGTCAAATCCCCTTGTATTTTTTTTGTATAAAAATATCCTTAGAGGTGTTATGGAAGTAGCTGTGTAACCAAGGCAAAAATCCAGGGCCGTTGAGACCCTGACTATAACCCCACCACTATCTTACTCTTTTGTATCTGATTATAAATTCCAGCTGCAGCTTTTGAGAACATTACTTGTTATATCGTTGTCTGTAAGTTCCATAGTTGAAGATTTCAAGTGTGACTATGAAGGAAATCAAAGGCACATTCTGTTACTTATGTTCTTGGGGAATATAGGTCAGTAGTCTGAGCAAAGCTGTCAAAATCCTTGTTAAGAATAAAGTCATGCGGCTCAGGGGACTAAACTTGAGTAAAGTATCTTAATGGGATGTTTACTAATATGATTTCCATGGGAGGAAGCTGGCCCTCACTCACAAAATATTTCTAACACATGCTAATAACCTAAGGGAATTTATTTTTTTTAACCCAAAGCCTGTAAAGCATATTTATAAAGGTATGTCTCTCTATAGTGTGTGCTATGCATCCCCCTCATTAAGAGAAAGAGTGAAGAATATCAGATTTTGTCAAATGAAGCAAAGGAAAATAATTTGTCTTTCATTTGTGGAAGAGAAAATGATGCCCCAGGGACTCGGATGTCTGTACTGTATTACAAGGCAATCTCTAATTGAACCTGCTTTGAAAAATTAGACTTCACAAGTTATATTTTAGAAATTACCTCTAATTTAAAACACTCGGTAGTTTAGCATGTGAGATTGTCACCTTCTAAGAGGAGAGGAGACTAATAAAGAGAAACCTGTGAGATATAGAGATATTACTTTCCCTCATGTGAGCTTAGTGGTTTAGGAAAGACTGATATACCAGGTTGTTTGTATGGTTTTTTTTTTTTTTCTCTAAATTTAATGACCTTTCCCACATGCACTCCCCCTAATTCCCATAATAACACTTTGTTTATACAGATAATTTTCTTTCCAGCGGGAGTTCTTACAAGCATTAATAACCTTATCTCATAAATCAACTCAGTGCACTGTTCAGTTTGATGGAGTGCAGTGCTGAGGGCTGGGACTCAGATGACTCCATTTCTCCCTCGTGGGAATTCTGTATGAGATGTTGTTGGCATAAGGAACACGGACTGGACTGGGCAAAGAGGTCACCTGACACAGGGATAGGTACAAACTCTGAGAAACAGATGTCAAAGGAGATTTCTTGTGAAGAAGCTAAATCCTGAATTTGTGTCCATTTTGAAGGATCATAAAGTTCTTGGGGAGGGAGGTCTTTGGTTATCTCCTAGGGATAACATAGTTCTTATTTACCAAAAAAAAAAAAAAAAAAAAAAAAAAAAAAAAAAAAAAAAAAAAAAAATCCATTCACAAATTAAAAATATCATCCCTGGATGATTCAGAAAACCCAGCTCCAATGGACATAAGCAGAAAAAAAAAACTTGATGGATGGTTCTGATAAGTATTTTTGGTTGTCATCTTGACTACGTCTAGAATGACCTAAATCAAACCCCAAACGTTTGGATACACTGGGAGGGATTTTTCTTAGTTACATCATTTGAAATGCAAAGATCTACCTTTAATCTGGATCTTCTGAGGGAAGATCTAGTTTTAATTTGGGCCACACCTTCTGCTGGCAGCCTATATAAAGGACATGGAAGAAGGAAGCTCTTTGAATGCTTGCCCTCACTCTCACTGGCAAATCCATTCCTCCACCAGCTACCTCTTCTGGATCCTGGCCGGTACTGAAGATCAGATGAGACATCCAGCATCATGGATGAACTCTAACTGAACAACTATTGGATTCTTGGACTTTCTGTTGGTAGACAGCCATTGTTGGATGAGCTGGACAACAGCTTGTAAGTCACTCTAATAAATCTAATGTGTGTGTGTGTGTGTGTGTGTGTGTGTGTGTGTGTGTGTGTGTGATATCAAGAAGTCATCTTTTCTCTGTGGGAAAATACAAGTCATATGCTTCTTATCTCAGGGAAGAACCAGAGCTTAAAGGCAACCACACTTAAGCAAAACCAAAGTCCAGCAGTTTAGTTCAACATCCTGTAACTCAATGTCCAGTATCTGGGATTCACTCCTGATCTTTTTGGAGCCAGAAGACTTGGGGAACTCCACTTTTCTGGCTCTGCCATCTGAAGCACACACAGCTTGTCTGGTAGGTATAGGCAGGCTCCAGTCTCCTGTTACCCCTGTCAGACAGTCCATGGTTCTGGTATCACTGATACCCTGGAGTCTGTGCTTCAACTAAACTGCACCATCACCAGCAGCCTCTCCTGACCTCTTGTGAAAAACTCCAACTCTGCCACACTGTGCCAAGCCTTAGTTGCTCTCCACAAACCCTTCAATCCTGCATCTCTCCTGACTTCAAAACCAGCACCAGGCAAGAAACTCTTAGACACTATTTGCCAAATTTTGCTACTAGTTTGGTGTGTAGCTTTGGCCCCTTGAAAAACCCTGTAGGTTGATTCTGAATACTTCCCAATTTCACTAAAATGATTCTGATTTGCTACTAAATCAGAGCTGAATCTTTAGTCCAGCATCACCAGCATCCATTGTCCTAATGAAGGCTTCACTTCAGTGGTGCTGACCTCTGTGCCAATCACAGATCTTATTCAAAGTATCATAAATGGCCCTGATAGAATCTTCTATTCCCCTCAAAACTTCACAAGCCAACCCGCTATGGTTTTCATTTATTTCATCTTTCCCAAATTCCTAAACAACAGACCATTCATTTTTGAACACTCCATGACTTCTAGTTCAAAGCTTAAATACCTCCATGATCCTTTTAAAAACAATATAGTCAACTCCATCACACCAATGATATGTACCACTCTAGGTACCAATTTCTGCCCTAGTTTGATTTCTGTTGCAGTAACAAACACCATGACCATAAACAATTTAGATGCGTAAAGTATCTAAGTAATAGTTCTATACTTCTAAGTAATACTTCTGAGTAATAGTTCATCATTGAGGGAAGATAGGGCAGAAACTGAAGACAGGAACCCAGAGGCAGGAACCATGAAGGAATGCTACTTACTGGCTTTCTTCCTAGCTCATATTCAGCAAACTTCGTTATACAGCCTAGGCCTACCTGCCTAGGAATGGTACCATCCAGAGTGACTAGGCCCTCCATGTCAATCAAAATGTTCTCTCACGTTTGTGGCCACAGACCAATCTGATCAAGGCAGTTCTCCAGTTGAAGTTCTTTCTTCCCAGGTGACTCAGAGTGTGTCAAGTTGACAATAGAAACTAAAAGGTCAGAAGCATCCAGATAGCTGGTAAAAAATCATATCTGAATATGTTTTTAAGAACGTCTCAGGAAGAGAATAATTGACTGAATGAAAGAATAGAAAAGACTTGCTCTTCATCCAACTAAAATTGGTATCCTGGAAATGACCATCTTCTGCTAGCTTAATAAACTTTTAAAGCAATCAGGATGTCTGAGTAAAGATTATCGTCACCATAAATGTAGGCTTCATCTAATCCATAGAGAGCTTGAACAAAATACAATATCATAGAAAGGGTATTGGTTCTCTGTTTGAGCAAGAACATTCCCTAGGACATTAGTGTTTTTTTGTTTTGAGCTTTGGGGCTCAGACTGAAGTATAATAACCACCATTCAAAGATTGCAGATCATGGAATTTCTTGGCCCCCTCCCAAAACTGTATGACCCAGTTCCTATCATCAATCTGTGGGGTGTGTGTGTGTGTGTGTGTGTGTGTGTGTGTGTGTGTACTGTTCTTCTTTGGAAGACCCTGATTAATATTCACATACTGTATTTATTGGTTTGTATATACTATTTAATAATACTTGAGGACTAGAAAAGATTTGCTTTTCATCCAATTAAAATTGGTATCCTAGAAATGACCATCTTCTACTAGCTTAATAAATGTTTAAAGCAATCAAGAAAAAATTCAGAGGCAGGGGAATAAATAAGAAGAGACACAGCATGGAAATAATGTGTGAGGCAGCTCCAACTGGATAGACAGAAGCTATCGATGTTTCTGAAGTCTCAAGTCTTAGATATAACTTACAAATAATGTGGCTTTGGAAAGTGGCTTTGCCTGTCTGGATTCCTTTTGCCCTCTCAGTGCCATGGAACATATGCACTGTTGTGGTCATTCTGAACACTAAGAGAGAAGATACATGTAAAGTTCTTACCCTAGAACTGACACCTTTGTTGTTGGGCCCCATTTCAGCCCTGATTTGGGCCTTGTTGACAAACCCAAGCCTGGCTCAAGTTTTGAGACCTATCTCAATCACTTCCATACCGGGGCGACTCAACAAGACCCATTTGGCCCTGCCTCTGCCCCACTGTTGCTGATGTAGAGCTTTGCCATTGGCCCTGTCAGTCACCCCATACCATCTGTCACCCTTCCCTGCCCCCTATGTCATCTCACCTCATCAAAACTCCTGCTCCCTATGCTCCGAGTTTAAGTGAGAAGCTGATACATTAAAGTTGAGTTTCTGCTTCAACAAGACTCCTGGCCTGGTGTGTTTCTTTTGTGCCATTGACACTCACTACCTGCTCAGACCCAGAAAGACCTGGCGGGACTGGGACTGGACCACTCTCCTCTCACTTAGACTTGCCAGCAAGGAGCCGACACTTTTTTTGCAAGGAGAACCTTGCTGAGACCTGAAGACTTTAAAGGATGACTATCTGGAGTTCAAGCACTTTTAGGAAGGAAGATCTTTGACCCTTCTCAACATATCCCAGGAGTCAAAAATCCATCTAAAGTGGACTGATGTTGATCCTTTCCAAGTTTTCAGGGTCAGCAATACATCCCTGAAATTAAATTATTTTGTGGGTAGAATGCTCTGAGTCCAATGGACTGGTTGCCAAGAGTGTTTGAAAGTCGATAGATACACTAGAACTTGTCCAGAGACATTCATAAAGTCTTTATCAAAGATGGTGGACAAGAATCTAAACAGATCAGAATGAGACCATTACTCTAACCCTCTGGTGATGATTTGGATAAGCTGAAGAGAGTACTGTGAGTGGGAAACAATGCCTGCTACATTTCTCCCCACTCCTCTATTTCTTTGCATTTTGATTTGGCCAGGAATAAGCGGTTATTATGAGCTCTTATGAACTTGTCAGCTCACTTTTGAGGGAATCGTTCAAGCCATAGCTGAACTCCCCCCACCTGACCCCTACCCCAGAATGGATGGGTCTCCAGTGGTTAAAGTTGTAGCCTCAACTGATGTAACTATGGCAAATAACATTTTTTTTTCCAAGTGGCTAAGAGATCCTATCCCCAGTTTGAAAGTTGTCAGATAACAAGAAGCAGGTCTAGGCCTCAAGGAAGATGAGCAACTCCACCTACTTCGCACTTTTTATCTTAAAAGAGGGAAGTTCAGTTTAGTGACAGACAGGGCTTTCCCAGCAAGCACGGCCATGGGAAGGCTGCGTGACAGTTCACATCTTGACAAGATTGGTTGCAGAGGACAGCTAGTGTACAGCTTGTCCTGTAAAACTAGACAAAGTCTCCAGTCAAAATATCCGCCCATTGATTAAGTAACTTGGCATGTCTTTGGAGACTTCACCATTCAGCTGCCATGATTTGTAAGCAAGTTCTCAACTGCGCTGTGCTATCAGGATATGTATTTGTGTTCTCATTCACTTAGACCCCACTCGCTGTTTACTAATGTTTATACAGAGGCGGTGACCGTCTTGTCAATGAGGCCTGCAGTTCCTCCTACACTCCTGCTTGCGTGGTCACCACTAAGCCACCGCCCTTCCCCTACACCCTTTGTTTTTTCCTTTCTTTTTATTGGATATTTTATGAATTTACATTTCAAATGTTAACCCCTTTCCCGATTTCCCCTCTGGAACCCCCCCCATCCCATCCCCCACCCCTCTGCTTCTATGAGGGTGCTAAAAATATGGAATGCTTCATGAATCTGTGTGTCATCCTTGTGTAGGGGCCATGCACGCTAGTCTTCTCTGTATCGTTCCAATTTTAGTATATTTGCTACAAAAGTGAGCACCACCTTTTGTTTCTTAAACCAGCATCAATTACATCATCTGAACATATTTTCTTCTGGCACTTCCATTTCCAAAATTTTATTTTTGACATCTATCCTCTTGGATGTCTATAGAACTAGATAATGAATTATATTTTGCATTATAATGTAGCATAATATATGTTCCATAATAAAAAATATCCCACAATTTAAATATACAGAATTTAATATATTTTAACAGTGGGTACTTATATATATTTTAAAATAAGTTGTCTGTTATAAACAAAGCTGAAGTGAACATCCTTTTCAAAGACCTGCCTGGATCATAAGACATCCACAGAGCATCTAGCATCCATTAATAAAGGTCAACAGATGCTTCTGTGATCACTGTGTACTGTTTTGGAGCCATCTTACTTTTGCTTGTAAGACATAAGTATTGTAAGTTCAGGAATTTTTGAGGTAGTTATTAAGAATTGTAATCATAAAAACTAAAACTATGTAAACTTATAATAGAACAAATTAAGCTATAATAGCTATTAACTACCCTAAGCCCCTCAATCCCTAATTATTTCACCGTGTTTTTCCACTATATGTGCTGCTGAGATTAATGATTGCTGTGTTTTTTGAGGTAGAAACATGATCCTGAAGTTCTGGACTACATTCTTCCCAACTTCACATAATTATAGTTTTAGTTTCAAAATAGCCATAGAGGAAGTGTTTATACCACAGAAATCAACAGTGCTTCAGAAATCAAGGCTAATTATCATTTTGTTCATTGTATAGAATAAGTGTCAACAAACATTTACTATAAATGTCTAACTAGTAAATAATTTATGTTTTACTTGGCATGGACTTTGTCAATTCTTCTCTCTCTCTCTTCTCTCTCTCTCTCTCTCTCTCTCTCTCTCTCTCTCTCTGTCTCTCTCTCTCTCTCTCTCTCTGTGTGTGTGTGTGTGTATTTAAATAGGAAAGGAAAAGCCAGTCAGATATGGGCTATACTTTGCTAACACTGGGTCTAGACATAGAAAAGCAAAGCACATTTAACTTGAAATGGGTTTTGCGTGTAGTGTCTTTACACTACCGCTACCTAGTGCAAAGCTTGAGGGAATTGTTGGGAAGCTTGAAGAAGCATTACTCCAGTGTTTGGAAACTATCACCCAGTGTAGCAAAGAGGTTTACCCTTCACAAACAAATCAGCTCGTGACATATGTGTTCGTTATTTATGTCACCTTCGTTTACTCGTTAATGCTAGAGAAAGCATAAGCCCACAGTCATCAGAAACCACACCTGGAAATGTAGTTGTTAAACATTCATCAACACTACTGAATCAAGCTCATGAAATTTATGCAAAAGAGGAGCCCTTGTTCATCTGATTAAGATCCCCTAGTGCACTTAAATTGCATCTTTTCTCTCTCTTAAACATGCACACATAACTCCCACTGATGGAGGTGGCACACCTTCGTTAGTCTTGCTATGGTCTTCTTAAAGCTGTTTTTAAATTGTTATAACTATCTAGCATCATCACCGTCATTTTATGTTGTGACATGCCTTCATGGTGTGACCCTCTTAAAGTCAGAACCCACAGTGCAGCTATTCTTTTCTTTAGTGTTTCATTTGAAAGATGGGCTTACAAGGCAGAGAGAGTGCTCGGTGGTGAAGAACACATTCTGCTCTTTCGGAGGACCAGAGTTCAGTTCCCAGCACTCACTTTGGATAGCTCCCAACCACCTGTAACTCCAGTTCCAAGTGCTGTGATGCCTTCTCCTGGCCTTTGTGGGAACAAGCACACATGTAGGCACAAACCCATACACATATGCATACTCATACACATACATAGACATATACAAATGAATAATGTTTTATGCTCATGGGCCACTATAGAAGAGGATGCAACATGATTTAGAAGAGCCAGAGGTAAGGGAAGAACAAGACAAAACCATGCCTTCTGGACATGACCAGACCACTGCACTTATGAACCCAGAGCAACTGTGGCTGCCTACACAAGACCTGTACAAGATCAATATTCTAGCATGGGATGGGGAGGGGGTCACAAGGCCTACCCTTAACAAAGGAGCTATTGAAAGTAAATGGCTTCTGGGGAAGGGAGAGTAAGTTATAGATCCCAGAGAACACATTCCAGGACAAGGCCCCACACCCATACTGTATGAGCAGCAGAAGTTGAACTTGGTAGATTTTTTTTTTTTCACAGAAAAGGTGGGAAGAGGTAAAAGTGGATCCAGGAGGAGTTAAGGGGAGGAATTGGAAATGATACATTCAAATTACATTGTATAAAATCCTCAAAAATGAATAAAATATTTTATATTTTAAATGTTTATATTTTTAATAATAAAAATTTAATAATAATGATGGGTGCAAATCATAATACTTCATCAGGGTTACTATCAGGAAAATCAAGATTAGATGCATCCAATATGCAGATGACACTCTGCATAGAATAAGCACTCGGTGCACGTCAGCTGTCATAACTGTTAGCAATTTGCATGGTATTAGTACCATTTCCACCATCCTTAGTGCTATAAGATCCCCAAATATTCCCTGGCCCACAGCAGCACACTACAGTTTCAGGTTCCCAAATATGCAATCTTTTTACCATATGGAATGTACCAATTACTAAAGAGCTAAAACGAAATTGCTTCTAACGTCTCTAGCACAAGATGTTGGGTGATGTAGTGATACACAGACGAGTAAGACATAAACGGGACTCCCCGCTGACAATCTAACTGAGGGGTCGCCCTAAATAGTAGATGGAAACAAAAGAGGCTGTAAGTGCCAGGGTGTTCAAGATGAGAGAAGATACTGTTTTCTCTGATGACAGGGAGGGACTGAGGAGGAGCTAGGTTCCTCTGCCCATCACCCTTTACAGATCATTTTCTCTCTATGAAATACCCTCAATCTCTCTCATGTATGTATCAGGAAAGGCTCTCACATCTGGAATGACTAATGCAAATGTTGCCATATGAACAGCTCTGAGAATCTCAGGAGACACGGGCAGCTTCCATTCTGAGAAGCCTTTCCAAATTCCTAACAATTACAAATGCCATTCTCACATCCCATAAAGTGCTGTAGCAAGCCACGCTGGGAACATTTCACATCCTTAGTAATGTTCTCCGTGTCTGACGGGGACATCTGCTTGGAGTGTACTTGATGTGCATTGTAACAAGAAGCCTCCTGAAAGTGATGCTTGCTGAACCAGGTCCATGCAAAATGACCTCACCCATGGACCTGTGGGCCTCTTCTCTCTGCACCTCCTGTGATAGTTCTGATCTATGAGGTGTGCTGGAGGTCCACATGGTCTGTGAGTGGAGTTTTGGGGCTGGGAAGTAGGGCTCATATCAGGTGGTATCTTTTCTTCCCTTCAGCTGGTAGGTTTCTGGAAGAGCCAGTAACTAGCTGGGTCATGACTGGCCATGCTGTAATAGAGTATGCTCTGATGGAGGCCCACTAAGCATCCTCATTATGCCTCATCTAGAGCATGAGAAGAAGATGAACATGGAGAAATGGGTTAGGCCAATAAATCGCCTCCTAACAAACCATGGGTAGCACCTCATTGTGCTGAGCTCAAAGGCCTGTGAGAAAAACACAGAGATTAGTTCCCTGGCTTTGATCTCTACACAGCACAGAATGGCTTGTCAGCGGATGCTAGCACATGATCACCAAAATGAAGTCGCTGATTTTACTCCTCGGAGAACCAGTTGGAGTAAGAGAAGAGAAGAAATTCTTTTGGGAAAAAATTCTTATTGGGGGGAGGGGGCAAGGTCTTGAGCAGA
Organism: Arvicanthis niloticus; assembly: GCF_011762505.2. NCBI lineage: Eukaryota > Metazoa > Chordata > Mammalia > Rodentia > Muridae > Arvicanthis > Arvicanthis niloticus. Next base: position 84,939,764 of record NC_047663.1, on the reverse strand, counting down.
GGCAAAGATGTCTCCATATTCTCATATCCACACCTCAGGTAAAATTCTGACTGATCACTGGGCCTCCAGTACCATGGTCTCCTCCTACCCCGCCTTTGTCTCTTCTGCCCCTACTGTTCTCTCCACCTCCTCTCTTTCCTTTACATCACTCTTCCAATCAATGTATTATTATTTAATTCCTGTGCTGACTAGTTTTATGTCAACTTGACACAAGATAGAGTCATCTGAGAGGAGGGTACCTCAATTGAGAAAATGCCTTCATAAGATCAGACTGTAGGTAAGCCTGTAGGGCATTTTTAAAATTAGTGATTGATGGGGAGGTCCCAGTCCATTGTGGAAGGTGTCATCCCTGAATAGGTGGTTCTGGATTCTAAAAGAGAGAAGGCTGAGCAAGCCATGGCATGTAAGCCAGGAAGCAGCACCCAACATGGCCTCTGCATCAGTTCCTGCCTCCAGGTTCCTACCCTCTTTGAGTTCCTGTTCTGATTTTCTTCAGTAATGAAAGGTGATGCAGAAGTGTAAGCCTAATAAACCCTTTCTTCTCCGAGTTGCTTTGGTCATGGTGTTTCATCACAGCCGTAGGAACCCTTACTAAGACAATTCCTTTGATTTTCTTTTCCACAATTATTTTTGAGTGCTGAGTGTGTGTTGGTGGATGGTAAACCAGATGGTTATAGTTTGTACTTTTAAAAGGTAAACACTGCAATGAACTAATCTGCCATCCAAGTAACTACTCAAGCAAATCAGTGCTTATAAGACACAATAAAGAGCTGGAGAGATGGCTCAGTGGTTAAGAGCACTGCATGCTCTTCCAGAGGACCCAGGTTCAATTCCCAGCAACCACATGGCAGTTCACAACTGTCTGTTACTCCAGTTCCAGGGGATCTGGCACACAGACATATATGCAGGCAAAGCACTAATGTACATAAAGTAAAAATCAATAAATAAGTAAAACAACAATGCCCTGCCTCTTTTCTGCTATGCAGTGGCCTCGGTGAGGGAGAGATCCCCTTCCCTCCCTTTTGCCCTTACCACCTACACTAAGCTGGAGAGTTGGTCCCGACAGGGTCATGAGACAGGATAGCTGTACCTGTCCCTCACTTGCTGCAGCACTAGGAAGAGCTGGCCTTGAACTTCACCTTGGCAGCACAGTACAGCTGGCCCTGATTGGCAAGGGTGCAGGTGAGCTGACTTAAGGTGTGAGCATGGGAGAGTTGGCCCTGCAATTTGTCTGCCATACAGTGACATAGGTGAAGAAGACATGTCCACCTTGTACCCCTTGCCACCAAAGACAGGCAGAAGAGCTGGTCCCAAGATCTTCAGAGTAAGAGATCTGGCCCAGCCCATTAGCTGTTGCATCCCTTGGGAGAGCAGGCCCTGCACCTCCCTTGGGCAGCACAGTAAAGCTACCCCTTCCTAGTAGGGGCTGCCGGTGAGCCAGCCCCAAGGCCATGAGACCTGGAGAGCCTACTGGCTGACCATATCAGATACCTATCAGGTCTAGATTCAGGGCTTTGAATTGGCCTACCGCACCATCTACCCCATCAATAAACTGCTGGAGCTCATGAAAAGGCCAGTCCTACAGTGTGAGGAGCCTAATTCGCCATTAAAAGATGGCGCAGGCTTCTGCTTCCTGGTTCTTCACGGAAGCTTTACTTGAGAATGCGCCTGCGTGTGGCGCAAAAACAGAGTATGACAATTGGATGAAAGATTTGAGCCAATGAGGGATCTGCACGTCTCACAAAGCTCTATTTAAGCAGCGGGCTTTCTGAGCTAAGGGTCCTTCCTCCACCTCACTATTAAGAGAGCTGTTTAATAAATGCTGTCAGAAGAATCCTGAAGTGTGGCATGCTCCTTATCGGCGAGGCTGCGCGCTACACTACAGATCCACAGCTATAGGATCTCCATGACACATGGCAACAACAAGATATATGAGAGGTGCACCAGTGAGATTCCAGTTTTGATAGAGTAGCAGAAGCCAGAAACCTCAGTACCAGACCAAAAAGTCATCACAATGAACATTTGCAAGCAAAGGAGTATGGACAAACGAGTATAGGACAGGACACACTGACATACTGAAGCTTCCACAATGAGATTTTTTTTTTTTTTGATGTGGGGGAGGTTGCAAGGGTGGAGAGCAGATACAATCAGAGGGGCAGATGAGTGGGATTGGGGTGCATGATGTGAAATTCACAAAGAACCCATAAAAAGTTTAAAAAAGAAAATAGTCCATTAAAAAAATAAGATGTGGTAAATGATATGAATTCATCATACCAAAAAGAAAGGGAAGAACTGTACAAGTTATCTAGGCATTTATTTAGGTACCTAATGTCTCTAAAGAAAGGTGTCTTTGGAGGGTGGCATTGCAGCTGAGCCCCTTAGAGGCCTGAGGTGAGAAGTGGGTGGAGAAGGGGAAGGGAGAAAAGAACGTGAAAGTTCACCCAAAACTACTTCATGAATTGGCCCTTTGTAATGGCAAGAGAGGGCAACCCAAACCACTGTCTAGTGACTCAACTGACCTATTGGTTTAATTTATGCACACACATGCACCAGCAGGCAGGCACGCATGCATGCACACATGCTTGCATATGAAGTGGTGATTTCCTAGACTGTTCTGTTCAGAATTTCAATGTCTTCCAGAGTTCAACAGTACATCATCAGTCCATGGAATGTTGGTTATAGAGGTGAGGAGAGCACCAGGGCACAGTTACTCTTCCTGATATATTTGTTCAGCAGCCTAATTAATGTACAAGTCATAGCTGGGAAAGCAGTGGGGTCAGTGGACAAACCCCTTGTACCCACCCCAAGGCTTTTCATTCCTTAACATTCATATAAGCGATAAACTTTCCAGTTAAATGCATCATATCCCATCTTAATTTATTTGTCCAAAGTTCTTCCATAGCTCCCCATGCTTCTTAAAGCACATGAACAAATTCCAAGATAACAGAGAAATGAGGGATTGATATAATTTTAATAATCATTATAGTGGATACTTTGAAGACATTAGCTTTCTATTAATATTATAAATGAAGTTATCCTTTAAGTAAATCTATTTTGTTAAAGCAACTTCCTTAATAAATATTAAAGGAGTAATCATGTAGGTCAATACAGGGATGATGGGAGGCTATAAAAGTGGCATAAACTATAAAAAAAAGTGGCACTATAAAGTGCCAGCTTAGAGTTTGAACAGCTTAAATTACGCTCTTCTCAAAAATTAATGTGTGGAAGCTCTAATCCCAAGTACTTCCCAATGTGAGTGCAGTTTGAGATAAGTGTTGTTACTGAGGCATTCCGATTAAAATGAGACCCTTAGGACAGTCTCTGATCTAACTAGTAGCCTTATGAAATGGGGAAATTTGAACACAGAGATAGCTATGCATAATGAAAATACAATGTGACGATGCCCAGGGAGAAGACAGCCGTGTATAACTAAGAAGAAAAGAAGAAGCAGAATGTCCCCTTACAATTCCCAGAAGAAACCAATCCCACAAACACTATTGATCTCTAGAGATATCAGATAGTCCACTCCTGTGGCTCAAGCCACCCAGTTGATACCAGGAAAACAACCCTAGAGATTTCAGACAAAATTTACCTTCATATACTTGAAGCCAGTTGGAACATAGGAAGTTACTCTTCATTCTTCAAGCCAGATAATTGAGATACCATTGGCTTTGGGATCCGATTTCTTTGTGCGAGACTCCACTGGGGTAACAACAGTTACTAACTTGTGAAATCTCCCTAGGAGTAAAGTCCCCCAGTAGGTTGGACACGTCTCTCACTTTAAGACTCTGTTTGGAAAGCACTGTGTCCCCGAGGATTCCAAAAATGTCAATCATCTCCACAGCTGGATGGAAGGAGAATAAAGGCGGGTCCCATGGGGAAGCAAGGGGGTTGGAAGAGCTGTCTAGACAGACAGCCTCAATATTTAACTCATCTGTACACATGTGAATGATCCCAGGAGCTCCCAATGCTACACTGGCCTCCAGACAGTCTCTTTGGGGAGGAGGGGGCTGGCCACCAAAGACGTTGCCTGATGGTGGCAGCTGAGAGGCACAAGATGGTTGATGGAAAAGGTTGTGAACCTAGATCCTAGGACGAGAGTTCTTGCCGTGTCTACTCACTGTGGCCTGTCGTGACTGGAACTCGAATTTCCTACTCACTGGCAAACTCCCAGAACTCAAAAGTCCTCAGTACCTTCTGTTTAGTCTGGATATAATAGAAAGAGAAAGTTCTTCTTTCAAAAGCAAGTTCTTTTAACGGGGAAATAAAAAGGTATGTCTTCCTTTTGTTCTTATTAAAACAAAGTCAGGAACCTTCCTCAGAGGCGGCTTGGACACAGGAGCTGATCTTCTGGCGCTGTGTTATTCTCTTGAAGGGCAGCATCTGAGAGGAGACTAAGAAAAGAATGTGAAGAGTCAGCCAAGTGAAACCAAATCAAACTCTGTCCCTCCTATGAGAGATGGGATAGTATGCTGTCTTCCAGTCCTGTTTCAGGAGAGACGATGGCAAGATCTTGTTTAACTTGGTTAGTTTTGGTTAGCCCATATTTACCTGCATAGTGGTGATTCCTGATGTGGCATGGACAAAAAAAAATCTTTAGTGTTCTGAAGAGAATGAAGATTGTTCAAGTATTATTTTTCTCAAGTCCCCTCTCCAAGATGTTAATAACAATGTCAAAACCAACAACAAATATCTTCTGACACACTAGGTTAGGTACTGGGGATCCACTAATTAGCAACTCAACAGTGACCCCGGCCTTTGCCAAATTTACGACCTTGGGGTATCAACCTTGTGGTGGTGGATACATGCTTGCCCTTTACATGAGTTATCCATTAACTATTTCCAACCACGCTGAGAAGGGCCTATGATGTCCCTCCTTTGTAATCAGCAAAACTGCTGGGGTTTAGCTTTGCCTTTGTCCCTGTGCAACAGAGGCAGCGTGGTGTCCCTGAACTTCTGTCTACCTGCTAAGCCCCCACCCCACCCCCCACTTCCCAAGAAACCCTGCAGATGCTTTTGACCATTTCCATATGTGATGGTTCCCAGAACGAAGGGCTACATCCCTGGACACCCTTAAGCTTCCTCTCTGCTTTCCCCTTGGAGCCTGGGATTAAGGATTAGCACTGTTATTTTAACTTCTCTCTTCAAAAGCTCAATGGCAGAAATGCTGTTTCAATCCTGCCACCCACTCTATCCCTCCTCTCCCCTGGTGCCACCACTATCCTAGTAACAACTTGGTCCTTGGCGGCATTTCTAAACTTAACATTGAGCTTGCTAATTATCCATTCATTTCCCGCCCCCTCTGGGGTTCTTAACCAGCAATAGTAGCAAAGAGAGCTTATGGAATTGCAATTTCCAGGATGGGCTTTATTAACCCTCCAATGTGAGCTACTGGTCATCTGTATTTTTATATATGGATTGACTTTGAAGTCATAAGGGGGGCCTCCCACTGCTTCCTCTCTGCTATGGCCCACAGTTAAACTTTTGCTGCCCTTTCTGGAGCCCGCACAGCTGGCATTAGTCAACCAGCTGTCTGGAAGGTTGCAGCCTGCTCTGCCCTGGTGTGTCAGAAAGCTGAGGAGGATGCTGACCCTTTAGATATTCCCTTGCAGGCAGATTCAGAGCTGCTCTGGCATGCCTTCTGCATGAGAGCAGGGGAAGAGCGAAGCCAGGGCCACTTGCTGACCAGATGGGATGAGGTGAGAGTAGTCAGAGCTCATTAGCCACCATTAGGCCAGAGTATCTCCACTCACTAAGCCCAGAATACAATCTTTCTGAAAAGTGGCTGTGAGGGAGGTAGTGATTGCTTTACTGGGTGGAAAGATCACAGAGGTCTTGGTAGAGGGCACCCTTTTCTGAAGGGTGAAGTCAAAAGAAACAAGGATCGCCTTTAATAGTCAGAACTCACACAAAACCTCCAGAAACTGGACTGGATCACTTTCTTTTGTGAATAGCAAAAGAAAGAGGCGAAATAAACATAAACCCAGAAGAGGAAGATTTTATCCTGTTGAAGCATAATATCACAGGCACATTCGCTTAAAGCCAGAAACTATACCAAAGGACCCAGAAGTCCTGGTACCTACTACAACTGTCCTCTGCTCATTGATTCTGACTGGAATGCGGAAGGCTGTCCCTGAGAGCATCCATTGCACCTACACCAGCTCAGGGTTCCGGCAGGCACTCGGTAGCATCACAAAACAGCTGAGAAGTCTTTGTGAAAGAGCTTTGATCAAGTGGCCTTAGGCAGTACATGGCTTACCCTATTCCCAATTCAATAGGCTCCGTCTGTTGCCTGTCACCTTCTAACCAGCAGCCTTCTCTTCTGAACCAGGAACCCTAAGGGCCAGGCTGCAAAATCAAAGCCTCATCTTAGTGAATGTCCTGTCGCTCTGGACCAGAAGGGAACACCGGGAAAAGTCTTGTGAACTTTCTTTTCCCCTCCCTCTTTTGGAACGTTTTAATTTAAATGTCTGTTTATTACACAAATCTTATGAGAACTCTAAAGGACAGACGGTTTTCTCTTTCTCTTAGAGGAGTATATGGGTGAGACTCAGGAGTCAAAGAAGCCTAGATGTAAACTCTAGCTGACTTACAACACAAAATGGTTTTCAGTAATTCCCCTCTATCCAAGAGGAATCTATCTCAAGACCTCAGTGGATACCTGAAATCATAATTGGTATTGACACACATGCTCATGAACACATACACACACAAGAGAGACACATTTTCCTGTACATACACATCTGTGATATAGTTTATAGACTAGTCGTAGTAACAATTTAACGAGGTCATCAACATTATTTCCAAAAGAGCTGTTTGCTCAGCCGTCCCTCTCAGTGTTCACACATCACAGCTGAACACAGTACTATAACTGTGGAATGCTGAACCCTGGATTCACTGTGACCTTGGAAGCACAGCAGCTTCCTGGTTGGTGTGTGAGGGGAAACTGCAGACACAGCATTAGATCCGAAGTCTCTGCTTCTGCTGTTGCAAATTCATTGTTCTTCTTTTTCATTTTTGCCCAGAGATGCAAAGATATTTTCATGTATCATAGATGTAATTTTGCTTTCTAGGTTTTCCCTCTAACACCGGGGATGCAGAGACAGGTGGATTTCTATACATGTGAGACTACTCTCATCTCCATAATGAGTTCCAGGTCAGCCATGGGTACATAGTGAGACTTTGTCTCAAATTCTCTCTCTCTCTCTCTCTCTCTCTCTCTCTCTCTCTCTCTCTCTCTCTCTCCCTAACACCCTACCACTATTTGTTCCTCCACTACTTGTAAAGTGACATACAGTGGTTAAAACTCAACTTATTTGAACTGAAAGATCAAGGCCATGAGATTGCATCTTAGTAACCTCACTTCCAGAGTCACCACAGGAAGGAATGAGCAGTATTCTCTTGAGTCCATCTGCCATGATTTATGTAAGGACTCCTTTTCTGTTTCTCACTTTTTCTCCTTAAAAAAAAAAAATCCCCATGTACATAGATCATTTTCTCCCTTTAGGTTGTTTCCTTGGGGCAGATTTCTAGAAAGAACTTGAGTTTTAGTTCGAGGCCCAGTGAACTCTGCTCACACCCACATTTGTCACTTCTCTGTTGGGCTCCTCTGTAGGTCTGGCTAAGAATTAGGTCTGTTGACAGAACTGACTCAGAAACAATAGGAATTGTAGAGAGCCTGGTGCTTGTCACAGTCTAGGTGGGAGGGGCAAAGAACAAAGAGCTGGAATTCTTCTCTGAAGGTCTGGTCAGTCTCAGCAAGAAATTTAAAACACAAAAAGGACTTTTCACTCAAGTTGAGCTGTCAAGGAAGTCGGGAAGGGCAAGAATTCACAAAAAGGTGCAATGTGAAAGTCACTTAAATGCCTACCAATGGGGGGGGGGATAAATAAAACACCCTGGGGCTCCTTGACAGGCTTCCATAAAGAGTTGAAAATGAAGTAAATCAATAAATTGCAATGAAAAGAATCCTCAAAAGACTTGGTGAGAAAGATTACATTATAGTGTGATGCTATTTACATAATTTTAAAATCACATATAAAAGGATCTTCTATTTTTCATGAATACTAACAAACACATTTGTTTAATTATTTCTTCCTAAAATAAAATGTTTTCAATTAACATGGGAAAACACAAATGTTGAATTAACACACGAAAACAACTTTCTTCTGAAGCCTGGAAAAAATATTCAAAATCCTTTCTTTAGTTTTTCTTTTTTTTATATATATGTTATAATTGCTACCTATAGTCTTGACCTATGCATATAAAATAGCTAAAATAAACAAGGAAATGTACATCTACACTATGATTACCATTGTCTCTAGAAGGTAAAAACAGAAACTATTGAATTTTTCTATAATACCTTTCATTTTAAAAGGACAGGTATGTAAGAATGATAAAAAATTCAAGAAAGGGATTATCTCTATTGTTTCCTGTATTTGTTAAGTTCCTCAAATTATTATCAACAGCAATGAGAGAACTTCTAAAGAGGAAAGGTATCTAAGTGATGGCTTGGATGGAAGAGTAGAGGTACATGGGTGATGGTTGGAAGAGGAGTGTTCTGCAACTGAGGAGCTGGGAGGGGAGGGGTACGTAGGCAATGGGTTGGAAGGAAGAAGAGAGGTCCATGAGTAAGGCTTGGGAAAGAAGGGGAACATAGGTGATGGGTTGGAAGACAGGCATATGTAGGTAAGGGGTTGGGGTGGGAGGCGTATATATAATATGGCCTGAAATGAAAAGAAGATACACACACACACACACACACACACACACATATATATATATGATCATATATATATATATATATATATATATATATATATATATATATACATATATACATATACATATACATATACATATACGTATATATATATATATATATATATATATATGATGGGTTAGAAGGAAGAGCCCTCAAAGAACAGCAGCAGCTCTTCCAGGTGTTTATAAACAAGCAAACTAGTGTAGATGATGTTCTTGCTACCCTTTGCTAAGTCAGGTTTTCCTTCTATATTGTTACCTCTAAGCTGCTATTGACTTATGATATTTCTAGTTATAAGTCAGCGGCAGCAGCAACAACAACAGCAGCAACAGTAGCGTGGTGGTTTGAATATGCTTGGTCCATAGGGAATGGCACTCTTAGGAGATGTGGTCTTGTTGAAGGAAGTGTGTCATTGTGATGTTGGGCTTTGGGGATCTATTCCTATGCTCAGGCTCTACCCATCTCAGAAGAGACCTTCCTTCTAGCTGCCCAAGTATGCCGGTCTCTCCTGTGTGCCTTGGAATCAAGATGCAGAAGTCTTAGCTCCTTCCCCAGCATGCTTCCCCTGCTTGCACGCTGCCATGCTTCCTATGATGATAATGGACTAAACTTCTAAACTTCTGAAACTGTAAGCCAGTCCCAGTTAAATGTTTGCCTTTATAAGAGTTACCTTGGTCATGGTGTTTCTTCACAGCAATGGAAACCCTAACTAAGACAAGCAGCAACAGCAGCAGCAGCAACAGCAACAGCAAGAAACTCAGAGTAATAGCAACCGTTTTCCATGGAGCTTGACCCACAACGTTTACCAACATTGAAATACAGAGTTTTCTTATGTCTCCCCCATTTGGATGGCTTAAGCAAGTCTCGTATATTTACATTTCTGTTTTCCCTCATGCCTGGTAGTTAATCAGCTATCATTGCATTTGCAAGAAAAATCACATTCAGGTTCTGATCTTGAGGAACTAATAGTACAGACTGAAAAGCAAGACTCAGAAAGGAAACAACACAGAAATACCCATATCCAAATGAGATTAAAATACAAAATTCTACCTGAAGGAAGAATATGAAAACCTCTTGAGGGGCATACATATGTTATGAGCTCAGATGTATTAAGTTATGGAAATGAACTAAGACGCTGGAAAGTTACCAGAATTTTTAAAAAGAATCAGAAAATTGGTTAAAAAAAAAAAAAAAAAAAAAAAAAAAAAAAAAAAAAAAAAAAACCCAGACAGTTCACCAATAAGTAGTTCACAGACACAGTGAATAAGAAGGGTGAGTGGAGAATGATGGGGCTAATGTCTTATTGGAGGTTAGAATGGCAGATGTAGGGTTTAGCTGAGAACTATGGGAAGCCAGAAGGAAAGATGTACTGCATGATATAACCAGAGGCGTTGAGTTTTACATTCGCTAAAGTGTTACATATCGGGTTAAGAATAATGATTCACAGTGAGGGTTTGGAACCTCTAAAGTCTAAAGCAACAAGATAAAGATGAGGCAGTAGCAGGTGTAAAACCAGGCTGATTTGATGATGAATGTGTAGGATTTCCTGGAGGAGATGGACCCACACACAGCCTTCATTCTGCAGAGGCCTACCATAAAACTAAGGCAGACTGAGGGTGTGGCAAGCCAGCTTCCTGGACTGACCATTGAAAATGAGCTCACGTGTTCAATATAACCTAAGTTACAATAGTTCCCCACTCCCCGTCCTAAGGCAGAATTCCCACACTCCCAGTAGTAACCTGTCCCTCCATCCACTTACCTACAAGATTAACAGGGCTCTCAGGGTAAATCATGCCTCCTCCATGAAATCTTGTTTATTTCCTTCAGGCCACAGCAGTCTCTTCTTGGAAACCCTAGTCCTTCTAGTCAAACTATTATGTTCTATGTTTAAACTAACTCAGCACTGGATTACAAATTATTGCTGAACTCCATGATAACTATGCAGAGTTGTAGGGGCGGTGCTAAGGTCCCATTCCCCAATTGGCTCTTGATCTATCAGTAAAGAAGCCATGGGCCAATTGTTGGGCGGAAGGAATAGGCGGGACTTCCGGGTCCCTGCAGTCAAGAGACAGATGCTGGAGAGAGACTGGGAGAGTTCACCATGTTTCGGAGATAAAAGCCAAGCAGCCATGTGAGATCTTGGGCAGAGTGGCTATAGGCCACTTTTACACTGCTACGGACAGGCGGTTGGGTATGTTTAGCTAGGACTAGATGTAACTGAGCAACTAAAGTTGAGGGCAGGTAGAGAAGTGCGGAGATAAGAGCATTGATAAAGGCACCTTCTCCAGGCGGGAGATAGGCTATGCCCAACAATTGAGCCAAAAGGCAAGTTGAAATTGAACAACTGTGTGTGTGTGTGTGTGTGTGTGTGTGTGTGTGTGTGTGTGTCTTTGTTCTTCATCCATGGATCCAATATTCTGTGGGCAAGAGCTGGTAGTGTGATCCGTTCCCAGAACACGGGTAGCAAAGTTACTTACAACACATAGTCAAAGAGTTCTTTGCATCATTTCTCCTCTGGTGGATGAGTAGAGTTTAGTACAGTGTTTGGCACATAAGACTGTCTTTGCATCTATAACTCTTTACCCCTCGCAGCAATCCTAGCAGGTAACTCTTGTCATTATTCCCATTGTACAGATAGTCACAGTGCCCAACTAGGCAACTATCCTTCTGGACCCACCCCCTTCACCCTCATCTTGCTCAGTTAAAGACTGGAAGAAGGGTGCTATAAGGAGTCCCTGAGTGGAGGAAAAAGGCACTGGGTATTGAATGACATGTGCTTGGACACATGAGATTTCAGGTCCTCTGGTAGTCTTGGGACCCTTACATGGTAGAAACTTTGCCGTGCTAGTAGAGAAGCCAGTGTGCTGACCTCTGAGGTCCTGCCTATGTCTCAAAAATAAATAAATAAATAATAATCAGGAGACCGTAAAACCCCTTTTCAGAAAAATTTCTGAGGCTGTTGCAATTTCTACAATGTGATTTTGATGGGCAGAGAGCTGTGTTTAAAACCAAGGCACTAAAGAACAGAGCCCTCTTTATCAAATGTTGTTCTTCTAACCCTAAAGCTTCAAGCATCCATCAACTTCTCCCAGACCCTGTAGAGTTCAGGATTCCTCTAGAGCTCAGTTAACTTAAAATACTGGCGACGGTGCAGTCAGCCTGTTTATCTCCGACGCTCATCCTTGTTTCCCACTTTTCCCTTTCCTATCGCAAGTCAAAAGCATCATGTAAGTAAGATGTGTGGCTAAAGGAGTTATCACTTGTTGCCGAGTAAGGAATCATTGCTGAGCTGGGTTAGCTTGATGGCCCCTCTGTTGAAATTCAGAACCTCTTATCTTTGCTCCCACTTCTCCTGTCTAGACACTTGACAATGATTTGCAGGAAATTAAGGCACTTACCCTGCTGAGAAGCCAAAGTTAAAACATTCCTAAACATAATTTTACCCTGTGTGTGTTTAATGCAAGTCAATGTTAATTCAGAAGGAAAAGAGAAACGATTTTCCTCTCCCCGCCTTTCTCTGTCTCTCTTTCTCTCTGTGTCTCTCTTTCTTTCTTTCTGTCTCCCTCCCTCTCTGTCTTTGTCTGTCTCTCTGTCTGTCTCTATCTCTTTTTCTCTCTGTCTCTTTCCCTCTTTCTCTGTCTCCATCTGTTTTTCTTTATCTGTCTCTGTCTCTCTTTCTCTGCTTCTATCTCTCTCTTTCTCTGCCTCTGTCTCACTCACTCACTCACTCACTCACACATTCACTCACTCACTTACTCTGTGATTGTGACTAGCCAGCTTTCCTTCAAACAAAGCTGCGTGACTTTTTCAGTCTGGTCTTTCAGGGCTAGTGAACTTGTCAGATTATTTAAAACACAAAATATAGGCCCCTCTTCTTTGACAAAAGGGAGTGGGCAGAGCTGAGCTCTTGCCTTCAACCCTTTTTGATTTCGATTTTGCTCTTTCGCACAAAAGCAAAAAATGTTTTTCTTCTCTCAACATGTGATGGAAAAATTGTCTAAAGTGAAACCCTGGCTCTTGTTAAGCAAATGCTCTGATATACTCAGCTTAGGGTTCCAGGGCTTAGTGTTATCATCTGGCCTCCAGGCTGTGAAAGAGTGAAAGAAATGCTTTCCAGAGAGAGAGAGAGAGAGAGAGAGAGAGAGAGAGAGAGAGAGAGTTAGAGTGAGGTTTACCTTTCTTGGAGACAGCCAGAAGACATGAGGGAATGTTGTTGGGGAAAGGACAAAAAGCTACAACCACCTAAGTTGCCAGCTCTAAGAAAACAATTTAGGAGAGAATGCAAAAGGATTATCAACAGCAATTTGTCTGCCTTCCCTTTGCTCCTTCCCCTGTGAAGTGTTTTAAATGCTGGAGGGAAGATGGAGGTAAGTCACACACCCACACTGAGGACAAAACTGCTTTCACAGAGGCACAGAGTACAGGAAGAAAGCCCTGTATGGGTTATACTGCAGGACTGGCTTAGCTTGTTAATTTTATTATGTCTATTGTTGCACAACGGGTCCCATTGTCCTCAGAATGGATCACAGTGAGATAGGATGGTGAACCCTGGGTCTGGGGAGATGGCTCTGTTGGCATAGTACTACTTCACAAGCATGAGGACCTGAGGTTGGATCCCAGCACCCGTGTAAAAGCCAGATGAACCACAGTGCTGGGAGGCAGAGATGTTCACTGGAGTCCACTAACCTGCCAGTGAGATAGATGCAGGCTCAGTGAGAGACCCTGCCTTAAAAAATAAGGTAGAGAGAGCAATATAACAAGACACTCAATACCATCCTCTGGTTGTTGCTTCAGCTTGGACCTTACCTTTCCCTGGTGCTTCTATCAGTGCTGAGTGACACTTATTCTAATCCCTACCACTGAAATTAGCAAGCCCTTCATATCTCCAGCCCAAGCCTTGACTTTGCCCAGGAATATTCCATTTATGGTCTTGAAATAAGTCTGATACAATTTGATAGATTCTCTATTGGAGATTAGATTTTGTTCGAATCCAAGCATGTACTGGAGGAACATGTATAAATAAATAATAGTGATAATTTCTATTCTGCTCTAGTGATTAGTTTGAACATGAAATTCTGGTGACTTCCTGCTCTGTGGCTTCTGGAAAGGAGAAGGGCAAAGGGCATAATACATTCTTTTATAGCTGGTTGTCCTTTGGTCCACATTTAATAGCTGGCAGAGTTATAGTTATAACAATGAGGCATCTTATCATACCTCAGATATCTATGCCACATGAATGCTGAAAGAATAGATTAAAGAATTCTTATAAAACAGAATAATTTGCAACATAGGCATTTAATAATACCTATTATTATATGAAGGGTAGCATAGTGGTGAATATGGTGGGCTGAGGTAAAAGGCATCTGCCATTATGATATTTTTGAGACCCTGAATGACAACAACCTTCATGCTAAAGCTTTTATCACTGAACATCTTGTTTTATGAGATAATGTACACAGTTGGCACTTGTGGTGCTCATACCCAAAGTCATCACTATTGATATACAGCTGTGCACTCCTCTGACATGGACCCTCAACACGTTTCCCCAGTCTCTTGTGCTATTAGCTGCTTCAGAAAAATTAATTTATTAGAGAATGGCAACCATTAAGAAAATAAATACCAAATCTGGATAAAAGAAACCCCTATACACTGTTGGTGGGAGTTTAAACTTTTTCAGCCACTGTGGGAGTCAGTATAAGAGTTTCTCAAAAAACTAAAATAGACCTACCATATACCATACCAAGAAATGTACACAAATCACATGTTCCAAGGTAACCTTAGATACTTGCATATTACTGTTTACTGCAGCATTGTTCACAACAGCTAAGGTATGGAACTGACAACCTGAGTGAAACAAAAGAACGAATAAAGCATGCACATATTGGTATGCATACACAACAGAATTGTTTTCAGCCATTAAAAAGAACAAACTTGGTCATTTGCAAAAAGAAAGAAAGAAAGAAAGGAAGAAAGAAAGAAAGAAAGGAAAAAAGAAAGAAAGAGAGAGAGAGAGAAAGAAAGAGATAAAAGTAGAATATTTGAAGTTCCAAGATTGTGTATGGATTCCTGAAACCTTGTAAGTATATACAACATGAAAGCAGACATGAAAGGGTTTGAGGGAAGCACATGATCTAACAAGAGGGGGAGGGGCAGCAAACGTGAATGAAGGGAGCAATGGGAGGAATATGCTCAGCATACAATAGACACATGGATGAAATTTTAAAAAAATAGTGAAGAAGTAAGTTGTATTGAAAAGAAGGCATTCATTTATCAGAGAGAGAGGTCAGTTCTCTTAGCTTCTAACAGTGTGGTCGGTCTTCCAAGTTATTCATATTTGGTCATCTGAGATTTGGAAATCAGCAGACTTTGTATTTCTGGGAGTCTATAATATTGTAGTAAAAGTCAATAGAATCTGAGATCTGAAATAGTTGACTAAGAATCAATCATGTAAGGAATGGTATACTGAAGGAGGTGCTAAGGTGGGGGGAGTAAGGAGAGGAAAAGGAAGAGGAGGAGCTAGAGAGAACAGAGAGGTAGGAGCAATGGAGAGCCATACAGGTATGGAGAGCAGTCATGGGTAACAACTTTTATTTAGGTTAGCTAATTTGGAAACAACTCTCTTTGTATGGGCATATTGTTATTGAGCATTACCAAATATATAAAGCCTTTGATTAATATTTAAGCATTAGAGTCTCATTTTCTTACTGGGCCAAAAGGATGTCGGGATGGTCTGGGTAATGTCCAGCCTTGCAGAGATAGCGTGGAAGATTGGCAGAGCCATCTCCCACGCTGGCATCTCATGGGTGGCAGGGCTGGTGTTTCTGGCTGGCCGTTTCTAGCTGCGACACACACGTGGCCTCTGGCCACAGAACATGCCGTCTAAGCCTAGGCAGAGCCTCTGCAGCATAGATAGTCAGCTTGAGCAGAGGCTGTTTTTAATGATTATTTCAATAGTGTAGTAGTGCACATGTTAAATAAAAGCACTCAGGAGGCAGAGGCAGGTGAATCCCTGAGTTGGAGACCAACCTTGTCTGCACAATGAGTTCCAGGATGGCCAGGGCTACACAGAGAGATCTTGTTTTAAAAAACAAACAAACAAACAAACAAACAGAATCAATCCTGTATCTGTTCAATTTTTTTTTATATTCTATTTCTTTATCTGTGAGGCAAAAATAAACTTCCTGCCCCTAAGTTTTCTTGAGAAATAAGTAAAATTACAAATGTAATGCTAAATGAAAAGCTCAAGAAGTAAATAAAAATATTCAAGAAGATCCTCATCAATGACCTAGGTCAACCAAAATAGAGACTATCAGGTCTTGAAGACAAAGTAGAGGAATTGGGTCACTCAGTCAAAGAAAATGTTAAATAATATTAACAACAATAATAATAAACCATGAAAGAAATAGGCAGGAATTATAGTATACAATAAAGAGACTAACCTTAGACTAGAGAGATGATTCAGTGGTTAAAAGAATTGACTATTTTTTCCAGAGGACCCAGATTTGATTCCCAGTACCAACATGACTCTCACAAATATCTGTAACACCAGTTCCAGGGAATCCAGTACTCTTTCCTTGCTTCTGTGGGCACAAGGCACACATGTGGTAAACAGAAGTATATGCAGACAAACAAAACACACACACAAAAATAATATTTTGATTAAAATAGAACAAACCTGAAAACTGTAAGTATAGAACAAAGAGAAGAGATCCAGGTCAATGGCAAAAATACTTTCTGCAAAAGTATTGTTACAAAAGAAGACTTCCATAATCTAAGGAAAAAGTTGCCTATCAAAATGTAAGAAGCATACACAACACCAAATACACAGGACCAGAAAAGTAACTTCCCCATTTCATATAATATTTAAAATGCTAAATGCACAGACAAAAAGGTCTTTAAGAAAGCTTCAAGAGAGAAAGATCATGTCACATATAAAGGCATGGTCATCAGAATAACACCTGATTTTTCAATGGAGACTATGAAAACCAGAAGGACTTGTTATAAAAGAACAGGTTATAAAAGTCCCAGACTACTATACCCAGCAAAACTATCATCTGTTTATCAAAGGAAAAAGGAAAGCGTTTCTTTTTTTGTTTGTGTGTTTGTTTTTGTTTTTCGAGACAGGGTTTCTCTGTGTAGCCCTGGCTGTCCTGGAACTCACTCTGTAGACTAGGCTGGCCCTGAACTCAGAAATCCACCTGTCTCTGCCTCCCAAGTGCTGGGATTAAAGACGTGCACCACCACTGCCCGGTTTGGAAAGCATTTCATAATCAAAAGAGATTTAAGAAATTTATGACTACTAAGATTTACAGAAAACACTGGAAGGAGTACTTATGTGTAAAAAGAGGTTAACTACACTCAAGAGGGAACAATCCCATATTTTAATCAAAAGGGGTCTAAGAAAACAACAAAGGCATTAATAAACACCATTGGGCTACTAATTTTTAATATTAGTTGTCTCAATTCACAAGAAACAGACACAGACCAAGACATTAATGAGGAAACGGGATTCATCTTTCTACTGCTTCCCAGAAACACACTTCACAGTCAATGATATATGACACCATTGGGTGATGGGATGGAAAAAGGTATTCCAAACAAATGGAACGGAGAAACTAGCAGATTTGATCATTCTAATATCCAACCAAATAGACCAATAAGGAGGGATAACTCCTACCCATGAAAATAAAGTGCACACTGCAGTCCTAAATATGTATACACCAAACACAAGAGCACCCAATTTCAAGGAAGAAACACTATTAGATCTAAAACCACAGATTAACCACAACACAGTGGTAATGGATGGCTTCATTACCTGAGTCTCGCCTCTGGTCATATGGGGAAAAAAAAAACCTAAACAAAGAAACTCTGCAGTTAAATGGAATCGTAAATTCAATGCACTTAACAAATATATACAGAACATTCCCTCAAACTCTGAAAACTGTATCTTGTTCTCAGCAGCCCATGGAACTGTCTTCAAAACAGATCACACATTAAAGAACAAGTCTCAACAAATATAGAAGAATTGAAATAACTGCCTGCATTCTCTCTGACTATAATAGAATAAAGATGGCTATCAGCAACAATAGAAACTACATAAAACACTCAAATTCACAGAAAAGAAACAACACATCACTGACTGAGAGCTAGGTTAAGAGAGACATCAAGAAGGAAATTAAAGATCTGAAACTGAATAAAAATGAAAACATAATATACCAGAGTTTAATTTTGTTTAATGGTAGCTTTGGGCTACCATTGTTGAAGTAGCTTTGGGGTACTTCAAAAGTCCAGAATATTCTCTGTCACATGACATTGTTCTTGAACAAAGATACCTCTTAAAATGGTTAGCATACACCACAACTTCTCTTTTGAAAGTCATTATCATTGTTTACTGATTCATTTACCCAGTTACACAACAAAACTTAAATGCACACTGCACACTGTGTTATTTGTATAAAAAGTTGGGGTAAGTAAAATCCTCTTCTTCCATTTTTATGATCTCTGGCCATGATATATATTAGATAATTCTACAAGTTTTTAAAGTAGCAAAAAGGAGAAGCAGAGTTATAATAAGAATGTGGAAATAAACAAACAAAACCCTCCATAAACCTATTTAGGGAGCTGGAGACGTAGCTCAATGATGTACCATTCTTGTAGAGGACCTGAATTCAGTTCTGAGCACCCACGTCAGGCAGCTCACAACTGCCTGTAACTCCAGATCAAGGGGATCCAACACTCTTTCTGACCTCTGTGGTCATCAGGGTTCATGTGCACATGCCCACACAGAGGCACAATATTTAAATTTTTGAAAACCCACTTATCTCTCACTTGTACTTTTTTTTTTTTTTTTTTGGTAAAGCTTCTAATGCTCCATGAATCTGAGTTGAAGATAAAACAACAAGCTCGTGGATTGCTAAGTGTAGACACAGATTCCAGCAGATGCTTCACACATAGAAAATTAAGTCTTCACTCTTATATGGCTTCTGAAAATTCATCCATATTTAATTCATGATCATCATCAATAATTATAATCTTTAGAACCCCAAATCTACAATACACATGCTTAAAATTTTTTACTTGGCATATATTTTCTTAACATCTGGGTTCTGTTATTCTTATCGAGTTTCTCCCTTTATCTGATGATAACAGATAATAAATGATAAGTCCCCGGGGGAGACTTTTACAGCTCACTCCATCACTCTGCAGCATGCTGTACACCTGGCTTGTATGCCTGGTTCACGTAGAGACACGTTGAACACTTTATTTTGAGATATGTTTTTTTTCTTGATTTATGGAATCCTTGGAATATCTAAAAAAGCAGAATTCAAAGCCAGTAGTCTATGTTGACAGAGGCATGTGGGCCATTGTCCAAGCATTTGGAAATGTAAAGTCTCTAAGCTGGAAGGGTTAAACAGATTATCAAGACTACCTACCCCTCACCCACAGCTGTGGAAAGTGATTGGCTAGGAGAAATGATACCATCAGGAACACATGCTCTCAGAGTACTGCTTACATTACACATCTTATTCCTGTAGTCTTCAGACCTGCCATCCCTTCTGGTCATTTTTTAACTCAATTGCTGACCTGACTAAAGAGAAGCTGTGGGTGGTGAAATAGGCTGAGGGGCAAGGTATTCAAATACTACTGGGCCAAGATGAAAGTTGCATTTGCTCGCAATAATAAGTTCTTTTCTGGGCAGCTTCTTGCTCCTTTTCTGTAACAGTATGTAATAGATGGAGCACAAGAGATGGAAATTGAAGGTGTGTAATGGGAAATGCATTTCCAGGAAAAGCTCAAGGAATCACTTTATTCATGTTTTGGTTTCATCTGGATACACACGGCTAGAGCACAATTTATGGGGCAAGAGTAAAATCTGACATTGTTAGTTCTGAGGATGGATGTGCCCTCTAAATCCAGGACAGTGAACTGATTATTACTTTTCAAACAAAACCTATTTAGTCTGACCGAGGAACCTGCTGTTTCTTCCTACCCTTTGCAAAATTGCTGCTTAAATGGAACCTAATGGAAAATTTCATTGTTTTGCATCAAGAATTTTGGTGGCCTTTTGTGTAGTAAGAAATCAAGGTCACAAAATGCTTGCATCTTTCAGAGCTTGCCCTGAAATAATTTAAGGTTCATGGGTGCAAAGCTTCTGATAATGTCCTTATAAATAAGTGTCTCTCTTTCTTTCTTTTTCAGTTAGAAGGAGAAAGACGGACATTGTGATATGAAATTTGCACCAAGAAGTTTGTTTGTAGAGAAACCTAAACACAGTGATTCCCACTAGTGGCTGGACACCAATGTACTTACTTTAAGGAGCCTTTCAAATGATGCGCATTTTCAGACATTCTGATTTAATTTTTCAGGAAGGAAGGGAGGCCAGACTTATAATGAGCACAGCTTTGTGAATCTTCTTGTTCTCCCTTGACCTCCTTCATCTTGTTGCATGCTTTGCGTGGCTGTCTGACCATAATCTTGTCTTTGCTAGGCCCTTGCTGACTTCCCTATCTCCCATCCCTTCAACCTTATACTTCCACAAACTAGCTAGAGCTGAAGACCAAAATGGAAGGTGCATGGTTCTCGTGACCCACATTTTTGATGAAATACCACATCTTCAGGAATTGGGTCCTTTTCTGAGAGCCACAGTGGGTGGTGCAGGGAGGCAACTCACTTTGAGAATAACCTTGACCGAGAAATAGATAACAGGAGAAAACTGGCGGGAAAGGTTCCCCATCCTTCTCTTTTTTGTGGACTACTCCAAAGTGTGGCTTCTCAAACAACTACAGAAACTCTGTCAAGCAATTGCCTTGTTCCTTCCATATTTTCGTAATGTTTTGGCTAGTGTCTTAATTACGTTTACTATTGTTGTGACGAAGTACCATGGGCCAAAAGCAAGTCAGGGAGGAAAGGGTTTATATTTGGTTTGTAATTATTCCACATCATAGTTCATCACTGAAAGAAGTCAAGGTGGGAACCTGGAGGCAGGAGCTCATGCAGAAGTCATGGAAGAGTGCTGCTTACTGGCTTGCTCTCCATGGCTTACTCAAACTGCTTTCTTATAGAACTTAGGACCACCAGCCCAGGGTTGTCCCCACCCACAATGGGCTGGGCCCTCCCCCATCAATCACTAATTAAGAAAGTACCCTACAAGCTTGTCTGCAGCCTGATCTTATGGAGGGAGGCATTTTCTCAATTGAGGTTTCCATCTCTCAAATGACTCTAACCTGTGTCAAGCTGGACATTCAATTAGCAAGCATAGCCATTAAGGTCTATTACATCTTCATATCACTTCTTTCCTTGCCCACTTCCTTTATTTCCTTATCTTTGTTATCCTGGGTTCATATCACCCGAATAAAGTTCTAGCTTTTTAATTCTTGCCTCAGGCTTTGCTTCTTATAGAAGCTGAGTTAAGCTAAGTGTATTTTTTTTAATCTCTCAAGTGATTTTGTGATAAAGGTAGAATTGAGAAGCATTGATTTTCCAAAGACTCAAACTCCCGTACCGTCTCTTCTAGAGCATCAGCCGGGGGTCGGGGTTAGTTTTCCTGTTGTCATTTCCTTGCACATTTTTTTTTCAAAACAAACACAGAAATTTGAAATTCCCTTTTTCTTCCCTGGGCACTCATGTCTCAGCACTAGGTGAGACAGTGTGATGTGCCGCCCAACAGAAACTCATGGCATACAGAGCCTAGTGGTTTATTTATTTAATTAATTTATTTTTTATAGCTTCACAGCAATGTCTTCCTAGCATTCTTATGATACAAAGAATTCATTCTTTTGCATTTTGACTTAATATTTCATAAGGATAGGGGCTTGAGTTATTTTTTTTTCTATCACCCTAATAGGGATTTAGATTGTTTGCAATATTTTGAGATTAAAAAACACAGCTGAACAGAGCCTCTTTGAGTGTGTAGCTTTGAGTATGGAAGTCTTGAGAACAGGTAGCCAGAACTGGAGTTGTTAGAATGAAAGGCATAATCACATTAGGTTTTGACAGACACTCTTAAAATTACTGAAGAGTGTGGTCCTTTTCTACATTCCTAGCAAACACATACAAGCATTGTTACCGCTTCACACATTTGGTATCTAGTATTTAGGCAATTGGTAGAGTCCTTCACACCTGCCTGGCCTGCTCTCCAGTTCCCCTATGGACCCAAGTTCCATCCAGCTCCCTTGAACAGAAGCAGAGCATGCTGAAAACTCTCCCCAAACACAGACACACATGCTCTGCCAGGGAATTTGCATCCAGAGGAGCTGGGCCAAGATTTCCCATGGGAAACAGCTTTAGGGATGCTGAAGTAGGCTTGCCAACATGAAACAGCACAGTTCCTCTGTGTAATGGAAGCAGGGTTGGTGTGTGAATAGTAAAGTGTGGTACACATGTGTCTCAGAATCAGATGAGACTGAGATCCCAACGTCTGTCCCGCATCTCTGCTTTTTTCATGTACAATATTTTTGTACGCTGCCCCTAGGGAAGTTTTACAATCACTGTCTTGGTGACACACTTGCCCACAAAGAAATAGAGTTCTTGCTCCTGGTCTCCTAAACCATGGGTAACACAGGAATGTTAAGCCTAGTTAGAATTTATAATATGATTGATGAGAAGGATAGCTCTGTATAAAATGACTCCAAGACACTTCAAAAAGCAGTGCATTTGGTATGAGTACACATTCAACACAGAAGGGAGCCATGGAAGTGCTTCATTGAAGCACCGTCCTAAGAGGCAAGTGTTAAGTATTGATGAGCCTAGAAAGCTGGCTTCCTTTCCACGATTTCTGCTCAATTTGCCCTCCTTGCTTATTCCAAGGTATGTTCTTCACAGTCACCAGAAAGAAAACCAACTCTCATCCTTGTCTGTCTGCACTTCCCGATTTACCCTTTTAGAGACCCAGCAAGTCCAGTGCAACGAGACTAATTTTTAGCTTAGCCTGCTTCCCTCCCCCTCTCTCAGATTACCCCCCTTGTATCTGGCACCAATATAATTCCCTGTATTAACTCAGTCCCTCCTTGTGTCACAGGCTGTTCTATGTGGTAGTTAACAATGACAAAAACCACAATCTCTGCAAACATCCTGAAAAGGAAAGGGAGCACATAGAGCCACCCATGTTTTGTGTGATGAATAGAGATGTCAGGTGGACCAGGAATGCATAGGGGGTGCAATTCCATTTCTGCATGTTGAGTTCAAGCACCTTGTGGGACTATCTAGAAAAATGGGATGGTAAGTCACTGGGTGAATATTCTGGGAATTCGGACGATAGACTGGGATGAGGATGGGAATTTGAGACTCGGCATATGGGTTTGCTTGAAGTTTTGGAATGAGACCCTGCAGAGGGGTGGGGAAAGAGTGAGGAATGGCCTCATGGCAAACTGTCTAAAAGTGAAGAGAAAGAGCATCTGTGATCTGGCTGGGTAGATCTGTGGCATTGCACTTGGCTAGCATGAGTGAGAACTTGGATTCCTGTTCAGAAAACAGGAAAAGACAAAAGGTAGGGAGGAAAGACAAGAAAGAAGGGGAGAAGGAAGAAGAGAAAGAGGAAGAGGAAGAATATGGGAGAGAGAGGGAAGGGAGGGAACAGAGCCAAGGCAGTGAAGAAACAAATGTGGTAAGTTCTTAAGTTGTTTTCTGCTCCTGCCTTGAGAAAGTTGCTAGAATTCACCCCTGAGGAGAGAACCCTAGCAGTGAGGGAGAAGGAAGTCCAGAGGATGCTGGCCATGGTTCATAGAGGACCAGAGAGGAAGAACAGCACCGAGGGCCATAGAGAGTTCAAGAGAGCTTCATTCAAAGTCTCCAGATGTGTGTCCCTATGCTCCTGTAAGGAACATACCCTAACCAAGGAATCATCTGAAGTCAATAGAGGAAAAGCTCCCTCAGGGTTGGTGTCTTCAGAGCTGGGGCTGGTCTGAGCCAGAGTGGAAAACTTTTGATTTTCCTGAGAATCTTCCTGGTAACCGTTTGGGTATCAGGAAGGATACTCACCAAGGTTGGCCTTACCGTGGCAAATGAACCTGAGAATGAATGCTGATCTGGTTTTACTGCAATAATGAACATGTAAAAATCAGTAGCATTTGATATCCCAATAATACGATTGCTGTGAAAGAAAAAAGGAAAGCAATCTCATTCACAGCACCTACTACAATCCTGAGAATAAATTCAATGAAGGAAGTAAAAGACCTTTACATTAAAAGCTGCAAAACATTAATGGAAAAAAATGAAGAAGTTCCACTATGAAGATTTTACATAAAACAAACCATGTATCTACCTAAAAGCTTAAGCATGAATATTCACATCAGCTTCTTTTGCAGAATCTCCAAGCCAGAAATAATTGAGTCTAACAATAAGTAGGTAAATTATCTGTTATAAGCATACAATGGAGCATTACTTAGTAATTAATAGGAACAATCTATTGATACAGGGAATGGTATCTGTGGTGTTTAGTATAATTACATTTAGGAAAAACAACAGAAGCCACTTTACCCCCACCTGAGCATACATACTATCTGAGACCCTGGGTTTAATCTCTGGGTCTACAAAAGAGAAAAGGCACGAGGAAGATGCAGGAGGAATAAAGAGGAGATATTTAGTGAAATGAAGAAGAATAGAAGATAAATAATAGTAGAGTATGGAAAGGATTTGGCTTTATGAATAAGCTCTGCTACATTAATTATGAAGATAATTTTGTAATTGCATATATACTTCAAAACATACATTATAAATTTGCATCTAGGAACATCACTAATAGTTGGTTATACATCAAACCCTAAACATCCCATCGATGCATCTCTGGGTTCCCACAGTCGAAGCCAACCCCACACGTGGGAGGTTGAGCGAAGAGATCTTTATGTTGCATTGTGATTCTGCATGGCCCACCGTTCACTTAGGTAAGTCTCCAGAAACGATTTGTATTTCCCCACAGATCTGCCACAGGGGGCAAACTTTCTTTTTGTATGCATTGAACGTAGCTTGAGGTGGCATAAAATAATGAACAAGGAACTGGAAAGAGATTATTACATTTGCTATTAATAACCTCTGTGACTTCAGGCAAGTCATTTCTCCTGAGGCAGGCAAGCAGAGAGAGAAACTCAGGACTCTGCTTGCTTTGGGTTATACACATACATCATCATTTTTCTCATAAAGTGATTGGCAATCTTTTCCTTTACCAGTTCATATTGTGCACTCGTATGTCTCTCCAAACAATGTACCTAACAGTCTTGGACCTTGACAGGCATCAAGCTGTATGCACTACCCTCTCTGGACAATGGGATAAGTTTCTCTCATCTTTTACTACCATCAAACTTGTAATGTACATCTGAGCACATCATCAATACATCAGGTATCAGGAGCTGATGTGGCCGGGACTGGTTTGGGAGAATGCACAATAAGGCAAAAGTTAGAGAGAGATTCCCCTATTTATCCTATGATGCCTATGCACAATTGGTTGTACAAATGTTTAAAATTAGATATATTATGGGAAGGCATGTGTACAGCAGAAAAAATAATTATATCATCTCATCTGTCAATCAAAACATAGAACCAGTCTTGTCACATCCCTTAGTAACAACAAACCTCTTCTTTTGAGTCTCATAAGAACAATAACTGTGACCCTTGAGTATCTTCATTCCGAAGCCCGTTGCTCTCATGTACCATATTGTGCCTTTCATGTAGATTTGCTCTGAATAACATTTCTATGCAGTTTTTGCAATTGTACTTTTTTTTTTTGCAAGAGGCCAAGCACCTGAAAGCACCCAACTCAGACCATAACCAGTGAAAACACCCATCTCAGATTAAAAGAGCTGAACAGGATGGCCAAGTTACTAAAGCTCCTTTGGGCTCAAAGGCTTAATTAAGCTCTTAATTTTTCCATCACATTCTCTCTCTCTCTCTCTCTCTCTCTCTCTCTCTCTCTCTCTCTCTCTCTCTCTCTGTGTGTGTGTGTGTGTGTGATATTTAATACTAGTCATTCCCTCAGAAACCCTTTAATATTGTGGTCCCACAATTAGATGGATATACTGCTTTCCATAGCCATTGCCTGCAGTATTATGGTACACACGAGTATGCCAATGGTCCTGGGTGTCTTGTGGGGAGAAACAATGGATTTAATTTTGTTAGTTTGGCCTTCCCAGGTTTTGACCACAGAACCCTATATTTTCAGCAAACACCTAATAAACATCTCATAATTTGAAATATATTGGCAATCCATACTGTTTTCTAGAGGCCAAGAATTAATGGGAAGAGGATGCTAGCATGATGATGCATATGAGGGACAGAGAGATGGAGAAGTTGAGGGGGTTATGGGAGGGACAGCCGGGGGGCTATGGAATAAGAGTAGTCTGCAGGAAGCAGCAGGGAGAAAGTCTGGGCTTCCTTTGGGAAGCGCCATCTTGGATCTTCACTGTGGCTTTCATTCCTTACTTCCCTCAGCTCCTCAGAGAGCCACTGGAAGGCAGGTTGTACATCCGTCAGCCCAAGTGTTCTTGGCTTTGACTCTCTCTAATTGGATTATTAGCAGATGGGAGTTTTTCTAGTGCCTTGGCTCCGTGTCTTCCATTGTGTATGGAATGATTCTTGGGGTCTGCGGGGAGGGAGTCCAGTTACACGGTTTCTCTGAGGCTGCCACTCCCATTCACATTTTTTTTTTTTAAATGAGTCTTAAGATCTTTAGGAACCAGGACTTTAGATACCAGAGATTGTTCCCTTCACATATTCCACTAATGCTGATCATGTTGATTAATGAATCCAGTTCTGCTGGTCACTTCTGATACAGATCAACCAATATTTGCAAAGATAACACATTACCTCAGAATTTGAGGAAAAACTGACTTCTACGGCCCGGGATGACTGCTAGCATTTTGTTTTGTTTTGTTTTGTTTTATTTTTTGAGACAGAGTTTCTCTGTATAGCCTTGGCTGTCCTGGAACTCACTCTGAAGACCAGGCTGGCCTCGAACTCAGAAATCTGCCTGCCTCTGCCTCCCAAGTGCTGGGATTAAAGGCGTGCGCCGCCACTGCCCGGCGACTGCTAGCATTCTAATCACATGCTTTACATTTTGAGTTGTTATTTTGTGCAACTGTGAAGTCACATTTGTACCAGTGGCCTCATAATGTATGGAGGATAGGATCAGGGCCTCTTGGAAATGTCTGCTTTCTAATGTTCAGAACCTGGAATGTGCTTCCGTGTGTGGCTAAGCGTGCAGATAGATTTACAGTTGCCAACCAGTGGATGTGGAAGCAGGGAGATTATGCTGGGCTCTCCAGGTGGACCCAGTGCAACCTCAAGTGTCCTTAAACACAGAAGATGAGGGCAAGAGTCAGGTCAGTGTGGTATAATGAGAAGAAGAGTCAGCTGGCCATTGCTGGCTTGGAAGATGGACAAGGACCATGAGCCTAGGAATTCAAGCTGCCTCTAAAATCTGGAGAAGCCTTAAAATAGTAAATACATAGAAATATTAAGAATGCCCCTAGTCTTTTATTCTCACCATTACTGAAGCAGTTTCAGAAATGTGTTACATATTCCATCATGGCTTTTCAGCTATACACAATGATGTATAGGAATACACGCTTTAGACACACACATACATGTACAGACAGTTGATTTTGAAAATACCACAGGGAAACGGAAGCATGATTCTCATTTTTGTCATAGTTATGCTTTTAGACAGCTTTACCAGTGGAGTAAGCCTGCAGGTGGCACAATTGCGACTGGAGTCTGCTTGCCTGATGATGACTTTTCCTATTGTGTAAGTGGAGCACAACAGCAAGGCACCATTAGAGGCAGGAAGGGGCAATGTACAAGGCCAGACTGTTGGTGACAGTATTTGAGAGTTCCGATGTCTGTACATTAGTGACACTTAGGGACTTCCCAGCTGCACTGGTCAATACATGCGGTTACTATTTTGATCATTTTCACTTGTATTCTTTTGCCACCTAATGCATTTTCCACTTGAGATGTAAATTCTAAAAACAATCGTTCCTACTTCCGAACTATCCCAAGGTTTGCCGTGCTAGATGGTTTAATACTTTCTTTCTCTGCACCACATTTCAAATGCTTTCCATTGTTTTAGTCAAAAGACAGAAAACAAGTTCAAGAAAGAGAAAAAATTATTAGCTCATGGAGAGAGGAAGTTAGAATCAGGAAACAGCAGAAGTCACTTTTTTAGTTTATCTTCTTTACGAGCTCCTGTCAGTGGGCTCCAACTGCGGCTGGAGACAGTGTCTGCTCCTGTGACAGTCGTAAGAAGCTCCTGTGAATTCCAAATTTGGTTTCAGAAATCCAACAAAGGATTCTGACTGCCCAGCTTGGGTCCTGTGATCACTCTTGGATTAACCTCTGTGGCTCTTGATGACAGGTCTATCCTGGGTCTTCCAATCTCCTCCCATGGCCATGTGTGGGTTCTGATGTGTTCTCAGATAAAGAAGACAGCATACACCTTTCCACCAAAGATTGTCATGATATTATGGGGAACTGAGAAAAGACCAAATCAAAGAAAGGGAAATTTGGAGAACTCTGAGATTATTGATTGCTATCCCTTTGGTATTCTGAAGTTTTCATTTAGGGCAGAATCGGACACAGTCATTTCACAGGTGCATTCATGCATTCAACCCATTTAGATTTAAGATGTTAAAATACAAACTCTCTTTACTGAACACGAGCACATTTTCCTTCTCTCCACTTTTCTCTAAACATTGCAGACAACTATTTGCAGCACAACTATTTGCATACCCTCTACACTGTGTTAAGTATCATCAGTTGTCTAGAGGTGGTGTTAAATGTATGGGAGGATGTACATAGGTTCTGTACAAATACTGTGGTACCTCATATAAGGCACTTACGGGCCCACGGATTTGGTAATGTGTACAAGTACATTCTGAAACCAGTCCTCTAGGGGAGACAGGCCACTGTGTTTCTAAACTCCACACAGGTAACTTAAAGGCATGGTTTGTTTCACGTACTTAACCCCCAGAAAGGTAAATTAGGCTGCAGAATGATACTGAAAACCCCTTTGTAACCATGAAATGCTCCCCCAACAAGCTGGTGATTTTCGCTCGCCACACCCACCTCTCCACAAAATCAGCTTCCAGACATCCACGTTCACAGAGCTTTCCTGGCATGGTGGCTCTGGCTGTTGTTTTCTGTCCCTCCCACTGGACAAATCCCTGTACTCCCCCCTCTGGCAATGGGACTGGATGGCATTTTGAGGCAAGCTGTCTCTTGGAAACTGAAGCCATTTTGAGAGGCTGGGTTGGGATGCCGGGACAACTGGCATTCAGCTGAGTGGGAGGAGAAGGAGAAACAGCTTACCAGCTGCTGAGGAAAGTGTAATGAGAGAGCAGGGAGAGGGAGACATGGAGAGAGAAAGAGAGGGCAGGTATGTGTGTGTATCAATGCTCTTGCCTGTGAGTGCAAGCGTGGAGGCCAGAGGTCAGTTCTGGGTATCTTCTTCTGTTGATCTCCATCTTGTTTTTGCTTGTTTGGTTGTTTGGTTGTGGTTTTTTTTTTGTCATTGTTATATTTGTTTTGTTTTTGAGATAGGTTTTTCCAAGCTTGTGGTTTGGTTAGACTGGCTGGCCAGCAAGGCCCACAGATCTGCCTGTATCTCCCAAACCTACATCCACCATAAAGTGGTCATAGCAGACACCCACCACCACACCTAGCTTTGTACATGAGTTCTGGAGATCTAAGCTGACTTTTTACATTTGCTTCCACAGTGAATATTTTATACACTGAGACATCTTTTCTAGCCCTCTGGAATCTTACAAAGGAGATCAATTGTATGCATTTGAAGACAAGAAAGTACACCTCAGAAGCCAAAGTAGTAACTGATTGGGACTATACAAAACCAAAGGACCAGAACATATCCCCTTCTTTGGTGTGACAGAATCACAGTATGTTAAAGAGGGCTCCTTACAAAGCTCAGGGGAGTGTGGAAGGCACACTTGCAGCTATGAGGCTTTGCCAGATGTGTGCAGCACTGTGAACCCTGTACCTTTATGTATGTAGAGTGGATATAATGCTGTCCTTAGCTAAGAGTAGACATGATGCACACAGAAGATGATGCAGTAGTAAAAATTCATTTCTTTACACAATCCTCTTTCTTTTTATTCAAAACATAGAAGAATATGATGGAAGAGGCTGATTCCTCACCTGAAAAAAATATTCACAAATGAAGAATAAATCATTGGTTTTCTCGCTATCCTGCATCATCAGCATCCCCCCTCTCTCCTCGAGTATGGAGAGTCAGCAGCTGACAGTGCAGCGTTGTCTGCCCTAAACTTCCCCTCTGGAAGGACAGCTAACATATGTACAGCAGCAGGTGGTATAGGCCAGCAATGAGTGCTGGATGCAGAATCAGCTCACCTAGCCCCAGGCTGTCCCCGCCATCAGCCAAGGCCTGGGTGGCCTTGTCCATTCCTGACAGTCATGTGATCCCATTCACTCAGTATAAAATGCAGTAGTGATGTGTTGCCTTCTGTTCTCCTATGGGTCGCTGTGACAGGCACTTAAATAGGAAACTGAAAATCAAATAAAGTGAGAAATGTGTTATACAAACTCAGAGATTTTGATTAGTGTCAGACTAAGTTTATCTGTCTTCTTGGGAACCCCAATAAAATCCTCACTCTTTATCTAGTGTCTTATGGTCAAATCCGGCACCTAGTAGATCAGGGCCCTTTAGGCCAGACAACTTGGAAATCTATTTTAGCTTAGGTCACTGCCACTTGGCAGCCCTTATCTATCCCATAGGAAAGTACATAGAGGGAGTTTGAGGTGTGGGTATAATATGAAAACAGCCTAGACCTCTACAGCCTGGGAATGGAGTTCATAACCACCAGCAAGAAGACACAGGTAAGTACAGAACATTGAACTTATTAACAAGCACCTGATAGCTTCCAGGCATTTCGAGGGGCTAAAGGTGGCACCTGGAGTCCATGACTCAAATCACAGACCTAGGATCCAAACAGTTACATCTTTTATGTTGTGCTACATTTCCTACAGTATCAGTGATGCTTCTTTGTGGCTAGGGTGACTGAAAACACAGAAAATTCCTCAGGTGGGAAGTTAGGCCCTGTGGCTGCAGCTACAGCAGCTCATTAAAGGCCTTCTCCATGGTTCCTCACTGCATGGTCCCAAAGACACGAGAAAGTCCATGAGTTTTACAGATTTTATTTTCATGGCAGATGGTAGCTGGATCTGGATGCCCCCCCTCCCCCCCACGTGAAACTCAGGGCAGACCTGAGTTAAATAGAGAGGGAGAAAGGGGGGAGGGTCTTGGGAAGAATGTTTAATTGGCTCCACCCTCTGGCCTTCAGGTATCTCATTAGTATGTAAATCTCTTGAGGCTGAGGCCTGTAGTCATGCCCTCTACCTGTGGAGGGGCTGGTAGGAGCCTTGCCCTATGTGACTGAACAGTGCTAGTTAATGGAGTTCCATGCCATGTGTTAGAAGCATGGATTCTGGGAGAGCTGTGGAATAGATGCCCGTCCCTTGCCGGGTCTCTGGGCTACTTCCAGCCAGCGCTTCTACCAAAAACCAAGACCCCTTTCACGGCTTTATACTTCTTTGGTTGTAACATGGTGGGGAGGGCTTACTCATAGGAGAGGCACTTAGTGTGATGATGGTGAGGCACTGTGAACTGTCAGTAACACAGAGTATTCAACAATTTTGCAAGCTTCGTGGTACTCTCAGTTTGTGCAGATTTCAGACTTTAGAGAGGAATATCAGACTAGTTTGTTCCACAAGCCTAGAAAACATTACTGTCATCTTCAAAGAGTCAGCCATTGTACCTGGAGCTGCCTGCTCCTTTTCTCTCAGCTTCTTCTTCAATATCCCCCTCCCCCTCCTTTTCATACTACTTACTGAAAGTGTATTTAAAAAATAGAGGGCTGGGGACATCACTCAGTGGACACAATGCTTGCTTTAAAAGCATGAGCAACAGTGCTTGGATCCCCCGAATCCATAAAAAAAAGCCTGTTGGTTGCCTCTAATCCCAGCATTTAGGAGACAGAGATGGGGAAAATCCCAGGGCTAGCTAGACTGGTGAGAACTGGTGAGTTCCAGGTTCAGGAAGAGATACTACTCCTCAAGAGACAAAGTGGGTAGGTATCATGGAAGAAACACAACATTAACCCCTGACCTCAGTATGAACATTCACATACATACTACATGTACTGACAAACATCACACACACACCCACACACACACACACCAAACAAACAAACAAACAAACAAACAAAAAAACTAAGCAACAAAGAAAGGGAGGTTTTCATGCACACACAGAGACTTGACCCTCTTCCTTCTAAGTCACAATATAGAACTAGCTTAATTCACTTCTTAGCCTTAAAAACAAAACAAAGAAAGCCTGATAATAATTCAGCCACTGGGTTAAATAAACAATGGGCTTCAACAGGAATAGGGCCCCTCCTTTTCTCCCTCGCCTTCCTCCTAGGGCAAAGCTTGAAGGATTTTTTTTTTTTTTTTTTTTTTTTTCTGGGAAAGGATTTGTTGCTGACACAGAGAACAAAAGAAGACCCAAAGAGATGATTAATTAGGTCCTGTGTCCAGGCCAGGATTCAATAATGAACATTCATGAAAGAGACTCACATCTATTTACATGAAGAAAAGTTGAGTGCAAAATGATTTTTGTAACATAAGCAGTTGTGTGTGTGTGTGTGTGTGTGTGTGTGTGTGTATCTCTGGGTGTATGTGTCTGTGTCTGTCTGCCTCTCTTGTCACTTTTTCTCTGTCTCCCCACCCTTGTGTATATTTGTGTGTCTGTCTGTCTCTGTGTGTGTGTGTGTCTCTGTCTCTGTGTGTGGGCATGTACCTGTGTTTGTTTGTGTGTGCAATGAAGCTGATCTGAGGTCTAACTGGCTATAAGCAGAAATTTCAGGGAGTGTGATGCTGGAGCCAGCTAATTGGAATCTTTTGCTTTAGTTCTTTCAGACTCTGTGAACTTGGGTGCATAAATGAATATTCTTATTCCTCAGTTTTCCCATCTGTAAAGTGTGGTGGAGGAAAACAATCTCTACTCTGCATTGGAGTGAGGACCAAAGGCACTCTCAGGACAGAGCTCTTGGAACACAGATTGATGTGCAGTGATTGCTTGAAGCAAGTTCTGTATTTGTGTGTTTAACCCCTCCCTTTAGTGGGAAACAGCACTGTAAAATCCATCTCAACCATGTTTCCTTTTCATCTGGGGCACACTGCAAGACTTGAACATCCAACCATCCTTAGAATTTAATCCAAACATAGGACTGAGTTTGGCCAATAAACTATTAACCCAAGTAACATGATTTCTGTGGGTCAAGGTGAGTTACTGGTGCTACTTGTCCATGCCACATGCAGTGTCCCAAACCTTAGTCCACTATGTGGAAGAGGAGCTGGGTCTTTGAACGGCTGCCATCACTAATCTTATCTTTGGTCTTTGGGTCCTTTATTTATTATGTAGCTACAGAAAACATAATCTTTCCCAGAAAGAATCCTTTTAAGCCCTGCCCTTGGAAACAAGGCATTGTTTCCCAATTGTTTTCTGCCTTCCACTTTGTTTTCTGCCTTCCACTGGAAGCTTGTTCTAGAACCTGATGATGTACCCTGATGGATACAAAAGGGGTCTAACTTAAAACATACATGAAGTGACTTGGGACTTTGGTTTTTGCTCCATGCTTCCTAAGAGTTGGGCACAGCAATAAGAGAATATATGGACTCATCTAATAAGCACTGGCTGTAATTCAGCCCTGGCTCTCCCTAGGCAACATGCCATATTAGCAAACATATGGGATTTGGAGTCAGATGACTTGACATTGAATCTTGGCTCTGCCATTCTCCAATTGTGTAATCTTGGACTAATTCCTTAAGTCCTCAATATACTTTGTCATCTTAAAAATTAGGACAATATTCACATGTTCTGAGGCTTGAATAAGAATGGCCCCCATAGGTTCATGTTTGAATACTTGGTCATCAGTTGATGGAAGAGTTTGGGAAGGATTAGAAGGTGTAGCTTTGTTGAATGTGGCATGTGACTGGAGGCAGGCTTTGAGGTTTCAAAGGGCTTACACCATTCCCTGTGTTTCTCAGCCTACACCTTGAGAATCAAGATGTTATTCCTACTGCCATGCCTTTGCCCTGCCATCATGGAATCTAACCCTCTGAAACCATAGGCCCCAAATAAACTTTTATAAGTTGTTTTGGTCATAGAATTTCATCCTTGGGGTAGAAAAGTAACAGTTACATGCTCATAAAATCATACTTTTAAATTCTTTCTACAAAAAAGTACTTCCACACGCATCTGGCCAATATATAAAAAAAGATACCTACTGAAGCATTGTGCTAATAGCTTAAACTTGGGTCCCTTAAAGAGGTGAAAGCTAGAGGGCTGGAGAGATGGCTCAGAGCTTAAGAACAGTGGATGTTCTTCCAGTGATCCTGAGTTCAATTCCCAGCAACCACATGGTGATTCACAACCATCTGTAGTGCCCTCTTTTGGCCTGCAGGCATATATGCAGACAGAATGTTGCATACATAATAAATAAAAAAATTTTTTTTTTTAAAAAAAAAGAGGAGAAAGTTAACCAATTAATGATGTATCCATACTTTGATATATATCAAACTGCTTTTTAATGGGATTAAAAGCATCAGACATGCTGATATCACTGTCCTCATTGTATTGTTAAACACAGTAGTAAAACACATGGACAAAATAGAATAATTTTCCTTAGGTTATTTAAGCAAATATGTACCTATAAATACGTAAGAAACATACATAGGAAGTCGCATGGCACATTTCCAGACACACTTTAGATGTTTCAGAAAGGACTTTTGAGGAGAGGAGAGTAATTGACAGAAGATCCTTAGTTTTCATTCCAACTCTTCTATTTCACAACGATGCTGTCACTCCTTTGTAACAAAATAGAAATGGTGACACATGGTGACACTTCACAGACCTACAGTAAAGCTAATTTGAGATAATATGAAAGAAATTTTGATATATTTGATAGTTCCTATGAAAAACAGCTCATTTTTTAGTTATTTTATTCTTGAGTATGAATTTACCATGGCTAGAATTTTGAACAATCTATCCAGGGCCTGTGGAGCTTTCTCAGGTGGCTATCTAGTTCTCTCTGTTTTGTTCTCTTGTTCCACTGGTATTTTTTTTTTCAGGTTTATCCTGTGGCAGCAACCCTGCCACTGCAGTCTGACTATCTTAACTCATTTTTCTTACTACTCCTTTGTAAGAGGCAGAGTCTTATTCCCCAAAACCTTTGAAATCTGAGTTTCCTTTGTATCTGAGCCAACTCCTCTGGTGACGGTCCAGGCACTGCAGAGGCCAACACAGTTGTGGTAGGAACTTAACACATTGCTATCAGAGTCCTAGAGCCCAGGCTCTTGATGCTCATGAGATTTGGAGGTTGACTTTCTACACCAAATCTGCTGTCTTGTCCATTCAGTGGGTGGAACTTTGGACACAGCGTATAAAGGGAAAGCATGCTCTGCTCCATGATGTCTGTCTAGAGATTTACTCCCAAGCTTAATGGTTCATGCTAGCTCTTGGCTCATCAGCTGGTCTTTCACATAGGCATGGCTGGACTTCCTTATAAGATGGTGGCTGAGCGTACTGAGAGAACATTTTCTAAATTAACCTCAGATGTCATGCAGTTTTGCATAGTTTCAAGAGGAAGACACAGATTCTACTTCTTGATGTGAAATGGCAATGTTCTGCATGGAGCAGAAATATTGTAATATGCAATTTTGGAAGATATAGCCAAAACAATGGTTCACAAACCTCCTTAATGCTCAACCTTTTAATACAGTTTCTCATGTTGTGGTGAACCCTAACAATAAAATTATTTCGTTGCTATCTCATAACTGTAATTTTGCTACTGGTTATGGATTGCAATGGAAATATCTGATATGCAGGATATCTGATATGTGACTTCCAAAGGGAGTCTCCGCCCACAGATTGTAGACCACTGCTTTAGAAGTTCCGGTGCTCCTGGATGGGTAGATCATCACATACCGACAACTTGCTGGCTAAGTGAGATCACAGGGTCTCTTGCCATTTATGAGCCATACTGAAGACTGAATGTAGCCCTCATTTTTAGCAGTTCTGATTGTCTTTGTCTGGCAGGAAAGTGAAGACCCATAGCAGAGAATCATTGCCCATTGCCATGCCTCATGCCAAGCCGCAAACATTTCAAATGTCCTCACCAGGTAAGAGATTCAATTGAACATATCTTCTGCCTTTCTGGTGAAGATGAATTGAATCTCCTGTCTCTCAACCCAACATCTAAGTCCCTAGGTCCCATCAAGTTGATGAAATGAATGCAGGACCATCCTTGGTGCTTCCTGCACTAGAGCTGGAAGGAAGTCTTCCAGTTATCAAAGGAGTCTTCATTTCTGCAAGATTGATGCCAGTCTGCAATATCCATCTCTGTCTGTTGACACGTCAGAACATTACAGTGCTCAGCAAGAAGCCACTTAAAGATTTTTAAGCCGCTTACAGTGAGAGAAAACACCTTTGTTCTGTTCTATGAACAGTGAATCCTCAATCAAGGAATTATGTCCTATATTCTACTCTTTTCAATTCTCAG
Source organism: Arvicanthis niloticus (assembly GCF_011762505.2). Taxonomy (NCBI): domain Eukaryota; kingdom Metazoa; phylum Chordata; class Mammalia; order Rodentia; family Muridae; genus Arvicanthis; species Arvicanthis niloticus. The sequence continues at coordinate 84,903,422 of NC_047663.1, read as the reverse complement.
GCCACTGAATAGTAGAAACCAAAATTAATTTAAGGGATATTGAACAAGATACTGTGCTCTGTTCTTTCTGTTCTGAAATCAGCTGCCCCCAGTCTCACGTTATATACATAGAGCTCAGAAAATTATTTAAAAGATTGACTCTTGAGAGCAACACGTCAGAAATATAGAAACATACCCATGTGTAAACACACACACACACACACACACACACACACCACTCATCACACAGCCCTACAATCAAACATCTGGGCTTAGATCCCCACATCCTTGGCCCAGTATTAAAGATGGAATCCAGGACTTCTTGCATGCTAGGCAAGTTCTATACTACTGAACAGCCAACCTCTATATACAGTGTTGTTTTCTTCCAAAATTTAGCTGCTAATGGTTTCCTGTTTACTGCAAGCCTCAATGATGACATAAACAGTTTCTTAAAGCCTGTCTCATATATTATCTGTATTATATATAAAGAACATGAGAGAACTCTAAGATACTGTTTCCTGGAAATACCCAATTTACTGAAGAGTTGAACTCCTAACCCAGAGATGATTAGCATCACCCAGTGCTTCCAGGGCATACTTGAACACAAGAGATCCCCTCGATAGCAACAGGAGGTAGCCATGAAATTAGTCTTGAAGTGTAGTGTGTTCTGTAGTTGCTTGTATGCAGTTCTGATCCAATTCTGTATCTATGGTTGTTAAAAATTTTTCTCCACTGCATGTAACACCATATACTTTGTGTGCATGAGTTTTGATGTTTTTGCTTTTAATAATATATTTTGTGTAATTTTATGAAAGCAAACAATGATAAAGTAGATGATTATCGACATGTATTTTTGTGTTTATATCTTTGTCTTCTTTTGTATTCCTAAATTATACAGTGCAATTGACTTCTCCAAAACAAAATTTGTGGATCCACAAAAATCCAAGCTTATATTGTTCAAAGGTCTGCTGCAGTTGTTGGTTGATGTTGTTTGACAGTACTGGAATATATATGTGCTGGAGCCTCACACAAGTTAGTCTACTGCTCTACCACAGAGCTACAATCTCAGACTTGAGCCCTGGTCTTGATTGTTGTGGTGCTAGTACTAAGCTGATACTCTCACTTTACTGAAGTTCCACATTTTCTAATATTTTTGGTTGTGAGCCTAGCCCTTAACAGCCTAGCCCAATCCAAAGTTCTATATTTTCTTAATTAGTGTAGGATGCTATAATGGAATCCCACAGTCTGGGTGGCACAAACAACTTTCTTTCTTTCTTTCTTTCTTTCTTTCTTTCTTTCTTTCTTTCTTTCTTTCTTTCAGGATGAGGTTGCATACAGACCAGGCTGGCCTCAAATTTGTTAGGTAGCTGAGGATGACATTTATTCTCCCCCCAGCCAAGTGCTGGGATCACAATTGAGTCACCAGTCTTAATTTATATGGTGTTGGGGATCAAGTTCAGGGCTTTGGGTACATCAGGCAAACACTTTATAAACTGAGCTATACTGCTAGCCCCAACCAATACTTGTTTTCAAAGTCATGGAGACTGGTAAATTCAAGAATAAGGTGTCTGCTGACAGCTTTCTCTGTAGTTTATGACAGAAATCTTCTCATTGTATTTTTTAATGATCAAAAATAGAAAGAAGCAATAGTTCTTCCCTGCCTTTTCTCCAGTAATCTCATTTAGAAAGGCTCTGACTATGAAATATTTGAAGGACTCAATTGCCTAACACTATTACACTGGGCTTGAGAAGTTAAGAGCACTAGTTTCTCTTTCAGAGGATTTGGGTTCATTTCTCACCACTCATATGATGGCTCACAACCTTCTGTAACTATAGTTCCACGAGACCCAACATCCATTTCTGCCTCTGTATAGACCAGGCACACAGACATACATACTAGCAAAACATCTGAACACATTAAAAAAAAAAAGTTTTCAACACATGTTGGAAGGTATTATACAGAAATTTCCTCCAGGATAAACCTCCGTTTTGGAGAGAACCTCACAGCACCTTTTAAAGAAGGGTAAAACATTCTATCCTACAGGAAAATCCATTCATCTCAGGAAGTAAACAAATCACAGGCTTCAGGAAATACCTGAAACTGAATAAAAAAACCAGCCCGTGCGCCTTCCCCCCACCCCCCGGCCTCCAAAGCTTATATAAGAAATGAATATTATTGAGAGGTACCACCAGACCAGCAAAGCCATCTGAAAGAGTCAGAGACCAGCTGAGCCATGGACTTCTAGGTCTCACAGACAAGCTGAGTTGCTTGGGGGGAGAAAACCAGAGATGAGTCAAGCTCCCTGGAAAAGGCTTAGAGCAACTGAGCTACCTGGAAAGGACAATCTCCAATTTCTTGAGCTACCTGAAAGTTGTGTGGCGTGCTCCATGCTCACAGCATTTGTGCAATGTCACCCATGCAAGTCATTTTTGACTCCTGTAAGTAACCCATTACCAAGCTGCTGCAAGTAGCCAAAACAAACAAGCAAATCTCATTGATTCACTATTTTGGACTTTGGTAATATCCTTATTTTGGTCTGTTGTCAGTTATCTACCTGGATAGATGTTCTTTCTCATGTGCCCAGAAATGGTATAACAGAAAATAGGAAGAGACATTCAGCCGACAGTATTTTGCCCAATTTTAGGTTGAGTTATTCCATATCATCGAAAACAATCAAGACAACTGTTCCCATAAACATGCCTACAATCCAACATCATCCAGACAACACTTCACTGAGACATCCCAGTTGACTGTAGAATGTGTCAAGTAAACAATTAAAACTAACCATGACAGGAAGAAGCTTACTGCAAAAACATATCTTTTTCTTTAGCAACAAATAAATAAAAGAATCAAGCCTTTAGTCTGACTTCCTATAGGAACAGCATCTCAAGGAACCAACAGATGATGGGGGTGTGTTTCTCTTTGTAGGTGCGGCTTCTAGAAGTAAATGAAGAAAATACAACATGTTGCAAATCCCTAACTACATAGTGGATGTAGGCAATAATCAAAGGTAGTGAGTAACAGCACTTAAACTGGGACAGTGGGACATTATGTTCCACCTGATGAAAGGAGTCACCATCTGCAGAGGATCCTGGAGAGAAGCCGCAGCCTGTAGCTGTAACTACAAATTCCCAGACAAAGAAAAGAGGATTATGTGAGATAATAATATGGCAATGTGACCTGCAGACAATTGGGTTTCATCAACAAGCCAGAGACAGAGATGGGGAGGTGGGGGGGGGGGGAGGTGGGGGGGAGGGAGGGAGGGAGAGAATGTAAACTGTGGACAGCCTGTGGACAGCTGAACTTCTGGTTTCCATCCTTCCCCCATTTCCACATCTACCCATTATTCAAGGCCTAGCAATGGGAATTCCTTGAGCAGTACTACAATTTATAAATGAGCTAAGCAGTAGGCTTGCATGCGTCCATCTTGTCTCTGCTTTTGTCTGTGGATGCGATGGGACAAACTGCTTTAAGTCCCCACTACCTTGATTTCATCTCAGCGATGGACTGAAACCTGAAATTACATGCTAGATAAATCTTTCCTCTCCTGAGTTGTTTTTGCCCTGGTATTGTATCTCAGCAATGGAAACGAAATTAGGGTGTCTTCCAAGATTCCAGTGATTGTGGGTTTTAGTATCTTTCTTAACTCATGGATGTTTAACATAGTTGTAATGCTTTAGCTCATTGGTTTTATATTATGTACATCAGTCCTCAGATTGTCCCACTGTAGTTAGTGGAAGCTTGATACTTGCCTTTGAGACACTGACATCTTTAAGAGTGTCATTGCTGTCAGTTTGAGAGGGCTTCCAAGAATCAACCTCATACTTTTTCACCCATGTTATTGTTGCTGGTGTGTCATGTTCACAGATGACTAAAATTAAAAAAAAAAAAAATCAACTGAAATGAAGTGTTTACTTGAAGAGAATGGGAGACAGCTTGGGATAGTGCCTGTGTTGTTCCATTGAAGAGTTGGCAGAGGCTTCAGTGAGGAAACGGGCATTGTCTTCAAGGTCATGTTTTTAAAACAGGCTAGAAAGAAGAAAGTTAGACACGGAGGAGTAATCCTGGGGTTCCACAGATCTGACAACCTTACATGGCCCCTTGTTGTTCTGACTCCCCACAGCCCCCTGACCCAATGTTCTCTTGGGCAGAGTCAAGAAACTAGTGTAATAATGATTACTGAGTAGGATGGATTGACCCCAGGGCAAGGCTGTCTCTAGACAATAAAACACAGCCCATAGGCCTTAGGGCCAGCTTCATTTTAGAGGCCAACTCCTTGGTTGTTCAGATAACCATTTACAGATCAGCCTCTTGCTCCTGGGTTTTGAACAGCTGGTAGCAATTTTCTTGTACTAAATGACTGCTAATTATCCTATACACAACACTTAATTCATGCCTTGTTGGCCGAATTGAAACTTCACCTACTCATTTTAATTACTCCGTAGCCTGACCCTCTTTTCTATCAGCCCACCTTATCCCACCTCACATCTTCAGCACCACTTTCCAGAGAGTTAGAACCGATTGAAAAGAGGCTTCTGGCAATGGGAATTCTCCCTGGATCAGACCATAAACCCTGCTTCTTCATCATGAACCACCTAATGAGAAAATGAAGCCCCCTGTGGAAAACTTATCATCCCAGCATTATGGTGAGCTAAAACATGACCCTGCATCTCAGTGTCCCTGAGACCTGGTACTAATTATTTTATTACCATGCTGCATGCCTTTGTTTGTTCTGTTTAATTTTCCAATCATTTTCACTTCTAAATGAGAATAGTAGCCTACTTGAAGAGGGAAGAAAGATAGTGTACACTCACGTGTTACTCAAAGACAGGCAAACAATCTGATAAATGCTTTGTTAGGCATTTTTGTAGCTGCATGGGTATCTTAGGGCATCCTTACATAAATCTTAATGGTCTAGGTTACTCACTTGACTTAGTCTCTTGATGCAAGGAAGACATACAGTACACATGAGATGTATGAGGATGTGGACTGCATACTATGATGTTCTTGCTTTACAATGAACACTTAGAAGGTAAGAATATTCTAAAATAATGCCAACACTATAAATGCATAAGTCAGTGGCAGCCGTTTATCATCGTGCATCATTTTTACATGTCATGCTTTGATATGGCTCTCAGCACAGGAGATTTGTTCATGCTAGCATCACCAGGTGCTACCATCATCACTGTGCTACCACATTCAAAAGACTATGTTGTAAGTAGCCAATAGGACATTTTCAGTTTGTTTTAATCTTATGGGACTGCCATCATATATGCAATCCATCATAGACCGTAGCATCATTATGTGGTGCATGACCATACATTAATGGAATTAATAAGCTGTGAATTTCTTTAAGTATCCAAGTTGACACGTTAAGTTTTGTGAAATATTACTGTGTCTTCACAGTAAATGGTAAAGAGAAGAAAGTCTCCCAAGCATGTGAATAATAATCTGTCATTTCTAAAGAGTTTTTCATTTATTATTCCACTGGGTCTTAGTCACAACTGTTAAACTGGATTGGACAACTAGAATAATCGCTTACATGGATAGAATTATACTCTCCACGTCCCTAAAGGATATGCTGCAGTTCTTAGCTCCAGGGCTTCAGAATGAGGCCTCATTTACATATAAGGTTGTTGCAGGTATAATTGCTTAACATGAGGATGAGGCCATGCCGGAATGGGGGAACATCTTTAGTTTTTAATGGCTACTGTCCTTTAAAGAAAGGAGTCAGAGCGCAGAAGATGGCTGTGCAGGGACTAGCAACACTCTCCTACATCCCAGTGAACCTGCTCTATGACTTCACATGGAGGTGAGAGGTACAGACAGGCTAGGGGGGACAACAGTTGACAGCAAACTAGGACACCAGATCAATTTCAGAATAGCAGCCATTAGCTTCATGAGAGAGACAACAGACGTCAGTCTCGAGCACTGAGTAGAATGACAGCAGAGGAAGAGAGTCTTGCCTTCCACTCTGGATCCACCAATGAAAGAAAGAAAGAAAGAAAGAAAGAAAGAAAGAAAGAAAGAAAGAAAGAAAGAAAGAAAGAAAGAAAGAAAGAGAAAAAAAGAAAGAAAGAAAGAGAGAGAGAGAGAAAGAAAGAAAGAAAGAAAAAAAGAAAGAAAGAAAGAAAGGAAGGAAGGAAGAAAAAGAGCCTCTGGAGGCAAAAACTAAAAACATCTGTACAACAGAGATACAAGCTGAGTAGAGCAGATGCTGGGAGCTGCCTGCTGCTCTAGTTGGTACTGGAATGAGCAAGCAGGAAATTCAGTACAACCACATCTCGAAAGGCTTCTGATCCCATCACGAAGAGCATGAGACCCAGAGAACCCCAGAATCACATGAACAACCCATAGGAAACGACTTGTCTTGAAACTCAGTGGCGCAATCATGCTCACTCTAGGACTGTGGGCCCTAACAGAAAGGCATCGTGAGCCTAGGTTAAATGCAAGTATCCAGATGCAAAGGTAAACACAGGTGTGGGTACACTCACACCTGAGCTGCAGACATTTGGAGCTGCAGTACACATGGAGGAGATGTCCATTTAGCACACATGCAGAGACAGGAGCTGGCCAGGCAAGAATTATTCCAAGATGGTACCCTCATCCTGAGGTCTGGGAGACTCAGAAGAAAAGGTGGATCCCAATGATAGCTGGACAAAACTTCAAGCTAAAATGTAACCCATTCAAACTACACTAAAGAACTCTGTACCAACCAATCTCACCTAATGAGCTTGAACTGTAGACACAAGAGGCACTCCCACATAAGACAGGCGGGAGGGGATATGGCAGCACTCATCCCAGAAAGGAAGAAAACTTGGCTTATTATATTGTTATTTTACATTGCCATCTGTTATTTTAAAAATTTCATTCTTGAATACATATTTAATTATTTTTTATAGTTTTTATATGCCTTGAGCTTATTGTTGTTGTGTGTGCCTATACCTGTTCCATTGTGTTAACTGTTCTATTTCTCTTACCTACAACACCATATACTTTCCCTCTCAGTCCTCCTTTTCTCCTTTTCTCTTTCCCATCTTCTTTTCTTCTTAGTTTTAACTACAAATTTATGTGATTTTAATAACCTTAGGTCTTCACTGGTTCCAGAAACTTCTCAACACCCTCATCTGCTATCCTTCTTCTATTTTCCTCTAGTTCTTAGAATAATTCTTTATCTTATTCTGCTCATTTTCTTTCAGTTTCTACCCTCAGTTACTAACACTTTGTGATGTGTGTTATCCACACTCTTTCCTTCCTCAAAAGTATTAGAATCCAAGGGACAATTTTTGATTGGCTATTGCTAAACCTTCACAATGGTCTTATCCATCAATTGTGGTTGCTTCTGCATTCATTGTTTTACTGAACAGCACTGGAGGTTATGCCCAGTGCTCTGAGGATACAGGCTGTGCACTTAGCTACAGAGCTACACCCTCAGTTCAGAGGGGAGAAATGACACTCAACCCTGCTAAACTGAGTCACACTTGAGTAATATAAATACCTCAATTGAAAGAATACAGGTGATTTTTAAAAACCTAACTCATGACATAATTCTGTGTCCTGGTCCCAAGCAGAAACAGAAGGAACATGAAAAATCAATGCAACATGGCTTCCAAAGTTATCAATTCTACAGTTGTGGGTTCCAATGACAGTTAATTAGGTGAAGTCTCAGGCAAAGAATTCAAAATGAAAGTTGTATGAATGATTGCTGAAAGCAATGAAATCACAACTAAGCTCTTTAATAAATTCAAAGAGAATATGAACAAAAAGCTTAATAAAATGGGGAAGTCAATACAAGTTATAGCATATTAATTCTCTAGAGATATTGAAATACTGGAGAAAGCAAACTAAAATTTCAGAAATGGAAACCTCAATTAGTCAAATAAAAATTTATCTAAGAGACTTGAGCCGGTGACAGAATATCAGAGCTCAAAGACAAGGTGCATGAACAATATCGATACAAAAAGAATGACAATAAAGACTAATTAAAAATAGGAACAGAGCATGTGACATCCATGGGACACTGTTGAAAGACCCAATTTATGAACCATGGCATAGAAAAAGAAGTACAAACTAAAAGCATTGAAAACACATTCAATAGTCATAGCAGAATAAATGTTCAAGGGGAAGTGATGAGAACATGGAAGGTTAGGTGGAAAAGCCCAGAAAAGTACTCCATACCTTACATCACAGTTAAGGAATTAAAAGTATTGGGCAAAGAACACTAAAAGACACATGAAAGATGTTTTATATCACACATGAAGGCAAATCTACTACACTCATAGTAGATTTCTAAAAAAGAAAAAAAAAAAACTCTCTAAAAGCCAGAGGAGTATGGAATGTTATATTTAAAGATCTGAAATCAGTAATTTACAGTCTAATTTACAAGATCCAGCAAAACTATTCTTCATTACTAAATAGGAAGAGAACCTTACAGGATAAACATGAAATGACCCCTCACACCTTTATATACATACACCCCATGGAAATTATAGTCTATGTTCAGCCCAGCTTCACTCCAAGGATGTAAGAATGGTTCACAATGCTGTACCCAATCTCAGGTTAAACTATAGAGCACAGTAATAGAAACAGCATGTCTCTGGCACCAACTCAAACACATAAATAAGTGGAACATTAGAAAATACCTAAATTTAAGTACAGCATTTTTTGACAATGATACTGAAAGTACATAGTAGATGAAAGACAGCATATTCAGCAATTGGTATTGGTAAAACTAGATGTGTGCTAAGGTGTGACAGCACATGCCTTTAATTCCAGCACTGTGCAGGCAGAGACAAGTGGATCTCTGTGAGTTTGAGGCTAGCCTGGTCTACATAATGAGTTCTAGGACAGCCAGAGCTACATAGTAAATCCCTATCTTTAAAACAACAACAACAACAACAAGAAAACAAAATAAAACAATCAATGAAGGGATGAAGACATCAACTCACCTACAAAACTTTGGATCCAAAATGTGTCCTACCTGCAAGATGTGAAGGGACAAAAATGGAGCAGAGACTGAGGGAATGGCCAACCAATGATTGGCCCAACATGAGACCCATCCCATGGGTAAGAACCAATCCCTGACACCATTAATGATACTGGGTTATACTTGCAGACAGGAGCCTAACATAATTGTCCTCTAAGAAGCTCTACACAGTAGCCCACAGAAACAGGTGCAGAGACTCACAGCCAAACATTGGACGGAGTTCAGGGAGTCTTGTGGAAGAATTGGAGGAAGGATTGAGAAACCTGAAGGAGATAGGAACTCCACAAGATGACCAACAGAGTCAACTAGCCTGGACCCTTGGGGGCCTCTCAGAGACTGAACCACCAACCAAAGAGCAAGCATGGGCTGGATCTAGGGGCCCTGCACACATGTGTGCAGCTTGTGTAGCTTGATCTTCATGTGGGTCCCCCCAACAACTAGTGTAGGGGCTGTCCCTGACTCTGTTGCCTGACTATGGATCCAATTCTCCTAACTGGGCTGCCTTGTATGGCCTCAGTGGGAGAGGATGCACCTGGTCCTGCAGTGACTTGTGGGGCCAATGTGGGTTGATTCCCAGGGAAGGCCTCCCCCTTCTCAGAGGGGAACAAGATGTGGAAGAGGAGGGCTTCTGCAAGGGGGAACCTCAAAGGAGGGGGGGATGCACTGGACACGTTACAATGAATGAATGAATGAATAAGTAAATAAATAAATAAATAAATACCACTAAAATTAGATTAGTACATGTAAAAGAAGGAAGCTTGACCCTTATCTTTTTACCCTGCACAGAAATAAGATCAAATAAATTAAAGACCTCAATGTAAAACCTGGAGCTATGAAGCCACTAGAAGAACAACAGAGTGTAACACATACCCATAGGTAAGGACTTTTAAGGCAGACCTCTGTGGTTCAGGAAGTTAAGGCCAACAAGTGACAAATGGGAATTTATGAAGGTCGAAGCCTTTGTAAAGGAAAGAGTCAGCTGAGTGAAGAGCTAGCCTATGGACTGGAGAGAGTCTTTGCCAGCTATACCCCCGACAAAAATCTATCTCTTGAATTACACAAAGAGCTCAAAAACAACGAAATAATAAGGGAACAATCTAATTTTTAAAAAGCAGCCTGGAGATCTAAACAGAGATCTCAAAAACAAAAAATCAAAACAAAACACCACAAATGGCTCATAAACACTTTAAAAATGTTAAACAACTAGGCCTCACATATAGATGTTTTATGTTAAAGTAGTAATGACATAGGCTAAAGGCCTGAATGAATATGACTGTGGAATGTCTTCATTCTTCCACCTAGACTTTGCCTGAGCATCTCAAACAGAGCTGTTTCCAGTACTGATACATACCCTGCTGCTCTACACCCTGTGAGCTAAACTTTTACCTTATACGTTGTAATTCTATTAGGAACCATCCACTGACTGAGATACTAACTTCACACCCCACCCAAACCTCATATATGGCAATTGTAAAAACTCCTTGTGTTTCTCCTCGAGGAACCCTTACACACCTGAATACTTCTACTTTCTTCTGAGCATCTTTTTTTCCCTCTCAAACTCATTTTTAAGCCTATAGTAAAATATATTTAATAAAATCTCCAGCTCTGCTAGTCCTAAAATTATTTCAGCATCAAAGCCATGTATCCTCGTTTGGGTAGAATCATGGTCCCTGAGACTAGGAGTACTGACTTCTCTGCCTACTGGGATTGACAGTGGGCAGCTATGCTTCTTTTATTTGTGTCCACTGCGTACTGACATTTCTACTGAAATCATGGATGGGGAATATTACTCACTCACCCGTGTTCTATATAGTGTTTGAAGTCTTAGTTAAAGAAATTAGACAAGAGAACTGAAAAGGATACAGAGAGAAAGAAGCCAAATTATCTCTTCTTGCAGATGATATGTTCTTATATACAAGATTTCCTAAAGATTCCACCAGAAAACTCTTTTTAATTTTTTATTAGATATTTTCTTTATTTACACTTCAAATGTTAGTCCCTTTACTTGTTTCCCCTCTGAAAACCTATCCTATCCCCCTCCTCCTTGCTTCTATGAGGGTGTTCTCCCACCCATCCACCCACTCCTGCTTCCCCATCTTGGCACTCCCCTACACTGGAGCATCGAGCCTTCATAAGACCAAGGGCCTCTCCTTCCATTGATGTCCAATAAGACCATCCTCTGCTACATATGTGACTGGAGTCATGGGTTACTCCATGTGTATGTACTCTTTGGTTGGTAATTTAGTCCCTGGGATCTTTGGGAGGGGTCTGGTTGGTTCATATTGGTGTCCCTCCTATGGGGCTACAAACCCCTTCAACTCCTCCAGTTTTCAGTCCTTCAGTCCTTCTCCAACTCCTCTATTGGGGACCCTGTGCCAATGGTTGGCTGTGAGCATCAGCCTCTGTATTTATCAGGCTCTGGCAGGGCCTCTCAGGAGACAGCCATATCAGGCTCCTGTCAGCAAGTTCTTGAGCTTCATGTGGTCTGTGAATTGTGTCTTGGGTATTCCGAGCTTTGGGGCTAATATCCATGTGTGTATACCATGTGTGTTCTTTTGTGATTGGGTTGCCTCATGAATGACTGAGAAGTACCTAAAGAAATGTTCAGCATCCTTAGTCATCAGAGAAATGCAAATCAAAACAATTCTGAGATTCCACCTCACACCAGTCAGAATGGCTAAGATCAAAAACTCAGGTGACAGCAGATGCTGGTGAGAATGTGGAGAAAGAGAAACACTCCTCCATTGTTGGTAGGATTGTACAACTCCTAGTACAACCTAGTACAACCACTCTGGAAATCAGTCTGTCAGTTCCTCAGAAAATTGGACATAGTATAACCTGGGGACCCAGATATACCACTCTTGGGCATATACCCAAAAGATGCTCCAACATATAACAAGGACACATGATCCACTATGTTCATAGCAGCCTTATTTATAATAGCCAGAATCTAGAAAGAACCCAGATGTCCCTCAACAGAGGAATGGATTCAGAAAATGTGGTACATTTACGCAACGGAGTACTACTCAGCTATTAAAAATAATGACTTCATGAAATTCTTAGGCAAATGGATGCAACCAGAAAATTCTTAAAATAGATCAGCACCTTCACAAAGTAGCAGGATACAAACTCGTTAAACAAAAATCAGCAGCCCTCCTTTACACCAACAGTGAGCCCGTGGAAAGAGAAACCAGGAAAGCAATTCCATCCAGAGTAGCTTAAAAACTACTCTGGAATAGGCCTACCCAAAGAAATGAAAGACTTCTACAGTGAGAAATCCTAAGCACTAAAGAAAAAGTATTGAAGAAGAAAATAAAAGATGGAGTGAGCTCTCCTGTTCATCGATTGGTGGAACCATTTTTTTAAAATGCTATATTTCCAAAAAGTGATTTGCAGATTCAGTGCATCTCTATCAACCCCTCAATGATATTCCTCACAGAGATAGAACTATCCATCCTGAAATTTATATGGAAACACAAAAGACCCCGAGGAACCAGGAGAATCTTTGTAAAAATAGCAATACTGGGCCTATCACAGAGCCTCATCTCAAATTATCGTACAGAGCAATAGTAACAAAACCAACATGATTCTGACACAAAAATAGGCACGTAATCCAAAAGAAGACCTAAAAATAAATCCAAACAGCTTATACCTACCTGAGGTTATGTAAAGATATCAAAAACTTATATGTGTGGAGGTCAGAGAGCAACTCGAGGAAGTAGATTCTCCCTCCCATCAAGCGTGTATGTGGTCCCAACCTGGAAGAATCCAACTCAGGTCACCAAGATTTGTGCAAGGTGCCCTTGCCAGCTGAGCCATCTTGTTGGCCATATGAAGATCTCTTTAGCAAAGGATATGGAGAGAACAGGATGTTCACATGTAAATGAAGAAAAGTTCATCCAGATATCTTACTTTGCACAAAAATCAGTTCAAAATAAATCAAAGACCTCAATATGAGACCTAAAACGTTGAAAGTGCTAGAAAAAAAATTGTTTCAAGATACAGGTACAGACAAGGATATGTTTTGAAAAGGACCTCATTGGCTCAGTGAATAATTCCAAGAATTGACAATGGGATGGTATGGAATCTGAAACATTTCACTCAGCAAAGGAATCAACAAACTGGAGAGAAAGTTGACACGATGAGAGGAAGTCTTCTCTTAGTCTCTAGAATGTATAGAGAACTAGGCACTAATAAATGCCATCAAATCAGTTAGCAGGCTGATCAAACGAACAGGTGATTAAACACATGGAAAACGAAAAGTACAGGCGATTAGACACATGGAAAAAACGCTCAATATCTTTTAACCCTTAGGATAATAAAAATTAAAGCTACATTCAGATCCCACCACCCTCTAATCAGGATAGCTAGCATCAACAAAACATAGAAAGGAGCTCTGGGGAGGATGCTGGGTAAGAGAGAGGGAACTCTTAACAGCTACTAGGGAGAAAGTGAACTAGTCAAGCCCCTACAGAAACTGTCATGAAGGCGCCTTAGAAAACGAAAAACAGGATCTGGATAATGGGTCAGCTGTTAAGAGCACTGGCTGCTGTTCCAGAGGGCCCCAGTGTTGATTCCCAGAACCCACATACTGGCTCACAACCATCTGTAACTCCAGTTGCAGGGAATTCAACACCCTCATCTGACCTCCATGGGCTTGCCTGGTGCACACAGAGGTGCATACAGCCACTGAGGGCCAGAGAGGGCAAGTCCAGTTTGCTCTAAGATTTCCAATAGTGAAAATGGGCATTTGAAGCCCTATTCAGAGTTGAGAGTCACTGGTGAAAGAAGTTGTAAAAATAAAAAGATTTGAAAAAATATATATATTGAACACCTAAACTCACACATTTGGTATAGGAAAGAAAAGAAAACGCCATAATGGCTGGAGAGATGGCTCAGTTGTTAAGAGCACTGTCTGTTCTTTCAGAAGACCAGGGTTCAACTCTCAACACCCAGATGGTGGTCCACATCTCTGTAAGTCCAATTCCAGAGGACTTCTGCAGGCATCAGGTGCACAAGTCGTAACATTTGTGGTCAAAAATGCCATGTAAAATATGATACATTTAGAAATAGGAACATATGCCCATAAAGTAGAATTTAGTTAATTAGAAGAGGAGGAGGAGGAGGAGGAGGAGGAGGAGGAGGAGGAGGAGGAGGAGAAGGAGGAGGAGGAGGAGGAGGAGAAAGTAGATGAAGAAGAGAAGAGACAAGAAGGGAAGGGAAGGGAAGGGAAGAAGGGAAGAAGGGAAGAAGGGAAGAAGGGAAGAAGGGAAGAAGGGAAGAAGGGAAGAAGGGAAGAAGGGAAGAAGGGAAGAAGAAGGGAAGAAGGGAAGAAGGGAAGAAGGGAAGGGAAGGGAAGGGAAGGGAAGGGAAGGGAAGGGAAGAGAAGAGAAGAGAAGAGAAGAGAAGAGAAGAGAAGAGAAGAGAAGAGAAGAGAAGAGAAGAGAAGAGGGGCAGAAGGTGCCCTGTGGCATGGCCATGCCAGGTACAAAAAACAGGGTTTTATTCTGCAGCTTTCTTGTTGATGGGAGCTTCATGTTCTCATCGCTTAGGGGAAAGAGAAGGAAAATAAATGTGTACAAGATCTCCATTCTAAAATAAAACTGCGCATAGCAGTAACCTTGAAAGACGACTTGAAGAGCTTCTCCCTCCCACCTTGACGTTTTAATGGGGTCGGCAGTTTGAGCTTCCTTGTAATGGAAACCAGAAGAACTCTAAAAGGAAAAGGCCACAAGAGCAGGCTCAGCAGCTTTTGTGTCTAACTATATCAGCTCTGTCCTCCGCAAATGGCAAAGTTGCCCGACAGGCAATTACTGCTGTTCCTAATTGCTTCTATCAAACCCGGCTGTTGGAAATACCTAGCGCCCCATACCCAGCCATGCTTCAGCCAACCCGATTTTCTTGGCTTTGGTTAATGCTCTATTTTTGGCGCACTGGATGCTGTCTGGCAATTGAGTCCATTCAGACGTGTTAAACTTTCCAAAGACCCTCTTTGATCAATGCCAGAAGATGATCTAATTAGGTTCTGTCTTAAGGAGAAAAATGGCAAAGCACAATGTCTCCCGTGTGGTTTGTCAGGCCCCGAGAGATGATGAAAGCCCCTTCAGAGCTCTGCCCTTAGGTGTCCACAGTAAAGCTATCTGGAAACAGCATTTTCTTGAATCCATGAAGAACTGGGTATTTGCATAGGAAACTATGGATGCTCATAGGAAAGGATGAGTTTTGATTTTAAAGTATGTAAACTCTGACATATTGCTCAATGTAGGAAGCATAATTTTTAGTAGTATTTTATTAGTTCTTTGAAAGCTTTCTACCATGCATTTTGAACACACACATACCAAATACTCCCATTATCTCCCTCTTCATCCTCTCATCTTTTCCAATCCAACTTTGAGACGTCTTCTTTTATTCCCTTTCCCAGTAAAGTCCAGTTTGTGTTACCCAGCTGGTCCTGAGAGTGAGGCCTGTCCTGGCATATGGTCAACGATCAGTGGCCAAGTCATTGAAGCAAATTGATTCCATTTTCCCAGCAGCTTTCAAATGCCAACAGCTCCTTAGCTCGTGGGAGAGTTCAGATCCACCTTTACCATTCAATGCAGGAATTTTGGCTGGAGCTTGCACAGACCTTGTTCATACTTTCACAGTCACTGGGAGTTCAAATGTGCAACGGTCCTGTCATGTTTGGAGAACACTTTTTCCCTGATGGGAAACATCCTCTGGCTATCACAATCTTTCTGTGCCCTCTTCAAGTAGTTTTTTTTTTTTTTTTTTTTTTTTTTTTTGAACTTAAAAAGTTTCCAATGTGATTACATTGCAGCTCTTGTTATTTCGCTCCACTCTGTTTTAAATTGTTCAACGGTACCAGTACCTCAATTCCCAACAAGTTGAACATGAGCTAGGCTTTCTAGTGCATCTCTTCAATTAACTCTCCAAGAACCAGCAGGAATTCACTATCAAAACAGCACATCCACTAAAGGGTTACCTGCAGTATGAGCTCAGGTACTATGGAAAGGAAATCTAGAAGGAGCCAGTGTTTTCTAAGACCAGATATTATGGAATTAGTATAAACCAGCCACTATAAAAATGAATAGAAACATGACAAACTGTGGAGAGGAAGTAGGATATGATATCAGAGTTATTACGGTACTGAACATGCCATTTTCAATAAAAACAATAATGTATGCAAAGGAATGGCAAAGTGCGGC
Source organism: Arvicanthis niloticus (assembly GCF_011762505.2). Lineage (NCBI taxonomy): Eukaryota > Metazoa > Chordata > Mammalia > Rodentia > Muridae > Arvicanthis > Arvicanthis niloticus. The sequence continues at coordinate 84,887,251 of NC_047663.1, read as the reverse complement.
TGATACATAAAATAAATATTCAACTCTCCCCGAGGAGTCTGATACTGTGATAACTAAAGACTGTAAACCCACTGTTCTATAAACAGATTCCCATAATAAAAACCATGTAAAAGTTAAGAAAATATGAAAAATGATACCTTTCAAGTGGAGAATAGCAACAAAGTAATATTTCTAAGCCTTCTGGAAACTCCTGAGTTAAATCATAAAACCACAAAAGTGAATTCAACTGGTCCTACCTGCACAAGTTGGTCCAAAACCCATCCCTAACCCTAACATAAAATCGCACCCCCAGCTGAGGAGCAATGGGCAGTAGCCATGGCTGCTAGGAGAAGCTGAGTCAGATTTCTTTCAAGACAAAGCCCCTGCTTGGTGACCCATGTTCTCATAGCTGCTTCTTCCAGGATGAAGCTCCTGCTAGGTTATCAGTTCTCTCACAGATAATCCCTCCGGGAACAAGCTCCTGCCAGGTTACCCATGCTCTCACAGATGGTCCTTGACCCATGCATATACAGACAGCAGTAAGTAGTAAGTAGACTGTAAATTAAAAGAAAACAACAAAAAGACAATATAATATTGAGAAGAAGTGGGGGTTAAGGGTGGATGAGAAAACGGAGGGAGAGAATGATGACTGGATTTAATCAAAACACATTCTATGCACTTTATAAACAATAAAAAATAGGTCACGGGGTGGAATTCCACCAGAAGAGGACAAAATTATATTTAATTTATTAGAAGAAATTTTCAGCTACTTTGAAAGTCAATCTACTAATGTCAACTTCTTGGAGAAAAGAAAGGAGATTTTTTTCAAAATGAACAGTCTCTCAAAAACCTAGGAGAACCATGATGCTTACCAATATCAACAAAATAGAGATCTTGGTGGGTACAGTTGGGGAGGGGGGAGAAAAAGAAAAAAATAGAAGAATATAGATAAAGAAATAGTAACCCAAGCTACTTAAGTGCATTAAAAAAACCTCACTAATTTGCATATTCAAAATTCATCAATACATCCAAGAAGAAAAAAAAGAGATTATGTTATGTGATAAGTTCAAAAGACAGTGAAAAGATACAAATTAACTTTCAAGCAAAGTATTGAAAGAAAAGCCTTTCTTTAGATTCAAGCACACACATAGGTTAAAATAAATATTACCTAAAATAAACACAGTGCAAAGAATAAAAAAAATAACTGAGAAAGCGGAAATATGGATGACTATACTAAAGTCAGAGAAAATAGACTTTAAAGAAAATATGTTATTAGAAAAATAATTGCATAATGGCAAAAATGTCTGTCTATAAGGAAGATATAAAAATTATAAACATGTATCCACTTAACACAGAGCACAAAGCACTTTAAAAAAAAACAAAGGAGAAAAATGGCAATAGCAGTTATTTGGAGACTTGAACAGTCTAAACTCACTAATGGTGTAGTGACTACACAGAAAACCAAAAAGAACTAAATGTCTTGAACGGTGCTGTAAATTAGATGTGTTAATGTGTATCTATGGAATATCCCCCTCAACATTGCCAGAATACTATTCTCAAGTCCTCACGAAATGTTTTCCCAAGTATTTTAAGGGGTTAAATCAAGCCCAACATGTGCAGAGGTGAAGTCATACAAAGTTTGTTTCCTAAACATGATGAAATCAATAATGATAGGATTTGAGGAATTTACAAATGTGTGAAAATCAGGAAACACATTTCTACATAAGTGGGTTGGCCATTGGGTCAGACAGAAATGTCAAAGAGAGTTGGAGAACTGAGTTAGAGGAAAATATGCCCTGCCATAATGCATGTCATCAGAGGGAGAGTGTACCTGCCAATAAATATAGTAAAAATAAAGGTCTCAAATCAATAGATTAAACTGTTACCTTAAGAAACTAAAAAAAGATCAGACAAAACCCAAAGGTAGCAGAAGAAAAATTAGAAAGAGGGGCAATTCATTTTATAAAAACTAGAATTAGAAAGACAGAATACAATACAGAAAAAAAAATCAATCAACCAAAGTTACTTCTTTGAAATTAAAACTAATAAGTAATTAGCATGTCTGAACTGAGCAAACAAAGAGAGTGTACTCAAGTTAGAAAAACTCTGGAAAGGAGTTGGTGATCACCAACATAAAGAAATAAGAGTATCATAAAAGGAATTGTGGTGGTCAGGATGAGAATGTCCCCCATAGGCTTAGATATTTGAATACTTATTCCCAAATTGGTGGTGCTGTTTGGCAGGGGGTTGCATCACTGGGTGTTTATAATCTCAACCAACATCCAATTTCTGTTCCCTGCTTTGTTCTTTAAGATGAAGATGTAAGGGCTCAGCCTCTTGTGCCTGCTGTCATGCCTGTCACTTGCTGCCTTCCCTCCCTGCCATGATGTACTCATTCCCCCTGAACCATAAGCCCAAGTAAACCTTTCCTTCTGTAAGTTGAATCAGTGACCAAAACAGAACTTGGTACTGGAGAGTGGGCTGTTGCTGTGAAGATCCTGTTCATGTTATTTTTGGGGAGAGAATGTGGAAAGCTTTGGAACTTTGAACCAGAAACTAAATGAATGCTGGATGTAAGCAGAGCTTTAGCAGCCATCCTAGTAGGAGCCTATAAGATATCAGTGCTGAGAGCAATGTGGACTATGAATGTCCAGCTCAAGGCGTTTCAGATGGGAATGATATTGACAATGGGACTAGAGGCTGTTCCTGTGATATTCTGGCAAACAAAAACCCGGTTGCCTTCAGCCTTTGTCCTAAGAACTTGCCTGAGGCAAGCCTTTAAAGTAATGAACTAATTTCCTTGGCAGAAGAGATTTTTAAGACAGCATAACATTGAATCAGTGGTGCTGCTTTTGGTAATGCTTAGGCAGATTTGCAATTAAAAAAGAGCAAGTGGATCAGAAAGAAATAATTGTACAGTTTGGAGAGAGAAAGAACATTAAAAAGCTTAATGTTATAGAGAAGGCTTGTGCTGGAAGAGAGGTTGTAATTACTAAAAAAAAAAAAAAAAAAAAAAAAAAAAAAAAAAAAAAAAAAAAAAAAAAAAATTATTGCCCTTAAGGAGAGACATGATCTTCATTGGAACAAAAGGTAGTTACCCTCGGGGCCAGACTCCACCCAACTAAGCTTCCAACTTATGAAAGGAAAAGGCCTAAAAAATGTTCTAAACCTAGAAAGTCACAGCAAACAAAATCGGCTGCTATTGTGGTCGTAGGGTTCAGGGTCCATCCCAACCTGGCAGCTGAACTTGGCAGTGTTGTCCATGTGGTATTGGCTTCAGAGGCTGAAAAGTGTAAGAGTGAAGGGGTCATGGATTCTCTGTTTTCAGAGAGCTATTGAAGCCAGGCAACATGTTGCTGGGGAGTCCCTTGCATGAAGGGCCTGGAAAAATTAGAACCTGTGAGAGACCCACTGCGTGAAGCCATGAAAGCAGAATGTAACTCCTAGATGTTGGAGATGCTAGAGCCTTGGGTTATCTGTCAAGAAGAGCTGCATAGAGGAGCAGAACGAGTTCAAGACAAAGGAGAGGCACAAGCTACAGGCAGCAAAGATGGCAGGGCAGAGTCATCTGAGAGCTCTTTGACACTAGACAGGGAACTACAGTGTTTGGTGTCAGTCCTGCTGAGGTTCAGTCTTGCGTTGGTTCAGAATTCCTCACTATATCCCCCTTTCTTCCCATTTGAAATAGTAATGTATATTCTGTGCCATTGTATGTTGAAAACAAGCATGCGATTTTCATTTCATTTTACTGAAGCTTACAATTAAGAGGTTGTCTTTAGTCTCAGAAGAGGCTTTAGACTTTGGAATGTTAAACAATGTTGAAACTGTGAAAGACTATGGCAACATTTGGAGCTGGACTAAGCTAAGAGTATCTTGCATTGTGATGTGGCCATGAGCCTTTAGGAGCCAAGGGTGGAATGTGAGGGGGTATAAATGAGAGTGTTCCCCACAGGCTCAGATGTTTGAATACCTGGTCTCCAGTTGGTGGAGCTGTATGGGGAGACCTATGAGAAGCAACATTTCTGGAGGAAGTTTGTTACTGGAAGCCGGCTTTGAGGGTTAATATCATATACCACTGGACTGAAAAGTATGTTTTCAGTTCTAGTAGTGAGCTCTCTCTCAGCTTCCTGCTCCAACTGCCATGTGTGTTACTCATTGCCATGCCATCCTACCATGATGGACTATTACCCTTCTGTAAGCCCAAATAAACGGTTTCTTCTATAAGTTGCCTTGGTCATGGTAACAAAAAAGTAAGTGATACAGAAATATTATAATCAGTTGCATACAAACAAATTACAGGTGAAACTGAAAAAATACCTAGAGAAGATACCAACTAACAGTAACTGAAAAGCAAAAACATCTTTAGTAGACCTACAGGAGGTAAATGGTCTGAACTGGCAATCTAAAAAGTATTTGCATGAGCTGGACATGATGGCTCATGCCTTAAGTCCCAACATTCAAGAGTCAAGTGCGTCTCTGTGAGTTCAAAGCCAATCTGAGCTATATAGCCAGGTCCAGGATAGCCAGGGTTGCATAGCAAGAACTTGTCTCCAAAAAGAGAAATCCTTTCACACACACACACACACACACACACACACACACACACACACACAATCTCAGGCTCAGATGGCCTTGCTGTTTTAACTCTTCTAGATGTCTCAGACAAACTAGTACTAATCTTTTGCACACAGTAACAAGATACAGAAGAGGCTGGGGGCACTTCCTAACATTTCCTACAAAGTCACTATTATTTTAATACTGAATCCTGAAAAAAAAATTACATTAACTATACAGGTCCAATATACCCTGTGTACATAAATACAAAAGCCCCAGCAAAATCTAGGAAACCAAATCCAACAATATATTGAAGGATTATAAATCATGACCAAGTAGGATTTTTCCCAAGAATGCAAAGTTGGCTTAATAAGTGAAAAATCAATCAATATAATATACCATATTCACAAAATAACACAACCTAAATCCTCACTTGACTTGGAAAGGATAATGACAAAATAGTGTATCTTTTTATGATGGAGACACCTGACAACTAGGAATAAGAGAGAATTTTCTCAACATGCAAAGTACATCTCTAATACGTGCATGTGACATTGTTGTTAATAACGTAAAAAAGCTAGTTTTTAATATGCACAAGATAAATAAGGCCACTCTTGCCACTGCTATTCATCACTATTTTAGGCACTGTAAAAGGAACAAATAAAAAGACATAATAAGCCTTTAGGTCACAGTAGTGAAGGAATAGGATGACAAAGGGGAGGGACAGAGGGGAGGAGGGAAGGGAGCAAAATGTAGAAAAGGAAGAGCCAGAAGAAGAAGGAGAGATAGGGGAGGAGGGGGAGAGGAAGAAAGAGGAGGAAGTGGAAAATGGGGAGGAGGAAGGGAAGGAAAAAGAAAAGAAAGGGGAGGAGAAGGAATTGACAGAGTGGGTAAATATTAAATTAGTTAAGCAAGACTTCAAGTTATACAGTCAATATGCAAAACACAATGTTTCTATGTGCTATTAATGAGCGTCTGATATAAAAGTTAAAATTCCATTTTCAAAGCATCAGAAAGAACAATTTGTTTAAGAATAATACTAAAGAAGTGCAGGATGTACAGAGTGTAAAGTACAAAGACATCGTCAAAATGAGTGAAGAAGGTGTAAGACAGTGGGGAAATGTGTATTCCCTCGTGGTCTGAAAGACCTGAGATGCCAGTATTCTAAGTGTGAAGGATGAAGTTGGGCTTCTCTCTGTACCAGCAACAAAACTAATTCAAATGAACCATGGATCGTAAAAGTTAAAATGATGGAACTCCTAGAAGAAAATGTAGGAGTAAATCTTTATGACCTTGGCTTAGGCAAAGCCTTATTGGTTTGACACCAAAATCACAAAAGAAAAAAAAATTAACAAGGGCTTCATCCAAATCTAAAAAAGAAACATACAAACAAAAATCAAAACAAAACAACAACCACAACAAAACAAAACAAAACAAAAACCTGTGCCTCTACTGACATAATTATCAAGCCAAATACATTAGCATAGGAGAAAATATTAGCAAGTTAGGTATCTGTTAAAAGACATATCCAGAAAAATGTTTTAATTCTTCTACATCAAAATTATCAAGACGGGGGGGGGGGGACAATGGAAAATGGACAAATAATTTGAATGCATTTAAGAAAATGTAAAAAAACATCACCAAGATTAATGTTCTACATGATTGGTCATTGTGGAAATGCAAATCAGAACTACAAGATGGCATCCCAACCTCTCTAGGAAGGTTTAAACTAAAAAGAAAATGATAGCAGTGTGGACAAAGATTAGAGAAAGTAGAGCTGCCTTGTATTTATGTCACAGGTATTTTGTGAAGTGGATTGGCAAAACCTTAAAATGATGTGGGTAGTCACCAGACAAGTCAGTAATGAATTTAATTTCTAGATGTATAGCCCAAATAAATAAAAACATGTCCACACAAAATTTGTGTACAGATGTTGATAAGCTACAGTTTTCATCACAGGTAAAAAGTGAAAACAAAGATCTATCAATAGAGATAAATTAAAGTGGTGTGCCAATATACTGCCCAATTGTTTACCCATAAAAATTGAAGTTATACACATTGCAATATGGATAAAAACTACAGGAAGTGAAAGAAGCTGAACCCAAAGGGTCACCTAATATACAATTCCATTTATATGAAATGTTCAAATAGATTGGTTTTTATTTTTAAGGGAAAATGGAATAGTCTGTGTTAGGGTTAAGTGTAAGAGAGAACAGAGAGACTGCTTGTAGTTCTGGGAACTTTTTGAGATAATAAAAATGCTCTAAATTAGCTAAGTTGCACAAGTCTGAACATCCTATGACCCACTGAATTGTGCACTTTAAATGGAAGAATTTTACGGTAGATGGGTTAATAAAACTGCTTTTTACAAAATATAAGTCATATTCCACATCTGTGTTTTAATCTGTTCGATAGTTTCTCTCTGCTCTTAAATTCCAAAGCTTGGCCATGGACACAATGTGCTGAGTCCCTCTGCATCCCTCCACTGTGCATTCAGTCACCCTGACCCAGGATCTATGCTTTGAACACAACTTGTTATTTTCTACTGTAGAGTCCTGTTGGTTTGTTGTTGAGGGTTTGGGGTGTGTGTGGGTTCATTTCCTACTTTGCCAACAGTTTTTATAATGTATTTCTTTTATTTGTCTAAAAGAGATATTTCCTCCCCTCTGCCTTTGGGCAACAATATTGCTCATTTTCTTTAGGTATTTACAGTTCAAGTTAATTAAGGTTATTTTGTGTGTTTACATGGGCATTTGTATGTTTGTCTTTTGATCTTCCAGCCAAATTCACTGTAGTGTTAAGCTATTCCCATCTTCGGGAGAACCTTCTCTGATTTATAATTCTTATATCTTTAATTTTGAGAAGTGTTTGACCAGTCATCGGTTTCTTGAGTACATTCTCAAGTCTGATGACAGAACTACCAAGTTTCAGCTCTCACACAGCCCATCGTAAAGAAGGCCGTAATGCAAATGTAGCAATGGTTACTGAGCAGTCACATGGATGGCCTTACTTTACCACCTCTTAAGACCTTATCTCTTGACCTCAGTTGTAATACTGCCTTTGTGCCCTGTTCAGGTACAGCATGTGCTGCAGTGTACAAAAACATGAAAGCTGCCCTTGAGGCCTTCACATTCTGCAGAGGGAAAAAAAAGACCTGAACAATGGGAAATAGCAATAATAATAATAATAATAATAATAATAATAATAATAATAATAATAATAATAATAATACATGCTGGTCATAGCAAAGTACTTGGGAATAACAAGATTGAAGGCCATTGATTTTTGGTGGAAGATATCACTGAACTCACTACATTTGCTTTAGGCCCTATGGAGAACCTGGCTCCATATCAGAGATTCACAGATCAGGGATGGAGAACAGAGATGGTTTTGCTCTACAAGACACTATTGGCAATGTCTAGTGATATCATGTGTTTTATTGTCCAAACTAGAGGTAGGGGAAGGGGCCATTGGCATCTGGTAGGAAGAACAGGAAAGATTGCTGAGCATCCTCCCATGCACAGGAACACCCCCGACACACAGACATGTCCCACCAAATGTCCTCAGTGCTAAGACTGAGAAGCCTGGGTCAGACAACAGTGCTTGCTGCTGTAGTTGTAATGGGAGGGGTTGCTAGGGAAATTTAAAATGTATTAATCTGGCCAACAATACCAGAACACATGTTTCATCTCAGTATCACACACACACACACACACACACACACACACACACACACACACACAAATTGGTGCTCATCAGTCATGCTGTGTCCTCTGCTGTAGTGCAGTAAGTAGATGTCTAGATGTCTTAGTTAGGGTTTTAGGCGGGAACATAGCAGCAGCATCCAGGCAGGCATGGTGCAGGAGGAGCTGAGGGTTCTACATCTTCATCTGAAGGCTGCTAGCAGAAGACTGACTTCCAGGCAGCTAGGAGTTAGTGTCTTAAAGCCCATGCCCACAGTGACACACCTACTCCAATAAGGCTATACCTACTCCAACAAGACCACACCTCCAAATAGTGCCACTCCCTGGGCCAAGCATATACAAACCATCACAGTAGGGTTATACATAAAATATTTCCACTAAAGAACCAAATGTGAACCGAATCAAGACTCCAAGACAGCACTGGCTTATGAAAATATGTGTGGATCATACGTTATTTTAACTCATCTCCCAACCCCAATGCTGAAACTTTTAGGCCTTAATATTGCTTTGACATCTTATGTGTGACATTAAAGATAGTCAAACCAGACATCAAAGTCATCACAGCTTCATCAATCTAAGGCAGGTACATAATGTCAAAATTTAAAAAGCTAGCTAAAATAACATTATTATAACTACTGGCACAGGTGGGTTACAGAGATAACCAATACTCTGAAAATGAACCCCAACTTAGTAAAGCTGGGTGGCTCCCCTGTGTAGGGATGCTCTTCCCCTGCGAGCCTGGAACAGAAGGGAAGGAAACTATGGAAAAGCACACAGAGAAACAAGCACATGAAACAGCACAGCCTGAAAGGATATTTCAATCTAGGATGATTTACATTGTGAAAGTAGCATATTTCTGGATTAATTTCTCTGTGTTATGCCAGGACATACTTTCCAATATCCCAAGCCTCCTAGAGCACCAATTTGGTGGGGGGGGGGGGAAACAGGAGAAAAAGGAAGATAGCTTTTGTTTCAGGGTCAACCTATGCTGCCTGCAAATTCCTGCATAGGAAAACTCCCTTGTTGCTCTTGTTTCCAAGTGGATTAGACAAAAATCCCTCATCCTAGTGCCTCCCCAGCCCCGGCCCTATGTGATCTGTTCTCTGCTCTTTTTCAACCCCACCTTGTAAGCTTCAACTTCATGCCAATCTTCTGTTTTCATAGCCTTGAATGGTATGTCAGCTGCACCAGCTGCTTTGTGTCTGTCTCCTCAGAGATCTTTGCTTGGTGAGTCTCCTATAATTTATTTTCAGTTTAGATCCTGCCTCCTCTTAGGGTTTCTCTTTCTGAAGAATCACTTCACCAATCATTCACTCTCATGTTACCCTCTTTACCCTCATCTTCCCTGAAGCAAATGTTCCCCAGAATCACGATATTTGTTTACTTGCTCCACGAAGGAGGGGCCTTGTCCACTTCATTCCCAGTATTCCCCTATCATGTTGAATGGTGCCTGGCATGTGGAAGGCGTCTGGCAAATATTTGTTGAATGAATACATGAATTAGATAATCTGAGGCTTGGACTGAATCATCTAGAAGGGTCGCCTTCCAGCAATGAAGTACTATGATTTTCAAGATCCATCACAAAAAGCATCCATCCTTCCAACTGAGAGCTTCTCTCTGTCTATTGGCCAAGAAAGGATTTCTCAGGGCTTAACTGAAACGGTGGGTAAGCAAGCAGAGTGAAACAGATGCCTTTGGGGGCCAGACGCATCTTTCTCAGAGGTTAGCAGTGGAGCAAAGAGCAATCACTGTAATCAACACAGAGGTGGATGAAGAGCAGCTGGGTTCTCTGCCAAATGGCCTTCGTGGATGTCAGAGCCAAGCGTCTCTGAAAACAGCCCTTTATTTAGATCAGGACTCCAAGTGGAGCTTTCCCTCCACCCCCTGCCTGTTCTTCTCTGGACGGGCTCTCCAGCTTGTTACATATGTGTTCAATTGCTCTTTTAACATCAGCTTGGGTAACCCTGATGTGAGGAAGATGAGAGAGTCAGCCATGAGGTCTGGGAAGGTCTGATGAAAGCAACTTTAACACATAACCATTTGCCTTGGCAGGAGCTTGGGCCAAGAGCAAAAAGTCCTCTTGATGTGTCAAATTAGAGATAAACACAAGTTTCAAAAACATTTGTGATATAACTGCAAATAAATGCTGGTAACTGGCAGGGTGCTCTGTTTACAAATAGTTCCTGTCATCCAAACAGTAAGAGGATAGACTTAAATGTGACTGACTTCCCAAACATTTGAAAGCACTAGAATAGGCAGGCTCTGAGGCTACAAGCATAAGAGAAGAAGAATTGAGGCATAAGGTCAAACCAGCCAACAGCAAAGTTACGCAGGCCTATAGCCATGGTACCCTAGGTTTACCAAGATGATTCAACTGAGGATTCCTGTGAGACTTCTTCCCAGGTTCCACCCATCTTTTAAAGACCTTCTGAGTTGTCCACACCCCTCAGCCAGGTTTGGGTTGGCTTGTCCTCTGAGAAGTGTGATCTTGGAAAGTGGATAAAGAGCCTTGGGCCAGATAAGATAGTTACACTTGGCAGGTCTCCACAAGGAAAAAATACCAAGAACACGTGTCTTGCAAAACTCTGTGGTAATGGGGATGCAGATGAGAAAAAGAGATGGGAGCCCCTCCCTCTCTGGTCAGTGGCTACTATGAGCTTCTATCCATCTATTTATCTACCTGTGAGCCAAGATATATTTATTGTATTCTTCTTGTATGCTAAACAGCATACTAGGTATTAAACTACTTCATTAAGAAAAACATTGGTTCTGGTATCTGAGATATAATACATACAATCTAGTATTTTCAGATATATAAGATATATCTGAAGACAGTAAGCTCAGTTTAGGTTGTTATCTGAATTGGCACTAATCATTGAGATACCAAAAGTCATAGAATATATGTTTTTTGAGGAATCACCTATTTTCCATATCCAATACAATGATGGAGTATAATAAGTATTTCCTTTTGGTCTCTCTTTTGAGTTTACTCCTAACATAAATATTTATGTCAAGTCTTATTATTATTCCTATTTCAAGTGTAGCATGTAATGAATTGCCAGAGTATCTTCCTCCTTCCCCTGTCTCTTCTTCCCCTCTTCCTCTCTTTTCCCTCCTCTTTCATATGGATTGACATGTAATGAATATGTATGTGCACCCAAAGGTCATGTGAGTCTGCCTTGAACTCCTAAAATCCAGTTCTGATTTCCTAATATCTACCAATTCCAGAGTTCAAGACTCTGCAATTTGAGAGTTCCTAGAATTAGGAGCAATTATGATTGCGGCTTCTTTTGGCTCAGAGGCCACTGTAGCACCCACCCCACGTGCTGAAGTCGGACCGTATCCAAACATGTAACTCAGCCCTTTCTTTGAGTTCTATAAGAAATGGACTTAACCACCAAAAGTATTTGTAGACTTAACAGAGGAATTTGTGTTTGGGTGGGAGAAGAGTGGAAGCAAAAAAAAAAAAAGTATTTGATAGCAAGATAAATTAACTTCAACAGATGCCATTTCGTCTGCCCTGTGTCTGCGAATTTAGAGAGTTGGACAAGTCACTTGCCTTTCTGTGTCTCAGTTGCTTGTATTTAAAAGGGCACCATAATATTTGCTCACAGGGTTGATATGTATGTGAAATGAGATTTATATTTTTAAACCAAAAGGATTAGGGCTGAAAATATGGCTCAGAAGTTAAGAGCAAGTACTGCTCTTACAGAGGACCCGAGTTTGGTTCCAAACACCCACATCTGCTACCTCACAACCATCAGTTGCAATTGGGATCTGACATCTCTGGATCCCGCCAGCATTGCATCCAGCTGCACGTACCCCATGCCCCTCCCCAACATATGCACATATAATGGAAGATGATAAAAAAAAATAAATCTTTTTATAAAAAGAAAAGTCCTGGGTTTCATTTCCGCTCACATATTGGGGGAGACAGATGATAAGCAGAGCTGAGGGATGCTCTCGTGGATACTTACACACATACATGGATAGACATCACCACCATCGCTCTCTTTAATTCCTGTCTCCTGTCTCTCTGCCCCATTTTTTCCTCCTCACTTTCCTCTCCTGTACACATTCTGGAGGAGAAACAGACTCACCCCTGGCCCTCCTCTGTTCTCGTATAGAACAGTTCTTTCTGCTCCGAGGTCTTGGCTCCCACTGACGTCATATCCCAAGCATGTTTACCAAGGTATTTTCCAGACAATGATCGCTTCCTCCTTGTGAGGGATTAAGGTGTCAAAAGTCATGATAATATTTTTTCAACTTGTTACATTTATGTATACACAAAAGGCTCCATGGCTTTAAATCAGTATTAAAAACACTGGCTGTGTCTTTGGGCTGTTTTCACTCTCAAAAAATTCTCCGGTTCAGAGGAAGTAGCGTTTCCTGGCGGGGAGAGAGGCCTCACTCAGTACATGCCTTCTGATAGCCAGGCCAAGCCAGGCCATCCAGGCCTCTTCCTACCCTGATCCTGGGACCCACCATCCAGGCCTCTTCCTACCCTGATCCTGGGACCCAGGGGATGACATCCCCCCTCCCCCCGTTTTTTAAAGGTCAAGAGGGCTGCAATACCAGATGGCTAGAACCTGACACAGAAGTCAGTGGTATGTGGTTCCCCTCAAAAAGTATTTTATCACACTATTCTCAGAATATTTCTTGCTTCTTTTTATTTATTCCACATTCAGAAAAGCCAGTCTCACAGATGAAAGGAGCTGTCTCTCAAGAAAGAGAGTGTATGATCCTAGAGTTTCACAATCTTACTTTATGTGTTGAGGTTGGCTCGTAGCTACGATGACCAAACACGGACTCCCAGAGAACCACTCCTGTCTCCTATAAAGCAGGCACACACATGCATGTGTGTGTGTGTGTATGTGATTTTTTTATAATTTTTATGAAGGACTTTTACATCTATTTGATTGCTGGTAGCAAATCACATTAAAAACTGAAACTCCCCATTTCTATCTCAGTTTCAGATCCACTCTGTGACTCCTTCCCTCCTTCTTACTGTAGCCCAGAGAAGAAGATAGGATGTCTTTGGCATCGGTCAGAGGAAGAAGTTGACATTGGAAGAGTTTTAATATAATTACAGTCCATAGTAGGTTTGGGATACGGATAGAAACAAACAAAGAGGAATGTGAGAGGCCTGTTCCATCACCCATTCTCCTCAGGTGTGTCATGGAAACAGCCCAGCAGACTTGCTTGGAGTCTCGGGTTCATAGTAATGAGCTTTGTGTTTTGGGTAAAACATACCGAGTGTGGTCTTCCTGTGTCACAGGGGAACAATGACACCTGTTCACAGGACTGTGAGGTTTGAGAGCAGTGTGCTTTCTCTTGGGTTTTCAACACTGCCATTTCTTGAGTGTTGTTCTTGCCTTTTGGACCTTCTTCTCCAAATCCAGAAAACACCAGATGTAGACCTGGACAGTTTTCCCTCTCAACTTTTTTTTCCCTAGATCATTCCACACTTACCATCCCCATTGGTTCTCTATAAGGCGGGTGTGAAGATAATCTTTCCACAGTTTATTTCACACAACCAAAGGAGGGGATTAGGTAGTAATACCGGGTGCTTTTCAGGTTTAAGTGTTCCCAAATGTCATCACTATTGATAGGTCACAGCCTACAAGAAGAAAGTAACAGGGCAAGTTCCAAGGGGACATGTTCAAATGACAAAGCCAATAGTCCATGCTTGATTCCTACAGTATCCCAAGACTATAAATAATAAATCTATGGAACCCTGACGCTCTGTTTTTGCAGGGTCTGAGCTAAAGTATGACTATAAATGCAAACATGACCTAATGGCACTGAGAGGCTGGTGAGCTTAATACTAGAGTTATAATACTTGGACTTAGTCTACAGAAGGTCTGTAATATATTTTAAACTATTCAAAACTTGGGGGCTGGATTGATAGTCTATCAGTTAAGGACACTTGTTGATCTTCTAGAGGACCTAGGGTCAGTTCCCAGCATCTACATGGCAGCTCACAGCCACCTATAACTCCAGGTCCCAGAGGTTGAACATGCTCTTCTAGGCTTCATGGGCACCAAGCATGTACAAGGTACATGTACATTCATACAGGCAAAGTACACACACACACACACACACACACACACATATTGATGATACATATATATTTATAAAAGTGTGTGTGCTTTTATAAGTATATGTATACATAAATATGTGTGTGTGCGTGTGTGTGTGCATGTGTGTGTGTGTGTATTTACTTTTCTCATAGCCATTGACCTGTAGTGAAAATGTCATAGACTTTGAATTTGAGTTTGAAGAGGTCTTAGAACATCAAATGACCAAACCTTTCTCTGGAGGTGGAAGAAACTTGCAGATTCAATCAATGTAAAATAAACTGTTCAAGGACCAAAGAAAACTGGGAATGTCTGAAAGACAAAAAAAGGATCGGATGGCTTTAGGCACCTGACTGTGGGGGGAGGATAATTATAACACTTGGCTAATACATTTTTGGCACAAGCTTTTTGGCAGAGAAGGCAAAATGGAAACATGCTGGGTTACTTAGTTTTGGTTTTCTGACAATGGAAAACATAGAATTTTTTTCTGAAGAGACGAATTTTTTCCTGGAACCAAACATAGGCATTTATCACATGAGTCATTGGTACAGGATGCTGAGGACAAAATGGACCTATCTCCCTCTGCGGTTTCTTCCGAAGCAGTGCAGCGTTCCATCTGGGTGTTCTCATTTACACCCTTTATGGGTGGTTTTTAGTGATCAGGAATCTTTTTAAAGCACCGGGAGGGCCTGAGACAAAACAAAAATGGAATCACATCTGCTTTCCACCTCACCACTAACTAACCCTAGCTCGTGGAGAGAGAATGTGCAGGTAATTTTATCTAGGTATAATCTTAAGGCAAGAATGATAATAATAAAATTTCTAATTTCATTGTTTACCACGTGCAAGTACATTTTGTAAGTACAAGCAAGCTGACTGTGGTGGTTTGAATAAGAATGGTCCTCATAGGCTCATATATTTGAATGCCAGGTCGCCAGGAAGTGGAAATGTTTGAAAGGATTAGGAGGTGTTGGAGGAAGTGTATCACTGGGAATGGGCTTTGAGGTTTCAAAAGTGCATGCCAGGTCCCAGCTCCTACCTGTTCTCTCAGACTGTGGACAATGATGTAGCTGTTAGCCACGTCTCCAATGCCATGTGTGCCGCCATGCTTCCTGCTGCCCTGGTCCCTGCCTGATGATAATAGACTAGTCCTCTGAAACTATAAGCCAGCCCTCAATTAAATGTTTTCCTTCATAAGAGTTACCTTGCTCATGGTGTCTACTTGCAGCAACAGAACAGGGGCTAAGACACTGACTAAGGCAGTGGTCCTCGACCCTCCCAGTGCTTCAGCCCTTTAATACATTTCCTTACATTGTGGTGACCCCCAATCAGAAAACTATTCTCATTGTTACTTCATAACTGTAGTTCTTCTACTGGTTTGAATCATCGTATAAATTGCTGTGTTTTCCAATGGTCTTAGGTGAGCCCTATGAAAGGGTCATTTGATCCCCAAAGGGTGCGTGACCCATGGGTTGGGAATAGCTGGATTAAGAATTTATCGGATTAAGTAGCTCCTTCAAACTCTCCAAGCTCATTTCAGTCGTCAATTCCTTCCGCTGTTGGTGAATCCCCAGATTCTTATGTCGAAGAGGATTCTCAGGTCACATATGACATGGTGGCAACAGCATGACCACTTCACTGTTTGTCCGTGACAAGGGGAGGACACACGCCTGCAGTGAATTTGCCGTCATTGTGGCATTTTCCTGCTAGCAAAGCAAATTTCATGTGGCAGTAATTAACAGATAAACGTGGTTCCTGTAGTGTCTCTACATTTGCTAGTGGAAACATCCCAAGACGTAAATGACTTTATCACATTCTACTTGGATCTTTGGGGCTTCCAGGAGTCCATGTACATACACGGGAAACAGGCCAAACAGAAAGTCACCCCTCCCCTCAAAAATATGTCAAGCCCGCAGTGCAAGTTATAGTTATTATGAAGAGTTTGCTTACGTAAGTCAATTTATGAATTATTAGTTGAACAATCTTAGTCTAAAGCTAATGACTCCTCTTTGTTCTCTTAGTATTTATTTAAGCAGCAGAACCCATTTAGAGTTGTAGATCATAAAGCATCCCAGTGAGGTCCTTGGACCGTTATGGCCATGGCAGGCTGTATACAAAGGTTGAAGTCTGTGAATATGCATCCTAAAGGATATGGGTTCCTCAAGAATGAGCCATTGCCGGGTGGTGGTGGCGCACGCCTTTAATCCCAGCACTTGGGAGGCAGAGGCAGGCAGATTTCTGATTTCAAGGCCAGCCTGGTCTACAGAGTGGTTCCAGGACAGCCAGGGCTACACAGAGAAACCCTGTCTCGAAAAACAAAAACAAAAACAAAAACAAAAACAAAAACAAAACAAGAATAAGCCATAATTCCAAGATTGTATGAGGCAGTTGGCAGGTCCTGAGGGAACTGCTGCTGTTTCTGACTGCCCAGTCTCCATCACACTGCCCATGCCAAATCAGTGCCTGTGCCTCACACAACAATACACACTTAATAAAATGTATTAAATAAATGGACTAGTATTGAATTATGAGTGGATAATTCATTTGAATGAGTAAATCAGACATCCACCCCGATGCTATCACCAGGACAAACCCAGAAATACCCATCTTCTTAAGCAGTGGAGGATGATCCAGTTAACTGCCTCTGAAACTGCTCGTCCATGTTGGGGAGAAAGAGAATGGATATCTGGTTAACATGAGTGTGATATCATAAACAGATGTGTAGAACTTGCAAACGAGAAGTGGGTTGTTTGTGTCTAAGAGAAGGGAGAGACTCAGTAAGCTAAGTTAAAGTAAACTATTTATTGCACTAACTAAGCCACAATGTGGTCGCACCCAACTGGTCCCAACAGCAG
This sequence comes from Arvicanthis niloticus, assembly GCF_011762505.2. Classification (NCBI taxonomy): domain Eukaryota; kingdom Metazoa; phylum Chordata; class Mammalia; order Rodentia; family Muridae; genus Arvicanthis; species Arvicanthis niloticus. The sequence goes on along the minus strand of NC_047663.1, from coordinate 84,870,079 downwards.
CCACCACCCTCGCCTTCTTAAAAGTCTTCAGTCTCCACAGGACGCCCTCATAGTAACTGGAAAAGGAAGGCTTCTAACTCGTTCTTGGCATGCTGGACCATTTAAAGTCTTGGTCTATGAGAGTTAAGTCTGGTGGTTTTCTGTCTGTCTCTGAGCCAGACGGAAAGAGGATGAGAGGGAAGAGAAGTCAGATGTGGGCCTTGTTCCTAGGGCAGGCAGCTTGCAGAGTGAGATGCACACATTCCCTGCTTGGATGACTTCTAGACTCTGGGGCTTGGCAGGGCAGCAGCTGAAAACATGGAACAAAATAAACTACAAAATATAGAAGGAATGCAGAAAAAGTCATGAAAAGCAAGTGGGTGATTCATAGAGATTACAATGTAATGGCTACAAGATTTTCCAGGCTTTGATTTAATTTTTTTCAAGAAATCAGTTGCATCAGAGACTCCCTTGGTGGCTAGATCATTAAGGATATATATATATATATATAGATAGATAGATAGATAGATATAGATATAGATATAGATATAGATATAGATATAGATATAGATATAGATATAGATATAGATATAGATATATTATATATATATGTATGTATATAAAATACTTGTTCAGGATGTTTATTTTATTTTTAATAAAGCAGATACCACTTTTATTCCTATGCTCCCCTCTTGAAGAAATAAAAACCCATAAGCAATTCCTAGATGAAGATAACATAAAGACACAGAAAGACCATTTCAAAAGTAGAGATATTCAATTTTATTTTTTACATTCATAAGCACCTGCGCAACTGCATAAAGTTATGTTTGATGTGCCGGTAGTCAGTGCATATATATTTGTATACACACATGCATGTATGCATAGCCTTTCCCTGGGCCCATCGATTCCTAAATAAAGATATTGCTTTATCATGGTTCACAGAATCATAATTAAACTTTTAAAAGACCCCAAAACTTAGGCAAATCATGGCTACTGTGGTATGTGGCAGCCCAATTTTATAGGACTATAAACCTCATGATCAACGGTGTAAAGGTCAAATCTCCAGCCTAGCTCAGCCCAGTGCAAGGATGCATGTATGCTATGCTGGTTGGTTTTTGCAACCTTGATACAGTTAAGAGTCATCTAAAAGGGCACCTCAGTTAAGGAATTGCTTCCATCAGATCATCATCCTGCAGGCATGTCTGTGGAGCATTTTCTTGATTAATGATTGAAGTGAGTGGGTCTGCCCTCTTGGGTGGTGCCACTCCTGGGCTGGTGGTCCTAAGAAAACAGACTGAGCAAGCCATGGGGAACAAGCCAGTGAACATATCTCTCTCATATCTCTCTATGGTACTGTCTCTGTTCTTGCTTGGGTTCCTCTCAAAGATGGCCTGTGGTGTCAAGTCAACTCCTTTATCCCATATGCCTACTTTGTACAATGAACAGAAATGGAGTGGTGGTCCGCCTGCTTCCCTGCCTCCCAGCCAAGTAGCTCCTGTTTGTCTGTAACTCTTGCTGTTATCGTCACCATCTAGTTTTTATTCCTCATAGATAATTTAATGCCTTCTTAACACTTCTGGCAAGAGGAATCACCCAGAATACTTATTAAAAATTATAGATCCATAGATAGGATGTATGGAGGCAGACTCCCCAGGGAACACAGTTTTCCTGCCAGAGAATTCGGAAGAGCTGGGGGCTACTCAGCGTTTTTCAGTGTCCCTTTATGCTAACAAAGCACATTCATGGGCCTTTCTACAAGTGCCTCTCAAATATGCTCTGTTTTATGTCCCAGACTGAGGGCTCCTTGGAGCTAAATGTTGACTCTGGGGCAGTAACAGTTTCTTGTCTAGGAACTCCCCACCAGACCTCCCCACCAGATCCCTCAACCAGACACCCTCACCAGGCTCTCCAGGCCCCCAGGCCCTCCTGCCAGGCATCCGCCACCTTCCCACTCATCTCCCTCACCAGGCCTCCCCCAGATTCCTCTCCCCCAGGCTCCACTGCCTTCTGGAAGCTTCTGGAAATGATAGAAATCATGCTACAGTGCTACCAAAAAAGTCTCTTGCAAGCAAAGACTAGACAGAAGATATGATGGTGCAGTTTCTGAAAGGGCATTGAAAGTTATAAGACAAGAGAAATCCAGTGGTTGCTAAAGACAAGGGAGGGAGGAAGAGTAAAGTCTGGTACATGTGAGCACCAGTATATTTTGATAAGAAAAAAAAAAAAAACCCTAAAACTAGCTGCAGCTACGACTGCTCTAGTGAGCTTTCTGCAGAACATGAGTTCTGAACAAGAGCCTATGAGAAACAGGTTTCAGCCTCAAATACACAGAATCGTGAAGGGTATCTGTCTGCCTTAAAAAGCCCTGAGAAGTCTTGCTGCAGACAAATACAACTAAATATACAAAACCAGAGATTCCTCAAATTTGGAACACTTTCTCTCATTGTCTTGTAAAACAAGCATCAGCATCTATCTGAATGTGCTCAGAAAACATTGGCTGAGGGCAAAGAGTTAGGGAAGAGAGCTGCCCCGTGCTGTAGCTTGTTCATCCTCTCCTGGTTCTTGCTAACAAAAAGCAAGTGTATGGCGTGAGAACTGGGTGGGGGCTCGCAGAGCTCTGGAATGTAGAAAGGGGGGTATGTCTGGAGCCTCTGGCTCTTTCCAGGCATCTGGATTGGTGTTCCAGCCTGTCTTCCTTTCTGTCTTTGCCAATCTGCCTCTCTGGGGACCTGGTGGCCTAAAGATGTCACCTCATCGTAGTGCTTCTGCTCTTCCTGTATTTAATGCTGTTGCTTCAGAGGGAGCCTTTCTTATGGGGACCTCTGGGACCTGAGGCTACCCTGAGCACAGTCTGTGTGGCCTCTGGGTCAGAAAACAGCAGAAAGACAAGTCTTAGCTGGCTTTGCCAGCTGCGTCATTGCTCAGAGATGTAGAGTTGCTCTGGCCAGAATGGGGACATTCTATGCTTACATTATGAGTCCCATGTGTCAAGGCTTAATGGCACTGTGAGATGTCTCTCAGACTGGGTGACGTGAGAGTGGATGTATGATCGGATTGGAAATCACTGAGACAGTAGGCCAGGGGTTAGGAGGAATGCTGTTCCTCCTTTAGTGGTTGTGAAACTCAGTCTTGAAGCAGGGAGAGAAATAATTTCGGTTGCCTGTGCTTATGTGTTCCCAGGAAAATTGATTGCTTTGTAGTGTGAACTCTGCCATTCATTGGGGCACTGACCTTGATCTGCCCTTGGTTTGACAGAGGTGGACTATAGTTGGAAGAGGTTAGGGTATAGAAGTTTTGTTGGAAAAGATAATGTCTTTTAAAATAATTTTATATTTGTTCTTGGAGTGGTTCACCACTCTCTTAACATCTATTGGTTGCGAATAAATATTTTGCAACTGGTTCTCCAAGAATTAGTAAGACATATACATATATAAACACATGTGTGTGTTAATTTATCACAAACTTTACTGATGTAAGGAATATACAACATAAACCTGTAATACAACGTACAATTATTTTTATTTTAAATTTCACATAGATAATTGATTCTTATAGGAGCATTTAATTTTTTAATCAAATTCTTATATCCCCAGCTACCCTTGATCATAACTGACAAACGTATTTCCAACATGACTTGATATGTTTGTTTGATAGCAAATAAGACGAAAGCAGAAAATGGAGACGCGTCTAAGGTTTCCAGATTTAGCAAAGAAAGGTGTATGGAGCTCAGTTAAAGTTGACCTACATGTGAACATGGAAGCTTTAGATGAATGGGTTCTGCATAATAACTGGGATATAATTGTGGTAACTCCCTTTGGTTGACAGCAGTCTCTTCTTACTTGAGAGACTATGCTCTAAGACGTGCCGGTTTTCCACTCCAGGCAACTTAAACCTACACATTGACACCCTTGGATGAAGAATCTAAGAGACAGAGGTACAGGGTTATACAGAATCATATAATGTGCCCCCCCCCATGTAGTTACATGAGCTCCACACACTCCAAGAACATCCGAAGAGCAGCATTTGTGTGTGTGTGCATGTGTGTGTAAACAAATATTTTTATTCCCTTTACATCCTGCCCTTGCCCCCTCCCAGTCACTCCCTCCCGCAATCCTTTCCCCAACTCCCTTCCCCTTCTCCTCTGAGTGGGTGGGGTTCCCCTGTGTATCCTTCCCCCCACCCTGGCACATCAAGTTCCTGCGGAGCTAGGCTCATCCTCTCCCACTGAGGCTAGACAAGGCAGCCCAGCTAGAAGAACATATCCCACAGACAGGGAGCAGCTTTTGTGTTAGTCCCTGCTCCAGTTGTTCAGGACCCTCATGAAGACCAAGCTACATATCTGCTGCATATGTGAGGGGATGGCTAGGTCCGGCCCGTGTATGAAAAGCAGCATTTTTAAAGAAGAATTAGGTTGTTGTTGTTGATGATGATGATGATGAAGTTTATATGTTTGTATGTATGTAAGTATGTATGCATGTTTGTTTGTATGTATGTATGTTTGTATGTATGTATGTATGCATGTTTCTTTGTTTGTTTTTGAGGCATTATCTCTCACATAGTTCTGACTGTCCTAAAACTCACTATGTAGACCAGGCTATCCTCAGACTCATAGAGATCTGCCTGCCTCTGACTCCCAAGTTCTAAGATTGAAGCCTTGCATCATAACACCCAGCTGTAAGAATTGGCAAACAGCAACTTTGCCTATTTAATGATAAATTACATCAGCTTCATTTAAACTGACACATAAAACTTTAACAACATAAGCAACTCTTGTGGGCTGTTAGCAGCCACTCAAGTGCACCACTGAGCCTGTCCTGTCCCATCTAACCCGTAATCTGCTTTATTATTTGCAAATTTTGCTTTATTCCCAGGGATGCTGGAGCTGGTGATATTTGGAAAGTGATTGGGGAGATTTTGAACTAAAACTTTACCTTTCTCATCAGAGCTTTCAGCTCCCCAGGGGGCATTGTGAACATTTGTTCAGCATCTCTGGGGGACATTGCTCCCTACTGAGATTTTAAGACTATAATCTCATAAGACCCCATGCTACATGAAAATAAAAAATCAAGGTGACCTGTAGTTAGACACAAAAATTTACTAGTATTGTAAGGCAGAAGAAGGTTGGGAGACAAAGGCAACATTCTTATTGGTCTGCAATATTATTGATCATCCATGGTGCACAGATAAGGGATTGTGTTAAATAACTGCCCCTCTGCAGTAGTCTTAAAGGGATAGTAATGTCTTCTTCCTTATTCTGCTTTGATGTTGTGAAGATTTACTGGAGATAAGTAAAGTCTATGATACAGACAACAAATGCTTGGAATCCATCAAAGGGGCAGGTTTTCCTCCAACACATGCAGTGTAAGCTGCCCCGAGGAATGGAAAGGATTTAGGATATAGGGAGAGCATTCCAGTGGGGACACGCAGCACGAGCAAAGAGTCAGAGAGAGGAACTCGGGAGAAACGGCAGAAGAATAGTCTAGCTGGAGAAGATTTGGATTTGGATATAGATATGACAGCTATTTAAACCCAGCAGCACAAAGTACACTCTTGGCGTGGAATCAAATTTTTAAAAACTAATAGCTGGAGAAATTGAAAATAATTTGAATCTGTACTACAGCTTGTTAATAAAAAACAAATGGTAGAGTGCTTCACCCGTCGGAGCTGTGCCTCCCCTCTTGGGGCCACATGGTCTTCTGACACGTACCTCTGTAGCTTACTGATTAGCTCGATCTTCCCATAATGTCTCAAGAAGTTAAGGACAGAATTGAATGACTGTTATAATTTTCTTTCATGAGCCTGGAAAAGCCACCATACATCAATCAGTAATAACAATAATAGTTATACCAATAAAGAACAATTATGTGAATAAGGTTTGCATGGTGTACATACCTTAATCCAGCCATCAGAAGGCAAAAGCTCTCCACTAATTCAAAGCTAGCCCAGTCTATATAGCAAATTCCAGGCTGGCCAAGGCCACATAGTAAGATCTAGTCTCAATAAAATTAAATAAAACAATTATATTAATAAACAATGTCTGTACCTTCTCTTTGTGATTGCTCCAGTATTTATCGTGTCTATTGCTAGTGTGTATGTGCAAGTGCTGTGTGGGGGCATGCATCTGTGTGTGTGCATTTGAGTGTGTGAATGCGTGTGCCTGCATGTTTGCATGTGTGAGTGTGTACATGTATGTGTGTGCGTGCATCCGTGTGTGCATCTGTGTGTGCATTTGAGTGTGTGAATGCATGTGCCTGAGTGTGTGCATTTGAGTGTGTGAATGTGTGTGCCTGCGTGTTTGCATGTGTGTGTGCATGTATGTGTGTCCGTGCATCCATGTGTGCATCTGTGTGTGCATTTGAGTGTGTGAATGCATGTGCCTGAGTGTGTGAATGTGTGTGCCTGCGTGTTTGCATGTGTGAGTGTATGCATGTATGTGTGTGTGTGCATCCATGTGTGCATCTGTGTGTGCATTTGAGTGTGTAAATGCATGTGCCTGAGTGTGTGCATTTGTAAGTGTGTGCTTGAGTGTGTGCACATGTGAGTGTGTGCATGTATGTGTGCGTGCACGTGTGCGTGCATGTGTGTGCATACGTTTCATTTGCTTTAGGCATTAGTATTTGCAAGTTTTTTTTGAATATACCATTTGTTTCTCATGGGTTTTACTCAGCTAATTCTTGTTAATCCTGAAAATTCAATTTAAAAGTGGCTTCAGGGCTGGGGATGTGACTCAGTGATGGAGGACTTGACTGGTCTATGCAAGGCCCTGGGTTTGATCTCCAGCACTGCTAAAAGGAAAAAAAATGAGCTTATTCAAAGATGTTCATCTCTCATCTCAGAACTTACGTGTTTCTTGCTATTTTTGCCCTCACTATATTATCTTATGATTCCATATTTTACCTGCCTTGTTCCCATTGAACTGTAAAAATTTAAAGGTGAGACATAAGTTTTATTTCTTATATATACATGTATGTTTGTATAAATACAAAGGTATACACATAAATATCTTAATATCTTATTCATATGTTTATTTACCTATTTTATATGTAATGTAACTTATATTTTTATGCAATATGTTTCCCATGCATGTATATGCTTACCTATTAATCTATTTGGTGCTTTTTAAATGCTCTTGGATGAATGAATTTATTTATAAGCACCTTCCATCAGACAATACTATAATAAGCCATCAGCATATTTACAACCTTCTATATGTGTTTCTGACTATATGAAGAGCAATCCAGGACTAAGAAACATTCAATGATCATGACAGGTCGCATACCAGGAAATGCAGCACCAAGCTGAGCAGACTGAGTGGCCCTTGCTCATGCTGAAGCCTGAGAAACCATACTTTGATGGTTGAGGAGAGATGTGGGATTCCAGAGAGGAAGAGGGAGACTGGGACTGTCAGGGACACCCTTGGTTGACCATTAGAAGTGATACTTATACCAGCATCGTGCATGTGTAGAAAGGAAAGCAGGGAATGATGCTAGGTGCACATCTGCTCTCTGTAGTTAGGGGATTTTGATACTTTGGCTTTCCATATTACAGAATGTTTGTCTATCAACAGTATTATTTTCCTATAATGGTCTACTCTACTTATTCTGGGAAGAGGAGTCAAGGAGAATAGGGGACAAATTTTGTCTCAAGAAGTCGTCTGTGTTTGCTTTTCCCCCCATAATTTGAATCAAGCCTCATTAATGACTTAAGTTCACTAAGAACACAGATCATTCACAAAGACCATGAGGGAACATGTGGATTCCCCAAACGATTGTACTTATTCTGTTTTGAAAGTGTCTTAGTTACTTTTCTATTGCTGTAATAAGACATCATGACTAAGGCAACTTAAGGAAGAAAGAGTTTATTGGGGGCTTAGAGGTTCATGACCACCCTGAGAGGAGGAAGGCACTAGAGCAGAATGTGAGGCCTTAGACCTTGGTCTACAAGTTAAGAGGCCGGTAGAGCTAACTGGAAATAGTGTAGAATTTTTGCAAGCTCCAAGTTCATTCCTAGTGATATTCCCCTTCCAAAACAAAAACAAAAACAAAAAAAAAACAACAAAAAAAACTTCCTTTTCCTCCCAATCTTTTCCAAACACTTCTATCAATTGGGAAACAGATATGCAAATATGTGGGCTTATGGGGGTCATTCTCTTTGAAATCTTCACAGAGACATAGCAATAGAATAGGGTTTTTTGAGTTTCCTATAGTGTCTGTGACAAATAATCACTTAAAATAGCACATGATTACTTTTAAGTCAGACTTTTAACCAGGCTCTCATTGGGTGAAATATAGGTGTCAGCAGGGCTACCCAAGTTTCTAGAAATTATAAGAAACTTGTTTTCTGGTCTTTTTCTGTTTCTGGAGACAGCCTGCATGTCTTGAGTTATGGCCTCGAGTCTTCTATTTTCACACCATTCCCATTAAGTCATGTCCTTCTGGTATGACCATGTCTGATCTCGTTCCCGTAGCTACATCCAGGACCACAGCCAGGACAGATTCTTAGCTCAAGTGGGCTCGTATGATTAGGTTGGCTTATCTAGAGAGTGCAGGATACTCTCTTCCCATCAGGTCTCTAACTTCAATCACATTTGCAAAATTCCTACAGGTCTTGTATGGTCTTGTATTCAGAAGTGCTGAAGATTATGTTGATATCTGGAGTGGGGGTGGTATTATTCTGCTTACTATAAAAGTAAACATAAGCAGATCCTGCTACATACAATGAAACAAAGACTTGGAGACATGAAGTGAGTTTCTCACAGTCACAGAGCTAGTAAGATAGCATCTAAGACTGAGGTTCTAAAGTAGTCACTTTTCCTGGGACAACAAGATGTCTCTTCTAAATTTTTGGTGCTGCTGTAAAACTAGACTGCAGTGGTGACTGATTGGCAACCTTTCTAGAATATAATGAAAGGGTAGGCTCTCTGCTTGGAGCAGGGAAACATCCTTGAATAAGAGTTTTTGCACAGATGGAAAAAATCGTTTCTTAATGCAGGTTACACTGGGCGTGAGAACTACCACACGTTAGACCTCAGAAGGTACTAGCCAGACAAATGAATGGATGTAAGGATTTGATATTGAGCAAATATCAAAGCCTAATACACAGGGACTTCAGATCTGCTCTTATAATCTGTAATACCAGAGTCCAAGTGTTATTAGCCACACTTCTTTAGACTTTACCATATCGACTTGCACTCCAAGGTAGTCTCTTGGTTTCCTTTCAATGTTTAGATGATGATCTAAGTAATAGCTCATTACAGGGTAGTCAGGGGGCCCTTTCTTTCTGGTATATCTGGACAGGGGAACATATTATAATGTCTTGGCTTGTACTTCTTAAGCCTTGTAGGCTATTCCTCAAACTTGTGGAAGTCACACACAAAAGAACGGTCTCTGGGCCAGCATTTTCTTGGCTCAGATAGCAGTGGAATATGATCCAGTATTCCCTGGAGCACATTACTTGGAGAGAGCATTGCAGATGATGCCAGTGTACTCAGAGAAGGGCACTGTGTGCACTCCGGTCTGGCTCCAGTCTACTTGGGATGTGTCTTTACTCTGTCTGCCCACTGAGCATCCATTGCTAACCAGGTGCTAAGATTGAAGATTATTCTTCCTTAAAGATATTTCTGGTCTGAGCAAGTAGATTTATTATGTAATGTGGTATGCCAGGATAGTGTGAGAGAACAGGACTGGGTTCAGTGGACCTTGGGTTCAGCATCTGTGGATTTAGGTAATTGTGGACCAAAAATATTAAAACAATACATTTGTATTGTGTGGATATAGCCTTTTGTTCTTGTTGTCCTTATGCTAAAGAGCTAACTACACAGCACTTACATTAGGTATCATAAGCAATCTAGAGATGATGGTTTGAAGTATCCAAGAGGATGTACATAAGTTAAATGTAAATGCTATGCCACTTCTATATAAAAGACTTGAGCATCTGTATATTTTGAGGTCTGCTGAGGTCCTGGAACCAATTCTCCACCCAAGACCAAGAGATGACTGCATAGACAAGAGGCCTTTAAACCACTATAGGAAAACAGAAGGCATCTTGGGTAAAGTGATGTTTAAACTGAATAAAAAAGAATAAAAGGCATCTAGCCAAGAAAGTAGAGACAGGAGGACAGCTAGAGTTGTGACTTTTGTTTCCGGGGAAGCAAGAAATGGGACAGTATGTATCTAAGTACTTCAAAATGAGTCAAACTCTTGATCCAGCAATTCCAGTTCTTGAAATTTATTTTAAGGAAGTGAGCAGACATACACATAAAGATTTATGGGCCCAGATGCTCATTTCTGCGTGATTTATAATAATAAAAAATTAGAAACAGCCTCAATGTTTATAGTAAATTGGATAAATGAATCCATATGACGAAATATAATGTAGCCCTTAAAAGCCATCTTAAATGAGGAAAAAGTACTCACATCAAATTAAGCAGGAAAAAGTAGTTTAAAATGTGACCTCAATATGGTTAAAATTGGACACAAAGCAGGCCAAAATGAATATTATGTATATAAGTTATGCACAATGTAAGACTTGGACGAAGTATATAAAAGTGGTCAGGGGCCAGATTTTAGGGAATAAACACATTTATTAAGCCCTAATTCTATGTGGGCCACTCTCCTAAGCACTTTATGTGGATTAATTGACGAATTAATCTGTACAACACCCTATGAGGTAGATATTCTATTAATCTTCCATTTCATTGATAAAGAAACTGAGCTCCTATGAAGTTAGTGAACATGGCTAAGTTTCCCCAAAAGGAAAAAGGATTTGAAGGCAGGCAATCTCTGCACAGACTACTTCTGCCCAAAGATACACTCATGTCTACAAAGTGGAGCACCCTTCCCAGGATGGCAGCCTTTTTTTTTAGAAGGTGAGGTTCTTAACTAACATTAAGACTGCATTGGACTAATGTCTCAGATATGTTAGGTCTCCTGATCCAACAAGATTCTCCGGATGTTCTGTGAGCCTGCTGACATGTGAATCTTTATGTTTCTATTTCTTTGAAGTTCACTTCTGGGCAAAAAGCCCTGGGAGCAATGAGGAATCCTGCTCCTGCATGGAGCTGAGAGGGTGTGTCCAGAAAAAGTTGTTTCCTGTGATGTAAAATTTCTTGCACCTCTCTGTTAGTTTTTCTTCATGTCAAGGAGGAAAAACTCCAGTTGTGTAAATGGATACATGTAGAAAAACATAGTTTCCAAAAGAGCCTTGTTATAGCTTTTATTATATTGGAAACCTGGATGGACAAGATCCCATGCGAAAAATTATGAAGGCTTTGTCCACCACCAAGACTCTGTTTCTCCGAGTCAATGTGGGTTGCAGAGCACCAAGTCTGAGCCAGATGGTGAAAGTCACTGACTGATAAGCAGAAATAGATATTTCAGAGAAAGACAACTCATTGATATTCACCAACTTGGTCAACTTCAAAAGTGACCCACTTCTTTTGTGCCAGGGTATCCCATCTGGCCCAGATATGCTCTCCTCCAAGGGAATTCTTCAGCCTGCCTAAAAAGCAAATCAGTTGCTAGAGGAGCAGGCTTCAGGCCAGAAACTTTCTTCTCAGCCCTAGTAGGGAGGCAGAGACTGAAGTAAAAATAGCCATGATAGTAATAAAAACATCCATTTCATTTTTTCTGTATTCACCTAAGGATGCAAAGAACCAAAAACTACATTGAAGATGGAGTCTGTTATCCTTGTCATAGAAGACCCTTGTTTTGTCAGCAATCTTGAAATCTGTTCCATATTTTGTGCTTGCAGAGTCAATGGAATAAGGAAAGTAGAATCCCAAGGTTGTTCCTCTCCTCCCTATTCCCAGCAAATGGGATTATGGGAAACAGAAGGCCATACGGGCCAGTTAATGTTTGGACAACATGGTGCTGATATGGATATTCTATATTGCCAACAAAACATGGTTGACATTGAACATCCAGAGGCCTGTGCATTAAATGGCTAACACTGGATGTTTGAGACCCCAAGTAAACAAAAGCTATTATGTAGCTATTTTCAACAGTGCCATTGTATGTGATTCTGTATAAATAGGTCCTTGAGGTCAAAAGCCAGAGTCTCTGTTTTTACCTTTGCCAGTCCACTTCTATGTGTTTTGTCTGTAAGCCTGTATGCTGCCTTCCTGTGTGCAGCCCATGTGGGCCAGCTGTGTCTGGGTACCAAATGATGACTGCCTGCCTTGCTGGCTTTACCCAAATTGAGTAAAGAATGTCTTAGTGTCTACAGTTTCTCTAGTTCTCTCCAACCTCCCAACCTCCCATGATCATCCCACTTTCCTGGGATGGGAGCTTGGACCTCACCGACATGAGCTACTCAGCTTAGATATGGGAATTAAAGGCTACAGTATTCATGCTAGCATTTTTTTTAGTAGAGCCTCACAGCTCTGAGAGAGCATCCATTGACTCTGTTACTGCCACCCAGTGAGGAAGACAAACCATCAGCCAGATGCTCTCCAGGGATGATTGGGCGTAAGACAAAGGCTCAACCACCATTTGTCCTTTCGTCTGTTTTTCACTATGTTTAAATTCAACAATTAATTCTCTCAACAACTATTTGCTACTATTGGCTACTGTCTGCCAAGTACCACTTACTGTTCTGGGTGCAAGAAGCTGAATGATAATTTTGTGTCTTATTTTTCCTGTGTGACTTTTTATTCTGAGTGGGTTTTCTTGCCTTACTAAGTATTCTAAATCTAGGGCTATTAGTGACAAGACTGGGATTCTGTTTTGAGTTATACCTTGATATAGCCACTGTTGGAGATATATATTATTTCTTATAACTAATTAATATTTTGCTGCATAAATTTCACACTTCTAGGGCTGGAGAAATAGCTCAGCAGTTATATTTCTTGGGCGGAATACCTGAATTTGGTTTCTAGCATCTGGATCAGGCAGCTCAGTCTCCTGTGACTACAGCTCCAGGAGGACCCAGTGTCTTCTGAGGCACCCATACTCAAGTGCACATAGCCTACATGGGGACCCACATATGCCTGAAATTGAAAAATAAATCACAGGTTGGGGGGATGACTCTGTGGTATTTATGTATATGTACCATAGATGTATGAATGTGTGTGTTTGTATGTGTATACTTCCAGCACATACATAGACGCTCACAACTGTCTGTAACTCCAGTTCCAGGGGATCCAATGCCCTTTTCTGGCTTTCAAAGGTACAGCATGCAAGCAGTACACAGACATATGTAAAGGCAAAATACTCACATACATAAAGATGAGAGAGGGAAAAAATCAATAGTTTTCAAAAGCCTATTTCTCAGCAAACAGTTCTCTTCTACCTCTTGTGGAGTCACAGAGGAATGCAGTCACTTCTTATTGCCTCTCTCCCCAGTACACACACAGTTTCCGTCTGTTGCCTCCCAGTCATATCACACACACACACACACACACACACACACACACACACACACACACACACTTCACTGAAGAGAAAGCCCAGTCCTGCACACTAGGCTATATTTTTCCATCCAACACCTGTACCATATTATGCATTTTCCCTTAAAAAAATCTGATTCCCACATAGCTATTTAACAGGAACCCCACAAGGACAAAGGCTCCCTTGTTTTGTTTTCTTTACTCTGGGTTGGGTGTCCCTGTTGCCTAGACTAGGCATATACCATGTGGCTAAGTGACATTTATCATTGACTATTTCCACCGGGGCTTGGAGAGGGGGACAAAGTGCATATGGAGGTCCTAGGAAGAGGTCTTGGAGGAAGAGACCTGGAAAACAAGTTGTCCCAAATTCAGAATAAAGAAACAACATTTCTTCTGGCCTTTATTTTAGGTTGTGTCAAGTTTGTCCTGGAGTACAAAGCCACAAGCTGTCTCTCCTTGGTACCTTGTTTTGGGGAGGTGAGCACTGAATTTTCAGCACCTGTTTTAGATCCTCTTGACTCTCTTCAGAAAGTTTGACCTTGACCCTGAGAATTCCTACAGTGGTTGGTCCAGCTCAGTATCAGTGAATGTAAGTAACTCCCAAGAATTAAATGGTCCTGGGCTCAAAATGCCAACCATTTATAGGAAAGTTTTAAAAAACACCAACCAAGTGCAGGCCTGATTTAGCAGGCCTGGCCCTGGGAAGGGTGCCAGATGTTTGTAGCCCAGGTGACAAGGTGGCTCATTTTCTCTGAGTCTAAGTCCAGCGGCCTTGGGGGCCCTTTGTTATCTATGCTCAGAATGACAGGCAGATCAATAAGATCACGTTCAAATCCCTAAACCTAGTTAAGCTGCAGCTGGAGCCCAGCCTAGGATGGGGGCACCGAGTAAAATAGCTTGAGACAAAAAGTCAAGGAATACAAACAGTTATCAGGTGTATCTGCCAGACCCAAGCTCAGAGTTGTTTCTTTCAATTAACCTGTTTTGCTGGGTGATTCAAGATAAATAATGTACATTCAGAATTTTTAAAAAGTCAAATAATGTACAAAATATAGAGTTAAAAGTCTCCTTTCTGTGGCTAGACAGCAGCTCTCCACTTTCTCAGCTTTTCCCACCGAAAGGGAGCCACTAACAGTGTCTGAACATTTCTTCAAAGACTTTGGGTGTGTTTGCATTTGTTGGTATGTATTTATGTGTGATTAATATAGTTGCAGGTGTTTGAATATTGCCCATGTTTGCATGCATTTGCTTGTGTCCATGTGCTTTTGAGAGTATTTATGTGTGTCTGCATTTGTGTGTACTTGCATGAGTCTGTTTTGCTGGTATTTGTGTGCATTTGAATGTATTCATGTGTTCACATGTGTGTGCATGTCTAAACAAACAGTGTTCCATGCCCGTTGACCATCTTACTTTATCTTAGCAATTGCTCTATGGAAGATTAGCTATAACTCAGTCTTAAGCATTTTAAACATTTCATCATAACTTCTTAGGCAACTGAACTATAACTCAATTAGCCAATCTCAGCCTCTACAAAAGGTGTTGTAATAAATACCTTCATATTCCTATTTTATTAAGAATAAAGGTACCTGAAGTTATCGATTTACCTTTTGTTGACCTTTGACGGCAGTGGAGATTGAACCCAGGTCCTCACACAGGCTAGGGAAATGTTCTATCACTAGACTGCAGTGGTTTGAATGAGAGTGGCCCTCACAGGCTCATATACGTAAATATTTGGTGCTTAACTAGTGGAACTATTTAGGAAGCATGAGGAAGTGTGGCACTGTTATAAGTAGTGTTTCACTAAGTGTGGGCTTTGAGGTTTCAGAAGACTCATGCCATTCCCAGTATGCCTTCTGCCTCTTGCCTGTGATCTAAGATGTGGCTGTTACTGTCATCATCATGGACTCTGACCCTCTGGAACCATAAACCCAATTAAACACTTTCTACTATGGGTAATGTTTTAGCACAGCAATAGAAAAGAAAGTAATACACCAACCTTTTTTTTTATTTCAAAATTTGAGACAGAGTTTCACTATGTAGCCGAGGTCAACCTCAAACTTGCAATGGTCACCTCTTAGCCTCTTGTGTAGCTGGGATTGGAGGGTGGGTGCTGTTCCACCATGCCTGGCAGTTATCATCCTTGCAAGTAATGTTTTAACCTTATTATTATCAAAAATTGCATAATGGTATAGAAGACTAAAGCAATGGAGAAAGGCACAAAGTCTCTGAGAACATTCACCTAGGTAGTCACCTTGAGGACTTTCAATCTATGGCTTTTTATACTTTTTCATCCTTCACCTAGAAAGTATGTGTCATGAGCATTCTTTCACATCATTAAACGCTCTTCCAAAGCAACATTCCAAAACACTACTCGGGGATGGAGAGATAGCTCAGTGACTAGGTGCTCTTGTTTAACTGGCCTTAACTCCAGCTCTAGAGAATCCAGTGCATCTGGCTTCCATGACCAACCGCAAGGCACTCATGTTAACATACAGATATGCAGGCAGATCACTCATACATATAAAATAACACTTAATAAAGCCTTAAAAATGCTCTACTTGGCTTCTCAAACTATACCCTGCCCCGTAGTGTTCTGTTGGCTTTTCATTTCTCTCTCTCTCTCTCTCTCTCTCTCTCTCTCTCTCTATATATATATATATATATATATATATATATATATATATATATATAACTTCAACATACACCTGTGTGTTCAACTCTTCCTACAAGGGTGATGTATACACAGATTGGCTGTTCCAACTTCCCAAGGCCTGGCACGGAGAAGCATACACACCTTCCCAGGCCTTTCTCTCGCCTTGCCAGTGAACTTTCTAGAGAGCCTGTATCTATGCCACCACCACCAGCGAGGCCTGCAAATGTCCCGCTCTCTCATTCATGAACATCCTCACTTTTCTGTATTCTGACACTTCCTTATTGACTTGAAAACAGAACTGGCTGTGTGACTCACTTTGATCATTGAAATGCGAATGGAATGGACCTGTGTCACTTGCAAGTGGGTGCTTGGGAAACAGAGTGAAAATCAGTTTTTCTCTCCTTGCCAGACCAACAAAGAAGCCTGGTGGAAGTCCTGTGCACTCCAGTCTCTGAGAGAGTGAGATGGTACAAAGGAAACTCTCAGTCAAATCCTCCATTGGGCAGCACACAAAAATGAGAAATACAACTTTGTTTTTAAAAGCCACTCTGCAATTTGACAATGTTTCATGGAGTTCATCAGGAGAATCAAGCCCAATGCCCTGAGACAGCCCAGGTAGGCAGTATTGCCTCTCCTATACATCTCAACAGTACTAGACACACACTAGCCAAGGCAGAAGTGAGAGCATTGCTGTTAAGTCAGAAGGATCCCATGCTCCCTTGTTGCTATAGAAACTAGTTTGGTAATCTGCTTTATGCATTCAGCATTTCATCATTGTGTACTTCCTTGGACATTAGAATTGGTTGAAGGGTGAGTGTGTAACTCCCTTGTTGTAATTATGCCCTGGTTTTTCCTCCAAACCCCACATTTCCAGAAATAAGACTCAGAGTCAAAATATATTTACAAATACCTTCATTAGATAACTAGGCTCTACTCTGACGAGATCATAGCTAAAATAATCCAATTATTTTAACCTACATTCTGCTATGTGGCTGGTTACCTATGCTCAGGTACCATGGGTCCATCTCACTCCCACATCTGGCTCTATCCCAGAATCCGTTTTCTCCCTGATGTCCCACCTTCCATTTCCTGCCTAAGCCATAGGCCATGGGCTTTTTGATTGACATGTGATGCATCCATACAATACACAAGATATTCTCTCTACATGCCCTTCCCAATTGAGATATGTAAAATGTGATAAGAAAATTTCTAGATGGATCTGAAGAAGAATATTCTTTTCTGACCGAAATCCCCAAAGCCAGGTATTGTCAGGAGTGGATGTAAGGGCTGGCATGGCTGCAGCCCTGTTGGGACTTGGCCCAAAGAGGAAGGCAGGAGCCAGAGTCACAGCTCTAGATTTTTTGAAAGCTACCTTTCTCTAGCCTTGGGGTTCTGGCTGATGACATGAACAAGCTTCCAGCCTCTTACAGCTGGCATGTGGTAATTGATCATTGTAAATACATTGAGGTTTGGCTCTTCCCAGCCATCCCTCCCCCATTCAAGCCACACCCCCAGCCTAAGGCAGCACTAAGAAATCGGGTCACTTGCCCCCACCCACTCCATGGCTTCCTCCTCCTCCTCAGTGAGTCGATTTTCTCTGCCTGTCTCTGTTCTCTACTAGCAAGCCTCCTTTCAATCCCAGCAACCTGTACAAGGGACTCAGTCACGACTAGTTCGTGTCAACTGTGCCTGTGACTCTGTCTACTCGGTTCCAGCTCTTCCTGCCTTCTGTATGGAGCAGGCATGAGCCCAGGGCTGAGAAATATCATGCTTTGAGATGGGGTACACCAGCAGGAGGTTAAAAGAAGAGACTACAATGTAGGAGTATTATTCCCCCAAATTATGATCATCTTCAGCACACGTTTTCTATGGGAACTCAGATCCTATCAAGTGCCCTTCATCCTCAGCACCACCTTCTACTGGGACCAGGAAGCTGCCCTGCTCCCACTGAAGCTTCCAGCTGGGTTGGAGGGTTGTATCAGTTACTCTTTGTTCCTGTGATAGATGATACACCATGACTAAAAGTGACTTATTTTGGCTTAAGGCTCTAGGCAATAAGTCCAAAATGGCGGGAGAGCAGGCAGCTGGTGCAGGAAGCTAAGAGATCACATCTCCATCCACAGACAGGAAACAGAACTTGACCTGGAAATGGGACCAAGGCTAGATGCTCTTAAAGTCTGACCCCAGTGACATTCTTCTTCAAGTAAGGATGTAACTTTCTAAAGGTTCTGTAACCTCTCCCAAACATTGCCACCAACAAGGGACCAAGTGTTCAAACACATGAGCCTATGGGAGACATTTCTCATTCAAACCACCAGATTGATGGATATCTGATATTTCTCTTAATCATCAGCTCTTATGTTTTGTCAAAATCTCTATAGGTATACACTTCTGAAATCAGAACAATTGAACTTCTTCAGCTAAAACCTTTGAACACATGTGAGTTTCTTGCCATTGTGTGTGTATGTATTCACACAAATATATATACATGTATGTACATATACATATTTAGGTGGATAGTGTCACCTTAAATAATCTGATCAAGAAAATCTTGAAAAATCAAGAATTGCCTATGAACTAATTCCAGATGTAGTCCAATTGACAACCAAGAGTGTTCATCACAATGTATGTGTTTGTGTGTGCTCATGTGTGCACGTGTGCAAAATTCACATGATAATTTTAAATATTTATAGGGTATATTGTAACGTTTCAATATATGAGCACAATATCTTATGATTATTTCTTGTGTTGGGAACATTCAGAATCACATCCACTATTTTTAAATATACTATCGTTAAATATATATGTGCACACACACAAATATATATATATATATATATATATATATATATATATATATATATAGTCAGTGTTTCAAAGGAACAGGCATGAATGTGTGTGTGTTGCAATTTATTAGACTGGCTTATAGGCTGTGGTCTTGGTAGTTCAATAATGGCTGTCTTATGGTGAAAGGGTTAAAAATCTGATAATTGATCAGTCTTAGAAATCCCAATGTAGTACCTGAGTTATAGAGAATTCCTGGAGAGAAGATATTCAGCCTTCACTGGAACCCTAAAGAAACAGGTTCGAGCACCAGTGAGAAATGCCTCAAGATAGATGAACTTGCCAGCAAGACTGACAGCAAGCAGGCAAAAGGAAAAAGTTTCCTTCTTTCTTGTCATTTTATGTGGCTGCCATCTGAAGGTATGGCCTAGATTTAGAGAGGGTCTTCCCACCTCCAATAATCTGATCAAGAAAATTCCTCACAGGTTTGCTCAGGAGCTTGGGTTTCTCATCCACCCCTGCTGGATGTTTATACAAGAAGGCATTTTTCAGACAGTATTTAGCCATCAGATAAATTTCATCTGATTTGTTCCATGTTTTTAAAACCGGGGTGTTTCACAGAAATCTAGATTTCTAGCTTTAATGGAGAAAGTAGAAAACCTGGAGACAATGAAATTGAAGTCATGTGTATATACAATCATCTGGAACCAGACAGCATCCTATCTTTGGCCGTGGTCTCCACGGACTCTGTCACTCCCCACCTTACAGCTGGATCATTCTGCTCACAGCTATTTGCTATCTAGTCTCTGGCCACTCTGAGTCCTGTCCTTGAATCTCAGTGTTGCATCATACCTTAGCCAGACTAGAAAGCCTCACCACAGTGTGTCAGCTTAATAAGGACAGAAATTGCTTTGTCTTCTTATTCATATCTGGAGCACTTGGTAGACACTCTGAAGGCACAAACCCCACCAGGCATATTTGTGAGCAAGCTTGTTCAAACACCTACTGAGCCCAGAAATCCAGTAGGGGGCTCTGAAGTGCAGAGCAGCTAAGAAAATTCCTCTGGTTAGGTACTTGCAAGGCTACCTCATGCTGAGCCATCCCTTGTCCAGGGTAATCACACTTTTGTTCCAAAGTGTTTACATTTCTTTTGGTTCAGGGTTTCTGGGGTTATGGTTCATGGCCAGCTACATTTCTTCTAAGTCCAGGGGAAGCAGAACAGATGGTAAGAGGGTGTGTAAGACCAAAGTCACTGACCTCATGACAGCCATGAAGCAGAGGGAAGCAGAGGAAGAGCCCTGGGCCATGGTATTAGCTCCCAAGAACACACTCTGCTAATAGGGCTGCATTGGGGATGTGGGACAGGCTGGATTCAGGAGCAAAGAAACTAGAAACTGTTGGAGAGTCTCCATGGTACCAAGAAGAGAAACTTGGTTGCCATGGATCCCCTATCTTGCCCATGCAGTGTGAGGTGTACCAAACATTTCCCTTGACCTTGAGAAGGAAGCACTCAGGGTGGGGGAAGTGAGTTTCATTCACTCTGGTCATTTGTCAGTGATACAGAGGTTGGCTTGAGAAGGAGTGAGAATTCAGTCAAGTGATGCATCAAGGGGAGAAGGTGATGTGGCAGGTGGCAGTTATCCAGGAGGCCACATCTTAGGCCAGGCATCTCCACTGCCTCTTTATACAGCTCTGCTTGTTCTGTAGATATTTAAGCAAGGTTCAGGGAGGGTCACTGACAGTCCTAGAGCTGATTTGGAAATATATCATACATGCCTTCCTTTTGGTGGTAGTGCTTTGTGTTTAAAAAATGGGAAGCTGCCACTGGGGAGAGGAGAGAGACATATATGCCCAGTATAAAGGCACAAAAGACAGGATGCCACTGGTGCACGGTAAGAACCTCACTGGAGATTAGGTAAGAGGAACAGCAAACTGGAGCCCAGATTAACCACCTTGCACATAGCACCCAGTGGGCAGGATCCTGGAAATAGGAGCCAGCTTTGGAGTTTTGTTTTGTGTTTTAAATTTGAAAACCACTTTTTATCATATTTTTAGAAAGCTGGAGGACAAGTACATAAACCATCCTCCTTGGGTGTTTAAGTAAACAAGCTGGAAACTCAGAGATCTAGAGTGTGAGCAAGAAGCCCTTGTTTACCTCCCCCACTTAATCCTTAAGCCTCCCCTTGCCTGCCCTCCTGCCCCTGTATTCTGTGGCCAAGGCCAAGGAGGCCTTGGCTTGTGTTACAGAAACTGCAGTTGCTCCTCCCCTGAGCCCGGTCTTCCCAAAGGAGAAGGATTAGG
The DNA here is from genome assembly GCF_011762505.2 of Arvicanthis niloticus. NCBI lineage: Eukaryota > Metazoa > Chordata > Mammalia > Rodentia > Muridae > Arvicanthis > Arvicanthis niloticus. The sequence goes on along the minus strand of NC_047663.1, from coordinate 84,848,975 downwards.
ACACCATCTTCAGCAGGAATTTCAATTGAGACCATCACAACCAATGCCTTGCTGCTTGCCTCCTCTGCTCTGCCAGAAATACCCGGTCCCTGAAGTTTCACATGCAACTCTAATCTCTTACCCATTTTTTTTCTGCTTCCCCACCTCCACCTCATTTCATAGAAGCCCAGCTCCAGCATGGTAATCGTCAGAGTATTTTAACAATAGACATTCGGTCTTAGTTTGGATTTTATTGCTGTAAAGGGACACCATGACCACAGCACTCTTATAAATAAACATTTCATTGGTGCTGGCTTAGTTTCAGAGGTTTAGTCCATTGTCATCATGGTAATGCGTAGGCAGACTTGGTGCTGGAGACAGAGCTGAGAGTTTTACATCTTGATCCACAAGCAGTAGAAGGAGACTGTGTGCCACATGGGACTTAGCTTGAGCAATAGGAGTCCTCAAAGCCTGCCCCCACAGTGACACACCCTCTAACAAGGCCACACCTCCTAATAGTGTCATTCTCTATGGGCCAGGCATTCAAGCATATGAGTCTGTGGGGGCAGTACCTATTCAAACCACCCATATTCCTAAAGAAAAGTCACTTTCCTTTGTGGCTTCTTCAATTGCCAGGGGAAAGGAACCCAGTTTACAAATCTTTTAAATGTTTTTCTAAGTTAAAACATATTAATTATAAATATTCAGGATAAGTGGGATGCATCTCTATATAAGCCCAGAGCAGGCATTGATCAAGTCCAACCTTCCCCTTTTCTGCATCCACACCATTCCCCTCAACCCCTAGTAACCACTGCTCTCCTTTCAAGGCTCTGTCACTCCCACGAATGAGACTTACTCATCTTTCTGTGCCTGGCTTGTTTCATTTCCCAGTTTCATCAACTTTAATGCAAATGACAGAATTCCATTCTTGTTGACGGGTGAATAATACTCTACTATATGCATAGGGTCTTAGCTATTGCAATTAGCACTGCAATAAACATGGAAGCTCAGCTTCATTTCCTTTGGAAATACATACCAGTGTGGTGTTGCTGGGTGTTATGGAACTGGCTTCAGTTTTTATTTGCTTGCTCTGGGGCTGGGGGTCGGGGCTGGGAACTAGGGTGGGGAGGGGAGTCGGCAGTTAGGGGATGGGGGTAGCTTTCCAGACTGCTCTCCATTGTGGCTGGACTAACGTGCATTAGAGTTGCTTTTTCTCCACATACTCACCAGCACCTCTCTCTTAAAAAATAATAAAAACAGCCTTTCTACGTGTCCCTAACTCTTTTCAAGGCCCTGCGATGTTCTCTTACCCACTTTAGTTTTGAGCTGCTGTGGGTCATTAGTCTTGAGACTGAAAAAGCTCCAACCCTGCTTCTTGCAGAGGTGGCAGAGGGCTTGGGATACCATCTGATCATTTCCCAGGCTTTCCCCTCCTGTATTTCCTTTTCTGGGCAAAGCTGCACACACAACCCATCTGCCAGGACAAACGGGAGCCATAAACTGAGCCCGCGGAAGGATCACGGTTCCCGGTCATTTCCCAGGCTTCACTGTTATTACTGACAAGGTGGGTGGGGGAGAGTTGCCATGCATCTCATTGCATCAATATTTGATTTCCTCTCTGCTCCTGGCTACCCTCCCAGCTTTGATCTCTGCCTCAGGGCCAGAGCCAGACAGGTGACTTTCATAATGCAAATCAGGGTCAGCCTGCTCTCTGCTCAGGCATTGATCCCTGGCTAAGGAGAAGCTGGCAGGGAGCACCATGGACCCCAGTCCTTGCTCACCCATGGACTTTCTGCGACCTTGAGCAAGGTGGAATTCTGCAGAGGACTGTCTTTCTTTGCAGTAGCAGCAGTTATTAAACTATCTGCGATCTGGTCATTTACACTATGAGAGCTTTAGGAAGGCTTTAGAAGAGCTCCGTGGGAAAGGCCAGCCTGCTTACAGATTGTGTCTATGTACTTTCCCTTGCTCAAATATAAGTTAAGTGGCTACGTTTAGCACAAGGTCAGGGCATTGGGAAACAGCAGGGTTTCCGTCTTTTGTCCTGGGGGCTTCTTTTATTGACTCCGACGAAATTATTGCTGCTCTTCCATTTCCCAAAGGTTTTTACTTCCGCGGCCCAATCCATGCTGTCCACATTAACACTTACCCTTGGTCCTCCAGTAAGGAAGAAGCAGGAAGTGAAAGACAAGAGACAATTCTTCACTATGAGAAGCACAGGCTGAGCAAGAAAGGAGAGTGAAGCCAGTTAGCAAGCACTTCAGTCCTGTGGGTCATTGAGATGAGAGGTATAGGAAGGAGAATCAGGGAGTGGTGGGCATCCCTATTTCCAGGGATGGCCACGACTTTAATCATTGAGAGACAATACACATAGAATTCTCATATTGGAGACTCTGAGGGGAATATGTCACAGGCTGCCCCCATTAGCTTAAGAGAATTCAGACTCATGGACAAAACATTTCTCATTAGACTACAAGGGTATGAAGCCTTTGTTGGTACACGTATTTGTGCATAGAAAATCTTCTGGAAACCTCTTTTCTAGATGGTCATTAGGTAACTAATACAGGTTTTCATAGGCCAGATTTTAAAGAATTTATATTATTAGGAAAAAGCCAGCCTTAAGTGGCTTCACATGAAAGTGATATTTTGGGGATATCGGTCCCAATCCATGGTTGCATATGCTCAGGTTGTCTATTATCGCACAACAAATTACTGTAAAAAAAATAGTGGCCCCAGATCATCACAGTCACTCACTCTGGTGGTTCTGTAGCTTGAGTAGACTCTGCACTATTCGCTGTTTTAGGTAGCTACAGTCATACAGAAGCTGGGTGAGACTGGCCCCAAGGCAGGAGGCTCCCATGGTTAGCGTTGGCTGCTGGCTGAGAGTTCAGATAAGGCTGTGTCTTAAGTAGCTGTGTGTAGACTTGGGCTTCTCCTAGAAGATTGAAGAGATCTAAGAGAGGACATTCTAACAGGCTTTTACAGGTATGTTAAAGCTTGTGTTACCTATCCTTGGAGGTGCACAGTCACACACGTCATACATGACTTCAACCCAGACTCCAAGGGTACAAAAAGTTCAGGAACGTCCTGTGGCCTGTTGGGTTGAGAGGCCCATCTTTGGCAACTGGGTGCCTTGAAGCCCTCTTTGGCTCACCTTTAGTTTCTGCTCCCTCTGCTTACGATCTTACCTGAATGCTTTGTCCCGTCTGTCTAGATGTTCCCATGATGCCCTTTCATTCCCTGCTCCTACACGCACTGACTTCATTGTCCTTCTCACCAATTTCAAATTTTTGCTGGGGGACTTTCACTGGTTCAGAAATTTTACTGGGAAGCCTGGAGGTTACATCTTCAATCTCTGATATGTTTAGTCATAGGAAGATTTAGGTGGAGGCCTAGGTCAACAACCCAGACGTGGCTTTCATTAGGATCACGAGTGGCCCAGTCCCTCTAGGAGACATGGGAGGTACAAATTACTGTAGTTCTGCCCTTGTTCCTGGGATTTTTGTCAATGAACTAATGCAACTGTAAAGAGACCCAACTCTAGAGAGCAATCAGTCCCACCACCTGAATGAAGGAGCTAACATTCATCTGGTTATTTGGCATTCTTTAAATTGGCTGCATAACTCTTGCAAGCAGCTTCTAAAAGTCCTGGCCATTAACCTGGCCTTCCCTGTTTCTGACCCAGAGAACATACTCCTGTATCTGTCTACTTAGAAAGTGCTTGGGTCAGGCATTCCAGACCCCTCATTTTGGAGATAAGAAAACAGATCTTTAGAAGGGGATTCATTTAAAATTCCATAAGTAAGGCAAAGACAGATAAATTTCATTTCCCAGGACCCAAAGCCAGAACTCCTCATTTAAACACGGGCAATTCAGAGCTAACTAAACACTTGCAGAAGCAAGATGATAGCAGCCAGGCTCCACTCCTTGGGGGGATATCCCAGCTTCATTCATTCAGGTAGTGAATACTGTTTCCATCTCCATGGGTCATCAGCCAGGTTTCTGCGCCTTGGTTGTCTGCTGATACCACATCCTAATAACTTTCACTCAACCTTACGCCCAGCTCATCCCCAAGTCCCATGCACCAGACTCAGCCCATTCTTTAAGGGCCAGCGGTCAGTACCTTGGCCTATCACTTGGCAGCTTCTGTCAGTTCTCTGGGGAGCTCCTATTCCGGGTGCAGTGACTTTAGAGTGTATAAACTTGTAAGTATTTTTCAACCCTACTTACAATTTCAGCTGAAGAATTAGGCAAAATGCCTTGCGTTCGTTTATCCCACAAGTTGTAAAATTGACCTTTCAGGTTGATGTTGGTTAACAAACAGTTCTCCATGTGGAGAGTAAAAGAGTGCTGGAAACCCCCTTTCTTAGCTGACAGCCATTTTTTTTTTTAGTCCTGGAGACAGCTGTGTTGTTCAGATCAATAGGCTTCAATATCTGCTTTGGAAAAAAAAAAAAAAAAAAAACAACCATAAGCACTGACTTTTTGTTTCCCTCACTCTGTTTCAGCATCTTTTGTACTCATACTGGAAGCCCTTTCTCCCTTCATCTGGATCATCTTTTCATTTTTCCAGAATCAAGACCTGGGATCATCAAAATAACCTAAGGTGTATGGAGTAGCTTCCATTAGCCACTCTGTCAGCTTCAAAGAAGATGTCTCCTGGCACTCCTGCAACCCTTGCAGGCCTCAGTCTCCTCCTCTACTTTCTTTACATGGACCCTCACCATTTGCATCTTAGAAATTATGCCAAGTGCCTTGAGATTCCCCAAAGACCCACAGTAGCCAAGTGGTGACAGCACATGCCTTTAAGCCCAGCACTCAGGAGGCAGAGGCAAGCAGATCTCTGCAAGTTCAAGGCCAGCCTGGTTTAATGATAATAATAATAATAATAATAATAATAATAATAATAATAACACCCACAGTCATTTCTGACCCAACTGTTTATTGGCTAGTGATATAGCTACCTTTTTCTTGAGTGTTTGTTCTCTTCTCTTTATTTAGCTACTAAGGTGAGTTTGGAGATATTGCCATCTGAGTATCTCATTCCATGAGGTTCCAGGGCTATGAGAAAAATTATAGAGTCGTGCACAAATTGAAATGCATGTGTACATGGTTCATCACATTTCCAACACTCTCCCTATTGTGAGTTCAGTCTGCTGTCTTGTTCGGTCCTTTCCAACACAGTGACACTCCTATTGCTCTGACAGTGAAGAACGGGCCACCACCCATTTCCCATGGAGCCTCCCTTCATCTTTCATCTCCATTTGTGGTCCACATGCTGAAAGGTTGTGTGTCTCAGTGACAGATCGCTATCAAGATGGCTGGATTCTCCTCTATTCAGCTTGCATATGGTAACTGATAATATTCCCTTCCCATCCCCCTTTTAAAACAAGATCTCTTTAAAATATACCCTGCTCCAGAAACTAGTTATTTACACTATGTATGTTCCAGAAATACCTTGTAATGAACCATACAAATCTATTTGTCCTGCTGCTACTATAATTGCCTATATCTTATTATAACTTAATATGTAACAGATTTTTTTTTTTTTGGTGAAGCCAGAATCAACTGAGCATTCGCTGAGAACGCAGACGCTGAAGGTTGTTGAGAAGCCAGTGAACCCACTAATTGGATAAAAGGGGGATGGTGTGGAAATTTAATTAAACTGGCATTTGCTCTAGCTGCTGGAAATATTAATCAGAAAATGAGCTGTTAAAAAAAAAAAAAAAGCAAAAGGCGAGGGATGACATCAAAAATGCCATGGGTGCCATTCTTTCTGGCATTGAGGAGGAAATGGGTCTGTTCTTTCCGTGAGATGCTGGTCATCTGTCCACTGAGCGCTGCTGACAGCTTGTTTGGGCAGAGATCACAAAGAGAGGCGCTTGGAAAGCTGTGAGTCGAGAGGAGGAGTGTGAGATTCTTGATTTGGGGACCAGATGCATCTCTTGGCAGCGCTTCATGAAAACATAAAGATAAAATATGTGTCTAAAAAAGACGGGGAGGGGGGATGGGATGTGAGGAAAGAAAAAAAAAAAAAAAAAAAGCCGCTTTCCTCCTTCTTCTCAAGTACTCCTCCCAGAAAGGGAGGCGGGGAACATCTGCATCCATTCAGGCAATAACGCTTAAACAATTGTCAAATTTGAGAGGGGCGCATGAAGGTTTTGAACCCCGAGTTTAAATACATTCCATAGGCCAGGGAGCCTTTGGAAAGACACCACTTTCCCTGGGCTTGAAAACAAGAGCGTAGGAAGGCTAACACAGATGGCAGCGCTGTGTTTAGTTAGGGGCTGCTCTAACAGGTTTGTTTAAGTGTGCCGAGTAGCCAGACAGTCGTTCCCCTAGAGACCATTGCCCCATCGCCCCATCACCACCGGGGACAGCTGGGACTTGTGGAGAATTCCGGGTTAATGGACTCAGCCTGTACAGCAGCGGAAGACAATTCTTCACTCAGAAGGCCAAAGGCCCTGCAATCTTCCCTTCTGGTCCTGGACATTTACAGGCATCTGGAGAAGCCTCTCTGATCAATGAGATGCTTCCGTTGGGGGCGGGGGAAGCTTGCCGCAGGGAAGTTGTCATGTGAACATCGGCCTGACGAAGGCAACATGTTACTTTGTTTTATGGCCAACGCTTTGCTTCTCTTCATTTTTGTTTTTCTATCACTTGGGAAAACTCATGAGAAATGGTGATCTGGGACAAAATTTGTGGCAGTCCTTTCCTGTAGATTTCTATTTCTTGGTAATGACCAGGGCATTGAGAGCTCTGCTCATATGAGTCGAATGGTGCTGGCATTTCTCAACCCCACGCTGTGACCTCTGGTTGCCTAGACGCCCAAATTTGTCCCCGAGTTAGCTATCCAGGGCTGCAGTAACAGAAAATAGTGGTCTCCATTATCAGTGACTTCATTTTTGAAGGTTCTGAGGCTCCAACGACCTGTGGCTAATTGAAGAATGAGGACATTAAATGGAAAGAGAGAAGAGAAAGAGAGAGAAAGAGAGAGAGAGAGACAGAGATACAGAGAGAGACAGAGAGAGAGAACATAACTTTCTTTGAACTATACTGCTATAATTATTACTAATATTTTAGTATGTCTAATATACACATTAAACTCATCCTATGCAGGGATTGATGTTATCTATGGTTTGAAGCATCCAAAGAGGATCTTAGACTTGCGGATAGAGGAGACTCTCGTTGTACAATAGAAAAATCTGTGCCTCACAGTTCTAGCGGAGGGTGTAAAATCTCAAAAGCTAAAGGGGCCACATATTCTCTAGAGGCTGTGTAGAGTGTCTCTTCACCTCTCTCCAGCTCCTGTGTGTCCTGAGATCCAATTCATTCTGGGCTTCATTGACATAGAAGTCCAGTTCTGACTCTACCTTTCCATTGTGGTCTTCCCTGGATGGCTGCCTGTGTTCCTCTCCTTTCTCATAGAGTGACATCAGTTAACTGGCTAGGATCCACCCTAACCCAATCTGTTGGCATCTGCAAAAATATACTCATAAAGAAGTATACATTCACATGTATTGGGGGTTAGAACCTCAATGTATCTCTTCGGGAGAGACCATTCAGCTTCCAATAGCCTTTATTGCAAAAATCAGAATGTTAAGATACGTGGCTTCCATTTAGGTCCATATACCTATGAAATCCTGACCTGGACTATGTAACTCAGTGCATTACTTGCCTGAAAAAAATCTTGGGTTTGATCCCTGACACAAAAGATAAACAGAAAACTACATGTTTGGACCCTTGCTTGTGTCCTTCTGACAAATACATCTTCCTAGCTTCAACAAAGGGACATGAAATTAATTACATGCAAAATAAGTCCACAAATTGGTCTTGTGAGTTTCTCAACATTTAAAAGGTCCTTGACTCCCCTTTTAAAAGCCATTGAGCTTATACCAACTGTTGTTTTCTTAATACATTGTGCTATTACAGTTTCTTACATACTGGTGTGGAAATGTTCCTTCTATTGCAAAATAGCAGTGACTGCAAATGGTATGCATTTATTTTTATATTTTAAGAATAACATTCTAACTTTGGTAAACAAAGAGTATTGTGAATCCTCTATCATTCCCTAATTTTTGGCCATTTTCTTCTTCAATAAAATCTGAACATGAGGGAATCACTATAATAACATACTTCTTTTTTTTTTCTTTTGAGACAAGGTTTCACTACTTAGCCCAGACTAATTAACTATGAGCCCTGGCTGACCTTGAGCTTAAGATGATTCTCCTGCCTCTGCTTCCCAAGTGCTGTGATTACACTCATAAACCATTGTGCCTAACTCAGGTTTTCATCCATCGTGCCCAAAGAAGATTTTATCATGTTAAAGTTGGAGGACAGTTTTATTAGACCTTAAAATAGAAAATTCACCAGCCAAGCAGACAAACTCCAGGTGTCAGCAGCTGGCCAGAGGAGGGTGATAGAGAAGAGGAAGAGAGAAAGCCATGCTATTAGCATGGAGGCCAGCCACAAAATGGACAATTACATGGCAAGAGAGGGGAGCAATAGGAAAAGCATGAGAAGGCCCCAGGTACCAGAGTATTCATACATAGGTTCTCACTAGCATTCAAAAGAGAGAGATAGAAGAGAAGAAAAAAAAATGTTACAACAATTCTTTACTGAAACATTACTCCCTTTGAAGAGGTAACCCTAAAATCATTTTAAAATTGGATAAAATTAGGGAGTGGGTATACCCCATTTTCACCACGAAAATCTAGAGATCCGTTTGCCAAACTGTCCAGACATTAGTCCCTAAAGAGTTTATTTAGATCTCTGATAGTCATCACTATTTGGTTTCCTAAAGTTCGGGAGTTATTGCTTTGTTTTATGTAATTAGCTGTCTGTCCAGGGACAGAATGAGGTAGTGCTCTGTTGCTATGATACAATATCCCAACTAAAAACAACTTAGGGAAAAAAAAAAAAAACAACTTAGGGAAAGAAAGATTTATTTGAACTCACAATTCCAGGTCTAAGTCTATCATTAAGGGGAAGTCAAGGCAGGAATTTGAAACAGGTAGTTACATCAGACCCACAATCAAGAGTAGAGGGAAATGGATGTACACAAGCTCATTGGACTCATCTTGTTTTCTCTAACATAGTTCAAGACCCACTGCCTAAGGAATGGTGCCACCCACAGTGGACGGAGTCTTTCCATGTCAGTTAACTGAATTTAGATAAATCTCTACCTGACCTGGATAACTGCTATACTCTCTTCCCAGGTTATTCTTGAGTGTTTTGAGTTGACAAAGCTAATCAACAGAAATGGGAATTTGGCAATGAGCCTGAGATTGACCATCATGACTCAAAAAATGAAAAGCCTTTAAAACATGATTGTTGGCTGCACATAGTGGCTAAGCCTATAGTTCTAGCTATGTAGAAGGCTGAGATGAGAGTATTAATTGAATCTATGGGTTGAAGTCCACCATGATCAGAAAAGCAAAAATTCATCTCATAAGAAAAAAAAAACCATTTAAAAATGTGATTTTTCAAGCCATCTGGGAAAATAATTCTAGTTTCTAACATTTGTGTGCATTTCCATCTTTGCAGGGGCCCACCTCCCACATCACATACAGTGTGTCATTTTCAGATTATGATACTGGTGACTGAACCCATGGTAGTGACTCAATATTTTCTTTGCAGAAACCAAAATGTCACCAGACTTCGTTTCAACTGCCTGAACATTTTCCATATCTGAAATGAGATTGAAAGGCCTTGATTGGCAGCAGCTATGAACAGTTGAGCAAGCCAGCAGGTCACAGAGAGGGAAGCAGGGAGAATGATCAGTCAAAACCATGCATTCCTAGTTTTGTTTCCTGAAAAAAAAAAAAAAAAAACCTAGTTCATATTTTTACATTTGAGCAAGAAACAGTTTTTCACAATGGAAAGGAAGCTGAGCAGTTGTTAGATCTGACTGTCCAACAAAATTGATTCTGGATATAGTCACTTAAGCTTATCAAAGAGCTATATAGCTCTCAAGGAAGGTAGATTAATTATTGACACACAGGATGTGAGAAAATGCTGCCTGGCTTGTAAGTAAAGAGACAGGAGTCAGAGTGAAGAGTAGATTAATAAATTTCAACCATGTTTTCTAGCAAGACCATGTGGGGGGAAAAATGGATTCTCATTTTGAAGGAAGACAACGAAGAACTTCCTTTTGTGACATTAACATTGTGTTTTTCCCTCACTACTTTTAGATTCAGATGAATGGATACATGTTTGGAGTGCATAGACCAGTCCTTTCTTTGTTGTATAGAAGAAAATCCCTGAGCTATGAGCTGTAATGGTGGCTGGGGCCATAGTTTATTTTTCTTCCTTCATAAACTCAGTATGGTTCTTATAAGTAAAGGATTGAGGTCATGACCCTTTGTGCCAAGACTCTCTCCCCAGCTTTGTCGGTGACAGTGCAGGTACAATTATGCATGAACACCTATCCTTGTCTATGTGTAATACAAGACTACTCTTCTTTGGGGCCAATTTTAGTTTAGGTCATAGCATATGCCGGCTTCGGCCATCTGGATCTGGAAATCACACTCCTTCCCTCTCCAAATTCAGCCTACTTCATGGAAAGAATATTCTATATCCCACCTCCAATGCATTCATATATGCCATGTATCAGAGAAGAGCTGGTTGCTCACTGAAGGAACTAAGTCTTTTCCTGGGCCACCCAGAGGTTGTGCCAGATACCTGATCTGGTCCCATGTATGGCCCATCTTTCACTTGTGTTACTCTGAAAGGGAAAGATGTTTTGCAAGCAGACTAGGCACTCTTAGCTACTCAAATTCCGAGTCAATGAACTCAGAATCTGCTTTCTTTTTCTTTTCTTTTTTTTTTTTTTAGATCCAGAGCTCTCTGTTTTAAAGAAACAAAGAACCCATGTTATAAACTAACAATTTAAGTACAGATTAGTAGACTTGTCTAAGTTGTGAAAGAGAAGGGGAATGGGAGACAGAAAGGTAGTTGCAGAGAAACACATCCTTATAGTCCATCAAAGCTCTGTAAATAAGCAACAATAGTTCACTTAAGAGTGGACTGAATGTATAGCTTTGGTCCCATAAAACTACAATGAACATGGGAAATACCTACTAAGGACTGACATTCTCACTTATCTATGGAGAAGCTGGTCTAAACAAACCTAACATTGAGAGTTGTATGAAATTGTGGCAGATAAAATTATGTCAATTTCACAGTACCTAAAAATGTAATAAATAATGGGGTGCTGGTTTTTTTCATTGGTATAATATGTACTTCTATGTGTAAAAAAGCAAAACCTAGGGTAAAACAGTATGTAGCTTTAACTGGCAGCAGCTTTATTTAATCTTATGTTTACTAAGTCTCTTGCTTGTATCAAGAAGTCACACTGAGGGACCAATCTATACTATCTAGGTTTATATAAGTGCACTTCACAATGTTGAACCAAGGAGGAAATTGCTTAACAACGTATTTCTCTGAATATATCCGGCCATTAAGTAGCATGTGACTGTGGTTTTCTTTTTCTTTTATAAATAAACCCTCCTCGGATTACACTACTTTAAGTGTACCCCAGGACCTGTTGGGGGAAAGTCAATGATAGAAGACTGATCTGGGAGCATAATATTGCTAATTTGTTTAAAAGAAGACTTATCTTGAAAGTGTGTTTTTTCTTAAATCAAGGAGTTCCAAAGTTCCTTGTCATCCTCTCAGCATTGCTTTGAGATCACAGAATGGTGGATTGCTACTCCTTAAGCAGGAATGTTGGTGTTGGAAAAGTTGGTCTCAAGGGTTTCCCTTACTATGTTTGGAAAAATGGGAAGTGGATACAGAGAGTCATGATATCCAGCTTTCAACTTTGTTGTTTGAGAACGAGTTTCCCTCCCTATAGCCTACCAAAAGAGTAATGTGTCCTCCAGTTTACAACATGGAGAGGCCCCACTCAGGCCTGCTTACCTTCCACAGCATTATAAGTGATCAGAGGCAAAGGACCCATGCTTTGTGGGTAGGTCCCAAACAGTCATTCTAAAGCATCGAGTCTCTGAAAGCTATACTCTGATTTCTCATCTCATGACTCAACATCCTTCATTCTTGCCAAGAATTAGAGGAGGATAAGACAGAGACCTGTCGCATGATTTGGAAAAGAGAATGTTTTCTATTGTTTTGAGCAAGGTAGTAGTAGCACCAACGAATGTACAGACAGGCAAAGAGGTTTCCTTCTATGTAGAAACAATCTTCTAAAATCAAATGTTTGCCCGGGTTGACTATGGTTAAAAATTAATATTTTTGATGATGTTTTTTATGTCTCAGAATGAAAATCTTCCTTCCTATTGAAGTCCCCCACATGAAAGTAGAGGAAAGAAATGTGCTATTTCCTGAGTTGTTCCATCTTGGAGTCATGGAACTGGGATTCCACACTTCAGTCATATCCTGGAAAAATTTAGTATCATTGCGTTTCAGAATGAATGAATACATGCTTGTACACAAAGGAACAGACACATATGAGGCCTCTTTTCTTAAACAAGCTTCATTGATGGTCTGTCATATGCTAAATGCTGGGGTGTGTGGTAAAGAAACAGAATGCAGAGAGTTTGTACTGAAGATTATCACAGACTTAAAGATGGAAAATACTTAAATCAGCAGTAATAGATACAAAATAACAGCAGCTCATAGTCACTGAGCACTGAATATGCCAATATGTCATACACAAACATACACATTTTCCATGTATTTTACAACTTAATCCTCCTGAGAGCCCCAAAAAACAAATATTTTTTGAGCATCCCCTTTATACATGGGAAATATGAGGCACAAAGCAACTAAAGAATTTGTCCAAGGTAACACAGTCAATGAATCTTGGATTTGCACCCAGGGAGTTTGACTAATGCCTTAAGTGACTAACCCACATGGACATAGAAAGCTGAAGATGGGCTTCTCTGGGTGTTCAGAGGACCTATTTGCAATCTAGGCACAGACATTTAGGAGTTGTGTTCAAAGGACCTCAGGGATTATAATTCGTATCTACTATTTAATGGCATTATGAACCAATCAGCATAGAGAATAAATAGTCGTGTACTCATCCTGCTACGAGGTTCAAGCAGTCTGAATGTTCTTGGAGAAGATCTAATCTTATCCTTACTCTTCCAAAAATGGGCCCATTAGCTGGACCAGAGGATATGCTCTCCTTCCTTCAAGAATACTCCTGGGATGTTGCTATCCAGAAATGGAGACTTTTTGTTAGTCTTACTCACCAATAACAATACCATGGGCAGTTCCAGCTGCTTCCTGCCTAATGACAACCATGTGAGCATCACATAGATCAGAATCAAATGTAGGTTCATATGGCTTGATCGGTTTCATATTCTTATAAGATTGTGAGCATGAAGCATACCCTGGAGCATCTCCCATCATCCCAGCGTGTTTTGGAGATGGGATGTGAGGAATTTAATTCAAATCCCTCTATGGGCTCCAAGCTAAAACAATGTTCTGTTCTGATACCCAGAAAGTGACAGATGTGGTGAGCATTTGTTGGGTTCCAGATCAGTTCTATAGAATCTGTGTGGCCTAAATCAGCCCATTGTCTCTAGAACCCACTTTCTAGTCTTCATACTTTTACTTCAAATCAAGGTAAAGAGATCAGGGCTTAGATTTAGGGGATTAAAATCTCTCCATTTACATCGGCAGGGTGGCTGTGCATACGTATGTAGGATTGTGGAAAGGATGTGTGAGCTTGAAGCCTGGAGCTCAGGATGCTGTCGGCTACCAGCAAGCATTTGTTCATGTTATTACTGTTGTGCTGCTTACTAAGTGTTAACAAGTGACTGTTTATAAATAGTCTAAATTGAAGCCACAGCGTTAGCCTTTGGAGTTCTCTAAAGCTGCCTCCCTGCTGTCTCTCATTTCACCATGGCTGTAAGACAGGCTGGTAGGAGCAAGGCTACCTGGTGCCAAGACAGAATAGGATGTTCTTGCCATCGACTCTGTACCCAAACACGCTGATTTTCCCCAGGAGTTTACTTAAATCATGTTTAAAGTGATTTCTATTTCCAGCAGCTAATGAATCCAAGGTTCCTGCCTGCCTCGGAAAGAAAGTGCATTTTAGTCATGGCTGCTTTGACCCCTTGATGTCTCCTTTCTAACATTGTACAAACCCATCTCTGTTCAATCTTTCTGTGCCCAGCATGATCCCATACCTTTGGTTCTTTGCTGCAGGAAAGAATCTCTTCCCTACAATGAATGCGTGTTTAAAGAGCTATCTGCACATCCTCTCTCTTCTAATCTTTTCAGTGTCCTCTGAGAAGTGGAAAAGTTCCACATATTGGATGTCTTCATTAGTGAATGCTAGCTCCATTTTCAGCAGAACACTTACACCCACAGAGATAGAGTAGCCTACTGACCTAATGTGTATTTCAGTGTCTCACTCTCTAGGATCTCACAAGATCCAGTAGTATGGCTTCTCAAAGTAAGTATTTTTTGAGGGGTGGGGGACATAAAAATAATCATTGTTGTAAAATCTTTCTAGGATTTAAGTGAGGTAAGTCATGTGAAGAGCGTGACACGGTATCTAACTCACAACATTTCTCAATAAAGAGGTGCTGTATTAGCATGAGCATTCCCCCACTGAAATTGGGGTTCAAGTTGTAGTTAATATCATTCTTAGTACTCGGGCCTTTGTACGTTCTTTTTTAAAAATTACATCTATTTATACCTTTTATTTAATTTTTTTCATACAGTGTTGGAGGAACTAAGGAGGGAGGAGTAAAAAGAGGAAGAGAAGGAGCAAGGGAGGAAGAGGAGAAGGAAGAGGAGGAGCTGGGGAGAGACAAGATGAGAGAGAGGGGGACATGGAGGCTGATGTTCGCTTGTCTGTAGCAGTCAAAGGTAGTTGGTATATCTAGGTTGGGTATTGGGTTACACCTCTGATTGTAAGGGCATCTTGTTACTGATCATTACCAAATATATAAGCCTTTGATTAATCTTTAAGCATTAGAATTTTATTTTTCTACCGAGCCCGTGTGGGTGGTAGGATGGTCTGGGCAATGCCCAGCCTTGCAGAGACTGGTAGAACTATCCCCCACACTGGAGTCTCGTGGGTGGCAGGGCTGGTGTTTCTGGCTGGCCATTTCTAGCTACGGCACCCACGTGGCCTCCAGCCACTGAACATGGTGTCTGTTCTAGCCAGAGCTGCCACAGCTTATATAGTTGGCTTGACCTATGGCTACTTTTTTAAAAATAATTACTTCAACAATACAGTATATTTTAATCACGTTTCCCTGCCCTCAGCTCCTCCCAAATACTCCTCACTGACCTATCTACTTAATGTTCTCTCTCTCTCTTTCAAAAGAAAAAAAAAAAAACCCACAAAATGAAAATCAAAACAAATAGATCCCATAAGATAAAAAATGCCCAGACAGAACAAAACTGAACAAAAAGCCCACCAAACAAACAGGAAACGACAACCACAAAACTATAGAGGTCATTTTGTGTTGACCAACTTACTACTCCTGGGTCTGGGTCTGCCCTGAAGAATGGTTGATCTACCCAGTCAGACTTCATTGGAGAAAATGGAGTTTTTCTGTTGTCAGAGGGTATCAGTTGCAGGCAGCTTCTTGGTTAGGGGTGGGATGTTGTGTCTACTTTCACTGTGTTACTCGAAGTGTTGGGATCCCACCTAGCTTGAGTCTATGCAGGTCCTTTGCGCACTGCCACAGTCTCTGTGAATCCATATGTGCGTCAGTCCTAGTGTGTTTGGAAGATGCTCTTTTTTCTTTCTTTCTTTCTTTCTTTTTTTGTTTTTTATTTTTGTTTGTTTTTTTTGGTTTGGTTTGGTTTTTGGAGGCAGGGTTTTTCTGTGTAGCCCTGGCTGTCCTGGAACTCACTCCATAGACCAGGCTGGCCTCGAACTCAGAAATCCACCTGCCTCTGCCTTCCAAGTGCTGGGATTAAAGGTGTGCACCACCACCACCTGGTGAAAATGCTGTTTCCTTGGACTCATTCACCACCTCTGGCTCTTACAATCTTTCTGCCTCCTCTTCAGCCTAGGTACTTTAAGGGGAGGTGGTTGATGTACTCTGAAGACTCTACTCTCTGTACATTGTCCTAGTGTGTGTCTCCATGTTAGTTCCTGTCCGCTGCAAGAAGCGTCTCTGATGAGGGATGAATGACTCACTGATTTATAGTTATAGCAATAAGTCATTAGGAATCATCATCTTATTACCATGTTCCTTTAGCAGAATTAGTAGATTTTTCTTTAGGTCCATGACCGATGTAGTCTCAGGTTCTTGGCTACTTTAGCAGTGTCAGGTATGGGTGCCATCTCATGGAGTGGGCCTTAAATCCAATAAAAAAATGATTGGTTACTCGCATAACATTTGTGACAGTATTACACTGGTGTATCTTGTAAGCAAGTCACTGTTATAGGTTGAAACGTTTATAGCTGGATGGTACTGATGACTACCTTTCTCTTCCAGTCATGTTCAGAGTACCCTCAAGCATCATGAATTCCAGTCAGTAGGGATAAAGCTGCTAGTTGGGCACCAGTTTTGTTCCTTCATCTTCAATGACATAAGTACATGTTGTCTTCAGAAATAGGGCTGTAGCATCAGGTTGTAGAAAGCAACCCATAGCCTTAGCAATAGCCTGTGAAGTGGGGTTTGGGGGAGTCTATAGGACCTGTTTGGGCAATGACTCAACAAGATGTAACCTATTCCTGGCACTGGAGAAATGTGGTGGCATAAGATGTCTAGTTGAGGCACTGTCTCATCTATCCTTTGGTGACTCTGTTTAAATTCCTTATATATATGTATTATTTTAGGAAGTAATAGGTTTCTATATGGTTGTTCAAAGGGTCTTTAGTGTTAGTTATCTCTCCACATACTCCCTGCTTTCTCATCCCCTTTCCCATCTAATCTTCCTATTCTACTTCCCATTTATGTCTTCATAACAGTATATTTTATTTCCTCTTTCTTGAGAGATCCAATTCTCCCACTGGTCCCTTACTAGGTACCTAACTAGGTACCTAACATTCACGGCTATTCAGATTGTAGCATGCATATCTAAGTCTCTCTCTCTGTCTCTCTCTGTCTCTCTCTCTGTGTCTCTGTCTCTGTCTCTGTCTCTGTCTCTGTCTCTCTCTCTCTCTCTCTCTCTCTCTGCACATATATAAATGCACATGCAAAGAACAAGTCTCTTCTTCCACCATATGGGTCCTCACATTTGGCCCCCAGGAACTTTACCCACTTAGCTATCTTGCTGGCCCCTTCTTTGCACATTCTATGTCTATCTGTATTGTTCTTCCCTTGTGTATTTAGTAGACACTAAATCATCTTTAGGACCATTTGGATTCTATCTGCTACAGAACACCATCCCTGCTCACTCAAGTAGAATGTGTCAACCCCTGGGACCTCGGTTGTGATGTTAATCCTTCTAAAACAGTGTCCCTATGCTCCTGTAACTATTCTAGAGACTAGGCTTATTGAGCATGGTCTGGGGGACTACCTCAGGTCTACATAATCTATCAGAAAACCTTCTTAGGTACTCTACTCCTTGCAAAGAAATGCAGAGGCTGCCAGTAGAACTAGCAGATCTTAGAGACCTGATTACCAGGGGATTTTCAAGACAGATCTATTCATTCAAGGCATACCTGGGCCAGTTGTACTGAGTTTAAGGAACTTGAGGACATTTTCGTAAATGATCAGAGTGTCAGGAACTAATGAGTTGCTTTTCCTTGTATTATCAGATGTGGTATGGAAGGAGGCACAAAATCAGTAGGGTGTTTAGCACCAGTCACACCCCCTCCCTTTTATTTGTGAAGGACTTCTTTCTTCTTGGTATTTATTGCTCTGAGTCACTTCTCTGGGTGCCAGATGGAAGATGCAGAAGCTCCTGGCTGCCTATGAAGAAACGTGAAGTTGGATTGGGGACCAGCTGAGAGTGGGGGAGGGGCAAGGAAGCTGAGCTAGGGACTCGTTTTGTTTTTTAGATTGGATGAAACTCCCAATCTTGAGTCTCTCTCTTCCCAGGAGGTTTGATCAGTTCCCTGGGGATGCTTTTCTCATATGTTTTCCCTCTTGTTCTTTGAGCCCATCTGTAAATTTGTAGGAGAAATCTAATCCGTATGGTCTCATTCATTAAACTCATTAAGCTGTTTTATAATGAGAACAATTTCGTGGCTGCAAACCCTTCAAAGTTTACTCCTGGCAGCCACAATTTCCTGTTTGTGAAGAATGAGTTGGGCATCAGGCCTGAGATGGTTGTTTTTTGGGCATCTTGTTCCAAAACTGAGATTTTTTTTTTTCTCCATTTTAGAGAGGATGCAGGGGACTATGTATCTAGGTTACCAGATGCAACACCCATACTAAGTTTGTATGGTATGGTCACATGGTCAGGATGATCAAGGCTATACTGATCTGGAAGATTTGAGAATCCTAAGAGATATGGTCTTTTGGACTTCATAGAGGCCATTGTTTCTATAAGCATGTTCCAGTTATCAGAATGGACATGATCTCTTTAGTTTGACATATATATATATATATATATATATATATATATATATATATATATATATACATGCCACTATTGATTTCCTTTCTTGTGTTGTGGTTAAAATTAACCACCTTCTATGACAGGAGTCCTCAACCTCCCTAACACTGTGACCCTTTAATAATTGGTTCCCCAGGGAACTGATCCTCATGTTGTGGCAACCCCAAACCAAAAATTACTTTTGTTGATACTTCATAACTGTAATTTTGCTACTGTTATGAATCGCACTGTCAAGATCTGTGTTTTCTGATAGGTGTCAAACAGTCTACAGTTGAGAAAGGCTGTTATACGAGATATGGGCTAAGCTATAGACAGTACTTAAAAACACAAGCTCTGGGATGTGGGAAACCATAAGGGTACCACTCAGAAAAATACAAACTCTCTGAACTTTCTTTTCCTAATCTGATAGAAAACTCTGTATGTATCTGTGAGTATCTGTGCATGCGTTTATGTGTGTGTGAATGCATGTTCCTTGGGATGCACACTTGCACTGGCTAGTTTCATGTCAACTTGAAACAAGCTAAGAGCCACTCAGGAAGAGGGAACCTTCTCTCTCATTTCTTACTGCTCAGCTTAGAAAACACCATCACCCGATTGTCTGTGAGTGAGCTTGTGGGGCGATTTCTTGATTGATGATGGATGGGAGAGGTCCCAGTTTAGTGTGAGTGGTACCAATTCTAGACTGGTGGCCCTGGATGCTGTAAGATTGCAGATTGTGAGGAACAAGCCAGTAAACAGCATTCCGCTGTTGCCTCTGCTTCAGTTCCTACCTCCATGTTCCTACCCTGTCTTTCTTCCCTGACTGTCCTTCATGATAAGCTAATATGAAATAAAACCTGTTCTTTCCTCCCCTGATTGCTTTTGGTCATGGCATTTTTTAATCACAGCAATAGAAACTCTAATTAAGACAACCGGTGTGTGGGTGCATGGACATTTACGTACTGTGGCGGTCAAAGGTCAGCCTTGGGCTGATCATTCTTCAGGATCATTCTTGATGGTTTTTGTTTTGAGACAGGGACCCTCACTGGCCTAGAATTCTCTGATTACACACCACTGGCTTGCCAGCAAGCCCAAGGATGTTCCCTGCTGCCTCTGCCATCTCCAGGGCTGGGATTATTGATACACCACCACAGCCTGCTACTTTACATGGGTTCTAGGCATCACACTTAGGACTACATGTTTACATGGCAAGCCCTTTACTGACTGAGCCTTCTCAGCCTGACAACCTCTTTTAAGGCTATATAATATGAAATAGGCACACAGAGAAAATGTGCAATGCATTAACAGATACGTAATGAGTGCTGGATAAACTAGGTTGGTCCCATATCCCCTTTCCCATGATCCTCCACCTCTCTCAACAAATGCAGGCAATATCTCTGAAGGAGATATTGTTGTCCTTTTTACACAGTCCCGAGCTACATACTCCGCTGTCTGGGGCTTCATTTCATCCCTTTGTTTATGTGATCCAGGTACTTTGCTCTAAGCAGCTGTAATTAACTTCATTGCAGTGCTGTACGCTATTTCATCGTTTGTGTATTCCACAACTTATGTGGCTACTTCACACATGATCCACATTTGGGTGACTCCCAGCCTGAGGTCATTATAAGTAATACTGCTTAGTAAGTGATATGAATGTTTCCCATGGGCACAGCTTTGACGCTGTGTAAAGACTTATTGAGCCACGGGTAAATGTTATCTCTGCATTTAGTACCAGATGCAAACGTGTATGCTGGTTTCTGATTCCACAGCAGTGCCCCAGAATCACTATCCATGGCTAGCCTTACCGTGCTTCCAACTTGCTAAAGGTGTCAGGCCTACAGTTTGAGGACTCTCCTTAGCCACTGAGGGTACTTGACTCCTGTAAAACAGACTACTGGCTTCAGTGCAGAGAAGTATTTAAAGACTAGCCAGTGTGAGGCAGAGTTGGGGTGATGAAAGGTATGTTCACATAGACTTTTAGGTGTAAGGGTTAAGGAAATCAGAGAGACTCAGAAAGGAAGACCTATTTCCAGTACGTGAGTATGGACTTGTCAAAGAAGGGTTAACCATCTTTATATTAAAATTCTTGGTTTTTAACATTTTAACTTCTATTTTTTTTATAGTTCCCACTCCCAGTTCACCCTCCCACGTTTCTCATCCCATTTCTTCCTTACCCTGTATCAAAGAGGCTGCCCCTCCCCAGCCAGCCCTCCATACCCCCTGGGGTCTCAAGCCTTTCAAGGCCAGACCAGGCAGTCCTCTGCTGTATATGTGTCAGGAGCCTCAGATCAGCTCCTGTATGCTGCCTGATTGGTGGCCCAGTGTCTGAGAGATCTCAGGCTTCTGGGAAGACTACTTGTCTTCCTATGGGGTAGTCGTCCTCCTCAGCTTCTTCCAGCCTTTCACTAATTCAACCACTAGGGTCCCTGACTTCAATCCAACGGTTGGGTGTAAGCATCTGTGTCTGCCTCAGGCAGCTGCTTGTTGGGCCTCTCAGAGGACAGCCATGCTAGGCTCCTGTCTTTACAGCAGACCATAGCATCACTAATAGTGTCAGGCCTTGTAGCCTCCCCTAGAGATGGGTACCAAGTTGGTGCAGTCAATGGACCTTCTTTCCCTCAATCTTTTCTCCATTTTTGTCCCTATAGTTCTTTTAGACAGGAACAATTCTGGGTCAGAATTTTTGACTGTAGGATGGCAACCCCATCCCTCTACTTGATGCCCTGTCTTTCTACTGAAGGTGGACTCTCCCTCTTTTCACTGCTCCCTCTCCTCACTGTTGGGCATTTTATCTAAGGTCCTTCTTTTGAGTCCTGAGAATCTCTTACCTCCCAGGTCTCTGGTCATTTCTAGAGGGTCCCCACCTGCCCACACACACACCTCCCAAACCCCCAGGTCATATATTTCCATTCATTCTTCTGGCCCTCAGGGCTTCTTTTCTGCCCTTCCCTTCCCCCACCCTTTACCCACCCAGGTCCCTCCCTCTCTCTGTTTCCTGTGATTGCTTTCTTTTCCCTTCCAAGTAGAATTGAATCATCCTCACTTGGGCCCTTTGGCTTGTTAAACTTCTTGAGTTCTGTGGATTGTATCCTAGGTATTCTGTACTTTTTTGGCTAATATTCACTTATCAGTGACTACATGCCAAGCATGTCCTTTTGGGTCTTGGTTACCTCACTCAGGATGATATTTTCTAGTTCCATCCATTTGCCTGCAAAACTCATGATGTCCTCTTTCTTAATAGCTGAGTAGTATTCCATTGTATAAATGAACCAACTTTCTGTATCCATTCTTCTGTTGTGGGACATCTGGGTTGTTTCCAGCTTCTGCCTATCACAAATAAGGGTGCTGTGAATATAGTGGAACATGTACCTCTGTGGCATGGAGAAATATCTTTTGGGTATATGCCCAAAAGTGGTATAGCTGAGTCCTCAGGTAGATCTATTTCCAATTTTCTGAGGAAACTCCAGATTGATTTCCAGAATGATTGTACCAGTTTGCAATCCCATCAACAGTGGAGGAGTGTTCCTCTTTCTCAACATCCTTGCCAACTTGTGCTGTCACCTGAGTTTTTGATCTTAGCCATTCTGATCAGTATCAGGTGGAATCTCAGGGTCATTTTGATTTGCATTTCCCTGATAACTAAGGACTTTGAACATTTCTTTAAGTGCTTCTCTGCCATTCGAGATTCCTCTGTCGTGAACTCTGTTTAGCTCCATGCCCCATGTTTTGATTGGGTTATTTGAATTCTTAGAGGTTAGCTTCTTGAGTTCTTTATATATTTTGGATATTAGCCCTCTATCAGATGTGGGGTTAGTGAAGATTTTTTTTCCAATCTGTAGGTTGCTAATTTGTTTTTTACTTTTAATATTTTAAAAATTGTATGTGTGTCCGGGGCAGGGGAGCATCTGCAAGGAGCCTGCAGAGGTCAGAGGTCAGAGCATCAGAACCCCTGCAGCTGGACTTACAGGTGGTTGTGAGATGCCCAACACAACATGGGTGCTAGGAGCTGTACTATCGGTACATGCTCTGAACAGCTGAACCATGCTCCAGCCTCCTAGTTATTTTAACATAGACATCAAGCATGAGGGTTAAGAGAAGTTTGGGAGGGGGGCGGCAGGGGCATGCTCAGAAAGAAAAAATGCTGTGTGCAAGAGTGTGGTTATGGGCATCTCTAAGACACTCATAGTTAGCGCTTTGTTAAGTTCACAGAGGCACTACTGCCTCTACAGTCGTCACCTTAGGATTTGGACGGGTTCTGAAGCTATCATCTTCAAAGCATTGCTAAGAAGCCTAAATGAAGTCACAGAATGGCTCCTGAGCGGCCTCTATGGGTTTCCAACTGATAAGATAAAGCAGGGGCTATAGGGATCCAGGGAAGTAGAGAATCTTGATGTAAACAAAGTTAACACATCTGCTGGAGGGTCCCAGGAAAGGTCTGGAAACAGGAAGGAGGCCATACTCACAATTATCGGCACTGGGTTGGAAGCCAGTTCCTCACTGTGTTATCATAAAGTATCTAGATACAAAAGGAATGCAGTCTGCATGTTGACAGCCTTCAGAGGAAATGTTAACTGCACTGCATCTCAGCTGGCCAGAGCCATTAACCAGACCCGGGAGGGAGGGAGGGAGCCTTATTCCCTCCCAGAATTCCTATAACGTTCCCTGTCGTTCTAGTCTGCTTTAATGGTGTCCGTCTTCGACTCTTAGCTAAGCCAGTGGGTGATAGTAATTTCATTTTGATTATTCTTTGCCTTTCCTCCTCCACTGGTAGGTGAGCAGCTTTCTGAGTGCCTGCAGTGTTTATCGAGTTTCCTCTTTGCAGAGAACCTGTTAGAGCCACTTCTCTGCTTTGCTTTTCTATTTCATTTTTGTTCCCTACATTGCTCAGCTGGAATGCACGCCTTGTTTGGGCTGACTTGTGCCATGCCTTCCCATTTGCTTTATGGGACATTTTAAGGAAATGAAGCTGTTCCATTCCTCCCTGCCCCATCTATCTATCTAATATCTATCTGTTTGTCTATCTATCTATCTATCTATCTATCTATCTATCTATCTATCCATTCACTTTTCATCCCAATCGCTGCCCTCCTTCTCCAGCCCCTCCCAGTTTCTCCCTCTCCCCCTCCCCTTCTTTTCTGAAAAGGGTGGAGCCTGCCACCTCATATCTCCCTGGCACACCAAGTCTCTGCAGGGGTAGGTGCATCTTCTCGAACTGAGGCCAGACAAGGCATCCCAGTTAAGGGAATGGGATCCACAGGCAGGCAGCAGTTTTAGAGACAGTTCCTGCTCCAATTGTTGGGGGACACACATGAAGGCCAAGCTACACATCTGCTACACATGTGCAAGGAGCTAGCTCTAATCCATTTATGCTCTTTGACTGGTGATTCAGTCTCTAAGATTGCCCCAAGGGCCCACGTTAGTTGAACCTATTGGTCTTCCTTTGGAGTTCCTATTCCCTCTGGGACCCTCAATCCTTCCCCCCAACTCTTGCATAAGACTCCCCAAGCTCCATCCAATGTTTGGCTGGGGGTCTCTGCATCTGTTTCAGTCAGCTGCTGGGTGGAGTTTCTCAGAGGACAGTTATGCTAGGCTCCTGTCTGCAAGCACAACAGAGTATCATTAATAGTGTCAGGGATTGGTGCTTGTCCATGGGGTGGGTCTCAAGTTGGGCCAGTTATTGGTTGACCATTCCCTCAGACTCTGTTCCATCTTTGTCCCTACATTTTTTTGGAGATAGGACACATTTTGGGTCAAAAGTTTTGTGGGTGGGTTGGTGTCCTTGTCCCTCCACTGGGGGTACTCCAGGCTATAGGAAGTGGCTACTTCAGATTCCATATCCCCACTGCTAGGAGTCTCAGCTAAAGTCACCCCCATAGACTCCTGGGAGCCTCCCCCATATTTAGTAGAGCTTTTCCTTTCAATGTGGTCAAGTTCACCAACCAAGTGTTTTATATAATCTTCACAAACTTTTGTCTTGAACCAAAGTCACAATCTCCTATAGTATATCTGAAAATGATATCACTTGCTTTTCCTATGTAGATACATCATCTGCCTGAAATTAATTTGTATTTGTTGCTGTTTATGGTGTTAAAATAGAAAGCAAATAGTTTCCTGATGTATATACCTAATTCTCGCTGTACAGTTCTTCACTAGGACTATTCATGTATACCAGTGTCCCTACACTGTGTGGATATTATTGTGTGGTCTGCTGTGATTTTTCAATAAATCTTGGTGCCCGGTTGAACAAGTCTGCCCACTTTGTTTTTCTTTCTTTATGCTGTCTCTTTGAATTTATGTCTCTCGATTAATCCAGAATTTCCACAGAAGGCATTTGGGGATTTTTGTTTTTAAGATAAAATTGATCTGCCTTTGTGTTGTATG
Organism: Arvicanthis niloticus; assembly: GCF_011762505.2. Taxonomy (NCBI): domain Eukaryota; kingdom Metazoa; phylum Chordata; class Mammalia; order Rodentia; family Muridae; genus Arvicanthis; species Arvicanthis niloticus. Next base: position 84,824,129 of record NC_047663.1, on the reverse strand, counting down.
GTCATTTCCTCCTAACTGAAAAATTCCCTCAAGAAGGAGGAAGGATCATGAGGCTCAAACTTAACAAGAATCACAGGCTATAGAAGCAGCAGCAAACAAGGTTGGGGGAGGAGGCTCCCACCAGCTGAGCTACTGAGGGGAGATTCTTGGAACTGTAGAGATGGCTGTGGGTCACACAGAGAGCTCTGAGGTGCAGCTTTTGCTGGTCATCACCTGGGTTGGTACATTTTGAAAATGCAGCTGCATTTACTCATTTCCAGTCCCGTGGGGATGTGGATGTTACCCAGTACCTACACTCCTGTAACCAACTCAATAAAAACCCATTGGTTAATGAGTTGGACCTAGTTAGAATCACTACTTTGATCTGTCATGGGTGTGTGTGTGTGTGTGTGTGTGTGTGTGTGTGTGTGTGTGTGTGATATTTCCCCAGGAAGGTCTCATTCAACACACTGTTATAATGAAATCTCTAATTTATCAGCAAGATATACTATCCATGGCTTTAGAAACTAAAACAGTCCTCTGAAGAGATTTTTACAACTTTTGGTGAGGTGCGGTGGCGGGGCACACAAATTGTGTTAGATTCTGTAATAGCAACTTGATATTTAGGATCTATCATGAGTGATAGATTTTCCTAAATGTCACTTTCAAGCTGCCACTCTAATCTGGAAATGGAATTGATGCCTACATGTTGACCTTATTAGTTTTCTTTTGCTTACATTGCCCTAAGTATGTTTACATACTTACCGATATTCCTCTTTGTTTCTTCCTGCTGCCCGCACCCCCACCCCCACCCCCCATCCCCCATCACCGTATGCCTCCTCTTGGAAGAACATCCTTTCGAATTGCCTTTCACACAAATCCCTGTGCAGCAAGGTCTGCTTTTTTTTTTTTTTTTTGTCTGAAAAACACCTGTATTTCCTCACTTCCCCCAGTTTACCTAATTTGAATTAGGGTTCTGCTAAAACCCACACATGTCAATGATAAATTTTAGTAACATTTTTTTTTTAAATTTCCCTAACCTATAGCATGAATCTTCTTTGATTATTACAATTATTTTTCCATCTGCCACCATTTGTCCCCTGGAGTGCCCCATAAACTCAGTCTGTTTGGTACCATTTCTAGACAGTCAGCATACTCTGTTCCCTTTTCCACAAATTGGTAATGGATTCATCGGATGCAGATTTAATTCTTGGTAGACAATTCAGACACGGTATATGGTATTAAGTTCTTGCATCAGAAGACACTTATGACCTGGCTGCTTCTGCTCTTCCCTCTGACAACATCTATGACTGACTTTCTCCTCTTGATATCAGTCACTCTTGACTCATAATTACTTGTCTGAAGCCGTTCATCCAGCACGTTGTGGTTTGACTTTCTTGTACTCGAAAGGCAGTTTGTCTATGTAAACAGCCCACACTCTCCTCCTTGGGAAATGTGTGCTACATCCTAGTCTTTTGGCATAAAGCATAGCTATTAAAACCTACATAACTATTATAATTTCATTACAAGTGACTTGGTAGTTTTGTCTGGATGTCCAAAGAAGGTTTTCTATTTCTAGAGACTTGTATTGTTTCTCTGAAATATATTGAATATTTGCTGGCCCAGTTTGATTTTTGCCAAGTACTTTGTTAACTCAAGATATGTTTCTATGTCTTGGGTTTTTCAGTTTCCATACAGCCATGCACGTGTGCATGTGTGCGTGTGTGCGTGTGTCCTGTCTCCCCAGGAAAAGTCATAGCATTGCATCTTCATATTTGTGTAATATTTCCTCTTTTATGTTTGTCTTACTTTGGATTTTCATTGCTTTAAAGAGACACCATGACCAAGGCAACTCTTATAAGGACAACATTTAATTAGGTCTGGCTTACGGGTTTAGAGGCTCAGTCCCTTATCATCAAGGCAGGAATATGGCAGCATCCAGGCAAGCATGGTGCAGGAGGAGCTGAGAGTTCTACATCTTAATCTGAAGGCTGCTAGCAGAATACTGACCTCCAGGCAGCTAGGACGAGGGTAAAGCCACACCCACAGTGACACACCTACTCCAACAAGGCCACACTTCCAAATAGTGCCATTTGCTGGGCCAAGCATATTCAAGCTGCCACAATGTTGTATTTTTCATTTATTTTCCTTTGTACATGGAATCTTGCTATACACCCACAGTCATTTGCCTGTCTACTCTTTTAATTTTCTCTCAAAATTTTTTATTTGATATCATTTGACTATGTTTTGATATTTGAAAACATGGCTTTGATATTTCTTCTTTCACCACCTATTGCTCTTAGGCAATTATCTGCTTGTGGTGCTTTTGTGTTTCTTTAAATCTTTTGCTTTGAAATAGATTTGCTTTCCTTTTCTTTTTCATTCTTGAATTTTATCACTTCGTTTCTGAATTTATCAATTTCTGATATATGCCATTTCTACACAAATCTCTTTTAGTTTGTTTTTCTATATTAAGACAAAACCAGTGTCAGCTTATGTGGTTTTTCTGGTGCAGCTTTAGTGACTAGAGGGATATTTTCTTTACATTGCTTTTGCTTTTTAAAAAACTCGCTGCTGAATATGGATAAGGATCTCTTCTGTCCGTTTTCCTCCTATGATGCAACTGGATGTGCAGACAGAGGAAATCAGGATGGTTTCCTACTTTTATCTTTCAAGAGCTCCCTTTTTGTTGTTTCGTAAAGTTTAAAATAATAATGGCCTTGTGTTTTCCAAGACCTCTTGGCTTTTCCTCTTTTTTTTTTAATCTGGCTTTTCTCTTTCCATCCCTAGGCTCTGTCCTTCCCAATTTGAATACATTTCCTAGCAGTTTCTGCCCAGTGTAGGTTTTACCCCCAGGCAGAAATGAGCTGGTTAATTTTGAGAATTTCTAGGGTCCAAGCTTGTTCGGTCAGTCACACCTTATCCCAGATGCATTGCCCCAAATTTAATCATACCGTAAGAAATCCCTGTCGGCTGAAGCTCACAAACCTTGAACTTTCCAGAGAACAGCTATTAGGAATATTTTTTTCCTTTTCAGGGCAGCAACATACACTTCCCTCCACTTTTTCCACCACACACTGGAACACTGTCCATGCCTTGTAGCCATTCATCCAAAACACACATGGTTTGAGTAAAGAAGATACTGCTTCTATTTTCCTGTTAGACAGTGTTCCTGATTTCTTAACTACCAGTCTTGTTCTGTGTGTTTTTCATGAAGTGATTTCAAGAGACTGAAAGACACCACTGTAGCTTTCTTCCCTTCCCAGATATTCTCTCTCTCTCTCTCTCTCTCTCTCTCTCTCTCTCTCTCTCTCTCTCTCTCTCCCTTATCCTTGAAGAATATCTGTGTGGCATATAAATTTCATGGACAGTATTTGTTTTTTTTTAAAGCAAATAAAACGCTGTCATTCTTCCATTGAGTTGATCTATCACCCTTGTTGCAGTGTGTGTGTGTGTGTGTGTGTTTATGAGTACGTGTGAATGTGTATGTGTGTGAGTGTGTGAATGTGAGTGAGTTGTGAATGTGTGAGTACGTGAATATGAGTGTGTGAATGTATGTGAGTGTGTGAATGTGAGTGAGCATGTGAATGTGTGTGTGTGAATGTGAGTGAGCGTGTGAATGTATGTGAGTGTGTGAATGTATGTGAGTGTGTGAATGTGAGTGAGCGTGAGAATGTATGTGAGTGTGTGAATGTGAGTGAGCGTGTGAATGTGTGTGTGAGTGTGTGAACATGTGTATGTGTGAATGTATGTGAGTATGTGAATGTGGGGGTGTGCGTGTGAATGTCTGGGAGTGTATGTGAATGTGAGTGTGTGAATGTGTGTAGGAGTGTGTGTGCGAATATGTGTGTGAGTGTGTGTATATGTGTATGTAAATGTATGTGAGTTTGTGAATGTGAATGTGTGGTAGTGTGTGTGTAAATGTGTGTGAGTATATGTGAATGTGAGTGTGTGAATGTATGTATGTGTGCGTGTGTGTATGAGTGTGTGTGAGTGTGTATGTGTGAATGTGTGTGTGTGTGAATGTGTGAGTGTGTGAGAGTGTGTGTGAATGTATGTGAGTGTGTGAGCATGTGTGAATGTGTGTGAGTGTGTGAATGTGTGTGTGTATGTGTATACCTGTCTGTGCATCCATGTATGAAGGCCAGAGGCAGACATCAGGTGTCTTGCTCCATTGCTCTGTGTTACTCTTTTGAAACAGAGTCTCCCATTGAACTTAACAGTTTGGTTACTTACAGACATGCCACCATGTCTAGATCTCACATGTAGATCTACACTCAGGTCCCCATGATTATGCAGCAAGTACTTTATACTCTGAGCCTCTGCCCAGCTCTTATTGGCACTCTTCTGAAGATTATAACCGTTTTTTTCCTTGGGCTAGTTAATTTTTTCTTTTATAACCATTCAATAAGATGTGATTTGCTGTAGCCCTATATCCTTGGACTTTGTTAGAATACATCAAGTTTGTAAATTAATATTTCCATCAGTTTTAGACAATACTTAACCACAAAACATCCTCCTAATCTTCTTACTTTTCTTACTTGAATTTCTTAAAGTATATGCATTTCACTTTATTTACAAGTACATTACTGTATCCCCGGGAATCCTAATTATCTGTGATTTGTGGGCCTTTTTCTTATTCTCTCTTCAGCCATATTTAACACATCATTGAAACCAACTACTGGATCCTTTTTTGAAAAATCCCATACTTTCTAGTTTTTTTCCCAACCCAAAAATCCATTTGTAATTCTGAATTCTTTGCAAAGATGATTAAGTTCTACTTTTGTACTTATGAAAATGGAAGGCTGGTGGCTTTTACAATCCATGCCTGAAAATTACACTGAGTACTTACCATCCCTGTCATTTGCTGTTGGTGGGTTTCTTTTAGATTCTCTTCTGTCTCCTCTTCGAATTTATCTTTGTGTGTGTTGGGCGCTGTATGTTGGAATTAATCCTAAGAAATAGTTTGATGACAAGCATGCTGTTCTATCTATCCTAAAGGATTCTCATCTTTCTCCTTCTGGGTTCTTGGGGTACTAGGACCATGAGACCACCTGAATCTAATGGTAGAGGTTGCAATTTTCTAAGCCACAAAGATGAGATCAAACAAATCTGTATTCCTTTTGTCTCATCAATGTACACAAACAAGGACCAGGGCCTCTTTCTGTCAGCTTCTCAAGGCTGGTGTATCTGTATTATTAGGACCCCAACTTTGACAAAACCTAAACATAGTTTTTTTTCCTCCCTAACCCTGTAGACTAGTGTGACCTGTACTGCTTAGTGTCTTGGCAATTTCTGCTCCACTGCTAAATCCCTCTGGGTAGCAAGAAGACCATAGAAAGCTTATTTTACTTGAATCTGTTTTTCTTAGATATTTACTAGTAACTCCACTTTAGCTTGGTTATTCCTTCTTGCAATTATGTGTTGTGTAATTCTTTTCGAATTGCGAAAATGTTCCCAGTAGGGAAAATCACCCAATCGACTATTATTCACATAGCACTTTCTTCCTTGGTAAAAATGGAGTTTATAAATGTTTGAATATTGTGGGGTCTTTGTGTTTCTTTTCTTTTTTAACTTGTTTTTGTTGCTGTTGTTTGGATTTTTAAAACAAAGTCTCACACTGTCGCATAGGCTAGGCTGAAATGAACTTAATAAGTTTGGTCCTCCAACTTATAGCAATTCTCTCACCTCAACCTCTTTAGTGTTGGGTTTATGAGTGTGAGCCTCTGTCCAGCTGATCTTGTGTTGTACTGTGTAATGACTAGTAACTCACCTGTCAGGACTGAATATATTGATATACCATCTATATACCGAGCACCGCACTGAAACTTAACTAGGATCTAAATGGAAATAAACATTTTCCCAGCCAGGCTTGGAAACTTCTGTAACTTACATGATCAGAAAACGTTGAAGGAAAATCATTAAGGAGTGGTGAGAATCCTCAGAAGTTTTAACCAACAATCTAGTAACTATGGGAATATTACTGCTGGTTTTAATTATTGCTTCTCTTTTATTAGAATTAGTAGAATGCTAGCACTTTTAATTTTCTCCATATTTCTGGAGGATAAGCACTTGTATTCTTTGTGGTTCCTGTCTACTTCACACTCTTCTGGTTACATGACCTGCAGCAGAGGAGATAAAATGAATACGGACTCCTCCCCCAAATACGGAAAGAACAAAAGGTCATCAAGACCATGGGACACTTTATACTTCCCACTGTCCTTTTGTAGAGAGGTGGCTATTGGCAGGAATGACTGCTGAGTCTGGTGACACTTGGAATGAGGTCACATGACCTTAGAAGTTTAAATACCTACCCTCCCAGATCCTGTGAATTCAGTGGCTCTTGATTTCTCGTTCAAAGAAAGGAAAGGACGTAAAGCTCACAGCTCTGCATCACCTGCCCATTCTGTGCAAACCTAATACATTCTGATTCCACACTAATGCAGCAGATTCCACACTGAACACCAGGCAACAGTGACAGTAATAAGATTATGGCTCTATCCACTGAATTATCAATCACATTACCTGCTTTAATTCCATGGCCAATGTAAGAAAGAATCAATACTTTTGATGTTATTTTGTACCAATGAAGAAAGTTAATCATCCAAATTCATATGTTTAGTCAGCTCTTATTAACCTTTGTAACTTTGTATTTCCAACTTGTAATATGGTAAATAGCAATTAGTTTTACTGAGATAGGATACCTTAATTATATAATATGCCAGTCCTGTCATAGGCAATCAATATTATTGGTTACCTGCGTAGACACAGACATAAGATTACAAAACCTACTAGACTGTGTCTTCCTTGGTTGGGATATTTTGAGGATGTAGCATCTAGGGTCTTCCATAGTCCCAGGGGAAAGCATTGACGTTCTATAAGTACTTACCAAATATGTAACCTGAATTTTCACAGTAAACAAGGGTTTTAGAATCCTGTGATCCAACTTAATTTAGTGAAATCATATTTTTTTCAGAAAGATTCCAAGGTAGGAGAGAGACAAATGCATCATGTTCATAAGGCAACCAGCCCTATTATTAAAGAAAACTGATCTTGGGAAGCCAGGGCCTCACCATTTATAAAGGCCTCCATTGGTTGAACTGTGGCAACTCATGAAACTATAATTTAGGTTTCAGAACTAACCTGTTTTTTTTTTTTTTTTTTTTAAATTCTGGTCTCCACACCCTCATAGCTTATTCAGAGGCAGCCTGACAGCAAGTATGTACAGTAGAACATCAATCCTCTAAAAAGGGACCCTCCACACACACACACTCTACCCCATGAGCCTGAGCTCACTTTAGGGCATCCACCATGCTGTTGACTCTCTCTGGCATTAGTGACTCTTCCAATAAGGAGAGCCCTTACCCCGAAGGACAATTCTCCCTGCCCCACAGGAGTCTGAGCTGGAAATGATCAGTATACTTGGTAATGATCTCTAATATTCTTTAATGACCTCTTCTACTCTCATTTGAGCCCCGATTCTGTACTCTAGGGGCACATGGAATAAACATCTTACTCTTATTTAGTTAACTCCCCCCCCCCGCCCAAATCTTCCAGATGCTGTACTATAGCTCACAGATACACTTGGTACCTTCCTTCCCAGGCCAGATGTACATGTCGATGCTCATTTATTCCTGTGTGACCCAGAGGTCAACTGAGGACACCCTGCCCCTCTGAGATTTAAATAAAACTGGCTAGAACCTCTGATCCCACATCCTGTGGAAAGTTCAAAGCCCAACCCTGGGTTTCTGTAAATTCCTAGGGATTTGCTTTTAAGGTGAGTTTTGGATTTGGGTTACTAATTTTGCAGAACTTTGTCCCACTCATGCTTCCTGTCTTGGGATCTTCTCATCTCTCTGTCTGACCATGGAACTCACTGCCTTGAATCCTCTGCATGTACCATTTGGGTGTGTGTCAGAGTTGACCCATGGCAACAACTGGCCATTTCCACTGCCAACCAGATAGTTTGAAAGTAAAATATTTAGCACTGTAGTTTTTAAAATATATCCCATGTCTGTCTATCTGTCTATTCTTCCACTAGAAATTTATTAGTGGCTATCTTTCTCCTTGGATGGTTAAACTTTGCATATTGCCCTAGCTGTTTTCCTGTTTGGTTTTGGAAACGGTGGTGTCTTGCTTTCTCATCCAGGTTAGTCTGAAACTCAGTAATATACAATCCAGCTGAGCTCAAGTGCCCCCACCTCCCAAGTGCTGGGATTACAGATGTGAGCCACTGTGCCAAATGCTCTTCACTCTTTCTCTTATTCTCCCTACTGTCCGTTCTTCTCACAGCGTGCACATCCCTGTCTCTCACTCTCATAGCACTGTCTCCACTGACACTGTGCTTATAGGGTCCTATCTGTTGTGCCAAATCTATTTATCACAATATTTTCCTAAACAACAAAACTATCTTCCTATTAAGCCCTCTGTCACATACTGAGAGCAGGAGCTCAACTCTTCTCAGTTCTTATTTGTTGCTGTTGTTCATGCCTTGCTTGGCATACCTCTCCCAGGAGGAACATAGTAGGGTCTTTAGTAAAAATAAACAAACACTTTAGTAAGATAAAGAAAAAATCTACCTATACAGTTCCAAAATGGTGCCTGGATAGGGCCCTGTGTGCAGTGTTAATGGTTGGCATGAATCATGGTAGCTCTTATTTCTTTTCCCTCAAGATATTTCAGGCACTCAGGTTTTAATGTATGAATTATTTAGTTGACACCCCCAAAAAATATTCCACCCAAGGGATCGGATACAAGACTACCATTCTGAATTATGAGAATGCTTTCTTAATCTCCTTGTAGTTTAAAGAAGTTTTAGGAAAGATGGATGCATACATTTTAATCTATGCTTGATTGCTTATGGATGCCAAATGTGACTTAGACTTTTAAAAGCATAAGAGAGTAACTAGAGAGAACAATATTGGAAATACCTACTTGAGAAAACCTCAGTTTTGACTCATCCTGTTTGTAGACAACTTTGGAGTAACTCAGAATGCTAAGTTAAGGTTATACTACATTCATAACTGTTGACTCAGAGAAGAAAGCCACCTGAGATACTCTTTAGATATGCTGATATTTATTTTCTTACTATTCAGTTTAGGCCAGTTACTGGGCTAAATGCATTGTATGTATTAGCTTCTTTCTTCCTAAATAGAGCCTGAAACTATGGGACACAGTATTTTCTTCCTTCCATAGATGGAAAACGGGAAAAATGGGGCATAAGTGGATGTAACATGATGATGCAATATGCTCAAGGTGGCTTGATTTTTTTAAAAAATATTATTTACTTTATGTATATGAGCACACTGTAGCTGTCTTCAGACACACCAGAAGAGGGCATCGGATCCTATTAGAGATGGTTGTGAGCCATCATGTGGTTGCTGGGGATTGAACTCAGGACCTCTGGAAGAGCAGTCAAGGGTTAACCCTAACCCTAACCCTTTAACCTCTTGATGCTCTTAACCTCTGAGCCATCTCTCCAGCCTTTGAGGTACCTTGATTAAAACTTAGGAGAGAGTTAGAGACCCAGTCTAGGCTGGCCTGGAAGCAAGGGTACTTAACCACTTAGTGTTCCTTCATCATTTCCACCCAGAGAAGGAAAAGAAAACAGACCCACCAGAGCATTCCTCCCCATAGTTGGAACACTCTTTCTCATAAATACTATCTATCATCTATCTATCTATCTATCTATCTATCTATCTATCTATCTATCTATTTATCTATTTATTGCAGGGTGCCTCAACAGCCCCCTCTTGAGTCTTACATACTCTTGTTGACAAATCAAAACCAGGTAGCTGGTCAATATTTTAAAGGAAGCCTGTGAAGGGAATGTTTTCTTTTTCTTGCAGGAGACAGGGGTGCATAAGAAATAATGGGAGAGTTCACTGAATCTTAAAGAGGCTGGAGGCCATGGTTCACAGGGACATCTAGAGGTTACCAGGGAGACGTCAGAGATCACAGCTATCAGAAAAAACCCAGATTCCATCTTGGTCTCCGAAAAAAAAAAAAAAGACCCAGTCTTTTTTTCAAAAATCATAATTTTGTATCTTGATTAAAGTGTCTCAGGAGAGGAGCCTCATTAAATAAAACCTACGGGTTGGAAGTGTGTAATTAAGATAATCCATTTTTGCTTTTCTTAATGCTTTAAATATCTGTTGTGTGGAGGTCTGAATATCATGAAACTTCCTCAGGTAAAAGACATTATGAGCTACGGGCTTAGTCAATAATTCTCTCGGTGATTGAGAGTCATTGTATTTCTTCAGGGCTCAGTCTTTTCTTCAGTGCTCGACTTCTGCATCACCATTAATATAAACACATCCATGGACAACTCAGCAAGACATCTTCATGCATCACCCACTTCATTGATAAAGTTGATCGTGTCTTAGTTAGGGTTTTAATTGCTGTGATAAAACATCATATCCAAAAAGCAGCTTGGGGTGGGGGGAGGGTTTACATTGCAATACATCACTGAAGTAAGTCATTATAGGAACTCAAGACAGGAACTGAAACAGAAGCCATGAACTAGTGCTGCTTACAGGTTGATTCCCCATGGTTTACTCAGCCTGCTTTCTTATATGTCCCAGGACCATCTGCCCAGGTCTGGTAGTACCCACAATGGACTGTGTTCTCCCCCATCAATCACTAATTGAGAAAATTCATCACAGACTTTCCCACAGGCCAATCTGGTGAGGACAGTTCCTCAGTTGACTTACAAGTGTCTTCCCAAATGACTCTAGCTGTGTCAAGTTGACATAAGCCTACCTAGCACAGTTTGGTCCATTTGTTTGCACTGAATACTTAGTAGATGCCTATCATGTCTCATGTGGTATAAGATGCTGTCTGCCCTTGGGGAGTTCACGCTGTCTAGCAAACAGAGTAGATGTACTGTAGTGCTGTGCAAGGGTACATCCTGAGTCCCTTTGCTTCCCTGCTAGTTTTCCTTCATAGTGTCATGTCGGTGACCCTTGCTATCCTTCTTGATTCACACCACTTCTATGGAGGTTCACCACTACATGTTACCTACCTACTCTTCTCCCTGGAATACCGTTACCCACATGCTTGTCTCTGTGTCTTTTAAACATAAATGATTCACACAAATCTGCAAGCCCACACAGCCAAAGCTCGGCTCTCCACTGTTCTCCAAGATCTGCTTAAATCCTAATAAGCTGACCTGTATTCCATTTACCTAGAAATCCAGATCGTAAGCCCGAGGATTGTGTAAAACTTCTCATTCCTCCTCATGAACACACATGTTCTCCCCATGAAAACTTCAAAAGTCACCATATTAGATTCTGACTCTTTGTGACTATTTTTTTTTAAGAACTGTTTATTTTATGTGTATGAGTACACTGTAGCCATCTTCAGACACACCAGAAGAGGGCATCAGATCCCATTACAGTTGGTTGTGAACCACCATGTGGTTGCTGCGAATTGAACTCAGGACCTATGGAAGAGCAGTCAGTGCTTTAAACCTCTGAGCCATTTCTCCAGGCCTCTTTGTATTAAATACATATTTAATAGTCTTTGGATTACCCCCCCTATTTCCTGGCACACTAATTATCATGAGTACATTATGTCAACAATGTAGATGAACATGTTTGTGTCTTTCCACAAGTCAGAATTTACTAACAATAAATTCATGAGGCACAGCAGTTACATTGTCAGCAATTTGCCTGATAATACCACTTCTTGATTGTCCTGGATAAGCGAACTTGGATTCTTTTATTCTAATCTTAATTACTAACATTAACTCTCAGTTCACACATTACCCATCCCATAGTAAATACATCTCTGTTTGTCTTCATATTTAGCTTGTAGAATGGCTGCAAATGGCTAAGAAAGACAGAATTTCACAGTTTCTAAGATGTATGATTTTCCAGGTCAAAGCTGGAAAACTGGTAAGAGTCTGGGGGGATGAGATAAAGATCCAGGAAGTCTGTTAATAGCTACATGTTGAGCAGAGTTGACTCCAGCTGCAGAGGTCAAAGAGCAGGACCAGGTCTAGACAGACAAATGGGCAAATAGATGGACAGAAGGTTCAAGAAGTGAACAGAGGGACAGACAGATGGCAATTTGAGCATTTTATATCAACAACAGAGACCTAGCTGAGCTAAAGCCCATGGGAGAATTGAGAGTTCTTTGTCTGGTGTGTGGTGTGGTGTATGTGTGTGTGTGTGTGTGTGTGTGTGTGTGTGTGTGTGTATAGTGATCAGGTGACAACCCAGCAGGACTGTAGTTTTCATGGTACTAGGGGTCTCCTTTTTTAAAGCTCTCTAGGTATCTAGGTGAGGGCTTTACACATTTTCCTTGGTCTGTTGTGTCTAATATGTTCTTGATCCTAATTTTAATGGCTTGGTTGTTAATACATTGGTATGATTCTACAGCCCCAACTCACTCTGATAAATCCATAGGGTGGGACCTTTTCACTCACAGGAATTATTCATTTACTAGTTTGGGCTACGTGATGGTGTAGTAATGGTGCTGTAAAGATGGTGGTGTAAAGACAGTGCTGTTCACGTGTCCACCCGGGGCCTACAGCAGGGGACAGGAGAAGATCTGAAGGTTCAGTTGTTCATCAATGGAACATCATAGAGATTCCTGCAGGGCTCCCCATCCAGGCATGGTATGGATGCTCTGGTTCCTTTCACTATTCTCTGCTCTTTGTATCTCTTCACCTGCCATTCACCAGTATCCTTCTAAATATCTTTTATAATAAACCAGAATACATACGTAAATATTGCTCTGAATTCTGTAAGCGAGTCTAACAAATCCATCCAATGTGAGAAGGGAAATCCCTATCTTGTGCCTATCAAATGTACAAAATAATGTCAGAATTGGCCTAAATGAGAGAAGATTCTCTGTGGTATTGTTTGTTTGTTTGTTTGCTGGTAAGCAAAAATCTCCAAAGCATCCTGTTGTTGAGTCTGTAAGAGAATCTGAGTTTATGTTCTCCTGAGAGGCCTATTCTAAGCCTCTGTCATCTTTCCCAGCACTGCCTGAATACTTTTACACAGTCTCTTGCTTCCATTCTTATTGATCTCCAAGCCTGTTCTTCACACATCCATCACAGTGATCAGCAATGAAAGAGAAATCTGACTGGGTCTCTTACTTGTATAGATTAAACAACTCCACAGCAATTCCCTTGATATGTTCAGATCTGTCTCAGATGCTGATCCCAGCCTTACAGGCATTTGGTCCTCACAGGCTGGCTGCTGCCTTGATATTAGGCTATGGTGGGGAGAATATGCACAAGTCCCTATGATATCAGCTATGATGCATCGGCTCTGTACTGAGTAGTTTAATTATAGGCTTTATTATCTCAGACCACACCTTCCAGAAAAGGAGGCATTAATGAGACAAGAGACAGGCAGATCCTACAATAGGCAGATAGAAAGGGACAAAGGAGTCCCACAGGGGAGTGGCAGCATGCAGTCATCTAGCAGGATGGCATGAGCTGAAATTCCACCTATGAACTAGCTTGAACACTGTATCTACCTCCTTTCCCCAAACTTCCCCATTCCTATGTAAAATAGGTATTACAGACCTTGCTTTCTAAATGGCCCACCAGGACTATGGCCAGACTTTATAATTCTATGGAGGGCCTCCAAGTTTTTAGCCTCATTAGTATATAAAGTCTGGCCTGTTCCCCTATCCCAAAGCACATATAACCTCTAGACAAGACCCTCTGCTAACAGCCACTTCAGGCCCCTTCCCCATTAGCTAGCTCTCTCCTTCATCTTTTTTCTTAATAAAAATCTCCTTGTGGTCCATGTGCCTCATTCCTCATGGTAACAAGACAAGAACTTGATAGAGATAAGAGCCTGCAACATTAATATAGTCATTCTGCAGCGGGGAGATAGAGGTGTGATGTCCCACTGGTAGTGACAGAACTCAGGCCTTTCACTTCAAGACAGTCCTGATTTATGTCTGTTTTGCTGCTGGGAGCTGTGTGGTGTCAGTAATTATTTGAATGAGAATTTAAACTCTGGACTCCAGAGCTTTAACTCTTCTCATATTACTGGGACGTGGTCACTCTTCTTCTACCAGGAAGCCTCTTTCAGTGACCATAAAGGCACGGGAATAGTAATTCTGCTATACAGAAGAATTCGTGTGTACATGATTGATTGTTGACCCAGGCATCGTAAGAGAGTCCTGTGGATGTGGCAAGTTTTTATAAATGATTGTAAGGCTCTACCCTCTAGGAATATGAGTGAATTCAATGTGGTGCAACCTGAGCTCCAGGTGTTGATTTGGTGTGTGTGTGTGTGTGTGTGTGTGTGTGTGTGTGTGTGTGTGTGTGTGTGTGTGTGTATGGACAGGTGCAGGTACCAGTGCATGTAAAGGCAGAAGCCAGGGTAGAACATGATGCCCTTCTCTGTCAATCTTCACCTTATTGCCTTGAGAAGGACTTTTCTTCTAAACCAGAAGCTTGCCATTTTGGCTAGACATTCTGGCCAGTGGGACCTTGGAATCCTCCTGTCTCTGTGTTCCAATGTTGAACTGTCTTAGGGTTTCCATTGCTGTGTAGAGATACCATGACCAAGGCAACTCTTGTAAAGGACAATATTTAATTGGGGCTAGCTTACATGTTCAGCGGTTCAGTTCATTATCATCAAGGTAGGAGCATGGCAATGCCCAGGCAGGCATGGCTTGGGAGGAGCTGAGAGTTCAACATCTTGATCTGAAAGCTGCTAAAAGCCTGGATCTCATATGGTTAGGAGGAGGGTCTCATTGTCCACCCCACAGTGACACGCTTCCTCCAACAAGGCCACACCTACTCCAACAAGGCCACACCTCCTAATAGTGCCATTCCCTGGGCCAAACATATTCAAACTACCACATGAACATCCACAGCTAAGCCTGGCTTTTTAAATGTGGATGTTGGGAATTCTCTAAGGTCTTCATGCTTGCAAGCACTCTTACACTGGGGGCCATCTACCCAGCCTCTCTGAGTCTTGCTCTGTATTGTGAAGATTACCTTAACAACAGGTACCACCCCTTCTATCATTGTGTTATCGCTGATCACTGTTATTGGGACTGAATGATCAATTTCTTCCTTTATGGTGGAAGAACTGAATGGTTAGGTGCCTGGATGCTGAAAGCTGATTCTATGGCTCCTAACAGTCTACTCCTTATGAACAGAAAGAATCTGGACATGTAAACTTGCTTCGGTTTCTCTACCAAAAAAAAAAAAAAAAATGACCGTTCTAACTTATCTTGCATAGTTATTAGGCAAAGTGATTAATGGGTAAGGGAATTACAGTCATTTCTGGGACTTAACAAAGACTATTAATAATATTTGTTTTAAAGTTTCCTAAAATATATAAAGCTCACAACCAAATGGATTACCCGTCTTCTTACAAGCTTCCAGATCAGATCCAGGAAGCAGTTCTGCCTTTGAATCCCAGTACTTGCCATGCTCATGCTCCATTTTGAAGTGGACTGGTGCTTCTCTGGGTGAACATTGTCTCTTGGCTTCTCTCACAGGTCTAGGAAAACAGCTGACAGTCCCTGTGGTTCTCCTGATAGCACCTCCAGTGTCTATGTGTATTCATACACATTGCTAAGTATATGCTGCCTGATACCTCCAGCATCACCAGCTCCTGGATCCTCCCTCATCTCTCCCCACATACATGTTCTTAGGGGTTACATTCCTTTCTTCCCTCCTCCTCCTCCTACTTGTTTCTCGTACCCAATCAAGATTTTTGTCTAATCACTCACTCTGTCCACTAGAGTTTGTCATTCCTACAACTCAATTACTCCCAGCTAAAGGTAAGAGATCTTGAGAGCAGAGGATGCTGTCACCATGGTTTTCCCATAGGGTCCCTAAATGACAAGGAACCTTTCATCCAACTTTAAGCCCTCCTTTGCTAATGTTGGTTCTATTTGGTATTGAACTAAAACGTCTTCTTGTTTATTTTTCTGGCTTATTGTGGGATATATCATTTTTTCTAGCTTTCATTGGAGGTATTCTATCACTAAATTCTAAGAGTTAGGAGTTGTTGAGCACCTACTATGTGCCACTGTGTTGTTATATTATCCCAGGACTCTTTAAAAATACACATCATGTGTCATTCTAATTAAAGTCAAAGAGATCAAGGATTAGAAAGACACTGTTGAAATCTCTTATTATTTTAAATTGTATCTTTTACTTTTCATATTATATTTCGATCATCTCTCTCTCCAAGCCTTTCCATCTACCCCTCCTTGCGCTTTCAAATTCAAATTGTCTCTTTGCTTCTCAGTTGTTGTTCTGTGACTATATACATGTCTATGTTCGCATATATTTCTAAGAATAACCTACTCAGTCTGAATAAGATTGCTTGTCTGCGTGTTTTCAAGACTGACCATTGGTGTTGTATCTGACTGGTGTATTCTTCCTCCAGAAACACGATTTCTCCTGTCTCAGCAAGCCTTCATTGCCTGTACTTTGCTATGCAAGGTCGACACCCTTGGGCTCTGCCTCATATATTTTAGCATACCTGTTGTTGATGTCCTTGTCCAGCTTACTGATTCAGTTTCACGGTGCTGAAATTAAAGTGTTCTACCACTAGTCTACATCCCAGCCCAAGGACCAGAAGAGATGTCTCACTCCATATAGTGTCGTTTCTCAAGACATACTTAAAGGATTGTACTCCCTCAGGGAGCGTAGAGATGGCTCGGTGGTTAAGAGCGCTGGCTGTTCTTCCAAAGGACTAGGGTTTGATTCTCAGCAACCACATGACAGCAGCCCTCAACTGCTTGTAACTGCAGTCCCAGGAGATCTATTGCTCTCTTCTGGCCTCTATAGGCATCAGGAAAATGCACAGGCATACACGAATACACTTATTTTAAAATTTAAAGGAAAAAAACACATTTATTTGGGGCTAGAGAGAAGGCTCAGTGGTTAAGAGCACTGGCTGCTCTTTCAGAGGTCCTATGTTTAATCCCTAGGGCCCACATAGCAGCTCACAGCTCTCTATGACTCCAAAGCCCCCCCTTTATTCCTTTATTATTTGCCTCTGCTGGGCACTAAGCATGTACATGGTACACAGATGTAGGCAAAATACCATACACAAAAATAAATTTAAAAAATTTTTAAAGAATCACATGTCCCCAAATTAAACGATTTAAAAATTATATTAAGGTATAATTAAAGACTGGCTTAACCATATTTTGCAATTTTAAAAAATGAATCATTTATTATATTCCCCTTTCAATCATAGATACATAAAATTCAGAGGATTTAAAGGGCATACCTCACCTGATACAGTGGTTACAAACCCGAGACCAAAATCCACTTCCCTTATTTGAATATATTGCACCAGGTCTGGTTACAAGCTACGTTATGTTGTGGTTTTCTTAGTATAAAATTAGAGACTGGTATGCAGTAGGTGATTATCAAATGTTCTGTGAATGAATGAATGAATGAATGAATGAATGAAAAATTAAAGGTGATCTTTAATCCTTTGTTTGGGTACCGACACTAATCTTGGTGGATACTCAGAGAATAGTGTCTTCCTGATACATTACTATTCTCCAATTCACAAGCAGCAAGCTTTCATTAGATATTCACTTACAGGGCACTTCTTATAGATATTTTTTAAACTTGAGTATTTTTGACTTTCATTTAAAAAAAAAAAAGAAAGAAAGACCTTGAAAGGCTCACGACTTAAACCGAGTTTCGAAAGTTAAGTGTCTGAAATTCTGCATCTGGTTTCTCTGACTCCTAAAGGTGAGGGTCACACTTGCTGAACCCTCCTGCCTCCACACAAAGCTGACAGTGAAGGCCATGGGTTTATGTTTTTACCCATCCTTCCCAGCTGACATTTGCATTTTTAAAAAGGTCCTTCCACCCTTCCCTGTTGGTTCTCCAGAGTGCAGTTCCTTGGCCTCTGGGGCCCAGAGAACCTTTCAGAAGGTCCACAAAGTTGAAACTATTTTTCTAATAATTCGCAGACGTTATTTGCCTTTTTATCTCTAAGTTAACTTTTGCATTGATGGTGTAGCAGTGGCTCTAGCTGCCAGCACTTCCGAATAAAACCAGGTGCTGGTCCTCCACTGTCAATGCACGCTTCAAGACCATACTCAAGTGGGGGCTGGGGCTTATTTCTTTAATATTTATGAGGAAGCAATAAGAAGTGTGACTATTGTTAAATCTAGACCCTTGAGGACATATACATTTAAAACATTTTCTGTGACAAAACAGGACCTATACATAAAACATAGCAGCTTGCATTCTTAAGGAAAGGCACTTCTGTAACCATTTTAGCTATGACTTGAACTAGTCACTTTTGCGTGGAACACTATTTTTTTCCCTTGAAGAAATGACTGACAGGCACACTGGTTGTTAAGTCTTGGCAGACACTTTCTTTAAAAAAATAAAAAAGTGAACAAAGCAAGCCTGTCACTTCAAGGAAAACAAGTGACAGGACTTGATGTGAGTGACAAAATTTGAGTGTTGGAGCAAAAATTAGAATTTTAAAAAATTTGTATCTGCTACTGTGAGCTTGACATTTCCTCAATACTTCAAGATTCTTTTGATCAGATTGGTGGTGATATTAATGGATGTGATTTTTTTATAAAAAAATATTGTAAAATGGGATATATAAACATTTAGGAGATCTGCATAACTCAAAAAAAAAGTCAGTATTTTCCAAATGATCAACTATGGAGTTAGAAAATGGTGCCTGGAAGACTCATTGGAAGTTCGTGTCACATCTATGGATTTCAATAAGGGGGTGTATGAAAACTTTGCAGATATGTTACAAGTTCTATAGTGCAACTAACATGCTCTGGTTTAATAATAATAATTAATAATAAAAGGTCTCTGCAATTATCTAAGAAGGCTGTAAAATATCTTTCCCTTCCCCACGATTTTCACGCAAACAACACACCACAGGAGACTAAAAAAATGGGGACAGTTAGAACCTCCTCTTCCTCTTCCTTCTCCTCCTCCCCCTCCTCCTCTTCTTTGTCTCTTTCTATTTCCTGGCTATAAAACAGGTTAAGTCCAGGTTACAGCCAGGGAAAGCAGGGGAGAGCCTAACATGAGAAAATACATAAGAAGACGAGCCTCCGGAGGTGGACAATGGCATTTGAGGATTTACACATCATCTCTCCAAAGTTGGAAGAGTCACCTCAGCTCCTGAGGAAGCAGATCCCACCTTCTCTGTGAGGTTCTCTTCACACATGTGTCCAGAATGGGAGAGGCAGCCTCTCTGCTGTGCATACTGGGCCACCTTCTTCCTTTTCTCAGCAAAGGGTCCTACAAGGGGCCTCCAACAGAGATTTGCTTATGTGACTTAAAGTCAATATTCCAGGAGCTGCTGCTGCCGTCTCTTAAGACAGACATTTTTAAAATATATATATACAGAGAGAGATAATAGTACTAAGTATTTTTGTTTTGTAAAGTATTTGTATTTTTCAGAATTCTGTTTATAGATAATTGTTGGTTATTCTTACAGAACTTAATAATTACTTATTTTACATCTTTTTCTCAGTTTTAATCTCAGAGGTGGTAACTACTGAGGGTGAATGCCAGGTCCAGCCTGGCTGTGTAAGGGGAGGTGTGACAGAGTTCCTGCCCCTGGAGCATCGCCAGGCCGTTGATCCCCACAATCTCCACTTGTGCTGACTGCTGTTGCCCTGAAGATGATCTGCTGTCTCTTCTATTTTACTTTCAATTTTTCTTTCTGGAGAATATACCCCCCCTATTACTCAGAGGTAATCACACCATAATAAATGAAACGGACATGGTTCTCAAGAATGAGGAATGAAGATGGTCATGAGGCTGTGGAGGACGAGGAACAGGCTTTCTGCTTGGCCTTTAGGGCCATGGGAAAGGATCTAGACAACATAACCACAAGGGCCAACAAAGCCTATATGGTCCTTTGCAGAAATTGTTGATTGCGAGACTTGGCTTTGAACTTGGAATTATGAGGAGATACACGTACCTTTCGGTCCAGTGACTGCTGCATTAATTAGCCAGGGTGAACTTGGGGACATCAAGAACAGAGAGTTAACATGACCTCAAGAAGAAAAGGCGTGGATAGAAAAAGAAGGGATCTATAGAGAATAAGCACACGGTAGATGGATTTATCATATAGGAAGAAGGCTCAGATACAATCTAGAAGCAAAGCATATTAGAAGGAGGGTATCTGAGGCCATGGACTTCCTAGGACAGGAAACAAAGAGTAGCAATGACCAGAGAGAGCAAGTCAACATCAGAGAGACCTAGCTGCTTTATTTGGATGAATTTTAAAACTTTGTAAGAAGCCATTTTAACCTTAGTAGTCTGTTACCTTTCTGTTCTTACATAAAGCAATTTTCTAAAGACTGCTGCCTGCTGTACTAGGAAATCATAAGAACTGTGCCCAGCAACCCATGAAGAACAGGTTGTGTAAAAACTATAAGGAAATGTGCTTTTGCTTTGTGTGTAGATTCTGTTTTAAGGAAGCAGGGGTTGGGACTAATGATCCAGGACTCATAGAATTCATGTAAATTTAAGGATTTCTAAAAAAAAAAAATTGTTAACAATATTCAAAACCTTGATGATGTAGCCTTAGTAAATAAAAGACTGGGTTCGGGCTCTCTGGCCAGGAAAAGGCAAATGAATGAGCAAGGAGAAGGAAGAAAAGGGAAGCAGGAAGAATGATGAGGATCCTGGGGAAAGACTGAGCACTTGGCCTGGCAGCGTGCATCCACTACTGACGCCGAGTCATTGAATCAGCGCTGCTCCCATTCCTGCCTTTCTCAGGACACCCCTGATGCTGAGGCTGGACCTTGCTAGAAGAACTCACATATACCAAGGTTCTTTAGGGACTCAATTATTTTTTAAAAGCATGAAGGGAATTTTATAACAAAATTATGGGTTGCTGCTATAATAATTTTTTAAAAAGTGACTGATATGGCTCACCAGTCCGTAGGGGGAGGCTGGGCAAGCAAACTTTTTACGCTACTTGCCAAAAACCAAACCGGCACTGAGAACCCAGCCCCAGACAACCTCATCAGACTCAATCAAGCCCTATGCTCTCCCCGCACCACTCTTTTCACTACATCGTTAATCCCAAACTCAGGCAGGAGCGCAGTGAATCGGGCATCTGATTGAGGAGGTTCTTTCATGGCTCATGACCTTCAGCCTACAGGACTGGGCAAAGGCAGAGGTCTTCATACAACTCTGCAGTTAGTTCCAGCTCCCAATGCAAGTCCCAGACCAACAACAGTACTTGGGCAGGAACTGTGGGACACACAGAAAATATGTGTCCAGTTAATCACCTTGCCAAGAACTTGGGATAGCCCTTTGGGCAGGAAGGGAGAGGCCTGGGAGGCAGAGAAGAGTAAACATCTTCACCCAAATCAAGACTGAGGTCAGCTTCCCGGCCTTTTCTTGCGGCAGCAGTTCCTGTGGCTACTGCCCACGGCTTCCTCTACTTCATCTCACTGTCCCTTGAAGGTGACTCCTGCCCTGCCCTTCCCACGCCAGCACCCAGCCCAGTGCGTGGATTTGTGGGTTGGGCGCTAATTACTGGCTGTGCTGGGCAACCCGCCCTTTCGAACTCAGCGTTGACACAAATAGCTAGAAAGCTTGATTGCTGAGCTAGAGCTCCCTCAGCAGAGCACTAGATGGGTTCCCTTCTAGAAAGTGGACTTTTGTTCTCGGTAGCTGTTCCCAGTCATGTAGCAGATGCTTCGCGGGCCCTTTGAATGATGAATTCTAGAAGCACAGAATCTTGGAAGTTCTAAACGTCTCAACCTACAGTTTTTCCACACATCACCACTAGCCTCTACTTGGACCACTGTAGTGAGCCAAGCAGATTGTTAAAAAATCTTTCTGTTGGGAGAAAGAGCTTTCTGTTTCTCTGAAAGAGGTGCCAAAGCACAGTGGTCAAGCCACACAGTTCTGGGTTTTAATCTTTTATTACACCTAGGACCTCAAACAGATAGATTTCTCTCTATGTCTTAGTTCCCTTGCCTAAACTCGTCACAAGTCACTATTCCACGGAGAGATAGGGTGCCTTTGATGTGGAGTATTGTCCATGCCTCAGCGCAGATTTAGCACTGACAGAGCCTGGCCCTACACGGAGTCTCCTATGGCCGTTGAGGAAATCTGGTGGCATGTCGCTATTGTAAAGTAAGTGGTGCCAACAGAGTAGGTTGTGGGACTGTACATCTGTGTGCAAACTTACTTGTTGGAGCTTGGGCAAGTTAATTTTCTTAAGTTTCTAAGGTTTTTTTTTTTTTTCCTCTTCTATCTCTAAGTGAGAGTGAGCAATGGTTTTGGCTTAAAGGACAATTGTAAGGAAGCGCATAGAGACACAAAGGCTGGGTCCTGTGTCTGAGCAGGGCACCTTGTAGCCTTCATTGGCTGGCTCCCTTTGAAAATGTCCTATCCACTTTTTAGATCTATGTAAAGTCAAATCTTCCTTCCAGGTAGATCCTTAGCCGTGAAGGTCAACAGCTAATCCTTCACTACTCTAGACAGATCCGGCCCATTCATGGCCCTTCTCCGATTTCCAAGGCCATTAGCCACTCGAGAAGGCTCCCCAGATGATCTCCAGTTTCTCTGTGTTCCTTTCAAACTGTGGCCAGTCAGACTTAAATTTGCAAGTTGACCATTTGCAAATGAATTAGCTTGAAGAACTGGAAGACCATCGCCTTTCATCCTATGTGACGCGCTAAGCTTCTTTGAATGGAGCTACGTACCGAGGGGCAGGTGGGCCATATTGTAGATGATAACCTATAATCTAATAACCACCTCCAATCCTGATGTCACCTACACACTTAAAATTGTTAAACATGGCTCCACACTCAAGAAATAGGATGGTTTTAATCGTATGCATAAAACCTTTTCTCTTATTTCTTTTTTCCGCATAACAAAGTGTAATTGACAAATAAGACTTACATATATTTAAAATATACGATGTGATGTCTTGAGATGATTGCTACTGCCGGGCTCATGAACACATCCATCCCTCACATGTGTGCTAAGAAATGGTCTGTGCTCCCTCAGCAAAGGATGAGTACAGATCAGAGGGCTCTTACCATAGTCACTCAAAACCATTCCCATTATTTTTGACCCACTTTCTCGTCTGGACCCTTAATACTAAGCCTGAATTTTGATACTCAGCATGTCACATACCTACTACCATTACTATTGCTAGTCACAGAGACCAACTTGTTTATTAATTGAAGGGGATTGGCCAAGCCAGAGCTCCACGGGTGAAACAGAAACATTTTTCACTTGTGTATATGATTTAAAGATAGACAATTGGAAAAGAGACTCAGAGACATATCTACATACCAAGCACAAAGGACCCTTCGATCTC
The DNA here is from genome assembly GCF_011762505.2 of Arvicanthis niloticus. Classification (NCBI taxonomy): domain Eukaryota; kingdom Metazoa; phylum Chordata; class Mammalia; order Rodentia; family Muridae; genus Arvicanthis; species Arvicanthis niloticus. Next base: position 84,800,844 of record NC_047663.1, on the reverse strand, counting down.
TCCAGGATGCTGCATTACTTTGCTGAGTTATATATGATATATTGATATATATGATATATTTCAAGGGTCTTTACACTGTAACATCTCTGATGGATGTGAGTTGTTATTATTCCATAGGCTAGTTGGAAATAAAACCCAGCAAGAGATCGGGTTCACTTGGTGTGATTTGTTCTCAGTGAATGCATAGGACTTCTGGAAATTGCAAATTTATTCCTCTGTAATATACCTACCAGTCAGCTTTCAATTGCTAGTTGTCTTACTTTATGTACAACACAAAGTTTATAAATTCTGCATTTATGTCTTTTTTTAAAAAAAAAAAAAGCAGAACATTTATTCTTCCCCAGTAATGTGGCTTGAATGTAAACTATCTCCCATAGGCTCGTGCGTTTGAACCCTCAGTTACCTAGCTGAGAATGCTGTTTGGGAAAGTTATAGAATGCTGTGAGGTAGACTCTCACTGAAGGAAGTGGTCTCTAGGAGGGGCTCTGTGTTTTGTAGGCCACCCCACTGTCTGTTGGCTCTTTGCTTCCTGACTACAGAAATGATGTTGCCAGCGGCTCACCCACTCTTGACTCTGTGCCTTTCCCACCATGATGGGTTATACCTCCTTTAACTCTAAGCCAAAATAAGCACACTTTCCATTCAATTGCTTCTTGTCAGATATTCTGTCACATGAACAAGAAAAGTAACCTTGATACTCAAGACCTTTCCCATCAAGAAATATGGGTTGTTTGATTTATTTTTTTGCCTACAAACCCAAGAGAAGAAAGACAGTAAGTAGGGAGTTACATAAAGTGTAACAGGGAAAAAAAACCGAATGACAGAAACTGAGAAGTGTGCTTGATGGTTAGAAATTGGTCAGCGTGGGTTACCAGCATCAGCAGATTTCCCATCGCAAGGACTGGGACTCTGAAAGAATTTGATTGTGACTTCTCCATTATCATACTAGGAATCCTCTTCATACTGTGTGGATAGCCAAGGAATCTGTCATTTCCCTCCCACATTCTCCCAGGCTCCCTTCTGTCTGCAGCAGGGTCCAGCAGCAGAGATGACCCTGGGGGCCGTGTGGTTCACTCCTGTCAGACTGTGGTCAGTGCACTGAGACACACTGAGCTAAGAGAAACCACCAGGGAAAGTCTGTGGGGACTCTTATAATGATGGAGAAGCAGAGGGCTTGTTGCTACACTCTGTGCAGAGTGTCTCTAGCTGCAATCCACTTTTACCCAGAGTTCTAACTGTGGGATTTCAATTTATGTACATTCTAAGCACAGATTATCTCATATTTCACACCAGGCACTAAGCTAAGTGCTGCAGCCACACAATCAAGCTACACATATTCCCTAGGAAACATTTGAGGGGAGATAGTGTTTGGGTTGAGTTTTCAAGAGGTGCTAGATATTGGCTGGGAAAAAAAAAAAGGACTGATAAGGAGGAGAAGAGCAATCCAGAGAGTGAGAACAGCAGAGGAAAAGAAGGCTGAGAAGCAGGAAATAGCCTGTCAAATTTCATAAACTGTAAATACCTCTGGATGAGGGTATAATGTACTGTCTGTGGGAAGGGAGTGGGGCATCGCTGGAGAGAGGATGGTTAGCTGACAGAGCTCAAGGAATTGCTGGTTACCTGAACTCACTGTGAAACTATGCTGATTTCTCCAAAGACTCATCATCAGTGATAAATTAACATGTCTGTGTTTCAGAAAGAACTCTTAGAGAGCTGTGAAGAGGAACTTAGTAAAGGAGAATTCTGAAACCCAAAGGGACCGATGAGGAGGCTGTGGCAGGGATAACGGTTAGCAGTGATGGAGGATGGAGTCTGATGGAAGCAGTAGCCAATTGTGGAACCAGAACAGAGGGGACCAAAGCTACTCATATGAAAGGAAGCCACAGTGGAGAACGATATTAAGGTGGCTTCACTGACAGAGGGACGGGATGGTAAGGAAGACACTTAAGTGGTAGGAAGAGTCGGGGCAATTCTCACATTTCTCCATTGGCTCATTGAATCAATTAATGCTCCCTCACCGTGTTTGGAGCGTGATGATGAGCTCAGCTTTTGACATGGCGAGAATTGGTTCTTTGGGATCTTTAAGTGGATACCTCCAAGTTGGCAGTTTTATATGAGGATCTGCAGCTCGTTTTTAAAGCTGCGAATGCATGGCTGGGCACGAGCTCATCAATGTGTGAAAAATGAGTTCAAATTCATAAGTTATGTGAAGGAGCAGATATCCTAACTAGTGTTCGGTCACATCTATCTAACTAACCTATAAACTTCTCAGAGAACTCTCCTCTGGCCCATCAGTAGACAAGCTTGTACAGAATGATCCGCCATGTTGTCTGCCCTAATGTCCACAGCTAATTGGTTTAAATGGAACCAATCAGGTAACACTCAGGGAACTTGGTTTTGGAACATCTTTGTACAATATTTCTAATTTTTTTTACTATAGAAATGTGAAGTCAGGTTGTGTGGGACAGATTTATGAAAAGACAAACAAATCAAGGGGAGAGAAGGGGAGAGGAATGGGGGTGAGAGGGTCGGGGTGAGTCTAGACTTCCTCGGAGCTGTTGAGATTCTGATAGCCTTCATGACATGAAGGTTTTGCAATAATTAGGGAAATGTATTTACTGATTGCTCAAGTTGATCCTCCGATTCGGCGCAATCACTGTTATGATCCTAGATTGCATCTTTTCCGAAATTGATGCCAGGGCTCCAAAATTCTTACAGTAGTGTAAGGAAACTTGAATCACCAGAACGATAGCAAAACAGAAAATTTTGAGAGGGTTGAGACTTTCTGATACATTAAGGCTTAATATGAGGCTGCATTAATTTCAAACAGTCAGAACCCAGGCATAGAGATCTGTAACATGAAGGAAGAGAATCAAGGCTCTAGAAAGAAAACTCACATTGATGACTCAACTGATTTTCAGGGGCATGTTTTTGGAATTTAGATTCCAAAGAGCGGTGTCTTGTGACTCGAAGTACAGTGCTTTTTCTAAAAAAAACCACAACATTAAAAGAGAAGACCGGCCTCAACCAGGGCAGGGCAGGGAACTACATGATGTTGGGCTGAGGGAGGCCAGATGGCCTTAGTTAATTTGGGGCTTTAAGGTAGTCCATGCTAGAAAAGACCTAAAATCTCACCCATATGTAATGGAGGCCATGATAATGAGAACATGCTGAGAAAAATGAAAAACAGGAAAAAAAAAAAAAAAAAAAGCATACCAACTGTCCAACAATGAGGACAAAGGCCAGTGCTCTTGTCACATTGGTTAGATCCTGGACACATTTCTACATGTTTTGAGTATATTAATTCATTTAAGTACTCACCAAACTGTAATGAGCACCAGCATTAAACACAGGGCAAAAAAAAAAAAAAAAAAAAAAAAAAATCGAAGACAGAGTTTTTATGACTTACCCACAGCCAGGGAGTTGGCAGTGTTAAGGAAGTGGTTTTCAGCCCCAACTGCACATCAAAATCACCTCAGGAACCTGTAAAACACACCGTGTTCAGCCAGCCGCTCACCCCAATTAAATCAGACTCAGTGGTGAGGTTTTAAACCTTCCCAGGTGCTTCCAGTGTGCAGTCAAGGCTACGAAGCGTTGTATTAAGGCAGAATAAATTCTTCCTCAATGAACAGTGTGAGAAGCCTTAGCTCACTTGGCATTATTGCATCCGCTGGGCACCGAGACAATGTATTTCAGAAGTCGCCCTTGAGAACTTCAAAATAAAAATTCGTGGGCCTCAAGCCAGGCCTTGGAGCCTTCAGAAACCCTTAGCTGTCTGTGGCCTTGTTGTCTATAGAGAGATGGTTTTGTTTCTTTAGACAGTCAGGGACTCATTTCATAGCCCAAGCTAGCATGGAACTGTCAGTGTAGCCCAGGCTAGCATGGAGCTGTCAATCCTCCTGCCTCTGCCTCTGCCTCTTGGTTGCTAGATTACAGGGGTACATCACCCCACACCCAGCTTGCCCTCTACCTAAAGCTTAGAAGACTTATTCAGATATGAGTTACTTGTCTCTGTCTGTGTCTAACGCCAAGATCCATGTTTTCCTGTTTAGTCTTAGGAAGGCTTCTTTTTGTGAGTTCAGTCTGCATTATAATGTTGGACTAATATTCATACCTACATATCAGGTTTACAGTGCAAGAAAAAATAAGAGAAGGCTCTCTCTCTCTCTCTCTCTCTCTCACACACACACACACACACACACACACACACACACACACACACCTTTTCACTCAATGCAATTATAATTACCACGGCAGCCATGTGCCTTGACATTTCTATCAAAAGTGGGCTGCATATCTGACAGTGGTCCCAAGAGATTGCATCACGTGCCATGGGTAGCTCCCTCAGTGTAGGTGAGCTCCCTCTGCGATCTTCACACAATGATGAAACAGCCTAAGGACACATTTCTCAGAATATGTCCCCTTCACTCAGCAGTGCGTGCCTATCTGCTGTTCCTTCACCATGGATATGGCAGGAAATTTACACGTCAACCTCGCTCGTATTTGGACACACTGCTCAAATGCACATACAAGGTGAAAAGCTTTGGAGCACAGAAAAGAAGGAGAGCAGTGAAAAGAGACCGTGTAACAAGAAACCCAGGACCATTGTGTCATAGCCAGTAAGAACCATAACTTCTGTCTAGAGCGATCCTCCATCTTTGTAGAGCTAAGAAGCAAAGTCCAGCTTAGGATAGAGTCTTGCCATGGAGAGCAACAATTTATAGAATGTTAATTGAAGAGATTTCTAAATGCACATGACTAAGATGGGGTATCTCCAGGAGGCTTCAATTTACAAATGGGCTGGTAACTGGTCATTTAGACTGAGGCTCCTTAACCCTTTCCCAACCCCAACCCCAACTCCAACCCCTTTCACACTCTACTACAGTCCATTCCAAAGATACACTAATTTGGAACCCACATGCTGAGACATAGTGGTAGACAAATACTGAAAGTCTATTTTCTATAATTGAAACATTATACTTCTACAAAAACAGACCTCAGGTATGTAGGTATATAAAATCTATATAAAATGTATCTAAATCAAACATTTTCTGATGATGAATCATAATGAAATTGTATTTTAGAAGAATTTTTGATACTTAGGTGCATATGAAATGTCCTTAATGTTCATTAAGGACAAAAATTATTTTGTATATGAATGATATTAATATCTTTACTAAGTTTTACATAAAAAATTAAGCCTTTAATGCATATTTCATATTGCAGGTCAGGACTTAGCCATAGAGCATCTTGGATGTTTTCCAGAGCTTAGTGACGTTTTTATTTTTTAATTATCAATGCTGAAAATTCTTCTTCATATAATTTCAAAGCTGTTGGAAATTCTGTTCTAATCCCAAGCCAGAATTCATTCATTGATTTTTTTTTTTAAAAAATAAAGCTCAAATTAGCAACTCAATGTTTAAAATTTTTAAATGTATATGTGCACATACATAGGTATATACAAGCACGCACACACACATGCATGCACACATGCCATGGCATACATGTGGAGGCCAGAGAAATTGCAGAATCATGTGAGTCATAGGAATTGAACTCAGGTTGTCAGACTTGGTGGCAAAACCTCTACTCACTGATCCATCTTCCTAGCCCTCAAGGATTTTAAAAATTAAACATTCTAACCCCACCTAATCCAAAGATACACTAATTTGATACTTACACACTGAGAATGATGGCAGGAAAACATTTAAAGCCAGTTTTCCATAATTAGAACATTATGTTTCTGTAAGAGCGGAAAAAAACTTTGTATGCACACCAGAAACATTGTAATTCACAGCATAGACTAGTCTGGAATCTGAGTGTGGGTGTTGTTTCCAAAGTTTGGTTGGTGTTGCCAGGTGTGCTGATGCAAAGGGAAAACTGTTCTGGGTGTGTGCTTAAATTTAGCTGCAGTGACATTGCCCTTAACTGCTGAGCCATCTCTCTTGCCCCATCCTAGTTTATAAAACACCCTAGGAAGGGTGAATGAGAGGAAGGATGCCGGGTGATTTTGAAGTCCAGCCAAAGATGCTCAGAGGACAGAGGGCAGAGGAAGGCACCTGGAGATGCTGAGTTGGGTGTTGGTTGCTCTGGGACAGAGGGAGCAAGAAAGCAATCCGCAGAGAGCAGATACATGACATGGTTCAGTGGAATCCTGCCATTTTAACATTTCCTCATGCTTCATACTCTTAGTTGTGATAATCTATTATTCTCTCAGAAGCTGGGGAGTGTGAGAAAGAGACAGACCACACATCTTTTGAGCACAGCTCTTCAGGTAACAGCTTGTGTTGGTGTAAGGTACATCACCATATCACTCTGGACACAGAAATGGCACAGACTGGGTTCTGAAATCCACTGTTCCCATTTCTGGAGTCCAGCCCATATCAAGATGTTAGTGTGGATAAGTCCTTCCGGCAGCCCGTGAAAACAAGATGTTCCAAGCTTTCCTTGAAACTTCTGGGGACCTCAGTTTCTGGTGAAACTTCTCAGGACCTCACTGGCTTACAGAAAGTATTTCTTCTGCACATGTCTCTCTATGTCCAAATTTCCTTTTTTCTTTGAGCAACAGTTGTACTGCAGTAGGGCCCACCCTAAGCATCTTGATAATTGAAGATCCTAATATATATATTTTTAAATTTTTATTTATCTAATGTATATGAGTGCTCTATCTGCATATACACCTGTGTGCCAGCAGAGGGCATGCATCAGATCCCATTACAGATGGTTGTGAGCCACCATGTGGTTGCTGGGAATCGAACTCAGGACCTGTGGAAGAGCAGGCAGTGCTCTTAACTGCTGAACCATCTCTCCAGCCCAAAGATTCTATTTTTAAAACCACTCTTAGGATGTTGATCAGTCTGTTCCCCAAACCTTCTGACTCAGTTTCCCAACTAGCTGAGACTATAGGTGCACACCACCATGTCCAGATAAAGCCACCTTTAAAAAAGACCTCCCTTTGTTTACATATGTACAAACACATGCTTGTTCATCTGTGGGAGCATGGGAGTACATGTATTGTGGAAGTGCCTTCCACATTATTTGGGGCTGGTTGCCCCTTCCCCCCACCCCTGCATAAACCAGGCAAACTAGCTGGACCAGAGCTTCCAGGGACCTTACATATCCATCTCATCTCACCATAGGTCAGGCATTACAAATGTATGCTACCACATCTGGACTTACTGGATTCAAGTTCAGGTTCTCACACTTTGCCTGCACAGTCATCTCCCTAGTCCTAAAGGCCCTATCTTTAAGTAAGGTCAGAGTAGTTACTTATGTGTGTCACGTTTTTCTCATTGTGATTGAATACCTGACAATGTAAAGGAGAGAGGGTTTATTTTGGCTTACAGTCTGAGGTGATACAGCTCCTCAGAGTGGAGAAGGCATGGGGTTTGGCTGGTTAAACATAAGCAGAAAGCGGAGGATGGAAAGAAAGTAGGGCCTAGCTGTCAAATCTCAAGCCTTACCTTCAGTGATTTACTTACTGCAGCAAAGCCCACATCTTAGAGGCTCTATAGCCTTTCAAAAGAGTAGCCATTGGGAATCAATATCTAAGCAGATAGATCTGTGGGAGACACTTCACGTTCAAAGTATAACACAGTCCGTGTTTCTTTCTCTCTTACTTACATTGGACCCACAAAAATTGTTATTGGCTCTTAGCTTTTCTTGATACTCCATTTTGTTCTAACCCAGGGCTGTGCAGCTTCAAGGTGCATTCCCTACTGCCTTCTATCTGGAGAATAGTAAGGAAACCCCACATCTCTCTGCTGGGACCTCACTCCAAGGAACCTCTCGAAGGCCTCAAAGGCATCTTGCTAAAACTGTTTGTAGGAGCTGTTACAAAAAGAAGATAGATATATGTCTGAGAAGACCCTCGGTGATCACATGATTACTTACCTGAGGGATGGGACCAGGGTCCCCAAATTAACTTATTCTTATCCCTAGGTAAGTGCTAGAGTCAAGATATGAACTGGAACTCATGTGAAGTCTGGTACTCATCTGGTTGTGTTTGTGAAAAGCATTGTAACCGATACTGAAAAAAAAAACTAAAGACATATGATATCCTATCAGGTTGAGGGACACATCATTTTACACTTTTGAATCTCTAGATTAGAGATAGCATTCATGGAAGGTCCAGTTGGCAGTATTCTCTCTCTCTCTCTCTCTCTCTCTCTCTCTCTCTCTCTCTCTCTGTGTGTGTGTGTGTGTGTGTCTGTCTGTCTCTCTCTGTGTGTCTGTCTGTCTCTCTCTCTCTTTCTCTCTCTCCTTCTCTCTTTCTCTCTCTCAGCAGATTTTAACAGTGGTCATATAGTTTAACCAAAGACTTTTAAACCCAATAAAATTGAGTTTAAGAATCAGCCCAAGGAAAAACATGTTTTGAAGAGAATATATTTGTCATTTGGTGTTACAATAAATATCACATGAAAGAATAAAATGGAATTCAACGTGATCACTTTGACAACACAGACAAGAAAGAGTGCATTGAAGATTAACATGTCTTTGGACTGTCAATCATATTTTGAATCTTTCCAAAGCAGTCTCCTTGCTTTTCAGGTAAAGGCAAAATTCCTTCCAAGATTGGACAAGTATTTCCTTTTCAAGTCTCTGCCCTCGTCTTGCACCACACATCCTGACTGTCCCCATGGCTGTCGCCTCTCAGTCCCTCAGCACTATAGGCTTCTCCCAGCACAGTGGTTCTGCTATACTGGCTCCTTCCCAGAGTGCCTGCCTGCCACTCGCTTAGAGAAAGAGCTCAGAGTTCCCTGACTAGGCCAATTCATGTTGTTTCAAAGCAACATGTGTGTTTTCCTTTGTAGCCCTCTCCTCTCAGGACACAGTTCCAGATATGTCTGATCACTTTGGTTGGCATCAATTTTCTCCATTAGACTTGAGGCTCCTTGGGAATAGATTCCGGCCTGGATTTGTCCTCTTTGTATCACCACAACTAGCACAGACTCCTGTACCTAGATGACAATAACTATTTGATGAATGAATGAATGATGGGTGTATTTACAGAAGGATTCATGTTGGCTGTGTGATTTGTTATGAATCTCAAGAAAAATAGCAAGTGATTGGCATAGTCACTGCACCACACAATCACGGAGTCAGGTGTTCTGCCTTTGGAGGACTACTGGGGTAGTTAATATGTGGAGCACACTGCAGTGTTTGAAATACACACATCTCCTATGTCTCGTTAATGCGTGTGTTCCACCTTAATAGAAATCAGGTTTGAAATCACACTTGATTGAATGTTTTTATATATTCAAAGTGCCTTGCTGCACCTGGGATAGGGGAGGCTCCCAAGAATCAATGGGGGTGACCATAGCTGTGACTCACAGAATTGATGATATTGAACCTGAGGCCACCTCCTGTAGCCAGGCAGGAACCCCATCAGAGTGATAAACACACCAACCCACCCACAAAACTTTTGTCCCAAAATGTATCCTGCCTGTAAAAAAAAAAAAAAAAAATGCAGGGATGGGGGATGAAACAGAGACTGAGGAAAAGGCCAAGCAATAACCAGCCCAACTAGAGACCCATCCTATGGACAAGCACCAATCCCTGACACTGTTAATGATACTCTGTTATGCTTGCAGACAGGAGCCTAGCACAGCTGTCTTCTGAGAGACTCCACCCAGCAGCTGACTCAGAGGGATGCAGAGACCCACAGCCAAACATAGAATGGAGCTTGGGGACTCTGATGGAAGAGTTGGGAGAAGGATTGCAGGGCCCAAAAGAGATAGGAATTCCACAGGAAGACCAATGGAGTCAACTAACCTGGGCCCTTGGAGCTCTTAGAGACCGAACCACCAACGAAAGAGCACACACAGGCTGGACCTAGTCTTCCCTACATGTATGTAGCAGGTATGCAGCTACATCTTCATGTGGGCCCTGAACAACTGGAGCAGGAACTAGTCTAAAAACTGTTGTCTGTCTGGGGATATGTTCTTGTCTGGCCTCAGTGGGAGAGGATGCCCCTAGCGCCATAGAGACTTGACAATGTGGGGAAATACCCAGGGGGAGGCCTCCACCCTCTCAGAGGAGAAGGGAATGGAGGAAGGGGAGAAAGGATAGTGAGAGGGATGACCGGAAGGAGGGCAGTGAGCAGGATGTAAATTGAGGAAGAAAGAAAGAAAGAAAGAAAGAGAGAGAGAGAGGGAGGGAGGGAGGGAGGGAGGGAGGGAGGAAGGAAGGAAGGAAGGAAGGAAGGAAGGAAGGAAGGAAGGAAGGAAGAAAGGAAGGAAGACAAAGCTCCTTGCTGCACAAGAGGGTCCATCAATGCCCATTGACTGAATGAATGTACTGTATTTAAGCAACAATGATTCTCGGCAACAGTATCCAGATGATTGAGTCTGTTTTGTGCCTAAATTCACATCTAAATTGAAACCACAAAGGTCACTTTTGTGTCTCTTAGGAGACCACTTACACATGGCAAGGACTCATTCAGAATAACAGGCTAACTAATGTAGTCTCCTTTCCAGTCTACTCGGCCTGCACAATCTCTTTGATTCCACATTACCCTGTGGATGTCACCAGTCCGTGGTTCCAATATGGAATCCCTAAAACAAGTGTTTTCTTCAACGCTGCTAGCCAGTGTGTGGCCACTGTGTTCCCCAGGGCTACTTAAAAGCTCTTAGTTCTTGGCAGCCTTTCAGGGCCATCCTTTACTATAGCAATCCTTATAGAGAAAGCTTTGACACGTGTGTTTAAAAATCAATTTCCTTCATTCTGCCTAAACTTTAGCAACTCTTTTCAATCCATGAATATCGGCATTTCCCCCCAAACAGAAACATTATAATGGGTATTTGCCTTTGATCCTCACATCTGGTCTATTTAATAATGCCATCTCTGTCTCTGTTGCGAGCCTCTCTTCTCCCATTGCTTACACTTGCTTTGTGTTCCCACGGCTTTGTTCTTTTTATCTTAACTAAACGTTTTGGTTGTAACCACTGTGGATGCACACGCAACTGTAGGACGCAGTAGAGAGAATCTGTGTGGATTCCACTCAGCTTTCTCTTGTGGCAATATCTTAAAAAAAAAAAAAAAAAGCTGGGGGGAGGATTACAGCTTCACAAGCAGAATACTAAACTTTAAATCACCCACCAATCTGACTTCGATTTCCCAGTTTTACCCCTTGTACATCTGTGCCATTCAATGTGGGTATGTGCTGAATTGTGGGTAATTTAATTACATCCATTGGTTTTCGTATTCACCACAGTCAAGACACAGAGCTCTGTCGATGCAAAGGTCCCTTGTGACGCTTTTTCTCACAACAGCAGCCGTCTCCCCTCCCCCACCCCATCTCACTTTCTAACCCCCCTACCCCTTCACCATCAGTTTCACATTTGGTGACTTTACTGCTGACTTGATTTTCTGTCATACTAATTCTGAGCTTCCCCACCTCCTCCTGCTGTCCACTGCTTCCTCTCAGTCCCATATTAGATTTGTAATTCACTCCTATCTCCTGTTCTGTGGTACTCTCTTTCCACTGTGGTTACTTTAGCAAGCACTCAGAGTTCAGGAGAAAACTCAAGAACTAAGTCGTGGAGGCAACGTCTTGGTAAGTATGTCAATGTACTCCAGCCTCAGATGCCAATTGTCACACATCTCAGCTCCCGGGACTCCAGGCAGGTAGAACTAGTCAGTAAGGACAGCTGTTAAAGAACGGGTGGCCAAGATACATAGGCTAAGGGCAGCTGTAAGAGCATCTATAGCACCCAAGCTCGATAAGTAAGTTGTTGGAATTGAGAATACACGACAAAGATGAGATGAAAAAAATCTCCCTGTATCTGATAGTTGGACGGCTACAGGAATGCTTTGTATCTGCCCTGGATGTGTGAGCTTCTAGACGGCAGAGAGCTGTCAAGAGGGATCTGCTAATAAAACTTTAAAAACAAAAGAAAACAAAACAGTTCTTCCCTTGGAGACCCACCTGCATTAATAAGGGAGAATGAAGACAGAGACCTCCACCTCCAAAGTTTTATTTACATGATTTCAGAGTTTCCTCTCTTGCCTTTTCCGGCTCCTCGTCAAATCATGCTGTAACCACAGTAGAATCCAATCAGGCTTAGCAGGGTTGAAAGATACAATGTAGCAGTGGAGAGAATTTACAATCCCTAACACAAAGGGTGCTGTGGTGTTGCGGAACCTCCCCTAAGAAGAGGTGATGATGTAAATTGTTAAAGCTGTAGATACTTGGTCTGGCTGCCCTATTTTGGAGTCTTACTAGGTGTGCTAGCTATGCGACCTTAGTTGATCAACCTTTTTGTGCATCAAATTTCGCATCTATAAAATGGGTTTTATTTTTAACATCAGGACCTACTTTTCAACAGTGTTGTGAGAGTATATACACAGGGTTTAGAACATTCAAGTATACAATGACACTTAAACCTGCCCAGATCTTTTGCACTATGTTCCAAATACAATATACACAATTATTTTTACAAAGCATATGCTAAGTTCCTCATGGAGGAAACAAAGACTCGGAGAGCTGCATAATAGCAGTAAATAAACTGATTTAGAATGGAGAAGAGAAGGCTGATATTTCCAGCCTGGGGAATATGTGGAAGGTTAGCTGGAAGAGCCGGCTGATGAATGCAGGAAGAAGGGAGGGGCACCCAAATCATAACAGATGAAGGAAAGAGCAAAGCCCTCCATACATTAGCCATGGTTTTGGATTCCACAGAAAAGAGCGCCACTTAAAAATAGGTTTGGACCAGCAACATCAGTCCTTTCATTATCCCTTGATTGCGCAATGCATCTTAGAGTATGACCCGTGAAGGGAAACAAGAAAAGTAGCAACTATAATCCCAGCCTCAACCGGTCTCATATGTATTCTATGAATAGGGGTAGAGAAGTGGATGGAGATTGGTGCTTTTCATGCTTCCTTATCACATTATATTGTAATGAATTCCGGGGCACCAAGGAGATGAGATTTTCCAGGGATGATATCTTAAGGTCCAGCCTTCTGTTAGTGAAAAATATCATCACGCTGTATCTCTGTAAGCATAGCTTCAGCATTAGGGTTGTGAACTCAGATGCCAACAGAGGTCAAAGAAAGTGCAATCAACTTCAGTTGCAATACGAGAAAGGGATGCCAATATAAAAATTGGGCCAGGTTGGAACCTGGAGTATACAGCTTGTATTAGGAACTCCCTTCTTGTAGGGAGTTTCTGGCAGATCTTTCCAGTCTTTGACAGAATCCAGAAATGTAGAATTCGAAGCAAAATCTCCCTATGTTTTAAATATTGCATCAGATATTATAAACAAAAGTAGGTGTTCCAAATAAAGTGTTTGAATGTCACTTTTCAGCTCCTATTACCAGCTGGCGCCCAAAGGGATGCAGGAAATACTGTCATTTTTAGCTCATTGGGAAAAGTCAGAGTCCCTTTCTCTACCTTTGGTCTGAGAGGTACCCATTCCATCCCTCACTCCCACTGGCTCTCCAGACAACAAGCTGGGCAATTTGAACCCAGAGTCTTGCTGCCAAGATATTGCTGCAGTGGTTTAAGTCCCTAGCTATGAATAAGTCATCTCAAATTCCATTAGTGGAGAGCTCCTCTGGGTTCAGCCACCATAGGAAGAGCATGAATGACTCAGACAGAGGAGCATGCACAGCCTAATGGGTCCAGCATGTGGAGGCTTTTGAGATGCTGAAGCTGGTGTATATGGTGTCCAGGGAGAGTCCAGAGAGGGGCTGGATGTTGTAATACGCTCCCAGCTGAACTCACTGCTGGCTCTTTTGCACGATAAGGAATTTGAAATATTTGCCTCTGACCTCAAACACAAAGTGGTCCTGCACCTCAAGGAGATGGCTTATTATGAGTCCCTTATGACCTGCTCCGGCCTCCTTCCTCCTTCGAGCCTAATGGTAGAATGTAGATTTAGGTATTGCCAAACTGTTTGCAGTTCTCACAGACTTTTTTTTTTTTTTTTTTTTTTTTTGCCTTTGTGCATGCCATTTTGTTCTGCTGGGATATTTTCATATGCCTCTGGACAACTTCTATTTGTGCTTTATAACCAGAAACAGACTTTACTATTTTAAAGAGGGGGGGGGCTGTCTTCCTGACCCTCCCTCTTGGAGTTAAATGTGGGCCCTCCTTTTGTGAACTTATAACTTGAGCTTACCTTTTCACGTTGTGTGGCCCTGGCTTGCTTGTCTGCCTGTCTGCCTTCGTTACTAGAGCCTCTGGAAGTCAGGCGACTCGGAATGGGCTTCCTTGTATTTCACAGGCATTATATATGGGCATGCAGTAAATAAGCGTTTACATAACTATGTGGGATTATAGCTCTGAGGTGACCACCATGTGACCTATCTCATTCTTGTAACTGACTCAAGCATCTTACCTCAGCCTCTGCTAACTGAGCCGCTCTGTGCTCTTTGTGATCAGAAGCAGAGTGGCCATTTCAGGGAAAGCAAAGGTACACAGATAATCCCAAAGCCAGTAGGTCTGTTCATCCCACTGTTCATCCCAATTCAGTAAATACGTAATGAACAAATGTTCTCTGCTCATCACATCCTTATATTGAGGAGACACAAGCAATAGACATACAAGGTTCAAGGTCAACAATGAGGTACAGGGGACATTTATTGGATATTTATAGTGTGGCCAACACAAGACTGATATGAATAGTTGCTATCACCTCGGTCCTAGTCTCCTATATTATGGAATTGTGCGGTTAAGACTTGAATGAATCTAATGGAAAGTCATTATCCAGTGTTATCAGGTAAACACTGGAGAGTTTGATGAGAAGCAGAAGACCAGCTCTGGGTGGTAAGCAAGCTGAATATAATTGAGTAAGCTGCCAGAACAGGCACAGGATCTTGGGAACCAGAAATGAACCAGAGATGAACCAGAAACACAATATTGAGTTGACATCAAATTACTGCAGGCTTTTAATAAATTCCTTATTTATGATAAAAACCCACACTGAGTTTGTCTACCTTGAAGCTTACAAATGAAAGGACAGGGTCATACCCTGCTTTATAGAACCCTTCAGTGGGTGAGGAGCAAGATGAGTTCATCCTGATGCCTTCCATGACCTCACTGAAGAAGTGTTTTGCAACTCATGAGAGCTTTTGAATTATTTGTCTCTCTGGGCCCAACCCAACACTAGATGAGCTGGGTTTCTAGGTGGGATAGCCTGGCATCTGTACAACCAGATCCATGACTGATAGGCAGTGAGGATGGAAACTCTAGTCTCAGGACAAACGAGCTTTCTGGTTTTTGTTTGGTTGGTTTGGTTTGTTTTTAATCTGAGGCGAACAGAGCAGCGAAGCCACACACTTCTAAAGGACACGGGTGGGGTAGGGTGAGGGTTTCTGGTGCTAGGACTGGAAAACTTGAGGGGTTTTTTCTCTTTTGAAAGGATATAAAGATGGAAATCACTGTGTGCCCTCTCCAAAGGTGAGACACCCAGAGGTAGCTTTCACCCCACATTTTAATGAGGGAACTTCCCGTGTTTAACCTTCACGTTGTCAAAGCAAGGACTTACTGTGGAGATATGGTATGAGCTCTTTCAAAGCTCTGTCTCAAAACTCATTTCACTGCAGGATCTCTAATTCGGCTACATGTACACATGCAGATGTGAGAAGAGAGCGGTGTTTTGATTCTAGGCCCAGTGAACCTAAGGACGAAGTGCTTATTGGTTTGAGCACAGTTGCTTGCTGAGTTGTGGGGCAGCTAGAGCTGGGTTTCAGTCCCCAAAAAGCTACCTTCATCAACTAGAGTGACATTTAAGATGGTCTTCTAAATATTATGGGATTCTGGGATTCTAAAGGGGACACACTTTGTGTGCCCAGCTTAACCCAACCTCACAGTGGCTGCCACCAGAGGATTTGCAGGTAGCTGTGCTTCTCAGAATCCCTTGAATACAGGATTCTGCATTTTTTACATTACAATCTACCAGTTAGATATGAGGTGAGGGCCATTTTCATCTCTGTTAAAAGATGCTGCTCTGATCATGGTAATCTCTCAAGCCCAGCTCTACAAGGTGTCTATTTTTCCTCTTTTGGCCACATCTTCTCTTAGGAGACAGCTTATTTAGATAAAGGAGATCTAGTCCATTTCTTGTCTTTAGAAACACAATAAATCTTCAAAATTGTTTAGAGGCCCCAGGAAGATGAACTTTATCCCACTGGATTCAAAATGAAGTATACAGAATGATGGGAACTTCCAAGAAATAACTAATTCCTCCCAATACATATTATTTCCTGGTGTATCTGCTTTGGGATTTATTGCAGCTCTTTTTGCTCTTTATCCCCCCGTCTGTGATTGTTTGAATGAGAATGAACCTCATGGGCTTATATATGTGAATACTGTGTCCCTAGTTCCCGGAACTTTTGAAAAAGGATAGTGTTTCGGCCTGAGCTGGCCCACGTTCAGGGGCCAAAATGTTGGGGACTGCTCTGTCAAAAGCCTTGGGGGTTAAACTGTTAGAGCTCACACCGCCCCAAGCTGCTCCAGTCCACGGGTTGGGGTTCAGCAAGAGAGAGAGTGAGGATGGACATGAAGAATGGAGACCAGACAGAGTGTGATTCAATCCCGTTTATTCTTCAGTCTCTCTTCCTAGTCCAAGTCCCAAGTCTTGAGTTCCTAGTCCCTAGTTGCTAGTCCCTAGTGCCTCCAAGTTCCAAGTTTCTTCTTCCAAGTGAAGTGGCTAATGTCTAATTCTAAGCTCTTCCTCCAAGTACCTAATACTTAATAATCTGTTGCTTTCTTCTGAGTTCTCTAGTCCAAGTGTCTTCTTCCTCAATGCCTAATTCCTACTCCAAGTTGTACTGTAAGTTGTACTGACTAACCTAATTCCTAGTTCCAAGTTGTACTGAGCTCTTCTGTCTGCCTCTCTCCTTTTATATGTCTCACTTCTAAGCCACACCTCTAAGTCATGCCTTTAAGTCATGCCCTTAGGCCTTGTCTCTAAATCTGATCTCTAAGTCACGCCCTTAAGTCTCAGCTGTAAATCACAGCTTTAAGTCTCACATACCCAAGGGAAGATCCTGGGTATCTAAAGCAAGATGTTATCAGAGTGTGCTCAGCTGTTGTAGGCTGATGTAATCAAGTCTCTTGTCAGGGTATATGGCTCAAGATGGCTGCAAGGATGATAGCTGCCTTCTGTCAGCTCCCCACAGGATAGGCTTGTTGAAGGAGGTGGATAATGGGGTTGGGCTTTGAGGTTTCAAAAATTCTCTCATTTCCAGTTGGTTCTCTCTCTCTCTCTCTCTCTCTCTCTCTCTCTCTCTCTCTCTCTCTCTTTCTCTCTCACCTATAGATCAGATATAAATTGTGGATCAGATGTAAACTTTCAGCTAATGTGCCAGCACCATGCCTGCCTGTCATGTTCCTCATCCAATGGTCATAGACTCACTACTCTCTGGAACTGTGAGCCCCAAATTAAATGCTTTCTCTTATAAGGTGCCTTGGTCATGATGTCTCTTCATAGCTCACTGAAACACCATATCTCTTACTAGAAGGGTGGTATAAGGAGATGAAGAAAGCAAATCTCTTACTAGAAGGGTGGTATAAGGAGATGAAGAAAGCAAATGCAGGAATCTGTTTCAACTAATATTTCCCAATCTTGAGCCCATAGTCCAGCAAGGTTCAGAAAAACAAGTTAAGTATGATTTGCTGTTATTGGAAGAATATTTTCTTAAATATTAAATTCATACTAGAGGCTGTGGCCTAGGTAGAGACCAGAGTGCTATCTGCAACTGTGTGTGTTCCTTTGCTACAATGTATTCCAAGGTCTTTCATATGCATATTTATACCCAATTCTTCATATTTAGGTGAATCAATGTTCTTTTTTTTTTTTTTTTAACCAATAAAGGGATCAAGGTCCAGAGAGATGAAATAACTCACCTCATTTAGATCAAACAGTTATCGGCAAAGCTTGAGCCAAAATCCAACTCCTTGAAAAGTAAAGATCACTGAAGTCCTTCTGAATGTAGACTAGTGATTTGTAGAGATTAGGAAGGGCATCTGGGTGGCGGGAAGGGTTTGATCTGTGCATACATATATGTGTGGGGACATGACAGTGTAGCCCATTAATATATACAACTAATACATCCAAGTCAAAAGTTAAAGTACATCTCTTCTAAGGGGATGATACAATGTTATGAAGCAGGAAGGCAGGCAGGAAAACAGCGAGAGAAAACAGACAGAAGGTGAGAAAAACTGAAATCTCCAAGGAAGACTATGCAGTACACCTCTACCAGTCACTGAAGGTACAACAGAGAAGCGTTGTTCCCTTACCCATGGCCAGCCCCAGCTCACTGAAGAAGTCAGATCTCCTCAGTGCCTGGCATGCCTTAATGATTTGACCTCTGTCAGTTACATGTTGTCTTTATGAAGAACCCAAATCCAGAGCTTTCTGAACTGTTAGGAGACACTCTGTCTTCAATGCTTTGCCCATTGTATGTCTGTTCTCCCCAGATGCCAGATGTGCTAAACAGATGTTCTGCCCTTCTCGCTCAAAATCCTCCGGGTGGGGACATTGGGCACTTTCTCATTCGGTCCCTGCCAATGTTGGCACCATGGAAAGATGTTTGTGTTTGTCAAGGAGTTGAGAGGACTTTTCATTTTGGCTCCCCTTCTCTCTACATGGAGCACTTGAGAGAAGAGGGAAAAGAGAAACATCTTTTTCAGCTGCCACATCTTTGCAGTCACATTTCTCTCCACAAATCTGCACTCTTGGTGATTTTTTTCACTCTGTGTGTGTGTGTGTGTGTGTGTGTGTGTGTGTGTGTGTGTGTGTGTGTGTGTGTTTAAGAGGGGGAAGTGTGAGGAAGGGAGAGAGGGTAGAAAGAAAGAAGAAAAATAGGAAGAGAAAGGGGAGAGGGAGGGAGGGAGGGAGGGAGGGAGAAGATGAGAAGGAGGGAAGGAAGGAGAGGGAGGGAGGGAAGGAAAGAGAGAGACAGAGAAGGGAGAGAGGGAGAGAGAGAGAGAGAGAGAGAGAGAGAGCTAGTACGAGTCCATCTTGTTGCATATATAATTGCTGAAATCCCACAGTCAGACTGAAATGATACTTCACACTGGACATAGCAAGCCTGTTAAAGCTGCTGGGTCACGTGCGTAAATGATAGTGCAGAGTCCCTCCCTCGTGCTGGCCTTTTCCTTGTCCACATGCTACTAAGATTTCAGGTAATGAACCAAACTCCCAGCCAGTCAGCAAGGTCAAAAGGACTTTTTATCTGCCAGTCACATGGTACTTTCTTCTAGGATAATGATTCTATGCAAATCCTTCTGGAAATGGAGAAGTTGCTATACTGTGGTCTCATTTATGAGACTTTGAATGTGAAGCCCCTTCAAACTGTCTGACAAAAGACTTAAGGATCACCTAACAAATAAAGGAGTACTATACTTCCTATGATTTGTAGAGATTGCACTGGGTGATCAATCTTCAGATAAAACTTTCCCTTGTCCTGTGTTATCCAGATACCCCAAGTTGATATCCTCATAGCTCTGGATTTATCAGGGAATAATTTTATATTTTCTTATGCTCAAAAATATCTCAGGATGAGTCTCACTGGATGAACTTCAACCCCATCTATACACCCAAACCAATCTCTATGGCCAGGGTCTATTCAGTTATCTGAATGCCATGGCCTGGGTCACTCCGATTCTGGATCCAGACACAAGATAATGTTAGTAACAACAAATGCTTCTCTCTCTCTCTCTCTCTCTCTCTCTCACACACACACACACACACACACACACACACTTCTATTCTCACACTCTGTTCATTGAGTTTTTTCTTTCATTCCTTTTGCAAAGGTAAATTAAGATGCACTTTGTAGACTCCTAGTAGAATCCCTGCACATGCCTACTTGACTTCCATTGTCTCACTGATGAATCCCTCACTGCCATCCTCCAAGCTGTTCCTTTCTCCCTTCTTGATGTTCTTCCTGTTTTCAGGGAATTGGCGCACATCATTCAGGTTGTGTTGGTGTCTTCTCTTCTTTCTTCCTACTTTTCTATGAACTCCTGGAAGTCAGAAATTGAATCTTACTTACTCTTGGCCTCTCCAGGGACAAAAAAAAACTCCCAAACAAACAAAAACAAACAAACAAACAAACAAACACTGAAAATAAATCTTTGTAGAAGAAATATAGGAATGATGAGTTAATTATTTAATAAAAATTAACATACATGCTCCTAGTTCATGCGGGGACTTTTTAAGCAATCAAAGGAAATAAATTCATCAATAACTGGAACATTGTGAGAACCCCAGAGCCATAGCTACACAGAGGGTAGGAAGCAGAAAGAAATGTGTGCTCAACCTGGAAGAGAAGCCTCAAAGCATCTCAGAAGTTGTACTTATTTTATATCCATATCTACCTACCATGCCTTCTACCCACATATTCTTAGTTTTCCCACCTTGAATAAGTCTTTCTGTTTTTCTAGCATCTTTCAAGTGTTCTAGCAACACAAAAGAGGCTCAATAAATATTTCTGAAAAGACTGCATTATATTTTCTTGACTACCAGCAGTATAAGTAAAATGGGAGGGGCATAACTTATCTGACTCTCTGGTTTTTCTCCAAAAGACCACCCCCCAGCTTGAAAGTTAAATGTAATGCTTTATTGTAGACAATCGCCTATGTCTGAATGTCTCTCTCCTATAGTCTGAATGGAAGGGGGTTGTGCAGAAACTGGATTACATCTGCTTTTAGGTAAAGAGTAATAAATGATGCTCACTGTCCTGGCTAACACAGAGTAGCTGAACTGGTGGATAGCAGCACTGGCCTGGGACTCAACATCTCAGGCCTAAATATTGTTGCAACTGTTTTTGGTGGTGAGTTTGGCTCTAGGCAAAATTGAATCAAAGTCACTCTTAGCCTCATCTTCTCTGCAATTTCACTCTTCCCCTTTCTCCTCTCATGTGCAACCATAAACTTTGTCTTCACTGGGAATTCACAGTAGCTGTGAAAATGCACTTCCACCACCCCACTGAACCAGGGAGAGCAGGATGGATTGAGAGCAGGAGCTCTTGCTTGAGTCCATGAGACTTCTACTACTGCTTGTCTGAGGCTGCTCTTCACAAATCATGGCGCCCAAGACGGGAGCTAAAGCAGCCACGCCTGAAAGATGCTGAACATGGGGGCTCTAGAACCTCTCTATTATCCTAAGGGAGATGATGCTGCAGCCTGAATCCTTTCCCATTTTCCTCTTCCTCTCTCTCTACTTCAGCCAGTCCATTGTAGCTTACTTTCTTGCTACTGCCTCTCATTCCCTGTTCTCACAGTTTTTCAACACATCTACTGATTGATGTCATCTTAATCCAGTTTCTTGGAGGACCAGGAATGTCTTAGAGTCTCTCTTACTGTGATAAAACACCATGACTAAAAGCAACCTCCAGAGGAATGGGTTTATTTTAGCTTCAAACTCTCAGGTCACTCTTCATTGCTGAGGGAAGTCAGGGCAGGAACTCAAGGCAGAAACCTGGAGGCAGAAACAGAAGTGGAGGCCATGGAAGAGCATTACTTACTGGCTTCTAGATTTCTCAGCTTGTTTTCTTATACACTCGGGACCCTCTGCCTGGGTTGACATCACTTCCAGTGGGAGGGCAGGAGGGTCCACCCTTTCACAACAACCATTAATCAAGAAAACGTCCTACAGATGTGCCTACAGGCCAAGCTGATGGGTGTATTTTTTCATTGACATTTTGACTTCTCAGATTATGTTAGCTTGTGTAAAACTGACAAAACTACACAACAAACAAACAAACAAACAAACACAACAACCAAAATAACTAAAATCAAACCAACACCAGGTTCCTGTCCTGAGAGAAACAAGGAACAATACCTTTAAAATCCCACATGGAAGCATACAGGTGAGAGACTTCTACCCCAGTGATCAGCAGGGACCTCCTTCTTTGGGATGTAGGGAAAGAAAGACTATCCAGTGAGAGGAGAAAAGTACCCAATGAGGCAGGAAGAAATGGACTTCCCAAAGATCATGAGAGAGATCCAGTGTTCTTATACAACCATTTAGCCTCCCATCTCTCTTGATCCGTCAAGGCCAAATGCATGATCTGCTAGGCCCATTTCCTAAGTCATATTTCAAACTGTTTCTTCTTCTTTTGTTTTATTTTATTTCTACATTAAGCTTACTTTGAAGACTTTCGTTTGGGTTGGTTTTACAAGAAAATAATGAAAGGAGGAAGCCCCCCCCCCCAAAAAAAAAAAAGATTTTCAGTGCCATTTAATTGAGTTCTGCCCTCTGTCTCTTATCCAGCCAGGCCAGACAGCCTTGTACCTGTTGGGAGTCTTTGTGCACTATAATTCTTTACATGTCTGCTCAACATTTAAGTAGAAATGGAAAAATCATAAAATATATGTTTTTATGATCAAAATAAAGATTTATTTCCTATGAACATATTAGATGTGAAATTTTCTGAACTAGACAATTTCTTGAGAGGCATATCAAAATATTTTAACGCAGACACTGCACTAAATCATTTTCAATAAAGAGTAGACAGCAACATGAATTTTTTTTTTTTCAGTTGCAGGCTGGATTGTTACAGGGAACCCTCAATGACCCATTCTGGGAGTTAGTGGTCAGGCCATATATACACCAGGTTATCTGAATATACTTAACATGAAAATTCCAGCCAACAGAGCCTGGCAACAGGAAGGAGCATTTAATTGAAGCCAAGCCTATTTAGGCTCACCAGTTTTGCCAGCATGTACAGAGCTAAATTGGCTCCCTACTCCAATTTTACCCCATGACGTTTTAGTTACCTCTACATCTTGGTATTCTGTATAACCGCTTCTTGGCTCATCTAGTAATCTGATCTGTGTTATCCTTAGCCTGTGGTGTAGAATGAACATAGTCAATCCATGAAATGCCCTCCAGTGAGTTTGAATGCCAGATGGCCAGGGTAAAGCTGGAGATGGTAGTACCTAGAAGAGAAAAATAAGGGGGAGGGGGAGTTGTACTGATTCACACACCAGAGAGGGTCAAGGGAAACTATAGAGAGAAACCTCTTGTTGGGAAGGAGGAAAGGGCAGAGAGCAGGTGAAAATATCGTCCACCTTCCCAGGCTGGGTGTCTGAGTTACCTAGGCAGGTCTTCACCAGAAGGGGAATCCTGCAGATGAAAGAGGAAGCCTGGGCTCAGTCATGGGTAGGAGGCAGATGTGTTCAGATTAGGGAATATTTCCAGGGAAGTTGGTCCTTATTTGCAATTGCTTGAAAGTAGAGATGTATGAACGTAAAATGATCATGTTCCATTATGCATATATTGTTTCCACAAGGTCATCTATCTTCCTCTGTGTCTGACTCTCTATTAATGCCCACCAAACAACATGCAAATCAGGCAACTGAAAACTCCTAACATGCCCCACGGTTCTTGAATTGGCTCCTCCGAGCATCCTTACTTAGTTTTCCTGTACATGGTTGGAGCCAGATAGTGCCCAGGTCTGCAGCCACCTAGCAACCTGACTGCCCTGAAGATCTTAGATGTGTTATTGTTTCTGCTGATATGGGGCTCAGCTGAGGCTGTCTCCTGGGACATTTCTATGTAACCCCTCCATATGAGAAGTGTGACAGCCAGCCCCCAAAGACAAAACAGCTCTTTGTAGTACAGCCTCCGAAAACCCAAATTAAAGTTCAGTGGTAGAAAGTCACCCAATCTTTCGAGGCTAAATTTGATTCTTATTCCTGACAACACCAAACCAAACCAAACCAAACCAAACCAAACCAAACCAAACCAAACCAATCCCAACTTCCTCCAACAAAAGAAATAAAGCAAAAACAAAAGCAAAAACAAAACCTACAATGAAATCCCATCTTTTGCATGGTTAAGACAGAATCGCTGAAGCCAGCCCAGACTCAAAGGGAGGAGAGTCTGACTCCTCCCACCAACACAAGGAGCTGTATATATGACTCCTGGGAGTGGGAGTGGCAGGGGGAGTTTGTGGGTAGCATTTTTGACTCCTGGCCATTTCCCATATTTGAGTGACTAATAGAGCTTTTTATCTCTAACTTTGCTTCGCAGACAAAACAGCCTAGTGCAGAGCTGTTCCAAGTTGGTGATGGCCATAAAGGGTGACATTGAGGAGCGTGAATACTTAGAGGCAGGAAGATCTACCTGGCTTGGAGTGTGCACTTTCCACTTAACCACCATAGACCTTCTGTCTGAGCCTAAGCTTGAGTATTTATACAGTAGAAGTGAAAAGAAGCTGTTCTTTGCTTCTCCAGCATCCTTTGATTAACCCTAGGCAGCCAATGGGAGGCATTCAAGGTGTAGACTTCTGCAGGGAAGCTAATTTTCAATGAAAAAGTCTACATACGCCAGTTAGAAAGAGGAGTCAGACTCTAGTACTAAGCATTGCTATGGTAGTTTTTAGGGGACTTAGAGAAGGAAGGATTTCATCCTGGAGAAGAACAAAACAAAACAAAACAAAACAAAGAGCAGGGTCTAATGCAGATGGGGATGCTGTCGACCACTGTGAGGCTGATATGGGCAAACACTCTGCCTCATCTTTTCTGAGGTTTAGTTATTCAATAGCAGTGGGTGAGTGTGATTTCACAACTGCGGGGTTCTGCATAGCGCTAATGAAACAGATGAACTATGCCATGTTAGAAATCAGTAAATCAGCCCAAGTCTTCCACAGCCTTCCGCTTTAGGCAGCAGTTTGTGATTGCTTTCTCCATTCTGTAGAAGACTTTTTACAAGTCCCCCTGCTCTCAGGCCTTGGTTCTCAGCAGAGCATCAGAATCAATGGTCTGTTTTGTAACACAAATCTGATCGATGACTCCTGGGCATGATACCTTTTTCCGCTGGTGTTTCTCCACTTACCGTGTCTACCCACTGTCCATTTTCTGTGTTCTACCCTGCTTGGGAAGAACAGTTACTGAACTTAATGGAATCCTCTGGCTTTCTGACTTCTTTTGGGTTCAACTAATCAAAAGACTCAACAGGAAACAGGAGGCCCTGGGTGCTGAGAGAACATGAACTCTCTGTTCTTTGTTGAAAGAGTATTGCAGTTGTCTCTCAGTGTGATTTCCCAAGACTGTGACTGCTTCACCACCCTCAGCTCCAGCTCTTCACCACCCTCAGCTCCAGCTCTTCACCACCCTCAGCTCCAGCTCTTCACCTCCCTCAGCTCCAGCTCTTCACCTCCCTCAGCTCCAGCTCTTAGCTTCTTCTCTGGTGTCTTCAGGTTGGGAGGTGATAATGACCTGTCAGCATTCTTTATTTGGGTACCTCAGCATCCTTCCCTAATCCCTTTAGTCTCATTCCCATGCCTATGAAAAGAATTTCCTCTTTGTCCAAAACATGAAGAAGAGGGGGCAGGGAGGGCCCAGAGAGATGGCTCAACAGTTTATAGCACATACTGTTTTTGCAGAGAAGACAAGTTCAATTCCCAGCGCCCACATCAGGGGAGCTATACATGACCCCTGAACTTCATAGGCATCTACCTCTCTCTCTCTCTCTCTCTCTCTCTCTCTCTGTGTGTGTGTGTTTGTGTAGGTGTGCACCTTATATACATAATTAAAAATAAAATAAAAATTAAAGGGAGTAAGACTTTGAATTTTAGGAGGCTGGAATGATGGCTTAGCAATTAAAACCACTTGCTGCTCCTGTAGAGGACTGGAATTTGGTTCCCAGTCCCCATATCAGGAAGCTTACATTACTTTTAACTCCAGCTCCAGGATATCTAACACCTACTTCTGGCCTCTAACGGTACCTACATTCATATTCACATACCCATTCATAAGCATGCACATACATACACATCATTTAAAATAAAATAATATTTTAAAAAATAGTGTAAGGCAGCCACGCACTAAATGGAGCTTGGGGAATCCTGTTGAAGAAGGTAGAAAGGACTAAAGGATCCAGAGGGTTCGAGGACACTCCTAAAAATTCCCACAGAATCAACGAACCTGGGCTCTTAAGGGGCCCACAGAGACCGAACCACCAACCAGGGAGTCTGCGTAGGACTGACCTAGGCCCTCTGCACATCCGTAACTGTTGTAACAGCCTGATCTTCTTGTGGAACTCCTAAGAATGGAAGCAGGAGGCATCTCTGACTCTGTTGCCTGCACTGAGACCCTTTCCTCCTACTGGGTTGCTGCATCCAGCCTTAAGAGCAGAGAAGGTCCCTAGTCTTACTGCAACGTGATATGACAAGGCAAGGCTGGTTAATATGCTTGGGAGGCCTGCCCTTTTCTGAAGAGAAGTGGATGAGAAATGGATGTGTGAGGGAGGGGGAACATAGGGAGAAGGGCTGGAGAGAGAGAGGAGGGAGGGTAACTGCAATCTGGATGTAAAAAATAAGTAAATCAATCAATCAATCAATCAATCAATCAATCAATCGTAAGGAAACCCAAAGTTTCCATCTGAGGTTCCAACTGCTTAAGCCTCTAGTGGCTTCTTGGGGGTTTCAGGATGGAGAGCAGGCTCCTCCCTGCATGGCCACCAGTGCTCTCTGTTAGATGCTGCCTCTCATCAGGCTGCCAGGCCTCCTTTTCATTCTTACAGCTTCCTCCCTGTTGGGCTTTGCACTTGCCTTCCTGTCTTGGGGACATCTCTTCCTAAGTCCCAGTCCTCCCCTGCTGAGCAAACTCCAGTTCCCTTGCATCTTCCTCTAAAGGCTGTTTGGGGAGGTCTTTGTGATTCACTTGGATTGGGCATTTCAGTTGTTCCTGAACTAGTTATAGATGATCCTTGGCTTCTGTTGGGCTTATCAAGGGGTAAATAGAAATTGATATGATAAATTGAAAATATCAGTTAAGATAAAGAAGAATGCAATGTACTATCCACCCAGCAGTGTAACCTACCCATCGTCCAACATGCTCGGAATGTATACATTCACAAACTCAGGGGCAAAGTCATCCAATTAAAAGTTCGTTTTATATTAAATCATGGAATGTCTCCTGTGAATATAGTGATGAAAAGCACAACACAACAACAACATCAAAACCCAGAATTGCTCTGCAACATTATCCCAAGAAATGATCACAGCTCATAATCTGAAGTACAAGATTTCTCAGGGTGCCACATTCTGACACCACTGTAAAGTTGAAAAGCTCTAAGTCAGACCACATAAGTGATGGCCATGTACATTTGATCACGCTGTCTCTCTCTCCTGCTAGACTCCTGAAACAAGACAGCAGACACCAAGTCAATTTTGTCTCACTTGTCTATCTGTGGCGTTTTGGCACACTGTAGGCCCTTGCTCAAGAATCTTTAAGTAATAAATATTCTCCAAAATCCCCAATAAACATAGCCCCAACACATATGTTTTCAATAAATACATCTTCAACAAATCTATGAAGACATATATACAATCCTCAATAAAATGTAAGAATATATTTTCAATAAATATGATTTATAATCCCATGTTTTATTCCTGGAGGTTGAAGAATTAGGTCAGTGTTTCTAAGGCCATGTTTTTAAAACGGGGGCTGTGGTGAGGGCCTAGCTCGTCAGATTTTATACAACTTAATTTGCCCCTTGTACCTTCTATCCCCTTTGGATATTTTTAGAAATTCTGTATCCAAACAAATCTCTGGGAGGAAAATTTATACTCCCACCATCACGTGTGTGGTGTGCACTGGAGCAGAAAAACAATCAGACATCCATTCGACGGAGGAGAAAACAGCAGAGCAAGAGTCCCCTGTGTGAATCATCCGGAGGGAGCCAGCCCATCAGCTGTTTGCCTTGCAGACGACTGTTTTATATTTGAGGTAGACCAGCAACAGTGACGAGCTTACAGTCTCTAAATTAGAACAAGAGACTTAGAAAAATATTCTTAATAGATAATTCAGCTGAATGTCTCAGGGCATAAGAGAGCTCAGTGGGGGAATCCTCAGAATTGATTTCCTTTGATCTGACAAATCTACCCTGATCAGCAGGATCTCACACCAATTCTCAGCCCAAATTTTATACTCTAACACTCAGGGAGACCCTGAAAGAGTCACCAAACTGTGAGGACAAAGGCCCCACCAAGTCTTCAGCCATCAGCATCTCCAGTGGCTTCTTGGAAAATAAACCCTTAACCTTAGGTTGCCCCAAGCACTGCCTCTTAAAGTATCAGTTCCTACTGTCCTGCCTGCCTAATTTGGGGGATATTATTATGGCAGAAGGAAAATATCATTTTCCACACTCTTCTCTGGAAAAGTGATACCCATCTGTGGGATGCTGAGCTGGTATAGTAGCTGTAGCCAGACATGGTATCTGCCTGACAAGGTCTATGTGAGTTTAGATTTTGTAAGGTGTCAAGTAGAAGAAAAGTAGAGGGTTAGGGGTTCTCAGTGAAAGAGCCACATGAGAGAGAAGACTCCAGTAATCTAAATAGGCCGAGGTCAAGAGGAAAGAGGCAAGATAGAATACCATACTCTTTCTAGACCTCTTTCTTCTAGCCTCCTCTCTGTGCACCCGAGCTTTCCAGATGCTCAGAAATGCCCTCTGGAGAGCCCAGGACATAGTCTCACAGGGTTCAGTCTTCTGAACAATTGGTCACTCCCCTAACAGCACACTCTTTAAGGCCTGGCTCCTGTTTCAGGCCCCTTCGTCTCTCGGACTTGATCAAGAACAGACGGTCCTTCTTGGAGAAAGTACTGAAGGTTTGACCTGGCAGAAGAGTGCTTACTGGAAACAATTCCTATTTCTGACCACAAGCCATACCTAGTATGGTTACTTTGCTAACCCCTTGCCCCCAGCCCCGATACTGTCCCAGGATCACTCTTTGTCTTTTAGTTAAAAACTTAAGACTCAAGATCAAGGAATTAAGGGATGGTGTTCCAATATAGAATGCAAAAAAAAGTCTTTGAAGACTTTTTACTTTTGTTCTTTTGTGTGAGAACTTGTTGCTGTTGTTTAAGACTGAGTCTTGCTATGTAGCTGTGGCTGGTCTGGAACTTGTTATGTAGACCAGGCTGGACTCTTAACTCACAGAGATCCAACCATCTGCCTCTGCCTGGAGTGCTGCAATTAAGTTGTCCATCACTGTGCTTGGCCCACTGAAGAAGTTACTTGAGTGCCCAGAAACTTGCTAATCTTAAAGATAAAAATGTAGACAACGACAGAACCAACTTCACAGAACTGTAAGCATCACTGTGATCTGTGAGGAGTGCTACTGACGTCTACACAGCATTAGTTAGCCCACTCTCCACTAGCTTCTCTTCTTATTCTTTTACTTTCATCTTTCTTATCATGAGGTCAGCCTCATTTGGTCCACAAATATTTACAGGGCAATTCAAAGTAGATCTGAACTCCCCCAAAATTGTCCTACCTACTAACCAGAGGGAACAAGAGGTTTGAGATATGAACCTGGCCTTGACAGCGTGGATTCCACTGAGTGATCCATTGTAAATAAAATAGGAACTCTACTGTAGGTAAGCTCGATGGCCCAACTCAAAGAGTATGGAACAGAATGTACTGAGCAGAATGAGCTCCACAAGCTTGAGAAATCTTATTGGACAAATTGAGAGGAGGAGACATTCTAGATTGGCAAACAGCATCAACACATTTTAAATATGAAACTGCCTAATGAGTTCAAAGGTCAGCCAGGAGGCAAGGTGACTGAAGTGTCTTGTGTTATTATGTGTAGCAGTGACGGATGGCTGAAGGAACCTTTTACTCCAAGAAACAAGCTTGTGGGTATTCTTATACTAGAGGCCACTAGAGTCACAGGATAAGTACGTCTCTTCAATTTACTTGCCAATTCCAAGCATGTTATTTGCCCATTTAAAAAAAAAAGTGAGATGTACTGTGGAATAGACTGCATATTTCACCTGGCAAATTTAGATTAAGAGCATTGACAAATATCTGGCATTTCAAAGGTGTCATAGTTAAGATTTCTATTGCTAGGATAAAAACACCATGACCAAAAGCAATTTTATGAGCAAAGGGTTTATTTCAGCTTATAGCTTATAGCCCCTCGTCAAGCAAAGTCAGAGGAACTCAAAGCAGGTACCCGGAGGCTGGAACTGAACCCATGCTTCTCTGTTCAGTAAGAGTGATGCTTACTGGTTTGCTCCCTGTGGCTTTTCTCAGCTTGCTTTCTTATTTACCTCAGGACCACCAGCCTAGGGGTGACACTTGACAATGGGCTGGGCTCCCCCACACCAATCACTAATTAAGAAAATGCCACACAGGCTTGATAGTAGGCCAATTATGAAGGCAGTTTCTTAATTGAGATTCTGACTTTTCTAGTCACTTTAACTTGTGTCAAGTTACCAAACACTAGCCAGCACAAAAGAAAGGCTTAGGACTGTGCCCCCAGGGCCCAGTGGATAATTCTTCATCACAAAGCTCTGTCACCCAATTCTGAGACAACTCACAGCTAAGAGGAGAGTTCCTAGTGGCAGAAATTGTGACTCAGAATGACTACACGTTTCATATCAGAGGAAGAGGAAATTGTGAGATGTTATACTGCAGAGCCCTTTCTCTGGTTTCATCTACAAGAGGATGAAGAAGCTGTGGGAGGTCTTTGCCTGATGTTACAAGACCTGTGGCTCTCCAATGTTTCTTATATAACAACGAAAGAACGGCAGGAAGTGTCATGGAGACTAAAGAGGTCTGTGTTTACTGAAGGGTTAAAGTAAGGGAGGTTTGTGAGAAGCAACAATGAGTGAGGAATTCTTATGAGGCTGATTTATAGGGGAGGGGTTTGATTATAAACGTTCTCATAGACAATGCGAAGGAATTGGATGTCACCCTGCAGGTGATGAACAGCCAGAGGATCGAGACATTGATTTTTATTTTAAGTAAAGGACTTTGAAGGAATTTGTGAAGGCACTAGGGGTGTGCTGATCTAAGAGCAAAGAAAACAGTAGGTAGATTATAGCAGCATCATACAGACAGTGTCCCTAATACAACCATCCCTCTCCTGTGTCTGTGATATTCCTTCAAAATGAAACTTTCACACTGGGTCACAAACTGAATATAGTGGTTTTGTTGCTGGTGAGTTTTCTGTGCCATATAAAACCTTCAGTGGTCTTGAATCCAGGCATCATTTGTAGAATGTAAAAGCTTAAGAGAGAATCTGTCTCAGGGCTTCTAATGAACTGTTGCCCTGGTTGTGGTCGTCCCAGCCTGCTTAAACCTCCAGCAGTATTTTTCTCACACACTAATGACATAGAGGGGGACCATTTCCAAAAGTCTATGGTAGCTAGTGCATGCATGGATTCTGTTGGCCATTAGGAGTCCCTGAGATAAGAGGTATGGAGCTGCAAGTGCAGAGTCTCCATGAGTCCCAGGGGAGCATGGAAAGGCCACTTGGCCCATGTACCACACTACCCTGTAGCAGAGCGGAGAGAGATGATTAAGAGTAAACCACCAGACAATAAACTCCAGACATCTTGACCATGTAAAGTTGTTCCCCCCCACCCCAGCCCAGAAATCTTAAGAAATGGGAAAAATACTTCCAATTAACAGAGCTCACACACACACACACACACACACACACACACACACACACACACTCACACAAAAAAACTACATCAAGTGTTCATCTTTACCTTATGTCAATGACAGAAAGACCAAGTCACAGGAGCAAACAGGGTTATTCACAGAAGAAACTCAAAAAGTCAATAACCATGAGAAAAATTATCCTTACTCACCTTATGACTGGAAATGAAATAAGGCAATAGGCGTGAGCAATGCTGTGCTTGCTTGCAATCCCAGCACGTAGAAACCCTAAGACAGAAAGATGGCTACAAGTTTACGGTCAGCCTGGGTTGCTTGGTGTGATGGTAGCTGTCAACTTGACAGAATTTGGAATCACCTGAGAGATGGTCTCCTGGTTGCATTAATTGATGTGGGAGTGCCTACCTGTTGTGGATGGCACCATTCCCTGGCAGGAAGCTTGGATCACAGAAGCTAAGACAGAGAGCTGAGCATTGGCACGAATTCACCCACGTCTGCTTCCTGACTGGATGTGTCGCCAACTGCTTCAAGACTATTTACATCGTTCCTGTGGCCTCCACTTCTCTGCTATGGCAGACTACGTCCTTGGACAATAAGCAGAAACCCATTCTCCCTTGAGTTGGTTTGTCAGGGCATTTTATCACCACAACAGGGAAAGAACCTAAGACACGGGGAAATCTTGTCTCAAAAGGAAAAAGTCACAATGAAAAGATGTCGCATCTTCACATTCGAGGACGTTTTGAAGGTCAAATGAAGCTGAGTATTGACACAAATCCTTAAGAGACAATCTCATGGTCTGTGTTAACAACCACCTCTCCACCAGAACCATCTAGGACAACATGTTGTCAATGCGTATTAAAAAGTGAACATGCCATACTGTGTGATTCAGCAGTTCCACAATGAAAGCACCGCCTGAATACGTGCTCACAGACATATGCTAAGAACCACCAGGTGCAGCAGTGAAAACTGCAAACAAAACTTATTCCCATCATTACAAGAGATGCAAAAGGAGTCTCTAAAAATGGGGAGACATAAAGCACTTAATATGCATGAGCAGACTCTATTCACCAATAGATTTAAATCTTTACACTATGTTTACAGAGAAATAAACCTATAAACAGATCTTCTGCCACTGGGGGGGGGGAACCTTGAACTACAGAGCAGTGCTCCATATGATGATTTTTAGACCAATACATAAACAGTAAATGTATAAATGCATAGATGGACAGGCTATGAGTCACCTTCTTCCTGCTCTAACCTCTGGGGAAGAAGGTTGGGAAATGAGCCGGTTAAGAACACAAAAGAGACATTAACTGAATGCCCTGTAGCTCAGCACAGTCATCCCCAGCTCACGCCTGGAGGACTTCAAGTCCAAACTTATAGCACTTGCATAGCACAGAAATCTCCAACTGCGAAAGTGGTGTTTAAAAAGAAAGCAGCTCCTGGTTGATGGATCTACCGAAGCATTCTGCACTAAAACAGTCTCTGCGTGGAGTGCATGTGACTATCTGACTTCCACTTACACGGCAGTCCTACTGGTGATAGCTCTCCAACAAATTTTACGAAATGCATGGGAATGTAATCCGCCACAAGCAAGAGTCAGTAGATATGGCTCGCTGGAGAATTAATGAAGGCCTGATATAATGGAGCATCCCTAAAGAAAATATTTAAACTAATCAAAGAGTTCCCACTTAGAATGTTGGGGTCTTCTTCAGGCTATTAGCTCAATGACCTTTCTGTGTTGCTAATGACCAATATTGTTGTGTACTTCCTCTCACCTTGGTCGGTGTGGTGAAGAGAGCGGCAGGCGTCTGTGTTTGCAGGAGGAGACAGATAGCTTTTGGGTTTGGCTCTTAGGACTCAAGGCAGAAAGGAACTCAAGGCTGGAGCTGATGGAGTTTGACAGTAGTAAATGACTGCATGGGTGTTCAGGTTGCGTCCCTCGAGAGAGGAGAGAGCTTGACTGTGGGCTACAAACTGGACAAAAGGGACATAAGAACTTTTGATTACCAGTGTCCCTGCACTCCTTCACTCTTCTAGCCAGGTGCAGTTAGCCAGGGCCATGTGACTGTTTCTGGTCCATAAACTGGGAGCGAGCCACACCCCTTCTGGGCTCAAGCGTAGAAGAAAAAGCCCAGGATCTACTTTCCCTTCTCATTCCTTGGAGACTGAGGCAGCTGCATCTTGAGATGATTGTTCAGCCACCAGATGGAAACAGCTGCATTGCAATCACTGCCTGGAAAGCAACTGCAGACTTTGCATGAGAGAAAAATAAACTTCAGTGTGTTAAGCCAAAATGCATATTGTGTGTGACTTGCGACACACAAACACGCGCTCGAGAGTACACAGAGAGAGGGAAGGGACAGAGACAGAGACACACAGAGGGACAGAGGGAGACACACAGAGAGAGACAGACAGACATAGAGAGACACAGACACCGAGAGACAGAGGCACAGACAGACAGACAGACAGACAGACAATAATAATGTTCATTAAAGAGTCAAGAGTGGTAGCACATGCTTTTGATCCCAGCACTTAGGAGGCAGAAGCAGTCAGATATCTGAATTCAAAGCCACCCTGGTCTACAGAGTGAGTTTCAGGACAGCCAGGGCTACACAGAGAAACCCTGTCCCCCCTAAAAACATAAAAAAATTAAAATGCTAACAGTAAAAAATGAAAAGCACACAGGAAAGCAGCCTGCTATGAGAAGAATGACGCACTCAGAAATAATGGCCTAAAGTCCTAAAGTCATGGAAACAGATACTAACTCTAGATTTAAAAAAATATTTAAGTGCCAGATGCATAGAGTACCTTTTAAAAATTACAAAGAAAGGTATCTTTAAAAGAAATTAATAGATCCTTTGAAAGTGAAAAGATAGCATTTCACAAGAAACATTAGTGAAACACAGACACACACACAGACCAAGAGATGGGGGACATAAAGTCAGAAACAGACAGACAGACAGACACAGACAGATAGACAAACAGAGAGACAGAGACACACACAGACAGAC
Source organism: Arvicanthis niloticus (assembly GCF_011762505.2). NCBI lineage: Eukaryota > Metazoa > Chordata > Mammalia > Rodentia > Muridae > Arvicanthis > Arvicanthis niloticus. Next base: position 84,766,453 of record NC_047663.1, on the reverse strand, counting down.
AAACATAGAGAAACAAAGACTCTCTGAAAAAAGAGTCTGAAATGCAGAGGAAGTGAAGTGCATTTCCAAAAACCTTATTTCTTATGCACTGTACTCATGGAAGAAAATTAAATTTTGATTCATGTTTAACATATAAAAATTGTATGATAAATAGAAATATAAAAATTAAAATTTTAAAGGAAAACACGGAAGACCACCTTGAGGGACACAGAGCTAAAGGAGATATTTGTAATTCAGATGTCTGATTAAAGTTCTCCATATCCAAGGAACCCAAGCTGAGCAACAAGAGAAATACAGAGAGAGATAGTTGCATGTGTGTGTGTGCACATGCACACACACACACACACACACACACGAGGGGAGAAAAAAAACAGTTCAAAACAGAAACGTCCTAAGGATATTAAACTAATATTATTCCTTGGGGAAATACAAAGTAAAATATCATTGCAGTACCAATATGACACCACCAAAATAAAAATAAAGTAAAACAAGACTTGGTAAGAGATGTTGATACAATGGAACGTTCCTGTGTTGGTGCAAAAGTGTGAATTAGCACCAACACTTGAAAAATCATTCCACAAGGAAATCAAGCTGAACACAAACTTCCTCTACATGATAGAACAGTGGTTTCTGAAAACTGTCATGGTAGCAGGGTTGTCGAATATGGTACGTCATGTGGAAGAGAGAAATTAAGGTTGTAGGTAGAATTGAGGCTGATGATCTTGAATTAAATTAAATTAGAGAGATTGTCCCATGGTATGATCCTTGTGGGTCCAACATAATGGCAAGTATCTTTGGAAGTGGAAGGAAGAATTACAATGCAAGAGAAGGGTGAGAAGAATTCGGACCAGTGTTGCTAGAGGGAGTGGCCAGGAACCCAGGAGAACAGCTCTGGGGCAGGAAACAGAAGGACAGAGACTCTCCCCTACAACCTCCAGACAGCACAGTCCTTGCCTTAGCCTTTGCACAGGGAAACTCATGCTGGACTTCCTGTCTATACAACTGTAAGATATTAAACTCGTGTTGGTTTAAATTACTACATGTGTGGCAATTTGACACAGTGGCGATGGAGAATTCATATATCCTATGACTCAGCATTTACACTCCCAGCTATATGTCCAACTGAAAATCAGAGTTATGTGCTCCAAATGACATGAATGAGAATGCTCACACAGGAGTCTTCATAATTGCTTTGTGTGTGAAAGCACTGGTTTCCGTAAGTGTGCAGTGAGGAATCTGTATCCTTTTAACACGAGGGAACACTAAGCCATTCAGCTTGCCATACTGAGGAATTTGCATACAACACTATGGTGTCTCTTATAAATAGAAGGTTGGGGGGCAAACAAGAGAGTTCAGGCTGAAATTCTATCTACGAGCTGGGGATGTAGTTCACTGGCTTGCTGGCAGGGCTCTTATTTGATATATATGAGCCCTGGGGTCAATACCCAGTGCTGGGGGGAAAAAGGAGAGAAGAGGAAAACACAGAAAGTGAGGAGAGAGAGAAAAAGGGGAGATAGAGATGATAGGTAGGTAGATGGTAAACGATATGACTGACAGATAAAGATAAAAGAAATATGATAGACATAGATGATAGATAGATAGATAGATAGATAGATAGATAGACAGACAGACAGATAGATAGATAGAAATTGATTTTATTTGTGTTATGTTCAAAGATCATTAAAGTTAACCCTTTGGCTATAGAGCCATGAGACCTGCATGATGGCAGGATCTGCTGAGCGAAGTCTAGAGGATACAAGCTGTGTGTGCCTTGACTCAGATTTGTGTGTGTGTGTGTGTGTGTGTGTGTGTGTGTGTCTGTGTGTCTGTGTGTGTGTATGCTACATGTGAACACCACCTTTGACTTCAGAAGGCAATAGAGTGGTGAAAAAGCCGACCAAACACCGTGTGGTGCAAATCAAAAAAAGTTGAGAAATGAAGCTGATGAAACTCAGAGAGGCTAGGAGACAAAAAGGAGTAAAACTAAATGATTTTTTATTAATTAGTTTATTTATTCACTTTACATCCCAATATCAGCCCCCTCTCTTCCCAGCCCCACCTCACATAGCTCTTCCCTCACATGCCCTCCCCTTTCCTCTGAGAAAGGGGAGGCTCCCCTGGGTATCGACCCAACCTGGCACATCAAGTCACTGCAGGACTGGGTGCATCCTCTCCTACTGAGGTCAGATAAGGCTGCCCAGCTAAGGAAACAGGATCCACAGGCAAGCAACAGCTTTAGAGACAGACCCTACTCAAGTTGTTGGGCAACCTGTATGAAGACCAACCTACACATCTGCTACATATGTGTGGGGTCTAGCTTCAGCCCATGCTTGCTCTTGGTTGGTGATTCAGTCTCTGGGAGCCCCCCCAGGGTCCAGGATAGTTGACTCTGTTGTTCTTCATGTGGAGTTCCTATCCACTCTGACTCCCTCAATCCTTCCCCCTAACTCTTCCACAAGACTCCCCAAGTTCTTTCCAGTGTTTGGCTGTGGGTCTCTGTGTCTGTTTCCATAAGCTGCTGGGTGGAGCCTCTCAAAGGACAGTTATGCTAGGATCCTGTCTGCAATCATAACAGAGAATCACTAAGTGTCAGGGATTGGTTCTTGCCCATGGAATGGGTCTCAGTTTGGGCCAATCATTGGTTGGCTATTCCCTCAGTCTCTGTTCCATCTTTGTCCCTGTACTTCTTGTAAGCAGGATATATTTTGGGTCAAAAGTTTTGTGGGTGAGTTGCTGTCCTTGTCCCTCCACCGGGAGTCCCTCCCTGGCTACAGGAGGTGGCCACTTCAAGCTCCACCTCCTCCACTGCTAGGAGTCTCAACTAGAGTCACCTTCATAGACTCCCTGGGGCCTCCACCACATCCCATCCCCGGTCTCTAGCACACCATACAGATGCCTCCCACCACTGCTGATTTCCGTTCTAGGAGAAGATTTTAAGGCGAGAAGGATACTCCCCATCTATAACAGATGATCCTCTAAGAGAGAGTTAAAAGTTGAAAATGCTGTGGTTAACTTCTCATGAGGCTGAGGGTGAAGACTGTGAATTTCAGGACAGCCTGGGCAACCTAGCGACACACAAGGAAGCCCCTCTAGCTTGGATGTTGAAAGTCCTCCCAAAGTCCATGTGTCAAAGGTGGTGGCATTGGGAGGTTCTGTGCCCCAGGGACTTGAGGCCTAGTGGGCTACACCCTGGGTTACTGCATGTGTACCCTCAGAAGGGATCATGAGACCCTGGCCTGTCCTCTGTCTTCAGGCTTTCTGACTTACATCTCGCCACATTCTTCCCGTGTTGTCACAGCGACACCAGTTACCCAAAGCAACCAGCTGCCTGAACTCTGAGCCACTTTGAGAAGTATGGCTGACACTGTGGTGGGAATCTGGCAGATAGAAGAAAGGATATCACTGAAATTGTTCATGACCTAATCTTTAAAAAAAATACATTTAGAAAACAAAATAAGCAAAAATGAAAACAAATACCCACCACGATTGATATAATTGTAGTTAAACCATCATCAACAATATAACGCTGGTTAAAGGCATTGATATTGAAGGCACAGAATCTTCCTCAGTAGATTTTGAGTTTTATTCATGTATGCTGAAATACAGGTTTCATCAGTAAAATTCTCTTTTCAGTGTATGGTTTTACGGAATCTGACAACCAGGGAATCACGTAGCTTCCTCCACAGCCAAGATACATTATAGTTCCATGACACACAAAACATCTCCCCAACCACATTGTGGTCGGCCCCTCTTCCCACCCCAGTCTGTGGCAACCACTGATCTGAGCTCTGTCCTTGTAATTGTCCTTTCCCAGAACATCATGTAATTGGAATCGGACAGATTTCAGCCTTTTCGGATGGGTTCATGTTCATGTAATGGAATGTGTCTGAGATGAGTGTCTGCTGTAGCGTGAATCTGCTGTTCGTTCTTACTGCTCCCCGGTACTCCTCTGAGTTGATGCAACTCTGCGTCTTTAAATGTCCACCAAGATAAAGAAATTGGGGTGTTTCCAGTGTCTGGTTTCTATGAATAAAGTTGCTGCAAATATTTGCCAGGGGGCTTTGTGAGAACATACTTTCATTTCTGCTGGGTTGGCTGGGTCACGTGTTGAGTCCGTGTGTGGAGTGTTTAATGATGGAGACACATTTCTGCAATATGATCGACTGAGATTCCCCTGCACAGCAGACTTTGCTGACTCAAACGTCACTGTCCCATGCATGGCTGCACGAGTTTTATGAGGAACCTGTGATTCTGTCTACCATGAGTTTTGTTTCCCTTCTGTAGAAGCAGGTGAGAGCGCTAGCTGCCCCGCCCCTTCACCGATACTTTGTGTTATCCCCTCTCTCCCCTCTTCCTGTGTGATGACCCTCCACTGTGGTTTTTTTTATTTTACCTCTTCATGTGCTGTTTGCCATGGGCAGACTTCTTTTGGCTCAGTATAATCATGTACTTGTTTATCTTAGTTTGGCTATCCAGTTCTGGGTTTTGATTATTTTAACTACATTTTTTTGTGGTTTAATATACTTTTTTAAAATTTATTCTTCTCTCATATATTATATCCTGACAGCTGTTTCCCTTCTCCCCTCTCCTCCAGTTTCTCCCAAACCACCCATCCCAATTCATTCTTCCATTTTCTTCAGAAAAGGAAAGGCTTCCCTGGGATATCAACTAAACATGGCATATCAAATTGCAATGAACCCAATAAAAATATATAATATGTGCATATCCCATATATTGATTGGACAAGGCAACCCAAGAAGAGGAAAAGGATTCCCAAAAGCAGACGAAAGAGTCAGAGACATCTCCTACTCTCACTGTTAAGAGTTCCACAAGAACACCAAGCTATCCAATCATAACATATAAGCAGAGGGAATAGGTCAGACTCATACAGGCTCCCTGATTGTCTGTTCAGTCTCTATGAACCCCTTGCATTCCTCTGACTCCTTCAATTATCCATACACCAATCTCCTCTTGAGCAAGATTCCCCAAGCTCCATCTAATGTTTGGTTGTGGGTCTCTGTATCTTCTCCCATCAGTTGCTGGAGGAAGCTTCTCTGACAATGAGTATGCTAGGCTCGGGTCTATGGGTATAGCCAATAATCTTTAGGAATTATTTCATTGACTTTTTCTGGTCATGTCTGGTTCTCTTCTAGGTCTCTTGGCTACCCAGTCTCTGGTTCCTGGCCCTTCAGGCAGTGTCAGGTAGGGTTCCTTCTCATGGCATGGGTCTCAAGCTGGACCGGTCATTGGTTGGCCACTCTCACAAGCTCTGCCCCACTGTTACCCCAGTACATTTTTCAGGCAGGACAAAGTGTAGGTCGAAGGTTTTGTGGCTGGGTTGGTGTCCTAATCCTTCCACTGGGAGCCTTGCCTGGTTACAGAAGATGGCCAGTTCAGGCTCTGTATCCCCCATCACTAGGAGTCTTTGCCAGGGTCACCCTCTTAGAGTTTCTGAGCGTTCCAGTTGCACTAGTCAACTACATTTTGAAGAGCAGAAGATTTAAATTTAGGTGAAGCCTAATGTATCACTGTTTCTTGTTTGCTTGGTTTTTGTTGTTTGTTCATTTGTTTGTCTGTTTGTTTTGACAGGCTCCTACCATGTAACCTTGCCTAGCCTGGAACTCACAGAGATCCTCCTGCCTGTCTTCTGAACACTGGGATTAAAGTGTATACCACCACTTTCAGCCCAATGCCTCACTTTTTAAATGTATGACACTGTTAGTGGCATAGCTAAGGCAGGTTTGCCTGATCCAAGCCTCAGAGCTCTCCTGCTACATTTTCTTCTAGCAGTTTTAAAGTTTTAATCTCAGTCTGCTTTTTCCGTTGTTGTGACGCTAAGTTGGATTTCCTTTTTTGCCTTTTGACTTTTTTTCATATGTATATACAAGTGTTTCAACTATCAAGCGTGTGTGTTTGAGTTTAGACTTTTGATTACATGCTACTGATCAGTGTCTTTACTTTTTCCATGAGGCCTTGCTGGCTGAATTACTGTAATTTTCTAGTAAGTCTAGAAATCAGGCAATAATATGTCTCTAAGACTTTGCTGTTGCTGTTTTAATTTAGACTATTCTAAATTTATATAGACTATTCTGCCTTTAAATACAAAATACAAGCTGTTAATATTTACTAGAGTATTGATTATTACAGAAGATTTATGATGTTTTGGTTGGTTTGTTCGTTTGTTTGTTTTGAGATAATGTCTTACTGTGTACCTCTGGCTGTCCTGGAACTTACTATATAAACCAGACTAGCCTCCAATTCACAGAGATCCATTGGCCTAACTATCCTGAGTGCTGGTATCAAAGGCATGGTCACCACACCCAGCATATTTGTGTGTGAATTTGGGGAAGAATTACAGGTTTAAAACACTTACACACCATTTCATGCATTTTTCCATATCCCCCTATTTCCCGAATTGTGTTGGTATTTTTTCTTATTCCAATCACCATGAAGTATCTTCTGCTTTGCACTGTAGTCCCTTTCCATGGACAACCTTTCCTCACAGTCTGACCCCTTGTAAGTGGGCTTCTGGAGTGCCTCTCTATACACATGATGTAACTGAAAAGACTCTCCATCAGAATTTTGGTACCTAAACCCTGAGACGAAAATGAAAAGAGACTTTTACAGGGCACATTTGCAAAGAGAATGGGAGCTTTAAAAAAATTATGCTTCCATTAATGGTTTCCTCTGAGCACACGAGCTGCTTGCCTTGGCTAGACTTGGTGGGAAAGGCTGGGCTTGGCATCAGGTAGATTCATGGCTGCCATCTCTATGTGAGCGCAGGCAGCGTGCTTGTTAGTTACTTAATGGCACTGGCTGAGTTCTTCTTGTATGTTGGATTCTGTTTTGGACAATATGACATTTCAGCAGTCAAATAAATAAATAAATAAATAAATAAATAAATAAATAAATAGGATCCCTATGTCTGCAAGCTTAGATTGTGGCACCACAGGTCATCAATAAATAATAAACTTGAAAAGTAAATGCCATGTGTGGTGAAAAATGCATAAGTATCTGACAAAAAAAATAATAATCGGGAGGAGGGAGGAGCCGGAAGAAACTGTGCATGGAACGGAGAGACGCTGTGTGAAGTGACACATTCAAGTAGCCACTGAACGATTACTGAATCACCATTGAACATGAGCAAATACTTCAAGGAGGTAAATGAGCCAAGTCAGTATTAAGGGGAAATTTCATCCGAATGGAAAAAAATGTCAAGCAAGGCATGAGATGCAGGTGTCTGGGAGATGCATCAAGATGCAGCAAACCTGATTGGGCTGGAGCAGTGTAGCAATGGTTAGAATTATAAGAAAGGAGACTGCATCCAAGAGATGTATGTGTCCCATTATGCAGGATTTATTATAACACGCTGCTGTAGATTGTTTACAACCCACCAGTGTGACTGTATTGGAGACAGGCACTTTAAGAAGTAATCATGGTAAATAGAAAAGGCCCTAAGTATGGGGTTATGATGGGATTAATATCCCTAGGAGAAAAGATATCTCTCTCTCTCTCTCTCTCTCTCTCTCTCTCTCTCTCTCCTCTCTCTCTCTCTCTCTCTCTCTCTCTCTCTCTCTCTCACTCTCTCTCCTTATCTCTCCCAAAGATATCATATGAGAAAAGAGCAAGATGGTAACCATCTATATAACCCAGGAATAGTGGTCTCACAAAAACCGGCTATGCTGGCTTCCTGATCATTGTCTTTGCCTCTACAATTTCAAGATAGTAACTTCACATACTAACTTATTAACCAACTAATAACTCAGCATACGACTGAACACTCATACAGACATGGACTTTAAGTGAAGGACGGAGGATACCATCCATTATAGACAAAGAGGGAAAGAGGCAAAGCTTCCAGGGAGCTATTATGGTTACCAAAGAAGAACGTGGAGGAGACATGGACATGGTAAGGTCGGGCTGGATCTGAGCACGCCTGCCAGGACTTCCCGCTGTGTTGAGAAAGGAGAGCCTTCTCCCAAAGTTTTGGAGCTGGGAGGTAAGAAGTTATTATCATTAGTTGACATGAAGAAAGCCACAAACGAGAAACAGGGAAAGTTTTAAAAGTTCAGTTTCCATTCTGCTGAATGTGAAATTTTCGTTAGCTATCCACGTGGCAGTGTTAAGTGGGTAGCTGGAGATACAAATCTGGCTTCTGGACTAGAGCTCAGGTGATGGAGACATTAGTTTGAGGAAAATCAGTATATAGATGGTGTCTGAAGTCTTGGGACCAGATCACTGGGGAAAATGGCGAAGATACAGAAGAGCAGACACACAGAGGCTGAGTCCTGAGTACGAAAACAAGGCCCACAAGCCATGCCCAGGCTGAGTCATCCACAAGAAAGCTCACCTGGGAGGTGTGTGGGACGAAGTGGGCTGGGCTCAGAGAGTTGTAGGAATGAAAACAGAAGAGAATTTGGTGCAGGTGGAGACCAGGAAACATACAGTATCTCACTAAAGGAGAAACAATACTATCATTCATGGCTTAAGGTAAGCCCACCTTCCTGGGGTGGTGCTTTGGCTAAATGAATGACCAGACCCAACTAGAGTGATAGGTCTCTACCCAGGCCAGAAATTGAGATGTGTGCAGGGCAGATTCACACCGGTGAGAAGACAATCTCATCTTCTCCATGGACATAGATGTTCTCTGAGTATTGTCACATATATCTTTTCCTCTCTAATTGTATTAGGGACAAAAATTCATACATTGCATAGACTTCTCAGAGTCAACATCAATATTTCCAAAAACCAATGTTCCAAAGCTCATCGTTTTCGCATTCCAGGCTCCAATTTCTCTGAGCATGTGAATCCCATTGTCATATTTTTTTTCACCTAGAAAAATATAAAGATAATTTGATTTATTGAATCTCTTTAAATCGTAAGGAATTATAATAATCTATGTCACCCCAGTCATATATTGACTGACACCAAAAAAAGAACAAGTGACAGCAAATGCTGTCAGGAATGCAAGGGAATGGAAGCTGTTAGCCACTGCTGATGGCAATATAAACTGGTGCGATGACTGTGGAAATTAGTGCAGTGTTTTCTTTAAAACTAGAACTATCATAGGATCCGCAAAACTGCTTGAGGAGTCTAAACCAACGTATGGCACAGAGATTCCTGCATCATCGGTGTTTGACACACAATGAGTCTATGTTCAGTGGTTAAGAAAAAGGAAAACAAGACACGTGCGGGGCGGGGGGCGGGGAACGGACAGAGAAGGGGATCACCACATTAACGCTGCATGTTTTCTCTGAGACGCGAAATCTGAATTTAAATTTATAAACGCAAGTGTGCATGAAAGGTGTAAGGGGACCATGAGAGGAGAGGAAGAAAGTCTGCGTGGAGGATGATGGGAACAAGAGGGAGCAACCGAATAAGGAAGCCGAAGGAATGCTATCAAGGGTGGAAACACCAGTGAGCGTGAGGACAGGAGGACCGGAGAAAGCAGTGTGAGGCAGGGAAGGTCGGATACGGACAAAATCCTGTTAGATTAGGAAAAACTTTTGGAAAAGAATAGACTCTGGCCTGGGTGGAGACTTCCATCTCTGTCAGGCCCTGTCAGTGCTTGGCCAAGGGTCCGCCCCTAGGAAAGTAGGCTTACTTAAAACCATGAATGATAGAAACAGGCCAACAGGCAGGTTCCTAGGTTGGCCAGCTTTTTTGAGTAATTCCAACGCCTCTACTGGTCTTCTTATCACTTCCCTCGGCATGCTTTCCTTAAAACGATGGGTTTCTCCAGCTTTGGGGTCTTCGTTAGTCTTTCTCTACAGCCCCTCTCCCTGCCGTATGGCTGCTTGCCTGACAGTGTCTGGCCTCCTTGCCAATCTAAACAGCATGGCTTCCTCTCTCTCCTCGTTCTTCTCCAGGTGCTGTTGAGATTTACATCTTGTCCTACTCTGGGGGTTTTTGTTTTCTTTTTCATTTGAGTCCATTCTTTTATCAATGAGACCAAGAACCCAAAGAGGGGAGGCTGACTTCCTTGTACTATAACAATATATATGTATATGGCCGTGAGTGTCATTCCTTTAGATGCTAACTAAAAGGAATGGATTAAAAACCTGCAAAAAAGAAGAAGATGAACCACTCATAATTCTACCACTTCTGGTATTCTGCTTTTCCTTCTGTCAGTTTTTATGCCCATTCCCCCATGATCAGGTTTCACGTATCCATCTGAATTGTTATTTGTTCCTTTAATGCTGCATATTAAGTTAGGCATTATATAGTTGCCTAACTTTTCTCATGACTGTTTATGTGAATAAATGAAAGAACAGTATACGGTCCTATGATTTACTGTTAGACCATTTGTTTGTTTTTGTATTTCAAGACAGGGTTTCTCTATATAACAGCCCTGGCTGTCCTGAAACTAGATGTATAGACCAGGCTAGCCTCTAACTCACAGAGACCTGCCTGGGATTAAAGGCATGCACCACCACACTTGGCGTATTAAGCTTTTTAATTGCTTCAAAATTTTTACTGACATACATTATAGTGAATATCTTATAATGAGCATTTAAAAGCATAATTAATGAGTTCACGATAGATAAACCTATCTACCATTTATTAGCCAGTTATTGATTGACCACTAGCACAAAGCACTGTCCTAAATGATTTTTTAAATATACATCTCACTTGAGGACCTTAAAAGCAGAAAAGACTTCCGAAGTTGAAATTTCTCAGCATGTATAAAAACCGAAAACAAGAATATCAAGTGTTCGTAAGCTATATTTTAACATCTTGCTTGATTTGTTTGAGAGCTCTCTAGATCAGTGGGTCCCAACCTTCCTAATGCTGCGATCCTTTAATACAGTTCCTCACGTTGTGATGACCCCCAATCATAAAATTATTTTTTGTTGCTACTTCATAACTGTAATTTGCTACTGTTATAAATCATACTGTAAATATCTTTGTTTTCCAGAGGTCTTAGGTGACCCCTGGAAAGGGTCTTTTAACCCCCAAAGAATTGCAACCTGCAGGTTGAGAACAGCTGCTCTGGAGAACTTTAGTGGACCCAACTAATGACCCTCATCCCATTCTCTTCTTCCCCTTTCCCCACAGGCGCCTGTAACTATCCAGAGTTTCCTGTTCACATTTCTGCCAATTTCCTAGTTGTTTTCTTAATATGAATGTGTCAGTAAAGAAACAAGATATCCAACCTATCTTAAGGTTTATGAAGTCCATAGTACTATACATGTTTTGGACTTAATTTTCTCCACGGTGCCTTAAGCCTGTTTTCATATTGATGCACTGCACTCTCTTATTTAAATGCCTGCAAAGCTTTCTCCTGAAGACACGAGATCAACTCACCCACAGTCATAGCTGGTGGGACTGTTGGTGACTTTCCTCCTTTGTAAGCTTGCACAGCACCTTTTGAAACCATGACATCTAGTCCCCAGGAAGAAGCTTCTCTATTGCTGTGATAAGATCCATGACCAAAAGCAACTAGGAGAGGAAAGGTTTCATTTGGCTTACAGTTTATTGTCCATCATCAGGGGAAACAGAGGTAGAAACTCAAGGTAGGAACCTACAGCAGCAGAAGAAGCAGAAGCCATAGAAGAATGCTGCTTACTGGTTTGTTTCTCCTGACCAGCTCAGTTGACCACCTACCTGGGGAATGACACTACCCACAGTGAACTGGGTAACTTCACATCAATCATCAATCAGAAAAATCATAGCAGACAGGACAACTGCAGCACAACAGTTTCTCAGATGAGATCCTACTATGGACTAGTCACTGGGTGACACTCTTCTACATGTTCTTATCATCTTTATCTTTGCTCTCGCCAGCAGGTGAGAGGAATCAAAGCATGAGGTAAATATGCTTGGCAAAGTTAGAAATGACTTAACCATCAATGGTGATAAGTTGCTGGAGGTGCCTCATCAGAATAAAGAAATGATTCAGAAGCCAGCTAGGAGCTTGGTGGATGACTACTAGGGTTGATTAGTGATGTCTAGTGTGGTTTAGATTATGATAAGGATCACATAGTTGCAAAATCACCTAAGCCTGCCTGCCACCAGTCAGGAAGGAAGACCAGTTTTCTGGGGACTTAAGTTGGTATAACCAAAGGATTCAAGAAAAAGGAAATTAAGTGTCTTCTCTTTCCCTTTCTAAAACCTTGCCCTGTGTGAGTTTGGGGAAGCAGCATGATGAACTCTCCATCCTTCTCAGCCAGAAAAGAATATAAGTTAGACCTCAGACCTGTCATTCTTTGAATTCATGGTGTGGGTAAAGCTGCTGATACTTCGAGATCCTGGATCCCTCATTGTAAAAAACAGATGACATCTATGCCTCATGTTGGTAGGAGGCAGTTGTAAATATAGTATTGTCCCGACCAGAGCAGGGTGATGGTTGGTACCTTACCATTATTCCTATTAAAAGCTGAAGTAATAACCACTGTGGTTCCTTCTGCATTAGATATGGTTTAGATAATCCTGATTGAGGTATGTTTAGAAAAATTATCTCAAGCTGAAATAAATGACGATTTAGGCAGTATTCTGGCCAGTTCTCTGTCAACTTAAAACAAGCAAGAGCCATCCGAGAGGATGGAATTCATTTGAGAGAATGCTTCCATAAGATGAGACTACAGGCAAAAAGCTGCAGGGCCCAGCTCATTGTGGGTGGGGCCACCCCTGGGCTGGTGGTCCTGGGTTCTATAAGAAAGCAGGCTGAGCAAATCATGGGAAGGAAGCTTGTAAGCAGGACTCCTCCACGGTCTCTGCATGAGCTTCTGCCTCTAGGTTGCCACTCAGGTTGAGTTTCTGCCTTGACTTCCTTTCAGTGGACTGTGACTTGGACTAAGTAAGCCAACTAAACTCTTCCCTAAGTTGTTTTGACCATGGTGCTTCACCACAGCGATAGTTACCCTAACTAGGGCAGGCAGAGATGATGAGACACTGGGCTATTTGGGGCAACAATATTTCTGAGGGACTTGGGCACTAGCCCATGAGAATTACTGTTTGAATGGGAATAGCCTCTAAGCACAGGCAAGGGAATAAGTCCCCCCTTCCAGATGTAAGAGCATGGAAGAAATAACCACAAAACCTCAGTTACTTAGAGCGTAATTGTGTCAACTATGAGCATGAGTTTACAATTCACAGCCCTGGGTGTCAGAACCTTGATACCGCCAAGGCCGGGAGAAATAAACAGGGACATTTTTGAGAATTCTGCTTTCAACTCAGTCAACAAACATTCCATCGAAAATGAAGAAAAGAGGGCAGGGCACCAATTCAAAAGCAAATTGTTCTCACTAAGGTCTGGAGCCTGGCGTCTGCTTGGATTCTAAAGAGATTATGGAGAAGTCTTTCCTGCTTCTTTTTATTAAATGTCATACTCTTTTCAGAGCTGTGCAACTTCCCAGATGCGCGGAGGATAATAATAGATGCTTGTCGTAAACGTTCTGTATCTTTATTTATCAACAACACAAACTGGCAAATGCAAATTAAAGCAAGGACTTAGGGCTCACACCGGGAGAACATTTCAGTGGAAAGTGCATTGTAGTAGCTACGGTTTTATGAACAAGGAAACCAAGGCTTATGTAAGATGTTCTTTTGTCTTGTTTTTAGGAGGGTGGTTTCTTGCTTTGCTTTGCTTTGCCTAAGTATTCCTAAATATTTTCATGGAGGGGGTTTACCTTTTAGGAGACTGTAGTGTGGTGAGTTTTGACAAATGTTCTCCGTTGTGCAACTGAAATCATAACTGAGATAGGGAAGGGTTTCATCACCAAAGGAAGTTCCCTGGAGGTCTTGCTAAGGCCAGTCACATCCTCTGCGGCCCAGGCCTTGGTTCTCTGCAATCTGGTTTCTGACCTGCACGCTGCCTTTTGGGAATGTCATATTCTCTAATCAGGGATCATGTAGGCCTGCGTTTTGGATTCGCTAGTGTAGTGCTTCTGAGATCCACTGATTGATTATTGCAGCCCATACGGATGTTCTCCTGTGAGCTCAGAGTTGTGTCTCCTATCAAATCCACCGTCCATCTTCCAGTTGACAAACATTGGAATTGTTTCTACCATCCACTTACCATAACTAAAACTTTGCAAACTCAGGCATGGAGCCGTGGGGCTATGGAACCAAGTGTTCCTCTGCTTGGTTAAAACATCAGAAATGGGGTTTGTAGATCATAGATCAGGGGTTCATGAGGACTTGTTGCAGGGTCCATTCTGCTTCCCTGGCCCCCATTCTGCTCCCCCGGCCCCCTGGGATTTGCATCAGCATCCAGTCACCTTATGTCCACAACAGCTTCTTTTCATGTTAGTCTTTCTATGGAGCCAGTGGTGGTATCCTCTTGGGGATTTTAATTAGCATTAATTTATTTTGCATTAATAATGACAGTTGCATTTAGTTTCTACTCATTGGTTTATTTGTCATCTATATCTCCTCCTTGGAAAAAAAATATCTATTCCAACTTTACCAGCTTAAAAAAGGCTGAGTTACTTAACGTACAGATGTTTTAAATTTTGATTAAATCCAATTTGTCTCCCTCCCCCCCCCCACTTTGTTACAGTCTGTACTGTCTGTATCAAAGCTAACAAATCTCAACCTTAAAAGATATTTTTCTCTTACATTTTCTTCTGTGATTTTCATGAACTTAGCCCTTACACTTATTCATAAAGCATTCCCAGGGAATGTTTATATAGTGCACAAAAGGCATTGGGTTATTTCTTAAGCCAATTGTCCTAGCACATTGCTGAAAAGCCAATGCACTAGCCATTGGCTTACTTAGCACTTTGGTTGAAAAATCAATAAATGTATATGTGGAAACATTGTTTTATTCTGTCTGCATAGTTGATTTTTAAAGGCTCCACATATAATTGAGATCATGCAATATTTTTCTTTCCACGTCTGGTCTGGTTGATTTCACTTAGCAGAATGTCTTCCAGATGCACTCTTGTTATGGAGAATGTTAAGGTCTCCTTTTTAAAGCCCAAATAATATTCCATTGTAGAGCGTGGCCAATTTATGAATCCACCCATAGGTAGGCGCATAGATTGTCTCTGTCTCTTGGATATTGTGCTGGATGCAATGAGCGTGGAACTGTTGTTATCCCAACTACATGGTGACTGAATCTCCTTTGGGTACACACCTGATAGAGGCATGTGAACCATATAACGCTTATATTTTTAATTTCTCAGAAAACTCCTGGCTGTGTTCTATGATGACTGTAACAGTGTGCATTTCCACCAAGAGCTTAGAAGGATTCTCTCTTCTCTACCCATCAACCCATGGAGGGGGTGTTAATTATCCTTTGACATTTATTATTATTTTTTGGCAGTGGAGGGGGGACTGAACCACAGCCTTATGCACACTAGGCAAGTGTTCTACTGAGCCTCGCTGTTGGGTCGCTTGACTTAGGTAGCAGCTATCCTCCGGGTCTGAGGCAATAGCCCATCATGATTTTGGTTAGCCCTTCCTGATGATAAAACATGCTCAATGCTTTTTTTTTTTTGGACAGAATTTTATCTTCCATAGAAAAATGTCTTATCTAATCTTTTACTAAGTTCTTCCTTTAAGATGTAGCTTTATTATTTTTTAATTATGTATTTGTGTGTCTGTCTGTGTAGTGGGTTGAACATCAATGCGGTGCTCATGGAGACCAAAAGAGGGCCCAACCTCCCCTTGGCTCTGAGGTTACAGGTCACCAACCTGTAATCAAGTTTGAGTCATCTGCAAGAGCAATGTGTTCTCTTAAACACTGAGCCATCTCTCCAGCCCTTTATCTATTCTTAACTTGATTGTTTTCCTACTGCTGGGTTGTATAATTCATTATACATTTTGGGTATTGATTCCCTATTAGATATCTGGTTTGATAATATTTTCTCCCGTCTATTAGCTGCTCTCTCATCAATACTGTTTTCTGAGTCTATGTGATCCTTCTTTTAGCAACTACTATACTATTGGGATTACTCTGGCCTTATTGTACGTTTCAAACTGGGTTTTCTGGATCCTACAACTTTATTCTTCCTATTAAAAATAAATAACAACTTGAGGTCATCGTGAGGCTAGGTGATATGACATCTGCAATTTTGTTTTTATTTTTATTTTACATTCACGAATATTTGCCTGCATGTGTCTATGTAGCTATAGTGGCCAGAAGAGGGTGTTGGATCCCCTGGAACTGAAGCTACAGACTGCTATGAGCCTGCATGTGGATGCTAGGAACCAAACCTGGGTCCCTTTCAAGAGCAGCCAATGCTCTTAACCACGAAGCCATCTCTCCAGCATCTGCTTTTATTATTCAAGATTACCTATTTCAAACATATTAGGCCTTTTGTTTATATGAATTATAGAATTACCTTGTCAATTTCTGTTCAAAATCATCTATGGCTTTTATTGGTATTGTGCTGAATGTATTGAGGGGAACTGACATTGTAACCTTTTTGAGCCTTCAATTCCCTGGCACAAGTACAGCTCTCCTTTCTTAAGGTCCTCTTGGATACTTTCATTAACGTTTTATCAGTTCCATTTTGTCCTGACATCCTGTTTCATCATTCCTACTTATTTTATTGCCAGTTTTCTAAGAACTTTGCATTCATGCGTCAATGTTCAATCCTAAGCCTGACGGACTCTTTCTCGGTTGTATCCGACTGCATGTTGGTGGCCATGTTGTCTACAGTCAGAAGCCCATACTTTCTCAAGTCTGCGGGTCTTTATGTCTGTCTCTCGCTGTTACACAGATTAGGACCTCCAGGGTGGTGTTGAAATGGGTGGTAAGTTCAGACTGTCCCTCTTCCCCAGTTCTAGGAGGAAAGTGCTCATTCTTTCGTTATGAATACCAGATGTGGAGGGCGTCTGTAGATGCCCTTCAGCGAGTTGAGACTGTTTCTCTTTTCCCAAGCTTTCTGGAAATCTTAACCATGGCTACGTGTGAAATTTGGTCAAATGCTTTCTCTATAGTGACTCACATGATACCTGTGCATTATAATTAATATATTAAATGACTGACTAATTTTCCAGTGTTTAACCAACTTTCCATACCTTAGATGAACTGCTCTTGGCTTTGTTTCAGTGACTTTAAAAAAAAAAATCACTGAATTCATCCTGGCCATTTAAAGTCAGTTTTAATGATGGATGTTGATATATAATTTTTCCATGTTTTTGTCTGGTTTAGCAACAGGGTAAATGAATTGGAAAGAGATCTATCTTTTTATATTTTGTGAAAGACTTTGTACAAACTGGTGCTTCTGCCGCTTAAAGCATCTGTGCGTAAAATCTATTTGTGGGCAGGTTTTTAAACTATGAATTCAGCTCGTTAGTGGATGTAAGACTAATTTAGTTATTTACCTCCTCATGGGTAAGTTTTTGTGGTTCTTGTCTTTCAGAGATTCCTTTTCTGCTCTATTTAAGTCACCAAATGTTGGCATAAAACTGTTCATATTTCTTTATTACTCTTTTGATGTTAATGGGCCCTATCATAATATTTTATTCCAGATATTGATAATTCTGCCCCCTTTTGTGACTATTCTAGCTAGAGTTTTAAAGACGCTATCTTTTCTAAGAAGCAAATTTTTCTTTTTTTTTTCTTCAATTTCTGTTCTCCATTCTTTCTTCGCTTTGTTGCTCTTGGGTGTAGTATGTTCTTCTCCTGGGCTTCGAGGTAGAAGGTTCCTGATTCCAAACCTTCCTTCTTTTCTACTGTAAGCATGAAGTATCCCAATGCTCCTTTTATATACACCTTTAGTTTCCTTGTGCAAATTCTATGACGTATTTTAGTTTTCTGTAATTAAAATATTTTCTAATTTCTTTTGTGATTTCTTCTTTAAATACAGTTTATGCGTTTCATTTAATTTTTGAAAGTTTTGCTGCTTTTCTACCTATCTCTGATTGTGATTTCTAGTTTAATTCCATGCTGTTTATATTATTCAATCCTTTTAATATTGAACCTCGCTCTATGGCTTCTACTGCCTTAGTTCTGTGGCTGCCCCGGACTGATTGACATAATACCATGAGTTCTGTTGTTATTAGGTGTCAGTTGGGCTTCCATGACTGCTTATGTTTTCAGGTTTGTCATATAGGTTCTTACTGATGCTTCTTTAGTTCATCCTGAAATTGCTGAGTTAGGCATGAGCCTGATACCTCTGGTTGCCATGGATCTGTCTCCTTATTTCTGTCTTTACATGTCCTGAAGCTCTGCCAGACATGTACACATTGGGGTTGTTAAGGTCTCATGAAGAAAGTGACTCCTTTATCATTATGAAGTGTTCCCTTTGGCTCTGAGATTTTGCTTGTCAAAAAATCTACCTTGCCTAGCACTGTAGCTGCTCTTATAGCGTTACCTTGATGACTAGTTTGTACAGTCTAATCATAGTATGTTGAACCTACATGTGGGCTTCTTATGGACATCCACTGGAGTCTCCCTTTTTTAAATTGTCGGACAAACCACTGGCTTTAGAATAATTTGTTTATATATAAAATGTAAACTCTGGGTTTGAATCCATCGTCTTTTAGTTTATCTTTTATTTGTCCTATATGTCCTCGTTTTTATTTTATTACTTAAGTATACTTTTATTATCTTATTACTCATAATAGTTTTTAGCTATATGTTATATTAGCTATATTTAGCTATATGTTATATATATTAGCTATATGTATATTAGCTATATTATATTATGTATATTAGCTATATGTATATTAGCTATATTTAGCTATATGTTATATTAGCTATATTTAGCTATATGTTATATATATTTTATTTTAAAAAGTTTTTGAGACAGGATTTCAAATAGCTTATCTGATATCATAGAGCCTAACTCACTAAGACAGTGAAGAATACCCTTGAATTTCTACCCAGTGTTCTTCATTGCTTGAGTGGTGTGGTCTCAGGTGTGGACTACTGTATAGTACGTGATGTTGGAGAATGAGCTCAGGACTTGATGCAAGCTATGCAAGTATTCTATAATCTGAGCTAAATCTCCAGCTCTTTGCACTATATTTTGATGGTTTAGCTAAGTTTTATAGCATATGCCTTTAACTTTCCACAGTTTACTTTCTAATATTATATGTTTGCCATTTAAAAAAAAATAAACTTTAGGCAGTGTGCTTTCATCCACCCTCTGGAAATTCTTCCTATTGTTATGTTAAATAAATATACTTTATTTACATATGTTAAATAAATACACTTTATTTACACATCTGTCATAAGCCTCAAGATCCATTACTGTCTTCTTTAAGCAATTACCTTTTTGAGAGCTTTATTGAGGTAAAATTTTTCTTGTAATGAATCCAACCCTTTAAAGTTCAGTTTGACGAGTTGTGGTAAATAGGAATACATTTGGTAAACTGACATCTGTCTGGTGGTTACTATGAACGCACTGCTAAGAATATCTACACATGAGTCTTTGGATCAATATCTGTTTTTCTGCTTTTTGTTTGTTTGTTATTTAAATTTGGTGAATTTTGTGATTAGAATACATTCAGTTTCACAAACTCTACTGGAAACTGCCAAGCTGTTCTAAAGTTATTGCATTTATTAGCAATAAATGGGGGTGATTTCAGTCTTTGAAGTTGGCCATTCTCACGAGTCTGTAGAGCAGTGGTTCTCAGCCTGTGGGTCATGACACCTTTGGGGGTAAAATTTCAGACACTATGCATATCCAATATTTACATTACAATTTGTGACAGTAGCAACATCACAGTTATCAAGTAGCAATAAGATAATTATATGAATGGGGTCACCACAACATGAGGCAGTATATTAAAGAGTCACAACATTGGGAAGGCTGAGAACTAGTGCTGTAATGGAAACTTATCATGATACAAATTTGTGTCTCTCTAATCTAGTGAATAATAATTTGAGTATCTTTCTATGTGTACAATTATCATCTGGATCTACTTATGTTTTTTTAAATGAAGTATTCTCTCAGTCCTCCATATGGTGTTAGATTTCTATCTATTTAATTATTAAAGAAAATATTTCCCTTTAAAAAATGAGACACACATGTCTGCACTTTTACCTGCAGTTAATCTTTTAAAGGTAGTTTCATTTTATAAATTGCATTAGATACCTCTAAGAAGTCCCATGTGAGTGTTGACTTTTACTGTCATATGCAAGCACATGGTGTGACAGGTGATTTGCTATATAAATGTATGTAGTCTAGCCACTCAGGAGCTTGAGGCAGGAGAAGCATTTGGAACATGAGTCTGTGGTCACCTTGGGCAATATTGCGAGACCTCAGCTCAAAACCAAACACACACGGAATGAACTTTTAAGTGTACACTGTAGTATTGTTCACTACACGCACACTGTTGGCCAGCAGATTTCTAGAAGGTTCTCATGTTGCATGCTGGGAACACTGTCCATCAGATAGCAATGCTGTTCTTCCCTTGTCTTGGCAGCCAGGTTTTGGCTCGCTGCATTGCTGAGTTTGACTAGTTTAGATCCCCTTATAAATAAAGCCGTGTGGTGCAAGTCCTTTTGTGCCTGCTCTATCACGGTTAGCATCATGACCTCGGGGTTCCGTCATGTTATAGCACATTTGGTTCTTTGCTTGAATCTCCATTTTTCTTGCCTTTGAAATAAGTGAAATATTTTCATAGTTCTGCTTTAACATCCTCGAAGATAATCTTTGCCATCCATCTCTGGGTCTGTTTCCGTTTGGTTTTCCTTTTTATTGATCTTGTTTGCTAGTCTTCTTCTGAGCTCCTTTAAGAGTCTAAGGTATCTTTAGTTTCACTGAAGGTCAACATTGCTCTGGTGTTTCTATCTTCTGCTTTCTGCATTACGTGGTCTCTTCATTGACTGACTCACGGGTGTTGATTCTGGAGCTCTTCGGTCTTCTGGCGTTTGGGGTTTCCTTTCCCAAAGTTACATGCTTTGCCCTGGCTCCAGGGAAGCCCTTTGCAGGTCTCTGGGACTCTGCTGCCCAGGCCTCCATTCTCAGGCAGGAAGAACTATAAACGTAGACACACTGGCCGCTCAGCTTCCTTGTCTGCTCAATTCACGGAGAATTCTGACCTCTCCCCCATTCTGCAACTCGTTTGTAATCTCTTGCCAGCAAGCTGGCAAAATCACAGCTCACTTCATTAGTTTGTCATGGCAAGGAGCATAGTTACAAACTTCCAACTTTCTAATATTTGAACAACTACTTTCTTAGTAGAGCTTTTTTTTTTTTTCACTTGCTCATGATGGAGGAGTAAATCCAATTCCTGTAGCTCCATCACGCTTAGACACAGAACTCCCCGCTAGAAGTGCTGGCTGAGAGATGTAATGCGATCCGACATGTAATTTAACATGACGAGACTTCTGGGTTGAAAGCTGACTGGGAAAGGTAAGAGATGATGGAGGCAAGGAGCTAGGAGAGAATTGCTACAGTCCAGGACAAAACCACTCGTGATAATGATAGACAGGAAAGGAAATAGTTGGATTCAGGACTTAGAAAAAAAATAAAAAGGATTTGCTAGTTGTTGGGACGCTGAGTAAGAACAGGAAGGAGAGATCAAGGATGCCGGAAGAGTTTTGGCCCAGGTCACCAGTAGGGTGGGATGTCATCAGAAGAAGGGGTTCATTAAGAGAGTATCAAACACAGTGAGGATAGGTAAGTCTCTTAAGGAGTCTAAATCACTTTTGTTAGTTTTAATGCCCCCTGCCCCACACTCATTCTTATAATCTGCAAGCGTTGTCATCCTGGTTGTCTGGCGCTATCCCACTACCCTCTGCTTCCTCCCACTTCTGCATTGCTCTTGCCTTCTCCACTGCTCTCTCCTACTACCCTGCTTCCCTAGCCCTGGCCATGCTCAGTAGGCTTTCTTTTCTCTCTACTCTGGACCCTTCCAGATGCCTCTGGATTCTTTCTGTCTCTGATCCAAAATAAAACCCTTTCCCCAACTGGAGCCGTCATGTCGGCAGTTTCTTTTCTGGCCCCCTCCCATATAAATCTCATTTCTCAAAGGAATTCAGCATCCAGACAGAATTAGGAAGAAAAAAAAAAGTAGAGGCATTCCAGAGTTAATGTTGGTCCTGTAGCTCAATGAGAGAAGTCTTTAGTTCAGTGGGGGTGAGGGTAGAGCAAACTATAAAATGCTGCTTGTGTGGTGGTTTGAGTACGAATGGCCTTCTTAAGCTCATATATTTGAATGCTTAGTCATCAGGGAGACATACTATTTCAGAAGGATTAAGAGGCTGTGTTGGAGTGGGTGTGGCCTTAAGGTTTCAAGACCCTTCGCCAGGTCCAATTCTCTATCTCCTGCTGTGGATCGGGATGCAGGACTCTCATGTTTCCCCATCACCATGCTCTCTGCCATGATAATGGACTCAGTCTCTGAAACTACAAGCAAGGCCCCAATTAAATGTTTCCTTTTTATAACAGTTGCCTTGGTCATGGTGACTCTTCACAGCAATAGAGCAGTAACTAAAACACCATGCATCAAGGTGAGGCTTCAGCTTCAGCATTCCAGAAGGCTGAGAAAGGAGCTGCAGGGTGTAGGGAGATATGATAAGTTCTCAGGTGGCAAACACCACACTGCTTTCAGGGAGTGTTGACTGACTCTCTCTCTAACTCCATGGGAGGTGGGTAGGGGGCTTGCCAAAGAAGCAAAGCTGAGATAGAGAGACAATAACTTAAAAAGTCTCTTCTCTGCCATGTGCATCCTTCAGGCTTTATCCTACCAAGAAACACCCTGGGCTAAGTTTGTGCAAGAGATCAGTAAAAGGCCCAGGAGAGAGGCAGGCAAGGTCTGAATAAGGGGAGAGAAGTAGGGCACTGGGTCAGGAACAACTGCAGAACTTAGTTGAAAAGTTTGTTAGACTTGAAGGTTTCACACGCGTGCACACGCAAACACACACACACACACACACACACACACACACACACACACACGTCACCCAAACACCCATGCACCCACCCCAACACACAAAATAGCAGTCCTGGTGACATTGTCCTAAACAAAAGACAAAAGGCCTTTGGCCTATTAAACAGAAGGATTGTTATTGGCTAAACAATGACAGTCGTGTTTACCAGAAAAGTGAATCTTCTAAGGGGAATTTTTTTCCCAGGGGCCATGCTTAATCCTCCAACAATCTTCATTAACCTTTTCCCAAAGGTCAATCTCTGGCAAGGGCACTTGGGACAGCCCATCTCACAGCTCAGATACCCATTCTGATGACTGTCATCAAAACCTGCTAGCTTTTCAGCCATTTTTGCTCCAGGAGATGGCCTCAGCAGTTTGATCCCCTGTAAATCTTTCTACCCAGGGAGTGGTATTGTTTGGTGGTTTCTCTGCATCTTCACTTATGGTGATGGGGTTCCTCATGAGAGAGACAAAATCACAGAGAGTTTAAAATGACGTTTGCCTGACCGCTCAGTAGATTATGGTGCTATTAAGTACACACTAAGAATCTGTACAGTATATCTTACCCAAATGTATATGCCTTCCTTGAGGTCATATCTCTAAGGGTGAAGTTAGAGGTTTTTAAAATCACCAATCTTGGCTGTTTTCATCAGTTATGCTCCATATTCTCAATCACAAAACCACAAAACAAATCAATGAAACTTGTAAAAGCAGGGCTGAGGAGATGACTCAGCAGTTAAGAGCCCCTGCTGCTCCTTCAGAGGACCTGAGTTCAGTTCCCACCACCCTCATTGAGCAGCTAAGCATCACCTACGACTCTAGCTCCAGGGGTTCCAACCACGTCTTTTGGCCTCTGAGGGTATGCACACATATGACATACATTCACACAGAGCTACACATAGAGACATATAAATTAAAATATATCTTAAAAAACTGTGTAGTCTATAGAAAATACAATGCTGCCTCTCCTGGATACTTTCTAGTAGAAACTAAAGCTCAGAAACTTTAAACCAGCCCCCAATGAAATGTTTTCCTTATTAGAGTTGCTATGGTCATAGTGTCTTCACAGCAATGGAAACCCTAACAATGGCCCAACCTAAAACTATCTAATGGGCCCCCATCACTTAATACCCTGGGATCCTTTCCTGGATTCTTTCTCTATATCTAGTGAACAGCAAAGGGCCAAGGCTTAGATTCTTACATAAGAGACTTCAAAGACAAGTCAGAAGTGGTATGTATCATGTTTCATTGGTCAGAATGAAGCATGTACCTTCAATCTAACTTCAGAGGAGGCTGGGAAATGTAGTTTTCCTGTGTGCCTGGAAGACAAAATTAGGTCCCTGAGTGTCAAGTGAGCCTCAGCCACACAGAGGATTTTATTTGGCTGTTGTGAGAACTACTCTGTTAATATATGCAAAATATTCAGAGCTGTGCCCAGCACTCAGGGACATCCATGTTTCCAACCAAGTTATAGGAGGAGATTCTTGGAGCTAATTGCTGCTGGCTGAACTGGGAGCTGCCCTGATGCTTTGTCAAGCCAAACACTTGGCTGGAGATACAATGAGCCCCCACTGCCCAAGAATCCCAGCAAAGAATGCAGACATTACTGCCAATCTGTGTGGCACATCCTCTGTTTAATTTGGTTCCCAGGGTGGGGCAAGTTTTATGCACAGGTGTTTTGGTTAATTAGGTGATTAGTACTCTTCAGTTTGGTGTACCGTTTCCCCAGTGACAGACCTTACTTTGTTTAGATTTGAGATAAATCATCACACAGTTTTTTGAGAGGCTTATGATGGTCATTAACTGTCTGCATACATCTCAGGTCTACACGGCAGCTTTAAGGACTGAGAGTCTGGCCCTACCCTTGGCTGAGTTGCCTTCTGATGCCCAACTTTATGGAAATAGAATCAGTCTGGGGAAATGTCACTTTGGGGACACATTTCTGGTTCCTTCTGGGGATCTCAAGCTATATGACCTTTCAAATTCAGGGCCATTGTCTTTGCATAGAGCCTCCCTTTACTAAAGTGAGGTGGCCAAGGTACAGTCACTGAGTGACCAATCAAATGTCAGAGTACTCTTTCCTCCACACTGACTTTCAAGCCATTAGAAAAGCATCCTGAACGATCTTATTTCCCGTCTTCCCCAGATCCTTTCCGTGGGCCCTTTGCTACTCCATCCCCATCATGGCCTTACCTTTGCTTTTCCCTCAGTTCAGGAACCTTCTCTCCAGGTCCTTCCAATCTACACTGTGTCTCCTTAGTTTCTTCATTCCAGCCTGAAGTGGTTTCCTCTCAGAATTTGCGTAGCACTTACTTACCTGACCTACACCAGCCGACATTTTATTTTATTTTATTCCACTTTTTGATTTTTGTATATCTTCCTTTTTCCTTCTCACCTGGAGTTCGGACAGGTCTTGTGTTCGTCCATGTCTTGTGAAAAAAAAAAAGTGAGTTCTCAATAAAAACTTGCTTCATTGATAAACTAAAATGACTGCAACTCAGAATGGGTAAATGGACAAATTAATTTTTTTTTCCTTACACCAGCTTAGGCTGTGTAGAAAACGTGGCCACTGGCTTCTGCTTCTCACACGTCCCAGCTCAGTAATCACAGATGACTGGATTGCTCTCTCCAGGTCTAGTTGGAAAAGTTCTGAGCAAGGGTTATGTTTAGATCGTGTCAGCCCCCAAACTATGGAGGTAAGATCATGTAAGAAGAGGAAAATTCCGAATCACAGCCACATTACTGAGTGGAAAGCCATCTAATCCTTCTCTGCTGCAGTTGAGCCTGGGGTTTTAAAATGCTCCAGTCAGTGCTCTTTCTTCTTTTCTTGGCATTTTATTTTAAAATTGCATAACTATTCAATATTTGTCTAGTCAGAGTAAATTCTGTCTTTGGATTGATTCAATAGATTAACTATACACTTTCAGTTCTCTTTCTTTGAATAGAAAGAAAAACACCAATCATCATCATCATCATAATGCCCTTCTAGGTTCAACTGATAGAGCCTTTCTCTCAATTCTGATCTCTAGAAATGACCTAAAATCTACATTCATGAGATATTCTCTCCTTTACTAAGGTTTAACATGGACCAGCTTCTCAAAGAGAAGTTGGCGGCTTCCTCTTCTCCCTGAGTCCTTGTTCCCTGAGTCCCTAAAGACCTGTAGGTGGCTCAGTGAGGGGCTGTCAGTTTAGGGTCCCTCCTGGTAAATGGATAACCCAGCATGAAGGAACAGCAGCAGAAAGTCAGTGGAGACACAGTAGGGAAAGAGGAGGCAGGATTCGGGAATCAGCCACAGATGGGAAGCTCCCAAGGATTAGTAATCGAAAGCCATTTCTAACGTCTACCCCCTATAGGAGATAGAGGATGAGAGTGGTTACCAAGGAAACAGATAGATGAAGGAGAGGGATGCTGGACACAAACTTCCCCCAGTAGAAGGAGAAGGCAGTCAAGGCCAGACTCTGGCTCTTGTGGAAGAAAGCCTAAACTCTTTTAGCAAGCTCTGCATGTGGTCAGACCTGAGGAAGTGCAGGTGATAGGATTTGCTTCCTAGGGATATAACTACATCTGACAGAGGGCAGAGGATGGATCTGGGGAATCCATCAGACCATCACAAGTGATTAGTCTCAGTGAAGAGAAGTAAATACACCAGAATAAAAGGCCAGGGGGATGGATATGCTCTGAGAGAAAGAATGGAGCGTTCCCCTTCTCCTGAAAGACTGAATAATGTTGGGTCCCAATAAGTAAACCTGTCACAGGATGCCAAATAAGCTGGCTAATTGGGAAGACTGTCGACACAATCACTCATTCTGTAGACGTCAAAGGCTTCCTTACATCTGTAAGCACTGAGCATTCCCAAGTAGATTCAGCGTATCTCGCTGTATGCTTGGCATTTTCAAAAGATGCTGGAAGCGATGGATTAGGCAGGGTCAATGTCCTCAAGAATCTAATAGTGTGGACCATCAAGGATTCCTGGAGGAACTGATAGACAAGTTGAATCTGGGCCAGAAGCAGAAGACATAAGAGCAGAAAAAGATGTTCTTGGGGAAGTGCTGAGTGGGCGTGGGGGGGGGGAGAAACAGAGGCACAGAGACAGAGAAGGAGGGAAGGATAGAGACAGAGACAAAGAGACAGAGAAGGAGGGAGGGAGGGAGGAAGAGAGACCAAGAGAGCAGTGAGCATGAAAGAGCTGGCAGATGAGCTGGAAGAGCACATCCCATTTCAGAACTGCATCTTAGAAAGATTCTTGGATCTTCAAGACAAAAGATGGCTCGGCAGAACCAAAGCATTTAAACAATGAAGTAAAACAACAAAATAATATATGTGGGAGCCAGAGAAATCAGCAGTTACACCTGAACTTAAGGTCCATATTCCTGCAGGAGGACCACAGACGAGGCAGGGCCGGCTGCAGGAAGACAAGGAGTAGGAACTGAGTAGCTGTCCCGAGGAGACACTTCTAGGCCTACTGCCTTCTCACATCCCTGACACCTTTCAGCTAACAATCTCACTGTGCCACCCTTGACAAAAGATCTCATTCCTCCCTGCCAGCCAACTGGAGTTTATACAGAAATGGTACCAATCGCTTCTTGCCCTTTCTGGTGAGAAGGGTGATTACATAACCAGTCAAACCAGTCCACAATTGGGAATTTACTGGGAATTTGGAAATCTTATGTCATCTTGCTTTGGTGCTAGTCCTTGCAATCCTTTTCTGTTCTCTCCTTAGGTGTGTGTGTGTGTGTGTGCTACCCAAGGCTTTATTCAAGCATAATGTTTTCATGATTCTCATGAGCTACTGTATATATATATATATATATATATATATATATATATATATATATAGTATTATTATATATATTATATATTATATATATTATTATATATTGTTTGCTACCAGAAAAACCTCCTTTGACTATGGTGGCCTGGTAGAGAGACAGAACAGGTGAAGGAGAGATCTGAAGTGGGGTTTCTTTGGAGGATGGGTGGGTGGTTTGCTTTAAAGATTGGAAAAGAAAGGGGAAAATTTTAAAAGTTGGCTAAAAAGGCTTTTGTAGAACACTGAAAATCATTCCACATAGTGAAAAGTTATCTTTGGCATATGGGCATAGAAAATTCTACCCAACAGCCTGACCTCCTAATGACTTACCCAGACTTCAACAGTGGGGCTGGTGAATTCTTCCATGAGGAGATTGACACATTGTGAAGAAGCCCCAGAGTTAGGCAGAGGTGGGAACAGAACTATAGATCCTGGTCCACAACCTCTTACTAATTGGCTGGATAACTTTGCACAGAAACCTACCTCTCTGCTTCTCTTTTCTCCTTAGGTAAAGACAAGAGGTGCATTACATTTGCGATTCTGAGATTACATTCCAGGAGAGTTTTAAGTGAACACCAGAAGAAGTTCACTGGAAAACGAGAGTCAGCGAATCTCCAAGAAGGAATAGAGTAGGAAACATCTTAATATTTGCCAGGGAAACCCTTTTCCCTAAGAAGACACATGTAGACCCAGCCACTGACAGAAGACAGTAAATGTAAAACATCTAGATTAGGTAATTTCTAAGGACATCTCTGTTCACTCTTCTGAGTCTGCATACCTGTTTCACTTTTCCAGTCCTTAAAGATAACTGATTCTGAAGGACTCCTATCATCTGTGGTCTGTTTTATGGGCCTTCTCCCAGGAAGTAGCATACTTGAATGCCCATAAAGTCATTCAAAGATCTAGTAGGTTCTCAAACCCTCCAGCAACTTAAATAGAAACACAGGGGCTTACTACTGTGCTCAGAGAACTCACCGAGGTCCAGGCTGCAGGGCTGCAGAACACGCTATTAGCATGCATGCATTTCAGCAACAAAGACGACCCTACTCTTTGCTGCTCCAGACAGTCTGAGATGCTTTTGTGCCCTTGGGACCTTGCCTGGTCCTGTCTCATCTGCCTCAGCCCTGGTACTAAATTGGTTCAAGGCTTATATAGGAAAGCTTCTTCAGAGGACTGGGGCAAAGGAGTGTTTGGAGTTCTTAAATGCTGAAGTCACCATGAGAAGCAGAGCCTAGCTCTTTTCTGGCCACCAGAGGGCGATGGCGGCAGCAACTGGGCAGAAACAGTTCCCAAGAATAACAGCAGAAAACTGAATCTCATGTGTTTATGAATGATGCTGGGGTTAAGGGGTGTGTGTGTGTGTGTGTGTGTGTGTGTGTGTGTGTGTTTGGGGGACAGTAGGGTGAAGGGGTGGCAATTGTGTCCTTGGAGTTAAGTCTCTGAAAATCTGCTAGGTATAATAAAATAAAATTTACACCACAGCTATATATTTACAGTGTATAGTCAAGTAGCTAAAAGTTTATTTTAAGGAAAACAACAACAAAAAAATCAGACTAGCATTCATATGAGGGAAAAGAGTTCTCAGGCACACAGTTGTTAGTGATATGTAAACATACATGTTCTTCTGTGTATGTGACTGCATATTTTGTGTGTGCAAAACTGCATGTGATTTATAGTTAAGAGTACAGGAGTGTGTGTGTGTGTGTGTGTGTGTGTGTGTGTGTGTGTGTGTAAAACCAAGGCTCTTTCAGACCTTTCCAGTACAAGAGGATCTCAAGGAAGTCTGGGCAATACTTCCTCCAGTTCCTGCCCCTTCCCTTCAAACAAACAAACAAAATCATTCCTACAAGTATTTATGGAGCCTCTAACATGGCCCTTCCCCACCGGCATCTGGAAAAGCTCAGACCAGCCAATTTAGAGCAGGCACTGGCAGAATGAAGGCAAGGCTGGGGAGGAGGGGGGTGGGGAATAGGTCCCTTGCAGGGTAGAGCACTATTTTTTAAAATCATGTTTTTTTTCTTTGATGTGCCAAGGAAGTCGGACAGAACTGTGGCACCTTGATTTGAGGAAATAAAGGCTCGCAGGTGACATGATTGCCCCCAAGTTCCTTAGACAGGAAGCAGATGAAGTGATGGTGTCAATACCGTGGTCCAAGTTCTTAAATTTACTACAGAGAAACAGAGACGGATAGAGAGGCCGAGACAGACAGACTGACTGACTGTGACTGTGTGACTGTGGAGTGTTCTCTAATCTGTAAGTCCTCTAGGAAATAGTTGGTCTTAGCTGTGAATATTAAATAGGGTAGGGACAAAGTTTTCACGGATAAATGTGCCAGGGTAGAGCATGCCTAGTAGCGGTATGATCTCGGATAAGCACTTCGCTTACCCCAACTTTGGCTTTTTTTTTTAAACCTAAATAGTGAAGCCCACTTTCTGATGCTCCCATGTGGGTATTCTGTATGCAGCTCGGTGAGTGAATTTAAAAAAAAAAAAAAAGAAGAAGAAGCCACAAGGTTTATAAGTCCTTGGCTCCCAAGAATAGATGAATTTCAATGTTTCTTTCAAGGTGTCGGGGCTGGCCAAGTCCCTTTCCTTCCCAGTTGGGTCTCACTAGCTCCCCTGCAGCCTCCTCCCTCCAGGCTCTTGGTTGCTCCAGCAAAGTTCCCAACTTAGTCGACGTGATGCTCAGCGCAGCCAATGGGAGGCGGAGCTGGTGTTTTGGGAGGGGGGCGGGAGGGGCCGAGCCAGGCGTCTCCGGTGTCTGCCCTGCTCAGTGAATGGAGAGAGCGAGCGCCGGCTAGCTCTCCGGGCCACTCAGTGCCCCAGCCGCCTCCGTGCTCCGCAGCCCAGCCCTGAGCCGGACTTCCCGGGGCACCGTCTTCCCCGGCGCTCAGCCCAGGACCCAGACCGAGCCCTCACCTCTGTCGGCGACCCAGAGGGACCCGAGGGCGCTCGGTACCTGGGCACTGTGAGTGATGCGCAGCGGGGCAGCGCCAGCCCCACGGATGGAGCTGCTGCCGCCGCCGCCCGGCGCGCCCCGCTCCGCCCGCGCCCCGTGCGCCTGAACGCCGCGCCCGCCCCTCCTCCGCGCCAACTCCGCCGCCCGCCCCCCCAGGCCGCCCGCGCGCCTCCTCGGGCTCCTCGTGTCCCGCCGCGCCAGGCAGCCTCCTCTGGGTGAGGGCGCTTGTACACCATGGCCCCCGGGCGGACCGGGGCTGGCGCCGCTGTGCGCGCCCGCCTGGCGCTGGCCTTGGCGCTGGCGAGCATCCTGAGCGGACCCCCCGCTGCCGCCTGCCCCACCAAGTGTACCTGCTCCGCCGCTAGCGTGGACTGCCACGGGCTGGGCCTGCGCACGGTTCCTCGGGGCATCCCCCGCAACGCAGAGCGCCTGTGAGTACACACCCCGCCCGCTCGGGCCACCCACCCGGCTCCTACAGAGTCGCCCTCAGGGCGCAGGTCCTTCTTTCCTCTCCCGCGCACGGGGAACGACCTCTGTTTCCCCCCCACCCCCGCTATCAGAGACGCTCAATAAGTTGGGGGTGGCATGGATTTGGGCAGGTGTGGAGAGAAGTGTCCGAGTTCCCCCTCCCCGCCCCACCCCCGCTATGGGACCGGGTAGTGCCTCTCTGGTTGAGGGCTCCGGGAGCTCATCCGCTGACAGCTCAGAAGAAGAAAGCTGGCAGAAGGCAAGCGGAGAAAGAGTCAGGGAGCGTGGTGGTCTCAAGGTTTGGGGTTGGGCTTGAAGGGTCCATTACTCCTTGCTTCTTAAAGGTGGAGCAATCTAGACGGAGATAGGGAGTCTCGGTCTCAGAGACTTGAGAGCCTCCTCCTCCACCCCTTCAAAAAACTGCGATCCGCCTGGAGATCAGAATGGGCCAGCTGCTGTGTGGCTGTCCTTGCAAGGAAAGTTGAGTGTGTACGTGAAGGTCTTAACTTCTGAAGAACCGGACGGATTCTGAGTGGGTGCTCTCAACACCCTCCCTGCCTGGAGCGCAGCGTTGGGGATGCCAAGTTGCAGCCCGGGTGAATTTTTTATGGCTGGGTTATAAATGCCTCCCCAAACGGGCCGGAGAATGGAAATGCTGACAGCCCTTTAAATGAGACCTAGCGCTATAATCTTACAAACCGCACTCAGCCTCGGATCCTGGGGTTGGCAGCTCGCGGAGAGGCTCTTGGAGAGTGGGGTGGATTGACCCTCGTTTTAACCCCAATTGTGCAACCAAATATTTACTTTTCTTATGTCAGCGTTTTGGAAAGATTTATCATTTTGATCCTCACGACCAAATTCAAAGTTTGGCCTCCGGGGGTGGGCTCCTTTTAGTCCACAGTTGGGGGCGGGGTGAGGGAGTATGGCGCCTCGGAGTGGGTGAGGGTTTGCCCTAGTCAGAATTCCAGCCATTGAACTGCCCAGTTGCTCTCTGCCCAGCCTGTCTTAGGAGTTAGCACACGGGTCTTCTTTAGTCCTGCCTACTTCAGGTCAGGCGATCTGCCCACCCCTGTTATCACCCCCACCACCTCTCTCTTCCCTCCCACCCCCTTCCTCTTCATGGCTGTCTAGGCAGAGACTTCCTAGAAATAAATGCCTTCTTTATTCCGGGTGTTTTCTTTTGTTTGTTGTTTTCGAAGTGCAATGATTGTTCTGTTGTTTAGACAGTAGAAATCCTGGAGGGCTGGCCCTGAATCTTCATTAACACCAGGAAATTAGGATCAGAAATGCAAACTGACCTGCCCAAGAAAACAGGGTAAATATGTGACAAGAAAAGGGGCTGGAATCCAGGCGTCCAAGCCTTCATTCGGGTTTTGTATTAGACCGTATTTGTGAAAATCTCATTTAAATGGTATTTTTAGGTAGGTATAAACTAATTTCCCCTCCTCCTCACGTGAAGGCTGCGGACGAGTTGGGTGAGATGCTATATGTTTAGTGGGTGCTTCCCTGAGACATGCTGTATAGCCCTTCTTGAACCTCCCACAGTCTTCTGTTTCTTAACCTAGCCAATACGCATTACTCTGCCTTGTTCCATCTGTCCTGCATCCATGGTCATGTAACCGGTTATTCAAGTGGCTGAATCCCAGCCTGCCAGGTTTCTAAGCCCAGGTCGCCCACCAGTCTGTAGGCTCCTTAGAGCCAGAGTAAGTTTGGACCAAGATCTCTATAAACAGACCGTCATGAGAGGGCCTGGCTGGGCTTGGGTCTTCCCGTAGGACCCGGTTGCCTCTGCTGTTGGTATATTCCACCGTCACTCATTTTGCTTTAACACCAGCTCTTTTTACTTACTTGGGGGTCATTATTTTCCGTAGTCAGAATCACAGTGACAATTTGAGAAGATCAGGACAGCAGGGCCCCTCTCTTTTGGTTAGTCAGTAGTTCTCAACACCTGTAGCCAGTGTGCCACCAGCTACTCCCCTTTCCCCCCCCCCCCCCCGCCCCCAGCCCAGGCCCTGGGGACTTAGGACATCTCGTTTGCTCTGCAGCTGGAGACAAATGGATAAAGACCTGAAAGACCTGAATCCAGGCATTTCCTGAGGTCCCTCTTGCTACAGCCATGGTCATTACCAGGCATGGACAAAGTGGATGCTGCTCGGTATCTCTGTAGTTACCTGGTGCAGCCTTGGTCACTGCTTTAAGTGCATGGTTGTGACAGAGCTGTCATGGCTGGGCTCTTACCTTCTTTCTAAGACTGGAGCCAGCCTTTTAAGGACAAGCAGGGTCAGGGTCACCTCGGGTTTAAGGTCAGCCCACCAACAGCCCTTCACCACTCATCCGGCCCTCAGGGACTCTGATGGAGTGTGGTAGAACTGTCCTTCTTCAACACCATGTTAAGGACTTCAGATTTGCCGTCTCTGCTCCCTTCCATTCAGTAAACATTACCTGAAGCCTCTATAGCATTCCTATCCCTTGTCCATAAAAATCATTGCATACACAAAGGGAAACCAGCACTTCAGCATAGAGGATGTGGGCAAAGGTCGGAAGTGGGAACCTTTTTTTGATGAACCCTTTAAATCCCCTGGGGGTCCTTTAGTCACGGGACACTGGTTTTTATCAGCAGAGCCATTAGAAGCTCATGACCTTCCAACAGTCTGACTTCTGATCCCAGGTGGTGAAATTGTGTTCTAAAACAAAGAAGCGGTGCTTTCCCTGTGCTCCATTTCTGTTACAGTCTTCCAGAAAGTACTCTTGTGAAGGAGAGAGAGAGAGAATGAGTGTGTGTGTGTGTGTGTGTGTGTGTGTGTGTGTGTGTGTCCGTCCTAGTCATATGATATTAAGGGTAGCCTGAATGGGAAGGATGTAGTTCCCTTTTGGACGTGGCTTCAGGCTAGGAGTAGGGTCTGAATTGTTCGTCATTAAGTCACTATCAGAGTTGGGGGATTGTCTGTGTTCCAAGTTTTTCCCCATAATGTCAGCACATCACACAAAGAAGGAAAGCCTCTGTCTTTTATAAACTACTGACAATTTTTCCCCTCCTAGAGGAGGAGGTGACACCCACAAGTAAGCTAAATAAACCGAGGGGGAGAATTCGGTGTCATTTATTATCCGAGCAGCAAAGACAGAGGCCCAGGGAGGAGAGGAAGTGAATGGAGGTCCTTGAGACAAAACATTTACCAGAGAGTGCAGGGTAAACAGATGTTGCATTTGCCCTTCTGAGTACAAAAGGAACCCACAGATGTAATTCTTCTTCAACCACAGCCTTAGCCTGGATGAGAATGAACCCTCATGTGGGGCCCCTTCTCCCAGTCTTGCCCGAGGCAGGCAGAGGCCCACCTCTCACCCACAGCTAGGTGGTGGCAGTGGGAGCCAGAGTGGACATCTTTGCTTTTTTCCATTTGGCTCCAGAACATGCTGGAAACTGCTGTATTTAAATAAACATTTCCTGTTTGCTAAGGAGAGCGGGCGAGAGTCTGAAACGTGAGAATGTGGTAACTTAATTTTCTCCATCACTCCAGATGACAGCAAGCTTTGCCGGTGGTTGGGTCCAATAAAAACCGACACCGTGTCATAGGCCTTCCCTCACTTGACCACAGAGGTCCAGAGGTCAAGTGGGAGACTTTCCAAGATGTTCAACGGCCAAGCCTAGCGTTTTTTGGTACTCCCAGCCCTTGGGGCCAGCTCAGGGGACCAGAGACTATCTGGCAAGTTATGGGGCCTCTCTGGACCAACCATGGTGATGTGACCTTTCAGAGAAGCATGGGACTCTTCAGAGTCACCTCCTGTGTCAGGTGGATGCTGTCCTAAAGCATATTGTACAAATTTGAACAGATCACTGTACCTCTGGGCATCTTTTCCATAAAAGTAAGATTGTACTGTGGGCTTTGGGACTGTTTCCTTATGTAATCACCTGTTCACCCTTCCTCTGTGCCTAAGCCAGTGCCTGGCACCTGGAAAATTGTTGACAATATATGTTGAGTAAAAGGCTAATAACCCTCAAAGAACACAGGGCAGAATGGGCTGTCACAGATGTGCATTTTGATGGGTGGCTAAGGGCTACCTCCTAGTAGCCTATTACATGAGATACTGTTATCTAAAATTCGAATTTCATGAACTAGAATTACTGCCTCCGTAGAGTTTCCCCCAAGACTCTTACTGCATGATCCACTCTGAAGTCTCGTTGCCAGGCGTTGCTTAGCAACATTGCAACACTCCTACTGTGCACATGCCAATGGAACGAGCCAGCGATCCTGACTACTTCTGCCACAGGACTTTCTAATCAGGAACTCATCAGTGGCATCCTGAGCTCTCTGTGGTTTTTTGATTGCCACTCTTCTGGCATTAATTGATGTGTATTTGTAGGGTCATTATTGAGTTTTGTTTCCGCAGGTCGGCTGGGTTTTCTATTCCGCCCATGGTTTTGCATTGTTATTTTGTTTCTCTATAGTTCTATTGTCTGAATTCACCCCCCCACCCCACACACTGCACATTCGGGAAAGTGAAAATAAAGGGCCTGGTGAGGATGGGCAAGAAGCCTTCAGAGTCTGCTACTCCGTTTTGAGGATGGGCTTATGGCAGCTTTGGACCGGGAGCTTGGGTTTGGAGGTCTGTTCTGTGGCATGCACGCCTGCTACTGCACCTCTGCTGATGCTCTGCCTCTCTGGACTGTAGTATGTTTAATCCTTTTGAACCTCCCTTCCATACCTGTAACGCAGGGATGACAGTCACGCAAGGTCGTTGTGAACGCAGCCCCAGGCAGTCCATATAGTGTGTTCTGCACAGTGCCTGCCACATTGTCCATTCATTTTCATGGCTGGGATTGTTTACCCAACTGCAGTGTATCCAGCTGTAAAGTATGCATAATACCCCTTCCCTTTTGGGAAGGATTAAAGTGATCTTGTCTAGGAAGTGCTTAACAGTACCGGGCACAAAGGAGCCCTCCACAAACTTGTAATGCTGTGGCTGTGTTTCCATTTGCTCATCTCGGTCTCTGTCCAGTTGGATGGCTTAGGATGTTCACTCTAAATTTTGTTCCAACACAAAGCCCCGTGGAGGCAGGCTCATCACTGCCTGCACATGGGCTGTGGGCTGTGCCCAATACACTCATGCTTGGTCTCCTTCTCTCTGTGTCTGTCTCTCCATCCTGCTCTGGCAGCTGAGTCCAGGTTGGCCCATCCAGAAGGGATTATGGTTGGAGTGGCTTCTTCTAGCTTTTCCATCGACATACTGCTTTGTGTTCTATTAAAATAAAGAACGTGTTTTATTTCTATATTTAGAGGAATGTTAGGTTGGAGCTTCATGGGGGAATTCTTGGTCCTGACTTTCTGGGTTCAATGGCCTTCCATGTTTCTCTAAATGGCCTCCCCCCCCTTTTTTTTTGATTCCCAGTGTCTGCCTCCCCTACCGCTTTTACTTGAAACAGCTGTATTTACTAGCACTTGTCACTCTCACTGTGTAAGATGGTCTGAACTTTTTTTTTTTTTTTGAAATGCTGAGGAAAAAAAAAAAAAGAAAAGAAACTCTAAGTAGGGAGGGACCTCACAGAGACCACACTAGTTCTGAAAGGGATGGGTGCAGAGGCACTCTGTGGGAACACTGGGCTGATTTCTAACGCTCTCCCCATTCACTGTGGACGGCAGCCTTGTTCAGGGAGAGGCTCCTGGCCGGCATCTTCAGCTCTACGTCCTGCAGACCAGGACTGTCTTTTGTAACTGCTGCCGCTGGCTGCCAGACAGCCAGGAGGCTATACCTCCTCCATCCTTTGATCTTCATGGTTTTACTAACATTTACCATGTTTGATATATTGGCCCCCAGGAAGAATTGGTCAAGGGGTGTGATTAAAAATCCTCAATACGGGGCAGATTGGAGGTGAGGAAGCTAAGGTTAAAGAATCAGGCAGAGCTCCTGGCTCTGTCACTGACAAGCTAGATGACATCAGTTTTATGGATTGTAAAATTGAACTATTAATTTTTAATGTTTTGTTTCTTTTTTGTCCATTGTTTGTTGTTTGAGATAGGGTCTTACTACATAGCTTTGGCTGTCCTAGAACTCACTATGTAGACCAGACTGACCTCTAACTCACAGAGATTTTCCTGCCTCTGCCTCCTGAGTGCTGGGATTGAATACATGCACTACCAGGCCCCACTTTAGTACCCCTTTCTTTATTAGGCACTGGAAGTATTAGGTAAACTCACAAACACTTCCTGGAATATGGCACACCCACCATAACATTTCCTGTGGTTATTATATGTGTAATTCTTGCAGACTATACTCCTTCTTGCGTATGCTCACAGGAAGCCTGCACAGGTAATGATTGGAAGGGTTACATGAGGTCCCCTGTCTAAGTTACTACCGCATCTTTCATCAACATAGCACAGGGGAAAACCAGCCCACATCCCAGGCTCACATTATCCCATGACGAGGAATTCAAGTCTCCCTAAACTAGTCCTAGTGAGATGTTTTTCTTCATGTGGGGTTGAGTTTAGCGCCTACAGACTTTGGTTACACAGAGTGGAGGTCATCCTTTGACCGAATGACATTACTACTACTATTACTTGTACTTAGTAGTTACTACTAAGTAACTTAGTAGTAAGTACTTAGTAGTAAGTAACTTAGTACTTACTACTAAGTACTTACTACTAAGTACTAACTACTTGGGCTTCTGTTTCTTTCCATAAACCTTGATGATTATGCCAAGGGTTTTTATATGTGTTTTGGCTTTGGCACAGGCTCTGCACTGGTCCCTGGCTCTCTGGGGATTTTCTATGTGTAAGTTGAGTATTCCTCATTCACAATGCTTGGGAATCAGAAGTGGTCCTCATTTTTGAAATTTTTCAGGTTTTAAGATATTTTCATATATATCTAGAGAGGATAGAGAGGGAGAGGAAGAGATAGATGGATGGATGGATAGCTAGATAGATAGATAGATAGATAGATAGATAGATAAGCAGATAGACAAAAGGATGGATTGATGGACAGACAGACAGATAAATAATTTTAGAGATGGAACCCAGATATAACCACAAAGTACATTTGTCTTATATCTGAATTGTACATGATATGTTTGCTCATAAAATAAAGTCTATGGTTGGAATTTTTCACTATGAGATTGGATCATATCTGTGCTTAGAAAGTTTTGAGTTTTGAAGTGTTCTGCATTTTGGATTTTAAGATTAGGGAGACTTTCGGTGCCCTAATTATTATCATATTGTCAGTGGTTTTTGTTTGTTTGTTTGTTGACAATGTCCCATGCTGTCCAGCTGCCCTTGAACTCATGATCCTTCTGCCTCTGTTGTTAGAGTTACAGGATTCCACTCATGGACCACCATACCCAGCTCTGTCAATGATTTGTGTTTGCCTGAGCGTGTGTGTAATGTTATGTCTGGGTATAAGTGTGGGTGGGGACATACGTGTGAGCAGCATGTGGAGACCAGAGGTTGATATCAGTTATCTCCAGGCTCTGCTTTTGATGATGCAGGGTCTCTCACTGAAGCTGGAGCTCACTTATGAGGGCTAGACTGACTGGCCAGCAAGCTCCAAGACTTGTCTTATCTCCTTCATCCCAAGCTGGGATTTTGGACACACATTGCCACAATTGGATTTTTACATGTGCACCAGGGATCTGAATTCAGATCCTCATATGTGCATAGGAACCAGCCATCTCTCTAGATCTGTGGTGTGTTTTTAGGCCATAAGTGGCTTAGTTTGATCAGGTTTGTTTGCTGCATCCTTCACTTCTCTCCAGCCTGATATTTTCTTATTATTACCTATCCAGATTTGAGTAGTTGACCCACAGCCTTAGCTTTGAAGAGATAGGGTTTCCCCATGTAGCTCAAAGTGGACTCAAACTTAAAAATCCTCCTGCCTCAGCTTCCTGAGCACCAGGATTATAGGCAGGCACTTTCATGTCCAGCTAGTCTAAGTGTAACATCGTGCAGTATCCTAAATGAATTTTTGCAAGTGATTTCATTTCATTAGGTTTTCAGGACCATTTTCTGTTTCAAGTTACTCTTAAAAACCAGCCTCTTAGCTTAACCTCTCCCCTCCTACCCTTCATGTCTTTGAAGCTTCAATGCCACACTCATGGCTCGGACTCGTCTTTATAATCAGTGGAGGCATTGTCTGCTGTTTGAAAGTCTTTTAACAGACTTATTATATGTAAACATAGGTCCTCTTGGAGTCCAGAGAGGGCATCGGATTCCTGGGGGCTGGGTTTACTGGTGGTTATGAGCCACTTTATGTGGGAGTGGGGAGCCAAATTCAAGTCCTATGCAAGAGCAGTATGCATGCCTAACCACCGAGCCCACTCTCCAGCCCTTTGAAAAGTGTCTAGATTGTAGGATTATAGAAATGGCCTATTCTTTCTGACTGAGGTGGATAAAAACACAGAGAACAAGGTGTGGTACTATGTACCTATAATCCCAGTATCTGGGAAGTAGAAGCAGGAGAACTGTTAAGTTTAAGGCCAGCCTCAGATACATAACAAGTTTAAAACTAGCTTGGGCTTCACAAGACTCTGTCTCAAAAAAAATCACCCCATCCCCCAATCAAAGTTGAGGTTTTATCTCCCTAAAATAATTTTTAACTACTGTTTTACTCAGTTTGCTGAATTTCCTCTAATTTCATGAATTAGTTATTGTTGCTGTGATCAAGTACCTGGGAAAATTGTCTTTAGGACATAAGATTTCAGAGGGGTCAGTATATCATGGAGGGGAAAGCAAGGCGGAGCCTCTCACATCATGGTGGACAGGAAGCATAGAGAGAGGCAATACAGGAAGGAGCCAGAGCAAGATATAGACAGCCCCAGTGACCTACTTCCTCCATCTGGGCCCCACCCATTGAAGAGTCTGGAGCCTCTCAATATAGTGCCACCATCTGGGAACCAGCTTGTCAGCACAGAGGTCTTTTGGGGAGCACTCACAGAAGAGCACTCACAGAGGAGCATTCTCAGAGGAGCACTTGGAGAAGAGCCATAGAGCTTCTGGTTTCTCAGAGAGCATTCTGCCATGATTTTAGCTCTATTCTCTTCCTATTAGGTGGGTACCAGAACCTCTACTAGCTTGGGATGTGAAGGGTGTGTGTGTGTGTGTGTGTGTGTGTGTGTGTGTGTGTGTGTGTTTGTCTCTGTGTGTGTCTGTGTGTGTGTGTCTCTCTCTATACGTGACTGTCTCTGTGTGTCTGTCTCTGTGTGTCTGTGTGTCTGTCTCTGTCTCTCTGTGTCTGTCTGTCTGTCTGTGTTGCATGCTCCTATGCTAAACTCTCCTGCTAAATATTTTGGCCTGAGAAATCAGTCCCTTTTTATTAATAGCAAGGCTCAGGTTGCTTCAGTCTTTTAAATGCAATGATTTCACGTTTCATCTCGCCCTGCCCTTTGACAGGGGCACACTCACCTGTGTAGTTCTTGGGATAATTATTAAGGAGGAGAGATCAAGGAGAACTGTGGCCTATAGGCTGCTCTCCAGCCTCTGGAAGTATTGACAGTCATCCTGAGAACAAGGGCTCTCGTTGAGCCCCAGCCTCACCCTTTACTTGTATGAACTAACACCGTTCTAACAACTATCCCTGCTACGTAGTTAAGACTTCCCCCACTCCACAGATGAGGAAACTGTATTTGAGAGTAAAATCCCCAGTTAGGAGCAAGAGAGGCAGTGTGGCCAGACCTGCAAGGTAACCAATGGCCTTGCCGTTCCTGCCTAAATCCTGACACTTTTCTGTATTTCTTCACTCAATTTTGAAAAAATTGACTAGGAGGAAGGTGGTGAGAAGGGAGAAGAAGATGAAGGGGAGGAGGTGGCAGCAACAGCATCAAACCTAAGTCATGTTTTGATGCATGACATGATCTGGATGTCGGGGGGAGAGAGCTCTCATGTCCAGTTTGGGGAAGAATGCAACATTTGAGTCACAACTTGAAAGACAAAGACAAAGATAACTCTCTTGGGTTGAATGGGTAGTGGTACCAAGTCACTGAAGTTCACAGTAAGGTGGGCATGAGGCCACCTAGAATGAGTGAAGCTCTTCCTCAGGAGATTTTTCTGTTAGGAATCTTAGCCCAGAAGCTATCAATCAGATCTTAGGAAGAACAGCCGTATAGTATTTGTCAACACAACTATAAAATTCCCAAAGAGTCAGGAAGACAGTTTCAAAGTTTAAAAAAAAAAAAAAAAAACAACAAAACAATTTGGACTTCATTTTTCCAGCTACAGCACACATGTGAGGCTGGTGACGTATAAAGAAAACACATGAATTGAGCACACAGCCTTGGAAGCTCAGAGTCAAAACAGTACGTTTCCATCTACGGTGAGGGCCCAGTAGGCTGAGCGTCACATCGTGGTGAGTGCCAATGTGACTGGCGACAAGTGTAAGAAAACGTGGTCACATGAATCAAGAAGCCAAAGCACAGAGAGGTCGAAGCACGGAGAGGTCATGATGGCTTTTTTATAGTGGTCCGTTTTCATGGGAACTAACTAGGTCCCATGAAATCTACATTACTGTTATCCATGGACTGAACCCTGGGACCTAGCCGACATTTACGGTAGTCCACCGCCTTAAGCCCTATCCTGTCACATCCCAGCATTGTCACACTCTGAAAGGAGCTTCTAACCCATGAACCTTTGGAGAATGCACTCGGACCGTATTCATGTGACAGTATGTGTATGTGTGTGTGTGGGAGGGGGAGAGTGGCATAAGAAGAGCCTGAGGAACTTTGTTGACTAATATTTTTGTGCTCAGTTACTTATTAGGATTTTAGTAGAGTTCATTTTCCTTCCTAGTTACATGTGCCACTTTCTTTAAAAAAAATGCATTTGTGTGTGTGTGTATGTATGTATGTATGTATGTATGTATGCATGCATGCATTTGGAGGGTGTGTCAGAAGACAACCTAGAGGAGGTGGTTCTCTCCTTCCACCATGTGGATTCCAGGGATTGAACTTGGGTTGTCAGGCCGGGCAGCAGGGACATTTACCCACTGGTCTGTCCTGTTGGCCTGCAGCTTCCTTTCTTCTCACTGCGCTCTCTGGGCAGCGCCTGGTGACATCAGGTACAGTTAGAGCAGCATGTGCATGAGGTCCATCCCGGCCGGAGTAGAAAGTGATTTGGGTTGTTTAAGCCTCATTCTTGCTTATGTGAGCTCAGGCTTCTCTTGGCTCACCCGAAGGAAGCATCAGCCTGGGTTGCTGACTCTTGGTGTATTCTGCACTCTGGCAGCAGTGTGTCTTACGGTTCCCAAAAGTCTGCCCTCGAGTTTAACCACCCACCTTGTCTCCCATTAACATTCTTCAGCCGATGAGCTCCTGTCTGCTACCAGATGTGCCCACCCGTGCTCCCCTGACCTCTAGAATGAGCGTGTGCCCTCACTCGGGTCTGTCTGTAGGGCGTGGAGTCCGTTGCCAGATCTGCTGTCTTATGTCTTCACCATGGAATCTCATTCCATAAGCCTGGCCTGTTTCTGGTCCTGCCTTAACCTTTCCAGCTTGGCTTTTTGCCCTGGACTGCCCCCCCACATAGCTCCCTGTGTGTGGCAGCTTTGGGTTGCTGCTGTTGGAGCTCCAGGTCCTGAGGTTAGGTTTCAGGAAGGTCTTTTGTTTGCTTTTACAGATGCAAATAGTCTCCCATTGCAGCAACTCACCTGAGTGTGGGAGGGAGAACTTGGAGCCTTACTAGGTGACACCTAAGTGGCAGTGTTGGGGATGGGAGGATGGAATACCTACCAGCATGCATCCGATGAGCTCTTCATACCACTGTCACCAAGGATCTGACCATGGTTCACAGTTTCAGAGAGTTCACTATATCCTGATGCTTCTGGGCCGCTTCGGAGGAAA
This sequence comes from Arvicanthis niloticus, assembly GCF_011762505.2. Classification (NCBI taxonomy): domain Eukaryota; kingdom Metazoa; phylum Chordata; class Mammalia; order Rodentia; family Muridae; genus Arvicanthis; species Arvicanthis niloticus. The sequence goes on along the minus strand of NC_047663.1, from coordinate 84,723,619 downwards.
AACACCATGGTGGCAAGAACACCTCAGGGAGGAGGCTGTTCATCTGATGGTGGACAGGGGGAGAGGAAGGCGCCAGGAATGAGATTCCCCATGAGGAATGGACCTTAGTGATTACTTCGTTCAGCTGAAACTCACCTCTTAAAGTTTCCGGAACCTATCAGAATAACAGCACTAGCTGGATCCAAGGCTGTAACCCGTGAGCCTTTTTACAGGACACCTCATATCGAATCTGTGATGTACATGGGAGTGGGGTGGGGCAAAGCATTTGAGAGGTCATTTATGTAGTTGCTACCGAAATGGTAACTGGACCGTTCTCCCAGGGCACTTCAACATCATATGACACTTGGTCTAAACGGAGGGAAAGGCTGGTGCTAGGTGGAGTGGATGGGCTTCTGGGATGGGAGAGAAGCTGGAGCAATGAAGGATCTTTTACCAAGTCTTCCTGAATCACCTGTGAACGTAAACCCCACTCCTCTCTGTGAGTGTGTATGAAATGTACGGAAAAAATGACACATTATAAAAAAAATAGTGCAAGTGGCATTTTAAAAAGGGTTATGGGAAAAATATTAATCTAAGGACAATCCTACCTGATAAAGTATTAAAGACGGTCTCTGCAGCTCGCTGGCAAACAGCACAGGTTCTGCATTTTATTAGCACTAACTGCATAGTATGCTGACCTTATTTGAGAATCATTTTCATAAACACTGACACACAGTACAGTTCCCATTTGAGGCCATGAGCAGATACAACCCTTCCCCCAGACCCCTGCTGGAACTTAACCCCTGGACAGTTTCCCAGAGGTGACAATGTTTTCTCCTGAGGTTTCTCTAAGCAATGGAAGCTTCCCCCAGGGAAGGCGGGAGAGTGGGCTTTGGACCAGCATGGGTCCTTTGGGCAGGTTGGTTAAGAGCTAGATAGGCCACGGGAAAGGCAAGACTGTAGGGGACAAGAGCTGGGAACCTGTGTGTAGACACAAGAGTTTCTCTTTGGAGTCTCTCCTTGAGCACCTGGCCTGTATCAGAGGGTGGTTCTCCCAAGTTCTTACCAGTTCTTTTAGGATGAAAGAGCTATGATCAGGTGTGGATGGACAGGCTTCTCTCTGTCCCATCACTTGGGGGGCTGGGGTAGGGGGAGTCTTGAGTTACAAGCTAGGCTGGGCCACATAGTGAGACCCTTTTTTGCAATAAGTAAATGAATAACATTGTTTTTTCAAAAATCAGAATGGATGACTGGTGGTTTGCAGTAGTTATGGGCAGCACATCCACCCCATTTCCTCCTGCTCAAAGTTGGCACTTCCTTTTCCATCTTATACTGGTTTACAAGCTCTGAATTTCTGATGGAGACCTGGGTTCTCCTCCCCTGCTCCTTTCCTTCCCCAGTGGGGATATTTTTCAAGCTTTGGGAGCATCTTTGGATCATCTGGTCTCTCTCCTCCCTACCAAACTCAACCCACCTTGAAGGATACATGTCTTAGAGAGGTAACAGAAGGATATCAGGGCTAGTCCTGGATTCTGCCAACACAAGACATTTCCCTGTTTCTGTACCAGTGTTTTGGCTTTAGACAAGATCACCCAGCGCCAGAAAAAGACCTATTGCAGTCTGGGAAGCTGTGGGGAGGCAGTAGAAGAAGCAAATCTATTCCAGAAAAATAAGGACTGGTCCAGAATGAATGGGAGAAGCCCTCATGGAAATGTGACAGTATGGCTGTCAGCATCAAAGCTTTATCTGGCTCAGGGTTGAGAAGAGGAAGACCCTAGATGAGGAAACAGTGAAGGGAAGACACAGTATGAGTAAGACCCAGACAGGAATACAAAATGGGAAGGGGAGTTGCACCATGGAAGTGCTTATGGATTCCTGTCTCCCAGTGAGGCAAGCTGGGCTCGTTATTTCTACCACAAGAAGGTAACCAGTCTGCTCTGGCTTGGTTGAGGCATGCGTTTGATTCCTTTCTGAAAAATCTCACCAAGCTTCTCTCTGCTCTGTGCCCTGCTGGTATATGCCAGGAATGCTGCAAAGACCTAAGCCTCTTCGGGGGTTCTTCCCCAATTGGAGGTGCTCGCTGATTGGAGTCACATTCAGACAGGAAGCCCTCTTGGTGTTTGTAAAACAAGAAACATCTTCCAAGAAGACCACACTATGGCTTTTCTTTGTATGTTGCTAAAGAACCAGGAGGCCGCTTTGCAAAACAGCATTTCACAAACTGAGCAGGGCTGATAGCTCCTCCTGCCAAATGTGACTGTGTGTAGTTGTGTGATGGGGAAACAGCTTTGTCAAGAGGAGGGCTGTGGGAGACGGATCTGCACAGCCTTTAGCAATGGCAGAAATGGTGGTGTAGGAAGAATGCTTGCCTGGGAATTTGGAGACCTAGCCGTGCCTCTGGCACGCTGTGTGACCTTGGACGAGTCACTTTACCTCTTTGGGCCTCAGTTTCCTCTTCTTCAAAAGTGATGAGGGAGGAAGCTTGGATGACCTCCAGAGATTCCTCCAGCCCTATGCATCTTCACTCATGAGGGCTGAGAGTTGGGATTTAGATTTGAGCCAATATCCAATGGACCCCTGAGACTTTCTAGAGGCAAGAGAGAGGCCAGGACAGCTGCTTCAGGGAGTGGCTGGTCCTTGATTAAGGCTCAAATAATTAGCTCAGCTCTACAGTAAGCCTTCAGAAATTAAGAAAGAAAAAAAGACGTTTAGTTTCAAAAATAGCAGTTGATGTTGCTTCAAACTGATTGGCTAGGGGTTTTGTAGGTTTTTATACACAGAGATCATTCCACTCCCCCCCCCCCTTTTTTTGGCATAGCAGTTCCATGCACTGATGCTGGAGTTAGTGTGACCCTAGTCTGATTGCTCTCACTAGCGAAGCCTTCTTGAGCATGCTCCTTACCAGTGACCCACTCCACTGTGTTGTTAGAAGTCCAAATGAGGTGGCCCATGGCCAACTTAGAGCACGGGGCTGGCCTTAAATAGCCGTTTTAAGAACTGAATGCATGAACAATAACCATTTTATAGTGCTCGGCAAGCCTCAGTAGGGATGGCTAGTCTGTGATCTGTACTTCCAGCTTGAGGTTCTGGAAAGACTAGGGAAGGCCTGGAAGGTGGTCCTCAGTTCCCCTCAGAGTCTCGGTGTCCTCATCTTTGTAGGATCAAGAAGAGTAGAATGGGGCTGACCATTGAAAATTCTTGTCTGCACTTCAGCTGGGATGACGGAAGTTGGACTCATCTCCAGCTAATGACCAAAGTGGCTCGAACTTCTTACAGCATGGTGACTTAAGAACAGACGTATTTCTTGCAGTAGCTTGGGGGTCCTGAGAAGGGAAATGTAGCAACTCAGTAGCTGAACACTTGACTGGGACCTATGAGGGCATCACACCAGAATCAAGCATTCTCAACCTCTAGAATTTAGGGGTGGTGGTTGTTGTTGTTGTCTGGCCACAGGAACTAGTCTAGATTCAAGCGCAGGGCCATATCTTCAAGGAAGAAACCTCTTTATATCATCTGTGTTAAAAACAATCAATCAAACAAACAAACAAACAAACCTCTCCAGCCATATATTAATGATCATTACTGATGTGGTACTGTTTGTTCCAAAGGATTTTATCTCTTAAACTAGATTGAATGTTTCTTGAGGGCAGGAGCTATGCATTTCTCTGTAGAATGCTTGTGAAAATAGGTCAAAACCAATACATGGTATTAAAAGTCGAATTAACTTGCACAGGCAGCAAGTATGATGGTAAAGACCCCGGGCTTTAGAGGCAAAGCAATCTGAATTTAAAATGGGCCCTTCAGCAAATTACCTGACTTTTTCTCATCAAAACAAGTAAACAATGAATGAGTACAGTCATACCTATTGAAAGACTTAGGGCCAACGAATGTGAAATAACCATGCCTAGCCAGTGCTCCAGTGTTTGGTTGCTGGATCTGTGGCACTGTGTATGTGCACAAATGTTCAAGTTTAGACACACCTAGATCCAAGTCTCTGGTCTTCTGTATGGCTGGAGACAAACCCCTTCATCTCTGAGAGTCATAGTTCTCATCTCTAATGTAGATCTCTTTAAGAATCCCCCTCATCCCTGACATACACTTAGGACTTACTGTATGCATTGTTTATAAATTGAATAACGGTGAAAACTTGTTCATGTATTGATTTGTCTACACAGTGCATGTAACAAACAACCAGTGCTGCTAACTACCAGTAGTCTCATTGGTCAAGTCCCCTGGATACTGGGGACTGGGGACCCTGGATCTGGGATGATGTCCTTGCAGACAGGTTTGAAAACATCTTTAGAGAAGAGCACAGGGTCCTGGTTAAACATCCCAAGACAATACTCTATTTTAATACATCTGTGACTGAATTTAGATGGTTCCAGGTGCTACTTTCTCTATAGGATCCCTGGTCCCTGCCAGTTGCTCTACTCCTTTCTCAGAGACCCATGTCTCCTTCCCAAACATCCTTAATGCCTCATGACTATGTCACTGCAAGTTAACATAAACATGGTGACTCTAACCTTGTGTCTGGTGTGTGTGTGTGTGTGTGTGTGTGTGTGTGTGTGTGTGTATTCCACCCCCTGCCTTGTATTTGACAAAGCACACTAATCAGCCTGGTAATACACCAAGTTAGAACACTGGATTTAACTTTTCTGGATAGCTCCTGATGCCTGTGTTCATTTTATTTTATTTTATTTTATTTTATTTTATTTTATTTTAGAGACAGAGTCTCATCACATATTTCTGGCTAGCTTGGAACTCTGTGAAGACAGAGCTGACCTTGAGTTCACAGAGAGCCACCTGCCTTTCCTTCCTGAGTGGGATACTGGCATTACAGAGCCCTGGGCTTCTCTTAGGATAGATTGCTCAAGAACTCCTCTATTTTTCCTAGCAGATGTCCCAAGAGCTCTGATCTTGCCTCCACCCTTATTTCCCTCTAGCCTAGATTGTTTTGAAAATGAGCTTGATTTTAGATTTTTTTTAAAAAAAATGCGCTAACACAATATTTTTCAAATGATCTTGAGTCCATTCGTGGCAACCTTGTAGGAACACCATTTTCTTCCTACTGCTTATAAGTCAAGAGCATCTGGATTTTGCTGATTTTTTTTTTTTTTTAATGCCTGTGTCTTCCTGTTTTCACACATCACCGCACCAGCTTGGTGTACCACGCAGAGTGGGTTTTGGCCACCCAGGCTCAATTCCCTCAGTCTTCCTGGCAGCATCCTCCCCTGTATCAATTGAAACATACTTTACACCAGTCGTTCTCGACCTTCTTAATTCTTCAGCCCTTTAAATACAGTTCCTCATGGTGTGGTAACACGGCCCCCTTGCCATAAATATCTGTTGCTACTTCATAACTGTAATTTTGCTACTATTATGAATCGTAATGCAAATATCTGGTGTGCCAGATGTCTGATGTGTGACCCCTGGGTTGAGAACCGCTGCTTTACACCCACTGGGTATTGTCGTGGCCTTGTGAGGAGGCGCTTTCCTATCTCCTAATCTAGGAATTAGCTCTTGACCCACATCAGGGTTGATTGAAGGCTTGTTTTCTAGAACTGGAATCTTGACCAGTGGGACAGAAAGACTGAACACACTGGCTCTCCATTTTATCTGTGCCCTCGCAGAAGGGTAGGATGTACCTACCTTCTAGTCTCCAGACTTGTTTGAAGGATTTCAGTTGAGTCTACAAGGCTGATAGCCTTAAAGAGAATCCCCTCTTTCTCAGGTTTACAGAATTGTAACTAAGTAACAAATTGTAACCGAGTAAGTTAACTTACTCCTGAGTGGGATGGGCATAATTCTTTGTGGGCGGACCTCCATTCTAACCACAAGCTTGTGGTTCACTAGCTGGGTAGCCTTGGTCAAGTTCATTTTCTCCTGCTGACATCCCGACCTTGTAAAATAACAACAATGACTCCTGAAGTCTGAGCCTCAGACTTGCCAGGACTTTGAAATCACCTGGGGTGATATAAAATTTCCAGTGCCTGGACTGTATCCCCTGGGGTCCTGATTTAATGATTTGGGAGTGTGTTTTGGATGTTGCGGATTTTATAAAGCTCACTGCCAGTGTTTGAGAAAAGTGATGCAGAGAACTTCTTCAAATTATCGGGAAGAACAAATAGATAAGTTAAATGCTTGATGTAAGGTGCGGATTGACAAAAGTCACCCTGCTTTCCTTAGTAAGGTAAACATGAATAACTTGCTTTTGCTTCTGGCACCGTTGCTTTGTTGGGGGGTAGTCATAGCGATACGTGACAGCCAATCTGCAGTATAACCTCCCTTATTTATCCCGTCTGAGGTGAAGGGCAATCGTGAATGGAGCCAGAATCACAGAACATACAAAAATGTGATTATTTTCACATCCGTGAAGGAAAACTAGGGCGAGTTCAACAGTGCTTTGTGAGAACATTCTATGGAGTAACTTGCTTTAATGGATAGACAAAATTGATTTATAATTACCATGGCAACGGTAAAATGGAATTATGTCTTCCTGAAGGATGTGGATCAGGACTGAGGATGATTCTGGAGGATTCTATTTCACTTTGGCCCTGCAACTTGCCTAGTGACCTTGGCTCCCTCAAGAAGCTCATCACTCAAGTCCTTGGTTTCTCCAGAGCCCATTTTCCAATCTGTGAAATCTTCAATTTTAAGGGAGTATGCGGATATGGCTGTCTTTAAGACAATGCTGAGAAGATGCTGTAGGGCATGATGGAATGGAAATAGAGCCTGGAGCCTGATGCCAGGGTGAATTACAGATGCTGTTTGCCCACCAGCCAGCTTCCTCATAACCTATGAATCCTGTGCAGTCTGAGGTCTCTATACAATCCTCTGAGTAAACAGCATGTTGTATGAAAAACTCCCATCCAACCCAACATGTCTCCACCTTCTTCACACATCTCCAACACATCTTCACAGCGTGGGTTTGGTTTTGTTGTTATTATTGAATGGGGCTGCTCTGCTTAGTATAAATTATTTACCAACATCCAGGACCTTTATGTATTAGATCCCTATAGAACTCCTGCTTTGAGACAAGAAGAAAGCATTTCCAGACATCGTCAGGTATCCCCTGAGGTAGAAGAAAGTTCCCTCTGATTAAAAAGCACTGTCTAGCTTCATCATAATGAAACGTGGTTAGTAAAGTAGCAGACATTGTGCATGCACGGTAGTTAATATGTGTGATGTCCCCAGAGGCAGTCACAGCTGTCTGTGACCCAAACAGCTGGTGGGAATCCGCATGTCCATTGTCACAGATGGGGGCGGGGGGTCCATGCTTGCACAGCTAATGGTAATAACAACAACTCTGGCTGCCATTTATTGAGTGTTTACTATGTGCTCTGCACATGGCTGGGTGTTTTATATATTTCGTTGTCTCCATTAATTAACGGCATTGACAGAGTTTGCAGATCAGTAGCTAGTAGGGCATATGCAGGTCTTCAGTATGCTGAATTTGGTTCACATAGTGTTTGTCATGTGTGCACGTGTGTGTGTGTGCCATATGTGCATACATGTGGAGGTTGGAGGTCAACTTTAGGTGTCATCCTTCAGTGACTGTCTACCTTGGTATTTTGCAGGAGACGTGGGGAGGCTCACTCATTGGGTTAGGTTGACTGGCCAGTGAGTTCCATGATACCTGTTCCTACCTCCTCAGCCTCAGGATTGCTAGTATATGCTTCTGTGGCCAGCTTTTTTCTTTTGTGGCAGCCATGTTGAGAATCAAACTCAGCACGTAATGCTTGTGTGGTAAGCACTGTAACGAGCGAGCCGTTTCTCCAGCCCATCACAGAACTTTTTAATCTTAATTTCTTGCCAGCATTTTCAGATTGGATGAAGACATATATAAATCCATTTCTAATGTCTTTTTCAAAACTTGACAAGTCTGACAACAGGTAGTCAGTTTGGTTCCCAGTGGCAGTCACCGACTGGCTTTTAGATGAGGCATAGGTCTGTTTTACTGCAGTCCCCACCACTCCCTATGGGAACGTCAATTGTAAGTGTCGGTCAGCTGCCATTTGACACCCTGCTGGTAATTTTTTTTTAACCCTAACTTTATTCACTAGTCTCATGGGTTAGCTCCTTTTAAAGGTTATATTCTGCTTTACATCCTCACTGTTTGGTCTGTGTTACTGCTCTCATTTTCAAGATGGGGAAACCAGAGCTCCATTAAAGCAAAGCTCTTGCCGGAAGTTATAAGGTGAATGATCAATTGACAAAGCAATTGCAAAGCAAAGCACCCCATGCCCACCTGGGTAACTCTGCCTGCCAGCCAGCGCTGGGTAGATGCCGGGTGAGTATGTCCCTACATTCTGAGCCCTGGCCTCATCTTCTGCATCTTAGTTTCCTTGGAGAACCAACCCCCAAGGTCTCTGTTGCTCACCAGGAACCACATGTGGCCAGGCTGTGAAGAGTGACTTTTGACTATAGCTCCCCAGGCTGTTTCTCTGCGTCTGTGGTACTTTTGGGCTGTGTCCAAGGGCTGCTCACACACTCCCACATAGCCGAGGGGCCAGCTGGTGTGTGTGTGTGTGTGTGTGTGTGTGTGTGTGTGTGTGTGTGTGTGTTTGCCTGTGGGGAGGATGTGATTGCTTTAGGAAATTAAGTGGGAGTGATTAATTAGGAAATGTACTGAGGACTCTGGAAAGAAATAGAAGCTGTCAAAATATCGCACCCCTAAATACAGAATATTTCTTTGGGCCACATGGCTAAGGAGACTATGCTCTGAGGGACTGAGAGCATCTCATCCTGCTACTTCTAAAGCGGTTGTTTGGGTGGAGCATCACCTTGATTAATATGCTGGGGTGGGATGCAAGGGCAGCTGGTCCAGCCTCTTTCTGCCTTCTGTGCCTGGACAGGAAGGCACAGAAACCCTGAAGAGGGCAAGCAGGAAGTAGGAGGCTGGGCAGAGTATAGAAAACAACAGGAGTTGGAACTCAGAGCACCTGAGTCTCGATTCTTGATAGTTTGCGGCTGATGTGTAATGCCTGACCAGTCTCTGTCAGCTTTCTCACTGTGCAGTGGAGGTAGACTGTGATTACGAGAGAAAGGAACTGGCAAACGCCTGCAGGATGGCCACCGCTAAGTAGTATGTGTGCTACGGAGGAGTCTAGAACCTTGTTTGTGCTTTCTTCATCCCCGTGACCATCCCATGAGGTTGGTACTGTGATCAGATCATTTATTAGAAGAGAAACAAAGGCTCTTGGAGGACCCATTATTTACATAATGCTCTAAAACTGCTAAGTGGCCAGAGGCAAGCAGTTTGGCTCAGGAATCCGTGTTCTCAACCTGTAAACGTTCTATCTCTGAAACATATTACACAGTTTACAGGTGACATGAATAATCAATATGAAAACTGACACATATGTTATAATTTTTATATAGTTTGTTCAGCATAAAGAAATCGATGCTATGCTTTGTGAGGCTGAGCTCTGAGGAGTTGGCATTTTTGTTCCTAGGAAAGGATCGGTGTAGTATTATCGTAGGGGGCGCTGTCATACACGTCGAGGAAACATCCATGGTCCAAAATTCCAAACCCTGCACTGACCCCAAATCTGAAACGTTTTGAGAGCCAATGGGATGCCTGAAGTAGAAAATTCCATAACAATCCTAGTGTGGTGAGTTGTAGTGCTGGTGCAAAGACCACACTATGTGTCCTGCTCAGTGTTTACACCACCACCACCACCAAAAGCAACTAGGGAGGAAAAGGTTAAATTGGCTTACACTTCCACATCACTGTTCATCATTGAAGGAAGTCAGGACAAAGACTCAAACAGGGTAAGATCCTGGAGGCAGGAGCCGGTGCAGAGGTCATGGAGGGATGCTGCTTACTGGCCTGCTCTATGTGACTTTCTCAACCTGCGTTCTTATAGAACCCAGGACCCAGCCCAGTGATGGCCCCGCCTACAATAGATGGGCCTTCCCCCATCAATCACTAATTAAGAAAATGCCCTGCAGGCTTGCCTATGTCCCAATCTTATAATTTTATGGAGGCATTTTCTTAATCTAGGTTTCCTCCTCTCAGATGACTTCCACTTGTGTCAAGTTGACGTGAGATTATTTAGCACACTGTATAAACAATATAAAACTTTATGTATACATGGTGCATATTAAGTAGGAATGACCATCATGTTTAAGCCTGTGTATCTTCTCTCCAAGATAGTATATATAACATGTAACTGGAATACTAAGATGTTGGGGGTGGGGTGGGGATACCCTCTGATGTATACAACACAGAAGTCACAGGAAGTTCCTGAGACTGTTTCCCCCTCCATAAGATTGGGCTAGCACTGCCTCACCTTGTGCTGCTATCCCATGACAATGAGACAGAACATGTGTGTTGGGGATGTGTGGGGCTCAATAACCAGGATTCGTGATTGCTATTCAGCCCCCGCCCCTCACACACCTGCCATGTGAAGCTCTGCCCTCACTTATCTCTCACCACGGCTTTGCATTTGAGGGTCTCCGTGTCTAATAAAACCTTTCACTTATATACAGGTGAAACTTGGACCCGGGAGCTATTTTTTATTCTATTTTTCAATATGTTACCGTCTAATACAGAACTTCCTGTCAGGCTGAGTTGAATGCTGTTGACTTCATGCACATAAGGATTATGGTGCTGCCAGCGTGGAATACTTTTCTTCCCTGGCCTTATAGTTCACTCCTGTGGGCTTCTCTCAGGGGTTCTAGCCGGGACGCCCCTTCCTTGCTCCTCTTACTGAATCTTGGGCTCATTTGCTTACTTTCTTTTTTTGGAAACTCTTCAACCCCAGGGCCGTGTGTGGATTGTTGTGCAGTAAAAGCTCTTTCTGGGTGCTCGGAGTGTGGCCTACATGGCAGGAGACCTCCATGGTTCTGCCATTGTCATCCCCCAAACTCTTGGTCAGAATAAAGTTGTAGAAGTTAGTGGCCCAAGTGAAGAAGAAACAGGCGTAGCTCCTCATCGCAGACCCCAGATGTGCTGCTGGATGTGTGTTCTCAGCATCTCAGCCTGGAAGACTATTAGGAAGCAATAAGCAATTAATTCATCCTCATCCTGGAGCCCTTCCTCCTTCTCGGAGTGCTAGGGCCAAGGGAATTAGCCAAAGGAGGGCTTGGGCTTGGGCCTGTGCGTCAACATTGGAGTTTGTAGTAACAGTAAGAGATAACTTTTATGGAGAGCTTGTGTTGTGCCAGGCATCATGCTAAGTGCTTTTAATGTTCCATTTTACTGCACACAGGGCTTGGATTGGATCCGAACTGAGGCGCAGGGGGATAAATAGGACACATACCTGGCATACAGCTGTGATGCAGAGCAGCCCATTTAACCTGCTGCTTTGCTTCTGTAACCATGACTCTGTAGCTCCTACTTTTCTTAATTCTCCTGATGCTTAAGCAGCAGGTTTCCTGACTCCTGGATAGAGACACGATGCAGATAAACAGTGCCCATGGTCTCCTGAATGCAAACCCTGATACCTGCCATTTAGTTGATGCCTGTGTTTTACTTGCAGAGGTGGATTTTCTGGTGCAAGTTTCAAATCCTATCAATAACAGAATCAGTAGTGGCTGAGCAGGACTCAGACTTAAGAGAATGTAATTATTTAAAGAGGAGAGCCAATTCATACATTCATTTGTTTCTTCATTGAACAAAACCTCTATGCAGTGTGCCTATGTGCACCTGCGATTCTATGCAGTGTGTCTGTGTGCACCTGAGATTCTATGCAGTGTGCCTATGTGCACTTGGGATTCTATGCAGTGTGCCTATGTGCACCTGTGATTCTATGCAGTGTATCTGCATGCACCTGAGATTCTATGCAGTGTATCTGCATGCACCTGAGATTCTATGCAGTGTGCCTACGTGCACCTGAGATTCTATGCAGTGTGCCTATGTGCACTTGGGATTTTATGCAGTGTGTCTGTGTGCACCTGTGATTCTATGCAGTGTGCCTATGTGCACCTGTGATTCTATGCACTGTGTCTGTGTGCACCTGCGATTCTATGCAGTGTGCCTATGTGCACCTGAGATTCTATGCAGTGTGTCTGTGTGCACCTGCGATTCTATGCAGTGTGCCTATGTGCACTTGGGATTTTATGCAGTGTGTCTGTGTGCACCTGTGATTCTATGCAGTGTGCCTATGTGCACCTGTGATTCTATGCAGTGTGCCTATGTGCACCTGTGATTCTATGCAGTGTGCCTACATGCACCTGTGATTCTATGCAGTGTATCTGCATGCACCTGAGATTCTATGCAGTGTATCTGCATGCACCTGAGATTCTATGCAGTGTGCCTACGTGCACCTGAGATTCTATGCAGTGTGTCTGCGTGCACCTGTGTTCTATGCAGTGTGCCTATGTGCACCTGTGATTCTATGCACTGTGTCTGTGTGCACCTGCGATTCTATGCAGTGTGCCTATGTGCACCTGCAATTCTATGCAGTGTGTCTGTGTGCACCTGCGATTCTATGCAGTGTGCCTATGTGCACCTGAGATTCTATGCAGTGTGTCTGTGTGCACCTGCGATTCTATGCAGTGTGCCTATGTGCACCTGTGATTCTTGCAGTGTTATTATACGTGGTTATTGCCTCACCACTTTCCTTGTAGAAAAATCATCTCCCCAGACCTACTCTCATGTTTGTCATAACAAAGCAAAGCAAGCAAAACAAAGAGAGTATGGGGAATGTAGCGATTTGATGCTCTTATCTATTGCTGGTGGAAATGTCAGTGGAGCTGCTGTTGGGCAGAGGAGGATGGCTCCTCTGTTAAACATGGAATTATCATGTGATTCACCAGTTCCACTCTAAGTGATACCCTAAAGAATTAAGTGGAATCTCAAGACAGATAACCGTGTACCAGTGTTCACGGTGGCATTATTCACAATAGCTCATGGAGGAAACAACCCAAGTGTCTATCAGCAGGTGAACAACGAGCAAAACTTGCTCCTACATAATGGGAGCTGATTCATCCTCCAGGAGATATGGAGTTTTAATAATACATGTTGCAGTGCATGGACCTTGAAAGCAGCGTACTGAGTGAAAGGGCCCAGGCACAAAGGAACACACATTGTATGGTGCCACGTAGTCATACGACATATCCACACTAAGCAGATGCGTAGACAGCAAGAGCATTCGAAGTTGTCGAAGACGGCTCAGAAGGGAAAGGTGCTTGCTGCCAAAATTGATGGCCTGAGCTCTATCCCTGCCCTGAGTTTGGCCCTTGTAGCTCACATTGTGGAGAGAGAGGAGTGACTCCCACAACTTTTCCTGACCCTTACACATGTGCTGTGGGACAAGCACACCATGAGTTCACAGACTCTGAATGAGAAAATGAGTTTTGAGGAGCTGGGAGGGCATGGAGAATAAGTTCCTAATGGCCAGGGAGGTTCTGATGGAGTGAGGAAGTAGAGATGTCAGAAATGTCCTTAATATCACCAGATAGTGCACTTAGAAATAGTTAAATGGCTGAGTATGGTGGTACATGCCTTTAAACCCAGCACTCAGGAGGCAGAGGCAGGCAGATCTCTGTGAGCTCAAGGCCAAACTGGTCTATAGCCAGGGCAACTGAGAGACCTTGGCTCAAACAGACAGCAAACAAGCAAAAACACTAAAAACTAAAAGGAATAAACCCCCCCCCCCCAAGTATCTTTGGGCTGGAGTCATGGCTTGGTGGTTAAGAGCACCTGATTTAATTGTGAGCATCCATAAGGCGGCTCATAACTGTCTGTAACTCTAGATCCAGAGGATCCAGCACAGACATCTCTGCAGGCAAAACAGCAATGGGCATGAAATAAAACTATTTAAAAAATAGCTAAATGATATAATTATATTTTTAAAAAATTTAAAATTTAGATTACAAAAATATTTAACGTATTAAAATGCCTATTGCTTCTCGATTCTCTAAAATGAAATCAGATTTGCAGGGATAATAAACGTAACCATTATCACTGGTAAAATGGCAAAATTCATGTTCTGTGTACCTTACCACATTAAGAAAAAAAATTGCACCTCATCACAGAGTGATAGATATATGATAGAAAGCCTACTTAGTACAGAAGGAAAACTAAAGAAACCTCTTTCTTGTTCACCACAGACCGAAGCCTTCTGCTGAGCACGGGGCTTGGCCTAAAGTACAGGCATATTTCTTCTTCTGCAGAGCCAAACTGAGAACACAATAATTCTATTTGTAGTTGAAAATGGCAGTGAGGCTGTTGAGTGTAAATTTTACTACCATGGCAACCGTGGAACACAAAGATGATAAAAATGAAAATGCAGGAATATTTTTGGCAGGTGGGGTCAGCTGGAGGTAACATTGGTTCCTTGCAGGTAACTGCAGGATTCGAAGGAAAGCAAATTGTTAATAATTGTTATAAAAATTCAGAATCCCAACTAGGCCGTGGCTTCTTTGTTCCAGTCGAGGGCATCAAGGCTGCTCTTTGGACCAATTGAACCAAAGCAGGGCGGGGGTGGGGATGGAGTTCAAGATTATAGTGAACTCCAGGAATGTTGGTTAGAAGTTTTCGTGGGGAGACAGGAGGCCATCCACTCTTGTCTGTATGGGTTACTGTTGTAGTTCAGGCCCCATGGAGGCATACTGTGGGCCTTACAGATCTCCTGGGCTGCTCCCAGAATTGCAGCTGTCATCTGGGGAATGTGGTTGGGGTGAGAGGAAAGAAAACCCCAATTTGTCCTTTAAGGAAAGATACCTGGGAGGCAATAATAAAAAGGGATGAATCTGTCTGTGTTGTCTCCCAGGTCACAATGCCTCCTTCCCAAAGACTGGGGAAAGCTGCTGCCACCCGTATCTTCATCCTAGCTCACTCTGCATTTAGGTTTTGCTCTCAGTTTTGAATTGGAAAGAAAACTCTTTGCTTCAACCCCACTCCTGTCACCCACAAGCTGGGAGCAGTTTTCGAACTCAGAGCCTGGTTTTTCCCTTTCCTGTGCTTAGTTCCCCCCCCCATGATATCTCTATTCTAGAATCAGTTCTGAGCTACACCCTCTTCAGTACTTTGTGTGACACAGTGACACTGTGAAAGAGCCGGACCCTCTGACACCGCGGCTGATTGTGCCTCATTTGGAAGACTCCGGGCAGCCTCTGTGGGAAAAGTGGGGTGATGTAATGACAGTTGAATTCCTATGATATTCAGTATGAGGTCTGAATATATATCTCTTTGGACACAACAGTTGTATAACCTCAGGGTGTAAGCACCAGTGGATACTGTCTACTATAAAATGGGTTTGGTGATGCCTGTATCCCAGGGTTTGTGACAGCATTTATATGAGTGGTACAAGCACCTATGCCAACTTGCATGCAAGCAGTACTTGGTAGCTACTGTGATTATGAGTCCACAGTAGTCATTTTGTGGTTTGACATTTGAGGGAACTGGTGCTGCTCAGATTGAGGTATGTCAACCAGGCAGAATGCAGCAGAGACTGCAATGATACTCAACCAGTGCGTGTATGCCACCCAGAGATAACGCCTATAGATCACCCGCTGTATTCTTAGCTTTATTTATACACATCATCTCTTAATTGCACAGCAACTCCATGTTGCAAGCATCATTGTTTTGCCTGACTCCAGAAGAAACTAAAGCTCAATTCCTCTAAGTGATTCATCTAAGATCATCCAACTGTGAAGTATTTGAACTCAGAGCCTGGACACCTAGCCAATACTCTGGGCGCCAACTCAGGGGTCGGGAGAAGCCTTCATTGGAGTCTATTTAGAGAATAAACCAGGAAAATGGCTGCCTCGAGTTCAGAGGCCCATGTCCTGATCACTCCTACTAAGAAGCGCTTGTCCAACCATGGGCATGTCTCCCTACACCGCAGGATGTGGCTTTTCCAGGCTTGCCACATCTAGTCCTCATCAGTCATGCGGTAATCGGCTCATCCTTTCCTTCCTGCGTCCTGTCAGCACTCACTTGTAGAACAGCATCATTGCACTGTGACTGCTAAGTCTGAGGTCATTTAATGGGATGCCCCCAGGCGCTGTACTAGTGAGTTTTACACATTATCTTATGTACTCTGCATGGGAGGCCTCATTACTTCTTATTGTGTGTTCTGTCTTCACCGTTGATAAAATGAATACATTAAAGTAGGGGGGTGGGCTGGAGAGATGGCTCAGCAGTTAAGAGCTTTTGAAGAGGATACTAGAGTTCAATCCCCGTCAACCATGTTAGTTGGGCAGCTCACGACTACTCCAGCTCCTGTGGAGGTGGGGAGATCTGAAACCTCTGGCCTCTGGGAATGTACACTTGCGTGTGGGTATATGGACAAACACACAAAATGTAAAGACATTAAAGTAGCTATCATAGGTTTCCTAAGTTGTGTCAGAGCCAGAATTCAAACTTTTCAAGGCTTTGTATAAACCAAAGAGATGCTCCATCTCACCAGTACCCACAGTGTTAGTCATTTAGATAGAGGAGACATCAGAACACCTGGAAGGCTTGTTAAAATGCAGTTTACTGGGCTCCTGCCTCCCCAGAGGTCCTGCTCCAGTAGGTTGGGTGAGGCTGGCCTGGCAGTGTGCATCAAAAACTAGTTCTCTGAGGAATGTTCCTGTGGTTGGCCTGGGGAGCACACTCTGGGGATCCCTGCTCCTGCCCGAGGATGATGAATTTATTACTCCCCTGGAATTACACAGCACCTAGTATAAAGTAGTCACCTGGAATATATTTGTTAGTGTGAACTGTTGAGGTGTGGATCCATCTCTCCTTTATGTAGTATATTGTTTGGACATCTCTGTGTGCACATTCTTAAGCTTTTCCATTTAGGGGTTTCAGAAAGCTTCATGGGGTCAGACATCTTTATGTCTTAGCGCATTGGGCTGGGTCTTGCACGTTATGGTTTGCTTGGTAAATATTAGCAGCT
This sequence comes from Arvicanthis niloticus, assembly GCF_011762505.2. NCBI lineage: Eukaryota > Metazoa > Chordata > Mammalia > Rodentia > Muridae > Arvicanthis > Arvicanthis niloticus. The sequence goes on along the minus strand of NC_047663.1, from coordinate 84,706,799 downwards.
TGGTTGGTTGGTTTAGAGATTAACCTCACTAAGACCTGCACTGAAAGCTGGATAGTATCTAAGATGTTAGGTCTTGAGATATTTCCCAGATTCTTACAAGAGGGCCTGGTACCATGGTCGATGTTCAGGTGTCTTTGTTGAAATACTGGTACTAGTGCAGCTTCGTGGTTAATAGTCTAGACATTTACCTGGTTTCTTTAGCCTGATTCCAGTTTGGGAGTTCAGCCTCAAAACAAAAGTTACTAGATAAAATTGTCCAGCATCCACTGTCAACCCTGTTTCCATACATTGAAATCCTGGGGGACTGTGCCGATGTCTTATATACCCGCTACCGAGGTTCTGGCTTGGTTGGTCCGGAGTGTGGCTGAGGTATCAAGACTTCTTGGATAATGCTTACTGGTGTGATTTAATGTGAGCCAATCAAGGTTGGGGACCTCACTGGAGTATTTGGCTTCCTGATTTTCCTTGGACGTTTACAGAGTGCTGTGCATGCACCTATAGGCAGAGAAATGGGAGAGCTATGTCCTGCTCTCAGGTGCTCTATCTCTTATGCTCTAAAATGAGGATGCAGGAACTGTAGTTCAAGCTTCAGGTAGAGGTAAAGCCACACAGCCACCTGAGAGCATCAGGGATGCCTGCCATCATCTCCGGTGGCCACCTTTGGGTGACTGCTGGTTGCCACATTCCATGATGAGGGGGCTCTTTTTCCAGGCTGGAGAGGCAGGAATAGGGAGGAGATGGATGCAGGTGGTGTGGCGTTGCAAGGCGCTTTTGTTCTCTCTCAGTTCAGAAGGGGCCATCCTGCGAGGGGCCGAGGGGTGGGGCTTAGCATTTGGCACCACGTGTCTTGGTACAGAGCTTATTCTTGGGTTTCTTGCTGGAAACACACCCAGCTACATGAGCCCACAAGCTGGCTGAGAGCAATGGGAAAGGTCATACCGGGGCCTCCACCCCAGCAGGTTGCTTGACTCAGCACAATCCTGGTGTAATTAAGCATGGCGAGAAGAAAAGGGGGAATGGGCCGGTGCTTACCCATGTGCACTCAGCCCAGGCCCCAGGGGGCATGGGCATTCAAAGTGCCAGCCGCTCTCAATTTATGGGAGCCAGAGTTTGGCTCACCAATGCCACTTCCATGTCTGGGACTCTGGGGATTGGAGTCTGCTTCAGTAGCCTGCAGGATTGACTTTCCTAGTGGTATGTATGACTGAGGGGGCAGCTCTTGTTCCACACGCAGCCCAGTCTCTTCTCCTGCGTCATTCGAAGCAGTGAGTGAGAGACACGATTAAAAGAATATGTTCAGATCATGTTCACAGTACCTGGTAAGAGCTATGCTTCCGTCCTAGGAAAGGTCAATGCCATTCTCATCAGATTCCAGTTAGGGCTGTTCCAAAGGAGCAAGCCTGGCTCTGAGCTCTCTAGGTCTCTGACTGGCCATTGGATCTCCTCTGCATTGTGTTTTCTCCATGATGCCTTCTGCATGAAACTCTCACCAGAGTGGGACCGATGCTCCCCTCCCCCACCTCAGACTTAAGTTTAAGTATGGAGTGTTTTGATTTAACAATAGAAAGCGGACCAGGAGAGTGTTTTGAAAACCCTTTCACTGACTAAATAAGAACAGCAATCCACGTGCCAGGACTTGTTGATGAGCAGCCCATCTGAAATGTACCTCTAGCCACCATGGGCTCTAAGATAGGAATTAACCCAGAGTATTGGGTCAAGATGGAGGTCAGGATGTGAATGGGGCAGGGAAGAAACCACTCTGTCCTCTAAATATGCCCCCCTTCGGAAGCAAGAGAACCAAGGGCCGTAGAGGAGGGACACAATGGGGTTGTGGGTGACCTTGCCTCAACACCTAGAGGTAAGTTGATCTCGATGCTGCATGTTTCTACCTCTTTCTTGTCTCCTTTCCATCTTGTACTGTGCCCCATTGCCCATAACTAGTCTGTGTCTTCACGTTCCACAGGGCAGGTGGTATTCAGACCTTGCCAGTGGTCCCAGCCAATTTAGGCTCTGCCCGTAATGAGAGGGTCTATGGTGCGGGTTCTCGAACTAGAGAAGCCCGAGTCAGCCTAAGGATTCTTCCTCTAAGAAGCAACAGACTTGGGCTTAGGCAATGACATTGGCCAGTCCTTTTTTTTTTTTTTTTTTCCTGATGTTTTAAGTCCTACATAGCTTTTAGGGCTCTCTTGGTTCAGATATACTGCTATTTTTAGCCCCGATCTCCAGAATATAGGGCTCTCCCACTGTGTTGTTTGTCCATCTACGCATCCCTGGCTTACGTTTTCTGTGGAGAGAATGCTGTGGTAGAAGTTGCCTCCTTGCTAAAACAATCTGATCCCATGTGGTGCCCCATGCACCAGCACCGGGCCCCAAGCCACGTCAGAGTCAACAAACCACAGCCTGAAATTGCAGCCATCCAGGGCAGAGGAGTCTTTAATTTGGACTTAAAATAGCCCACAGCCTGAGAGTTTTGTGGGGACCAGGAGCAAGGTGTAATGGTAGGAATGGGTGTTGGGGGTGCCTATCTTGGGCTGTGAGCCGTGGGCATGGGGAGCCATGGGTGCCTGAGTTGGAGGTCCCATGGTTCATCTGAGGTTGCCTCTTCAATCTCTTTCATGTGAAGGGAACAGTGTGGTGGTAAAATTACACAGGGCCTGTCTCCTCCATCCGGAAAGCCTATGTGCTTCCCCTCTTTCTTCAAATCTCTGTGCTTTATAACATTATTTACCATCAGTGCCACTGTGATTCTAATCTCTTGGATTACCTTCCAATTACACGCTCCCTCCCGGGTGCCATTTGCCATGTTTCCTGTCAAACAGCGCCCCCTGGAGTTGTGAAATCAACAACACATCAACAAAGCGATAGTGAGCATATCGGACCAGGGGCTGTTCTAACCACTTGGTATGTATAAACTTACCCACTTCTCAGCCCAACTGAAGGAACAAGGAAGGGACTCGTGTTAGAGGTTAGCCCTGTTGTGTAGACAGGAAATGGAAACTCAGAAGCTTGCAAGAATCCACCTTGAAATTGTGCACTGTTTCTGTCCATCTAGAACTGAGTTAGCTCAAGCCTTAAGGTGCCACATTTCACCCCAGAGCCATTGTGGTGGGGTTTATTCTTGTCACTACACTGTCTACTATTTTCTTGATTTTTGACTTTGCCAGAGTGTAGAGGCTTCCAGACCAAGAGTCAGCGAACATTTTGCATGAAAGGCTGCAAATAATTATTTATTTTCTGGGGATCATATACAGCCTTAGTGAAATGACAAGAGTCAGTTCTGTCCACGTAGAGCAAACGCAGCCATAAGTACTATGTAAGTGGGTGATTTGTGGCTGTGTGCCAAGAAGATGTTATTTATGGCTATCGAAATTTGAATTTCATGTGGCGTTATGTGTCGTGAAATATTATACTTTTATTTTTTTTTTCCTAGCCAGTTAAAAAAAAAACCCAACATAAAATTTCTTCTTAGCTCCCAGGACAGTGGACTTGATTTGGCTTGTGGCCTGCAGTTTGCTGACCCCAATCCCAGAACACAGGGGCTTGGGGTTTGAGATTTATTGTCATTTCTGCTTCCATGTTGAATGAATTACTGTAGGTAGGCTTTATCAGCGACTTGGGATGACTTTGGAATAGTGCTGCTTTCTAAGGGATGAGTAAACAATTTCTTAAAAGCAAGGCTTGGAAAGCCAATCTTGTCAGGAAGACTGAAGTAAGGACAGGCAGGGGTGTCTTTGCTTAGCCTTCATGGGTATTTGTAGGAGGGTAAAGAGAGAACTTTCCCCCCGCTCTACGTGAATTGTAGGAGATTTATTCTTCACAAATAGACCTAAGAATAGAACGTGATTCATAATGGGAAACAGATTTCTTCCCCCTCAAGATAAATGGAATGTCCCCACCTCCCAAACGGAGAAGAGAATTGTTTCCTCTTTACAAAGGAAACAAATTGGATTCCCCGAGGAATAATCAGGGAAGTTTTTTAAATTGTCATAATAAGCAAGATATAGTTTCATGGATGATGAAAGGAGAATTGCCTTCCCCGGGTCTGGACACGAAGGACAGGACGGGTTGGACAATCAGACAGGCCCTTCTCCTCCCTGTCTTGTTCCTGTCCCTTGGCATTTTATCCATGCCAGATGGTAGAGAGTGACTGCCGCCTCAGCAGGGTTGGTGGGCCTGCCCTGATCCTCTGTCCCACTGTAAAGACTCTCTTCCTTTCTAGTTCTTCGGTCTACTGAAGGAGGTCCCCTTTCCTTAGCCAAGCTTCCTGACATCTGCAGTTCATTTTGATCTAGAGAAGAGGGCACAGCAGCTGAGAGACTACCCCGAGCAAAGGCATGGTTTTTGGAATGAGCTTGGTGGCAGCAGAGACCCTGCCTGTTGGATGAGCCATTGGGGTTGCATTTCTAGACAGTTGGAGCATTGGCCTGAGAACCGTGGAGCATTGAGGAGTGGGAGCTATGGGCTTGCAGAAGAGTTAGCATTGTATACAAATGACCAGAGTCAGTCTACAAGCAGGTAGTTAGGGAGGGGAAGGAACTGCATTCACCTGATTAAAAAAGTCTTACCTTCTTAGTCCTTCAGTGGTTGCTGGAGACCTGGAAGGCATCCCGAGCTGGCCCTTGTCCTCACTCACAGGCTAATAAACTTGAGTTTCTTGAGAGCTTAGGAGCAAGGAGCAGGAGCAGAGACATCTAGATCTGCCATTGGAGCCATTGCTCTGTGGGTGGTGTTTCTGAATGTGTCCAAACTGGGGCAAGCTACTTAACCTCTCTGGACCTCACTTGCCCACAGAATGGCAGAATAATGATAAGATTATTATGGGATTGGTAGGGGAACTTAAAGGAGATGAATAGAGAGCTTGATATATTATGAAAACTCAATACACAGAAAAACTGTCAATGAACCACCATTTTCCAAATAGCAGTGATTTCTGTATTTATACAAGCCTTTAGAAATGTATCAAATCCCCTTTCTCGAATGATCTCATTTGGTTTTCTCACAAGTCCTCTGAAGATCAGTGAGGGATGCTAAGGCATTTTGCAGACAACAAGGATGGTTTCCCAAACCATATTATTAGCATGTTATGAGATGGGCTTCAAGCCTCTACACACACACACACACACACACACACACACACACACACACACACACACACACCTGCTTATTTTTGACTCCATTCCACTGTGCCTCCTTACAGGGATACAGGGCTGGGTTTGGCATTCTGAATGCCTCTGCCTATGACAAGCATTCTTTTCTCAAAGAGCATTCTAGGACCTAGAGAGACCCAAGTGCAGATGGAAACCAATTTTACCATTGCCAGATAGGGAAGGCTCACCAGAGATGGACCAGTCAGGAGACTCACATCGTGCCATCCAGTGACACCCAGAGTTTCCTTGTGCTGAACCTGCAAGGACCTGCCTCTGATTTCCTGCGTGTCACTGGGCAAATTCCCTCCATGTGTGAAACAAGAAGAGAAGCCAACATTCTGGTGGATGGTGTTAGCCCCAAGTTGCATCACTCCCCCCACCCGCCCCCTTCGCAACAGACCTTAACATTACTCTGTGATTACTTAGCCTCGTCCTTCCCAAATGTGCATCAAATTAAGGAGTTATTAGGGCATGGCAGGACATGTTTATGGGGAAGAATTTTCTTTAAAGTCACAGCTCAGCCTGAACTCACTTTATTAGTGTTTATACAAAGCATGTAGCCAGTTCCACTGCAGTCCATCTTTATGTTCTTGCAGCAATCGCTGCCTTCCTTGGGCTGTTCCTTCCTCTCTTCTTAAAGGGATCGGTGCACCTATGCTGCACGTTCATGTGGTGTGTGCTGTGGGGCAGGTCAGACCTGGGTGTTTGCCTTATTCAGAACTACAGCCATAACATGGCTCACAAATAGCTGCAGGCTTGGAAATAGTCAGAGGCCCAAGTGGACTGGATGGGGGTAAACACTTGTAATTCTAGCATTTGGGGGGCCGAGGCAGAAAGATCACAAGTTTGATGCCAGCCCAGACTATATAGTGTGTTCAGAGATCATCCCGGTGACATAAAAGGACCCTGTCTTAGAAAATCAGACGACCACAGCAAAAGAACAAAGACATGAAGGGCATCTACTGCACCTTTACAGATTTGCTTTAGACAGGTCCCAGTGTCTGCTTGTTTTAATGGTAAATTATTAGTAACATCCTCATTGACTTACAAAAGCATTCAACTTGTGTAACGAACTCTGTGTATTTAAAGACATCTTCAAGTGTAACGCAATTAGCATGGTTAGTATCCGGGCTGGGGGAGGTGGCGTGTCAGCTAAGAGTACTTGCTGCTCTTCCAGAGGACCTGAATTCAGCTCTAACCACCTATAACTCCAGGTCCAGGGCATCTGGCACTCTCTTCTGACTCACAGGGTACCTGTACGCATGTGACATTGACTCTCTTTCACACACAATGCACACAAATAAAAATAAAAACAAATCTTTAAAAAAACGGGTTGTATTTAAGAGCTCAAGTTCGGATGATCCCACCATTCGGTAGATACTTGATGTTGGTTTGTGTGTTTGTACCTTTTATGTGCCAGATGTGCTGAACCCTGGGGTTTCAGATATAACCAAAATATGGGCCTGATTTCCAAGAAGGCGGAGTTTATTGGTTTAGCTAAAATTATGGGATGTTACTAACATTTCCTGACCAGACATTTCAATATGTGTTTGGGCTCCCAGGACTTTCATGCTTTAGTTGCTTAGTTTGGGACACGGCTACCCTGACGCCTTGGATAAAGATGCCGATGTGGTTCTTACCAGCTTGTGACCCTACAAAAGAGTTTTAGGCTTCCTGGACCTCCACTTGTTCATTTATAAAATGGGAAAACCTCATGGACTTCCATCAGCCAGTGGGAGGATGGGAGTCAGTCAGTACACATCGTCTCTTGTGTAATGAGTTCTCACTAAGCAGAAGGTTACTCGGGTCCCCGTGTGGCTGGCTGCAGCATTTGTACCTGTATTGACAGGACCCATACAGCCTTTCAAAAATAAAAACTTGTTGAAGAAAGCAGCATAGTCCAGAGCCAATAATTATCATACGTTGTGACCTTAGCGGCACAATCAGTTGATTTTTTTTTTTTAATAAGATGGGGGAAAAGCTTTTCCAAATTTATGTCTTAGGTAGAGAAGAAGTCACTGATACCTAAGTTTTCAGCTTGTCTTTGCTTTGCAGGTGTCCTGTCAGGTATATCATTCAGCATAGACCAAGCTCTGCTGCAGGAGCAAACAGTATTCTAAATATATCAGCAGTAGAATGGGAAAGTGTAGTACGGCTGTTTCCTATTACAGTAGTGGAGTACAGTCGGGCTGGGTGTGTAGGGGGTGTGGCTCATGTTCAAACAGTCACTCAGGATCCCGGGCTCTTTCCATCTTGGGAAACCACCGTTTTCACACATGGTCTCTGCTTGGTGGGATGAGAAGTTGAAGGGGAAGACAGGGTACTGCTGTTCAGGGTGTTTTATGGCCTTGCCTGGAAGTGCTATGTATTGATTCCATTCCCAGTCTTCTAACCAGTCAGATGGTCCCACTTAGATGCAAAGGGTGTGGGGAGTTTCCGCATGTGGACTGCTGAGGCTAGGGGAGCAGACAGCAGTGCCCGCCATAGCATGCTTCCTTTATGTCTTGCCAGTTCTCCAAAGACAGACCCCAAATACTTCTGGGATGTGTGGATGTTGCCTCCCATATCATTTGAAGAGCCATTTTGTCACGAGCTTCCACAAGCAGTGTGGGGATGGGTTTTAAGGAAAAGACCTTCCGGGGGAGACTTTGCAAGGGCCTGGGACTTCTGGGCATGACAAAGAAGGACATACCAAGTAAGATCTTTGGGCTGGTGGACATCAGCCTCTCAGGAAAGTACATTGCCTCACTCATCTTAAGAAGGCTTTGGGAAAGATTGTGCTTTTGAGAGCGAGAGTTGGAATGTTCTGCGTTTGTCACAGGGAGGGAGAACTAACTCTCTCTCTCTCTCTCTCTCTCTCTCTCTCTCCAGGATGTGCCTGGGATGGACCAGGAGGTTGATAGAAGGGCAGTAGGTTATAACACACTAACACACACACACACACATACACACACACACACACACACTTACTTAAAAAAATAGAAAACAGTTTCTGGATGGATAGTCTAAGTAACTTTCCTAAAACCACATCATCATTTGGTAAGACTGGGGTTCCAGAGTATGTTTTCTTTACAGAAAGATCAAACTCACATCCCTGTAAGAACCAAGTAAATAACCCAAGTGAGGAAAGTATGTCAGCTGGTCAGATAGGTGTGCTATTTGTTTCTGATAGATGTGCTATTGGTTTTTGACACAACTGGAGTCACCTGGGAAGAGGGAACCTCCATCAGATTTGCCTGAGGGCATACCTATGAGGGATGTTCTTAAATGATAATTTCGGTAGGAAGGCTCATTCCACCATGGGCAGTGCTACTCCCTAGTCCGGTGGGCCTGGGCTGTATAAGAAAAGTAGCTGAACAAACTAGCAATTAGTATACCTCCATGGTTCCTGCCCTGACTTCTCTTTAACACTGGACCTGTGGTCTGGAACTATAAGGCAAACAAACCTTTTCCTCCCCAAGTTGGTTTTGTTATGGTAAGCAAATAGGACAGCTCATCCATTTCAGGCACTTAACGTTTTCAGTGTGTCTCTTAGTGTGTCTTTTAGCACTGGCTTGTGGTGACCACAAAGACCCATAGTTACCTGATTGTCTGAGTTTCTGGGGGTAGTACGGGGAAGACAGACTAGACAACTCTAGAATTGTCCAAAATGTCCAGAATCGACAGTTAATTCACACTTGTGAGAAATCACAAAGACACCTAGACAGAACAGATCTGCAGGTGAGCATACATACCCCAGGGGGTAGAGCCTCCCACTGGTTCTTTTGTTCCCCAGCAAAGCAGTGCCCTTTTGTCCAAAAGCATGGAGCTGAAGCAAGCAAGCAAGCCAAGAGCAGGGTTGCTCTCCCTGCAAGGAAGGAGGAGACCCCCTGTCCATCCGCAGAGCCTCCCTATGACCCCAGCCAGACGACCAGGTTGCTCCTCCTGTTTGGCTGCTTCTTCCCCCTGCAGGTAGCTCTCTGCACAGGGTTGGCTGCAGGCTTCTGCAGGTGTAAAATTAGATCTGCTAGCGTGCTGCCAAGTCAGAAATGTAGCCCAGGGAGGCTCCGTTCCCAAACAACTGTGGTAGTGTGAAGCCAGTTTGTTTTTTTTTTTTTTTTTTTTTTTTTTTTTTTTTTTTTTAATCAAATTCAGCCATCTCTTTCCCAAACGCATGTGTATGTTTTTTAAACTTGTGTTTGGTTACATAAGAGTTGAGAATGAAGTGCATAATTCAAAGAACCCTTGAACGATGCCTCCCGGTGGAGGAGCAGGTATGAGAGAACCCGGTGAGGGATCCACGGGGAGACAGGGCGACCTGGGACCTGCTAGCATGGGGGTAGATGGCTCTGGAATACAAGCTGGTTCTTCTCTGTCCTCAGGATAGGCGAGCGGATGGCACAAGGTCCTTGGGAAAGGAGAGTGACACACAGGGGTGCTGGATGACTTGTCTAGTTCCCAAGAACTGACACCGTTCCCTTCTCATGTCATGGTTCAATGGCCCAACTCATGACTTCAATGGCTACTCTCTATCTTTTTACTTTAGCTAGAGCTAGGAAGGCTCTTAGGTCAAGTAGACTACTTTTTATTTTTTGATATGATTTTTGGGGAAGCATGGGAAACTGTCTCTGTCAGATTTGCCTGTGGCCATGTCTGTAGGGCACAATTTTTGCACGGAGAATAAAAATAAAGGCCAGGTGGGAATCATCTTCCCCAAAGCCTTCTGAAGACGACAAAGACAATTTACCCTTTCTGGAGCCTCTATCTTGAGGGGGGTGATGACCGTCAACCCACACATGTAATATATAGTTGCTGCAGAAAATGCTAAAATATGGAGAAGCAAAAATATGAGATATATTGTTTTTTATTAATCGTTTTATTTGTTTACATTTCAAATGATATCCCCTTTCCTGGGTTACCTCTCCACCAACCTCCCATCTCATCCCCCCTTTCCACCCTCCCCTTTGCCTCTGTGAGGGTGCTTCTCCCATTCACCCACTCCTGCCTCACCCCTCTAGCATCCCCCCCTAAGCTGGGGTGTCAAACATCCCCCTCCTCACACTGATGTCGAATAAGTCCATCCTCGGCTACATATATATCTGGGGTCCTGGCTCCCTCTAGGTATTCTCTTTGGTTGGTAGTTTAGTCCCTGGGAGCTCTGGGTGGTCCAGTTAGTTGATGTTGTTCTTCTTATGGGATTGCAATCCCCTTTAGCTCCTTCAGGTCTTCCCCTAACTCTTCCACTGGGGTCCCTTTAAGAAAAGACCGTCACCACCAGCAAACTCTCCTTTGCCTCGTGCCTCTGAGATAACATACATGTACAGTACGCATTTCCCTGAGAGTTTTCAGGGGACCTTGTTTCATTCAAGGTGTCCAGGACGAAGTGTGGGGAGTATCCTCTTTGGTCCTTCGGGAGCCGAGTCAGGCACGCAGGAAGCAGGTAGCAGCACATGAGGTGGAGGAAAAGTGCCAAAATGAATTGTGCAGAGGCTAAGCCATCTAGAAGGTCAGGAGGTCAGGGGAGGAAGAAGTGGAGTAGACTTCGGGTGGCGCAAGGGGGTCTCCTGAACGTTGGGAGGGCTGGATTTATGGAGCTGTTGTGACAGACACCTGTGTGCCTGCAAACAACAGACATTTCTGCTCTCAGCCTGTGGAGAATAGAAACCAGAAATGGGGGTGCTGGCAGACCATACTTGAGACTCTCTCTTTGCTTCCTCCTGGCTTTCAGCCGTGGTTGGCAGTCCTTGGTGCTCTGTGTCCCATGGCTGCATGGCCGCCCTCTCTGTGTCTGCCTTCATACAGCGTGACATTATCCCCGTGTTTCCGCCCCTTCATATTTTAAGGGCAATAATCACACTGGATTAGAGAGGATCCCGAAGAACTCATTTGAACCTGATCGCGTCTACAAAAAGTCTGCTTCAAATACGATTGCGTTCACATTAGCAGGGGGTCAGGGCTTCAACACAGATTTGTGGGCACATAATTTTACCCTTAACACAGCAGTAGGGTTGGGGTGCTGAGAGGACATTGAAGGCTTTCAAGACCGGGAAATAGCAGAAACATATGTGCGGGCAGAGTGCCTAGTGTAGTGGTGGGATCTAGTGGGGTCTCAGTAAATGTCTGCAGGTTGGAAGAACCAAAGGAGGTAGAGTGTGACAGGGAGGAGACCCACGTGGACTGGGTGCCATTGAGCTGTGATGCTAAGCACACATTTGTGGGAGGTTAATTGGATCGAACAGGGCAGAATTGCTATGAGGGAAGATGGCCGAGGACTGGGAGTCAGTCACTCCCCAGCGGGTGCCTTATGTAGTTCTGATAGCGGAAGGCTGACTCAGGCCATGGGATTCTGCCTGCCCTTCTCTTCTGAGACTGTTTGCTTCAGCCATCCCTTGGGGTCTGGGGTCTTTCTGTTTATGTTGCTCTACCTGAAACCTTCTCCCCTCAGCCTCTCTCCTCAACCTGTTTCTTTTCCTCTGCTCTCAGACACAATATCTCTATTCAAGAGAGGTCACTACAGCTGCCATAGACAAGGTAGCACCTCTACGTCCTTGTACCCCACCTTTATTCTGGGCTTCCAACAGTACCCATTAGTCATCTCTCGGTTGGCAAGGCCACTGCTTCAGTGACTGACTCGGCTGCAGTCATGATGTTGCTTGAGGCTGTGGTCTCTTTCCACTTCCGTGGCTTCCTTGTTAGTAGATGTCTTTCTTTGTGATCAGACCGAAGGCCTGAGGTTGTTTTTAGCTGTCCTCAGTTTTTATATCCAGCTGTGTGATGCTGAGGCCCGGACTCAGTCCTTGACGTGTGGTATTCTTTAACATGGCCACTTGCTTCCTCACTGATGGAAAGAGTTCCTGAGCAAGATGTGCATGAAATGGCATAAAACATCCAGAAAAAGTATCTCGTTGCCCTCTCCATATTGGCTGGAAGCATGTCCCCTGGTCTGCCCACCTGAAGGAGAAAGAAAGGTGACGACCTTAGCCACCAGCTTTGGATCCGTCCTCCATACTCTCCGAGATAATTAAAGTTTCTGTTTTATTTTTTAAATTATGTATTGCTTTTTAAAAAGTGTATTGTTGTTTTGCCTGCATGTATGTCTGCATGAGGCTGTCAGACTCTCCCTGGATGTTTTTGAGCCTCTGTGTGGGTGCTGGGAATTGAACCTGGAAGTCCGTGCTCTTAACCAGTGAACCATCTCTCCAGCCCCAAGAGTTAAAGTTCCTTTAAAGAGAACGTGTGGTTGGGTCTTCTAGCCTTAGCTACAAATGTAGTGCCAGATACAAAGTAGGTGATTAATAAAGACTTGTTATAGGAGGGGGGAGGGGAGGAGGGGAGGAGTCAAGAAGGGAAATGGGAGTCGAGGGAGACAAGGATGGAGGAAGGAAGGAAAGAAGTTATGCAAAAGAGACATGCTATCCTCTGCATCCTGCTTGAACAGCCAAAAAAAAAAAAAAGCCTGCTCGCCTAAGGCATTGCCTCTGGCCTTTCATATTTGCAGTTTCTTCTTCCCAGATCCTTTTATTCTCTCGCACCTATCCCCATGCCAACCTGGCTATGCCCAGCTCATGTTTGAGGTCTCAGTTAAAATGCCTCCTTTCCCTGGAATCCTCCTCTCACCCACAGTGCCACCGCCTTCCCTTCCCACTCCATTATAAGGGTTGTTTATGCCTCTGGCATAGAAGAGAGCAGGGCTCTGTAAGCTATAGTCCCAGGGCCAACTCAGCCTCTTTGACATATTTTTTCTTAATAAAGTTTTATTCGCAGACAGCCGCATCTCACCTCTTACTTGGTCTTTTACGTCTGTGGCAGTTTTTACACTGCGGAGCAGAGCTGAACAGTTGTCACAGAAGGACGACTTTGCAGGGGCTGGAGAGATGGCTCAGAGGTTAGAAACACTGGCTGCTCTGCCAGAGGACCAGGGTTTGATTCCCAGCACCCAGGTGGCAGCTCACAACCATCTGTGACTTCAACCCAAGCAGGATCCAATGTCCTCTTCTGGCCTTAGCCAGCACAGTGATGTATATGTTGCCCAGACATATATACAGTCAAAAAACTTATATGCATAAAGAAGACAGACAGACTGGAAGGAAGGACAAAAACGTGTCAGTCAAAATCTAAAAGTATTCATTCCCTGGCTCTTCTGAGTGTATGAATTGTGATGAAGACGTTACCATAATTCATGGCAATCACTCCCTAAATTGTCTTTCATACACCAAGCTCTTCAAGGACAACCCCCCCCCCCACTGTTGTTTCCTAGCATCCGTTATATCCCCAGCAGCTCAGCGTTGGGAAGAGATGTTTGTTGAATGAATACATGAACAAATGAGTGCGGGAATTGATCTAGCAGGAAGAAACAGAAGCTAGACAGAAAACTCAGATGAGGGCTAGCCCTGTAGAATATATTTACATGTGAACAATTTCAGGGGCATAGGTGCAGTTCAGAGAACCAGAGAGGAACTGGAGAACCCAGCATTTAAGACCAGCCGTAAGAATGGAGAGGGAGCTAATCATTCAGGAGGTTACTGTGGACACAGTTGTAGAAGGAGCTGTGGCCTTTGGCAGGAAAGTGTGCTAACCTAGTGAGGTCCCAGGGCAAGCCCCACGAGCACAGCCTCCTTCTTACTCTGCTGCTGCATCCCATCTCTGCCCACGTGACTGGGAGATGAAAGAGCTTCCAAGAAAGCCCAGTGGGATCCACTGGATGGAGAGGATGAACTAGGTCACTGACACTCGGACAAGGCCCTTGGCCACCCTTGTGCCTTGGTTGGAAATTGAATCTATGAGATGCTTCAGTTTTGGTCCAGTTCATTCGGGTTCCAAACAGGAGTCTTAAATCCCTGCTTTGGGACCTTGCGGCTATCTTTCCATCATGTGACATTTTCCAGAGCGTTCTGTCAGGCCCCAGTCCTTCCTCTCACTGAAATTCCCGCTCCTTGCTCCCTGTATCCTTCTGTTACCAGGTCCTTCCTGGTGCTCCCTGGTCATCTCTAATTTTTTTTTCTTTCCTCAAGCTTCTGCTCTAAGTGTTGCTCTGAACCCCCGCCTCCCTCTCTCTCTCTACACACACACACACACACACACACACACACACACACACATCTTTCTCTCTCTCTACCCATCTCATGGAATTTAGACCCCGTCTTTTTCATTTGGGGTATTTTCCAAGTATCTTCTGACTTGGTTTGTTTCAGCTAGACTCCAAGCTGCTGAGAGCAAGAAGCAAGCTATATTCTGTATTGCTAAAAATCACCTTGGTTATGGATCCCAGAATACATACATCATAGACCCTAAATGTGACAGGGTTCTATCCAGCCTCCTGCATTCACAAGTACCCCATAGGCATCATCCCAATACAAAGGAACTTCCAGTCTCCACCTGTGCACCCTCTGCAGCAACTCCCTTTGTTGTGTGGCATCTCCTTCCATCCTTAGATTGACACGCCATCCTCCTGTCTGCAATGCAGAATGCAGCTCTTTGTATAGAGTTGTGTGGGGAACAGGTGGATTTAAAGATCCAGTCTGAACTTGGGCTTTATTCTTTGTGTGCCTCTTACCTATGACAATGAGAGTAACCTGTCACTGTATGCTGAAGGTCAGATGCCATTTAACTCACCTACACACAGAACAGCCTAGCGTAGCCAGTCTGCTTTCGACAGCCTCAAACACTTTTATCAGCCCAAAGTTAGGAAAATCATGTAACCCAGAGTCTGTTTTACAACAAGCTATTGAGTATCTCATCAATTTATTAAAAATCAAGACAGAATAATTGTCTAAGTACTGTTGTGCAGTAGGGAAAGTGTACTTTCCCAGATCACCATGAGGTGGGGGGGAGGGGCTATCTGTGTGCATCTCCATCACAGACAAACATCTTTGAGCTGTGTCCCAACCTACACCACTGCAGCCTGTCTCTGCAAGTCTCCGAACCGCTCTGTGGGTTCTCCCAGCTTCCTCACATGCTTTCCATCTTGAGCCTCCAGGTAACCCTGGAGCTGACATTTGGGTCATATCTTATGGGTTGTCACAGCAGCATTGGTCATATATGAGTCTGCGTACAGCTGTGTCTTTTCTAAGGCTACCCAATGGGGAAGTGAGGAAGCCGGGATTCAAACCCACATCCTCTGGCTTTTCCTCGGATGTCTCTTTTCCCTACGTTTTGCGGTTTCACTGGGGGTAGATCTTTACACCTCCCTCTTCCCAGATGTGCTATGACTCAAAGAAAGATCTGTAGGAATGCTGCAGAGTAAAGGAGGAAAGGGGTGCATGTGTGCGTGTGTGTGTGTGTGTGTGTGCGTGTGTGTGTGTGCGTGTGTGTGTGTGTGTGTGTGTGTGTGCGCGCGCACGTATGCCAAGACAGAGACAAGGGCCTGGCCCAGACGATGTTATTTTTGTTTCATTTTTTTCCACTGTTGCTCTGAATTCCTCTTCCTCCCCACTCCACCCAAGGTGTCAAACAGATGTGAAAATACCACAGAACTCAAGCCTCAACCCTGGCTTATGATTCATTCTCTGGGATAGGGAAAAACAATGCAAGAGATTGCTATGGTGATGCCTGCTTTAGAGGCAGCATGGGAGACACCAGTCGTGGGCAAAGAGAGAGTGCATCCTTGGGCTTTTAGAGAAGCTTGGAATTCCTGCTGCCTAGGCTCCAGGGGAGACAGGGCAGAAACTACTATTTTGGCTGGAGTTGGGGACAGCCAAGCTACTAGGTGTATTCCCTTGCTGTCACTAGGATAAAGGGATGAGATATTCTTTTGTCTCATTCTATTTATTTATGTATTTTTTGTTCCTCCCACCCACTAGATAACTTTACACATTGCAAGGATGCCTGGACTCGTGGTTGGTGGGCATCAGGAGGATGTGAATGTGATGGCTAAAAATGACCTGGCCTATAGGGCTGGAGAGGTGGGTCATTGAGTCAAGTGCTTGGTGCACAAACAGGAGATCCCAAATCCTGATCCCAGCACACATACAAAAATCCAGGCACCGTAGTGTTTGTTTGTAACCCCAGGACTCAGAGATGGAGAGAGACGGATCTTGGTGCTCACTGGCAAGACAGTCTAGCCAGTGGGTGAGCTTAAGACTCTGCCACAAAAATAAAATAAAGTGGAGAACAAAGGAAGACATTTGACATTGACTTTTGACTTTATAGGCACATTTGTGGGTATATGCCCTTGTGCACATGTACACACACACACACACGGCCTCTGTATTCAAGTAATCTGGGTTATAATCCTTTTAGTTTCTGACATGTGACCTCATGATCAAGTTTCTGGGTAAAAATCTTCAGAAGAGCAGAGGAGGAGACTAAGTCTCCTTGTGTGGAAAGGGATATAATAAACTGGGGCCAATGGACCAGAGACCTACACTAAGTGCTTAGCATGCAGTGCCTAGAGTGAGCTCAGCAGACAGCAGTTCTTAGGAAGGTTCATCTATAGACATTCATCTGTTGATGGAAACAATTGTTAGAAAGACTAGAAGAAAACCGCAAGGGATAGAAAGTTAATACATCTCATTTGACGGCACAGACTGCCGTGACAAACAGCCCCTGGATTTGTGTGGCTTTGAAATCATTTCTGGAATATGTCCGAGTCTGATGTGTGTAAACGAAGAGGCGAGGCGGGCATCTCTGTCCCCTGCCGTCACTCAGGGACGTGGGCTCGGATAGTATGTCACCTCAAGAGTCCTCCATTATTTTCTAAATCCAAGCTAAGGATGGATGTGGAACACTGGGCCGGGGATTTATGACTCCACCCTGAAAGCATCATTGTGTATTATTTTGGCCCCTTGTGCAGGACTGTGAACTTGGTCACATGGTCATGCTCAAGGTAATCTTGGAAATGTATTTGTGCATTCACAAAAAATGCTTTGGTGGATAGCTCACTAGCCTGCCATTGTTACGTAAATAGCGTACGGTAATGCCATAGTGATTTGCATGCTTCCCTAAGTTCCACCTGGAGGAGCAGCCATTCTTGGTTAAGCAGTCTTTACTGGGCTGAGGATAAGAGAAGGACTGTTTCTGGCCTCATCCTCAGAATGCCTTCTCTTCTTGAGCCACCCTTTACTATAATGGCAGGACTGATGGTCTCAGAGCAGCAGCCATGGAAAGCCATGAGGATGCACTCCACTCTTAGTGGAGAATTAAATATTCAGTAGGTATCTTTCTCTCTTTGTTCCTCACTTTTAGTGTTATGAGATTGATCCACCACAAAGTTAATGGCTTAAGACACACTGCCTGGGGAATGGGGTACCTGATTTCTTTTGGGGAACTGAAATTTCACAGTGTATGTAGGTAGGAGTTGTACTTCAACTAGTTAGAGCAATCCCACAGGCTGAGACTGAGGATTTAGTAGATGGGAGGCAAGCATTGTGAGCGTAGAGCATCTCATTTAACCCTCGAAAACATCTCTTAAGGTCACGCATGGCATCCTGACCTTAGTCATTAGGCCACTCAGGAGGTGGTTGGGCAAGGAATTCAGCTCCAGGACTATGTGTGAGGGCCCCCACAGTATACCCCACCCAGCCATGTCCTCAGCACCTTCGTGGCACACTGCATTCTTTCTCATAATGAATGTTAATTGAAAAGATCAGTGCTGCAGCCCGCAACATGAGCTGCTGCAGTTCCATGCTGTGTCCTGGTAATTAAATAAACCCTTAGCTGTTTTGTCGGTTGGCAAGGTCCCTACAGGTCTCTCCTAATACGGGGAAGGAGTATAGCAGAGAGCCCGTGATGCTTGAGAGGTTGCAGAATCGCTCTATCCACTGATGTCTGGCCCTGGCATCGGGAGCCTTCTCTATTCTCTGTGTGCCTTGGGTCCTTTCTTCACCAACACCCTGCATAGTTAGCAAAGGTGAAATGGGGGTGTTCCTACATCACAAACTAAGAAACAGTTTGAATGGCTGTTAGGAAAACTGGAGACAGGGAAGGGAAGTCTAGGAGAGGTTACCCAAGGACGTGACTGACTTTTATTTCACTGTAATTTCTGACATCAGAAGGGTAAATCCCTCCTCA
Source organism: Arvicanthis niloticus (assembly GCF_011762505.2). Lineage (NCBI taxonomy): Eukaryota > Metazoa > Chordata > Mammalia > Rodentia > Muridae > Arvicanthis > Arvicanthis niloticus. Next base: position 84,688,665 of record NC_047663.1, on the reverse strand, counting down.
GACTTGATTGTTCCTCACACAGAGAACAGAAATTGGAGACTGCTTTCCTGTTCCTCCATCAAAAGCATATAACTCGCAGGTCTTCCTGGGGATATGTTGTCATACTAGTGACTCTTGGTTACCCAGGTAGCTTACCCCGATGCTTTGGTTAACAGCTGACACATATAGCACTGTCTTCATAAGATTATACCACTGTGTGACATCATAGACCGTAAATCTCTATCTCTCTCTCTCTCTCTCTCTCTCTCTGTCTGTCTGTCTGTCTGTCTGTGTGTGTGTGTGTGTGTGTGGTCTGATGTGGTATCATTATAAAAACAGGTAACAGCACATCTTTTGAAGCAGATTCTATTCATCGAGTGATTTGGGACAGTATATATATATACTGTCGATTTACACATACCCCGTAGAACCTCCACAAGCTCAAACCCTAGACACTTCCTTCTCATCAGGAGGGGCATAGTGTGTAGGGATTTGTTGCTCGGCATCCAGTGTTAAGAACCGTAACATTATTTATGCTCCCCCCTTTCCCATCTAGGGGTCTTAGATGATTTGAGGGAATACAGAAGATCTAGTTGTTCACAGGTCCCTCCCTAACTTCAATTCCCCTTTGACCTTTGTTCCCTCCCGCCCACAGCCTTCACCTTCACCCCAGTAACTGCCACACTGAGCTTTCAGCTCTTCCCTGACAAATGCAGCTGCCTTTGCCTGGTGTGTGGAATCAGCCTTTACTGTGCGCTAGGCATGCGCTCTGATGTGTTGCCACCTGTTAGGATATTAAACTCAATAAATTTATGAACTAGCTAGAAACTGTACGAGCCTTGTGGTCTATTAGACAAGATAGTGTTGTCTATTTGTGCCTGTGTAGTTATGGACCAAAGCCCACAACAGTTCTCTTGGTTTTCAAGAATAGAAGTAGAACAACTTCTTTCATCTTCAGGGTCTGGAACACTGTCCTTTAGTGGAGGCAGAATGGTGTCTGGTCGTTCGAAACTGGTTTACACCAAAACATAGAGGAGATGGAATACATTGGCTCACAAAATGCTCTAATACAGAGGTATCTGGCTTCAGGTGTGAGCCGATCCAAACACTAATGGGACACCATGAAGAATGTCTCTTTTCATCTCCTGGGTCTAAAACGCTGTCCTTTAGTGCAAAGAAGATGGCTTCTCATACCAGTGAGCCGATTTGCTACCCCAGTGGATAGAAAGTTATTCTTTGCATCATGCATGCATTCCTGACACAATGGAAGGAATTAAAAGTACTTGAAGGCCTGGCTTGGGTCAGTTGGTCCTCCCTGGAACCCCTGGAATTGTGAGGAGGCCTCATGTCTACTTGTATAAATTAATATGAAAACTGGGGGAGGGAGGCAGGGATTGAGAGATGTGTTTGTTACTTGAAGAAGGGACCACAGAATACAGGCAGTTAAGCAGAGCTGGGCTCCACTACATACATAATGAATGGCTTATTCCATACAATTTCCTTAAGGTTAGTTGGGCATGCTCAAGGGATATCATTAATCATTGGAATTGCCTTCCCCTTGACAGGCAGCATCCCCCCAGTCCAAGCCAGTCTGCCTTGCATAGACTGTAAGTGTAACATGCACAAATCTGACCTGAATTTTCTTTCCATTGCAGTGACCTGGACAGAAATAACATCACCAGGATCACCAAAATGGACTTCGCCGGCCTGAAGAATCTCCGAGTCTTGTAAGTAGCAGATGGTGCACCAACAAGCTTTCATTTTCAGCTCTTCGGCCTGTGAAAATCTTGTACTGCCCTGACAACACATTCCCAAGCTCTGGGCCACAGGAATCCATGTGTCTGTTGCAGAAAGCCCTTTATTATTGTCCCAAGTGTTCACAGATATCAAATTGTATGGCTGGATGCTGTTGGCTAGGCAAGATCCATAGAAGAACCAGGTTCCAGTGACAGGAAAACCAGGAGGCAATAAATGAATTAAGTCAACATGCCCAGCTTCCTGGATGACAGCAATGTCGGCTTGACTAAGCATGCTTCTCTTCCATAGAGATTATAATTCCTTCTCCAGCTTGTGCATTAAAAGAGCAATCGGGACAGATGTTATTTATCTTGCTGCTTAATGGAGAGGCGGGAGGAGGAGTGGAGAGGGCCAGACAAGGGCAGAGTCCTTGCTGGTCATTCACAGCTGTGCAGACAGGTAGCCAAGTTGGAGAAAGGCATTGATGAAATAAGAGGACAAGAGAAGCAGGCTTCCTTTCTGAATATTGAAGAATTTTGCCTATCTTTAGGTTTGTGTGTGATAAGGAGATGCCCACGTACTTTTCACTGAAAAGTCTAAGACATTCAGAATGTGGCAGTGGAGCTTGACGATAGCTTTGGTGTTATGGAATCTTGGCTTAGCCCATCTCTAGTGGCACTTAAAGCTAACACCCTTAAAAAAACACTTCTTTCAGATGTAGTTCATTTAAGATGTATGAGTGCTTTGCTTGCATGAATGTATGTGCACCATGTATGTGCTTGGAACCCTCGGAGGTCGGAAGAGGGCATCCGACTCCCTGGAACTTGAGTTGTACATGGCTGTGAGCTGCCTTGTTGGTGGTGCTGGGAATTGAGCCCGGTCTTCTATAAGAGCAATAAGTACTCTGAACTCAGGAACCAGTTTTCTAGCCCCCAATATCTCTGTTTCTATTCACAGACCTACAGAGCAGGATGACTTTATCACTGGGACAAGATGCATCAAATTCTGTTTTGATTTGGGATAATTTGCTCATGCAACTTTGGAGGAAATTCTTATACCTCCTTGGGCCTCAGTTTTCCCTTCAACATCACAGGGAGTTACAACTTAAAAGTCCTTCTCAGTTCTCATTATCCATGAGCGTTTCTGGGCTTTACCATTCCCTGCCTCCCCCACTGCGTTTGATTATTGCCTGTCAGGTGTGACTCAAGGCCTTTGGCAATGTTGATATCTCATTTGAGAAGTGTTAGTAATAAAGTAATTCCAATGATGATGGTACTTAGCAAGGACCTGGTGCAGGGTCCTATAACAGAGCATATGAGGATGGCATTCCTAGAGCGCCCTCTTTGTAGGAGAGAAAACAGTACTGGATTAAGAAATCTCAGCTCCTCAGAGTGAGGGACAAGAGGGACTGGCACTAGAAATCTGGTGGTTTGCCTTCTGACCTGCATGCAGTATTTCTGTACTCATGCCGGAGGAGGATGGGAAGAGGAGGGAGTGGGTAAACACGCATCTCCAACACATGGGCTTTTGAGGAGGGGTGGGGGGAAGGGCAAACAGCTCTGGGGTGTAGAACATTACCCGAGTGTTCCTCTGGGCCAGCGCACAGGGATGCAGGACTGCTGGGCTACCAGATACTCTCCACATCACATAGATATGTTCTCCCCTCTTTGATGTTGAGCACTCTTGTCTCATCCTCCGAGGGAAGATCTGCCTCGAGTTGAGCCTGTCTTGTGCTCTGAGTGCCTGTGTGTATGTCAGATGAATAAGCCATCTGATAAAATTCATGCCCATCAGAATGAAGGTTTGGCTTAAGTGTTGGGGAATCCCTGGATTCACTTTAGGGCACTTTGTATTTAAAAGAGATTCAGGAGGCTCCTGCTTCCAGGTCATTTGCTGATTTAAAAAGCAAAACTGTGTTTAGACTTTTGCTTTGTGTCCCCGCCCCCCATTTCCACTTGTGTCTGTAAGACATGTTTTTCTCATACAAGTCAAAATTCACCTAATGCTTCATTTTCTAACCGAGTCAAAAATAACCCTTTGATTTTTCTTACTGCTGCATCAGAGAGACTAATAAAAATTCCAATTTCCATATTTGCTCTCTACAAATAGAAACTTTTAAAATAATCACAAAGATGACATTAATGTCTTCTGCGTAGTCCACAACGTTTCTTTGACTACAGTTTATCTTTCCAGTTAATTGCTGCATTCTTCTATTTTGATAAGCAGTGCCAAAATGCCTTTACCCCTTCTTTATCGACTATTAATATATCTGTTTCATTATCTGCCTTATCAGCTCAAAGACAGCCCTTTCAAATGGCTCTTTAATTCAATGAAAGAAATCTGCTAGGCAGGATAGCTGAGAGGCCTTCTAACACCAATAAAATATCCTAACGCTTTAACAGTATTTTTCTCTCCATCCGTTCTTCTCGGCTAAGAACCTAGAGAACTCCTTTTTATTTTTTATTTTTTGAAAAGCTTTCATCACATCCTGGCATGTCCCTCATGTCTGTTTCTTATTTACAATTTATGGTGGAGTAATAAAAGACTCAATAGTCTTGAATAATTTGAGCTTGCCCACCCCCCCCTTCCCCATTTCTATGCAGAATGCCTTCTATCTGCTAATGTGGTACAGGTGAATGGGCAAACATGCAACAGAGACCGGTGAGCCTTGTTCCCATCCCAGGGCGATTTTCCCTAAATGAAGCAGGGATGTGGGAGTTGCCTATGACAAGTCATCTCTCCCGCAGGTTGGGAGCTGAGGAGAGACTCCTCTGTTGGTATCAATTATATCCTCTTTCTCAGTAATCCATTTAAGGACTAACTGTGTTCACAATGTGGGAGCCAACTTCATCCCAAATGAGGTTAATAAAAGAGTTAAACTCCGCCCCGCCGTCATCACATGAGGACCATTTCCGATTCTAATCTTGTATAGAAGAAGGGGGGCCAGAAAACACCAAAGAACTGAAAATGAACACAGTCTGTGTCCCCCTAACTCAGAACAGACACCAGCCATGGGCAGCCCTTGTGGGGAATCTAGAACCCAGCCTGACCTTGATCCTACATCGTCCTCCTGCTCCTAGCTGGTAAACTAGGCCTAAATCAACAGTTTACTTGCCTGTCCTTAGCTTGTGGTGCTGCTTAGAAATCCTCGTGCAGGTTTGACATCCATTGACAGGCGTTCTTTGTTTACTGGGGAGTGTTTATTGAGCCTTTAAATGCCAGGCATGAGCCTGGACTTTGATGAGCCTAGGAAGTCGATCTGAAAAGGATCCTGGAGACCTTTCCAGAAGGAACAAGAGGATGCTGCAGGGGCAGATGAGGAGACTAACATTTGCAGAGGTAGGGGTGGCGGGAGAGTATCCAGAAAGAAATGGTGCAGTTCCTCAGGCTAGTGATGACAGAGCTATTTCTGACTGCCTAGTGGCCTTGGAGAACAATGGAAGCAACTGGGTCTCAGTCCCAACGCAGGACTACCTGGCAAGAGAGGCACCGGCACCCTAGAGTGGTTTGGTCAGGAGGTAGAAAGGAGAATCTCCCAACCCTACTATCTTCCTACTGTCCTTTGGTCCTGCCAGCTGCTGAAACCAGCAGGAAGTACTGGCCAAGAAGCTCTCAGGGAAAGCCAATGCAAGTTAGCTTCCCAGGACCTGAGCGAGGTGGGGCTGGGATAGAAACCTCGGGTGCACGTGTTGGCACATCTCCCCATTCCTTGAAAGAAACTAGCAGTGTTACCATAATGAATACAAAACTGAGAGATACATTATAGGAGGCCAGAGTTAGGCTCCTCCAAACATGCAGAGGTTGGTTCTCACTCTAAGGCTTAGTCCTTGTCCTAATTGGAGAATAGTCACGGTGAGCTCTGATTGGTTGATTGCTTATCAAAGTCTGGCTGAGTGAACCCCCTAGTCACTGGTATTGAACTGACACCCTGTTTAGTAAATGTGCTAAGAAAAACTTGTTAGCTTCCCAAGGCCTCCTTGCCATATGGCAGAATGGAAGAAAAGAGAGGAGAGGCGAGGGGAGGAACAGTCATTAAAAATTGCAGATCATTAAAAATTTAAAAAAAAATTATTACTTCACCAGGCTTGATGAATTACTTCCTCCGTCTTTATTCTTATAAGCGCTTGTGTGATGTCTTATTTTACAGATGTATTTTACAAACAAGGAAACCGAGTCTTAGAAAAGATGAGTAGTTAGCGCAACACGGTACTACCGTCTAATAAGAGGTGGGGCAGCCCCTGCACGTATGTAGTGAAGCTGAAGCTGCATCTCCATGTGGGACTCCTAAAGCAGCAGCAGAGGCGGCCTCTGACTACATTGTCTGCTTGTGCATCCCTCTCCCCTATCTGGGCGGCCTCGTCCAGCCTCAAGAGAAGAAGATGCACCTAGTCTTACTGCAACTTGATATGCCGAGGCTGGTTGATATCCATGGGAGGACTCCCCTTTCCTGAAGAGAAGGGGAGGAGGGGAGGTGAAGGGAAGTGGAGGTGAGAGGGAGAGACTGGGGGGAGAAGAGAGAGGGGAAGCTTTCATCAGGAGTAAAGTAATTAAATAATAAATTACTACTACTACTGTTGTTGTTACTGTTATTGTTATTATTATTATTATTATTATTATTATTATTATTATTATAAAAGAAGTAGGACAGAGATGCCAAGGCAGTGATTCTCAGCCTGTGGGTTGCAACTCCTTTGGGGATCGAATGCCCCTTCCACAGGCGTCTCCTAAAACCATTGAAAACAGATATTTTGCATTACATTACGATTCATAACAGTAGCAAAATTTCATTATGAAGTATCAACGAAATTTTATGGTTAGAAGTCACCACAAAATGGGGAATTGTATTCAAGGGTCGCAGGCAGCACGGAGGAGATTGAAGCCATTGTCCTAAAGTATACTGGGGGGCCTGAAACTCCTCTCATTAGCTGTGTGGTTCCCCTTGGGCAAATTTCATAGCTACTCTGTTTTTACCTGTTAAATGAGTAGCCTGGGAGGAACTGGCCTCCAAGGGACAGAAGTCACGTAAGTGGAGCTCGGAGAGGTTGAAGAGTCTGGCCAATAGACTGACCCTTCTGGCCAGTTAACATTTACAGACACAAATGTGTTTAAATATTTGTGCCAACAAATTCCCCCTCGGTGCCCTGATAGAAACCTCACATTGTTGGCTCACCTTTTCCTCTGTGGGAAACCAGTACGTTCTGGGTCCGTGGCTGCGGTTTTGGTTCAGTAGGCTGTCATGGTAGGTCACTGTGCTGGGTCTAGGAGTATGAGGAAGACAGGGTCTGTCCTTTATTCCTTGGGAAGAGATGGGGGAAATGAAGCACAAAGGTTGAGCCTTAAGCCTAAAACATGCTGAAGGTTAGGACCTTCCAAGAGGTGGGGCAGTCACGGAAGGTCTGTTTTGGAGGGAAGATGTACCCTACCCAAGGCCATGCTTCTGCCATTCCCAAGGAAAACTGTGTCTGTCCCTGAATTCCTCCTCCTTTCGAGAAACAACCTTCCATCACAACCACACGTCCCCACAAATCCCACGCAGCCACCGAATGCAAATCCCTGTCATTTCTTGGCCCCTTTCCCACTCAGAATTCAGGCATCATCTTTGTAGTTGTCTCTGCTGTCCAACTAATAATTAGTTACTAATCCATTTTAATCTGCTTTTTATTTTGTAAGTCAGGGAAACAAATGCTTCATTGTATGATCAACTCTTAGGGTATGAGGCATGCATGCATGGGTCAAACTCATGCAGAGTTTAAGATTTTTAATCACCTGCCCGGAGAACTTAAGGTCCAGCAAAGATGTAGCCGGGCTAGCAACATTTTTTGTGAACATCTTTAGGAGATTGGGATGAGCCTGGCTCTACATGAAGGAATCCCTGGGTCTAGACTAGATGTCTCAGCCACAGTGCTGCTTCACAGTGACTCCATCCTTTCCGTGAGGTTGAGCAGGGAAGGCCCTTTCCAGTGAACTATTTTGGAATCCTTGGAGGAGGAGGAGCTTCAAAGGAAGAGGTATTGAATGTGCATGTTCTTCCCAAGAAGCAACATTACCACTTCCATTTCTGTGCATGATTCTGTAGCGCTCCGGGGGACATTTGCTGGTAACATTCTTAAAATAGAGACATGGAAGCCGATCTGTCAGGTAGAAGTGTGTGGGCGCTGAATCCCTAGTTACAGGGACGCTACATCGGGATGTGAGTTATTTTGTCCCATTAGAGTGATTTCTATTGAAGGGGCCTAGGGGGTCCTAGGAGGGAGTATGTGATATGGCTGCACAGCCTAAGGCTCCCCCCATGAGGACCCCCTATCCCGTTTCGGTCTTTGACCTTGGCTGCCTTTCTGATTCTAGGCATCTGGAAGACAATCAGGTCAGCATCATCGAGAGAGGCGCCTTCCAGGATCTGAAGCAGCTGGAGCGATTGTAAGTCAAACACAACATGGTGTCCAAAAAAAAAAAAAAGTTTTCTGTATTCTGTTTTGTTTTGATTTGTAAATTGGTTTTGTGACCTTGGTAAAATCAAGTCTCCAATGTTCGAAGAAGTATTTCCTACTACATTTAAAATTGCTTTGAAGTATGTTACATAGACACTGAGATCCTTATAAACTCCTGTTCTAGGTGCTAGAGAAGATTCCAGGGCCAGCATCTGGGGGCTTGATTTCTTCTTCCCAGGCTTGAAGCATCCATTGGTTTCTTTACATGAGGCTGCTCCTAACCTGACCTCAGCTTCTCCTTTCCCAGAGGAGTGAGCTAATGCCATGGAAGATGGCAGCAGTTCCTCCCCTGCTCCTCAGGCTTCTCCTCCTGGGACTCCTCCTTGTACTCTGGTGGGAGAGGAAGGATGGGCGAGTGGGCACAGCCTTCCGTGTGCCTGCTTCTCTGAGCGCCAGCCTGTCTCAGGAAACCCACACGTTTCCACGAGAGAACACGTTGCCACCGGTTTAAAATAGGCTGCTGTTCTGACTTGATCGGAGGGTGGGCAGCAGAAGTGGGACTGGAGTTGGGCGGAGCCTCCATTTATTTTCCTGTGAATGCTTTTGCAGGGAACTCTGGGGTCATTCTGATGAGGAAGGTTGCTCTGGTGGTTAAGTGGGCAGCCTCACCTTTCCTCAGTTAATCACGTCTGACAGCTCAAAACATCTGGATATTTGCTTTCTGCCCTCTAAGTGGGGATTGTCCCCAGGAGCACTTAGTCATGCTGGTGGGCGGCCTTTCCTCCGTGCCTCCCCCTGCAGCACCACTGACTGTCCTGACATTTCAGCTTCCTTCTGTACTGGGGGTTGGGGACTGTGACAGTTCATTGCTCTGCCAGTTTACCTGGGAAAACACCACTCTGCTTAGGCGCCCTGTTGCCAAAACTCACTTGCTTTGAGAAAAATCTCTTTTATAGACTTGCTTGTGTGAAATGGACTGCCTGGCCCAACTTCCTTGTTTTGTGATGTGTCATCCTTTCTCCATCAAGTCATCATATCCAAGGCCACAGGGCAATGAGTGAAGGTCCCAGCCTCATGGCGATTAATATCCATTGTTTTCTTCTGGATCAAACTCCAGCATGGCTTTCGCTATCACCAGTGTGAAAGTATGGCATTTGTTTCTCGTACGAGAAAAAAGTTATTAAAAATTATGTCATCTTTGTTTACATTTTGACTTTTCAAGATTCCTACAATTTAAGTGCTCCTTTTTTGGACCAAAGACAACATAAAAGTATTTGTTGAACCTCATTCCTCTGTGTGAAATAGTCAACATTTACACAGAAAAATAAACACATGGTCCAGTGTGGAAAAGCTCCCTCTTGCCTAGTTTTTCTGATTAGAAGGGTAAATAAATTGTTAATTTGTTAATTTCATGGTTGTTGGGGGGAATTACTGAGTGCTTCGGGAACACCAGGAACTGTGTGTGTGTGTTTCACAGGCAATGGCTTCTTTTATTCTACCCTCTTTGCAAAATTACAACAAGCAACAATGAGGTATCATTACCCTCATTTTGCAGATGAAGAAACAAAAGCCCAGGGAGTTGAAGCCAAAGAGTTGTCAGGGCTGGGTAAGATTCCCAGCCACATCTGTCTGACATCAAAGCCCACCTCCTTTTCATATCCCTGTGCTGTAGACACTAGATGAAGTGTGAGATTTAGCAATGGCCCTACAAATAGCTTCTCTCATACCCATCCAAGTCCAGGAAGGCTCAGGGAAATATTCTGGCAAAGGTGTCTTTGCTTTGGAGTGGTGAACAAGGCCAAAATACCATGCATGATTGGGGAACTAAGGGATTACACCTGCTGAGCAAAGCTGGCTCTTTGTGTGTTTGGGTATAGTAGGTGGGTATAGGTGGGTAATATAGTAATATAGTAGGTGGGTAATGCTGGCTGTGGGTACTAGATAAACCTTCAAAATCTCAGTGACTTAGCACATGGAAATTTACTTCTAAGTCCTACAAACTCAATACAGCATTCCTGTTAGGGCCTCTCTTCCAAGTATACACTCAGAGTCAGGCTCCTCCCATGCCTTGATGCTGCCATCCTTTTATCTTGGTTTGCAATGTACAGATGTATCGAGTCAGCAAGGGGGTAAATGGCATGGGGCACGGAGTACAGGAGGTTGTCATGTGAGACCTGGAAGAGGTGTATACTATCTTTATTCTTACAGCCTGTGACCAGTCACATTATTCAGACACTATGTTATACTATAGCTATGGTTAAATACAGCAAAGGCTGGCAAAGGTGCCTGAGTTCTAGGACAGGATAGGTAGCCAGTTGGACTTGTGCTACAAGAGAGCTGGAGAATACTTGGGTGGGAAGATGGGAAGTATCTGTCGTTTGATAGGCATCAGAGTCGGCAAAAAGGTAGATGTGAATGTGTGTGTGTGTGTGAATGAGTGTGTGTGCATGTGTATGTGCGTGTGTATATTTGTGCATGTGTGTGAGAGAGGAGAGGCTGGGTGTGCATGTGTGTGAGAAAGAGTGTGTGTCATGAGTGAGTGTGTTTGTATGTGTGTGTGCACGTGTGCATGTGTGTGCACTAGAGAGAGGAGAGTCTGGGTGTGTGCATGTGTGTGTGAGGAAGAGTGTGTGCGTGAGTGAATGTGTTTGTGTGTGTGCATGTGTGAATGTGTGTGCACAAGAGGGGAGAGTCTGTGTGTGTGCATGTGTGTGTGAGAAAGAGAATGTGTGTGTGTGTGTACATGTGTGCACATGTGAGAGAGGAGAGTCTCTGTGTGTGCATGTATGTGTGAAAAAGAGAATGTGTGTGTATGTGCAAGGGTGCACACGTGAGAGAGGAGAGTCTGTGTGTGTGCATGTGTATGTGACGAACTGTATGTGTATGTGTGTGAGAAAGTGTGTGTGTGTGTGTGTGTGTGTAAGAAAGAGGAAATAGAGATGACTCCTCACTGCTATTAATTTGCTTTCTATTCAAGCAGTCTGCTTTCAGTCACACTGAGTGACATGACATACAATGCAATATATTTTCTATTAACGACTGAAGACGTAGATGGTAGCTGTGCCACCTGTAGCACGCTTTGGGGTCCCCTAACCCGTGTCTCTGTGTTACATAATAGAATTTTTTATTGGTTCTGTTCTAAAACAGCCCTAAAAAGTAAATGGAGTTTGATACTTTTTATTCTGAGTGTTTTATTCTTGGCTTATTCTCTTGGGGGCTCATTGGGAAAGAGAAGGGTCGTCTTACATTTCAAGTCTTAAAATTCTTCTGTTCTTTCATGAAAGGACCCCAGACTCAGTTAGGTGCCACTCTGTGTTAGATCATTTCCTATTGGATTAATAAGACACCTGAAGCTGGGTCCTTTATAGAAAGAAGTTGATTTGATTAATAGTTTTGTAAGCTAACAACATGGTGGATTGACATCATGGCTTACATGAGGAGGGAGGAGAACTTATTTAGGTAGACAGAAAGCCAGAGAGTAGGAGAGCCCAGGCTTGCTCTTACCTTTTTTTCCTAAAAACTTGTTTTCAGGAGAAAAACAAATGTATTTTCCTAGTCTCGTATAGAAGCCACGCCCCCATGCAAATCACCTTCCATTGGCCCCACCTTTTAAAGGTTCCACAACCTGTTAATCATGCCACATTTAGGATGAGGCTGTAGGTGTATCCCATTCACATGCCTTCCTGTGATCGTGGCTTACCCTTATCTCTGTCATAAAGTGTTGGATGCCATCTCTTCACGTCCACTTTTTAAACTGTTTCTCTTCCGAACAGTGATTTCTTTGGGAATCACTTAGCTCCTCCTAGTCTCAAAGCCCTGAACAAGAAAAGAGTATAGATACTTAAGGGTTATTTGCTAAAACAAACAAACAAAAACAACAACTTGAAGTTTTATTTTATACCAGTACATCTGAGCTGGAACTGAAATTTTCCCCTGAGAGGATTCTTGGTGATGTCTGGAGACATTTTTTTACTTTTATAACTGGGGAATGCTACCTAGTGGGTAGAGGCCAGTCATATCTCTGGAAAATCTAAAATACCCAGGATGTTCCTCCAAGAAAGAATTCTCCATCCCCAGATCTCACTGGTCCCAAAGCTGAGGAGTCCTCAAGCTGGGATTGGTAGCATGTCAGATGCTTCACAAGGGCTGTGCCATTTATTACACAAGATGATCATGAGGTCCAAATTAACATGACTTTGGGATGATCGAACATAAAACTCAGACCATTACTGTGAAATATTGTTACTACTATGTTTATGCAAAATCTGCCTTAGCTCTCAGTTCTATCCAGAAAGTTCTAAAAGGATGAAGCTCAGGTGAAACCAGGGAGGGGAAACAAATGGAAAGACCCTTCCCTGAGGTGACCCCTGGTCTCCTCAAAAAGTCCCTGTTGCGAACGATGTGGCCATGCCATGGATTAATCCAGATTTAAGAGACTTAGGATGGCAACAGCAACACAGTAGTTGGAAGAATTAAAATCATCAGAGATGCTTTAGTTATTTACAAAATGGTGATGGTGTCAATGTCTATTGCCTTATTAAATCAAGGATGCTTACTCTAATCAGCGGCATATTCTCTAAACAGCATAGTATGGAATGCAATAGCCAAAGCCGGGGAGAGGGGCAGGTATGTGGCAAGATACCTGTTTAATACAAATGAGAGATAAAAGGGAAAACATCCCGGAGAACCAATGGGGCAGATAGAAGATTGATAGTAAGGTGTGGAATGCAAATGCAGGAGTAAGATGAGTTGTTCACAGATGGCCAAGCCAGCAATTAAAACATACAGAGTGGCAGAGTAGACCTAAAAATACACAATACTTATGTCCTTTAAAGGCATTTATTATTTTTAATTCTCTCTCTCTCTCTCTCTCTCTCTCTCTCTCTCTCTGTGTGTGTGTGTGTGTGTGTGTGTGTGTGTGTGTGTTTGGACGTATGAGTGCAAGTGTCAGGGTGTCTGTTCCCAGAGGCTGGAGTTAGAGGCCATTGAGAGCAACCCGACGTAGGTGCTAGGAGTTGACCTCAGGTCCTCTGCAAGAGCTCTCAATCACTGAGCTGTCTCTCTCGTACCCCCAATACTTATGTGACTTTTCTAAAAATAAAATTAGACATAAAGATGGGGAAAGGGTGGAAAACAAAACAAAGGAAGCAGTATTTAGAAAACACCAAAGGAATGCACCGAATAAAATACTGTTCTTGAAAGAAAGAAACATGATTGGGTATAAAGCAGGATATTTCATATCGATAAAGTAGTAAACGCAATTAATACATACAGCAAGTTCATATGTGGCTAAAGTCATAGCCTGAAAATATGTAAGGCAAATATTGACAGAACTAAAGAAATAAACAAGTCCATTAATAAATTTACTTCTCATTAATTAAGAAACAAAGAAGGCACAGTTATTAAGACACAAATATGTTAATAACGGATTTTGTAAACTCAATGTAATTGATGTGCAGAGAACACTGCAGGAACGACTGTAAAATATTCTTTGCACGGGTGAGACCATTACACACTTGATTTGAATGCAGGGCTCAGCTGGAGATGTTAAGAACGGGTAGAGCGCGTCCCTAGCATATGCAGGGCCCTGTGTTCAGCCATCCGTATGTTGGAAATCGGGGGAGAAAGGTAGGGAGAGAGGAGAAAGAGGCAAAGAAGCGGGTAGAGGGGATAAAAGGAGAGAGGAATAGGGGAAGGGGTGAAGGAGAGGACAGGAATGGAGAGGCAGGCTGGCCAAGTATCAGAGGATTGAAGTCACGTGAGCCATGTCTTCTAACAACAGAAATCATTTTTAAAAATCAGTAAGAAATCTGTAGGCAGTCAGTTTAAAAACATTTGTAAATTGAGTCATATATTTATAAATACCCTCTGACCCAGAGAAGATGCTCCAATGGGATTAGGACACATATGTCCCAAGTGTTATTAAGGATACAATATGTTCTGAATATAAATTCTGCTCTGCTCTGGCAGGTCCTCCCTGCCACAGTGGACTGACACCTCTGAAGCCGTAAGCCGAATAAGTAGTAGTCACTGCCACACAAAAAGTGTCAAACTCAGTGGTGGGGCCAAGAGAAATTGCCCCAGGTCATATTTCCATTACCTCTCAGAACAACTCCAAAGGAATTGTGATAAGATGGGGGATAAAGACTTGATCTACTTTGGTCTCCGAATTCCAGGAAAGGCTCAATATTATAGTGATAGTTTTAAAAATATTCTATCAGCAGACAGGGAAGGAGAATTTCTTGAATGTTCCAGAAGCTACTGGAGGAGCCAGATCTTAGAAACCCCAGAGCTGTATATTTTCATCATTTTTACAAAAAAAAAAAAAAAAAAAAAAAAAAAAAAAAAAGGCTGAACTTGAGAGGTTTGTAGGTGTGAGGTATTTTTTTCTTGCCTTTCCTTCTGAAATTTCGAGGAAATTTATATCACTCTAGAAAGGAGCAAACAAAGAAGATGTAATGGCAGACACCTTTAATCTCACCATTTGAGAGGCAGAGCCAGTCTGCTCTACATAAGTGAATTCCAAGTCGGCAAAGGCTTCACAGTGGAGGAGAGAGAAGGGAGGAAACAGCAAGAAATAAGATTAATACTGAACTTTGTGCAAAGCTGTTTTAATTGGAAAAATACAAAGAATCCAAGCTACAGTAACCTCCTTAGAAACAATGAAACTACACACAAAAAAAAATACCTATAAAGAAAAGAAGTATAATTAGACAACTGTGGAAGACTAGCTATAAGAATGAAGATCCTAAAAAACATTAAATAACGTAACCAGAATTTTCTAAAACTCAGAGAAGGAATGACTTGGGGGGTGGGTGGGAAGCAAGATTTGAGAGGAGGGCTAAAGAACCCAAGAAGACATTTAGGAACAAAAGAAGCATTTCAAAATGAATACTTGCAATACAGCATGAAGAAGAACAGCTGTTGGAATGACAGTACCCAGTTCCATGCCTTACTACAAAGCCACAGTAATCAAGACAAGATGAGAATGGGGAAATAATACAGCACAAGCCAATCGGGTAGCCCAGGATACACCCACATGAGTAGAATCAACTGGTTTTTGATGACGTTTCAAAGTTCAGTGAAGAGAGAAGTCTTTTCAATAAATGGAGCTGGGAAACTAAAAATATCCATGTGGGGAAAAACAAACCATCCAAACCTTTGCGTTTTACACTGGAGGGTTTAGAGTTTGCCCTGTTGATTTTTCTTACTTCAGTCTCATCTACTCTCTTCTGCCTCCATCCATCCCTTTCTGAGTGGGAACAATTGCTCTTTATCAACGAATATTGGAAAGGTGTAATTTTGTTGCTATTGTTTTGTTTTTTTAATTTTATTTGTGCAAACAGCTACATTGCTTTGAGTCTCAGAAGAAACTTGGGATTTAGAAACAGTGTTGGTAGTGTTAAAAGCTATGGGAACATTTAAAGTTGGCTGATGTATTTTGCCTTGGGAATTGGCTGTGAGCCATGAAGTTAGGAGAAGTATGTTGTAGTTTGAGTGGGGTATGTTCCTCGTGGTTGAAAACTTGCTTCCCAGTGGTTTAGGGGATCTGTGGAACCTTTCCAAGGTGTGACCCAACAGGAAGAAGTGGTTGAATGGCAAAGGTACAGGTCTTAGCAGCTATACCCTGACCTAAATCTATCTCAAGCCTCTCTCTCCCTGATTGTTGGTCTTCTGAGACATTAGCAAGCCTTTTGCTCTTGCTGCCACACCCCGAGCCACACCCATTTCCCTGCCATCTCCACCACTACTGACGGACCCTTAAATTGTGGGTGAAAACAATTCCTCTATCCCTGTAAAATCTAGCAAAGAAAGAATTAGATTTCCACCCTTTGCTCCAAAAGGCAGGCATGGATGAACAAACAAGTTTCTTCCAAAGATAACTTATAAGGTATGCCCATTTTGGAAGACAGTTTAGTGGTTCGTTAGAAGGCTAAATACTGTCTTATTATGTAGTCTAGGTCAGGAGTTGTTGGGACTTGAGGAAGAAAAGGAAGTGGGGGTTGAATACAAAGAACATAAGAACAGTAGCCGGATATGCGAAGTGTTGTTATATGACTCTGAAATGGTGAGTATGGAGCCTTTGTCAGAACCCATAAACTTTAGGGCACAAGGAGCAAACTTTAATGGATGCCAATTTTTTAAAAAATCACAGTGAA
Organism: Arvicanthis niloticus; assembly: GCF_011762505.2. NCBI lineage: Eukaryota > Metazoa > Chordata > Mammalia > Rodentia > Muridae > Arvicanthis > Arvicanthis niloticus. The sequence continues at coordinate 84,672,362 of NC_047663.1, read as the reverse complement.
ATTGACTGCAGTCTTGATGAATGTGTGTATCAACCACATTGAAAGTGATGGACTAAGATGCTGATGTAGGTAGCTCAGAAATGAACGAAATCTGTAAGATTGAAACCAAAAGGAGCCACAAAAAAGAGCCATACTTTACTTGATAAATTTGTTTCCCACGGGATAAAAATTAATAATTTATAAACCACTCGGCGTGTACGCTGGGATTGAATGATGAATGTTGGATGGTGGAGACACATGTCTCATTGTTGAAATATATAGTCTGAGACAAACTGTGGGGAATTTTAGAATTAAAATTAAAAGTAAATGGAATAGAGCTGGGACATAGGTATGAACTCATGATTAACCTAATATGCATAGTTATGAACTCGTGATTAACCTGATGTGTGGACTTTCCAGTTAATATCAGTGAATTTACATAAAATGGCCATTGAAATGTGTCTGTATAGAAGTTGATGTAAGTTTTCTATCGGCAAGGGGATATAAAAGTATCAACAGAGTAGTGGCAATGAATATGCCTCCATCTTGGATCTTGGTGAATGATGCTAGTCTCAGTAGGATTAATGACCCTTGGAGAAATGGTTTATTCTAGGTCTGGAGCATGACATATATTGTGCTGTAAAGGATATGCTTGAGACAAAGAACAAAACAAAATAAAACAAAAGGGACAGCAATAGATTGAATTGGATATTTCAAAATATCTGACAGGAAGGAATTTAAGTACCCCAACACAAATGTCTTATCTGCACGCGCTAGTGAGCATCATGCTATACTTAAAATATGAATAACTCCTATGTGTACATTTATATATATGTTGAATATATATATACACACACACATATATATATATTTGTGATTGTGTATATGTATACAAGTATATACACCCACACACAAACACACATACAATGTCCTACAATCATGGGGTATATCAAAAGGAGGTAGGAACACACTGAAAGGCCTCTTAATTATTGAAGCTTCAATTACTAGAACAGCACGATAAATGAATCAATATTAAATTGTAACCCAAATATAAAATAAATTTGTAAGTTTTTCAGATATCATTGAGAAGAAGAGAAACCTATACAGAGTTCTAAATCATCTGCTTGGGGCTGGAAAGATGGCTCAGTGGTTAAGAGCACTAGCTGCTCTTTCAGAAGACCTGAGTTCAATTCCCAGCAACCATATGGTAACTTATAACCATCTATAATAGGATCTGATGTCTTATTCTGTCATGCAGGCATACATACAAACAGAGTACTCATATGCCGTGGGCTTACATTTTAAAACCTACTTGAGTAAGGGTTTTTAAAACTCTTTAACATCTCTTCTAGCCCACCACCCACAAGAGGTAGTGGAAGGGAAAGGTTAATATGGCAGAGGGGGTGTGGATCTTTTTAGAAATAGTTCTTTGGAGTGATTCCAATCTTCATTGTCAGGATTCAGCAGTTCGGTTCACAGGAATCAGAAGCGGTAGCTCAATCCACTGTGAATGAATCAGCAGTTTAATCCAGAGGAAACTGCAAGGCTCTGCCAATCAGCTGTAGTACCCGGAAGCAACAAAAAGCTGGTAGACTATTGCAAATATCATAAGAAGTTCTTTGGTGCATTTTTTTTCTCCAAAGTCACGACAAGGGATGATCAGAGAAGAAGGCAAGGCAAATCAATGCCAGAGTGTCATCAGCGAAAACCAGCATCAGCAAAGCCCAAGGAAGACCAGCAAAGAGTGGCAAGGTGAACCAATGCCAGAGTGTTGTCCACTGTCTGTTGGGCTATACTTATACACTTTCCAAACATCACATGTCCTCTCAAGGGTCTGCTCAAGCAAAACAGCACATCTCTTTCACCAGGAAACTTCCAGAAAAAACACCATGTATCTGTTTTCTGCAAAACATCCTCTCATGTGACTGCTTCACCAAAACATCCTTTCATGTGTCTGCTTCAGCAAAACATCCTCTCATAAGACAGTTTCCAGAGCATCCCACGACACAACTGAGTCTCCAAAGAAACCAGAAATTTTCACTTCAGTATGCATAAATAAATAAATACATAAGTAAATCTTTTTTTTAAAAGTGGCTAAATTATCTGTTCTACAGATTTTCTACTCTGTATGACGTTGACAAGATCTCTGGATTCCACAGCTGTGGGGTTGTAATGACTTTCTTTAAAAGAACAGTATATGGATGGTATTTTCAGTAACTTTACCGAGAGGAAATCCAACACATCCTGTCTCATCCAGTGATTAAGATCAGTATCAACAGTGACAAGTCGCCTTGATAGTTTGTGTACCTTTCTATGGAGTGAAGAGAGTAATACTGTATTTGTGATCTTTTCTCTAAAAATGTATTGTCTTATTTTAAATATGAAAAAAAAATCCATCAAAATTTAATGAAGGACATTTTAAAGACACTTGAATCCACCTTGCTATGTTTAGATGAGTGGTACCCGAAGAGCCTTGTATTAAGATTTGCCTCCCAGGATATCCTTCCTGGGAGATGACGGACCTTTGTGGAAGTGGGACCTCATAAGAGGCCTTTGGGTCCTTGCAGGATGCTCAACAGTAGTCTTTGGATCAAAGTTCCTCTCGTTTCTCCTTACTCCCTGACTTGGGAGCTGATTGGCTTGCTTTTATGTTTTTAAACAGCCAGGTATATGTTTTGCATAGTGTGGTATGGTGAGGTGGGAGGGGTGCCTCAGCAGGCCCATACTAAGGCATCCTTTCCCCCTGAGGGACTAGCCATATGACTGGTATAGTGTAGACTAGAGTTTATTTAGGGTATGAGAAGGGGAGTTGAGAAGAGAGTAAGGGAGTAGAGGCAGAGACAGAGAGAGAAACCGAGGACAGGATCCTGGCCAGGAACACATGGAGAGAGAGAGGGGAGAGGGGGAAGGGGAGAAGGAGAAAGGGGTCAGGGAGAGAAGAATCAGAGAGGGAGAAGGGACAGAGAGAGTGAGGAGGGGTCTAATCTGGCTGTTGTTAGGTAACCATTGGGCGGAGTCTAAAAGGAATGCTAACAGCACCCTTGTCAGAAACCCAGAGCACTCTAACCCTGAAATGTGAACTCTGGACTAGGATGCAATGTAGCCTTTTCTGCTCATCGTTGCTCATCTCTGGTGCTTTGCTGTGGCGATAGTAAACTAATACAACCTTATTCAAAAAAAATGGCACAATTATCAAAAAGGAGAGAAGAGAATTTGTCACAGCCAAAGGCAGCTCAGAGACAAAGGGACGTGAATGTGGGGTCTCAGACAGAACCCTGAAACAATCATAATAAAAGGCACAAGGACAAACTAAGGATAGATGAAAAAACCTATGGACTTCAGTGACTAGTGTGTTCATGGTGACTAATGGTGATGAATGCACTACTCTTAATTTCTCTTATAAACACTTTCATATATCATTATTGGTAGGAGAAATCAGGTAGGGAATATATGGAACTCTTGGTACAATTTCCCAACATAGATGCAGATCCATATCTATTTTCATAACTAAAATTTATTTTTAATCAACTGACCCCTACAAAACTATACTTTAATTGTAGATGTATGGACAAAAAGAATAATTTATTAATGTGAAGGTAGAGACTCAAGTCAGAGACTTTTGCATGCTAAGTCGGCATGCTACCACACAACTACATCCCCAACCCCAGAGAAGTGATTTTTTTAAAATTAAAACGTATGGATCTAGATGAAACAAATAATTGTGACGCTTAAGAAGAAATGGAAGATAGAAGGTATTTTTAAATCCACAGGCAGTTACTGTAGAACTAAAAAGACCTTTAAGAAAACCCATAGGGATGGAAGTTGGGTAGAGTTTTTTGAACAGTTATAGAATGAATCCGGGGAAGAAACTAAAATACTGAAACATAAATAATAGTGCAGAGGATTACTATAATTCAAAAGATTTCTGTAAATAGCTGATGGCTTGAAAGTCCTTCTTGAAAGGACACAGCGTGCCTTGAAAGTCAAAATCAAACACAGTCTAATAAAATTAATGAATTTAAAAGAATCCCCCCCCCCACACACACACACCAGCCAGTCAGAGACCTGTAGTGGAAAGAAAACCAGATTTCCAGGATCTTTTCTGATGCCAAAACATTTTGCCAGAATATTATCAAGCAACTTTATTTAAGAAAATAAAATGTGAGCCATGGCCTGCCTGCTCAGCCATCTTGGCATTCAAGTTCAGTGGCTGCTAGCTAACATGAAAAAAATTCCAGACCAAGGGCACATGTCTCCCATATGGCACTTCCTCAAAAGTCCCTGAGAGAGAAAAAAAAAAAAAAAAAAAAAAAAAAAAAAAAAAAAGGTTCGTTCAACCAGAGCCCAAGGAATCCAATGAGACCAAGGCTCCATTCCCTGAGTGGTGGGGGCTGAGCAGGCTGTCACGTTTCATGGAATGATCTAAGTGGTTCTATATGCTTACTTCCTTTTTCTAAGTCTTGTTGTTATCTCGAAATGCCCAAGGTTATTAACTTACAAAGAAGAAAGGTTTATTTTGGCTCACAGTTCGGGAAATTCCAGTCCATGCTTGATTGATCCTGCTTATGGGCCCATAGCAAGGCCACATATCATAGCAGGAGGGTATGGCAGATCAAAACTTCTCACCACTTGTCTAAGAAGCACAAGGAAAGTGGGTGCATGTGAGGATAGGAAGGGAGGGGTTATGTCTCACAATGACCTTCTGAATGAACAATTCTGAATGACCTTGAGTCCTGGCACTAGCTCTATCCTAAGGTTCTGCCACCTCCAGTAATGTCACCCTAGAGATCAAGAATTAGCATACAAGACTTGGCTGGACACCCGAAGTGTATGCTGTGGTGCAGACAGCATTTGATAGCATTCTAAGAACCTGATGTGTTTAGAGACACCAAACGGGAGGAATCTGGGTCTCTCTTTATATGCAGTAGGCTATGACATAAACAACAAGTCAACACGTACTGGTTCAGAACTAACAATGTAATTCATCATATTTGCAGAATAAATGGGAGAAGTCATTTCATTTTCTTAGATAAAGAAAAGTAGCAGTAGACTTCAGAATTGGTTTGCGACTTAAAAGCATTTGACCCACAAGGACAAAACAGAACTTAAAAAACCCATGGCTAATGAGGAATAATTTAAGCCTGTTTTCTAGGTGAAGCAGACTGCTTCTATCACGATCTTCGTTCTAGGTCCTAGCTATGATACAAGAAAGAAAAACAAAACAAAAAACAGACGAAGGAAGGAAGGAAAGATGGGTGAACTGTGTGTGTGTGTGGAGGGGGTGATGAAGAGAAAACATGGAGACAAACGTGTAGCCAAGGAAAATAAGTGAATGGCATCCTGCCCAGAGAATGTGACCACATACACAGAACATACAAAATAATCTTCAAGTAAATTATCAGAGTCGCAGTCAGTCCTGAAGCTCATTTGACACAAAGTTAATGCCTTATAAAAATCAGTACAGTTTTCTGTGTTTCACCAACAGACCATTAGAGGGTCTTAATGTCATTTTTGCAATGGCATCAGAAATGTTAATTGTCTAAGAACAGGTCTGACGAAAGATGTGCAGTACCCTCACACTGCAAAATTAAAGGTGGCTGCTCTGTGTGAGCAGGATTAGAGGCCTGAGGGAAAAAGCAGACAGTGTGGGGGTTCTCTCCAAACAGCCAGGAAGATGGATGGATCAGCACAGCCCCACTGCAGCTGCCAGGAGACCACCGTGCAAATAGTTAAGATCATCCTAAAATTTGTATCGGAGATGAGATGATCTGGGAGACTCAGGTGTAGAGCAGGGCTGGATTTGGAAAAGTTGGTGACTGTGAAGCAGTTAGGATTAGCCATTTCTAATATATAATAATTTGTGCTGGAGAAGTCTGATATATATGAAAAACTGTATTGACAGCCTGTCTCATGTATTCACAAAATCAGTTGAAAGTGGACAGTAGATTTAGAGGTGAAGGCCAGAGTATTTACCTCTGGAAGACAACAGGATATTAATAGCCTTGAGACAGTTGATACTTCCCAGCTAGGACACAGAGGGCTCTGGACTTAAAGAATGAGATATATACTTTGCTCACATTTTAATAAGTAACATTTGTTCACGTGGGATACATTGTTATAAAGCCAGAAAAAAATGTGTCACAGTGTAAGTGGAGATACAGTAAGTAAAGTAAAGATATTGTAAGTGTCTTTGTAAGTAAATATATTGGTGATTAATAGAGGAAGTACATTGAGAATTCATAAGATTGCCTACAAATCAATAAGAAGACAATCACCCTGGTAAAGAAAGAAACTAAAGTTTGAAAATCAATAAGAAGTTTCTTAGGAAGATAAAAATACCACTACCATATGACTCGGCTATGGCACTTCTGGACAGGTCCCCAAAGGTATCACAGGGATCCTGCCCATTGCTATTCATTGCTGCTCTGTTCACAATATCTAGGAAAGGGAGGCAGCCTAGATGCCCAACAACTAACGACTGGGTAACGAAGATGTGGTGCACAATGGTATATTACTCAGCTATAAAGAACAAGGAAATTAGCAAGAAAACGGATGGAATTGGAAAAGAATAGCCTAAGTGAGGTTATACACAGTCCCCCAAGGATCCTAGCTTCAATATTTTAGTACTGTGTCTAACATAAACTATCTGTGCAAGGCATGAAATGGGGGAGGAGAAGCGGCTACTTAAATGAAAGGTGATTGGTCCTAGAATGTAGGTAAAAAGAAAGTAAAGACAGGGAATACTGTGGATGAAAGATTTAGTCAGGGAGAAAGGGGAGTTGGGGACATGAGGGTATGGGATGAGAGGAGGATTAACTGCCATGTAGGGAGAGTGATTAAACCATTTGGAGAGCAGGAGAAGCCCACCTATGCACCAGTAGCTTGACTCAGGGCAAGGTGACCAACGCCCTTCAGAGTAGATTCAAGACCCACTCTACATAGGGGTGTGGAGGGAACTAATGAGAGAGAGAGGGAGAAGGGGAAGAGGAGAAGAGGGAGAGGGAGGGGGCAGTAGCTAAGAATTTGGAATACACAGTTCACTCAAAGATATCCAGTTGGTCAGCCATGGTACGTAAAGTTGCTTCATCTTCAGGGGACTGTGGGATAAACCAGCCTGTGAGTCACTCCTAAGACTGGCTAAGAGTTACCATCCTAGTTGCAGATGAGTGACATGAGCACTTTTGTTACATCCCACTGCAGTAGTAATTGATACAGTTATTCTGGAAGGCTGCCACTGTGCAGTGGATCTGAATGTCTATGTAATCCAAGATCCTACGGTTCTGTTCCTGAACCTGCACCCCACAGTGTGGCAGATACAAGTGTGTTCATATTAGCATTGCCTTTGATAGCCACAAACTGGAAACGAGCCAAATGCTCACCGACTGTAGAGTAAATAGAGACAGTGCTGCATTCCTTCAGTGGAATCAGCCAATCAAAAGTGGAAACAAAAGACACACAGGACAATACTGCTACCTGTCATGACACAATGCATTGTAGAAGCACAATGCATGATAAAGGTAGGCTTGAAAGCTATATAGAAAGTAACTCCACTTAAGTCAATTTAGAAACAGGTTAAAACTGATCTGTGGTAGGAAGTTAGGGCCACGGTTAACAGTAGAGAGTGGTGAGTCAAAGGGGCATTAGGGTTTGGGGGTGTATGTCTTTACTCAACTAGAGTGGAGAGTTTGTGAATCTTCACTGCGTGGAAATTCTTCAGGTTGGACAATTTTGATTGGTGAATTATTCTTCAGAAATGATTTCAAAAGAAACGTAAGAGATAGAAAAACCAAACAACCAAACTCACAATGGAAGGACTGTATGAAATAAAACTTGGAGAGCAATCCAAACATGAAACGTTACAATACTGGGGTATTGCTATTGGCTTTCAGTCTGATAATGGTATTCTAGGTCCATAGAAGAATGTTCTTAATTGTTTTGAAAGGACTACTGTACTCCTTAGAGGTCCTTGTCCTGATATCTATAGTTTACATTAAAATGGTTCAATAAAAAATGGAAATAAATAATGGAATGAAAACCATCGTTGAAATCTAAGTGATGGGTATGTAAATACTGATAACATTTTAAAATGTAGCTTTGAATTTTTCTTTTAACCACCGCATCCTTTGTACAGAGAGAAAATTCTGGAGATCAGAAATTAAAATAACTTGCCACGTGGGATTTGAATCCATGACTATTCTAGATCCATGTGCTGGGAAAAAGCAAACACGGGCTTCAGGAGCTGGAAGGAGACGGAGATACTGTATTATCCAATTTCCTCCTTTTACAGAAAAGGAAGCAGGCTGGAGAGGAATTTGACTTGCATGAAATTTTAATGCAGCATGCAGGGCTTGAAAATATGAGTTGCCTAGGTTTTTGATGTTTTTCCAAAGAGCAGGAAAAACTGTGGTGTATTTAACCCTAACCAGAGCTCACAGTTAGTCTTTAATTAGTTGTGATACAAATAGATTATGTATATTTAAATGCGCATGGGTGGCAAATATATTCCTTCATTAAATGACTGCAGGACTTCTCTTCTTTCTCAGTGGTGAGAGCCGGCTTGCCCCACCCACGCCAATGTGTCTGGTACTTCTCCGTTGACCACTCAGAAGCCAAACATCCAGCAGCCCATGAATGTGGCCTGTTTCTCATTTGTCCTCATTCAATACCATGATTAGAACATGATCATTGTTGTTAAGTCAGAACCATGAACAGGCTTTTCACTCCAAAAATTTATCGCCTTCATTGTCCACACTTAAATTATCCCACGTTTACAAAGGTTGGCCCCTTTGGGTGTGGTCTGTAAGCATACACTGAGGGTGGGTGCTTTTCAGTTACTTTATTTTATTAGTTTTTTTTTTTTTTTTTTTTTTTTTTAAATCCCAGTTTTGTAATAGACTCTCTCTTCAGCCCTTAGGAATTTTAAAGTGGAAGGGAAGCCATATAACTGAGGAAAAATAAGTATTAAATTTAAGTGTAGTAACAGTAGTCAGGAGAGTCACCTCAGTTTGGGGGATGCATATTATCAGCTTTAGGCATTAAGTGTTTTGATGTCTGAAAATCATTTCATAATGATTCAGTGAAGAAAACAGATACAACAGAGGGAAAACCAGTTGTCAAATCGAACTGGAGGGCATGCACATGATAAGATAATTAAAATCTGGGGGGGGGGGAAAGGGGAGAGGGGTGGGTAGGGCATGAGGAGAGTGGCAGGCCTCAGCCGGAGCAGCCCTGTGGGATCCTCCTGCATATCCCTGAGTGAACCAGGATGGTGAGGAAGAGGTTGTTGGAAGACTTCAAGCCTATAGAACCTTCAGATATCATCCAAAAGCTGTCTCTCTCCAGAACGAAGCAGAAGCACAGGCTAAGTTGTGGGAAGATTTTAAACATGGAGGGGGAAGGGGAAGAGAAGCAGAGAGGGTCAGTGGGGACGTGGGACCTGGAGACCCAGCCCATACTCACTGGCTGTTTGACCTCAGGCAAATGAATAGACCTTTCTGCACCTTGGTGCCTTGTCTATAAAATACCCATATATCTGTATGATGTAGCTGGGAGAACTGGATGGCATCCATGGGTAGCATTTAAAAGGTGTCTGGCTCATAGTAAATGCTTGAAGGCATTTTGCTGTAGCCTCTGAGGCAGGGCTGGGGGAAAAATGAGACTGATTATATGTTTCTGAGAAATTGTAAGACCGGGCTCCTCATCTAAGGGCATTTTCAAAGCATTTTCCAGCAATTTCCCTCTCAGAAAGAGCCCTCAGCAGCTCATCCACCCCTAGAGAGGGGCAACAGGCAGTGCTGTCAGCCTGTGTATCAGACAGTTAGCTTACATTAAGCCGCTGCCCACTAAGTACTCTTTTAGCACTTGGGATTGTAAGAGGAGTCTCTGGGACTGTCTGAAAGGACTCTACAGTCCACCAGGAAGGCAACTGTATACCCAGATACCTTTCAGCTTGGCAGACATCAAACCCTTGAGAGTGTGGAGTACGTGAAGATGCTCCCAGGAGGGTGGAAAGGCTTCATCAGCGTTTCAACCGAAGTCCTCAGAGTCAAGTAGGAACGCCTCTTTTCTAGAAGTTTCTGGACATGTGCTGATTTGGTTAGGGTCTTTGTGGTTACTCACTAACTACCAGCATTCAACTACCAACATTTTAAAAATTGACATGGACTAGAGAATTTGGGAGACATTTTCATCTCAAGTTGAATAAAACTACTCACTTCACTTCTCATCCGTGAACTATCAGAGAGCTTTCTCAGCAGCCTGGAGGACCACCTATGGCTGAGGGGAGTAGTGACCATTGAGTAGAATGGCCTTATTGTCATTCTCTTTTTCTCAGCACTTACTTTTTACATTTCGTATTCATGAGTAATATGCTTGTATGTATCACATGTATGCTGTGCCCACGGAGGTCAGAAGACCATATCGGGTCCACCGGAACTGGAGTAACAGATGATTGTTAGCCACCATGTGGGTGCCAGGAACTGAACCCCAGTCTTCTGTAAGAGCAGTCAGTGCTCTTAACTGCTGGGCTTTCTCTCCCAGCCCTAGAATGGGCTTTTAAATAGTCTTGTTTCTAAAGTTGTCATGGAAGAGAGGCATGAGAAGTATCTGCCTTGATTGATGGTTTCATCTCCATAAACAAGACCAGCAGTGGAAAATGCCGCTGGCCACTGGAACCAGGTTCTGTCATGAACAGCACGTTAGGATGTGAGACTGGAAAAGATCATATTTGTCACCTCAGGGTCGTCTATGGGTACAGACTCTTTGGAATGAATGGTTGTAGGACCTTCAAGACTCTCAGTTTCTTGCCTTGTCTTTGTTTTTATTTCCTCCTTCACTTACATTCTTGCTGAGTGCAAATTGGTAAGTACTCCATTAACCCATCTCAGAGGCTGTTAGAAGATTATCCAAGTAGAGTGCTCGGGATGACTGGCACGCATCCCTCCAGGAATTTGGCCTCTGCTTCCATCACCCTCACAGGCCAAGACTGATGAATAAGGAGAAAGAGAGAAATTTATTTGACTTAGAGGAGCAAATGAGTGCATTTTTGTTGATTGACTTTTTTCCATCTCTGGGGCCAGCACTTCATGCCAAATACACACCAACTTGGCATCCCTGCCTTGTTCTCCCATCAAACAGTGATGAAACACATAATTCTCCTCTAAAAGGCATGAAGTCAGTATACTTTCTCTCTGATAGGGGTGAAGGCGTTTCCAGATAGCGTCCGTCTGCTGGTCACCAGCAAGAAAGGACTAGATGGTGCACGCCATCATTTTGTCTCTGTCACTGTCTCCTTGTATATGGTCACATGACCTAATGAAAGCTAGCCCCAGACCCTTCCCCTCAATATCTTCAATATGAAAATAGCTTTAATCTCATTGGTTGTGTTCTTTTATATATTCTATTTTCTTTGCTAAGAATATCTGAATGATTAGTCTTCATGTTTTACAGTAGAATGGTTGTAAGATTGTGTACAGATCAGCCAAGGTTTGAATTTCAAATGTTCTCTTTTATTTACCGTGTGTGTCTGTGTGTGTGTGTGTGTGTGTGTGTGTGTGTGTGTTCTCTAGGATGTGGATGTTTGGAATAAAAATGGTAATTGACCTTTAGCAAGGGAGCCGAGAGAACTGCTGCTGTATATTATATGGCTGTGAGCTGGATTTTAAATGTTTGATTAAGTTATTAAAGTGTTTTGCTTTGGCATAATGTACTATAAATTCATGATTGCTGGCCAAAGCAGTTAGTCAGTGGAGGAGAATAAATTGTTTTGAGAGGTGCTGCTTCAAAACCTGGATTTTATTCTCTTGGAAAGATGGGGCTTTAAATAAATCACATAATACAAATGAGAATTTCCATAATTAAGATTCTAACTAGGGGGGTTTGCTGCAAGCTGTCAGAGGAAGAAAAATGAAGAAAGACACTCCAGGCTGTTTTAATATTCTTTTCTTTCTTTAATTTATATTTTGAGTGTTCTACTTTGTTTTGGGGTGCTTAGAAATGAAATAGCCCGAGACAAGAATATGTGAAATGTGTGTTGTCAAAGGCTGAGCTCTGAGATGTCACTAAACAAGTCCTGGACAGCTCTTACTTCAGAGGAGAGGGATCTTTGTCTCCCTGTCTCTCCCTCATTCATTCTCTCCCTACCCCTTTCTTCCTCTATCTACCTGTTTTGCTCTTCCCTGTCTGCCCCTCCTTCCTCTTTCTTTCTTTCCACCCCCTTCTCTTCCCCCTCTCTCTCTTCTACCCTCCCATTCCCTTCCTTTCTGTCTGGGGTTTCATGGTTGCCAAGCACTTATCCTGTCCGTGACCACGCCAGTCCCATACTCACAGTCCCTGCCTGACAGTCCTCACTCTTTGTCACCTTGGACAGTTTGGGGCGGGGGGGGGGTGTCTGTGTGTGTGCTCTGGCCTGGTTTTCCTAGTCTTTAGGAAATCTTTCTTAAATGGCAGGGCCCCTCTCTGGGGGAAGTCTTTCTGGCCTCCATCTCCTTTCCCAAGATTCTTCTAGCAATTTCCTCAAAGCCTTACCTCACAACTTCTTCCCAGTCCTGCTAGACTCATCTCCCAGGAGCTCCTAAATAAATAAAACATAATTAAATTTGTGTGATTGGCCCTTGTACTGCTCTATTTATTTGATATATGTATACACTGGAGAACTTTATACAGTAGTGTAGAAATGTGCCATTTATAGTGGGTTAAGTAGGGCAACTGTGGTCATGGCCAGAAAGAACATGCCATCAGTCTCTCCCCTGGGAACCTGAGCACTTCCTCAGACGTGATTCCAGAGGACCAAACAAGACAAAATTGGGACTGATGTCCTTGGCAGAAGATCACAGAGTGCTACCCACCAATATTAGTAGAATGCTAGCTGTTGTTGATTAGCGTGGTAAAGAAGTAGGCTGAGTCCTTGGGTAACCTCCACTGAATTTCAGATCCTCCACTGTGTCTTCATCATTCCATCTGCGTAGACGCATCCCAAGTGCTTAGCAAAGTACAGGACCCGAGTCCATGCCTGTAATACACATAGCACATAAATTGTACCATCATTCTGGTTATCAGACTTAAACGCTGTAATTTAGTAGAGGGAATCGCTGCCAAAAATGTAAGCATGTGCAGGTCAAGAGGGAACTGTTCGGCTCTCCTGTAGCTCGTAAATACGCAGAGCTGTGCATCTTACGTGTGCCAGGATGTCTCATCATTCCTTATCCCAGAAGCACTTCTCTGTCCTGGGACCACCATATCTCCCATTTACCCATAGTCTTGTACATTTACTAATGTCTGAGACAACCTTGTCCAAGTGAGTCCACTCCTCTAAGCTTGAGGACTAAAGGAAGTAGTCAAAGAAAGTAGGGATTCAGGAGACATCACTGCTGGCTGGGCTTAGCGTTCGTGGACTTCAGCATCCACCACGGGTTGGTCCCAGGACTTCTGTGGATGCTAAGATCTGCATATGCCCAAGTCCCTGAGATGGACTGGTGTAGTATTCATCTGGACCCATGCACAGCTAACATGTGCCCCATCTCCTCTAGATTATGCAAAGGCAATGACCTGTAAGTGCTTGCTATACTCTATTGCTCATGGAATAATGACAAGAGAAGTGTCTGAACGTGTTTCAGCAAACACATATCTTTCCCCCCCTAAGCATTTTTGTTCAAAGTTTGCTAGAGGGTGCTGACGTAGAATCTGTAGATGCGGAAGACTGACATCTTGTTGGGCATTTAAAATGGCCGTGCAAGCATGCCCTTTCTCCGGCATCCCATATGATTAGATGTCTGAGGAAATCTAGGTCTAGATTATAGCCAAAAATTAAAGTCAATCTGTTCTGAGACCTTAAATATCCTGAGGCCCAACCTCTGTCTGCTCTGTAGATGGTGACAAGGTGAGAAATGAGACTGAGGAGATCATAGCTTCCACCTGGCTAATGAGATAACCTCGTCTCTGTCAGCCATTGCATGTGGTGACCTGTGCGCCAGCCGCCTGACTTTATTTCTCAATGCAAATGAGATTACCAACATTCTACAGATGAGGAAACAGAGGGAAGAGGAGTTACTTGCCAGTAGGGGAAAGTGCTTCAAAACCATGTTTGTTCTATCTTGAAAGCAGGGCAGGGTTCAGCTTCCCCTCCTGAGGAATGTGTTCTGTCACTCAAAGGCAGGAGATGCTCTCCTATACAAGCCTGCCCGCTGCCCTTTGCTCACCATTGTTCTGTAAGAGCTCTGGTTTGCTACAGACCTGCAGGCCAGAGCACCCCGAGACTCGCAGCTTGGGGTGGTGAGTGGGATGATGGGTGGGAATTCAGAGGCTAGAGCAAACTGCCCTTTCAGAGCAGTGGGTGGGGCCACCTGTGCCCTCTGGACTCTGGAGTCTCCAGGCCTCCATCACCACTACTGTCCTCATCTCTGTCAGCATCTAATACTTAAGGGGTAGCAGACCTCTCTTCCCTGACTGCCTCCACTCTGGCTTCACTGACCATGTTCTCCCCACCAGAGCCACAAAGTACACTGCTTGAATCCCACCGTTGGTTTCCCTAGGCTACCAGAGTCAAGCTTCCCTTCCTTGCCACAGTGGTCTGTGAGGGACCTGGCTCTTGCAGCTGTCTCCAGCATTACTCTCCCTCACTCCAACTTGCCCTCTGTCAGGAGTCCTTGCCCACAGTCCTCACTTGCTGGAGCCATCCATCTTTCAGTGTTCGGCTGCTGACTTACCTCAGAGACGCCTTCCCTGACCAAAGGCCTGCTTGTGCCTCTCTCACATCCTTCTGAGATGGTGGGCCTCAGCACGAGCCAGTCTTTCCTTTTTTCCTACTAGTGAAGCTGGATTGGAACTTGTCAACCTAACCTTGTTAGATATTCCTCACAGGAGGCCACTTAGTTGCACAATATTAATACGCTTGTACCTCTGTCGAACCTGCTTACGTCAGTGCTGCAGGATTTGAACCATGTCCTGCCTTGGAGTCTCAGTGAGAACATTAACCAGTTTGGCTAGACTACAAGGCCTGTTGTTCTTATATCTCCGTATTACAGAAGATTTGCTTCTTTATTCTTTAGCTCGCCCCTTCCCACCCACCTCGGGGTGGGGATGACAAGACCTATACATTTCTTCCTTATGACGCCATTCTGCTCTCGCAGCGAGCCACACCCAGTGTGTAAATGTAAAGCCGTTTCTTTGAGGAGAGCCTTGACTGCTCCAGGCTGTGCTTTAAAGCCTGTCAGACAATAGGTGTGAGAATTTTGGGTGGAGGAGGTGCCCATCAATGTGTTTGTTACCTTAAACATCCTTGTAAGCAGCATTTGCTATTGAGGCGTTATTTATGCCTAGTATGTGATAAGTGGATCTTAAGTGTTATTTTGTATTTTAGTATTTACATTTTTATGATTAAACCATTTGGTGCTAGGTAGAGAAAATATGGTAAATACAGTGTGTATTTATATTATATGATAAACTGGGAAATCTGTTTTCATATAATATTTTATTAGTTCGTAGAGAATTTAATATAGTGAGTTTTGATCATATTGCCCCTGTTATAGTCCCCTTAACTCCTCCCAGATTCAGCTTCACTTCCTTACTTCCTTCCGACTTCATGCCCCCTCTCTCCCTCTCTCTCCGTTCCCCCTCCTTTTTCTCTCCCGCTTTCTTTCCTCCCTCCCTCCACATCTCTCGCCTCTGTCTCTCTCTTTTAGTGACTCTGTGAATCCAATTAATGGGGTCTATGCGCTCATAGGTGTAGGGTCAGCCACTAGAGTATGGTTGGCCACAGTCCTAAAGAAAACTGACTCTCTCTCCCAAAAGCTATCAACTGTCAGTAGCTCATCAGTCAAGGGTGGGAGCTTTTGAGCCCCTCACCCCTAGGCAATGTCTTGTCATAGGGAATTTTTACTGTCTGGTTTCTATAGTGTCCTCTTGTGGTGTGCTTGCATGCATCGGCATATTTTATCCTCACTGTGATGTGATTTCATGGAGTGTGTGTTTTGATATCCTCTCACTTTACCAGTAAGGAAGCCAAGATCTGAAGTCTCCTTGATGTGAGCAGTAGAATTCAGATTGAAGCGAGCTCTCTGTACCCGCAAACTAATCAACTTGCCACCCCTCACCTATGTGTATACATACGCCCTATGTTTCTTCTTGTATGATTGGTAATAGATGAGGTATGATTACAAAGTCAAAAGCCCACCGATTCTTTCTACTTTGCCAATGGCCTCTGAAGACAGAGCCAAAGATGAAACTCCCGCCTCTGTTCCTCCCCATCTTCTCCAGTCTCCTCCTCCCTATCCTCTGTGATACTGCCACAGATGATCCCGGAAGAAAGAGTCACAGGCATTCCTACAGAAACAGATCTCTGAGCCAGTCCTTGGGAGAAAAACAAAGTCGTTGCTGGATTTGTTTTTCTTGGTTGATTTATTTGACAAGGACCCATTTTGCACATCATTTTTGGAATTTCAAAACCCTTTTCATCTGCAAAGGTCTCTCTTAGAAGCCGAAGGAGAAAGAGATGAGAGGCTATGTATGTGATCTCCATCTCCGACACAATGTTTTCTGGCCCCTGAGCTCTGCCTTTCGATTTTTTTTCTCTGACCCTGAGATCACACAGGTTGAGGATCAAGGTCTGGAGAGTGCTAAATCCCATCAAGCAGGACTCAGATTTGCACTGATCCCTAAAGAAACATCTCTGTCACTTCTTTGACTTGGTAGGACATCTCCCTGCTAAACCCATCTAGCAAGAGCACATGAATTATTCAGTCTTTAAGAAGATGGTTTTTTTTTTTTTTTTGGTAAGATGAGGTGTTACAACCAGCCAACAAAAGGAGGTTTCCTGCTCTGGCTGGCTGCCGATTCAATTACTTGTATGGTCCTTCTGAAGACATCCTATTCCAAGACATCCTTTCTGCAGATCTCAGGCAACAAGTCAGCCTTGAAAGCATCCTTCATCCCGGCACATAGCATGTCAGATGCAATCAAAATGGTCACTGAGGTCCCTGGGAACTCCCCCTGGTTTCACATGTGTTTCAGCTATGGGAAAGACACATGCATAAAACATTCAGGCTGAATACACAATTGCTTTTAATAACCCATGCAGCTAAATTTATTGGATCACACTGCCCCTTTGAACTGGGGTATGGAATTTTCCATGTAGCCCAGTATCTCCTGTGAGAGGCAGACCTTGCCATTTTGGCTGTTTGTCTCTGTGCGTGAATTCCCAGGCTTTGGCTGTTTTGTTAAGAGCCTCTTGTGATCAGGTTGGCTGGGGGTTTCTGCCACCATTCTTGGTGCTTCTGTTTGGGTGACGGTGGCTGCAATGTTCATCAGGGTACCAGTCCCCTACCTCTACATGAATGTGCTGGGTGTGAGGCTCCAGATTTCCCCCAGAGAACCATAAGGCAGAATCCCTCTATCACTTTCTACTATCCTGCGTTCTTGTTTTTGGTAAAAGTAAACAAGTGGCTTAACTTTCTCAGTTTCCTTACACGCTGGTGATTAAATCGAGAAGATCAGAGCAAGGATGTTTACATGGTAGCTTCTAAGTCTCAAGGCCTAGATATGAGGGAAATTTGTTTGCTTAGATCCTTTCCCCGCTCATTCATCACGATCCTGACAAATCATTGTCACCAGAGATTGAATCAATAATCAGCAAATTGATAGTGAACATTTGTTGAGCACAAGATTCCTTGTTGGCAACAGTGGAAAAGAAAAAAGCCATAGTGTTCCATCAACATCTTTGTTGCTGTTATTTTTTTTCTCAAGCTCTGAAGTATAGCGCACTGCATAAGTGCACAGTATTTTCATTTGTATGGATTGTGTGTTTGTGTGTGTGTGTGTGTATGTGTGTTTCAGATGTGTATTAAATAAAGAACTCTTTTAAGTGCATAGCCTGCTAGATACCTTTGAGGCTACACTCAAATGTTTTTATGAAAACTCAAAAAGGCAAGTTAATTTTGTGCCTGTGTCTTATTTATTTATCTATTAAATAATTTAGATAATACCGAAGAATGGTAACAAGATGATATATTCATGATTAAAACTCTCTGACACTGCCATCCTAAGTGTACTTAAACACACATTCCCCCAGAAGCAACTCAGCTTATTATTCAGGGACGGAAGCCAAGAGCCTTTGAGTATTTGACAATACCTGGTCATTAGCTTGCATGGCTCACCACACAGCCAAGCCATAATGGACTTTTAATGAAATCGCTCTCACACACGTCCTTGTGTACTTCCCCTAGTGTGCACCATAGTAACATTAAGATATAACCCACGCCCCTACAACCTTGACTCTCTGGGTGAGCAGATGATATGGAGAAAGAAATAGCTTCCCACTGAACTCTACACATTCCCACTCTGCGTTATCCTTGAGAGGAGACACCCAAGACGTGGCAAAATGCCAATGTGTCACTGGGAGGAGGTGGTAGGTCGAGGCTTAAGAAGCAATAGAGCTAGAAAGGAATCTGGAAGCACGGGGACTGCTGCTCTAATATGCCACAGCCCTAGAGGAGAATGTTAGTGGCCACCAGTGCCTGCAATAGAAGCAGCCGTCAACCCCCCCAACCCCCCATACACACCCCTCTGAGGAGCCTTAAACCCATTCAGATGTGTAATGCTGTTGAGTGTAGTGAATAGCTGAACGTGGCCTTGGCATCTCTGTGGTGATAATTTGTGGGCTCCCTGATTTTGCTCCGAGTTAAGTGGTCTTTACATCCCAATTCTGGCAGTGCTGAACAGTGATACATTGTATCCATAATCCCGCCTGGGTTATTGGCGCTCACATAATGACAGCCTGTTGAATGGGAAGAAGTATATAAACAAAACGGCCTGATCAGAGGGGTAAGCGCTAGATTTCCTAGCCATATTCACTCTGAGGCATCATATTTTTTTCTGGAGGTGTTGGCCAGGTCTCTGAACCTGGTCTATATGATTTGCGTTTGCCATTAAAACTTTTTACAAGAGCTTAAGTTTGATTACATAAGGAAGCCACCAGCTAGCACAAGGGGACCTGGATCCAAAAGAGAACACACTGGCTGAAATCCTGGCCCCTTACAGTGCCTAGGGCAAGAGCACTTGTTTGGGGGATTACAACAACTCTATTAAGAACAAGGTTAAGGGGGTGTGCATCAGGGCCAAATTACATTCTCACTAGAAGCCAGACCAGTGTTTAATGCAAGACTGAGAGGTAGAAGCAGGAGCTGATTAAAGCTCAGAGAACAGAAGGGAGAAGATGGGCATGGTAGAATTGAGAAAGGGCTACTGTTGTGTGTCCTGAAGGGCGCTGTCCAGTGTTATTTGATACCCGTGCCATGCTTTAGGGAACCGAATCAATTTGATGGGCTAGCTTGGAGTAGGCAGGTGATAAGTCATATTTCTTGCACCAGGTACACGTGTTTTTTATTGTCTCTGTTGACTACTGTGCAAGTTGAAAAAGAGAGCGAGCGTATTGCCTATTCATGGTGCAAGGCTGGCAAGGATTAGAAGTCAGTAAAAAATATGAAAATACCATTCACTTATCTGGGTCCTGGTTCTCCTTTCAAATTACACACTAGCTCCTTTCTTTTATGTGCTCTGAGAAGGTATTTTCTTATACAAACTAGAGAAAAGAAGGAGGGGGGCTGGGAGGAAGAGGAAGAAAGGGAGTGAAGATAGGGAAGGGAGAGGAAGCCTGTGAGTAAGAAAGGATAATGGGGAGGGGAAGAAGTGATGGATAGGTCATCTGTCATTCAGAGTCAGCCTCAGCCATAGGTGTAAAGGATAATCATTATTTTGGTGGGGTTGAAGAAAGCAGAAAAGTCACATAGCTGAAAAAAACATACCTTCAGTGCTTGTCCAGGATCCACGATGCCATAAACCATTTGAGACAATTCTTTAAGTGTGTGTGCGCGCGCGCGTGTGTTAAATAAACCTCCAATTTATGACTTCCTTGCCTTTGTTTAGGATCTGGTCTGTGAAGAGGACTTATTTACACTGGGTTGATTTTAGTAATCATCATGTTTATGTGGCCCTCATGGGACTGCTGGCCACACAGGGTACCGGTGTCTCCACAATAGTGTGCGTATTTCCACGGGATGGTACAGATGAATGTCCACATCAGAAGAGATACAGCAGGGTGAGGATGATGCTGAACCATGCATGGGTGATGTGGGCTGGCTGAGGACTTCTGCAGGGCATTTGCTTGGACCGCTGGAGCAGAAGATCATGACATACAGGGCCGATCCTGAAGCACACGGAGCACACTGAGGGGAAATAGCTAGGGACATGTCAGGGTCTCAGAAGGCTCTCAGAGTGGAAGAGGGGAAGCCACACAGCAAACACTCGGCTCTCATAGTGCACTGTTACTGGCTGATGCCTGTGTGTAATACTGTCAGAATACAGTGATAAACTGCCTGTCATCTCATTGAGAAGCCACTGAGTGGGCCCAGGAGTCCCACCATGGAAGCTCATCCCCACTTAGTCTTCTCTGAGCAGCACAGGTGACCCTCATACACAAGCCAGCCAGGTAGCCAACAAGTAACCTTGGTCATCAAGATGCAGATATAAGGAGAAACACCATGTAT
This sequence comes from Arvicanthis niloticus, assembly GCF_011762505.2. NCBI lineage: Eukaryota > Metazoa > Chordata > Mammalia > Rodentia > Muridae > Arvicanthis > Arvicanthis niloticus. The sequence goes on along the minus strand of NC_047663.1, from coordinate 84,651,849 downwards.
GCCATAAAGTAGTGTTGTGAATTGTGGACGATATCCTCAACTCTCAGAGCCTTGGCTTTTCTCAGCTATTGATGAACTATTTCTCAGCTCTTGATGGGGTCTGGACCTTGTACGGAGGTGGGGGAGGATTAAGTCAGCTAAAACTTGTAAATCAGGGAGCTAGTGCCATGGTGTGGGAGGCTCCCCAGAGTCTTGCTGTCCCTGCTTCTGGGTCTCTGCAGTGTGTGATAAGCCAGTGCCAGCACCTCTGCTGGGAGCTGGGGGTCAGCGGTGCTCTGGGGTGGTCTTTCTTTCCCAGTTCTTCTGGTCCTGAGCCTCTGCCAGGCAAGCTTGCAGAGACACTCTTCCTTAATGCCCCTGTCCTCAGGGAATGGGCCCTAAGGCTGCAGCCCGTGTGTTTGCTGATCTTATCGGAAGAGTGATTGGAGCCTGTTTCACTATTGATGTTGGCTCTGGGCCTAATCTTACTGTCCTGAACTGCAGTCCACGAGGGTGGGCCAGATGTACTTCTGGTGCTCCAAGGGCTGGAAGCGCCAGAGCATCGAGAGATAAATTATTGTACCTGGGGAGGCTCCTACATTAACAGACGCCTCCTCTCCTAATTTTTACCGATTTCATCCCTTCATGAGCGGCTTGTTGCCTAAAGAGTAGCCAAGTGGACCATTATTCTGCCTCTGGCCTTGAGCACCACGTTTTTCAATAACCATCACTAGCATCAAGTCAACACTTAGCAGCTGCACGGCTGTGTTAACCACTTCCATATGCACAGGGACGCCTCAGAACTGCCCAGTGCAGTAGCTCCCTTCCTTCCCGTTTACCCAGATGAAGAATGGAGGTCTCGAAAGGTGCAGTCATTGCCTGAGCTCAGAGAACCAGGAAATGCACGGCCGGAACTAAGCAGTCTGTCTGCGGCGGCTCTAACCAGAAAGCCCAAACGTTCACGTGAGTCACCTGGAGATGTGGTTGACAGACAGATCCAGTGCATCTGAGACATGGCCTGAGTGTATGTGTATATGTGCATGTGTACTCATGGAGAACAGAGGACAACTGCTAGTCTCATATGCACACATGCACACACACACACACATGAACACACACTTTTTTTTCCTTCCTTCTCCCTTTCTTTTTATCTTACAAGATCTCTTACTAGCTTGGGACTTGCCATGTGGAGCTCACTATGTAGGCTAGATTAGCTTAGGCTCTCAGGCCAATGAATTCTCTCTCTCTCTCTCTCTCTCTCTCTCTCTCTCTCTCTCTCTGCCTCTCAGCACTGGGGCTAGAAGCACACACCACTGAGCCAACCCCCCACCCCTGTTTCACATGTATTCTGGAGATTGATTTCAGGTCTCTAGGCTTGCAAGGCAGGGACCTGACTGATAGAGCCATCTCTCCAGTCCATCTTGCACTTCCCGCACGCTCCTACGTGATGCCGATGCCTCTGGTCTTCAGATTACGTACTGGGTGACAGAGCTCTATACCGGGAAACTGAACAGCTCTGGCTGGCTTGGTTAGTCAACTGTCTGCCTGTTTGGTTGGGTCTAAGGTGTAAGCCCATACGCGGTCACCGGCAGCCATGCCACACGAGCTCCTTAGGAGGTGGAGAGTGGAACCTTGATAGTTTGGAGGGGAGGGGAGTACTCTGTGATGTGACTGGTCTGGCTTTGGAAGTTTTGCCAGCCCAGCACCCTCTCTTCCTCTGGAGTCACCAGGGTAGCTCAGCCTCCCTACTCTCTCCTCTCAGCTGGCCTTCTAGGCTGAAAATTCTTATTTGTGTCACCCAAACCTTTCTTCTCTGCATTGCCCATCTTTGATTGCCGTATCATTTACCTTTCCAGTCCCGTCCAGAGCTTTCCAGGGACCTTTGCTCCTCTCTTAGTTCCAGCTTTCCTTTTGATGTCAAGTCCTAACAGGGTTCAAACTAGAGTATCTCTGTCATCATGGTCTTCTAAAACCTAGAGAAAAAGGCCAAGGTCTGTGAGCCTCTTAGTAACCTCCATTGGTATTTATGTGATAGCTGTTACAAGAATCATCTACTTCATTAAGCCCTTACTACTATTAAGCAAAAGACTGTTGGTCAGACATGGCACACAAAGTCAGAGACAGGTTCAAGGTCACCCCAGAGTAGTAGTACACTTGGGCTTTATTCTGAACTCTAGTCTTCTCGTTTCCTAAGCCTAACCCTCCACATTGCTGCCTCCCTCCTTTTCTTCCATCTTCTCTGCAGCTCAAGGCGTTTCCTCAAAGCAAACACTAATTCCGTGCCTACTTTTATTAGCCCCAGCCTGTGCCGAGGGCTGGTGATCCAGGCCAACTGTGTTCCGTTTGCCTACAGAGCTCCATGTCACTGACCACAGTGTTAGCACTTCTTGGTTATGTGGCTTGTGGCAGCTTACTCAGCTCACTCGACCCCACATGACTCATAGAAACCCGTGTGTTTATTTATGATTGTTGCAGGAGTCACACCCCAGGGATGTCACACATGTGAGATGGGGCCTCATAGCGTTGGCCAATATAGCAGGTGCACAATATTCTTACCTGAAGTTGCAGGTGAGTTAAGTCCAGCTACCTTAGCTTGCCATCCAAAGTCTTTCTTTTATCCATTTACATGGCACTCATGATGACGTATTGATTCCCCTCAATTGGACACAATCTAGAGGCACCTGGAAGTGATTCTCAATGAAAGATTGTTCAGATTAGGGTGGCTTAAGGACATATCTAAGGGGAATTGTCTTGATGACACTGTTTGAAGTTGGAAGGCCCACTGTGGGTGGCATCATTCCCTAGCACTGTATCCTAGGCTGTATAAGAGCAGAAATGAGGCTGAACAGTAAGCATTCATTCTCTCTCTGCTCTTGACTCTAGATTTGTTTTCAGGATCCTGCCTTAATTTCCACCCCTGATGGACTGTAACCTGGTTTTGAAAGCTAAATGGACACGTTGTCCCTTAAAGTTATTTTTTGCCAGGTTATTCTGTCAGAGCGATGCGTGAGAAACCAGGACAGCGCTCTTTGCAGCAACCATCGCTGCTCAGGGGCTGTTCTATTTTTGACACTGTACTTCTCTGCTGCCAAACTCCTATCCAGTCTTCAAAGCCCAACATAAATATTGCCTCTTCTACTCCACCATTACAAATCTCACATATGAGGATAATTCTGTCCTAGGAGACTCTTGTGTAGTACTGACTCACCGGTGCCTTGCTCGCATTAATAAAACTTCCTCCACCACAGGAACCATTAGGCTCCTGATTCCCCCCCCATTTGTCCATTTTGTCCTTACTGAGCACAACACCGCCTGACAGAACCTTCTGCAGTCAGGGGTGGGGGTGTCCAGTATAATTGCCACTCACCATGTGTAGCTATTCAGGGCTGAAGATGTGGCCAGCGTAGCCAAAGGGATGAATTAGAGATTTTATGTCATTTGAGTCAACTTAAGTAGCCACATGTGGTCAGCGCGTAGTGTATTGGACAGTACACAGGGTTGTTGATCAAAGAGTCCAAAGGAATGAATGGAAAATAACAGTTGTAACAAGCACCATGTGGGGAGACCTAGCTGCCAAAAGCCATCCTGGGTTTGATTTGACGTGGTAGGAGCACTTGGTCGGGGAGAACTTTCCTGAGGTAGTGATGCGGTATTTAAAACATTGTGTACAGGCATGAGGGTATACGCACAGAGCTCATGCAAAAGGCCTGTGGTAGAACGGAGCATGGCTTCTGAACGGACCTCCAAGCCCGTACAGAGGCAACACCACTTCTGCTTGTGGAACCTTCTAAACCATCTCCCATCCTGCTGTGCACTAGGTAGGCTTGGAGAGGGTTTGGCTGTGAGACACCATGCTGAAGCTTCAGTTCTTTACAAAATGCTTTGTTGAAGATTGGGACACTGGAACATTGCTTCCCTCCATCCCCAGTAAGTGATCATGGGTGTTTTGTTTTAAGCAGCCTCCTTTACCCCGTGGCTCAGCTGGTAATCTTCCTGGGTTTTTTTTTTTTTTTTTTTTTCTGACCTTGGGTGATATTCTGGGTTTATTCTGAATGAGCTGTGCTCTCAGGTAGGTGCCAGCCCCACCCTCCAGACCATGTTCCATTCAAGGGTTCATTCATTCAGTAAACTTGTATAGTGCCTTCAGCAAGCAGAGGCTGTTTAGGGCGAGGTTTGTTCCTTAGAGGAAAAAGAAGTTCACTGCCCTGGCCCTGGAGGTGTTGCTTGTGTGGATGCTGTGTCACATGTGTGTCAGTAGGTGGCAGAAAGGAGTGAGGCTATGTCTGTGCTGTGTTTTGACATATGAACATCTGAATGATTAGTAACCTAACACTTCCTGAAAAAAAAAAAAAAAGAAAGAAAGAAAGAAAGAAAGAAAGAAAGAAAGAAAGAAAAAAGCAAGCCTGAAATGACCAACAATCCAGCTCCAGAGGGCCCAGTCAGGGAGCTAACTTGAGACCACCACTAGAGTCTGGCATTAGGCAGAGCTGGTCTGGTTCCCAAGAGAGGGAGCAAGCCAGAGACTAGAAGAATCCCTCCTGGGACTACAAGCCCCAGCAAGAGTGAGCCTGAGACAGACAAGGATCACAGGGGGCACTTGGGTGGGCTGGATGGGGAGCAAGCCTGAGACAACCACCAGACAGGCACCATGGGACCCAGACATGGAGCTAGCTTGAGATGACTAGTCCCGTGCTTCAAACGCCTGGGGGCATGTGCAGACCGTGTCCCATGTGACTCCTGCCCAACACCATAATGCACAAGTGGGTCACAGCACTCCTGAGACCACTCCTGAGACAATCCCAGGCACTCAGATACTCGAGGGTACCACCAGGAGAAGCAAGTAAGTGGTGAAGAAATGGAAGAGAATGAGGAATAGAAGGATGTGGGTACAGTGAAGAGAGGGAGAACTGGAGACTTGAGGGTAGTGAGGAACAGCCTGTTGTGAGGAGCTAGTGATGCCACCTGGGACCATGGTGGGGTCCCGGCCCATGCTGCCATCAGGGGTCATTTCTGGGCTCATGGATCTGTAGCAGCAGGAGTCTGTTACCACCAGAAGCCAGGTGAACATCACTGGTTTAGGTTGCCACACGGAGACATGTTGATGTCTGAGGGCTGTACAGAACTGGCCCTAACCATCACCTAGGCATCATGGGAGAGCTAGACCTAGAGGCGAGAGAACAAGAGAGCTGACTCCACCCCTAACCAGCTGTAGTGCTTGGGAGAGCAGAGACTCACACACAGCAGGAGTTTCCAGTGAGCTGGCCCTGAGGACATGAGTGTGGGAGAGCCAGCCCTGCCTTTTGTCTGCTGTGTGGTGGTGGCAGCCAGAGAGAGATCCCCTCCCCTACCTCTTGCCAGCGGGAGAGCTGGCCTTGCCCCTCACCTGCTGGAGCATTTGGGAGAGCAGATCCTGCACTTCACCTGGGCAGCACATGAGGGCTGGCCCTAATGACAGGGGTATCTACTTACAAGGGAGAGACTCCCCCATCTCCATCTTTTGCCATCTATGGCAGGCAGAAGAGTTTGCCCTGGAGTCATGAGATTGAGGAGAGTGGGAGAACTGGCCATGTCCCTCAGTAGATGCAACTTGGTGGGGAGCGGGCTTTGCACCTCACCTGGGCAGCAGGGTAGAGTTGCCCCTGCCAGCGAGGTAGGGAATGGGAATTGCCAGTGAGCCTACCCCAAGGGCATGAGCACAAGAAAGCCAACAGGCTGGCCATCTCAGATACCTTTCAGGGCCAGATCCAGGGCTTTGAATTGGCCCACTCCAACATCTGCCCCATCAATGAACTCCTGGAGTGCACGAAGGGCCAGTTCTACAGATTCAAAACTGTAGGGTCTACATGACCCAGGGCAACAACAAGATATCTGAGAGGAGTCCCAGTGAGGTTCCAGTATTGCTAGAGTAGCAGAAGCCCGAGGCCTCCCTCATATGAGACTAATAAGCCATTGCAATGAACATTTACAACCCAAAAAAGGATGGACAAAAGGGTGTACTGTGGGACACACTGACACAAGCCTCCACAGTGAGATTTTTATTTTCTCTTTGTTCTCTGCTTAGGAGGAGGTTGCAAGGGTGGAGGGTGGGTATGAGGGGAGGGAGAGATGAGTGGGACTGGATACATGATTGAAACTCACAAAGAACAAGTAAGAAGTTGTGCTTTTTAAAGTTATACTATCTCTGAGTTCAGGGAGCGTGTATCTGGGTTCTCCAGGCAGCTGAGCCACCAGCTCTCCACTATAGCTGTAGTGTTGAAGGTCTGGTGCCTCATTCTCCTGCATCCCTGTAAAATTCAACATTACATGGAAAACATGAATTTTCCAAGTGACTCTATATTGATGTCCCAATCTCTCTGCCATGGACTTGAGCCTGGAATTGCCAAATAGTGTCACTATGAGCTGTTCATGGCTTTGTGTCCTCTCCAGGGACTCTTTCCGCTGCTTACAAGTGGGCAGTGTGTGTATTTCTCAGAGATCCACAGTCTTTTAATAAAAAGAAACATTTATCTTCTTGTTTCTAATGAGCTTGTCCCCACACCAGTTCCTTTATACCCTGGACTCAAAAAAAAAAAAAAAAAAAAAAAAAAAAAAAAACCCTACTCAAAGTCTTGTGCAAATGAGTTGTCACTAAAGAATGAAAGCCAGATGTTATTTTAGTGAAGAATAACTATGTGGCCATGCTGCAGATTGAACCTGGGGTCTCCATGGATGGTTTCCACGTGCATTGGTAGCTGCACTCCCAGGTGATGGTGCCTCACATGCTTAGTCTTTTATCTGAAACACAGCATGCATAGATGGTTAAGAAACTACTAATGACCAAGCCATGCCCCCTTGCCACAGCAGAACTCAGTCTCACACGTAAGTCAGACTTAGACCTCAGTGAGCTGCAGTGGGCTTGGAATTCAGGCTGGGAGGCACAGTCCATGTGACAGATTGGGAAAGGACAAGTTCAGACCAAAGCTGCCTCCAGCTCCTCAGTGAGAGATCTGCTTTTGTTGGGAGCCCTCCCACCCTCTCAGTAGCATACTTCAGATAACCATCTACGAATTAAAGATGAAATCCGGCCTTGGAGTGAAGAGCGGCCCTTTGGGGGTTAGTGTTACAGCCTACTCTACCCCAAGGCTGATTCAATGGCCAGCTTTTGGGCCAAAGGAAGTGTTTTCTATAATTGGCCAAATCCCTGTCGGAAGGTGGCTGAGCCTGCTACTGCTTCTGTCACAGCATCGCTTGTCTGTCAGATGTTTCTCACGAGTGGAAACTTTTGGATACATCGCTTTTCTGTCAGGTGTTTCTCACGAGTTGAACTTTTGGATACAATCTATTTGTTCACTGACTAGGCTTTCTGGTATCAGAACTTCCTTAGAGAGGTGGCTTTCCTGTTCTCATGCCCTCAGGGTATGCCTGCCAGTAGAACTGGACCTGGATATGGGGTTTGCAGGTGAGCTAGCCAATCCTACCTCTTGTCTGCTGGTCAGTGGCACTCCAAGGAAGAGACCTCCCCCATACCCAATCCCTTGTCATCCATGGCAGGCAGAAGAGCTGGCCCTGGGGTCCTGAGATTGAGGAGAGTGGGAAAACTGGTCATGTCCCTCACTAGATGCAACTTGGGGGAGTGAGCTCTGGACCTCACCTGGGCAGCAGGATAGAGCTGTCCCTGCCTGCAGGGTGGGGTGAGAAGGAAGAAATGGTGGAATAGAACTTAGAGGGTGAGTGGGGACCGGGGCAGAGATAAACCCAGTGGGCAAAGGCTGCAGCATCACCATGGAGATGGGTAGATCTTCAGGGGTGAGTAAGGCAGGTTTGTACCGGTATTCTACCCCAGGCTGGGGTCCTGGCTCGTGGGCCAAACCATGAAAGGCTAACAACCATGAAGTTCTGGGAGAGCAGCCCAGCCAAGGAGCTAGTTCCAAGCACCTGAAATACCTCTAGGGCATTGGCTCTCAACCTTTCTGATGCTGTGGCCCTTCTGTAGTTTCTCATGTTGTGATGACCTCTGAGCATAAAATTATTTCATTGCTACTTCATAACTCTAATTTTGCTACTGCTATGGATCTTAATCTAAATACTTTTTTTTTTGGAGATAGAGGGTTTCCAAAGGGGTCACAACCCACAGGTTGAGAACCACTCTTCTAAGGTAAGGCTTATATAAGCCCATCTGTGAGAAATATCTGAGATTTTTTTCCTATATAAATTATAGTTTATAGCTGCATTGCCCCTCATTTTGATCAGATTTTTAAAATAAACTATATTATTAAAAAGCCCTGAAAATAGGTAAAAGTACTACACACCAAAATTAACCTAACCCAAAGTCTATACAATGGAACAAACTTCTGAATAGAGTAAGCATTTGGGATAGGAACTGCAGAAATTTGCATCAAATTTTATACTCTTAGTGTCCAATGTATTTTATGTACTTATTTGTTGCAGGAATTTTCCTGCCACATTGTATTTGCAGTGGAGCTTGGTGATTGGGCAGTAGAAGAGGTAGGCGGAACCAGGAGTTGGGAGGAGGAGAGAGGAGGGAGAAAGGAAGAGAGAGGGAAGAAGCAAGATGGAAGCCGACTTGTGTGTCTCTAGCAGTCTCGGGTAGATATTCATATCAAAAGGTTAGATATTGGGTCTATAATTCTGATTGTATGGGCATGTTGTGTATTGAGTATTTGCTGATATATAAATCTATTGGATAATTTTTACGCATTAAGTTCATTCTACCGGGGACCGTGACCATGGCAGATATTATCTGGGGATTTTCTGAGCGTTATGATTACACACTCTTAAGTTCCCTACTTAAGAGATAACATACAACATGTATTTTGTTTCCTTTCTCTGATTATATGACTTCAATTCGTATTATAAATTCCATGCCCACCCATTTTAAAAGTGAAATACGTTGGTGATTATAACACCTTTAAGACCAGTACTCAACAAAGATGGTCATTATTTTTAATATTTAGACATGAGAGAACAAGAAAAGACAGTTTCTTGTATATGAATGTGAGCCTGGGAGTTTTTAAATAAGAGGAGCGTGGCATTTGTACCATTCATCATTTCACATTAGCTCAAGTTTCCCTCCCTTGCTCAAGTGCCATTGGCAAACAGGCACTCTTCTATACGCAGAGATGCCCGAGACCTGGAAATGGCAAACTGCAGCCTGGGAGACAAACCCAGTATGCTGCATGTTGTTTAAATAAAGTTTTATTCTAATTCAGCCATGCATATTTATGTATTGTCTATGGTTGCTTTCATGCTTCATGGGCAGAGCCGAGTAGTCACGACTGACAGCCTAGAGCCTGCAATGCCTAAAGTGATTACTGTCTGGCCCTCCTTACCAAAAATGTTTGCTGGCAATAGCAATAAAGTTTTTAAAAAATGACTACATACAGAGAGCCAAGACCATTTTATACAAGGTATCCTTTCAACCAAGACCTAACTGGTGCACAAAAAGGAATGAATTGGGGGAGAAGAAAGATATTCCAGACATAGGAACATTTGTAAACTCAGAGAAATGATGAGGCTGAGTAAGTTCACGGAGCTGAGTGGGGTTCGCCAGGGCTGAGAGCAGAGGACATGTCATATAGAATTTACAAGCTTTAGGGTTTGAGGGAGCTGCTGAAGGATTTTCACTAGGAAAAGAACATAATGAGGTTTAAATTGGAGGGAGCTATCTACAATTGAGTGAGAGGCTGGGGAGTGGGACCAGAGGTGAGGAGACCAGAGGAGCCCATTTGCACCATGCAGAAGCAGCCAGGGCCAGGCACAGCGGCAGAATGGGTAAAAAGGCATGGTTTCAAGACACAGCAAGAGGCTAAGCACCAAGCATCTGTCAATGGAGCACATGGGAATGACACAGAACAGAGGAGAACCTTCTGTGATGTGGAAGAACAGATTCAAAATGAAGTGACCATGTCCGTCCGGATGTAGAGTGGAATAGCCAAAAGGAAAAGCCCTGGCTGCACATGTCCCTCATTCCACAACTTTAATACCACAAGGACTCCTTGTTGGGTGTTACATAGGCTCTTAAGCCCATCTTCTTATTCCTGCCCCCTCCTCACTTCCATAGAAATTGGCTCCCTTCCCCCATAGGATTCCATTGCTATTCTGTGATGTCATGAACCTCTTTCCAGTTTCCAAGGCCAGCCAGGCTGTTCCTACTTCCTCCTTTGGGGTTCCTGGACAATCTGTTGCTTTGTGCCTCTAGTCCCTTTCAGTCTCTTCAGCAGCCTTTTCAAACCACTGCCCTCCAGAGTACCTTCTTGTGGCCAGCCATTGGGTACCCACTGTCTCCAGCATGACTGGGGAGCAAACTACACACTCTGTCTCCTCCGTTTTGATGGAGGCTCCACATGTTGGCACTTGCTGGATGTTTGTGCTTTGTCCCATAAAGTGATGTGTAGACAGACTTGATGATTTCACTCAGTTGGCCCAAGTGGTCCATGGCAGACTCTGTGTCCATGGCTTAGCTCTCGACACTGGCTTGACAAGGCTTTCTAAAGCCTTGTTCTTCACCTTTTGCTTGACTTCTTACTCACTTATTTTTATTTTACTGTCATATATATATATATATATATATATATATACACATATACATGAATGTAATATGCACGGGAATGTTCATAATGCATATTATGTAGTAATTGGATCTGTGCTAAGCCATTCTCTGGTCCTGAATATAATAGAATAGAAAATATCCTTACCCACATGGACCTTATAGTCTATGAGAAATAGTACATATAATAATTAGGTAAAATATGTAGCCTGTGGAGCAGGGGAGTGGGTCAGAGAGTGCAGGACTGGATCTATAGTGGGAAAGGAAGGTTTCTTGAATAAAGGGAAATTTGAACAGATTTCTGAATAATGTGAAGGTATCACCTATTATAATACAAGAAGGATTGTTGTTGGCCTGGAAGAGAAAGCAGGGAAGATACCCAGGGGAGGATACAAAAAGAGGCATAGCTTATGAGAAGGTGGGAGTGTGATGAGATGAACTGTTGTGGGGGAATCTGGGTTGGGGGATGAGAAGAACACATAGAGATGCTTGGTAAGAATTCTGATCCCTACTCTGACTTGGGGATTTTGAACCAAGTAATGATGACTTTAACATGGGGCCAGATGCTGTAGCAACTAGTGGGACATGGGATGTAGAAGATAAGAATAGAAGAGAAAGCCCTAAGACAGCTATCACGTCCACATCCCCTCTCTCTCCTGTACTGAGATTGGTTTGCTCTTCCTTCTAGCCAAGCATCTGCCAAGCCCCAGTGACTTTTGAAGTATGTGTTCTTTTCCCTCATATTTGGTCCATGGTTTGGGTGGGTGTGTCCAAAATTCAGGATAGCCTTTGTAGGTTCGAGTTGTAGATTAGACTCTAGAGAGGACAGTGTTCTGATGTCAAAGAGATGAGACCAAGTCGAGTTACATACATTGGAAGCCTCTGCTCACATCAATCTACCAATCTCCTATTGACCAAGTTAATTTACATGGCATAGGTCAGCATCACTAGGCAAGAAGATAGGAATGCAAAAGACATGTAGAAGAAACCTTGAGTGTGCAGCTCTATACGATGGAAGGGGGGAGTATTGAAACAGTGGGCTCGCCTGCCACAGGCTTTCTTCATATCAGTGTTCTGTGTCAATGTATCCCACCACATCCTGGCTCATCTCATGGTTCTTGCATCCATTCTTAGTTCAGGCCCTTTGACTCACATCCTAACAACTCACACATTGATATCCTTTCTGACCTCTGTAATCTCCTGCTTTTGGCTTGCTCTGCTGCCCAGCACATCTCAATAGCGTTCCTCTTATGGTATGTTTATCTCACGTGTGTATTTAGGAAGCTTCAGTGACCAGCCATTAAACAACACAAAATTTTGTGAATGCCACTATTTCTGTATCCTCTTCATTGACAATGTCAATCTCTATGACACCTGACTGCTGCTACACTTGTCTTTAAGTCAGCTTCCTTTCTTTGTCTTTTCGATAAAGGTAAGCATTTTAAGCACAGAAGCACAGATATGTATGTGTGCATTTCTCGACCCCTGAAATCTTGCATTTTGAGACCCTGGTCTCTCACCTTCTTCCTGACACACACAGTTCACACATGCACGCACACATATACACATGCATGCACACACACACACAGTTTATTAGAGTGGCTTACAGGCTGTGATCTGGCTAGCCCAACAATGGCTGTGTCTTAAAGGAAAGGGCAAGAATCCAGGATAGCTGTGAGTGAGGGCAAGCAGGCAAAAAGCAAAAGTTTCTTGTCCTATGTCCTTTTATGTGGGCTACCACCCGGAAGGTGTGGCCTAGATTTAGGATGAATCTTGCCATCCCAAACAATCCAATGAAGAGCATTCACAGGCAAATCTAGCTCCTCAGGTTTTAACTGATACCAGATGGAGTCAAGTTAGCAACCAATGTTGGCCATCACAATCCTGGTCTCTTTAGGGCATGGCAGGCCTGTACTGTGTGTATAATCATAAAAATCATTTGACTATGCTATGTCCTCACCCTCCTCTGAGCTTGGAAGACCCTACCCTCTTTCCTTTTCCTGTCCTTCAACAATTGGCTCCCTCATATGCCCCTCCACCTCGAGTTAGCCCCTCCTTCTTTCTTTACTTTTACAGTACAGGCCATTGCCCAATTTTTTAACTTGACTTGTAGTTCATATTTCTTGACCTTACCATTCAGGGTTACAAGTACTCCACGTTCCTTCTCCTCCAGTCCATAAATATTCCTCGTCTTCCCCTCTCGTATAAAAGGGTGTTCCTTCTAGAGCACTACATCTTCATGTTTTTGACCACATTCTTTTCCTACATGCCTCCATTTTTTATTCCTTGGTTCATCCCTCCTTTCCTTTCCAGATGTTAGTCAAATATTCCTCCTCTATGAAGTCATAAGTGTTAGGCTAGAACCCTTGCTCATAAAACCCCTTGCTTTAAAACCCCTTTGCTTTAGTCTGGACATGTGACTTCACTGACCTCTACCTGTGAGATCAGTGAACCCACCAAAAAGCTGCCTCCTAATAACTCTGCCTTTATCTACTCTTAAATTGCTCTAATCTGGCCTGTATCTGCATCACCGGGGGAGAGAAAATGCCTGTCAGTAAGCAGAAGTGCCCAGTCCTTTTGGACAACATGAAGTTGTCACCTCCATCATTGGGTCACATCCATACCTATCTTGGGTTGATGGGGCCTGAGGCCACAGCTTGGACATGGCAGTGTAATTTCATTTCCCCAGCTCTCCAGATATCCTTCTTAGAGCATATTGCATATGTCCTTGATCTTCAGCAGACCTATTTGCCTTTCTAACCAAACTACAAGTCCCTTTAGAAAGCGGTATTGCTGGATTTGACGTCTCAACGCATGGCACTGAATAGGTGATCAATCAACATGGCTTCTTACTTAATATGCAATTAGATGACTTGAGATATGCTGTTTCAACAGGAGTATAGGTTTTGCTGTCGATCCTTTTTTACTTCCTGTACTGTTTGCTAGATGAAAAGTAGGAATCTGATAAAATGAGTTGCATAGGGTTTTAGTCTGTGTGGACCGTTGTAACACAATACCATGGTCTGAGTGACTTACAAATAAGAGAAAGTTCTTTCTCATCATTTTGAAGGGTAGACAGCAGGTTAGTTGACTGGCGAGGACCTGCTGTTCTCTGTTCACAGATGGTGACATCCAGCTTGTGTCCTCAAACAGCAGAAGGGCAGGTAGGACTTGCAGTCTGTTTTCATAAGGTCACAAATGCCATTCATGAGCGCTCCACCCTCATGAATAATCATCTGTCAGACACTCCTCCTTCTAACACCCTCACATTTGGAAGCTAGGATTTCAACGTGTAAATTTGGAGGGACAAAGACATTCACATGATAGAAAATAGAAAATACAAGAGGCAGCTAAGGTGACCAATGGATAGGGCTGCCAGTTAGACAGGTTAGGTGTGACCCGCGCAATCATCTCGCCAGCAAGAACGCACGCGGACACACCAGGATCCTTCTGAAGCAAGCTTTATTGCGATAGAGAGAGGAAGACCCCGAGCCCTGAACAGGCGCTGCTTATATGCACCCTAGAGTGGCGTGTTCACTTCTAATTGGCTGCTTGCTCATAACCTCGTATTACGCCCCGGGTTGGGTAGTGATTTGGCGCGCTTTCACCACTTGCACAATGCACAGTCCACTTATTACTTGCGGGAGCACCCGATGCCAGCGCCATCTTGTAATGGTGAACGTTGTCACCGCTCACCGCAGCTCTCTACAGTTAGGAATTTTAATCCCTAATAGGACCATAGAAAACACCATGATTTTGAGCACTGAAGGCAAATATATGTTTTGAGAGTCCTTTACTTCTGTCCATAACTGAAAAGATGTCATTTAACTGAGGCAGCCAGCTGTGCCTGTTGTACAGCAGATTTACAGCTGGATATGATGCTGGGTTATTTTCTGGACAGCATTGGTTTTGGTGGTGGTGGTGGTGGTGGTGGTGGTGGTGGTGGTGTGTGTGTGTGTGTAAGAAGAGAGCCGGACACTGGTCCTGAGGCCAACACACCTGGAATCTATTTATGGGGATCACTGGTGCAGGCCACAGCTTGGGCCATTCATTTATTTCTCACTAAGTGAACATCTGGGATTCAGTTTGGGACGCCAACAAGTTTGGATGGGAACTTGAAGCCCTGGTTGGGATGTGGAACTGCTCACCAGAGGTGGGGGTGAGCGGGGTGAGTGGGGTGAGGGGGGGTGAGCGGGATCTTAAACTATTCTAATGCAGTTGCCAGGGGTTGAGAAGTCCTTCCCATGCTGGAAAAACACTCAGAAGGGGGAGTAATTTAAGGAAGACCCAATTGCATCAAAGTAATAATACAATCAGAAAAATCCCCCTGTCTCCTTGCCCTGTTCCCTTCCCATCCAATACTTCTAATCATATCCAGGTACTTCCCTTTTCTAGGAATAAAATAATAAGAAAAAAAAATTCTTGGACGTGGACCAGGGAGGAAACGCTTCGAGAAAGTAAAACTCTAATTAGTTATAGATGAGATTTGGTCACAGATAATTACTCTGCATTCTTGGGCTCGTGCCTTAGCGGGCTTAAGATCTTTATTTTTCCCTGTTGCTAGGTTTGTAGATATCTCTCTAAATGCCTGGCTAAACACAGAGCCTTAGACCATAATTAACAGATCTTCTGCGGCGAGAGTGTTTAGAACAAAAATGAAGGAGGAGTTTGTCATTCACAAGCTAGGAGTGTTGGAATCTCTGGCTGTCAGGACTTTGCCCAGCACCCCCCTCTTCTTACTTTGAACTTACTCAGAACAAAAAGAAAAGGCCAGTGGGTTCAAACAGGATCATTTGAAGCAGTTCACTTTGAGAAATTTTGTGCTGAGTTGTACCTGCCCTCTCTGACATCAGCCAACTCCAGTATTTCTCTTTCAATTTACATCTGTCAGTTTCCTACCTGTGTGGGTTGAAGGGGTTTGAGGCTCCAAGAAAGGGCCTAGAGTAACCCAAAGAGATTTTGGAATCTGTGGTGGCCCATACACATGTCATTATGTTTAGAACCAGGTTTCTTGCGTTGCTTAAAGGATTTTTTTTTTTAAATAGAAAAAACATTCTCATGACTGCCCAAAGTGTTTTCTTCCTACTTTGTAGTAGAAATGACTTTGACATTAACCACAGACTGTTCATGGCATGCTTAATGTCTCAACAGAGCAAGCCTCTGCAGAACTGTGCCAAGGTCCAAAGAATTCTGTCTCCCTTCCCTGCCCCCAGTGTATACACACACACACACACACACACACACACACATTCATACACTCATAGACACACATATACACATACACTCACAGACACACACACATACACTCACACAGACACACAGACACACAGACACACACAGACCCACATATATATACACTCATATAGACAGATACACAGACACACACACACTCACACACACACACACACACACACACACATACACTCACACAGACACAGATACAGACATACAAAGACACAGACATAGACACACATACATACACACAGAGACACAAACACACACTTGACAGTTATGCCTTTTCTCTTCTGTGTCTCTGATTGTGTTGTTTAGAACCCTCTCCCTGAGGATGTCTTTACTGGTAAACAAGTCTGACTCCATCATCTCTCTTCAGGCATTTCTGCTTTACCTCACCTAGCTATACAGCTCAAAAGGCATAGCCTCATTGCCAGTCATTCACTATGCTATTGCCAGCATGCAGTCAGGTATTTTATCCACCTTGTGATTGTGATCCTCTGGGATCTTGGTTGACAGAGTCTTGAGGGTTGCTAATCAAATCCTCTGGATTTCACAGTGAGAAGAGGAAAAGCCACTTGAGAGGTGCTTGGGCAGAATTGTACCACAATCTGTAGCACTTTCAGGCTTTTTAAAGTTATGTTTCTTCTGTGTGGTAGGTTAAATCAGTATTCTTTATGTGTGCCAGGTGAATGATGTGTGTTCCCATGGGTTTGGACACATGCATGGGCAGATGTGTGCACACATGGGTATGTATGCAGAGGCCAGATGGTTGATGTCTTCTTCAGTCGCTCTCCACCTTGGTGTTTTAGACAGAGTTTCTCACTAAACCTGGAACTCATCACTTTGGCTAGGATGGCTGGCCAGTGAGTGCTGTATCTCCCTCACACCGAGATTCCAGACATGGGCCACCTTTGCCTAGCTTTGGTGTGGGCTCTGGGAATCCAAACTCAGGTCCGTATGCTTGCATACCAGGCCCTTTCCCGACTGAGCCATCTCTCCAGCCCTTGAAAACATCATTAAACCAACCAGCCAGCTAACCAACTGGCTAGCTAGCAACATTCATCCTGCACCTGGGAGCTGCGAGAAATAATTCGATACACTACATAAACAGTGCCTGCTTTCGTGGCATTTGACATTTGATAGTAGATGTCATGGTTCCCCCCTTTCAAAGGAAGAGACAAAGACAAAGAGAGGTTAAGTTGTAAGCTTGGGTTAGAACCCAAGTGCTCTCTTTTCCAGATCAGAGACTCGAGCATGGTAAGAGCAACATTAGGAGTCCCTCTGGCCAATCCATGATTCTGTGGATGGAGGAACCTTGTGCTCAGAAGGTCAGAGGGGCGGAGCTAAGATGGTCCTCAGCTCTCCTAAGTCCCAGCCTCACACTCTGACCAAGACTTCCTGGGCTGGGTGCTGCAGGAGTCTAAATAATTCAGAGGTTTTCATCTTGTCCCTATGCCTCCCCTCTCTTCTCCCTCACCTAACCCAGGTTCCATGGCTGTTGTTATCGCTGCCTTTAAAACGCCTTTGAATCCCTGCCTCCACCCCACCCCCACCACCCCTTTCCTCGATCATCCTCAAGTGGAAAAACCTGAAACCTGGCTGAATCCAGCCAGCTGCTGTTTGTACTCTTTCAGAAAGGGGACTTTATAGGGCTGAGTAAAACCATGTATATGGACAGATCACAGTTATTCAATCCCTCGTCCCAAGTGACCTTTCACTGCTGTATGCCCATCCGCCAGCACCTCCTAGACAAGTGTTTCTAGCACTCTCTTCTCAGTCATCATGCACCTCCTTCCCCTTCTCCTCTCTGCTCAGAATCTGGTTTCCTCTTTGCTCTGAGAAAACAGTGGCTGGAAGAGACTTCCCGAGGTTCCCCAACCTCTACTTGTGACTGTCCCCTGACCTCTGTCCTCCCTGCTACAACCACATGGCCTACTCTTGGCCCTGCCATAGGTCATTGTCTTCCCTATGCTCTCACTGAATTCTCTTCCTTGCCTATATTGAAGTCTCATTCTTACCCCCATGCCAGCAAGGTGTGGTACAGTGTGCTTGTAATCTTGGGATTCAGGAAATGAAGCATAGGTCATGATCACAAAAAGGAAAGAAGAGATGGAGGAAAGGAAGGAAGGAAGACAGACAGACAGACCCTGCATCTTCTTTATCATCAGCTTACCATCTTCTGGGTCATTCTTATTCTCATGTAAAAGTGTCACGGCATTCACCACTTGAAACAAGAACTAACTTAAGGCAGCGGAACTTCTTTCTTGATTCAATTATATCACCTCTTCACAACCATTTCTCATTTCCCTTGTAGAAGATGTCTTAATGTTATTTCTTTTCTTTATTTTCTCCTCCTCCTCTGTTTTGAAACCATCCCAGCTAATAGCACATGCCCATCTCTGGACCAAGCTTTGATCTCAAGTCTCCAGTGAGCCCCTTACTGCTAAGATCAGGACCCTCCTCCTGTATCTCTGCGTCTCCCTCTTCTCTTCTTCCTCCCTTGTCCCCACAACTTGACCTGTTTTTCCTCCAACCACACAGAGGCGGGTTTCCTCATCATCCAGTCTCTGAGAACTGTCCAGACTCCAGCCCTCTTAACATCCTCTACCACGGACACCAAATCCACACTGCGTGACCGTGAATACCACTCTATCTCTGAGTCACCTCAGAAACCAAGATCTGCATCTGTGGTTATCTATACGCCATCTATATGTAGACATACACAGGCAGATATAGCTCAGTAATTTGAGTCTGCTCCCTGCCCTCCACCCTACTCTCCTCACTAGCTTCCCTATGTGGGGTAAAAGAAATTCCAAAGTATCTATAATGTACGAGCTTCTTCCCTCTTCTCAGGCTCCACCTCCTCTCCATCGGTGTATCTAGTCTTTCTGGCGTTAGGTAATTTCACGGACTTGGTTGCTTAATATCTCCACAGCTGCCACCCTAGGAGCATCCCACACTGAGAGGAGCAGCCTGGGCAGCACTGTGAGGCAGGACAAGCTGCACCTTGGTAGTTTCTCGGAGGGGATTCAGAGAGGATGCCCGAGCCCAGAAAGCTACAGAGTGTGTTTGGCCTCCTTATGCGATGTGGGATACAGAAGTCACCGAGAGGATCTGTGGGCCATGAGAAAGTGAAGTAACTACCTAGAATTGACCTCCCTGGCTCTGTGTGTGTGCATGCGCGAGTATGTGCGACTGTACCTGTGTGTGCGTGTATGTGTATGTGTCTGTCTGTATGATAGCTTGAATATACTTGCCCCATAAGGAGTGGTACTGTTAGGAGGTGTGGCCTTGTTGGAAGACTGTGAAGGTGGGCTTTGGAGGTCTCCTCCTATGCTCAGTCTCCACCCATTACAGAGGAGAGCTTCCTGCTAGCCGCCTGATGATGCCAGTTTCTCCTGGTTGCCTTCAGATCAAGATGCAGAACTCCCAGCTCCTTCTCCAGCACCATGTCTGCCTGTGTCTGTGCACGTGCATGTGTGCATGAGTGTGTGTATGCTCTCTTCCCACCCTACCCATGTTTTTCTGGACTCTGATCCTTCAACTACTGACGTGTGTGTGTGTGTGTGTGTGTGTGTGTGGTGTTGTTTTGTTTATTGGTTGGTTGGTTGGTTGTTTTTTTCTGAGACAGGGTTTCTTGGTGTGGCCATAGCTGTCCTGGAACTCATTCTGTGCCAGGCTGGCTTTAAACTCAGTGATCCACCTGCCTCTGCTCCTGGCATTAAAGGTGTGCATTACCACTATCAAGCTGTTTGTTTCATTTTTCAGGGTGGGGTCTTCCCATCTAGCTTGCTCCTAAGTTACACTTGCTGATTAGTGAGTCCCTAAGATCTGCCTAACTCCGAAGCCCCAGTGTGGGGTCATCAGCATAAGCCACCATGTTTGGCTTGTTACATGGAAACTGGAGAATGGAATTCGGGTCTTTATCCCTGTGTGGCAAACATTTTACCCACTGAGCCATCTCCCACAATGCTCTTGACTTTAGTCATTCATAAAGCAGCCTGCTAATTATAGCCTCTTGTTTCATCTGCATTGTTCTGAGCAAAGGTGACTTAGGCCTGAGAGGTAGCACCGCTGTAGCCAAAGTTTCCTGGTGTCTGTCTCATTCTCCGAGAGCCCAAAGGTCTCTAGTGCAACTGCATGATGGGAACCGTGCGCCTTTGATTCCCTACCCCTCTTCTCCTCCCCAAATCAAAGTCTTTTGGATGCAGTGATAGTTGAGCACATGGTGGCAGCAGGGACTACGGTCAGAGTCAAGTAGTCTGCAGCCATTGATGGGCTTAGCATTTTCCTAACAGCCATGTAATTGGAGGAAAATTGGTCCAATATGAGGTGCAGAAAGTCAAAGGGGGTTGTTGTGGGGGGCGGGGGCTTTGAGCTTATTTTCTCTTTAAGTTAATCTGTGTAAGGAACGATCTCAAGAAAGCCCCAGAGTTCTTCAGACTTTAACACAGGACACCCACAGGGGTATCCGGAGCCGCCTGTTAGAGCCGAGAACACCGGGGACTGTTCTGAATGGAAAACTCATCAGGTCTGAGAGAAACAGGGATACAATTTCCTACAAGATGCTCCTGCCTGTGGGACCCACCCTCGGAGTTTTCTGAAACCCGGGAGCAAGACTGGTGACAGGCATGGTCAGTTTCTTAGTCTGCTCTCTGACTCAGTTTCTCCAACTCTTGCACAGGCAGATGAGTTTTGTTCTTGGTTTCCTTTGGGGATTATTGAGGAGCCTCCTGTTACCCAAGCAACAAAGTCATGATAGCAGCATGACAGAGGGTCCAAGACACAGGCTTCAGTGTCCAAGAGCCCTCTGCTTAAGCCTCATTTATGAAGTGTGGGATCTTACCTAACCTCTCGTGTGCCTCAGTGTCTACTTTAAGAGTTGCTCAAAAGACTAAAGAGAATCATCTATACACAGCATCTATCTAGCATAATTCAGTGCACAGTAAGCACTCTGTCTTAACATTAAAAATAATAAAAAAAAAAACCAGGAATGGAAGAATGAATGAGTTAAGAAAGGGAAAAGAACAAAGCAATATTGGTTATTAGGAGAGTCCCCACCAGGTAGCCAGAGCTTCCAGTATATTCCCAGCTTCCTTTGGGTCATGTGACTAGTTAAGGCCAATAGGATAGCAGCAGAAGTTTTGTGAGTCACTACAGAGTCAGAGGATTGTGAGCTCCCACAGTCCCTCCTGCCTTCAGTTCCCTTCCCCTCCTTGACTTTCCTCCCTCTCCTGACACAGCAGCTTTGGTGACCATGTTTTTCCCTGTGGCATCATAGAAGAGGAAAGGTGTCCTTTTGAGGGTAGAGTGTTCCGTGTTAGCCTAGGGAGACTGTAGAACTCGTTTGTTACTGCCTTGCTGACCGATACAGTCATCTGTGATGGAAAAATCAATCCGTATTTTTGAGCTCTTAATGATAATAACAGTAGCTGTAAGTGCTACCGTTTATTGAGCCCTGGAGAGACTCTGCAGAGCTGTTTGCAGAAGCTAAACCATTCAGCCCTCTCAGGTATCCTGTTAGAGAAATGGTTTGCTATTACATAATAATTGTATTCTTAAAATAATCTCTTTTAAGATTTTTTTTAAGTTCTCATAAGCAATTTCAATGTCGAAAATACTGCTCTGGGGCAGGAAATTCAGTCTACAACAGAGCTAAGTTTTCTACAGAAATCTCAAAAACAAAGGTTTCTAATTGCTCTTAGGTTACTTGGGAGTTGCAAACTAAAAATAACTAATCTTAAAATTTGGCAGAAGCCAACCCAAATGTCATTGAGCACATGCTGAGCACTGTGGGTGCCAGTGTTTAGTTAGGTTACTTCTAAACGAGGGAGGTCAGTTTTGAATTGGCTCATAGTTGCTGTTGTAAGGAAGATCCTTCATCAGTCACCAAAGCTGTCTACAGCCGCCACCGTTAAAAAAAAAAAAAATGAACCCAAAGGCAAAGCGTCACTCAACTGAAGTGACCCTGTGGGGAGAGGCTATTGGCCAACAGACTGTCAGGCCTCAAACACAGGGTTGCTCCTCATTGTAAGTGGCAGAAGTCCGGCTGTTTACTGACTCCATCAGATAAGGGTAGTTTACACCCTGCATGCAGCAGGATAGTAGACTGGATTTGTTGTGTTTGACAGGTGTCCAGTCATCTATGCTGTGGCAGGCAGCTGAAGGAAGTAACCTCTAATCTGGTCTCCCTAAAGTTTTACCACACACAGTGATGCCTGTGAATTTGGCGGGGGGAGGTGATGGTCTTTTGCTGTCACTTTAGGCTTCCTAACTTGGATTCTCCCCATCCCTCCACTGGGAGCTTCTGTTTTGGAGAACAACGTGGCATTGATGCTTTCCGTATAGACAGGAGGGTGTTTCTCCAAGTATCAGCAGACGGAGAATAAACACAGGCTGCTTGTGACTAACCCAAGCAGCCCTGGTGACCTTTTCGGGTCAACACACACTGGCCTGCTCCCTCCAGGGTCTAGCCCAAGACACCTGGACATTCCACAAGTCTGTATATAAAGAAAGGGGCCTGCTGGTGTGTGGGTGGTCCTAGAGGTCCCCAACCCAGTCCTTTCCCCAGAGAGGTGAATCGGTTAGCCTGTCCCTTTCTCACCTGGTACAGCCTAGTCTGGAAGCTGGGGCTCTCAGAGCACACAAGGTGCTCCCCATACCTATCACAGGGACGGGATGCATCTGCTTCCCCAGGCTCCCACAAGTGGCCACTCCTGACTTTTGGTTTATGCATCACTTGAACATGCCCTTCATAAAGGTCCCTTGAGAGCCTGGTGCTGTGATGTCTGTCTGTAGGACACAGACTATGTTAGATATATTTTCCATTCTGGGAAGATGAGACTCATATATTAAGCATTGATTATATAATGAAGGGGCTTATTTCCCCATTAGCTACAGGCTACCTGGCTGTTTTTCTTTGGGCAAGTGCCTGATCCTTTTTCAACCATTGTATCTTTTTCTAGGGATGGTAAGAGTGTTGGCCTCTAGGCATTTCTATGAGCCGAATGCGTGCAAAGTCTTTCAGATGGAGGTAGACTTGTGTTTTTAGTGTTAGTACTAGGTTTAAGAGGATGAAAATGCATTTGGGAGATCTCAGTGGTGCAAAAGTTTGGAATGTTAGCACACTCCCCTTCGGTACCCTTCCCCTCCCTTTTCTCTTCTCCTCACTCTTCGATGACTGGCGATTTTGACTGATACATTACCCAAGCTTGATCTCAGAGGGTTACTTTTACTACCTCCATTGCTACCAATTCCCCCATCTCTCACACTCATTCACAAACCTACCGGTTATGCCTGGTATCTGTCTCTGCGTTGGTGCTTGAGGGCACCAACTGAGGGCAGCTCAGCAACCAGTAGGCTTTTGACCTTGATCCAGAGGAAAGTTCAGAGGTGCTTCTGACTATTACTAATGAAACCCACACTGATTACTCTAGAGCTGTCTTAACTGTCCTCCTTAACTCTGGTGCCACCACTTCCAAGTCAGAGAGGACTACTCTACAGGTGCTCCTCTACTGCCACCAGAGAGGACTTCCTCAAATTCTAACCAGATGATCGCTTTCTTGACGATGCTCTTTCTGTTGCTTATTATATTACATAAAGGCCACTCCCAACTTCCTCACAAAAGCAACACAAAACTGCTCCCCACACGGCCCACAGACTCTGACATCTACAGGAATGCATATACTCTAAACCTAGAATTCTTTGTCCATGGCTCCTGAAGAATCCCACTTATCCTTCCAATTGGAACTCAGACTCTCTTTCTTTGGGCCACTTTGTTTCACTAGGCTACCTAGCTGACCCTCCTACACGTCCCTGCCACACCTCTGCTTACAAGATCATGGTGTCATTTTATACTTTACGTCTGTCTTCCCCAACCACATATGATGGTCTTAAAGAAGAGAATGCATCTCACTCATCTTTGGGGGCTTTTATTCAAAAAGAACTGGAAAGATGGGAGGATGGAAGGACCAAGGATAGATGATGAATGGCCAGATGACTAGAAGGAGAGCTTAGTGGACAGATAGACAGATGGGTACATGGTTGACTGAAATGGATCAATTCAACTGTGGTCAAAGCTTCTGAACATAAGTGGCGTGCATGGCTAAATGCAAGAAGGTCTTCAACAACCCCTTTACAAAGACAAGGCTGTGTTTCTTAAAGCTTCGCAGTTGAAGCTGAAAAACTGAGGGCAGCTCAGCAACCAGTAGGCTTTTGACCTTGATCCAGAGGAAAGTTCAGAGGTGCTTCTGCTTATAGACAAAAAAGAAGCTCATGCATGTGCCTTCCCCCTTCCCCTAGCTTGACCTTGTCTTCCTCCTGCTGACCTCATCTGTGCTGGCCTCGCCCAGGTCCATTGGGCTCTCTGTTCATCCCACTGTTCATTCGAACTTGAACCGTGGCTACGGATTGCCACTTCTAGTGCCAGAGTCACATCAAAGCAGGTGGCATCAAAGCACCAAGGCCAGTAGTCACCATCTGCAACTTTCAGGAGAACAGCTTGTTTCTCTCCATTCCATACTCAATAACTCCGGTAACTGGCCTCCTTACTTGAAGTTTGACTTTCAAACCGGGCTAGTGCTCCCACAAGGAGCACAAGCAGAAGACCCGTGTCCAATTGGTTCACCAAAGAAAAGAGGGTAAGTCTTAGAGTGATCTGGAAGTATAACATTAAGCTCCTGTTATGGAGAACTGGCTCGTGAACCAACCAGTCAGCAGTGGAAAGGCCCTGGGGCTACTGGGATCAGAGCCCAGCCTGGCCGCCAAGAATCCCCATTCAGGGGTTGAGAAGTGGCCCGCAAAGCACAATTGGCTAAATTTGGTTGTGTTTTTATTTTTGTCCAGCCATAAATACCGGCAAAGAAATGAAAACTATTCCTTCCCTTCTGGGAGCCTTGAAGCCAGGCTGGCTTTATTTTTAACTGCTAGTCTAGGGCTTTTAGCACACTAAATACCCTGTCCACCACTGTAAGAGGCAGTGGGCTAGACTCTAGGGGCTTTGCCTAGACCGAGAGTTGTGTTGTGCTCCAGTTCTTCCCGGAACCAGAGGAGTAGAGGCATTCGCATTTGGAAAACTGAGGCTCAGAGGGTTCGGTAACTTCTGCTTAGCTCTACAGTGAGAGTGCAGTCCAGCCAAACCTAAACCCAGCACTCGTTCCTCTCAGTCCTGACATCATGTATGAACTGAATTCTTACCAGATTTTGTGCAATTATGATGACAAGGGTGGTTCCAGACAAACCTAAAGAGAGACTCAGTTTTTGCCCGAAAGGGCCACCAAGAGAGTCCTTTTCAGGTAGGGCAGTGTACTCAGGGCAGATCAGTGTCTGGATGGGATGGAAGAAGTAGCAACTGTAGATGAAAAGAAGCAGAAGAATGGGAAAGGGCCAGGGCACTTTTATTCTGTGAAGGTTTTGGGAGCCCTGGTTCAGGGCCTGAAGCTAAGCTGACTATGACCAGATACCATTACAGCACCCCTGAGAGATTCTGTGGCCTCAGTCTGGCCTGGATCCTTGGCTTTGAATCTATTATGTAAGAGGCAAGAGGACAACAACAACCCAGCCTTAAGCTCTACTTGGAGAAACTGCCAGGGCAGCTTGCACAGCACTTGGTATGCAGAGCAGAGGGTGGGAGCAGCCATCCCTAAGATCATTATCACCAGGGCCTTCATGAGACATTCGGTATTCCACATGTTCTAGGCCAGTTCTTCCTGGAACCAGAGGAGTAGAGTCATTTGCATTTGGAAAACCGATGCTCAGAGGGTTCAGTAACTTCTGCTTAGCTCTACAGTGAGAGTACAATCCAGCCAAACCTAAACCCAGCATGTACTCGTTAGTCTCAGTCCTGACATCATGCCTTCTGTGGAAGGGACCCGTGACTTCTGTTTGCTATAAAGGGACTTATGACTGACCACATAGGAAATGCTCTAAGCAGGGGACTGGTTTCTCCTGCCTTGAGTCCTCCAGTTTCATGATAAGAGTGTGTACACGAGATACCAAAAGTGATTTTTTTTTTTATTTAAGCAGAAAGCAATTAATGGATACTGAATGTAGAATGGTGTCTACCGGGGCTGTTAAAAGGGAAAATCAGGGAGTCGTTTAATGGATGGTATAGTTGTGTGAGACGAAAGTATCCTGGAGATTAGTCATACAACCAGGAGAATACAGCCCCGCACGACTAAGCCCCATACCTCCGAACTGTGTGCTTGGAAACTGAGAAGACAGCTAGTTTCATGTTGTATGATTTCACCATCCTTTTTAAACAGTTAGAAATAAGATCCCAAGTATTAGAGTCAGACCATTGTAGAGGCAGGCAGTGAGTTGGAGCGTTTCCTGTCCTACTTCCCAGCCTTTCTGTTCCCTCCTCCCTCTGATCAGAAGCTTTCTGAGCAACATTCCTGGTCCCACCCCATGTGGCACAGACTTTGTCAAGGCTGAGTTGCATGTTCTGTGAAGGGCATTTATTAGGAGACATCCTAATGTTTCTCTGTCTCACGCTTGACCCTTTCTGACCTACTTTGAGTTCCTGGTTTCGCCAAAGATTTTGTCTATAGAATGAAAGGAGATAGTAGGTAAGTCTTCCTTTACAGAGTCAGGTTTTCTTAGAGTACATGTAGGGGAAGGAGCAGGCTTGGAGCTCATTTTGGAGAAGTTGGGTGCAGATCCTGCTTTTCTCCTCAGTTTGTTTAGCTCTAACATGGGGATAACAATTGTTCCAGATTAACTGTGTTTCACCTATGAATAGATACAATACAGAAGAGCATGGAGCTGGCTAAGAACAGGCCCCTCTTTAGGTTGATAACCTCAAGAAAGCACCCCACATCAACATCACAATAGGGGCTTGGTCTCCCTTGGTCCTTTCTGAACATTTAGTCTCAGCCTCACTCAAAAGAAACTTGGGCTGTTTTTTGTGTTCCTAGTTTTAAGTCACTGAGATCACAATACCTGACATAGTTAAAGAAGGTAATTTTTTTTTTAATTTGGCTCTCTTTCAGAGAGTTTCAGTCCATCATGTCAGGAAAGGCAAGGAGGAGAAGCTCATTTGGTGGAGGACGGAATGTGTAATTAAAGCTGTGTGTACCGTGGTAGACCAGAAGGCCAAAGAATATTGGAACCTTCAAAGGCCCTTTCCTAATAATATATTTCTGCCAGCTAGACCCCACCCCTAAAAGTTCCATAGAATATCTAAATAGCACCAACACTGAAGAAGCAAGCATGAGTCTTTGCAGGATATTGCAGATTCAGACCATAATAGCTCTGTTGGCGACTACCTAGTATGATCTATCTCTATAGGACCGAGTTTTACAGCAAGCCGTACTTCGTTCCTAGAGCTCAGGACCAGATTAGCTGCAGGGAGGAAAACCCACCACACTGTCACATCCCATAAATATGTCTTAATTGCTTTTAGCTCAGAAGAAAACAAACTTTTAGGTTGAAATGAATGCTTTCAATAGATTTATAGTGTACTTATTTTTATACTTGCACAGATATAATATGTGAAAATTTCTCATGGACAAAGCATCCCATAAAAGCCAAAGGGCCAAGGACCCATGAATGTCATGATGCAGCCCTGCTGTGCTCCCAAGAGCCCCCATGACAGAGATTGGTTTTTGAATCCTTCAACCCATGATGATCTGACTTGCCCTCTTTTCTGTTCCTATGGCAACTGCCATCTGCTCTGATCCCCGCCATTATTTAAGACTTGGAACATTTTCTCTGATATTTAATTTATGCCATGAAAAGCCCAAAAGTGTTATCTGGAGTCCATGGGAAAAAAAAAGTTGTCACCAATGAGTGATGTCTGTCCCAGACTTGTGACCAAGGAGAGGAGGCACAGCCAATGGGCTAGGTTTGACCAATAGGCATTGCTATTTCCAGCCTGACTATAAATTCTGTTATAATGGTCTATGTGCTGTCCGTGTGTTGAGCATACCATACTGAAAGCTCTAGAAAGTCTCTTAATGTCTGGGGATGGATTGATTGATCAAAGCAATGTCTGTGTATATACTCTACACACTTGTCATCCCTTTGACATCTTTTTCATTCATCCTTTCCTCACCAGACGTCTGAACAAGAACAAGCTCCAGGTCCTTCCA
This sequence comes from Arvicanthis niloticus, assembly GCF_011762505.2. Taxonomy (NCBI): domain Eukaryota; kingdom Metazoa; phylum Chordata; class Mammalia; order Rodentia; family Muridae; genus Arvicanthis; species Arvicanthis niloticus. The sequence continues at coordinate 84,623,997 of NC_047663.1, read as the reverse complement.
GAATTACTTTTCCAGAGCACACCGAAGCTCACCAGACTGTGAGTAGTATTCACTTGTCTTCTCTACTTTGTATCTTGTCTGCCTTTGGTTGCATGGACATTGTGGTTGTTGCCGTGTATAGCACTTATGCCATACGGTGCTTGGGGGGGGGGGAGGGCAAAGCCTGACTTCTTGTTCCGTCTATCAGAGCTGGGTGGCTTTATTGACCAGAGAAAACTAGCAATGTGTGGTTATGGATGTTTTTTCTCCTTACAAAGAAGGAGACAACTCTTCTTCCATTGGGCCTGAACTTACTATATGGGATTTCCCTGTATGGGAACCATATTCGTTGGAAGCTGCCTTTGTGGGTTCTAGTATCAGTCTGGACTAAGCTCAGTGCCTTGTTACCCTTTGCTCACTTCTTCCTATTGGCAGCCCAGGAACTCTGGGTCTCTAAGTCTATGGTTTGATGGAAAATGAAGAAAAGTTGATTTTCACATTATTTTCCAGAAAGGTTTGGGTGGCCATGCTTCTGAATGTATATTCATTCATTGTGACAGCTTAAAGCTCGGGAGCCCGACATACAGACTGCGGTAGAGACTGTGACTTGTGGGTTATGGGGGATCTCTGCAAGTGCCACTTAGAGATGGTGAACTTGAAATCCCTCTAGCAGTGGATGACGGGTGAACTGTGCTGCCCAAGGCTCCTCTGAATGCAACAGCACAGTGTCTGACAAGCAGGGGGATTCATAGCCTGACTGAGAAGATACTAGCATTTTGGGGGAGGCTCCCATGTTATGGTCTCCAGTCTCCTTCCCCATGGCTGGGTTTAATGCCTACTTATGCAATCAAATAGTGCATGCAGACTGGAATAAACTGGAAAATAGGAAACACATGTCACCCTGTGTACTTAAGCCCTGAATTAGGGATACATATTTATGCATGTGCATGTGTATAAACACACACAAACATACACGCATGCATGCACACAAACACACACGCGCACAAACACACACACACACACACACAAACGCGTGTGCAAGCATCATGCATGTAAATGTGTTTTCGGAGGGCAAGAACAATGGGCCTGGGCTGTGTGGTGTTCAATAGAGCAGTGACCCTGTTAGCTTTCTGCAGGACACACCTCTTCTTTGCCCTGGTCTCTTTTTGCAGTCCATAGCCTGTCTTTGGTTTTCTTGTACACCCACTTGGCTGACTTTGCTAAAAGTAAGACAGGAAATAACCTCCCTTTCCATCTGCATCAACCTGAATGGGCCCATGGCTGGAGGAAATGTGCAGTCCGGTTGCCTAACAGAACTCCAGGAGCAATGGATCCTCCACAGACCGCCCTGGTTTTAACATACCCCTTCCTATGTGCATTGCTACATATCCTTGCAGCCTTTAGTCCCCAGACTCTAATGAATAACTAAATACTCTGCTGCTTTGGGAGACTTTTCTATCTAAATAGCTATGCACAGCTCCCCCTGTACTTTGGTCATTTCTTAAAGTTGTCGCTCTTAATACTATGGAAATGTTTGTATTTTATGTGTTAGAAATACTGACCAGAAAGGTCTGTGCATGCCCAGTGGAGAGATTTCTTTCCTACAACTTCCAACCTGGATGTTGTACCCCATGGAGGAGAACCTAGCAGGCACTCACTCAGTCCTCCCCAAGTAGCCATGTGCCGGTCCCCCTCACCCCAGGACTTCATTGCCCCCATCATTCTACCTTTACCAAGTACTGCAGGCATATGCTGCTCATTTCAACATTAAATTATGGTGGAAGTAGACTCTGGGGGCTGCAGCTGCTGGTGGCTTTAATGGCATGGAACTGCGATCTGAGGATCCAATTGCTTTAGGTGTCAGCATGGCTGCTTTCCTATTCGCAGATGTCTCCCTAAAACCACCAGGCAATGCCCAGTTTGCGCCAAGAGTCCTGAGCCAGACAGCGAGTTTTCAGGTGTTGTTAACCAGTGTCTGGGATGCTAGCTGTAGGGCCCAGGAGCTGGAAAGCACTGGGTTGTGTTCTCGTTGCCCCTTTCTAACAGAGTTTGCAAAGTCCCTTTCCTTTCTGTGCCTAACTGCCTTCATCAGTAGATCGTAGCCTCTCCTCCCTTCTCCCAGCCTGTCAGGAGAACTGTGAAGACCCAGAGTGAGATAATAGTATAACGTATGCATTCTAGGCTTGAGAGTGCTAGGAGGTGGAAGGGCCATAATAACTGTAACTCCCTCTACAGCTTTTTTCTTTACAAGCTCAGCTTCAGAAGCAGGGGGAAATTTGAAGTTGCAGTGAGCATTGAGATAAACTCACTTCTGCCTCAAGCCAGAGAGCTGCAGCTGCGAAGGCAGGAGCAATGTTCAACTCATTTGGTGATCATCCTTCTGCAAGTCTTTGGCCAGGCACAAAGGTTGGCACAGAAAGGTGCTGAGACAATGACAGCTAACCAAGTAGGTGGATACATGAGTGGTGTGGGTCAAAGGATTCAAAGAGTGGTCTCAGAGAGGTTTGGGTCTTTTATTCACTGTCCGTCCATCCATCCATCCATCCATCCATCCATCCATCCATCCAGTATGCTTTCTTTGGTTGCCTATGAAAACCTAGCCTTTTGCTCTGAGGACAGAGCAGAAGATATGAAGGATACTTAGCTCTCCCTATGCCTGATCCTGACACATTCGGACCAATTGCCAAGGGCTGATATATATATATAAATTATCAACTGTATTAACCCAGGTTGGAGCGATAATCAGCCATTGCTTTTTCTCTTTGGGCTTGATCTTTGATTTTTCTTAACGACTCCATTATGTCTCTGTCTTATTTTGTCAGCCACTCCGGGGCTTTTTGGAAGTAAGCAGGGTACAAATTAGAAAATCAATAAATGTGCAATCATGGGTGTGTATACATATGCCGTCGGCTCTGCTGGACCAGAACTCCGCCTCTCGGTAGACACGGCCACCCAGTCCCCTAGGGAGGCAGACTCTGTGGATCCCGCAGCTGACTGGTCTGTGGCAGGCCCTGGGAGACAGCAGCACTTCTGGGCATTGCTCTTATTACTGCTTATAGAGCCAAACTTCTTCACATCCAGTGTTTATCCAGAGGATATTTTTATAAATTCTTCGAGAATTTCATGCATGCCTCTTAAGTATTTGATCACATCCTGCCCCAACTCTTCCTGTTAACTGCTCCCAGGTCCACCCTCTTCTCTCAACTTCAAGGAATTCAGGAATTTTAAAAAGTGGATTAACCTTTCTTGTCACTACGACAGACCACTTGACAAGAAGCATCTTAAGGGAAGAAAGATTTTATTTTGACTTACAGTTTAAAGGGATACAGTCTGTCATGACAGGGAAGGTATGGTGACGGGAGGAAGAGGCTGCTGGCCCCATATCATCCACAGTTCAGAAGTAGACAGCGGACAGGAAATAGGATTAGGCTATAAAAACCTCAGTTCCTGACCCACCCCAGTGACTCCCTTCTTCTGGAGAGGCTCCGCCCCCTAAAGATTCCACAGCCTTCTGAAACAGCATCACAAATTGAGGCTAAAATTTGTGTTTAAAAATCTGCCAATGGAGGACATTTCACATTAGAGCCACGGCATGTATCTTTTGGAAAGGCAGCGGTGGAGAAAGAAGAAATATTTGACTTGGAGATAAAAAAGGGAAGTGGTTACTGTTGACGGCCTATGCTCTGTTAGTAATACTTCTGACTAATGAGGCTGGAGCCAACTGATCCCAAAGAAGTCTGTCAGTTCCTGTAACTGAGAAGGGTCCAGTGGTAGTAAAGACATTGGGAACAACTGGGGGCAGGGTCCAGGTGATGTCATAAGGACATCACATTGCATCCCTTGGAATAGTGGGCACAGCTGTAAACCACAGCAGAAAACTCACAGTGCGCTAATTTTGCAGCCCCAGGGAACTCTAAGCAGTCTGGTGGAAAAGGACCGAGGGGGCGTGGCTCCTCACACTCACGGGATTGTCTAAGTAGAGGATCACTGCCAAGGTGACAGTGTCCTCTGGTCAGCCAAGCGTGGTCACATGATCCGTCAAGTGTAGTCACATGTTCATCCCACTTGTTTGGACAGTAGGTTCTCCACAGAAGGTGATTGTAGGAGAAGACGCCGTAAGAAATGCCCGTCGTTAACAATAGGTGCCAACAAGTTTATTGCACATCTACTTTGCTTTAAATGAGTGCTTCAGTTCTTTGTGATAACGCTTTAAGATAATAGCACCAGCAAGCACTGAGTGCCCAGTGCTGTTCTGAGCACGTTAACTGTGAACTCATTTGGTTGTCCTGACAGCTTGGGTAGGTGCTGGGGTTTGTACCACGGATAGTGCTGTTCTGTGGGAGTGCAGCTAAGCAGAGGCTCAAAGGGGTGGATGAATGCGCCTGACATGGTTCTGTCAGAATCCACATCTAACTGAATAATTCATATCCAGAGACTGCTTTTCTCCATTTTGGTGAGTGTGTTCCTAAATCCGTCACTATTCCCACTTCACAGGCAAGTAAACCTCAGAGAGGCCAGATTACTTCTCCATAAATCCTGCCACACTAAGCCGCAGCCCCTACTGAGTGCTTCCCCCCACCCCATGTTCAGTTCGAATCTTCACACCAGTCTTATCGACAAACTAATGTCAAATCTGCTTCTAAATCCTGAAAAGTGGAAGATGTGCTGCCAGCTTTCCATTCCTGTAGCAACAGACCGGCATCATCAACTTAAAACCAGAAGGCCCCTGTCAGCTCAGTTTTGGAGGTTCCAATCCGTGACTGACCGGCTTCCTTATTTTGGATCTACGGCAGCTCAGCAAACCATGTCTGGAGCCCACAGAAGAGCACGACCTCATAGGGAGGGGTCAGAGAGAAAGAGGAAGGACAGTGGAATGGGGTCTCTGCTGGATAGTTTTATGTCAACTCAACACAAGCTAGTTGTTTGAAAGGAGAGAACCTCAACTGAGAAAATGCTGCCAAAGATCTAGCTATAGGGCATTCCCTTAATCAGTATTGACCTGGGGGATGGGGGGGGGGTGCCCAGCCCATAGTGGGTGATGCTATCTCTGGGATGGTGGTGATATGATCTATAAGGAAGCAGGCTGAGCAAGCTATGTGGAGCAAGCCAGTAAGCAGCATTCCTCCGTGGCCTCTGTATCCGTTCCTGCCTTCCGATTCCGACTGTTTGAATTTCTCTCCTGACTTCCTTCCAGGGTGAACGGGGTTCTGTGGATGTGGAAGCCAAATGCATCCTTTCTCGGCAGGGTCTCAGGACACACCTAAGACTCTTGTTAAGCCCTAAACTCTTTCTACTACCTTATACTGCCAGCTATGGGGAGTGGAAGATCTCCTTCGTTATGTCTCAGGAAGACAGGGGCCTGTCACATGTCCAAGTGTTTCTTCCCGGCCTTTGCTGGTCACTGACCCCTGTCTACTCACAGATCCAGCACCCTTACGCTGCATGTCTTCCCCCAAAGTCTGCTCTGAAATAAAAGGGGCACTGCTGGGGGGGGAGGGGAGCCCAGTACTGGAGTCCACACACTGCCAGCAAGGACTCTGCCTTGGGTGCTAAGTGAATCTGAGCCCTTTGCATCCTAGCGGAAGGACCAAGGAGTCAGAACTATGCTTCTGCTTTGTCTGGGGTTCCCGATAAGCTGAGACGGGGAGGTAATGAGGGGAGAGGGCTCAGGTCTGTCTGTCTGTTACGCATCTTGAGAACAATTGCTTCCCCTCCCCCCCTCTCAGATCATCAGAGAAGGAGATAGTAATAAACTGATGTCTCTGGGGTGTTATGGGGATAAATGGACACCAGGAAGCCTTGACTACAGTAAGTGTATAGACATATAGTAAGTGCTCAGTGAGAGCCTGCAGTTAACTCTTGCTAGCTAGCGAATGGAGCAGTGCACGGGACTATGCTTTGGGGTCTGTGGTGTCAACTCTTCAGCACCTAGGAAGCAGTCCAGGCTCCCGCAGAGAAGAGGGCTGGATATTCAATACATGTAGAATGGGAAGATGCAGCTCCTATTGGTTTTGCTGTTTACAAGCTGTGTGTCCCTGATGTGTTACTTTGCCTCCCTGGTCTTGGTTCTGTTATACAGAGGAAGGACAGGGTTCCACATGGCTTCTTTTACGTCCCGAGAGCTATTGATTTCTCATTTCTGCACGCACACTCAGCTTTTGCTTTTACACACTTGAGGTAGGGTAGGCGGTTTGGCTAGTAAATGCTAAGAAGATAATAATGCCCAAAATTCTTTCAAAGGAATAGAGAGTAAGATGGAAGAATGATTACAAGAGTCAAATTTCTCCAGATAGGACAGTGTTGGACAGGCTGAGGGGTTGCCCTTGTTCCTGGAGGTTGGGCAGACTTGGGGGTGGGGGTGGGCGTGGAACTGCTCAGTCACCTGTCCTGGATCCATGTCGAGTCTGTCCGTATTACTAGGTAGTGGTAGCCATATATGCAGTTGCACAGTGTGACAAGGGGCCTGATTATTTTCCTCTGAGTTCAGTGAGCTGTTCCACGGCTTTGAAAACATGACACTGGGGTTAAACCCAGTGTCACTCCTTGGGAGCAATGGAATCCCAGGAGGCTTGGGAAGTTAATCCCCAGGCAGCTGAAAACAATACAGAGGTGTCCAGGGAGCTAAACTGAGCCCCTGGGATGCCCCTGTTCCGGCTTCCCCTGTCATGGTGCCAGTAACTAGTAAACTAGTTTGCTAGAATTCACAACCAAGCTTCCTTGATTTCAGGGCTCAGATTCCTAACCAGCCTGTCTATACTGTGATACGGAGAGGTCCTGTAAGGGAAATGCCAGCTGCCTGGGGGTGGCTTTGGTGAGCGGCGACTCCTGAATCATTCAGACACTAGCCCTGAGCCCTGCCTGGCTGACTGACTGGAGCCCGCTCCTCAGCAGCTCACCCTTTGCAGCTCACCAAGCCTTCTGAAACCCGTCTTGTTCTTTCCAATTTCTCATTCAACTTTAAAACGCAGCTACCTGCGGTACGTGTCTCTATAAAGCTCTGCCATGCAACAGCGCTGTAAAGGTGAAAACCCAGTGGAGAAAAGAAAAGCCACGCTAGCCCACTTTCCAACAGGGTTCTACCTAACATGGTAAAATGGCAGGACCATGGTGGGAAGCCAACCTGTCGGGATGGTGGTCGGGATGGAGAAGCTGCAGGCATTGGCTCCTGTCTGGAGCCATGAATGCAGAGCCCTGGGTGGTCCTTGCATGCTATGTTGACTCTGGGGTTCTGTGTCGTGTCTAAAGAGGACTGAATGAGGTATGGTCTTTTTGCATGACCTATGGCTATTGAGGTAGGAGTTGCAAGGTCATGGTCTCCAAGGGCGTGGCCAAGCAGAGCTCATAGACCACCGACACAAAAGCTCCACAACTGCTTCCCTGCTCCCTGCATTGACCCAAGTTCCACACTGTAGGGAGTAGGGTCTTCTCTTTGGTTTGTGAAATGGAAGACATGTTTCCCTTCAGTCTGTGTGTCGATAGATCTTGAATGACAGTGGATGCCAGGCCACTCCTGGGGTTTCTGTTTTGTAAGTATTGACCTCACTTCTACCCCAGCTTCTTCTCTGTCCCTGTCTTTCTTGTTCTTGAGCTCTGTACTAAATTAAGCCAGAACCAGGAGAGTAGACATGGGGAATGTGATGTCCCCTTTCCTGTCAAGGATTTACCCAGATGAACAGAGAAAACCTCACCATAGAGTTGGATAGAAGGCTAATGTTTGAATGTCCTGTAAACTTCTATACCACATAGTGTTAGAACCAGGACTAAATCTTTTCTAGACCAGTGGGTCTCATCCTTCTTAATGCTGTGACCCATTAATACAGTTCCTCATAAGGTGGTGACCCCCAACCATAAAGTTATTTTCATTGCTACTTCATAACTGTAAGTTTGTTACTGCTGTGAATTACAATGTAAATATCTGATATGCAACCCCTGTGAAAGAGCTGTTTGACAACCCCCCAGGGTCGTGACCTCCAGGTTGAGAACCACTGGTCTAGACTAAAGCTTTTTGAACTTGGCTGGGCATCTAAGTTTCTGGGGATTTTATTAGAAGTTGGGCTCTGGCTCCATAGGTCGGAAATGGAGTCTGTGAATCTGAATTTCAAACAGTGTGCCATATGAGGGCTGCTGGCCCAGAACCATAAATTCTGCATAGCAAGTGTAGGCTTTAGTTCTTATCCATCAGAAAAGACACCCTTCACTGCTGACTCCTGGACTGTGCACCCAGGATAGCTGGAATGGACCTGGGTATTTGACTTTATAAATTGGCATGCTAGGGCATGCTGGATGTGTCCCCTGTGGGCATACCTTAGGAAACACTCATCTAAGATGACCCCTGTTCTTTATAGATTTTGGAAGAGAAAAGGAACATGCCAGCCTTTAAGTCCCTCCTTTTTGATACACACCATATACACTTTCCAGTGCCGCATAAGAATCCTGAAGTGGCTGTGTCATTGTGCCCATTATACAGATGTTAAAACTGAAGCCTAAACATCTAATCACAAGGAATAAACCCAGGCTATGCTAACTCACAATTATTCTTGGCTTCATTTCTCTCCCCTGTCAAGGACCTTTCATCTTGAGACACACATTAAAGGATTTAGGGACAGAGAAAGACAGAGAAAGAAAATAACATATTGGTGAAATGTTTATTCAGGACTTTGAGTATGCATGCTCATTTATGTAAGCATATATGAACACATGCTTGTATCAGAGATTTCAGATGTTAAGACTTGAAATTTTAAAAGAGAAAAAAATCTAGCAAATAGGGTAGCAAGCAGGCCTTTGTGAACTCTCTACCATTTACCGGAGGTAGGAGTTGGGTTTGACATTTTTAATCTCTTTAGCCCTTTGGGCGAACAAGAAAGTTCGCCTAAGTTATCAGACAAGAGAGCATTCTGGCGACTGGGAAATTGTTTTGAATCTTTTTTTTTTTCTCCCGCAAAGAGGCAAAGAAAATCGAGCTGTGAGTTTACAGCACTTTGGAGTTGCAGAATATGCTTGTAATTTTTACAGTTCTGCACAGACTTCTTTGCCACATCTGGTTGATATTACTGGCAGGGATATATGGGGGAATAAACCACGGGGTGGAATGCGAGACATCCCACAGAATGAGTTTCTTATAGGTTGCTGTGTAAAGCATTTCGAGTCTCCTTCATTTTGGAAGGGTGGCTTAAGTGATTTCGTGGATTTAGTATTTTCTTTGGTTGGAAGGTACGGGGGGGGGGTTGGTTTACTTAGTCAGGGGTTGGGGGATGGGGTTCCAAGATGGTTTTCTGAGGATGTGTTTGCCACTCTCAGGTCATGGCATGGGTTCCAGAGATAGAATTTATCCTACAGGAAAGCCAGAGTCAAACCTTTGTCAAATGGTGCTAGACCGAGGTGGTCCCTTTGATAGTGGGCCCTTGGGAACATCCAAATCACTACAAAAAGTGGAGAACTTTGGGGGAAGGTGTTACCTGAGAGAGCGCTTTGGTAAAGATCTTAGCTGACGATGCTGAACAGCTGATGGGGAAGGGTAACTTGCTTCCTGGTTCACACGGGGGTAGGGGGCGGTTTCTGTAACCCAACACATTCTATGTGTATATATATATATGTGTGTGTGTGTATGTGTGTATATGTGTATATGCATATATGTATGTATATATGTATAAAGTGATTTTGGGGAAAAATGAAAAAAATACAAAAGATAGCAAGCTATACTCAGGATTGTCAGTTTCTTCCTGCACGGTCCTCGGGAATAAGACTATGTGACTGGGGACAACTAGAATTTGGGATACCTACTGAGTTTGTGTGTGTGTGTGTGTGTGTGTGTGTGTGTGTGTGTGTGTGTGTTGTTCCCCTGTGCTGTTGGGGTGCTTAGAACCCAGAGCTGTCTAATCAACCCAGAGGGTGTGAGTATGGGCTTCTTGCCACCTGGCTCTTTCTCAGACTTCCTTGGCTGAGACCCACCTTCAGAGTTGGAACCCTGACAGCAAATCTCTCGGTGCACAATACCAGGGCAGCTCAGCACCCTGCGGCATGTGGTGGAGTTGGCCAACTTGGGCAGGGATTTGTGGCCATTCCCAAGAATGTGCAGAGACTATGGTATTTGTTATAAATGAGAATCCAGAGCCAACTTTCACGCACACACATCACGACATCCTCATGTTCCGGAAGAGGTAGACACCTCCCAGGGACTCAAGAATTACGAGGCTACTGCCTGCTACATAGAAAAATAGCCTTTGTAGGTGGGGAGACCCCCAAACACATGTTCCTGTATTATCTGAATGACGAAGATATATCCATATCCAGGAATACTGAAATAGGGTTTTCAGACTATATTCAGCACCACTACAAACATTTCTAAAGATCACAGTCATCTCTCATTTTCAACCCATGTTTGGGGATCTCCCCTGAGAACAAATAAAGTTTTAATTTGATGTGCCAGATCTTAGAATAATTTTAAACTGTAAGCGCATGTGCACGCACACACACACACACACACACACACACACACCACACACACACACACACACACACACACACACACCACACACACACACACACACACACACACACACACACACCACACACACACACACACACACACACACACACACACACACACACACACTCCTGGCTTTTCTAGGGGCTTGCGGCCCTACATTTGAGCATTAAAATCCATTCGTAAGGTTTACAGTTCATTTACAAGGCTTGGAGATTGAGGCCCAGAATGAAAGTGTTGATCTAATATTAACAACAGCAAAACTATGATAACACAGCACTGTCCAAACCAAACAGAAATGGAGACATTTAAGTAAATTTTACATTCCTTGCCTGGGTTAGATGTGCTCGGCCTGCGATTTTGACTCATGGTTTAGAATAATATTCTACTGTGCAATTCATGATGTGCTGTTCTTCCCGTCGTTGCTCTGTAACTCTTCCTTACCTCGTGTGTGGTGATGAAGTCTACTTGAAAGTGTGGCCTTCCCTTGATTGGCACTACCTGTTGTGTAGCCAAGAACTCTCTCCCTGGTTGGTGAGGTGGGACATCCTGCCAGGGAACCAATGGTTTGGCTTCTACTGTGTGTCTAGAGCTCTGAACTTGAATTTTTTACTTGACAAGTCAGCTTTTGATTGAAATAGACACCAAATCATGTCAACATTCCCCTGAGCAGTGGAACACCTCAGCCTTTTGGAGATCATGAAGCCACAATGGGAAAAAAAAAAAAAAAAAAAACAACTGATTTATAGGAAGTGAGTAAGAACTGGTCCCCTCATCTCAGATAGGTGCGGTAGAAATGCAACACTGTGGACCAAAATGATGAGGGAAATCGAACTTCAATAAATGTTTAACACTGACGAGCTGTGTTATCAATATTGAAATCTAGACCACAGGTTTTATTTTTTAATTTAGCAGTAATCTAATCATGCTATTATTCTCTGTGCTGCCTACTCCTTTTCAAAAATGGATGGCTGGGGCCAGAGAGCTGGCTCAGTGGTTGAGAGCACTGACTGCTCTTCCAGAGGACCTGTGTTCAGTTCCTAACACTCACAGAGCAGTTTGTAACTGTTAAGTCCAGTTTCAGGGGAACCAATACCTTCTGTCTTCTGCGGACTCCTACATGTACATGGTAGACACGCGCCCATGCAGACAAAATATCCACACACAGTTAAATGAAAGAAAACAAATCTTTAAAAAATTCAGGCATACATAACATCTATACATATCATGTAGCACCATGTGTCTACATAGAATACACCATATAATCCATATACATAGTCCTATCACCCCACACGTAGTCATATCAACACACACACATAATTGTACCATGTCCCCCACATAGCACACTTGACTACATACTACACCACATACACACCCCTCAGCACAATATTCTCACACACATTTTGCACCGTATTCATACATTATGACATACAACACACATACATGTATCATGCCATGCCCATTCACATAGAATAACATATGCACAGACCACATACCTAGATACATGCTGGAGCACACCAATATGATATATATATATATCTCGGATTGTACTATGCCCGTGTGTATGTTATTCCATGTCATGCACAGGTCTGTATCGTGTTACACCAGATAGAGTCAGGAAAAAAAACAAAACCCCAAAAACCTTGTCTCTGTTGGAGAACTGAAGATGGATAAATAACATTCCTTTCTAGGCTCTGAACCGACAACAGAGATGTAGTTTCACTTTACTGAGGGCCCTGGTAAGGCAGCTCCAATTACTGAGCAATGCTGAGCCGGGTGCTAAAATACTGGGGTTGTGAAGGCAGCAGCCGGTAGGTGGGGGAGCACTCTGTCTCCTTAGCTTATAATTGGTGTTTGTAGCTCATAGTGGTGGGTCTGCATCAGAGACAATGAGTTGTTACAGCGAATGTTTCCTAGTCTCTAGAGAGATCCTCACTTCCCCCCCCCCTCCCCCTGCAAGAGACTTGCATGGGTCAGGCTTCTCTCTAAGGCCTTCAGGGACTTCCATTCTTTTTTAAGAACCCAGGACAAAGCACTGCCAGCCACCAGATCCTTAGGGCTCAAGCACTGAACGAAATTATCCTAGGAAGTAGTCATTATCGCTTTCTTTGCTAATGGCGCTCTCTGCAGACCCTCTTCCCTTTGCAAAGCACTTCCTTTATTGAAATGGGAGTGAAGGATGGGGAATCATTAGGTCTAATGAGACCGGAAAGCAGCAGGCAGAGACAGGGCTTCCCTGGGAGCACGTGACCCACACCACCAACCCTCCCCCTGTGGGTGAGCACTGGCAAGAAGGTCAGGGAGACTGTCAGCTGTGCCCTCAGCCTGTATTCCCAATTGTGGAACACCTTCTGTCTTGGCTCTATCACCCCAGGAGCAGACTTGTCCTTTCCGGGAGATGCTCACCAAAGGCCTCCTCAGCAGTTAGCCTGCTTCTTCTCCTTTGCCATCTCACCCATTCAACAGTGGCCATCATCATTTTGAGTCAAGTCAGATTTCCTCATACTCACAAATTAAACCTTCAAGTGACTTTGACTGATCCTGCCAACTCCAATAGCCTACCATCTAGCCCCTGCCCCTCTTTTGGTGGCACTTCAGGCTGTTCCCTACCTCACTGGAGTCCCCACATGGGACGTCCTCCTGTCGTTAGGATGGCTCAGATCTCCTCTTGGCAGTCTGTTCTGTGTTCTTGGAACATGTAGATTCCAGATGTCAGCAGGGCCCAGGCCTTGAAATTCAGGTCCTGGCTCCAACTTTCCTTCCTCAGAAATCCCGTCTGGCCCGGCTGTGTGTGGTGGGTGGTGATCTCCTCCCTTACTGGGCACAGCCTGTAGGTTGACCCTGTTTTGTTTTCTTTATAGCACTTAATGCCACCTGGATTCTCTGGCTCATTTGTTTGATGACTTGTTTACTCTCTGCTCTGTCACCTGTAATGGCATGTAAGCATCTTGGGAGCCGGGATGCTCTCTGTCTGGTTAACTCTGCATCATCCATGCTGGCATCTAGCACATGGTGGATATTAGATGAAAACTCTACAAGTGCGCTAATGATGGTAAGAGAGACCCAGCCTCTTCAAAGTTGACTTTTTCTTCTCATGGTGGGGTCAGAGGTGCTTTCTGTGGGAATCCGATCCTTTTTTTTTTTTTTCTTGCTCTGAAGGGTCCCAGATGACTCATTAAAAGCCTGCATGTATGTGTGTACCTACTGTGTGCTCACACATACACAGAACCATGTCTTACATGCTTGCAAGTACACATATCAGAAGAGGACAAAGTCGCCGCTGCAAGAGAGAGATAGGCTGGTAGGCTCCCCCTCTAGTAGTTGTGAGCCAGTGTCCAACACGCAAAGCCAAGAAGACGAATGTTGGTTTTGACGATTATTTCAAAGGTCTGGGAATAATAGTCTCTGATAAAACGAAATGAAAAGATAAACTGTTGGCTTCATCTCCCGGCCTCATTGATTTTTGACTTCTAATGGCCATTGAAAGGGATTGTCTACTTCCTAGAAGCCTCTATTCAAACTGAATTCTGAGGGGAGGAAAAAAAAAAAAGAAGAAAGAAAAGGGAAGGAAAGAAAGGAGAAAAGGCTAGATCACGCTAGTTTACTGAACACTGGCTTGAACCTCCAAATTACTTTTCCTCTTGATCTGGGATCTAAACCAGAGGTGGTTTGAAAGACATCTGGGAAATGAGTCCAAAGCTGAAATGAACCATATCTTCTAAACCAATTGAACCAGAACCACTCTGGGACATCAAAATATTAATGTTTTCCAAACCAACTCTCTCGGAAGCTCTACAGCGACGCTGTATAAACGGAAGCCCTAACCTATCATTTCTTCTTCTTCTTCTATTTCTCCTTCCAGGAAACCCACCAACATGCAACACCTCCCACACTGCACTGCAGAATGTGGCCTCTTGGGACCCTCTTCATTGTCCACATGCCGGTGGGAGGTGCCCCTGTTGTGGATAGCCCCATGTCATTGCCACCTCATTCTGTGTAATGAGGAAGTGGGAGAACACTGCAATCATTTAAAGAATAGACAAACAAGGACAGAGAATTTGGAGGAGGGCAAAAGGAAAGGAGGATCCCCCCCGAGGCAAATGAGGGCATTTCTGATCACACATGGGCTCAGTTCTGAGTTCTGCTCTACATGAGCCCTGTCTCCCCCCACAACAGCACAGGGATTCATCTTCCTAGAATGCCACAACTGAATGGTACCCTCTGTAACTTTAGACCACTGTTCTCTTTCTGCTGTTGGAAAAACTGAGTCAGACAGCAGAAGGGGATCCCATATCTCCACATCTCAGATTTCTGGTCCTGAGCACAGCCTACCTTAGCCATGATTTCTCGGGAAGTAATGGGGAAACCATGGAAGAGCCATGTTAGCTTAGAATGTGGAGGATTGACACGTGCCTGGTCTGGGCTGTCTGGAGTAGCAACTGTCTTTTAAGAAAAGGAATGTGTATTCAGGCAATAAATCTACCAGTGCCTGGACCTTGTACTTTTTGGCCTCCGTACCCGTGAGAAATATGTCTGTGGTCTTTATGAATCACTTGATTATCTGTGGATGCAAAAAAGATTCGCGGGAGAAACCAACGATGCATCATTCTTACCCATGAAGGCTTTCTCGATGGTTCTATGGAAGCCTGTTGGTCATGATAAACATCAGACAGGGAACTGAAAGGGTAGACCTCACCAGAGAGCCAGTCCAAGGGGAGAGTCTGCAAGTTAGGTGATCACAAGAAGGGTAGAGGCCAACTCCCCAACCATCTGTCTTCATACTCAAAGACTGGTAGGGCCATCTAAAGACATGGTGGGACCACGCATGATGGGAAGAGAAGGAGAGGTTTTCTTAGGGTAAGTGAGGGAGGAGACCACTTCCCAAAGCTAGCAGTCCTCCATATTCAGACACATGGGGAAAGCCAGCCCCAGGAGTCTCCGTAGCTAGTGGAGTCTCCAGCAGAAGTACCCCCTTTCTGTACTAGCTGATTGCTTCTCCTTTCTAAGGAATTCGTGCTGTTTAAGAAAAACTTCCCAGCCTGTGACTTGTGAGGAACTGACCAGGTTTGCCTGGTGGACAGGCTTACAGGTGTGCCCCAGCCCCCCCCCCCATCTGCCATATATAACCCACTTACCTGCAGTTAATTAGCCAGACCTCAGTGTGGAGTCCCAAATTGCCATGTTAATGATGGCAACCCTCCCTCCTTCCCCAAGAAGTGCTGGTTTTCCTGCTCAGCATGAGGGACTTCAATAAGATCTCTTTCCAGTGATATAATTTGATTCCTCCATGGGAAGCTGCTTTGGTCTTAGCTCACTTGACACTAAATCTTTCCATAGATACTCTCATTACTTAATCTTTGCAGGCCCCGAACCAGCCCAGGCCTCTTATTTATTTATCTGGGGCCCTGTTTATTTCCCTGTTGTAAATTACTTCTGGCTCCTGGCGGTCTGATTGCCTCAGTGATAGACTAATAGCTGGGAGCTTCTGCACATGACTTGGGTGATGAGGCAAATAATACACTTAGCTTATGGGAGAGAAAGACACCCTCCATTTATTTCAGTGGGGGGAATATTACTCAGAGGAAAGGGTCAAATCACTTACCTCATAGCTGCTTGTGGAAGTCAGTGTAATTACTGACAGAATTATGTGAAACAAATTGTCCCGCCTATAAATCAGATTCTCTGGTTCTCCAAGGCAGAAGGGGAGTTCTGTTGGTTTGAACAGGCTCTGCCTCTCTCATGGCTTAGTTTTCTAAAATTGTGTAGACAGGAGGTTGGCTAAAGGTGTGCACCCTTCACCAGCTCTGAAACCTTACTAAAAATGAACAAATATAGTCCGAAGGCCTGTCTAGCCCCCTGCTACCTGTGATTGGAAAGAAAGATATATTGGAGCATGGTCAGTCATTTACACATGTGCAGTGACCTGTCTGTGAGATGGGGTGGGGTTCTGACAGAGACTGTATAGCCCCCAAGGCTGCAAATAGTTACAATCCAGCCTCCATGTGAGAGATGATGGTCCTTATTCTACCAGTAAAGCCTTGGTAGCTCGTTGGTATTGAGATGGAGAGAGAGAGGTTAATATGGATCACTCATCTGGTTTTCTCTTCTTCCAGAAGATTCATTCCCGTGTCGAAGAACTCAGAAGGTCTCCAGACTAGTTCTCTTGTCACTATAGTATCTTCTCATTGTGTTATCTCTCAGTCACTGGGGCCTAGTGGGTACCATGAATCTATTTGAGAGAAGAGAATTCAAAACCGGGATTAATATCTTAAGTAGCTCTGAATTCTGTCTTATTTCAGCAGAATCTTCTGTTTCCTTGGGAAAGCAAGAGAACAGGCTTTGGCAGTAGGGGAGAGTCGAGCTAAACTGGGCCTCTCTGCAGGAGAAAGCTGCTGAAAGGGGGCCCATGGGCAGCCAAGTCAGAGGAGAGAAGAAATGAAGGGATCTTATTTTCTTCAATCCACACTCACTCTGGGGTGGAGAGTGGCGCAGGCCCGAGAGTTTGTTATCAGTGTTGGGAAACACAACCAGGACTTGTCACGCATCAAGGCAAACCCAGAGGAGGCCTGGATGATAGAGAGCTTATTTGTGGCTTTGATAGCCCGTGCGGTGTGGTCAGCTGAAGTGAGAATGTGGTCCGTGTCATTGTCTTCTGAGTTCTGCGGCCGAACAGGAAGGTGGACCATGGCTCTTATACCCTTAGAAACACTTCTCTTAGGCTTAGGTGAGAGTGAGCTGAAAGGCTTCTCTGAGATGTGTCCACAGCCATGGACGTCACTGCTGTGCCCGTAGCAGCTGTAGACAGAGTTTCTGAGAAGAGAGCCTGGGAGAACATGAGAGTCTTATGAAAACCATAGCAAAACAACAACAACAAACACACAAACGAAACCTCCACAGCCACGTGATGGTTAACCTCCCATAAGCACCAGGCGTTATTCTTAACATCATAATCTGCAGACTCTCCTCAGTGCTCGTAGCCTTTTGTACGCTGGTTGTTTCTGTTTTATTTCATTGAAAAGGAAGTGATGCCCTAGAATGATAATTTGCTCAAGCTAAGAGGCCCATGATGGAGCTGGGAAGCCGACATGGCTGATTCCTTGGCTGCTTGCTTGCTAGGGGCAGAAGGTGGCAAGAGCGACAGACACGTGGTCAAATTACCTTAGCTCTGCTATGAGGGCTCAGGATTTGGCTTTTTTGAGTCTCCATGGCCACAGTGTAAGTGAATATGACATCGAACAGAGACAGGGAGACACTCAAGGGTGATGAAATATTTAAGTTACCCTCTTGTCCGACTTGCTGTAAGAGCCAGGCAAGCCTCACTTTGTCCCCTCCTTTCTTGCCAGCAATGATAAGGCACAAGCCCAAGTGTTTCCTTTGGTGCCATACCTGTTCTTTGTACTGTGCTGAGCTGTGCTGAGCTGTGCTGCGGGTGGGAGGCTCGAATCCAACCTCAGCTGCTTTTCTGTAGACCGACCATACAGAGGGCAAGGACAACCCAAGCAAAGCCAGATAGAAAAGACCTGTCCGTGTCACACTTGTCTTAAGGGAAATTGAATTCTACCAGTTCAGCTCTCCTCCACTGAGTCTTCAGTTCTGGATGGGGCAAGCCTGGGCTCCTGCTACCTCTGGACTCTGGGGCAAAGTCTTAAGCATGTGAACAAGCCGCCACAGTACAGACTTGCCCTCTCCCCTCCCTTCCTCTAGACACAGACTCACCTGCTTTGTCCATGTCTCTCCATGCTCTTGCTACTTACCACCCTCTCTACGTGGGATGCCCAGCCTTCTCTCTTGAGACATGTCAGAGCTGAGCAACAGTGCTTCATGGATTTGAAAGATTGAGGCTTGTCTGCGATAGGATTACTGCAAACCTGACCTGCAGTAATCCTTACAAAGCACTTGGCATTGGGCCTGGCGCTCAGCAAATGTCAGCTGCACTTACACAACTCTCCGGCCTCAAAGCCTCCCATTCAGAGAAGGGCCACGTTGTGGCCACCTCACTCGACAGAGATTCTTGCTTCCATCTGTCCCTGGCATTCTTCAGTGTAGTCATCAGGACCACACTGGTGGCACCTTCTTGGTGGCTTTGGTATAATATCAGCACACTGCCATTCATCTTTGGTGTTACTAAACAAGATGTTTCCTGTGTTTCTGCAGTCTTCTCCCAAACAGTACAGAGCATAACCATGCCGTCTCCTGGGCAGGTTCTGTACAGAATCACCAGTAGCCAGCCTGTTTCAAGGAGCTGCCTGAGTGGGTAAAGCAAGGGGTTCAGAGGAAATCAGTCACCTGTGGGTCTCATCTTTGCCCATTTATTTATTTGTTTTTCTTCTTTTCAGGTGCATGAATGTGTGCTTGCATGTTTATATGTGTGTGGATGAACATGTGTGCACTGGTGCATATCTCTGTACATCCCACCACTCTTTCACAGGGCAACCCCTAGTGTCCCCACTGCCCACAGACTCCCTTCTTGGTTACCTTGTGGCTCTTGAGGCCTTTATGTTTAGGGGCACTTCTTCATCTTCCAGTGGTGTCCTAATGATCAGTTCCACAGGGCCGGGCCCTGGCTTCTCAGGAGGAGAAGTAGGAGCCTCATGGACTCTGATCCCCTGGGCCGGCTTTGGAAATCACGTGTCTGATGGGGCTCAGGCCATGTCTGCTGTCCTACTCTTGAAAAGTAGGCAGACATTATGGTCTCCCTCTTGAAGAACAGGGTGCCCAATGATATAAACACTGTCAGGTGCTCTGATGGAACCTCAAAGCCATTGGATTAGAGGTAGAGAAAGCATGAATCATTCCCCTGTGGGAGTCTATGTGATCTGCTCAGCTGCACAGAACATCCTTCATTTCTGTTCCTGATAAGCCCAAACCATCATTTGGGTACAAGCATAGAGGAATGTAGAGAAGACCCCATGCCAGCATCCTCCACCCATCTCAGAAAGCCCAGTGCCAGGGGGAACTATCCCCTCTGGGGAAAGGACCCTTCAGCACCCTGCTCAGACTGTGGTAAGGAAGGCCTTCCAGGGAGGCTGAAGTTGCTACTATCAAGGTGCCTCACAGTTAAGGTCAGCCTTGATATTTCTCTGCCCAGAGTCAATAGAGAAATGACAAGGTCTGCTTTTACCTGAAACATCTACTCTAGTTCAGGGTATTTTTTTGTGGCCTAGAATCTTCTCCAAGTTTAGGTTCCCTGGTCTCCAGATCTTAGTATCGTTATTGATTTGGGGTGTGCTACCAGCTGAACCAGCAGTGGTTCTCTGGTAGGGACCCGGTTGTGGTAAAGCTTGCTGATTGTGGTAAGTACTTGCCAGCAATCTCCTCTTTGATTAACTAAATCATGAAATCGTCTACCTTTTTCTCTAACTTGACATCTCATGATCCCCTGGGCCCAAGACATTCTCTTATGGAATGGCAAGAGCCGCTAGCTAATGCATTTTCTTCTAGTTGTGTCACAGAAAGTGATTCCATTATTTATTTCAGAAAAAAAAATGTGTGTATTTTCATTCAGTATATACATGGATACACCACAGAATGATAAATGACCCTCAAAGTGTCCTTTGAGATCATCTAGACTGGATTATGTAATGGTGCCCGGGGTAAAAATGTTGTAAGGATTTTTAAATCCAGCCAACTTTACAGGCTTTAAGACATGATATGCTGAGACCTATGGTAGCAGGTCCTAGATACTGTCACCTCTGGTGTGATTCCTGGATCCACTGTACAGATGAGGTACCTGCAGAGGAAGGACGGTCGGCACAGCATGACCGATCCTTTCAACATGTCACTGTCTGTGTAACTTAGGGATCTGTGCTCACTGAAGTTGCAGAGGTTGAAAGAAATCAATCTCTCTCTCTCTCTCTCTCTCTCTCTCTCTCTCTCTCTCTCTGTCTGTCTCTGTCTCTGTCTCTGTCTCTGTCTCTGTCTCTGTCTCTGTCTCTGTCTCTGTCTCTCTCCCTCTCTCATGGTTTCTTTTCTCTGTATAGCCCTGGCTGTCCTAGAACTCGCTCTGTAGACCATGCTGGCCTTGAGCTCAGAGATCTGCCTGCTTCTGCCTCCTGAATGCTGGGTTTAAAGGTGTACACCACCCCACCTGGCTTGCTTGAAAGGACTCTTAAGTCTGAGACCCATAATTAGATTCCTAGGTGTCAGGATGAAATAAAAGGAGACAGTAGGGATTGGTCCCCAAGTCTTTGTGGAGCAAAGTCTTGGGATGACAGTCCCAACCCCAGGGATCAAGGAGCACCTGTAGTCTGCCTCTCTGCTTCCCATTGTTACCTCTAAAGATTCAGGTAGCCAGGCTTTGTCCATCAGCTGATAGTTGAGGGTTTGAAGAGGATGATATGCGATTGTACAGTTGAAGATCATTGGCTCATATTTTTTTCTTGTGCTATCGCAAAATCTCTGGGACCAAGTCCTTTTGATAGTATGAAGGCTTGGTTAGCTCAGAGCTCTCAAGGCTGTGTGGTCCAAATGTTATTCTGCTGGCATCCGGTAACTTCAGAAGATGTCATAAGGCCAGACAGAACAAATAACTACTCTTTATTGCTATGAAGAGACATCATGACCAAGACAGTTTGAAGGAGGTAGAGTTTATGGGGGTGGGGGAGGTCTTATAGGTTCAGAGGGTAAGTCAGTGATCACCATGGCAGGGAAGCAGGCCTGACACCAGGACGATAGCTGAGACCGGACATTTTGAGACACAACCACGAGGCAGAGAAAGGGATACTTTTGAAACCTCAGAGCCTCTGTTCCAGTGTTATGCCTCCTCCAAC